>NC_089491.1:273875087-275142171 GCF_036850765.1 Saccopteryx bilineata
TTCTAGGTCACACAGTCCGGCTCCCCTGGCCCAGCCTTCCTCCTCCACAAACGCCCCCCATCGCCCGCCTCAAATGCCCACATGGGCTCCCCGCTGGGGTACCAGATGCCACGCTCAAGGGAGCCCAGCACAGGGACAGCGAGGTGGCCTTACCTCCTCAAACCACAGCAGCGGCAAGACCACCGGCTCAATCTTCCCGGTTTGTCTGAAAATAAGCGAGACAAAGCCAGTGGGACGTGTCATCAGGGTGTTTTTCCATCAGGCACATTTGGACACGCAGCCTATGAGCTCCAGGGTCTGGAGGGCTTTGGCGGAGCCACACAGCCACTGGTGGGTGCAGGCTTGAGGGGTGGGCACAGGCTTGAGGGGTGGGTGTGTCCTGGCAGGGAGCCACCTGACAATCGCACAAGTCCTCCTTCAATCAAAAACACCTAAGTGGCGGGGGCTGCCCGTGACCCCACTGATAGCCAGTCATTCCTTTAGAAACAAAACCCCGATTTTCTTCAGAATGGCAGTGCACCCAGCATACAAAAGAGTGTGGTTCATGCTGACACCTGCCTTCCTCCAGGGAACCTGGCATTTGGGTCCCTGCCAGGCAGAGGGTCCCCAGGTGACCAGCCCCTGATAAACATGCTGAGAGCACTGAGTCTCTAATAGGCTTGCCTGGTGATGACATTTCACATGTGTCATCTCAACTTGTTGCTGAGGAATTTTAGTGTGTCCCCTGTGACTCCCCCGGGCTCCGGTGCCTGGTTCTGCCAGACTTCACCCCGGGCACCTTCTCCTTGGGGGCTTTCTCCTACCCTCTCTGTCCCCTCCTCCATAAAGTGGGGATAATAACAAAACTCCTCAGAGGGCTCTAGCAAGGACTAACCCAAGCAAAGTGCTTAGAAAAACACCCAGCACTTAGAAAGTGCTCCAAGTTCACTACTGCTGCTGTTATTAAATGCCACAGCGGGGGACGGGAACCAGATTCGGCAGACAGCCAGATTCTAGGTCACAGCTCTCAAAAACCTCTCAGGCCATCAATTAAAAAAAGAAATCAAATCTCTCGGGCCATCCATTGCGTCGCATTTTGTGCTGTGCAATGAATTTACACAGCTTCACCTGCAGAGAAGACACACTACAAAAATCCACGTTGGCCTCTTTATCTGCATTTGTAAAAGCTGTTATGAGTTAAATGCAAATAGCGTGTCATCGCAAGATAGAGATCTTGTGAGCAGACAGCACGGACGTTTCTGAAAATGTCCCAGTTTGCACAGCTGGGCGGGGCAGGGCATCTCCACACCTGCTCCGTGCCCATTCCTCATCTGCCCTGCAGGTGGCGATAAGCACCGCAGTTGAGACCAGGGTTCCAGAGGGCATGGTAAGCAGCCCAAAGTCCCCCCGAAGGCAGCACCCAGCCCCATTCATGGTTTCTGCTGGCTTCAGTAGCATTTGAATTTGAATTCTCTCCTAACAGGTGAAAATTGAGGGAGCTCCTATGAAAAATCCAGATTTTGAACAAATGGATTTGAAAAGGTGTAGAGTGAGACTGCACTAGGCCCCTTCCCCTGGCACTGGGCAGTGGTTGGTCCTCGCCCCAGCCCAGCCCCATCTCCAGCCCACCCAGCCTGCCCTCTCTGCTCCATCACCTGCCCACCCAGGTGCATCTGAACTACCAGAGCAGGTGCTGAGTGCCTGGGCCGTGGAGCTCGAGCCTGGGCAGTGGATGCGTGTGGGGTGCTGTTCTCAGCCCACGGATCCCTCAAGAACTAACCCACTGAGCAGCCCCCATATATGCAAATGAAAGCCGTGGGAGTGAAGATGCATGCACTTTTTACCCCCATCCCCCAACCCCCCACTGCTGTCTGACAGTGTTTTTCTTTCCAGCTGAGAGGAATTTCACAAAGCAGCATAGAAGCCCACATTCCTGCAGCCCAGGAATCCTTCTAGGGGATCATTTTTTAAAATAAAACTATTTCAAACATGCTAAGAAGGACGGACATTGACAACATGATGAACCCGGGTCCTCCTGTACTCCAGCTCGGTCAAAACATAACAGTTACAACAAGAGTTGACGAGGATGTGGGAATGTAAACGGTGCAGCCGCTGTGGGGAACGGCCTGGCAGTTCCTCAAACTGTGCTAGACAGAGAATCGCCATCTGACTCAGCAATTCTGCTCCTCGGCATCTACCCAAGGGAACTGAGGACCCGTGCCCACAGAGAAACGTATTCACGAATAGTCATTGCCGCACTCATCACAATGGCCAGAAACGAGAAACAACCCAAAGGTCTATCAACTAATAAATAAGACGGGGTCCATCCGCCCAGTGGAATATGGCTCGGCCACGAAAAAGGAAGGAAGCACTGACCCCTGCTACAACGTGGATGAACCTTGAGAACATGAGGCTGTGTGAGGGAAGCCAGACACCGAAGGGCCACATGCTGTAGGATTCCATTTACAGGAAATGCTAAGAACAAGCAAGTCTATTGAGACAGAAAGTAGTAGACCGGTGGACCGGTGGCTGAGGGGAACAGGGCGGGGAGTGACTGCTCACGGGGAAGGGGTTTCTTTTTAGGGTGGATGGAAATGTTCTAAAACAGCGGTGGTGGCAGTTGCACAACTCCGTGAATATACTCCAATCACCGACTTGTACATTTTTAAAGGGTGGGTTTTATAATATGTGAATTAAACCTCGGTAAAGCTGTTATTCCAAAAAAAAAAAAAAAATTGGTGCTTAAAAAATTCGTCCCGCAAAGTGAATTGTCACAGGGAAGAATGCTGTCTGGGAAGTTTCCACGGTCAGACACTTGGCATTGCCGCCCGGGAATTAATTTGTGCCACTCTACTGAATGGCGAACAGCTCGGATGGGACGTGCAGCCTACGCTAAGTTAAGAGAGAACAAGGGGCAGAGATGTCAGGATGCAGGTGGGGCCCTGGCACAGAGGGAAGACTCCTGTTAGGGGAACAATGGCCGGGACCAGGTGCCACATCCAGGAGGGCCAGCTCCGGTCCTGGGGGAGGTGGCTGGAGTCCCGAGTCCTTGACCTCCGAACAAGCCCCACTCACCCGATGCCTTTGATGGCCTTGATGTACAGGCTGAGCTGCAGCTTCACAGAGCAGTTCATGGGGATTCCCGTGACCTGTGGCAACACACACAGTGAGCACCCGGCCTCCCTGGAGCCCCGGGGACACCTGCTGAGTCCCCTCTCTCTGGTCCCCGGTCAAAGCCCATGCCCCGGGGTCTCTTCTACTCACTCTAAATCCTAAAGCGTAAACACACGCTTCCCAAACGGCCTCAAGAGGCCCCTCCAGATAGTGAGCCTCTCCCTGGATGGAAAAATCCTAATCCTTTTCGTCTGCCCTCTTATAATCACGCTGCCTCAAGTGCGGAATGACACTTGCAGTCACCGCCCCTCCCTCCACCCTCCAAATTAAATAAAATAGATGTGCAGGTTAAGATAGTCTCTTCTCGATTCTCTCCCAATGTTTCCAGATCATCTCCAAGCTAATAACATTCTTTCTTTGCGTGTATTGTTAACTGTTTTATTTAATGATTGATTTGAGAGAGAGAGAGAGAGAGAGAGAGAGGAATCGATCTGTTGCTCCACCCATCCATGCCGTCATTGGTTGATTCTTGTATGTGCCCTGACCAGGGATGGGACCCACAATTTTGACGTATCAGAAACAATGCTCTAACCAACTAAGCTACCTGGCCAGGGCCCTTGTGTTTCTTTTTATGGGCCTTCTTCTTTTTATGGAGAATCTCTAACTTTCCAAGTTGAGGGAGTGATAGGAAGCTTCCTTTATGCAGAAGCTGTTTTTCTTTAATGAGACCACTTTTAAAATAATAAGAAAACAATGGAAGTGACATACGTGTAGGACCCAAATCAGGAAGGTGTGAGCCAGGTGTGAGGCCAGGGGACCCTCACTCTGCTCAGACACACTTGCCCAGCTGTTCGGTGGACATGCCCTGACCACCTCCCAGGATTCTGCAGGGGCACAGTAAGGTCTGCAAGCTAGCCACACTGGAGCCACGAATGGCTGTGTTATCATCATGCATGCCGGTGGGAAAGCCCGGCGCTCTGACCACAGCCAGGGCCCCCGGTGGCACAGAGAAGCAGGTAGACGGCTGGGCTCTCTGGACCTGGGAGAGTTTGAATGAACTTGAGAACCTGGCAAGATGGGAAGGAGACCACCCTGTGCAGAAGAATTAACACAGCAGCCCAGGGCCACCCTCCCCACAAAGGGTGGCAGGCCCAGCTGGCCCCCGCCTGGCACCCAGGACCTGGATTTTGGGAGGGCTCCCCCCACGCCCTAACTGATAAGAGGGGCTCTCTGGGCCTGGACTGTTCATACAAACAGTGTGGTTTATGCTGACACCTGCTTTCCTTTGAGAAGTCTGGGATTTGGGTACCTGCCAGGCAGAGGTTGCCTAGGTGACCAGCCCATGATAACACTCTGGGTGCTGAGTCTGTAATAGGCTTCCCTGATAGATGACATGTCACATGTGTTGTCAACTCATGGCTGGAGGAATTAAACGTGTCCTGTGTGGCTCAGCTGGGAGCCTTGCCTGGTCCCCGAGACTCCACACCGTGGGCTTTTCCCTTCCATGACCTTTCGCTGGACAGGACCCTGACGGGGACTCTGCTGAGGCTCAAGAGTCTTCCAAGCAAATCATCCAACTTGGAAGTGGCCTTGGTGGCAGCTGCCCCCGCCCCCTACAACAGACTCTACATCCTGGGTCTCTGCCCGGCTCTCAGTCGCCTCTCCTTGGTACTTCCTCCACTTGCTGCCGGGTCATGTCTCAGCGGGCAAAGCCCTGCCTGATTCCTGGCACCTCAGGGACCAGAAATGCGGACCCAGGAGCCCCCTGCGGTCACATACCTTGCCCCGGAGCACAAAAGTCACCACTACGGAAGCAGCTTCCGCAGACGTTCTGTTCAGGGGCTAATGCCTAACAGGCAGTGAACTGACCCCACAGCCATCCTCCCCAAAGCGCCCCCAACAACAACAAAACTGAAAGGCCATTCCTCTCCCTGCCTGCCCCGCTGACCTGACACGAGGGCCCGCCGTGGGCAGCTGCGGAACAGCTGCGAGCTTCTCTCTGGCCTCCTGGACGGAACTGCCTGTTTCTCATCGTGGGGAAGGAGAGCCCACGCACTGAGATGAAACCCACCAGGGAGCCCTGATGGGGAGTGCGCTCTGGCTGGAATTCCCCAAAAGCCAGCAGGCAGAGAGGCACCAGGAGGGAAGAGGAAAACAGCCCAGCCATTAGCTTTATAATAAACACCTCCGAAAACTGGTCAAAATTTGGGGTGGGGGTCTGGGTGGGAAAGGAGCAGGGATTAAGAAGTACACGTTGGCAGTTTATAAAATAGTCACATAAGTAGAGCAGAGGGAACACAGCCAATAACACTGGTAATGATTAAGTAGGTGCCAGATGGGTAGACTTATCTCCCCAATAAGTCTAGTATATGATTGGCTGACTGCTGTGCTGTACACAGGAAACTAATACAAATTAATACTGAATGTCAACTGTAATTGAAAAATAAAAGTTTTTAAAACTGGTTGAAATTTTAAGACGGTATAAAAAGTCTTAGCATTTCTAACAACGAAGAACGAATTGCCCTGGGCCGGTTAGAGTTGTCTTCCCGATACTTCAAGGTTACAAGTTCGATCCCTGGTCAGGGTACATATAAGAACCAACAACTAATGAATGCCATGAATAAGTGAAACAACAAATCGATGTTTCTCTCTTTCCTTTCCTCTCTCTTAAATCAATAAAATTTTTTTTTTTTTAAAGATCTTTATGGTATGTTGGTGTAACCAGAGGGCTGTCCCAATGTAATTTACAGGCTGATAATTCCTAATTAATTTACTGTCTAGTGATCTTTTATAGACACAATTCCCTTAAAAAAAGATAACGGAGTTCCTGAACTATGGAATCAGAGCAAAGTACAGACCTTTGATGGTTTGAGAGACTAGAAGTGATCAGAGCCAAAGGAAGCCTGGCTTCTCATCACCCTCCCCTACAACAGCTCGGTGCCTCAGAGGAGAGGTGGGGACCGGCTGTGCACTAATCCCCCCACCCTCTGACAGGCTGACCGGCAAGGGCTCACCGGGTGGACGTCCAGAAACAGGGAGTGCTCCTTCTCGTTGGGCTGGAGGCCGAGCACTGCATCCGCCAGGAGGGGGTCGGCATTGTAGAAGTGAGGGTGGGAGAGAAACAAGGGCGCGTCTGGAAGGCAGAGAGCAGAGCGAGGGTGTCAGACAAGCAGAGCATGCTGGTACATCCAGAGGCTCCATGCCAGGCCCAGAACCAGACGCAGGAGGACGCACAGATGACAAAACACAGCCACTGTCCACAGAGCACCCTGAGACGATGACGAGATGCAAACAACAATAACTAGACAGGAAGAATTCCTTCATTCAGTCTGAAAAGTGCCCCAGAGGCACCAGGCACTGGAACCCAGCAGGGGACAAGCTCTGTGCCACGGGAACAATGACGCAGCAGGGAGCTGCGGGGGTCTGTTGCTGGGACGATCGAAGGAAGGGACAGGAGACGCCACAGATCGCCAGGCAGAGGTCAGGGCACAGCATTCCAGGACGAAGGGCTGGTGGAAGCAAAGGCCGGAGGTGGAACGTGCGTACGGAGCGGGCAGTGTGTGGAGGGAGTTGCAGGAATTGAGGATATAGAGGTAAGTCGAGGCCAGGTTTGAACTTGAGCAGGGGGTGGAGCAGCTTGGTTGCCAAGCCACGCAGCCCAGGCTGCCTCCTGCAGGCAACGCGGCAACGCTCAGACAGGCTCAGGTGTGCACACCTGCGGCCAGGCCTCCCTGACGTCCACGGGAGGGGAGAAGACAAACACACCTGCTTTGCTCTCGCCCAGCAACCGGTCTACGGGATGAACGCCAGGAACAGGGACTGACCCGGGCCCCTGAGTGAGAAATTCAGACCCAGAGACATGAGGTCAAAGCTCCCCATCAATCGACAGAGTGAGGCAAACACCAGTGCGTCCTTGTGAGCTCGGGACAACGTACAGGGCGGGGAGAGGGGGGTAGGCCGATGGCCAATGAATTAACGAGGCTGTCACCGACTCCCAAGGACCCAGAGCAGGGCAATCGTCAACAGAACGCAGACTTGGGGGGGTGGCCAGGGGCTGGGCATGGGGAGAAGAGAGTGATGGCTCGTGGGGCCCGGGTCTACTTTGGGGGTGTTGAGAATGTTCTGGAACTAGATAGAGGCGGTGATGGCTGCCCATCATCGTGAACGTGCTGAATGCCACTGAACTGTACATTTTAACACAGTCACCTTTATGGTACGGGAACTTCGCCTTAATAAGAAAAAAAAGAATGAAAAAAAAAAACTTCATAAGGTCTCATTCCCTAAGACCGGGCCCATCGGCTACCAGTCCGGCGTTCCCATCCATGTCTGGCAACCTCAACCATCTGATTCTTCCTGCTTTTCTTTGCAGAACCGAGCATTGGTTTCAGAGAAAAGCTGGGACTTGATCAATGTCCGGCTTCATTTTTTCCCAGAGTCCTTCTAAAACCATTGCCTTCGTGTTTCCCAACATTAACTGGTCCATCCTGGTAATGCTTCCTTTCTGGTGTATCCAGATTACTTACACACACACACACACACACACACACACTGTTATAGAATGGGCTTCTTAGAACCAACAGCCATTGCTTCACGTAAACAGCTATACTTGACCGCGAGGCGCTTTGTCTCTGAGCCGCAACTAGCCAACACTTGCCCCAGTGAGAAAGTAATTACAGGAATAAACACAATGGACACCAGTCAACGCTGTACCTTCTAACTAGACACTGCTCCCTGCACTGGGCTTTGACTCTGAGACCCGCTCTTTCTCCATTAACAAGAGAGACAGGTGCATGTTAAAAGAATGCTCGAGGCCCTGGCCGGTTGGCTCAGCGGTAGAGCGTCGGCCTGGCGTGCGGGGGACCCGGGTTCGATTCCCGGCCAGGGCACATAGGAGAAGCGCCCATTTGCTTCTCCACCCCCCCTCCTTCCTCTCTGTCTCTCTCTTCCCCTCCCGCAGCCGAGGCTCCATTGGAGCAAAGATGGCCTGGGCGCTGGGGATGTGGCTCCTTGGCCTCTACCCCAGGTGCTAGAGTGGCTCTGGTCGCGGCAGAGCGACGCCCCGGAGGGGCAGAGCATCGCCCCTGGTGGGCGTGCCGGGTGGATCCCGGTCGGGCGCATGCGGGAGTCTGTCTGACTGTCTCTCCCTGTTTCCAGCTTTAGAAAAAGAAAAAAAAAAAAAAAGAATGCTCTAGCCTGCCTGGCACAAACAACAAACAGAGATCTCCTGGAGGTAGAATCAGAAAGACAGAAAGAGAAGGAAAAACAGAAGCCCCTCTTCCGTAGTGGAGATCCACGTGATTGAAGTGAAGGCCACTTCCTTGTCCCTTTGAGGTCATCTTCAGCATCCCAAGGGACAATGTCCCACAGTTTGGAAAACTCCATTTCCCATTCTCCTGCCTCCACCGTGAAAGAAGACCATCAGAGCAAACATGGGGACCCCCATTTTCACAGGTGGAGCAAGTCTAGGGCCTCGGTGAGGGAGGCAGTCACCAAGCCAGGCCCTTGAAGGTGGCAACTCTCAACCAGGCTGGGGGAGGGGGGGTGTGAGACGGAAGGGTGCTGGATCAACATGCCAGCACCTGTCCTGGCTCCACGTGACTTTTTAATACACTGCTCAAAAAACTGAGGGGATCAGGGAACGTGCAGATACTACAGTACTTTCAGCCTTTTGGACAGTGCATTTTCACCAATAAAATAAAAGCTGGTTTGCATCTCATTTGCATAATAGAACTTTCTTTGACTTGTCGTTGGCTTTTCTGATGTTCTTGTTTAATTTTAAAAAAATCAAATGCTTCTTTTTTTTTATCACTTCATGTTCATTTTGAAATAGCCCCTAATTTTTGTGAGTAGTTTAGCATGCATGCAGGCGTAGGTTTCATCCCATTTTATCTTCAAACAGGCTGAGAGGAACCCGCCCAGGTTATACGTGCTAATTAATTTATAGCTTTATGGTACATCTCGCCAGATCTAATTACTCAGAATCATCACAGATTACGATGAGGTGGCTCTGCTGGGCAAGTCTGAGGTCCTTACACGGCACAGAGGTTTGAGGGGAGAGAGTTCCCTGGGTTCAAGAAGTTTTCAAGAACCAAGAAAGGGAGACAGGCGGGCATTTCTTATCTTCAGATTAGATGCCACAGAGATGCAGGAACAGGTGCACCGAAAGACACGCAGAAGCATGTTTCCAGCAGCACGAAGACAATGTTCAAACAAACCAGAAACGCAGGTGCCCGCGGACAATAAAGAGGGTAAGGCCACAGAGATGCGTTCCCAGGACGGAATACTACACAGCAATAAACAGGGCGCCCACAACATCCACATCAGGGATGGACCTCACCAACGCCAAAGTGGGGCACAGGGGCCAGAACGAGAGAGAAATGGAGGATGTATGTTCAGATTCCATTCATGCAGAGACCAAGGGCAGGCAGAGCTGCAGCACGGCAGCTTGGGCCAGTGACAAGGAGGGGGCATGGGGTGGGAGGGGCGTATCTGGGGCTTGTCCTGATATCTTTGTTGATCAAGACGCTGGTTACAGGGGTGCATTCACTCTCTGGAATTTGCAACTGTGCGGGCCATTGGCATACCTCTCCGTACAGGCATTTATTTCAACGCAACAGAAAACACCTTGTGTGAACATCCTTAAATCCCCCTCGCACTTGTGCGGTCCTTCCGGCCAGTGTGTGATGATGAGGTCACGCAGGTGTGAAGAACAGCTCGCGGGGGAGTATGGGGAGATGTGACCTTGAGAGGCAGAGGAGGCCAGGTCCTGCCGAGTTCTGAGCAAGGTCTTCGTTATACGTGAGAGGGCGGGCTGGTGGGTTGGGGGGATGGGGGGGATGGAGACATTTGAAGCAGGGACTCAGGTAGCAATCATGACTTTGAAAGGCCCCTCGGGCTACTCTCAGGCACGGTGTCCAGCCAAGCTTTCTGTGAGGGTGGAATGCTCCCTTTCTGAGCCGTCCACCCCATACGGGAGTCACTAGGCATGTGTGGGTGGCAGTCACTTGAGACATGGCCACTGTGACCAAAGAACTGCCTTTTTTTATTTGATTTCAGTCAAGTCGATTTCACTTTAGAAAACCATAAGAGGTCAGTGGTGACCGTGCTGGACAGTACCGGGGATGGATCGTACTAGAGCTGCAGCAATAAAACAGGGGTGCGAACTGGAGAGGCTCGGACCCACGGTCGGAGACACGATGGCCGGGACAAGAGGGTGGAGGGATAGGAGGGGAAGGACTTGGGATTTCTCTGGGAGGCAGAGCCGGCCAGGCTTGCTGACCACCTGCATGACGGTGAGGAGATGGCAGTGGAGCTAACCTCTCGGCGTCTACATGGAGCAACTGAGGCCAGGCATCTTGGGGACAGGCACTGAAGAACACCGATGATGCCAGAGACCACGGTGCCTGCACACAGATCATGCCCGACCCCACGCCGCACACAGCCGAATGCGATTTCACGGAACCATCGGGCCAGCTTCTTGTCCTCCCGAGATGGGACGAGCACCCTTCCCCAAAGCCCCATTCTCAAGCCGCACGCCACGGTGTGTGTGTGTGTGGGGAGAACCGGGCCCTTCCCCAAGTGCCTGCATCCTCGTCCCTGGAACCTGTGAGCACGTGAGCCCAGGGGACTCAGGCTGCTGGTCAGCAGCCCTCGCAAGAGGGACGACTGTGGCCTAGATGCCACGGTCTCTAGGGACCTTCAACTGCAAGAGAGTTGGAGAAAGAGATGTGACCACCAGAGGGGGTGCAGAGAGACGTGATGGATGTCGGGCTTCTGAACCACAGAACCGTTTGCCACTGTGGTTCTTGTTTTAGGTCGCTGGGTCTGCGGGGGTTAATTAAGACAGTGGCTAATATACAGGACTTATTTTCTTTCCAAGTTATCTTTCAGTTGCCCTGGTTATCTCTGGGCTGATGGGATTACCGAGAGTGCAGAGGACAGAGCAGAGCACACAGCAGATAAGCCGGCCAGCAAGTTCCACACCACCCCCACCCCCGACCCGGCCCTCCCGCCGCCGGGGTCGGAGTGACACGTACTGAACCGGCAGGTGCTGACGTTCTGGATTCCTGACTCCAGGCACGGGCAGAAGCCTTCATTGGGCGGGTAGACGGACCCATTGGCAAACAGGGTGTCAGGGGCTTTGAAGCGGAAGGTGGGAATGCCTTCGAACATGCCTGACTCCTTGTAGACGAGCTTCATGGACCTGCGGGGGGAGGGACAGGAGAGGCACTGGTGACACCCAGGACGTGGTTCTGCTGAGGATAACCCACACTGAGCCACTTCCTCCACCACACCTGCACTGCCATCCCTTGGGTCCCCAAAGCCATCACAGAAAACAAGAACAGAACGTGTCACATCCCTATGTGGCACGGTGATCTCATGCAGTCTCATCTACAGTGAGATCCAACGTCCTCCACATGGCCCAAGGGGTACTATGGGGCCCTGCAGCCCCCACCTGCCCTTCATGGCAGCCCTCAGCCTCATTGCTCCCACCTGCCCCCGGGCCTTTGCATCTGCTGCCCCTGAAACATTCTCCCCTCGAATCCTTACAACTTCAGCGCCTCGTTCAGGCTCCACTGTCACTTCCTCAGGAAGCAGCTCCATGCTGCCCACCGGATCTCCCTCCACCCATTCCTCCAGCTGCAGGCACACCAGAATTTGAATATGGACTTTGGACCAGAACGGCGCTGCTTCCGCTGTGTCCAGGGCAGCCACTTATCACACATGGTTCCAGAGCCCTTGAAATTAGGGAGTCCACGGCCCTGGCTGGTGGCTCAGTGGATAAAGCGTCAGTCCAGCATGTGAACATCCTGGGTTTGATTCCTGGTCAGGGCACACAAGAGAAGCAACCATCTGCTTCTCCTTCCTCCACCTCCCTTTCCCTCTTCTCTCCTTCTTTCCCTCTCGCAGCCAGTGGCTCGACTGGTTCCAGGCACTGGCCCCAGGCACTGAGAATGGGTGCATAGGAGCACATCAGTCTCAGTTGCTAAAAATAGCTCAGTACTCAAGCATCAGCCCAAGACAGGTTGCTGGGTAGATCCCAGTCAGGGCACATGCGGGAGTCAGCCTATCTACCGTCCTCTCACTTTAAAAAAAAAGGGGGGGGAGGAAAATAAGAGAAATTAGGGAGTCCATGCAAGAATGTCAGGTGCAGGACACATCCCAGGCTTCTAGGACTTGCTGCCGAAGAACATGTAACACGTCCCTTCAGTAACATTTTACATTGTTTACACACTGAAACGATCGTATTTTGCACATACTGGCTCAAACGAAACATACTGTTAAAATTAATTTTACTTATTTCTCATTACTCTTTTTTAACATGGTCAGTAGTAAGTTTAAGGTTGCAAATGGGACTTATGTGATATTTTTATTATAGCACCAGCCAAGCTGGTGGTATTATGCTGACGCTAAATTTCCTCATTATGACGGGAATGCGGTTGTGAAAGAAAATGTCTTTATTTTTTTAGAAAACATCCACTGATGTGTGTAGGCGTCCAGCTTACTCTCAAACGGCCCAGGATAAATCTACCCCAAGAGAGAGACGGGGCAGGAGAGAAAACACGGGTGGAAACTGGGGGGCAGGGGGTATGGAGGGGGCTCATTACACTCTTTCTTGCAGTTTTTCTCTAGGTTGAAATTTCTACATGTAAAAAAGTACATACACACAGAGCAACATCTCTCCCTGCTCTGACATGCCCTGTGGGCCCGCTGGTCCATGCCCCCCCCCATCAGGAGGACATGTGCTCCCGGGGATCAGGAACGCAGCCCATCTCATCACTGCCGTGCCCCCAGCAGCCCCTCGCACGGAAGGTGAAGGAGTCGAAGTTCACACTGGAGCATTCCCGCGTGGAAGAGGACAGGCTGGACCCAGCGTGCTCACCCTCTGCCGGGGCCCCTGGAGTCGTTCGGCCCCATGCCACGCTCCGAGGCTGCAACTCCAGAGACGGAGGGGCCGGGAGAGAAGCAGGCATCCGGGTATCTCTCTCAGTGCCCGATGGACATCAGGGCGGCCAGCCGCTGCCGCAGGGCTAGGCATCGTGCCCTCACTTCACAGCTCCCCATGACCCTGATGGTTTCCTGCCCACCACCACCAGCACCCCAATCGCTGCACGCGGCCTCCCCCTGCATCCTGCAAAGGCTTCGGCAGCTGGGGAGCCCGGCTCTTCCGAGTGCAACCAGAGAGTGTTTAAGGGGGCGCTGAGGGCTGGTGCATACGCAGAGAGCCAGCACTCTTCCCCAGGGCCCACAGAAGCCACCCATGTGGGCTGGGAGGTAGCCCTCGCCCCCCCAAGAGGCCCCAGATACCGCTTACCGGCAGGCCTCGGGGCTGTAGAACTCCAGAGAGGATTCGGGGGTCATAAACGGCGCCCACATCTGCCCGGACGTCCCGTTGATCATATTGCACTGATCAGAGTGCCAAAAGTTGACCTGCGGGGAAGAAGCGTTGAGACACACGGCACTTAGGACTGCCGGGCCACGAAGGAATGCCCTGGGTGCCACACCCCTGGCAGCTGCTGCTGTGACTTCACAGGCCATTGCCCTGCAGTGGACAGCACCGCTCAATTACCAGTCCTGCCCCGGGCAAAAGCCGGTCCCCTCCGAGACGGCCTGGCACGGTGGGAGGAGAGCGGCCTGCTCCCTGACAGTAGGCCCTGGAACGTGCGACTTGGCTGGAGACTCAGTTACCTCATCTGTAAAATAGGCCTATCACCCACATCTCCAAGGACAGAGCAACCAGGTGAGATGGGAGGTGGGGGGACACTGGCACCCTCCCCGAGAGGAAGTCATCAGACACTTCCTAAAACCAGACAAGGGCAGCAGGTGGCCGAGTAGAGAGAAACAGTTAAAATCCTAACAATGGCCACTAGGACAGCTCAAAACAGTAGCTGCCTCTGGGTAGTGAGACTTGAACACAAAAGAACCAGACATCTCCCTTTCTATGCCTCCATACTTCCGACTGTGTCGATCATGTGCACATGTGTGTTTTTTATATTGTAAAAACAAGCACCAAGAGAACTTGAACAGTCTCCATGAAAACAGGTGTCACCAGTGACAAAGGGTGTACTCCTCTGCTCTGGGCACGCAGGGGGTGGAATCTGTCCCCAGCCTGTGTGTGTCGGCCCTGGTGCCCACGTGAGCCCCTAGAAGGCTTGAGTGACAATCATATTTACGCATAACGTGGAAGAGCCACCACGGTGTAAAAAGCAAGCTGCCAAACCAACGCTCGCACTACGGCCTCGCTGCGTTCAGAGAAGTAAAAACCCCACCAAAGCTCTGTGTCTACGTAGAGGAACCTCCGTGGGTAAAGGCAGACCGGAAGAACAGCCTCCGACCCTGATGACGGAGGGTTCCCTCTGCAGTCAGTCGGGAGGTTGGTCGTTCGGGGGTGAGGGGAGCTGGGAGTGTAAGGAGGTATCGCGTGCGCTTTGTACCTACCTCCATTGTTTCATTTTTAAAATGTGTCTTCTGGTGTTTCTAATGTAACTTTTTTTTTTTTTTTTACTCATGAACATCTTTCCATGCAATGGATGATTATACCATCAGTGTTTAATATTTTTGGAATGTTTTTGTGAATTCAAAACCACAGGAAAAAAAAAATCATGAAACCTTCCCCACCAGCGACAGCATGGATGGACCTAGAGGGTACTGTGCCCAGCGAATGATGTCAGACGGAGAAAGATACACACCGCCCACTTTCACCTGGGCGTGCCATCTAAAAAACAAAACAAATGAACAAAAATACGCTGCTTACAAATATGAGGGGACTGGGGCATGTGCGGATAGTCCAGTATGCTCAGCCTTTTGTCTAGAGCAGTGGTAGTCAACCTGGTCCCTACTGCCCACTAGGGGGCGTTCCAGCTTTCATGGTGGGCAGTAGCAGAGCAACCAAAGTAGAAATAAAAAGATAGATTTAATTATAGTAAGTTGTTTTATAAAGATTCATTCTGCCAAACATAGCAAAAATCAGACATAAAGTACTTGGTAAGTAATTATTATTATATGCTTTAACTTGCTGTAACTCTGCTTTATAAACTTTATAAAGTAAAGTTACTTCCCTACTTTATAAATCGCCATTACTGTGGAACCGGTGGGCAGTTAGAAAATTTTACTATTAACAGAGATACAAAAGTGGGCAGTAGGTATAAAAAGGTTGATCACCCCTGGTCTAGTGCATTTCCACCCGTAAAATCAAAGTAGGTTTAGCGTCCCATTGGCATAATCAAACAACTTTCTTTGACTTGTTTGCTTTTCTGATGTTCTTGTTTAATAAAAAAAAAAAAATCAAATGCTTCTTTTTTTTTATCACTTCATATTCATTTTGAAATATTCCCTAATTTTTTGTGAGCAGTATAGAAATGGGACTCAGAGACAGAGAGGACAGATTGATAGTTGCCAGAGCGGAGGTACTTGGGGGGTGGGTGGGTGGGTGCAAAAGGTGAAGGGATTGAGAAGTACAGACGGACAGTTACACAGTAGTCACAGGGATGTAAAGCACAGCACTGGGAACATAGTAATAATGTAACAACTATATATGGCGCCAGGTGGGTACCAGAAATATTAGGGGAGTCTCATCACTATGCTGAACACCTGAAATAAACACGAATAATATTGAACATCAACTATAACTGGAAAAATAAAAAAGAACCACAGGAAAGAAACTCCGTTCCCAGCGCGTGCTTGATGCTAAATATGTGGGCTTCCTGCCACGCCCACCAGAACCAAGAGCTCTAGGCTTTCACTGCAGCTGACACCCCCAACTCCCAGTGCTCCCCCTCACAGATGTGGCTGCCCCTCCGAGTTTTAACAGGAGGAAAGTGTGCTGGGTGGTGGCCTGGGTGGCCCCGCCATTCCCTCCGGGTCTCACCTTGCTGAGCCCGTTCCACTTGTCCACGAGGTGGATCCGGCTGAAGTTTTTGATCCCCGTGAACACGGTGAAGAGCCCAGAATTGGAGTTGTTGAGCTGTGGGCATGGCAGGAGAACAGCATCGTTAAGCCTCAGGATGGGGGCCAAAGGACACAGGGGTTGGGGGAGCAGCCCTCAAGCCTGGGGACCTCGAGGAGGAAGACTTGGGAACTTTCTAGAAGGGTCACTCTCCTGATTACAGCATCCCTCCTAGAAAGTGTCCACCTTCCCTTCCCGGCTCACCAGCTAAAAGGGTACACTTTCCAGCTTCCCTTGCAGCTAGGTGTGGTCACATGACTAAGTTCTGGCCATGGGAAAATAAAAGGAAATTGGTGTTCTTCCTCAGAAAGCAGAAGACAGCTGGGATATGCTGCTTTGCCCTCAACCATCCCTACCTGCCCCCGTCCACCCATGTTTTTTGAAAACATGGATGGACATAGCTAGTCCATCCCCCCTGAACCCTACCATGTGCCAGGGACACAACCATGATTCCTCCATCCTACTCCCCACCCATTTATCAGCAGAGCCCAAAGAGGAGGTTGAAGCTAGAGCTACCCCAGGGGCTCATTAAAACCTGCTGTTGAGGGAGCCACGGTCAGGGTGAGAGGTCAGGAATCAGACCCTACACCAGGTCATGGCTCAGGAGATCAATCACTGATCCTACCAGGTTACCACAGATAAAGATTAAGATAGCCTGACCTGTGGTGGCGCAGTGGATAAAGTGTCAACCTGGAAATGCTGAGGTTGCCGGTTCAAAACCCTGGGCTTGCCTGGTCAAGGCACATATGGGAGTTGATGCTTCTAGCTCCTCCCCCCTTCTCTCTCTCTCTCTCTCTCTCTCTCTCCCCTCTCTATAATGAATAAATAAAATCTTTTAAAAAAAAAAGATTAAGATAAATCAGCCAGCTCGTATCAATGCCGTAGTCGACATTTATGATCCCCCTCAATACCCAGTCCCCCTTTGTGTGTGTGTGTGTATGTGTATGTGTGTCACAGAGAGAAAGGGACAGACAGTAAGAGAGAGAGATGAGAAGCATCAATAGTTCATTGTGGCACCTTAGTTGTTCATTGATTGATTTCTCATATGTGCCTTGACCGTGGGGCTACAGCAGACCGAGTGACCTCTTGCTCAAGCCAGCGACCTTGGGTCTAAGCTGGTGAGCTTTGCTCAAACCAGATGAGCCCGCGCTCAAGCTGGCAATCTCGGGGTCTCGAACCTGGGTCCTCTGCATCCCAGTCTGACACTCTATCCACTGCGCCACCGCCTGGTCAGGCCCAGACCCCCTTTTTCCAGCAACAGATGCCAACTGTCTAGGTTCAGTCCCAATCACATCATTTGAGCCCAGATCAAACTGCACTTAACCCACCCTTAGAGTTTTCAGTTATATGAGCCATTAAATTCTCTGTTTAGCTTAAGCCAATCTGAGCTAAGTTTTCTGTCAGTTTGTAGCTCACAGCCCCCATGGCTTCCCAGCCAGCTCCAAAAGCAAGCTGGTCATTGGTTTCCGGGATGTGTCCATGGAGGACAGGACACAAGCCCTGAACGTCTCTCTGGGCCATACTTACCTCGGCGAATAAGCCGAATTTGCCCTGTGAGGGGAACGCTTCTGGGAAGAATCTATTGACGATGTTCACGAGGGGGTCATTGTAGCCCCACATGATCTCGCCCACGGTGCGGTTCATGAAGGCACGCTGGCCAAGGGTCCCGAATGTCAAGGTCAGGAACAGCTTCGTGCTCAGAGGTTTATGCTCCATCATCATTGCTGCGCTCTGCAGAACAAGGGGACAGCATGGGTCACAGGCTGGACATAGCTAGGCCATTCCCCTGGACTCAAAGCCGGGCCTCAAGGGGAAGAGGTCATCCAGGAAAATGTTTGGGCCAAGAAAGGGCCCCTGCAGTGGACACGGGGGTGTCTGGGGCACCCATACCCATTCCCTGATCATCTGGGAATAGGACTGTGTGTGCCCTTGGACTCGTGCTAAGTTAATCTACCCCCAACCCCAGAGACAGACACGTGGCTCAGGCCTGGCCAAACAGAAACCTTCCTCCCTCCAGCTGTGATTGGTTTGCAAATGTGTATGTGGCCCAACAGAACCAATGAGCCACAAGGCAATGATCTGCTGGGGCTGTTGTGTAGAGAGGGAAGGTCCCCCTGTTGCCTTGAACCTGGGATGTGCAAGGCTGTAGCCACCCAGACGGGGCAACCTTCCAGAGCATAAAACCAACACATCTGGGCAACACGGCCCCTGGATCAAGCCGCACCTGGAGGGGGAAATGGGGACGAGGGCGGGTGTGAGGGGCACGGCCAAGGGGCAGCCTCACCAGGACCAGGATGTTGGGCATGAAGATGTAGTCGCTCTCTGAGCCACTGGACTTTTCGGGCTGGAACTGGAAGTTGCGGTACTCAAGGAAGGATACCGTGTCATTGTCGTTGAAGGTGATATTTCTCTTGTGCCGGTACTCCCTGTGGAGAGGAGGCTGGTGGGTCAGCAGGCCCCCGCCATGCATAGTCGCAGACCCAGCTGGGAAGTGGGGCGACTCCAGGCTTCCTGGGAGACCCTCAGATATACATGCACATCTCCAACCTGCCAGCACCACAGCCAAGCCCGATCACCCCCCAAGCCTGCCAGCGACACCTCTCTCCACGGGTTACTCTCTTGCATAAAAGGCCAGGCGACCTCACCAGACCTGACCACAGATGCACACACGTGTGTGGACACACGCACAGTGTCCCATCACCCTGCTGGGTTCTCATAGCATTTAATACTCACCACTTGCCTTCATATGGTACATTTATTTCCTTATTAATTATGTGTATCCCAACCCAGAATGTCAGCACAGAGGGCAAGGACCTTTGTCTTAGTCCCTGTTTGCGACAGCGGTTGGCACATAGTAGGTGTTCAGTAAATGTGTTGGATGACGCGGTGACTAGGGAAGAGCTCTGAGACCCTCCAAGGGCTCAGGTTTGGGGAGTAGGTCCTTGCTTGCTTTGTGGTGTATGTGTGTGTGCGCGTGTGCACGTGAGTGTGCATGTGCACATGCGTGTGCCCCTCCTCCCTCATCCACATCACGGCTGCCTTGCTTCTCCATACAGAACTTCTCAGCAACCTCATTTCCCCCTGCACCTGCCCTGCTCCCAGAATAATCCCTGCGGCTCAGCACGACAGCCCCCACCACCCGTCTGCTCTGAGACCCCTCCCACACTGCCAGGGCCACCTCCGTCCTTACCTGTATACATAGGGCCCACGCACGACAGCCCCCACCCACCCGTCTGCTCTGAGACCCCCCCACTGCCAGGGCCACCCTCGTCCTTACCTGTATACATAGGGCCCATGCACGACAGCCCCCACCACCCGTCTGCTCTGAGACCCCCCACACTGCCAGGGCCACCCTCGTCCTTACCTGTATACATAGGGCCCACGCACGACAGCCCCCACCACCCGTCTGCTCTGAGACCCCTCCCACACTGCCAGGGCCACCTCCGTCCTTACCTGTATACATAGGGCCCACGCACGACAGCCCCCACCACCCGTCTGCTCTGAGACCCCCCACTGCCAGGGCCACCTCCGTCCTTACCTGTATACATAGGGCCCACGCTCCCGCACCCGCGGCTTCTCGCCCTCCAGGATCTCTTTGGGGTTGACGATGTCGAAGAAGTAGACGGAGAGGTAGAAGGGGACGGGGATCTCCTTCCACATGCTGAAGGACAGGCTGCTGGGGTCGATGCGCACGTTCTGGGGGAGGAGAGACCAACACCCGTGAGGAGGGCGACCGGGGCTCCTATACCCGCCAGCCACGCAGCTCCAGAACAGCTGCCCGGAGCCGGCCTGCTCCACTGGCTCCCACAGCACGTCGGGGCCGGGGGGTTACGTGATGCAAGTTAACAGGTAATCTAGTCACGTTGGTGTTTTACGTGTTTTAATGACAGCAGCCTGATCAGGGGACCCTGGCACACGGGGGGCCCGTACGTTATGGAAGTTAGGTGACTGCTACTCTATGGCACCTGCGGCCAAATGTATTCTTCATTCATTCCTTCCTTCAATGAACATTCATTCATTCCTTCAACAAACATTCATTCCTTCATTCAACAAATGTTCACTGAGCACCCACGACCTGCCAGGCACTGGTCAAAGCGCTGGGGGTAGGGGAGTGAACAAGACAGACCGAGATTCCCCGGCTCTGCGGGCCTTTTATTCTACTAGGCCCTAGTAACTAGGGGAAAGGAAGGGATTAAACAATCACAGCAACACACATGTTTTGTGGTCTGTGACTGTGAACAGAGGAGTCGGTGGAATGTACACAAAAGCAAAACACCAAACCAAAATAAAAACTAAAGGCAGTGAGGGGGAGCATGTGGATTGGATGGGGCGATTCCATGTAGGAGCCACGGCCAGAGCAAAAGCCTGAGGCAGGGAGGCGCCGAGACAGAGTTTGGAGACAGCCAGGAGGCCTGTGTGGCTGGAGCACAGCGGTGAGGCGGAGAGCAGGAGATGAGAACAAGAGCCGCGTCCCATGAAAAGCCAGAAATACAGGAATCTACGTCAACTCTACTGATGGGGGAAAGCTTAGCAAAAACTTGATTTTCCTAAAAGGTCAAAAGACACAGGCCTGAAGCTCATGCAGCAAGTCTGACTGTCCGATACACCAGCCTCTAATCTCTGCTTCGCCCCTCAGCTCTGTAGTCCACAGTGCCATGCAATACACCCACCCCTGTCCTGGCCACATCACCAGCCCCCTCGGAGGCCCGGGCCAAGTGGAGTGACCAGCCCATCAGATAGATGACAACGTCGTAAAGCCAGGCATCCAGGGAGGCTTGCGTCACCCTTTCCAACTTCTTTTGAACATGGCCTTCCAGGACAAGGACAGCCACCCTCACTGTCCCAAACAGCCAGAACCAATAGGCAGAGGTTCTGGAAGAAGCAGAAGGAGCTAGAGCTGGCCGGTCCAGCTGGTCTCATGTCCTCGACCGGCAAACTGTGGTTAGAAGCCAGAGCCCGGAGCCAAGTCGGTCACCTTGGAACCTCAGCTTTCCGGACGACAGAAGGGGCTTGTGACTCTGTCGGCTCAGCTGTGGCTCGTCTGACCGACACGGCATTTGCAAGAAGGAAAGTTGAATTTATTGCCAAGGATAAAACCCTGGAGGATTTCATATAAAAATACTGTATGAACTTCAGGGTTGTCTTGAAAATAAGCAGAGACTTCCCTTCAGGTGCCCTAGTCATTTACGGATAAACACATCTTTCTGCCCACATGTGGGAACGGCAAGGATTGTGTTTATAACCTGAGCATCCACTAGGGTATAAACAAAGGGAACTAAACAATGAGATATGAACAAAGCAACAGAACAAGCCTTGCTCAGGTGTGCCTGCGTGCTAGGGGCTGTTCTCGACTCTCGGCGACGCTGGCACGTCCCGGACTAGCGCCCTAGCCGCTCGAGGCCACCACCGGGAGCGTTATTACTGTGTTTGTTTCCTCATGGAGATGTGAGTGAGTGAGTGAGTGAGTGGCCGGCACAGCCTCCACCCCGACCTTTGTCCAGGAAGGTCCGGCTTCGGTGTGGGGTGGGGAAGGGGGAGCCGGATTCCACAGGGACGGACTACTGATGACCCCTTCAGCGTGAGGCAAAGGCCACCAGATTGGGGGTGGGGTGCAGGGAGAGAAGCCGTGGTGGCTGTGGGCCAGCTGTGGGCCGGAGAAGGCTTGTCCCAGGCTCAGCTCTGACCTGCACGTGGTCTCTGGGACCCAAGAGAACAAGCACTGCGGTGGGGACCGTGGTGAGCCACTGGGGGTCACCCCCAAACGCAAGGCGGCAGCTGCTACCCCACCCCCAGGCCTCTGCGGTCCTGAGGGCTCAGGCTTTCCAGCACCCCCCGCCCCCCGCCACATTTCCTGAGCTCCCGGAAGGCCAGGTCCTTCTATGGAACCCCCAAAATATTTTCAATGTCAACAGCTTATCTTTCAAAATCAAGCACACACATACTCAGGAGCCAAATCGCCCATCTGCGTGCCACCGCCGGCCCACTGGCTGCCCCTACACTGTGCAGGAGTCACCTCCTAGGGGAAGGGGTGACCTCCCTGTGTGACAGATGGGGAAACTGAGCCCAGCGAGGTTGGGTGACTCTCGCCCAGCCCCCAGGCACAGACTTGGCAAGCAGAATTCAGACCTCAGCCTGGAGGCTGCTGGCGGGGCTGGGTGTCACCCAGGATGGAAATCCTCAAATTTTAACCACAGGCCCACGGAGAGAAACACCAAAGGGAGGAGGTAGTCCCATCACACCCTCTCCACCATCCCCTGAACACAACCCCAGTCTGTGTGTGGGTGTATGTGTGTGTGTGCATGTATGTGTGTGTGTGTGTGTAATATGAAAACAAGGAAGATCTATCCTCTCAGCAAATATTTAAGCACACAGCGTGAACTGTAACCCATAGGCACTACGCTGTACAGCAGATCTCCAGGCATCGCTAAAACAACAAGAGTGACACTCGTAAAGAGTGTGGGAGGAGATCCAAGCATAGACCGCGGCGATGGTATCACGGCTGTGCGCTTATCTCTGACCTCATCGAGTTGTGTACATTCAACAGGTACAGCTTTCCTTTATGTCTAACAGACCACAATAAAATGGTTTAAAAAAAAAAAAAAAGGGTTGCCTGACCAGGCAGTGGCGCAGTGGATAGAGCGTCGGACTGGGATGTGGAAGGACCCAGGTTCAAGACCCCGAGGTCTCCAGCTTGAGCGCCAGCTCATCTGGTTTGAGCAAAAGCTCACCAGCTTGGACCCAAGGTCGCTGGCTTGAGCAAGGTGTCACTACCTCTGCTGTAGCCTCATGGTCAAGGTACATATGAGAAAGCAATCAATGAACAACTAAAAAAGTGCCACAACAAAAAACTGATGATTGATGCTTCTCATCTCTCTTCGTTCCTGTCTGTCTGTCCCTGTCTCTGACTCTCTCTCTGTCTCTGTAAAAAAAAAAAAAAAAAAAGGTTTCTGGTCCCTGCCCTCCTCCCCTGGCTGCATCTCTCAGCAAGGGCAGCTGGGCCTGGACCAGCCCCTGGAATCCCAAAATCCTGCTGTGTTTTCCTCACCTACCGGCCTTCTTACCTGTTGAGGGATAAAACAGCCAACCCAGTAAGTAAGTCGCCAGAAAAAGCCACGTGTCCCTCTCTCTTTCTCCAGCAGAAGGGAATTTGGGGCGGTGGGGTCCCCCTCACATTGTACGGCTCTTGCAAACAGGGACTGTTTGATGACCCAGTGCTGGGCTGGGTGACGGTGGAAGAATCATTGTTCCCCTGTGCGCCTCAATTTTCTCACCCATAAAATGGGTATGATAGAATCCCCTCGAAGGGCTGGAGTGAAGTTTAAATGAGTTCACAGAAGTCCAGTGCTCAGGGCAGAATCCAGGGCCTCTTGGTCAGCCATGCAGTCACCAGACATGAAGGAACTGACCCCTTCTCCTGTCCTGTCACTGCCCCCCCCATGGGAACCGGATTTGGCAATGCTCTTGATTCTCAGGAGAGCTATCTGTCAGTCACACCGAACAGAGGCACCAGGACCAGGCACCTGACGAGATCGCGGTGTGCTGGCCGGGGTCACGGCCTTCTACCGAAGCAACTAATTCTACCCCCGCCCCCCGCCCCCATGGTCAGACAGATCACAGCCCAGAACACAAAGACCGAGAGAGGGGGACAAGGTGACCCTTGTCCACTCTTTCTTATCCAACCCAGTCCTGGACAGTCAGGAGGGCTGCCCAGCAGAGGGGCCCTGGGAGCTGGACACTGGACAAGGGAGCAGAGCCCTACCAGAAAAAGAAGACAGGGAGGGTGTTCTTGGCCGGGGACACCGCCCGTGCGAAGGCCAGGAAGGAAGCCGGCAGGGGCATGACTTACCTGCATGTCCGCCAATAACAACTATGTTTTTAAAACATGTCTTAAAATAACCTGAACATCCACCAACAGATAAACTACCCAAACAATGGGCTGCTACTCAGGAATAAAAAGGGCTGAGGTACTGAGAAACCTCAAAAGCACACGGCAGGTCTCATAAAAAAGGCAGCTACAAAAAACTACCCACTCTATGATTTCTACGACATTCCACAATGAGGAGAACCACAGGACAGAAGCCAGGTCCACGGTTACCGGGGGCTGGGGCAGGTATAAGGGGACTGCCTGCGAAGGGCATCAGGAAGGTATTTGAGGTGATAAAAACGTCCCACATATTGATTTTGGTGGCCATACAGGTGAGTTGTATACATTTGGTAAAACTCATCAAATTACGGATGTATCTTGACCACATTATGCTAACATTTTTGATGGTTTAAGATATGATTCAGACCTGAACAGGCAGTGGCGCAGTGGATAGAACATCAGACTGAGACGCGGAGGACCCAGGTTCAAAACCCCAAGGTCGCCAGCTTGAGCGCGGGTTCACTGGCTTGAGTATGGGATCATAGACATGACCCCATGGTCGCTCACTTGAGCCCAAAGGTCACTGGCTTGAAGCCCAAGGTTGATGGCTTGAGCCCAAGGTCACTGGCTTGAGCAAGGGGTCACTTGCTCTGCTATAGTCCCCTGATCAAGGGACATATGAGAAAGCAATCAATGAACAACTAAGGAGCCACACAAAGAATTGATGCTTCTCATCTCTCTCCCTTCCTATCTGTCTGTCCCTATCTGTCCTTCTCTCTATCTCATCTTTGTAAAAGAAATGATTCAGACACCATGTAATTCACCCACTTAGAGTGGACAAGTCAAAGGTTTTAGCATATTTTTTTTTCTGTATTTTTCTGAAGTCGGAAACAGGGAGAGACAGTCAAACAGACTCCCGCATGCGCCCGACCGGGATCCACCCGGCACGCCCACCAGGGGGCGACGCTCTGCCCACCAAGGGGCGATGCTCTGCCCCTCCAGGGCATCGCTTTTCTGCGACCAGAGCCACTCTAGCGCCTGGGGCAGAGGCCGAGGAGCCATCCCCAGCGCCCGGGCCATCTTTGCTCCAGTGGAGCCTCGGCTGCAGGAGAGGAAGAGAGAGACAGAGAGGAAGGAGAGGGGGAGGGGTGGAGAAGCAGACGGGCGCCTCTCCTGTGTGCCCTGGCCGGGAATCGAACCCGTGACTTCTGCACGCCAGGCCAACGCTCTACCACTGAGCCAACCGGCCAGGGCGGTTTTAGCATATTTAGAGCTGTCCAGCCTGCACCACTATTGAGTTACAGAACATTTTCCTCACCCAAAGCAAAACGCTGTCCCCATTAGTGGCCACTTCCCTCCCCTCACAGAGCCAGGCACCCACAAATCTTTCTGTCTCTGTGAATTTGTCTTTTTTCAGATACACAGTATCATACGAGTCTTCAAATGTGTCCACAGTATTCTGTGTCTCAGAAACAAGCAGGGATACAAAAGGCCACCCATGGCTTCTTTCACTTAGCATAATGTTGTCACGGTCCATAACAGTCATCTATTATAAATGTAGGTTGTGGAGTTTCAGCAAATGTATACATACCCTCACCAGCATGGTGACCAAAACCGAGACACGGAACATTGTCCTCATGCCTGTTAGAAAGAGGTGCGGATGAGCATGCCCGTGTTTACCACGGCATTACTCACGGTGGCCAAAAGGCAGAAGTGACCACATGTCCGTCAGTGGGTGAGTGAACACAATGTGGTACACACACTCAATGCGCTACGATTCAGCCTGCAGCAGGAAAGACATTCTGACACCTGCCACAACACCGATAAGCCTTGAAATCATGATGCTGTGTGAGAGAAGCCAGACACAAAAGGACAAATACTGTTAGGGTTCCACTTGTGCGAAGCGCCCAGGGCAGGCAGAGCTACAGAGACAGAAAGCAGATTGGGGTCGCCAAGGGAGAAGGAGGACTCATTGATGAGTGTGTATGGGTTTCCTTTTTTGGGGGGGTTGATAAAGATATTCTACGTCTGGGGAGTGGTAATGATTGCATTACACTGTGAATGTGCTACATGCCTCTGAATGGTACACTTTTAAATGGTGTAAATGGTTAAGGCAATCTACCATGAGTTTTTTATATAAAAAAACAATCGCAAATTAAAATGAGAAAATCAAGTGCGGGCAAAGATATGTGGAAGTGAGCACACCCATCTGCGGCTGGGATCAGCACCCTGGAGAGCAGTGGGCGCCGTGGTGCCCTGCTCCACCCAGGGCACAGAATACTGGCTCTCAGAGGCTGCCAGGCACCCCTGGGACCTCTGCCCGCACCCCTGGAGTGACTGAAACGGGAGCTTCATCAAAGCTTCCAGTGTGATGTCACCTACACTCGAACTATATTACATATCCCTCTGATAGTCTATCCTGTTCCATTCTGTTTTTTAAATGCTGGTCCGCATTCGCCACAATCATTTCACGACCCACTATGGGATCACACCCACAACCTGACAGCTCTGCCCTAGAGAAATCTGTACACGTGTGTGCCACATCTGCAGAAGAACTGCCCAGGCTCAAAAAGGAACAGACGGAGTAGCGGGTCCTCAGCAGAAAAAGCGGGACTCCCACACACAGCACCAAGGGCAGATGAATGGGCCAGACCGGCCTGAAGACGTCTCCAAGATAGAACTGTGACTGAGAAAAGGCAGGCTGCAGAAAGACACAGATGACACTGGCCTCTTGGTTTGAATTTTTCAAACACAAAATAATATGCAACCTTTTATTTCTCGAGAGTCAAGATAAAACCTGCTGTCTCAACATTGGCCTGCCTGCAAGCCTCCCTACCCCAAATCTGGTCTCTCCAGGCCCCACATCCTGCCATTGACCCTGTCACTCAGCCCAGTCATGCTGGCCTCCTTGCTGTCCCTTGTAGATGCAGGCATACCCCTGCCCCAGGACCTTTGCACTGGCTTTCCTCTGCTTTCATTGTTCTTTCCGAAGTAGCCGCATGGTCAGATCTCTCACCCCTTCCGATCTCCGCTCACATGCCCCCCTCCTTGGAGAAGACTCACTCTATTCACCCCCAAATTCCTGAACCTCCTTAACCTGTTGTTTGTTGTCCTTGTCGCCTTCCAGTGTGTACATTGTAATTAATTGTGTGTATTGTTCTCCACCTGTCTTCCATGCTATATCAGAAAGGACAAGGACAGCGTTCTTGTCTGCTTTGTTCTGTGATGTGTCCCAGCATCTACTCAGCAAATATTGGCTTATAAGGAGCAACATGAGTTTGGAAACAAACATAACCAACCAGGAAGCGCCCTGGGAGTGGTTCGGCTTGCTTACTCCTTTGTATATGTTTTAATTTTTATTTATTTATTTATTTATTTTACAGAGACAGAGAGAGAATCAGAGAGAGGGATAGACAGGGACAGACAGACAGGAACGGAGAGATGAGAAGCATCAATCATTAGTTTTTTCGTTGCACATTGTGACACCTTAGTTGTTCATTGATTGCTTTCTCATATGTGCCTTTACCATGGGCCTTCAGCAGACCGAGTAACTCCTTGCTGGAGTCAGTGACCTTGGGTTCAAGCTGGTGAGCTTTTGCTCAAACCAGATGAGCCCACACTCAAGCTGGCAACCTCAGGGTCTCGAACCTGGGTCCTCGGCATCCCAGTCCAACGCTCTATCCACTGCGCCACTGCCTGGTCAGGCTTGTATATGTTTTAATAGCCCATATTGAACAGTAAATTTTTTTTTTAAAGACAGAGAATATGGCCAGTTTGGGGCCCAGTTTGGGCCGGGGCAGCAGTCTGGTGAAATGTGTGATGAAAAAAATAAAATTTTCATACAAGTTCATTTTTAGCTCTTAGCCTATTTTACAAAGAAGTAAATCCTTGGCCTTGGCCAGCTGGCTCAGCAGTAGGGCATCAGCCTGGCGTGTGGATGTCCTGGGTTTGATTCCCGGCCAGGGCACACAGGAGAAGCGCCCATCTGATTCTCCCCCCTCTCCTTTCTCTCTATCTCTCTCTTCCCCTCCCGCAGCCAAGGCTCCACTGGGGCAAAGTTGGCCCAGGTGCTGAGGATGGCTACATGGCCTCCGCCTCAGGTGCTAGAATGGCTCTGGTTGCAGCAGAACAACGCCCCAGATGGGCGGAGCATCGCCCCCTAGTGAGCATGCTGGGTGGATCCTGGTCAGGCACATGCGGGAGTCTGTCTCTCTGCCTCCCCACTTCTAACTTCTAAAAAGTACAAAAAAAAAAAAAAAGAGGCCCTGGCCGGTTGGCTCAGTGGTAGAGCGTCGGCCTGGCGTGCAGGGGTCCCAGGTTCGATTCCCGGCCAGGGCACACAGGGAAAGTGCCCATCTGCTTCTCCACCCCTCTCCCTCTCCTTCCTCTCTCTCTCTTCCCCTCCCGCAGCCGAGGCTCCATTGGAGCAAAGATGGCCCGGGCGCTGGGGATGGCTCCTTGGCCTCTGCCTCAGGCGCTAGAGTGGCTCTGGTCGCGACAGAGCCACGCCCCAGAGGGGCAGAGCGTCGCCCCCTGGTGGGCGTGCCGGGTGGATCCTGGTCGGGCGCATGCGGGAGTCTGTCTGACTGTCTCTCCCCGTTTCTAGCTTCAGAAAAATACAAAAAAAGAAAAGAAAGAAAGAAAGGAAATCCTTAAAAAAATACAATTTTATTAACATTTTCTGGCTTGATAAGCTGCAACTTCACAGGTTAGGCCACCAACCCAGCAAGGGTGGTCCCAACAGGCCCCTCCACCCCATTCCCTGGCCAGGTCAGGCAGCGCCCGGGAGGCGCAGAACCGCAGTCCTGAGGCCCGAAGGACCGAGGTGCGGGCAGCCCTGAACTTCATGGGGAGGCCCGAGGAAGGCAGTGGGGAGACGCCTGGGGGGAAACTAAAGCCAGATGGAGAGTGACGGGACTGTTATATCAGAGGGCACAGCCCAGGAAAGCCTCTTGGAGGAGGTGACATTTGAGCTGAGGCTTGGAGAAGTTCTAGTCTCCAGAAATGACTGACATGTTAAGAAAAACTTTAAAAAAAAAAAATATCCCACTTTAGCTATTCTAGATATGTGTGCCATTTTCAGTCGCTGAATCTTTCTTACATATTTTACACTCAGTCAACACCCAAGTGTCCTTTTTCTCCGTTTAAAGAAGCCCTGGGTAGGGACGCTCCAAGCGGGACACCTGGTCACCCCGACATTTCATGCTGACCACAGGCAGAGTCGGGACCTTGGACGTGTTGGGTGAGAAAGGGGGAATACCGCGGATTTCTCCCGTGATTCCTTTCTTTAATGTGGCTGCTAGACCATTTCAGACCACCCACTTGGCTCACTGTCAAGGTTTGCACACTGTGTCTGTGGTCGGCACCGGTGTGGACAGATCTGACCAGACCTCTCCTCCATCACTTCCTGGCTGTGTGGTCTCAAGCTAGAGGCTGCCCGCTCACTGCCTCAGTCCCCTCATTGTAAAGTGGGAGTGGGGATGGCTCCCGCCGGGCAGGGCCCTGGGTGAGACGTGGAGATGGTGCATGGCAAGTGCGCACAGTAGGTGCTTCATGTGAGGGAGCTGTAATGATCACTGGACTCCCGACCACCTTCAGGTGTGAACTCCTGTCCTCAGCATTCGAGGTCTCGCCTCGGTTCTCCGGCCTGAACGGCTCGCCCCTGGGAAGGCCGGCATCCATTCGCTGCTTCCCTTGACTCCTCTCTACTCCTGCCTCCCACAAATCCAAGACTCCCCACTCACCAGGTGCTGTCTCCTCTGGGAAGCTTTCAGGAACTAGCTACAAAGAAGCTACTCTGATCTAATGAAGAACCTAGTTCATTCTCTGCCAAAAGGGTTCCCCCGCCCCCAAGAAGCCTGGGGAGACTCAGGGAGCCGGAGAATCGTCTCAACCAACTGTAGAGCTGAGAAAACACTTCTTGCCTGCTTCAGTTTCTTAGGTTTAGTTTCTTATCTCACAGATGTGGCCACTGAGTCTTGAAGTTCAAATGCTTCCCCGAGGTCACAGGTGCAGGGAGGGACCGTGCCGTGGGTTCTGCACCCACGTGCGGACCTATGTCCTCACTCTTCTCTGCTGGGCCTTCCCGATGGGCTCCGAGCACCAGTTAATCATTACCTTGACCTGGACGTTGAATTATAAAACTGAATTCGTCCCCCAGTGATCACAGAAAACATGCCTCCAACCAGATGAGCTGAGGGCCCAATTTGCCCAGATGAGGCCCCATTCTACGACAGGACCAGACCCTGCCCGCCCTAGACCGGCCAGCATGTCACTCACTTACCTCCCTTGAGGGGCTCGTCGGCACAGGGTCACTGGCAAGACCCCGGCTTGGCCCTGGCAGAGGCAAGTAAGAGGAGCAACCGGCCTGCAACTGAGGCGACCTCAACCAGCAGAGCTACGAGCTGATGCTTCTCACCCTCTCTCTCTCTTCCTGTCTCTCCCTCTCTCTCAAAAGAAATAAACAAAACATATATTGACCATGTCATTCCCAAGGCTCCCCGTAGCTACTCCGATTGCACTTCCCTTTACTGTCCACCTTGCTCACTCTGCTCCAGCCACGCTGGCCTCGCTGTCCCTGAGGCCACCAGGCATGCTCCTGTCACAGGGCCCAACAAGGCGTCCCATTGACTCTGAGCCCTGACGCTGTCGCCTGCCCCAGGGAGAACAGTGAGGAGACGACTGAGGGACCTGGGAAGAGACGAGAAGCCTGGGGACCCTCCCTGCACCCAGAGGGTCTCCACCCTGCGGCCAGGATGCTGGGCCCACCCACACCCCTGCTGGAACGTTCTCACACCTGCAGCCTGAGCCTTAGATGAGATATGGGGCAGGACATGCCCTGGGTGGCTTCCTTCAAGGTGCCTAGCGGGGACACCTTTGTTCTCGCCCTGGGAGCCCGGCAGAGCAAGCCCCTTCTGGACCACTTGCCACAGCCCCCTCCTGACTTCTGAGACCAAAGTACAGAAAGCCTGGTTTGGCGGTGACAGGAGGCTGTCAGAACACAAACTGAGGCACACCCCGAAAAGAGCTCAGCCAGAACACCCGGAGGGCCGAGGAGCCTGCGAGGCCAGACCCAGCCCCCGTCCACGACTGGGAGGTCTCACCAAAGCAAGCCTCAGAGAGCCGACAAGTTCCCGTGGACGGAAAGGGAAGAGCCAAGGCCCGCGGTCACAGGGATCTGGGAGTCCTAGAGGGTCTTAGGAAGCTTCCAACCTGGGCAGGAACCAACTAACCACTGAACCCCATCCCCTCAGCCCCCCAAAAAGGGACCCAACTGCCAAGGGGCGGGGGCCCAGGCAGAGGCCCTTGGGGGTGGAGCTCCCCAGAAAATTTCTCAACAGTTGAACAAGTTCATCATTTTGAAAACTCATCCCTAGTCCTCAGAACCGCTCCTGGTGTGACGACAATATTGGGGCAACTTTTGGGGGGAGGGTTCTTTCGCCACCATGTGTCACTATCAGACCTGTTCAAACAGTGGTTTTCAAAGTGGGGTCCCCAGGCCAGCAGCCCAGCCCCAACATCGCCGTGGGAAGTGGGTAGAAAAGCAGGTTCTCGGGCCTTGTTTCAGACCTGCCGACTCAGAAACTGGGGACGGGACTCAGCCATCTGTGTTGTGACATGTGCCCCCCACCCAGCCGCTGCCCGGGGAGTCTGCTGTGAGGTCAAGTTAGGGAACCCCTGTGTCAGAGACGGAGATGAACCTGGGCCACTCGCTCGGGAAAGGGAAAAGGGGAAATGGACAGGGCGTGGGTCCAGAGGGCATGTGACCTCGCAGCTGGTGAGGGGCACGTGGGAAGCAGCAGACCAGACCATTCTCTTGGTTTTCCTGCACATTTGAAGTTTTTCATAACAACTTATTTTTTTAATCACTTAATACCATATTTACCCATGTATATAAGACGCTCCTGTATAAGACGCACCTTAATTTGAGGGCCCGAAATTTGAAAAAAAAAACTACTACATAAAGTGATTAAACTCAAGTGTTCATCGTAAAATTCATGCAACTCCTCATTACAGTCAAAACTCCCATCCGTTAGCTTGTCCTCATCTGTGTCTGAGGACAAATCACTGTCTTCATGTATTGCCTTGTCCCCCGTTCCATTGACGGCATCTGAAATGCCACAACCACTGTGTAAGGCGCACCCAGTTTTTAGACGCCAAATTCTTCGAAAAAGGGTGCATCTTAGACATGGGGAAATACGGTATTTCCTAAACAACCCTCCCACCTCCCCGCACAGACACACACACAAAACAACACAGATGAATGGGTCTTCTGTATTCCTGAGGCCAACTCCACAACCTATTAGCCCATGCGTCAGGTGTGTCCAGTGGGTGAGTGCTAGACCACGTGGTGTTACAAAATATTTGAATTTGTTCATAATATCTTGAAAACAGCAGATAAATTCCAGATTTCCAGCTTCTCTGAAAAACCGGGAGAGGAGCCAGCACTGGGCCTCCTTACCCACGGGGTCCCAGCCTGAGCTGAGTGGCAGCTGCTCCCTGGGCGGGGTCTGCTCACCAGCTTGCCACAAGCCTCATTGCTCCCTATTGCCTCACACCAGACTGCCTCACTCATTTCCGCAGCCTGCAATGCCCTTACAGTTATCTGAGTTTGCAATCCCTGCCCCGCAGTAACACAGGATGAGAACACAACATACATTCATTCATGCATGCATTCATTCTTTCATTCATTCCAACCCTGCATAAGCATATTAGATGCTCAAAGCTGATGCTTAGTGCTGTGGGGTGTGGGGGGTGCAAAATTAATCCCACAGGAGCTAAGCAGCAAGTGGAGAACAGGACATGTTATTCACAAATGACTCGGGCACACAACAGGGAGAGCTTAGGGGCATCAGACATCTTTCCTGACATGCATAGGGGAGCACCAGGACACTCCTGTACCACCGGCAGGGGTGTCCATTGGGACCAGTGCTCTGGGGTACTGTTAGACCACATGTACTACCTCCCACAGCAATCGCATTCCTAGCTGGGACCTAAGGGAAATGAAAACAAAGGTCCATCCAAGGATGCATGCACACACGTCCCCAGTGGCTTTATTCCTGTTAGCCCCGCACTGGAACCAACCCAAATAGGAGCTGGCACACCCCAGAAGGACACTCACACAGCCAGGGGAAGGCACGCCACGTGCAACGTGGCCGACAACTCTCACACACAGTTCGGACGCCCGGCTCCCAGGCACATCAAGAGCCCACCCCCAAAACCAGGCCCTCACCTGGACCCCCCAATCCCGCCACTGGGATAGACACTCAGGGAGTCCACCTGTCCGTTCCCTGTGGTAGTAGGCACTGTCCCTCTCCATCAGCCCAGCTCTTGACCAGTCCACCAGGGAGAAGAGAAACCCTGCAAACATATTAACTTCCCTCCAAGTAACAAAAACTGATTGTTTTCAAGCAACAACATGTTCAGGAACCTACATCCGTGGGCCCAATCTGGCCTGATGCCTGCGTCTCTTCATCCCAGAATAGAACACGTGTGATTCATTCACGCCAGAAGCTTGCAAGGGTTTTTACACTTTTAAACGTTTGAAAACAAAACAAAGAAAAATAAACGTAAGGATGCTATCTCATGACATGCGAGAAGTATGCAAAATTTTTATCTATTCAGGGTCCATAATACAGAGGCAGTGGACACAACCACGCCTAGTCAGGGACTGAGTGTCCATGGCAGCCACGGAGCTGAGCAGTGGAGACAAAACCCACAGAGCTGAAAACATGGACTGTCTGTCCTGTTGCAGACAGAGTGTGCTGAGCCCCGTCCTGTCCACCTCGGTCCTCTGATTGGCCACGTGGACATGTGGGCGTCACCCCCTCCTCCCGGATGGCACCGCAGAGAGAAGGAAAAGACCTAGGACATGCCGGCTCTGAAGATGGACCCGAGTGTCCCTGCGCCACCAGGACGATTGCCCAATAAGCCTTTCTCGGCTCACCGCAGCCCTGGTTCGAGAACACACGGCAGAGCTTGCCAAGGACGTATAAAATAGGGCAGCTGTGGCTCGGCCCGCAGGAATGGAGGCTCAAGGGCCGCCTCCTTCAAGGGCTCACCCCTTGCCTGGGGCACGCATACCACCAAAATTCTGCCTCACGCCCAAGAATCTATTTTTCGCCCATCTAACAACAACAACAAAAACAGGTGTGATTTTGTTTCGTTCACACCGGGCGATCATTGGTGTGCTAGCAGCTGCCATGTTTTTGTTTGACAAACTAAGGGAAAAGAGGTCAGTGCCTCTGATTAAACAGGTATTGCATTTTTTTTTTTTAATTCTTATGGTGCACCAAGGTGCCATGACACACCGGTTGGAAACGGCTGGCTTAACCTTTTGCTCGGAGTGTTGTAACTGCCCCGCGGCCATGGGTGTGTGCAGTCGGGTCCATCATTGACAAATCCGACCCCTCCCCCCAGCACAGCCAGTACTGACTCCCTGTCATCTCAGTTTTTTTTTAAATTGTGGTAAAATAGCCAGACCCGTGGTGGCGCCATGGATAAAGCGTCGACATGGAACGCAGAGGTCGCTGTTTCAAAGCCCTGGGCTTGCCCGGTCAAGGCACATTCGAGAAGTAACAATGATAAGTGGATGCTTCCCGCTCCTCACCAGTCCCCTTTCTCTCTCTCTCTCTCCCCCATCTCTCTCTCAAATCAACACTTGTGGTAAAATACTCATAACACAAGATGGCCATTGTTAAGCACACGGGTCAGGGGCAGCAAGGACGTTCATACAGTTGTGCAACCATCACCACCATCCACCCATCTCCAGAAGTTTCTCATCTTCCCCCAACTGAAACTGTGTGATCATTAAACAATGACTCCCCAGCCCCTGGAAACCACCATTCTACTTTCTGTCTAGGAATTTGGATCAGAATGCCTCCCTTTTTTCCGCCTAATGTTTCCATTGATTTGGGGGGCGGTAGAAGGGGAAGGAGAGAAAGGAAGAGAGAGAGAAAAGCATCAACTTGTTCCACTCAGTGGTGTGCTCACTGATCGCTTCTTGTTCGTGTCCTCACCAGGATCAAACCCAGGATCTCGGCCGTGCGCCAGGACCGTACTCTGTCCACTAAGCCACCCAGCCATGCCAGAATCGCCTCTATTTTTATTTTTTTTTTTTTGTGGGAGAGACAGAAAGAGTCAGAGAGAGGGACAGATAGGGACAGACAGGAAGAGAGAGAGATGAGAAACATCAATTCTTCGTTACGGCTCCTTAGTTGTTTATTGATTGATTTCTCATATGTGCTTTGACGGGGGGGGGGGGTGCTACTACAGCAGACTGAGGGACCTCTTGCTGGAGCCAGCGACCTTGGGTCCAAGCTGGTGAGCCTTGCTCAAACCCAATGAGTCGCGCTCAAGCTGGCGACCTCAGGGTCTCGAACCTGGGTCCTCCGCATCCCAGTCCCACACTCTACCCACTGCACCACTGCCTGGTCAGGCTTGCCCCACTTTTTAAGGCTGAATAATATTCCACTGTGTGGACCGTCCACGTGTTGTTTGTCCATTCCTCTGTCCACAGACACCTGGGCTGCTTCCGCCCCTTGGCTGCTGTGAATAATGCCACTGTGAACACGGGCATGCAAATATCCCTTCTCTTGTTTCCTCTGGGTGTGTGCCTACGGGTGGGCGTGCCGGCTCACACAGTAATTCTACTTTTATAGTGTCTGGGGACCCACCACACTATTTCCCACCAATAGTTGGCACAGGTGCCAACTTCTCCACGTCCTCACCAGCCCTCATATTTTTTTTTATCTGCTCGTAGCCATCCTGACGGGCGTGAGGTGTGGCTTTGTGTGTGCTTTCCTTACGACTGGTGATGTTGAGCGTCTTTTCACGTGCTTGTCAGTCATCTGTCTGTCTCCTTCGGAGGCATCTCTACTAAGTCTTCGGACCATTTTTCAATCAAGTTTTTGTTTTCTTTTCTTTTCTGTCCTTGAGTTGTCCTGCCAAGGACTTAAGACCAGCTTTAGAGTCCCCACACCCCATCTGCTTGCACTGACACCCCTCACGAGCCGTCCTATTCCTGGGCTTCCTTCACACCCCACATCTTGTCCCTTGGTGCCCCATATTGGCTCTCCCTGTAGAAGAAACTCCAAATCTGTTCCCTCCCTTCCACTCCGCTGCCCGCACCCTGGCCCGAGCCGCCCTGGCCTCTGTCCCCACAGCCGCCACAGGGCTCTGCAAGACGGGAATCGGATCACGGTTCTTCCCTGCTTACCACCCTCCAAGGGTGTCCCAAGGAACTGAAAGCCAGATCTAAACTCCTCACCTTGTCCTCCATGGCTCCGGCCTGCTGTCCCTGTCACCACCGCCCCTGTCACGTCTCCCTAGCCTCATCGGCCTGTTTCCTCTCCTTTCGATGCACCAGCAACCTCCCATCTTCAGGCCTTTGCACATGCTGTGTCCTCTGCTGGGCAGGCAGTGCCTCTGCCTGACTACCTCTCAGCTCAGATGGCCCCTTGTCAGAAAGGCACCCCCCAACCACCCCACCGGTCACTCAATGTCAACGTGTCTGCCCTGTGCCCTCCGTAGTGCACGTGAGAAACGTCTTTGGTCTTTTGTGTGTGCCTTTGTTCACTTGTCCAGGGTTGTCCCTCCTGCTGAGAGTAGGATCTCAGGTATGGTTTGCCCATGATGGCAGCCCCTACACCTGACACAGTGCCTCGCACAGAGTACCTGCTTGCGAAACTGTGCCAAAGGAGTGGATCGCCTCCCCGACCACATGGGTATTCCAGGGTCTCTCCTTCTCCTGTCTGGAGTTGACTGCCCATGGGGGTTGCTCCCATCTGTCCCTGGGGACTGTCAGTACGCCCACCCCCTTGGAGTGTCTATGGAGGAAGCTGGTGATGGAGGCAGCTCGCTGCTCCTGCTAAGGCTCACTCCTGTGCATGTGACAGGGACACCTGGAGCCTTCCCGGCCCCACCTGCTGCAGCTCAGCCAGGCCACCAGCTACCGAGAAGCTGAAGAAATGCAAGGCGACCTATACTCACGTCCAAAGCCGTGAAGAGGGTTCAGAGGAAGCCCCCGCCCCCAGAGTTCAAGGATATCTCTGATCTCAGCTGGACTCTGTCCCAGCCAGCCCCTGTCCTTTCTCCCTCCCTCCTCCAAGGACGCAGGTGGCCATGACTGCTGACGGTTTTGCTGCACTTATCTGGGCTCTCTGGCCACATATCACGGTTGTCGGTGCCCAAGGAGGCATGAGGTCAGTGACGTCAACCTTGGTGTCTTGCAGGAGAGAACGGTGAGGGCCAGTCTGCCCCCCACTAGGACAGCCTCCTCGCCCACGGCCATGGCCACCTCCACTCCCCTGCCCCAGGCCACACTGGGTTTGCCACCCGCCCTGTGCCAGGTTCCTCGAACATGTCTTTTATCGCCACCCACACCACCAGGAGTGGGCCACGCTCACAGCACTTTGCTCACTGAATCCTCCCACGACCGCTCCACAAAGTGGACACACTAACATCATCCCACCTTACAGACAGGGAAACTGAGGCTCGGGGAAATTAGGCCGCTGCCCACGTATGGGTAGAACTTGGGGCTGTTTCCTTTTTTTTTTTTTTTTTAATTTTTAATGTATTTATTAACCTTTAGAGAGAAAGAGAAGGGGGAGGGGTAGAAAGAGAGAGAGAGACGTGGATTCATGGTTCCTCCCATTTATGCACTCATTGGTTGACTTCTGTATGTGCCCTGTCGGGGGATCGAACCCGTAACCTTGGCACGTCAGGGCGACCCTCGAACCAACTAAGCTACTCGACCAGGGCTTGGGGCTGTTTTCTTCATTCGCAGCTTATACGGCCATGTATACTGCTCACAAACATTAGGGGATATTTCAAAATGAATATGAAGCTATAAAATATCCCCTAATGTTTGTGAGCAGAATAGGTTAAAGATAATAATTACTATAATAGATGGTATTCTTTAAATGCTTTTCATCAATACCTCCCTTGACCAGGTAAAAGAACAGGTGCTATCCCAGATGAGGAAAATGAGGCAGCAGGTGGTACAACGGGCCGGAGGCCTCAGATGTCTCCCAAAGGCCTGGATCTCCTCTGCAAACTCCTCCACGACCCGGGACCCCAGACAGCCTCCACGAACACACTCTAAATTCAGTCCCCCAGAAGAAGACGTGATTGACATCCACACCACCCCCGGCTGCCGGAGCGCCAGCAGCGTCCGCTCGCTTCCCATAGCAACCGTTCCACCCGCACAGCAACCTCGGGGAGGCTGGCTTCTTGCCTCTGAAATCATCCCCATTTTACAGATGAGCAAACTGAGGCCTGGAGCCGCCACCACACTTGCTAACGGCTGGAAAGCACCCCTAAAGAACCGAGCTCATTTAAGGGGGCCATCCCTGGCTGCCAGCTGCCAGACAGATCTTCCAAACTGTCACGAAATCTAGATTTGGATGTAAATCTGCTCATTTAAATGCAGGCGACCAATTTGATTTTTTGTTTGTTTGTTTTAATAATGGCCACATGGGCCACACAGAACACCTCTGCAGTCAGATCTGGGTCTGTGAGTGGCTGGGCCACAACCTTGGGACAAAAATGGGGCAAAACCCAGGCTCTGCTTTTACCACCAGCTGTGTGACCTCTGGCAGGTGCCTCAAACTCTCTGAGGCTCCACGCCCCCACCTGGAACACAAGCATAACCGCACCTCGAAGGTGGGCTATGAGGATCCTGTGCCACACACAGCCTGGTTCCTACACACAGTAGGTGCTCAATCAATGGCAGCTTCCTTTCTGTAGGGGTTGAGTGGTAGCCTCTCCAAAGATATTGTCCACCTAGAACCTATAAATGTGACCTTATTTGGAAAAAGGGTCTTTGCAGATGTAATTAAGATTTTTTTTTTTTTAAGATGAGAGGAGGGGAGATAGTGATGCACTCTGACCAGGATCCATCTGGCAACCCTGTCTGGGGCTGATGGGGCTGATGCTCAAGTACCAAGCTATTTTTAGTGCCTGAAACTGAAGTGCTCCAACAGAGCTATCCTTAGTGCCTGGGGCCATGCTCAACCTAATCAAGCCACTGGCTGCAGGAGAGGAAGCGGGAGAGAGGGAGGGATGGAGAAGCAGAAGATCACGTCTCCTGTGTGCCCTGACTGGGAATCAAACCTAGGACATCCATACGCCAGGCCAATGCCCTATCCACTGAGTCGCTGGCCAGGGCCTAATCAAGGATCTTAAAATGAGATGACTGTGGATTGCTCGGTGGGCCCTACGTCCAATGATAAGTGTCCTTATAAAAGAAAAGAAGGCACAGAGTAGATGACCATGTGGGAACAGAGGCAAAGATCAGAGTGATGGGGCCACCAGCCGAGGGAAACTGGGAGCCACCAGAGGCCAGAAGCAATGAGGCAGGAGCCTCCCCTGCAACCTCTGGAGGGAGCACAGCCCCACTGACACCTCGTCGGACCTCAGACCTCCTGGACGGAGAGCGAATACATTCTGTTGTTCCAAACCAGCCCGTCTGTGATGCCGTTATGACGGCCCACCCCAGGAGACTACTGCACTCCCTGTGAAAGACCCAGAAGACACACAGGTGTGACCAGAAGGAAGGTGTCTCTACAGTGGACCCCAGCCTGCAGTCTTCTTTCGGGGCCTCCCGGGGACTGATCGCCCCTGGCCCTCCTCCCAGCTCTGGTGGCGAGCGGTGCCGTGCAGACAGGCACACAGGGAGGCCCCCCAGCCCACCCGCACGAGGGTAACTTATGTGTTCAGAACGAGACCTCCCAGATCCGGCCACTGTGCCAACCCAAGGTGGGGACAGGCACGAGAGACGTGGGCCGTGTGTCCGGGGAGGGGGAGGTCCTGGCCCCTGTGGACACAAGCACTGTTTCTCAGGAGGACACTGTTAACCATGCTACCTTTTGGGCAAGGCACCGCTGAGGGGCGAGAGAGTGGTGACTTTTCATGTTGTGCCTTTTTTTTTGGAGATTATACTCTTTTGTATACTTTCGTGTTTTTTTTCATTGTACTTTATTTTACTTTCCTTATCTTATTTTTGATACCAGCAGGGGCTTATTAGGAGGGAGCTGGCCCATGCTGAGCACATCCGGTCAGTCCAGCTGTCACAAGTGACGTGACCATCTGAGGCCACTCTGACCTTCTATGTGTGAAAGCTGAGAAAACTGGCCCCGTTTGCAGAAGAGGAAATTGGTTTTTAGAAGAAAATCAAGTTCCCAGGGAACTCAAGCACCAGGGGTCCGGCTGTGTGCACTCAGAGTCCTGTTGGTCTGAGGGTCTGCCACACACGTGGCAGGGGGTGGAAACAGTGTCCCCAAAATTCATGTCCACCTGGAACCTCAGAATGTGACCTTATCTGAAAACAGTGTCTTTGTAGATGTAATTAGTTAAATATCTCAAGATGAGGTCATCCCGGATTTAGAAGAGGCCCTGAACCCAATGACAGATGTTGTCCTTATAAGAAGAAAAAGAGGACACAGAGAATCACAGAGGGGACAGCCGTGTGAAGACAGGGCCCTAGGACATTAATACCCATGTATAGTTACACAGCAAGGTGGCCACATCAATCGCTAGAGGGTCAGCCACATTCTTGCCCCATCCCAACAAGTGCTGATCTCTCACTGAGCCTTCTCAACAGAAAGGAAACTCACATCCTCTGTCCTCTCCTTGCCTCTGATCTTGGTCATGGGGGCCAGAGATTTCTCATTAGACCAAGCACGAGGCCTGGGGTCTCTCCCTGGATTGCTGTGACTCCCAACAAGACTCTCAAACTCTCTGAGTCTTGGAACCCTGCCGACTGCCAAAACTGACTGACAAAAGGAAAAAGGCTCAAACTCACAACTCAGAAATGCAAATCAACACCAAAACACACCAGACACACACCTATTGCAACCGCAGACATTCTAGAAGGCCAGATGGTACTGGGCTGGAGCAGACGTGGGAGGAAATGTCAACAGCCCTCCGGAAGGCATGTTTAATGAAACGCACCCCACCTCCGTGTCCTACGACCCAGCACTTCCATCCCCAGCACATCCCAAGGAAACCCTGAGGACTGTCAGGTGGAAGGCTCCGAGAAGTTTGCTGTTTGTGGAGGCAGCGTGAACGGTACCAGGTGCCCATCATGAAGGGAGTAAATAAAACATGTGAACTTAGAAATCCAGGCAGCAGCAAGAAGCACCGAGCCAGGTACACACACAGGACGAGGGTCAACTTCAAAGAGCAAGGCCCGAGACAAGCAGGCCGCAGGGCAGGAGTCTGGCCCTGAGCAGAGGCAGCTCTCGCCCCAGGCCACCCAGCCGCTGGGGTGCTGCCCAGCCACACCCAGCTCACAGCACACGCCACCTCCGAGCCCGCGTGATCCTCACCTCACCCCTGTGGGAATGTGTTGGTTTGTCCCAGTTTATAGGACCCACAACAAAGCCCAGAGACTTGAGGAACTGACCCAACGTCCCAGAGCGAACAGGAGGCAGAGCAGGGATTCGACCCCATGCCCGCCTAGCTCCAGACTGGGCGCTCGTCCTCCGTCCTGCGTACAGGCTCCCAGCAGTGCGTGCCCACCCAGGGGAAGAAGAAGAGGAAAGAGGAGACCGTGGAAAGCTGGTGTTCAAACGGCCGTGCGTGCACGTGTGGCCACAGCAGCACCGTCCACGATCACCGAAAGGCACAAACGGCCCACATCCCTCAAGTGACAGACAGACAAACAGAACGTGGTCTGTCCCTACAATGGTTACAACACAGCCATGGAAAGGAACAAGGCACCTGCTACCATGTGGATGAACCTTGAGAACGTGACGCTAGTGAGAGAAGCCAGACACAGAGGGCCACATGGTGTGTGACTGCGTGTATATAAAGTATCAGATCCACAGAGACAGTCACAGGTGGCTGGGGGGGGATGGGCAGTGACTGCTAAGGGAAGGGGGGTTTCACTCTGGAGCGGCAGAAATGTTCTGGAACTAGAGAGAGGTGTCGGCTGCACAACACCGTGAAGGGGCTAAGGGCCGCTGAACTGGCCGCTAGAAGAAGCTTGACATTATGTCATGCGAACTTCACCTCTATAGGTTATGAACTAAAAAGCTGAGGACAGGGCTGAAAACCGTGCAGCCATCTGGAGCACAGCCTGGCCCTTCCGGGTGAAGGTGAGGACGCACACGCCCAGACCAGCACTGCCATCCTACATGCGGCCCTAGGGTGTGACTCGAGGGTGCACACTCAGGGGCCCCGGGGCCGACCGACAGCGTTCATAACCCAGAACCTGGAGATGCTGACAGCCAGCATGACTAGGACGGATCAACTGTGACTGCCCCGTGGAATATTATACTGCCACGAAAGTGGGGTGCAAAATAATGGAAAGCCAGAAAAAGGAAACAAACAAACAACAACACGGGATATGTGTCTTACACGTCCAGGCTGGGTCGCTGTAACAACACCACAGACTGGGCGGCTCGGAAACAACAGACGTTTATTTCTCACAGTCAGGAGGTTGGAAGTCTGGGATCAGGATGAGGTGGTCCGGTGAGGGGCCTCTGCCTGGTCTCGGGCTTCTCGACATCTCCTCCCACTGCAGAACGGGCAAAGGAGCTCTGTGGGGTCCCTTTCATTAGGACACTGTCCCATCCGTAACCCTTGTCTCCCCCCCCCCCGTGTGACCACATCGCCTCCCAAAGGCCCCGCCTCCTAATAACCATCCCCTTGGAGATCTGGTTTTTCAGCATATGAATTTGGGGGGCACACATTCAGACCACAGCTATGACATTCCATTCAAGTCAAGTTCAGAATCAGATGAAACTAACTCAGCGTGTGGGAGTGTAGATGCGGGGGTGGGGTAGGCGGAGGGGGTTAACACCACAAAAACCAGAGCCAGCTGAGACCCACATCTCTTCCTCTGCAGTGACTTCCAGGGGGCGGGTGAGGTTCCGCCCTTTTGCCAGGGCGCGACCACATGGGTGTCTGTTTTAGTTATCGATTGACTTGCACGTGTCTTGGGTGCAGCCCTGGACGTGCCTTCAGGGAAATGTTCAATGATGGTAAGTACGTCACAATAAAAAGAAATTAAAGACTCTGAGTGGCTCCTGCGAGGTGGGGGCTACAGCAGGTGGAATGGAGGGAGGGGGGAACTTGGGCACAGATGGGTCAGAGAGGCCCCTTCAAGGTGCCCAGGGGTTCAGGCTGCAGCTGGTGAGCTGAGGAAAGCCAGCATGACCTCCACTACCCCCCCACACACACACACACATACATGGAGGCCAGTGATCAGGCACAAGAATTCCTGCAAAGCTCAGAGGAACTGGTAGGGGGAGGCGAGAAGCCTCTATGTGCCACTCACCAGACGGACCCTGGCACCCCGGGCCCCGGCACCCTTCCAGCCCAGAAGATGAGGCGGGCATTGACCCGGCCTGCACCCCGTCCCGCTTCTTCGGCGCTGGGTTAATCCCCAGACAAGAGGACTGAGTGGGTGCGTCCAAGGGCTTCGACGAATGGCCGGCCGGGGACAGGGGTGGGGGGTGGGGACAGAGGGAGGCTGCCAGGCCGGTGGGGGGGGGGAGTCCAGATGCCCACCCCAACTCAGCCAGGGCAGCTCTCTCCCATGTGACTCGCACAAGGAGACTTTTGTGTGGGAATGTCATTAGAAAACATGCACTCATGAGGGAGGGGAGGAAGGAAGACAAAGCACTGCTAGAACAGGTGCTGTTCGGACAGGAAGGGAAGGTAGACATAAACCCAGTGTGAGATCAAAGCAGGGATTGCCACGGACCTCCCTGAGCATGACCATGATCTGTGTCAGGATGTCTGCAAGCAAGGGACAGAGACAGAGAGAGACAGTGACAGACATCGGCACAGAGAAAGAGAGATGGAGAAAGCTATAAACACAGAGATGGACAGACAGATGGACACAGCAAGCACATGCGGCAAACGGGGAATGACCCATGAACCTGGGGAGAGGGCAGCCCTGCTCTTACGATTTTCCCACAATGCCGTTTTCAGACTCAAAGCTTGAGGTTTGGGATGAGGGCACGCGGCTGCTTTGGGAGAGTTGTATGGGTCTGTAGCTCCCTCGTGGGAATGGCTGTGGGAGAGTCACAGCCAGCTGGCCCGTCAGGGCACCCAGGTGACTGGAGGAGATGAACTGAGACAAGCAAGGGGCAGGAAGTGGGCAGGTAGGGTCCCACGTCAGGCCAGCCTCCCACATGTAGTGTTTGTATGTCTGCAATAACAGACGGTGCGACAGACACGGACGTGACACCTGCCAAGAGGTCCTTCTGGGTGCTCCGACATGCCAACTCCTCCCCCTTCATAAGAGCCCTACACAGCAGGTCCCTTTTATGAATCCCCCTGTCAGAGGGGAAACGGGGCACAAAGAGGTTAAGTCACTTGCCGAAGACACACAGCAGCTGGGAAGCGGCAGAACCAGGATTTGAACCCGGGCTAGTTCTCAGGTCTACCTAAGCTCCTGGATGCCAAAAACCCTGGCCCCAGGGCCGGAGAGAAGCCTGGGGACTTGAGGACTCACTCACACCCAACCTCGATGGTGACAAGACAGAGCCGCCTCCTCGCACCGTCTTCCTGCTCCCCACGTCCCACTCTGCCCCCACACCTCTCGCCCAGGAGGAGTGTTCGTGCATGCACCCGGGGCACTCTCTCAGCTGCTCTCACAGAGGGAGCTGCCCAGGTGGGCCCCTCTCTGCCACTCCCTGCCACATGTCCTACGTAAAGAAGGGTGTGCCCTGGGATTTGGGGCAAGGGCCAGCAGGCAAGCAGGCAGGCCCGCAGCCACTCGATCAGGACTGTTGCTGATAGGTGTGCTGGGTCACAATGCAGAATATACCTGCTGCTGGCTGACTCCAGAGCAACTCCTCCACATATGTACCTGAGTGGTTCTGCTCAAGGCCAGAGTCTCAGGTTCATCCCTGCCCCCACCCCGGACACACCCCTCGGTGGCAGACAAAGCCTGAACTTTGGCACACCCCAGCCCTCACACCTCTCCCAAGTTTCTAGAAAACACCCCCCCTTCCCAGTCCTGCCAGTGGGCTGTGGGTGGTCTGGGTGACAAGCGCTGGTTAATGACCTGCTCCTGCAATGACTCGGCCTCTTCCAAGTCCTGCTCTGCAGGCCCATCTGGCCTCCACCTCGTATCCCTCCCACCTCACAACCCCCTCCCCCTGCTTAACAGTATGCCCTGCGTCACCCAATGTTAATTAATTTGCTCCGTGGTCTGCTCCCTCTGGGCTTCGGTTTCCCCCAAGGGAAAAATAAAAGAGGGCACTGAGTTAAACCCAAGTTCTAAATCGAACCCATCTGAGAGTTTGTGAAACCTTCCCTGATAAAAGCAATTAGCTACCGCCTCCTCAAGAGGTCTTGGATAGAGCCAAACAAAATAATCTCTAATACTGCAGAGCAAGAGTCACTGAGGAGATGTGAGAACATAAAGTGGGGAAACAATTTTGGAGCAAAGGGTCCGTCAACCCTTCTTATGGCTTGTCACCCTTTCCTACTTCTGTTAACATAAAGCAGGAACCAAGCATAAGAGCCAGGGAAGAAGCACTCCAGGGAGAAAGACAAGCTTGTGCAAAGGCCCTGAGGTAGTAAAGAACATGGTGTGTTGGAGGAAAAGGCCTGTTAGGTACCTATAGGCCGTGGGGCCAGATGGGTTTTATATCACATGCAAGGTTTTAACTGGGGTCGTGAAAAGTTCCAATCTGCATTTTTAAATTTTTTTTCCATTGATTTGAGAGAGAGAGAGAGAGAGAGAGAGAGAAAGAGAGAAAGGGAGACAGAAGAAGGGGGAAAGGGAGAGAGAGAGAGAACGAGAGAAGCATCAACTCATTGTTCCACTTGGCCGTTCCATTCTTTAGTAGTGCACTCATTGATTGCTTCTCATGCATGCCCTGACCAGAGATCAAACCCGTGACATTAGCGTGCAGGGTGAACACTCTATTCACTGAGCGAGCCCCCTGGCCAGGGCCCAAGCCACACTTTTAAAAAAGCATGCTCGCTACAGCAGGGAGAACTGACTGCCGGGTGGTCAGCTGGTGAGAAGCAGGGCCCCCGGGTCTGGAGCAGGGCCCCGTGCAGGGGGGAGAAAGAAGCCAGGCCCCACGTCCCAGCACCGGACCACAATCTGCCACTCGTCACGAACCAGCCTTGTCTTCTAAACGCCCATCAATCAATATTTGAGAGCCGACAATTACGTGCTAGGCATCTTTCCAGGAGCTTGGGACACAGCAACAAACAAAACCGAGGTCCCTGTCCTCACAGGCCCCCCGTCCTCACAGGGAGAAATAGACGATAAACAATCAACGCGATGCACAGGTCAAGTACGCGTTATCTCCACTGGCGACAAGGCCACAGGAAAAAAAAAACACATACAAAAAGGCAGCAAGGTGGGTTCAGAGCACAGGGGATACGGGGAGGGAACTGGCAACATTATAAAAGGGAGGTTGGGGTGGGAGCTTCGGAGAGCAAGTGAGATGTGAAGAGAGGCCTCAAGGTGGTGGGACAGGACACAGACCGGGAAGAGTGGTGGGCAGAGGGGACAGCTGAGCAAGGGCTGGACAGTGTGCAAAGGGCAGGGAAAGGCCAACAGGGGACAGGGCGGACCCCTTTGTTTCTGTGCCGGGACAACCTGACCGGGGAGACAGGTGGCCGCAGGGAGACTGCAGGAACCCCTGGTGAGAGCTGTGGATGCCGCAGATCAAGGTGATGGCCACAGCAGAGTGGCCAGAAGTGGCTGGACTCCGGACATGAGTTGAAGGTGAAGCTTCAAATCCTCCTGATGGTTCAACACGAGAAGCAGAGCAGAGAGAGTCAAGGCTGAGCCCCAGACGTTCGGCCCGGGGAAGCTGGAGAACGGAGCTCCAGCTGAGATGGGACGCAGGCAGGACACCGGCCGGCCAGCCAGCCAGCCAGCCAGCCGGAGGGACGGGGCCACGAGGCAGCGAGGAGGAGTCGGGCCTTGCCCAGGGCGAGCTGCCTTTGAACACCCAGTTGAGATACGGAGTTGGCCGTTGGAATTCAGGGGAAAGGTGTGGGGCCCAGGATGCCGCTTCGGAAGTAGCCAGGGCAAAGATGGCGTGTAAGAGTGCTCCCGGGCTGAGCTCACCGGGGACGGCGTGACCACACAGAGGGCATCGGGGCCCTGAGACATCCCCGTGCCCAGAGGTCAGGGAGACAGACAAAGGAGACCCCGAGCAGCCGGCCAGAGGGGCAGGAGGAACAGGTCAAGTGTCTCAAGAGTCCTCTAAAAGCGTCAGAAAAGGTGGAAGGAACCTCGCTCAGAATGCCAGGAAGCGCACAAGGGTCAGGCCACTCCTGTTCCTTCCCCTCCCAGGAGGAGCTAATGGCGAACAGGAAGAAACAGTGGGGTGAGGAAGGAGGGGCAAGAACATGAAGACAGTGTGCCCGGGCCTCGGGGGTCCTGGGCCTCTGGGTCCAGGGAGGCTCTGGGCACAATGACAGCCACAAACCAGGACCAAATCACTCCAACAGCCAACTATCTACATCACCAGCTCCCATGCTCTCTGAGGCCCCAAAGCCAGAAATGAACTTTTTTGTGCCGTTTTGTTTCTCTTTGTATTTCGGCTCCGCCGGCCACTCCCAGGGCCAGTGAAGGCCAAGGTTGCCCTTGAAGGAGAAGGAGGGACATGAGCTACATAAAGGGTCTTGTCCTTTTGTTGTGTCTTGTTGTGCTTTTTGGCTGAGCTGTCTAGTTGAATTCTCTGCATAGTAAATGTGTTTCTGGGCTGAAGCTGCTAGATCCTCACGGCGAGGACGGCCGGGGGCAGCACGCCTCTGACCCAAACCCTCTAATTCTAAGGCTGGGAGAGTCCATCAGTCCCAGCTTTGGGGCAGAAGCCAGCCTTCGGGGGGGGGGCGGCTTATGATTCCCAGGGGTCCCTCTTCCACTGACCGAGGAGATGGGAACAGCCTTTGGGGCACTAATGACCGGCAATGGGCCCCACAGGTGTAGACGGAGCAGACACGCCTGCGCTGTAACATGTCCTAGAAAACTCCTCACAGAGGGAGCCCTCCGCAGCAGCCCCCGGCGCCCGGCCTGCTCCAAGTTAAAGGTCAGAGCGAGAGAGTTCCAGGTAGCTGGGTTTAGCCAACGAGTTCTAGATAATCAGGGGATCACCCAACAGGAGCCCAGAGAGTGCTAGTCATCCCAGGAAGCACAAGGCAACTTTTCCTGGAATGAGACGCACCAGCCCTGGGAAGGTCCAAGTGGGGTACACCACCATGGGTGTGCACACACAGCCCAACACATGGAAATGTGTCAACACACGTGTCCATGTGTGCCCCATATGTGATCAGACATGCCAGCATGCAGCCCTGTTAACATGTGTGTGTATGTGTCCACAATGTGACCATACATACCAACGTGGTCCATATTAACATGTGTATACACATGTGCAACCATACAGCCACATGCAAGGCACACATTGCCACATGGGATACACATGAGCCCATGCCTGCAAACACACATGGGCTCGTGTATGCCATGTTGCCACATATGGGCACATATCAACATGTGTATATGCATACCCACATACACAATACAGAGACACGTGTTGTGTACCTGTTGACACATGTCAACACGTGTGTACATGCTTCAGCATGTGGTCACACATAGGCATATACCTATGCACATACTCACACGGATTCACAGTTCACCCAGTCATGCATGTACAACTGGCACACGTGTGCATGCACCAACACTCATGTGTGCACAGTCTGCATGTGGGTACACACATAAACACATACGTGTGCATGCACATGCCCTCGTGAAGCCAGAGAGAAGCAAATCTGCCAGGAGCAGAGCAGGAAACAAAAATAAACCTGACGGAGGGACACTAAAAATAAGCAGTGTTTTCAGCTGTCGCCATGGAGCAAATTGATGTGGCCCTCGCATGGCCTGCAGGGACAGGTAGGAAAGAGGGAGAAAACAGCAGAGTTGGAGCCAACGGAACTGGACCGCCCCCAGAAGGGAGCACGCCCATCCATGGCCAGATCCGCTCTCTGCCTCCACTGGAAGCGGCCAGATGCAGGGCCTGCAGGGCACAGCTTGTGAGCGTCCAGGCTGCAGCGCAGTCAGTCTGGCTCCGAGAGGCCCTCCAAGATTTGACCTCGAGGCTTTCTGGAGCCCAGATGCACAGAAGTGGCTGGTCAGGCCCTGCAGGGTGAACAAGAGCCCGGCGCCGCCTGGCCGCAACCACAGGCTCAGAAAAGGCGGCCCTCCCCAGCTTCCCTCGGCATCTGCAGGTCTAGAACACATCCTGGCAGGGAGCTGTCAGGAGGCGCTCCGTACCAGAACTTTTGGAGGAGGCGATCCTAAAGAGAAAAGCCTGGCGTGAACCCCGCTCCCCACTGGCCCTGCAGGGAAAGGAAAAGGGGAGGTGAGCCTGGGCAGTGAATACAGGGCGCCCTGCCCTGCCACGAACATCAAGTCAAGCTGCGTGGAATGACAGAGGAGGGAGGACAGGGTCTCCCCAGGCCCCCCAATGGACATGCTGGTTCTGCCACTTCCGCTGTGTGACCTGGGACAAGCGACTTCACAAGTTCCCATTTCCCTTTCCCTCAATACAACAGAGGCAACAGTAGCTGTTCACGCACTAAACAAAATAAATTAACACATGCAAGACACTGAAAACAGTGCCTGGCATGAGTGCCCATCACCGTTATCTATCATTAACCCTCACCTTTTAACTGACGGGCAGAGATTTGCCAAAGGGCGCGAAGCAACAGAGGCTGGAAGAGGTGGTGGGCAAAACACCCGAGGCTGGTTCTGACCTAAACACCAAGTTAAAGACAGCAGGGGGGACTCAGCTTCCCTCCTAGACAGGGGAGAAGGCCACAGGGCCCATTGCCACACACACTGGCCTGGTGAAAGAGTCCCCTCCCCTGTGGCCCAGCTGCAGGGGGGGGGCTTGTCTGGTGGACCAGAGACACACCGTAACTCAAATATGTACCCCCAGGGACCTGGACTGTGCCTTCATTGTCTACTCAAATACAACGGGCCGCACATGGCAGGCTCAGTTCTGCGTGGTGGATACAAAAGTCCCACCCTCCCTGGGTCTGCCTCCAGGATATTTTCTCTCTCACAGACAGACAGACACACACACGCACACACACACACACACCACAGAAAGGTCACCTGAAGCAAATGACTGTCCTTTCTTTTTTTAAGTAAGAGGAGGGGAGATCGAGAGACAGACTCCCACATGCACCCCGACCAGGATCCACCTGGCAATCCCCATACGGGGCCATGCTCGAGTACCAAGCTATTGTTAGCACCTGAAGCCGCCACTGGGACCAGCTGAGCTATCCTCAGTGCCTGGGGCTGACGCTTGAACTAATCGAGCCACTGGCTGTGAGAGGAGAAAAGGGAGAAAAGGAGGAGAGGGAAGTGTGGAGAAGCAGATGGTTGCTTCTCCTGTGTGCCCTGACCGAGGATCAAAAACAGGACATCCACATGCCCGGCAGATGCTCTATCCACTGAACCAACCAGCCAGGGTCACAAATGACTATTTTAAGCTTCTGCTTCCCAACTGTTGATAATGACCAGACAGACGTATGTCACAGAATTCTCCCAGAACTAAAGGAGATGATAGTCACAGAGAGTCTCAGAACATTGCCCAGCACACATGGTACGTGAATATGTTCCTTGGGCCCTTGGGTCTGAACACGTCTCATCAGTTCTGCCCACAGGAGGAAAAGAGAGGAAACGATTTTCACCTCTTCCCAAACCTTCTCCTAGAGACCTCAGGACAGGGCTCCACTGCGTCTCTCTTGTGTTTGGATCTAATCCATTTGGCCATTCTTTGGGGAGAGCTATGGATTCACTACTGATTTCTAATTAAATGCAGAATATACAAAAACATTCCTTTTGTTTAAAAAATAAAGTAGGAGTGGTCTGGCCAGATAGCTCAGTTGGTTAGAACATGTCCAGAAGTTGCCAGTTCAATCCCCAATCAGGGCATATACAGTAACAGATCGTTGTTCTTGTCTATTTCTTCTGCCTAAAATCAATTTTTAAAAATGTGTGTGTGTGTTTTTTTTAAAGTAGGGCTATTACAGATACAGTGTAAGTTGACTTGGGCCACATTCCCATCTCCCTCCCTGCCTTGAGAGCAACCACTTTTGTCAGTCTGGTGCGTGCCCTTCCATACCTTTTTCTGAGCTGTTACATGCATTGATAGTAATCCATTGAAAATACAGAATGTTGTTTTGTGGAGTTGCTTTAAAAATAAATAAACAGCACCAGAGCTTTTCTCAATTAGACATGTGTTTTCTGTGGACCTACCCGTGGCTAAACTGCTTATCTATCTGGTTCCTTCTTTCTGCCTTTTGCTGAGAAGTCCACCAAATGGAGAGCTCCCATTTTATTTCCCAGGATCCAGATCTGGTGATTAGAGCTCCTGCCCAACACTGGCCATAGTTTTGTCAACCCAGCGGGTGGCTGGCCTCTGCTCTGCCTCAGTTTCCTCATCTGCAGGAAGGATGAACACCACCACACCTCCGCCTCTTTCACAAGGCTCCGATGGGATTCAAATGAGCGAGACAGCGCATCCAGGACATTGCCACACACACGAAGCCGCCTCCCTCTGTACCTTACTAGTCTCGCCGGGAGGCATGCTAGACCCGATCCCTGTCTAAAAGGTGAAGTAACCCGCCTGAGGGTCCCCCCCACACCGCCCCAGCAGTCTGGAACAAGGCCCAGCTGGGTCTGCAACCCCAGGCTCTGGGAACTGACTGCGGCTGCCAAACCGCACGCCCCTACTCAACCCCACCCGCAGCCAGGGAAACGGAACGCAAGCCCACCACAGGGCCCAACAAAACACACGGTGATAATACTGCGCGATCTCCGCGACCTGGGGGAAGTGGCTGCTTTCACACTGTTGGTGGAAGTGTAAACCCAGACGGTGCGTCTGTTTGTGACAAAGAACAGTATCAGCCAGTAGAGAAATGGGTAAAGAATTCAGTGTCCATTCAAAGGAATGGCAGGAATCAGTGAGGGGAAAAAACAAACAAACAGAAACCTGGGATAGATGTGTATGTTCTGACATGGAAAAAAGCTTCAAGCTATTATCAGTGACTTAAAAGGCATGCTGTGGGAAATCTGTACATGGTATACAGTTCAGCTTACGTGAAAAAGTATATATATACTGCTCACAAACATTAGGGGATATTTCGAAATGAATATGAAGCGATCAAATATCCCCTAATTCTTGTGAGCCATATACGTTAACGTGTCTGAGTAAAGGCTGGTGATGTATATGATGGTAAAAGTCTAGAAAGAGATATGTCAAGGACAGGTCTTCTGAAGAGGGGAAACAAAATAAGGGAACCTTTTTTTTTTCTCCATATGAATTTAAAAAACAAGTCAAGTAGCCAGAAACATAAAAGCCTCCCATTCAAGTTGCACATGGACATACATAGCCAAAGAAAACACCCATGGGCCACCCCTCCCTCTTCTAGCGTCCCACTGGCTAGGTCCCCTGAACACTGGCATCCTTCTTCCTGGGGAAGGCACTTGGCTGGGTCTCAGGGGGGCTGTCCAAGAAGTGGCTGAAAGGGGCAGGGCTTGCCTTCCTGCCTTCACACCACTAAGCCCCAAACCAATCGCCTTTGAGATAGTCACGCAGGGTAAGTGGGTGGCTCTCTCTCAACTCTAAGCCCAGAAATCCTAGCCGCAGGGCAGGGACAGCTGAGCACGATGGTGCTGTCCCTTTGGAAGCCCAGAGAGGGGGAGAAATATTAGGTGGTGCGTGTACAGTATACACACATACACATAAATGTGCGTGCGCGCGCATGCACACACACACACACACAACACAGAACTGACGTCTTTCACCTGATCTACAGCCATAGGAAGAAAACCCTCTGAAAGAAGCCCAAGAATGACTGGGCAGACAAACTTTCTCATAGGCTTTATATAAGTCCCACCCACCCACCCCACACTCCCCCAAGCAAGATGCTCAACATGCTTCCACCACCTGAGTGACAATTCTCTCCAGGGTGCACACGGCACAGAAACTGCAGAATCGGCGGGAGTCTACAGAAGGCTTTCACTGAGATAAAAGTTCTCAGTTAACTTTGAAAAGTGTGAAAGACATACACCCCTTGGCCGCCGTGGGGGAGGAAAAAGTAACCCTTATGTTCTGAGGTTTCCCCATACACGTTTTACCCCGCCACCCCCAAAGGACAAAAAAAAAGAATACAAAGAGGAACTCCGTTTCCAGTTGTCATCAGACGGGATCTCAGTGCAATCAGATTGCAGGACTTAACAGGACAAGATTTGAAACCCCACCCTCCAAAAAAACAAGACAACGTATAGCCAAGATGACTCAGACAACAGTTCCCCAGAGACCTTGAGAAAAGCCTAACTTTGCCCCATCTTCAGAGCTGGCTGCGTCCCAAGAAGCGTCAGCCAGGTCTAAGCAGAGGAAGCCTTCACTCACTCATTCATTCATTCATTTCCCAAGCCTCCTGGGGCACAATGGGGGGGTACGGAATGTGGACAAGCCCCCATTCTTAAGAAACTCCCCGTAAAGAAGCAGGCAGAGGGGAAAAAAAAGAGAAGTCTACTAACGGGAAAGTGACAATATCCACCTCTCTGGCAGCTCCGTGTCTGGCTGGATCTGGGGCAAAGGTGAGCCTCTGTTTCCCCTCCCATACTGGTGCTGGCTCTGGCTTCAAAGCTTGGACCGCTTATAGCTTCCCAGGCCCTCGCTCAGGAACTCCAGACTCATTCAAACAGGTTTCTGCCCAGACACCCGGGGCAGAAGCAGACGGGCTGAAGGGCTGCCTGGCGGCCTTCATTTGCCTCCTCGGTTAAAAGGGCAGTGCTGTGTAAGTACGGTTCGGATCAGAGGAAAGCCGTCGGGGCTGTGGGCCCTCCAAGGAACCTGCTTTTTTACCCAGCCTCGCCGCTGCGTGAATCTGGGGAGAAAAGCTGCTTACCTTTCTTGATCTGTGTCAGGAAGGCAGTGTAGGGGGAGGGCCGTGCAAGGGAGGGCAGAGCAGCGCATTTCTGAAAAGGGGTTTCGATGGGGAGACCCGGCGGCAGAGACTGCTCTAGTGAGCACCTACTAGGCCTGGGGACCCATAGGAGTCTCTCGGAAGCACATGAATGTCGGGTTCTCGTCCTCGTGGGCTAGTGGGACCAGGCGAAGTGCAGCCCTCGTGTTAGCAGACACTGCCGTGAGCGTGTGAGCGCGCGCCTGGAGCCCTGAGGCAGCCCGCCACAACGCGATCACACTCCAGGACCAGACCGGCAGGCAGACTCCTAAGGGTGAGCTCAGGCTCCAAAGTGGTCTGTCATTCGGCCTCCCCCAACGCTAGCCTCCCGCGAAGCCCCCTGAGAAATCCCTTTGGCTCCCAACGTCAGCCTGGTTGGGGAGGGTACCCGGGAGGTGGGCAGCGGCCCCTCCTGAAGCGCTCCTCCGGGCCCAAGCCCTTCAGCCCCCAGCCGGCGCACCTCACCCACCTTGTGGACTTGCTGTTTGATGATGGAGGGCACCGCTACGATCATCACGCCTCCCAACACAATGCACAGTAGCCCGGTGAAGCCCAGCAACGCTGCCGTCCAGCGCGCTTTGGCGCGGCTGCCCATGTCTGCGCGCCCGGGTGCCCACGCGGCGCTCCCCGGGCTACGCGCCGAAATGGAACAGGGTCGGGAGCGGAGACGACAGAGGCGGCGACTCCGGGGACGTGGGCCGCAGGGGCACGGAGGGCGTCGGACGGCGGCGCACGGAGGAGCGGCCCGGCAGGTGGCCAGCGGTTTTATGCGCCATCGCGGGCGCCTCCGGACCGCCCCCTGGACACACAGGGCACCGGGAATCTGGCAGGCGCCTGCAGGCGGAAAGAGGGGCGGGGACTGGGGGGCGGCGGGCGTGTCCGGGGGCGGGGCGCGGATCGGACGGTCCGAGGGGGCGGGGTCGCCACGCCCCCACTTTCGTTTCCGCCCGGCGTCCCGCGTGCTACGGTGTTGGTTAGCCAGGCTGCCCTCCCCCTCCGTTTCCTTCTCTCCCCTCTCACTTCCACCTGCTCCCCGTTCACCCCTTCCCTGCCCACCTTCTCCCCCGCCATCTTCTCTCCCTGCTCTCTCCTGTCTCCCCTCCTCCCCCCTCCCCTCCTCCTTCCCCTTCTGGCCCCTGGCCCTCCTCCCCTCCCACTTCCCCTGTCGTGACCGTCATCATTGTTCACTTTTAGTAGGAGTTTCCCAACTCAAGCCGGAGCACCAGGGCCCCCCCTCCCCGGGCCTGTGCGACCTCATCTCCCCCCACACACACACCCCACACACACGCAGGCGCGGTCTCTTCCAGTCTCACTCTAACTCACAAGCCTAGGACTGCTGCCTCGGGGTCTTGTACACCCCTGGACTTGGAATTCTGTTCCCCTAGATATCTGCCCGGCTCCTTCCTCCTTGCCTGCTGGGCCACCTTATCAGGCCTTCCCCAGCCAGCCGGAGTAACATGGAAAAGCGCCAACTGTCCCAGCTCACCCCTCACCCCTTATCAGCGAGCAGCACCTGGCCGGGGTACACTTTTCATTTCTTCTTTACATTGAGACCATGGTCCCCAACAAGAATGCTGCGGGCAGAAGCTGGCCCCTGCCCTGTCCCCCAGCAGCTAGAACCCTGCCAGGAAGGGCACGCTTGCCCACCATGAACAAACCAACAAGTAGCCCTCTAGGTGCTGGGCCCTGAGCTAAGGGCCTTGCATACAATGGCTCCATATTACAGACACGGGAACAGATACACGGGGAGGTCAAGTCTGCACATCTAAGTTTCTGCTTTCTAATGAAGAGGTCATAGACAGTGAGAAAGTGGGCAAATGAAGGGTAACTAATTGCAGATAGTCAAGTGCTTTCTACAGGAAATGAAAACCAGTAGGGGCCTATTCTCCTGCAGTCTTACACCTGGCCTGCAGGCCTCCCCCTGCCCCCAGCCCCCCACTTGCATTGAGTTCTGGACCCCAGATGTAGGCCCATCCTCTCATTCTCTAGGTGAGGTCACTAGGAGGACAAAGGATTCCCCGGTTCCAGGGGGAAAGCAGGGCAGTGTCCCTAGGCCCTAGTTAAAGCAGGCCAGTCCCTGAGGCCTCAGAGCGAGGCCTTCTGAACTCTCAGTCAGCCCTGGAAGGGAAGGGCAGCAGGCACCATGTCCTACTGACCCTGGCCCCGGCCTTGAAGGTGGCAGCCCCAGAAGCAGGCCAAGGAGATGGAGGAGGAAGATAAGGCCTTTAAGCAGAAGCCAGAAAAGAAGAAATTCGTAGAGCTAGTGTGAAGGCTGCAGGGAAGGGCGCCCTGGCCACAGGTGGAATTAGAAATCTGGCAAAAATGTGAGCTGTTCCTTGTGCCTGAGGCAATGTGATTCTCAATTCATTCCTACTTTAACATCTGGATTCCTTGTTAGAACGCTTCTTGCTACCTATAGCTAGAATGAAGTGCTATTGTCCTGGAGCCTGTCATATATTTAAGAATAAACATTTGAGCCCTAGCTGGTTGGCTCAGTGGTAGAGCGTCAGCCCTGCATGTGGAAGTCCCGGATTCGATTCCTAGCCAGGGCACACAGGAGAAGAGCTCATCTGCTTCTCCACTCTTTCTCCTCTCCTTTCTCTCTATCTCTCTCTTCCCCTCCCACAGCCAGGGCTCCACTGGAGCAAAGTTGGCCCAGGCGCTGAGGATGGCTCCATGGTCTCTGCCTCAGGCGCTAGAATGCTCCCGTTGCAATGAAGCAACGCTATAGATGGGCAGAGCATTGCCCCCTGGTGGGCATGCCGTGTGGATTCCAGTCAGGCGCATGTGGGGAGTCTGTCTCTCTGCCTCACTTCTCACTTCAGAAAAATACAAAAAAAAAGAACAAATGTTTGTAAGTCATGACTATAATCATAATCGTGCAGCGGCTCATCTCTCTAGTTCTTCCCACTGAGCCATTGCAGATTTCTCCCAGGTCTCTCCATAAGCAGTGTGTCCTGGCCTGAGTCAGTAGTTATGGAGTACCCACTATATATTGACCAGAGAGCTGTGCCTGGCACTGTCTTCTCCTCAAGAGACCCAGCAGGGTCGAGGGTGCCAGGAGCAGGGCCCACCCCTGACCTAGATCAGGGTGGCTAGTGCCAGGCTGTGGCGTCAGACGGGAACGGCTTCCACGAAACCCGTACTCCAGGGGTTCCCACCCCAGAGTCCTGGGGCAAGGGGCCTGACCCCCCTCTGTGTCTCAGTTTCCTCACCTGTCAAACAAGGATAATAAAGGCCTTTCTCCAAAGGCCATTGTGAAGACTAAATGGGTTAGGACATTGCTAGTACTAGTACAAAGCATCTGGTCATTTACTCAATAAAGACTTGAAGTCAGGCCTGACCTGTGGTGGCGCAGTGGATAAAGCATTGACCAGGAACGCTGAGGTCACCGGTTCAAAACCTTGGGCTTCCCTGGTCAAGGCACTTATGAGAGTTGATACTTCTTGCTCCTCCCCCCTTCTCTCTCTCTCTCTCTCTGTCTCTTTCTTCCCTCTCTAAAGTGAATAAATAAAATCTAAAAATATATTTATATATATTATAAAAAAAGACGAAGTAATCAGTTAGCTAATTAATTCATTAATTAATCAAGTAACTCATTGAATAATTAATGCATGTCACTGCATTTCTTAAGGCCTTCAACAGCCAGCAGCTACGGGGGTTGTCTTATTTACTTATTTTTACTTGTGGTTCTCTGGCAGGAACCCGTTAACTAAGATCCAGGCTCCGCACAGGCCCGGCCCCTCCCCGCTTCCCTGACGCCCGACCTCCCTCGCAAGGACTGGCTCGCCTTGACCATCTCCCCCAATCTAACTCTTGTTTATGACCAAGTCTTCAAGGTCTCAATGTACGTGGTGCTTACTCAAGACAGCCCAAGGCCACCGAGGAAGTGCCATCAGGTCACGCCACGCCGTGGCCTGACAAGAGAGGAAGGCACAGGAGAAAGGACGCTGGGCACACGTGAGCACCCGTGACCTCCAGGAGAGGGGCACTTCCGACGGCGGGGGGCAGGGGTGGGGCAGAGTCACAACCTATGAAGGAAAGGACTTCGTCATGCTTAGAGAAAGACCTTGCAGAGGGGGTAGGAAAGACAAGGATGCAGGAGAGGAAGAGAGATTCATGACAGTAACACATTCCCAACGTTGATGTCAGAGGGGTCCAGCAAACGCCATGCCGGATTGCATCCCCCCCAGCTCAAAGCCGCCCTGTGATCAGAGGCAGCTCCAGCAAAGGAGTGCGGAAATTGGAACCCTCCGACACTGCGGGGAGTACAGGGTAAGAGAGGTGCGGCCCCTGTGGGAAACAGTCTGGGAAACAGCCCCTCAGAAGGCAGAGCCCTGAGCTCCCAGAGGACGCAGCAGGTCCACTCCTAGGAATATGCAAGAGAAATGGAAACTTGTGTCCACACAAAATTTTGTACACGAATGCTCATTACCACACTATTCATGGGAGCCAAAAGGTCAAAACAACCCAAATGTCCATCAGTGGAGGAACAGATAAGTAAAATGTGGAATTTTGATTATGGTTCAGCCATTAAGCACTGACAACTGCTACAATGTAGATGAATCTCAAAAACATGATTGCTGAGTGAGAGAAGCCAGACACAAAAGGCCACATAGTGTCTGATTCCCTTTATATGAAACGTCCAGAACAGGCACATCTATAGGGACATAAAGCAGGTTAGTGTCTGCCTGGGCTCGGGGCGGGGAAGGGGAATCAGGAATGTGCTAAGGGGTACAAGGCATCTTTAGGGGTGATGAAAATGTTCTGATACTGATTGTGGTTGTGGCTGTACAGCTATGAATATGCTAAAATCCACCAAATTGCATGTTTTAAATGAGTGATATTATTTAAAAAACAACAACAACGGGCCTGGCCTCTGGTGGCACAGTACATAAAGCCTTGACCTGGAAATGCTGAGGTCCCCAGTTCAAATCCCTGGGCTACAGCAATCAATGAACAACTGAAGTGAAGCTACTCTAAGCTGATACTTCTCGCTCTGCCACCTCTTCTCTCTGCAAAATCAAGAAAGAAAATCTTTAAAAAAAAAAAAAAAAGAACAATGGTTTCCTATGGCTCCTACCTTTTACCAGAGTAAAAGCCAACCGTCACCACAGCCCACAAGCACACCCTCATTTCCTCAACCTCGTTTCCCTCTTCCCCTGCCCACTCTGCTTCACCTCCTGGGTGTTCCTCAAACCTGCCACCTTGCTCCTGCCTCAGGGCCTTTGCACTTGCTGGTCCCCCTACAGGCCCACTTATCTCCCAACACCCCCCCCCCCCCGCACTCACTCGCCCCTTAAGTCCTCCCTCCAATGTCATTTTCTCTGTCAGTACTTCCTTCCTATCCATCCTTTTTAAGTTACAACCACAGCATACGATACTCTCTATTTCCTATTTCACTTTCTTTTTCTCCATAGCACTTAGCACCACCCAACACGCCACATAATACACGTATTTATTTGCTTTATTGGCTCCCTTCCCCTCTAGAATGAAAAAAACTTCACGAGATCAGATATCTATACCTGCCCATTGCTGTATCCTCAACTCCCGGAACAGTGCCTGGCACACAGTAGGTCCCTAATCAATGTTGAACGATAGCTGCCAGTGCTCTGTGGTTAAGAACCTGTATTGGCATCCGCAGCCAGGGCACGTTGCTTAACCATGCTGTGCCCTAGCTCCCTTTTATCTAGGCAACAGGGGTCACCTCCACAGCGCCCACCTCCTGGGGGCGTTGCTGAGGATTACACGAGTTAACCCTGGTTACACACTTAGCGAGGTGCCAAAGTCAGATGATATCTTCACTCCTGCAGGCAGGCACATGCTGTCCGCCCCACCCGGTCCCAGGAAGGCCGATCACCAGCCCTGCGGGCAACACACTGAGAGGTCTTGCATTGGAAGTTAAAAGACTTGATTCACAAGAGTCAGAGCTGGTGCACCCTCCCTGAGGCACACCCACTCATGGCTCCTTTTGAGAATTTTCTTTCTCTTAAGAACTCTAAGGGTCTCTACCATAGTTGCAACCAGGGCAGCAGTGGGCAGTGGCAGCTTGTGCCCCACTAACCCCTGGGGCCTCCGAGACCCCCTTTTCTCTGACTTCCTGGGAAGCTACAGCAGCCCCGCCTCAGCTCACTTCCTCCCTGTGACTTTCCTAGAGGCAAAGCCGCCCAGCCTGGGCTTTCCTGTTGCTTCTTCTATCCTAAGACCTTCCTTGTTTCACCATCCCCAGCTTTAATACACATGCTCCCAAAACTTAAAAAAGAGAGAGAGAGAGAGAGAGAGAGTCATAGCTTATTCATAGCAGAACAGGGACTTGAACCAAAAGTCACTCGGCTCCAGAGCTCAGACCTAAACCAGTACTCTCTTCACGGAAGAGAAGGAACAAGGGGAGAAAGGGGAAAGAGGAAGTGAGTAGAAGGAAGAGAGGCGTGAGGGAAAGGACAGGAGTTAAGGAAAAGCCAATGAAGAAGAGGAAAGAGTCGCCTTTGGCCACACCTGCCACCAAGGTGCCAGCTGGCCAGGGCTCACATGTTCGCTTGTTTGACTCATTCGGCCTATACCTGACTGAGCACCTACTGTGCGCCAGGCACTGAGCTCGTGAACACAGCAGAGCTCCCTGGCCTTGCAGATTTTACGTTCCAGCAGACAAGCGAGATCAGCCGACGATAAACACCGTCATTAGTGACTTTTACGACATGGCAGAGCTGGGCTGTGCAGTCCAGTAGCCATTCGTCACGCGCAGCGGCTGGGCGCCCGTCCCAGGTTAAAGGTGCTGCACCGTGCACACGCCAGGCTTCAAAGACTTCAGGTGGAAGAGAGCACATAAACTATCTCATTTTTTTGTATGGATTATATGTTGAAATTGGATATGTTGGGTTAAATAAAATACACTATTAAAATTAATCTTGAGAGCCTTGGCCACTTAGCCCAGTCAGAGTGTCATACCAAAACACCAAGGTTATGGGTTCAATCCCTGGTCAGGGCACACACAGGAAGCAACCAGTGAATGGCACCACTAAGTGGAAAAACAAATGAATGTTTCTCTCTGCCCCCTCTCCCTTCCTCTCTGCATCTCTCTCAAATCAATCAATTTAAATATATATATTTAACATTAATTTTGCCTGTTACTTTTTTTACTTTTTAAAATTGGCCGCTAAGCCTGACCGGCACAGTGGATAGAGCATCAGACTGGGATGTGGAGGGCCCAGGTTCGAGACCCCGAGGTCGTCAGCTTAAGCGCAGGCTCATCTGGTTTGAGCAAAAGCTCACCAGTTTGGACCCAAGGTTGCTGGCTCAAGCAAGGGGTTACTCGGTCTGCTGAAGGCCCGCAGTCAAGGCACATATGAGAAAGCAATCAATGAACAATTAAGGTCTCACAATGAAAAACTGATGATTGATGCTTCTCATCTCTCTGCATTCCCATCTGTCTGTCCCTGTCTGTCCCTCTCTCTGACTCTCTCTCTGTTCCTGTAAAAAAAAAAAATCGGCCACTAAAAATGTTTTGAATTGCATATATGACTCGCCTTGCATTTCTGTCAGACAATGCTGTTTGAGGATGATGTGTGCTTCAGGGAGGGAAATAAGAGAACAGAGTAAGTACCACTGGCTGGGAGGGGGCCTCAGTTTAAATGGGGTGGTTGGTGAGAACCTCTGTAAGAAGATGACATTCGAGTAAAGACCCAAAGGAAGTGCAGGAAGGAGCCATGCAGAAATCTGGGGAAGAAATTTTGAGGCAGAGGGAACAGCCAGTGCAAAGGACCTGAGGCAGGAATGTGTCCTAATAGACTTTGTTTATTATTGATTGATTTAAGAGAGAGGAAGGGAGAGAAACACCAGTTTGTTGTTCCATTTATTTCTGCATTCATTGGTTGATTCCTGTGTGTGCCCTGACTGGGGATTGAGCCCACAACCTTGGCATATCAGGATGATGCCCTGACCAACTGAGCTACCCAGCCACGGCCTTGATAGACTTTAATTAAGGTGCTAATTTTTCATGTTGATGCAAATGACTTCTCAGCAACTGCTTTTCATCAGCAAGTGAAAATGCCCCCTATAATACTGTGACTATGCCTGACCCATGGTGGCACAGTGGATAAAGCTTCAATCAGGAACACTGAGGTCGCTGGTTCGAAACCCGGCCTGGGCTGACCGGGTCCAGGCACATACGCACATATGAGAAGCAATAACAAGTTGATGCTTCCCACTTCTCTTCCCACCCCCGTTCTCCCTCTCTCTCTCTCTCTCTCTCTCTCTAAATCAATATAAAATCTTTTAAAAAAAATATGGGGTGCCTGACCTGTGGTGGCGCAGTGGATAAAGTGTCGACCTGGAAATGCTGAGGTCGCCGGTTCAAAACCCTGGGCTTGCCTGGTCAAGGCACATATGGGAGTTGATGCTTCCAGCGCCTTCCCCTTCTCTCTCTCTGTCTCTCCTCTCTAAAATGAATAAATTTAAAAAAAATTTTTTTTAAATATTGGGACTATTCAGGGAGGTCAAACACTCCTCCCTCGGTGCTGCAGCCTAACCCTCATGAAGATGACTTCCCAGAAGCTCACGCGGCAGCCTGCATGTCCCCAGCTTCTGTCCCTCTCTAAGAGCTGGCAGTGGACCATCAACTTTGCCCCCAGCTCTCAGTCCTTGAGACATCACCTCTCTGGTGAGAGCTAAGCCTCTAACACAAAACCACTTTCCAGGACAAAGGTGCCAGTGCGTGGGAGCCCTCAGCCCACAGCCATGGGCAAACGGCAGCTCTGTGCCTGCCAAGCCCTGAGAGGAGAGGCGCGCTCTCCGTTCCCACAGCCCACAGCAGTGGGAGACCCGAGCAGGTTCCTGTCGCTGTGGGACCCAGAAGCCACCACCAAGGCCGCCTGGCACTACTGGGCCTCCGCAGAGAAGATGTGGGCACATTCGTTCATGATGCTCAGTACCCACTCTGTGCCAGGCCTACTGAGGGCAGGGTCCAGCATGGTGAGCAGGACGGACAGGTGCTCCCTATATCCCACCCTCACTTCTCAGTGTGTGTGTGTGTGTGGGGGAGATTTAGAGGCAAAATAAAACAACACCTCAACAAATACAGGAGGACTTGAGCTGGCCGGGGCTCGCTCACGCGGTGTTAATGAGAGAAACAAATGAAATAACACCACAGAGAGATGAGGGGGTGGAGGGTAAGACCAGAGGGGTAGGAGCAGGTGGAGGACGCTTCTGGCAAAATAACCGGTCAGTACAAAGGCCCTGGCCCTTGTGGCCAGGGGAAGGAGATGTTCAGTCTGCTCAAGGAGCCGACAGGCAGAGGGGCACCATGAAGGACCCCGTGGCTAGCATGACCACCTCGGGTATGCCTCTTGTCCCAACAGTATCATGGACAGCACAACAAGTCACCTTGTCATCTTTTTTCTCGGGCCACGGGAAAGAATTCTGATGTTGGTCTCGGTGGCCCTGCAGCTGAAGAGCAGCCTGCTCTGACTGAGGCTCTAAAGCAGGGGTCCCCAGACTTTTTACACAGGGGGCTGGTTCACTGTCCCTCAGACCGTTGGAGGGCAGGACTATAAAAAAAACTATGAACAAATCCCTATGCACACTGTACATATCTTATTTTAAAATAAAAAAACAAAACAGGAATGAATACAATATTTAAAATAAAGACCAAGTAAATTTAAATCAACAAACTGAACAGTATTTCAATAGGAACTATGCTCCTTTCACTGACCACCAATGAAAGAGGTGCCCCTTCTGGAAGTGCAGCAGGGGCCGGATAAATGGCCTCAGGGGGCCGCATGCGGCCTGCAGGCCATAGTTTGGGGTCTTCTGCTCTAAAGTATCTTTCAAGGACGGCTAATCCACTGGTAGCCCGGCCTGTGATGGCGCAGTGGATAAAGCATCAACCTGGAACACTGAGGTCGCCAGTTTGAAACCCTGGGCTTGCCGGCTCAAGGCACATATGGGAATTGATGCTTCCTGCTCCTCCCCCCTTCTCTCTCTCTCTTCTCTCCAAAATAAAATCTTAAAATAATAATAATAATATAATAATAATAATAATAATATTGATAATAATAATTCACTGGTAAAATGTCAACCTGGAATGCTGAGGTCACCAGTTCGAAATTCCAGGCTTACCTGGTTAAGACACATACAGAAGCAACTACTATGAGTTGATGCTTCCTGCTTCTTCCCCCTTTTTCTCTCTTTTTCTCTCTCTTTCTCTTCTCTCTAAAAACCAATAAATAATTTAAAAAAATAATCCACTGGAAGAGAAAAGAATAGATGAGGCAACTGGGACAAAACACTTGATAATTGTTTAATCTAAAAAGTGGGTATATTGGGGTTTAAGGTGCCATTTTCTCTATTTTTGTGTCTTCCTACTATAGAGCAAGTGTCTGTGTGTGTGTCCCCAAATTGAGTATGTTGAATCCTAACCCCCAGTGTGATGGTATTTGGAGACAGAAACTTGGGAATATGATTAAGTCACAGGATAGAGCCCTCATGAATGACATTAGTGCCTTTATACAGGAGACCCCGAGAGATCCCTCGCCCCTCCCACCACCCGAGGACAGAGAACAAGAAACCACCGACACAGCACACCGGGAAGTGAGGCTCTCACCGGATCCGGAACCTGCCCACACCTCGATCTTGGCCTTCCAGCCACCAGCACCGTGAGACATGAGCGTCTGTGGTTTCTGAGCCATCCGGTGTCTGTGACATCCAGGTATGACAGTCTGGATGGACTAAGTCAGACAATTCAAGTCTCACAATTGTCAATTTTTTTATATACAATTTCCATTTTTGTTGCTGTTTAGAATCAAAATATATCCTCCTGGCCGTTGCTTAGGGATCAAGAGTAAAAAGCGTGGCTAAGTCACAACACAATGTGGTTGTTCCACATGGCCCAGGCTGCGGTGACTTGGACTGGGGAGCCAGGCAGAGCTGGCTTCAGAGTGCAGAACCCACAGCCCGAGCAAGTGGATCAGGAGTGAGGGGTTAAGGGGGACAAGAAGTCCAGGCTGGCTCGTGTTGGGAAGGGCTGACTCATTCAATGAATACATATATGTGAAGTGCCCACCCTGTGCCAGGCCCAGTGCCGGGCCTGGGGGTCCAGTGGCTGGCAAAGTGATCTCGGCCCTCTCGGAGCTTGTGGTCGTAACAGGGAGACTGACAACAAATCATCACAGAAGCCCATCATCACACATCGCACAGTAAAGGGAGATTTCAGTCCTAGGAGAGCTTGGGAGTGGCCAGGACCGTGAGAGAATATTCTTGTCTCCCTCTGCTTTGCCCACCCTAATTTTGTCCCTGGGAAGGTGACCCCCCTGGGAACCAGGTCAGCAGCCTCCCTGTCCCCTCCGGTTCCTAGCTGGCTCTGGCCAGTGAGGTCTGAGCAAGGAGAACCCAGAGAAAGGGAGCTCTTATCCTCCAGCTTGCTGCCAGGGGATTTCCTTAGATTACGGAAGGTTGCTAATCCTCCTTTGCCCTTCGGTTTATGAGAATCTACGTCCCCTCCCCTGGGCCATGGGTTGACAGGGTGACCTGCTTCTACCAATGGGAGGTGTGGCCGAAATGACACTGGGTAGCTGCCTGGAGTGGACTCTCCCACAGACAACCTGTGCAGGAGGAAGGCCATGTGGGCCCGCCAGGCAACCTAGCATCCCAGAACTGCCGAGCCAACCCCACAAGATGGTGAGAAGGTCTAAATGTACATGCTCTCAGCCTGACCTGTGGTGGCGCAGTGGGTAAAGCGTCGACCTGGAAATGCTGAGGTTGCCGGTTCGAAACCCTGGGCTTGCCTGGTCAAGGCACATATGGGAGTTGATGCTTCCAGCTCCTCCCCCCTTCTCTCTCTCTGTCTCTCCTCTCTCTCTGTCTCTCCCTCTCCTGTCTAAAATGAATAAATAAAAAATAAAAAAATAAAAATAAATAAATAAATAAAAATAAATGTACATGCTCTCCAGTCCCCACGTCCCGGGTGGTTTGTTCTGCAGGCACAGGTCAGGGGCACACTCAGTTTGCCCGGGACCGTGTCCCCACAGCCTCCAGCCCGAGGGGTGATGTCAGCGTCCCTACCTTTTCGTTCCCCTGCCCCTTTGTCAGCGGCTCCTCTGTGAAACCCTCTGCAAAGTCTCCTGTTTGAAGTGTGTCCTCCACTTTCTCCCCAGACCCTGGTGGACACAGAAACTTGGTCTGTGGTGAGAAAGGAAAGAGTCACAGTAGAGGAAGGGGGACCTCAGTGGCAGAGCTTTGGGCAGAGGGAACAGCTGGGCAAACACCTTGTAGTATGAATGCGCAAGATGGCTGGATCAGGCGGTGGCGTAGTGGATAAAGCATTGGGCAGGGACGTGGAGGACCCAGGTTCAAGGCACCAAGGTCACCAGCTTGAGCATGGGCTCATCTGGTTTGAGCAAGACGTGAGCCTGGGGTAGCTGGCTTGAGCAAGGGGTCACTTGGTCTGCTGTAGCCCCTGGGTCAAGGCACATATGAGAAAGCAATCAATGAACAACTAAGGTGCCGCAACAAAGAATTGATGCTTCTTATCTCTCTTCCTTCCAGTCTGTCTGTCCCTATCTGTCCCTCTCTCTGTGACACACACAGATACACACACACACACACACACACACACACACACACAAAATGCACAGGATGACTTCCAGAAGAGCTGCTGCTGCTGCCCGCCAAGCTGCCCGTGCAGAGGGGCCGCCTCCGGGGGGTAAGGGCCTCTGTCAAGAGAAAGTCCGTTCTGCCAACAACCTCCCTGAGCCTGGAAGAAAGCCCTGAGCTCCAGGTGAGAACGTAGTCAGCTAACACCTTGATTGTGCCATGCCTGGACCCCTGACCCACAGAAACTCTGAAGTAATTGACGTGTATTGCTTTCAGATGCAAAAGGAAAAAAAAAAAGCCCTGGCTGGGTAGCTCAGTTGGTTAGAGCCTTGTCCCACTACACCAAGGTTGTGGGTTCAATCCCCAGTCAGGGCACGTACAAGAATGAACCAATGAATGCGTAAGTGAGACAAAACAAACCAGTGTTTCTTTATCTCTAAAAATAAAAAATAAATTAAGATGCTTAAAAAAAAAAAAGAATGCAGAGAATAGGGGTTCCGCCCCCCCATCTGCGGGAAATACGGTCCCAGACCCCCAGCGATGCCTGAAACCACGAATAGTGCCGAACCCTGAGTGTACCATGTTTTCTCCTCGAACCCTGCGTGTACCATGTTTTCTCCTTGAACCTTGCGTGTACCATGTTTTCTCCTCAAACCCTGTGTGTACCATGTTTTCTCCTCGAACCCTGAGTGTACCATGTTTTTTCTATACATACAGGTCTGTGACAAAGTTTAATTTACAAATTAGGCACAATAAGAGATGAGCAACAGTGACTCATTGTAACAATAGGCTATAATAAAGGATGTTGAATGGTCTCTCCCCCCTTGTCCTGGGATCACCTTTCACTTAAAGGAAGTACTTTCTGGCCTCTCTCTCTCCCATGCGTCCAAATGACCCTTCACTACTCTTGTGCTTTGGGGCCATTATTACATAAAATAAGGGTGACTTGGACACAAGCGCCGAGATACCTGGACAGTCCGTCTGATGAGGAGGTGGTCACTGCATGACCAAGGGGCGGGACCTTCCTCAGCGTGGAGATGCTGGACAAAGGGAGGAGTCATGTGGGGGGTTGGGGGGCCGTGAGATTTCACTCCACTGCTCAGAGCGGTGGGCAAGTGAAAACCTAGGAATTGTTGATTTGGGGAATTTTTCAATTCAAGATCTTTGGACCCAGGATGACCACTGGTATCTGAAACCACAGAAAGCAGAGCCACAGATAAAGGAGGCCAACACGGCAGCTAAAAGCAGCCAGTCTAGAAGGCCAGACAGTCGGGTTCAAATCTCTGCTCTTCTCTGGGCATAAGACTCGCCCCTCCCTGGACCTCGGCAGCCCTATCTGCAGATGGAGTTAATAAGGCCTATCTCAGAGGGCGGTGGTGCAAGTGAGCTTCTATCTGCGAAGCCCTTGGCACTCTGTGCTTGTTAAACAAACTGGGCAGTGCCAGGCTGGCGGAGGGAAGACTGCAGAACAGGAGATATGGGGTGGAAAGTAAGCAAGGACTGGGCCCCGAGGCCTCGGGCAGAAACTCCCTGAGCAGGGCAGGCAGAGGAAATAACAGAGATTGAGACAGATTGACTTTAACCACCCCCATCGATTCCCCAAAGTGCTTATTCTGAGCACCTCTCCTAGTTCATCAACCTCGGGACTGTTCAAAGCGCACACACACACACACACACACACACACACACAGCTAATATTGTTGAGAACTCACTACACACCAGCACCACTCTAAGGGCTTCAGAAGTGTACTTTGCTAGGTCCTCACGTAGGCCTGGGAGGTGCGTGCTCATATCCTTGCTCCTATTGTTCAGATGGGAACACTGATGCCCCAAAAGAGCAGCCACGTCCACGATACCGGAAGACCAGACTCTCAGCAGAGACAGGAGTCCAGGGAGGGGTACATAAGGGGTCCCTGAGGCAGGACCCTAAAGGCTGAGCCTTTACCTTACTAACTTAGGGAAATCCCAATCAAAGCCACCTCACACCTGTTAGGATGACTACTCGTAAAAATAAAACACACACACATAAAAAAAAAGAAGTATCTGTGAGGATGCAGAAAAAATGGAACCCTGTGCATGGCTGGTGGGAATATGACACAGTGTAGCTGCATGGCTGGTGGGAATATGACACAGTGTAGCTGCATGGCTGGTGGGAATATGACACAGTGTAGCTGCATGGCTGGTGGGAATATGACACAGTGTAGCTGCCATTCAGAACATGGAGGATAGTCTGGTGAGTCCTCAACAAATTAAACGTGGAGTTACCATATGACCCAGCAATCACACCTCTGGGCATGTACCAGAATTGAAAACGGGGACACACACAAATATTTGCACACCGGGTTCTTAGCAGGATTATTCACAGTAACCGAAAGGGAGAAGCGACCTAAATGTCCGCCAAGGGATGGAAGTATAAACCAACTGTGGCAAAGCCACATAACGCAATATTGTTCAACCTTAAATCGTAGGAGATTCTGACATGGGCGACGACATGGAGGAACCTGGAGGACATTATGCTGAGTGACATAAAGCAGTCACAGCAGGACAAAACAGGCCCTGACCAGATAGCCCAGTTGGTTAGAGTGTCGTCCACATACACCAAGGTTGTAGGTTCCATCCCACACCAGGGTACATAAAAGACTCCACCAATGAATGCTCAAATAAGTAGAAAACTTGATATCTCTCTCTCTCTCTCTCTCTCTCTCTCTCTCTCTCTTATCAGTCAATAAGTAAAAAGTTTATAAAGGACAAAACTGAATTATTTCATTCGTATGAAGGACCCAGATTAGTAAATTCATAGACAAAAATCAGAATGGTGGGGCCAGGGGCTGGGGGAGGGGTGGGGGAGTTAGTGTTTGATGAGGACAGAGTATCAGTTTGGGAAGATGAGAAAATTCTGGAGGCTGTGGCCAGTTGGCTCAGTGGTAGAGCGTTGGCCCAGCATGTGGAAGTCTTGGGTTCAATTCCCGGCCAGGGCACACAGGAGAAGCACACATCTGCTTCTCCACCCTTCCCCCCTCCTTTCTCTCTGTCTCTCTCTTCCTCTCCCTCAGCCAAGGCTCCATTGGAGCAAAGTTGGCCCAGTCACTGAGGATGGCTCCATGGCCTCTGCCTCAGGCACTAGGAGGCTCCAGTTACAAAGGAGCAACACCCCAGATGGCAGAGCATTGCCCCCTGGTGGACATGCCAGGGGAATCCTGTCAGGTGCATGAAGAAGTCTGTCTCCCTGCCTCCCCGCTTCTAACTTCAGGAAAAAAAATAGTTCTGGAGACGGATGGTGGTGATGGCTGCACAACAGTGTGAGTATATTTAATGCCACTGAACTGTTGAACTGTACATTTAAAAACAGTTATTATGATTTAAAAGAAAGAGAGAAAAAGAAAGAAGGAGAGAGAAGGAAGGAGGGAAGGAAGGAAGGAAGGAAGGAAGGAAGGAAGGAAGGAAGGAAGGAAGGAAGGAAGAGGGAAGGGGAGGGGAGGGAAAGGGAGGGAAGGAGGGAGGGAAGGAAAGAGGAAACCTATGCAATAACAACCGCAATTTGGAGCAGCGAGGACAGTCCCCAATCTTTTTTGGGCCACGGACCGGTTTAATGTCAGAAAATACTTTCACAGACCGGCCTTTAGGATGGGAAGGATAAATGCACAAAATAAAATTATGCGACCAGCGTAAAAACTATGGTATTTTTAAATATATTTGTCAAACTTACAAGACAAGCGTCAAGAGTGAGTCTTGCCCTGGCCAGTTGGCTCAGTGGTAGAGCGTCGGCCTGGCGTGCAGGAGTCCCAGGTTTGATTCCCGGCCAGGGCACACAGGAGAAGCACCCATCTGCTTCTCCACCCCTCCCCCTCTCCTTCCTCTGTCTCTCTCTTCCCCTCCCGCAGCCGAGGCTCCATTGGAGCAAAGATAGCCCGGGTGCTGAGGATGGCTCTGTGGCCTCTGCCTCAGGCGCTAGGATGGCTCTGGATGCAGCAGAGCGACGCCCCAGAGGGGCAGAGCATCGCCCCCTGGTGGGCATGCTGGGTGGATCCCAGTCGGGCTCATGCGGGAGTCTGCCTGACTGCCTCCCTGTTTCCAGCTTCAGAAAAATACAAAAAAAAAAAAAAAAGAGTGAGTCTTAGATGGATGTAACAGAGGGAATCTGGTCATTTTTAAAAAATAAAACATCGTTCAGACTGAAATATAAATAAAATGGAAATAATGTAAGTTAATTATTCTTTCTCTGCGGACTGGTACCAATGGCCCACGGACCGGTACCGGTCTGCAGCCCAGGGGATGGGGATCCCTGCCCTAGGAGACCTAAGGAAGTCGAGCTACGAGAAAGTGGACGGGACAGTCGGTCCTGATCAAGAACTAGGGGGCAGTAGAGAAGAAGTGGGTGGGAGGCTTAAGGATAAAAGGCAAGTCGGGGTCCCAGCAGGACAAGGGAATGAACCCCAGGACAAGGGAATGGAGCACTGGGAGGCCTGCAAGGTGGCTGTGGGACTCCACACTGTCACCAAGCCGGCCTTGGGGACTTCTTTCCTTCCCAGCCCATGCTGGGCTGCTCAGTGTGAGAGAAGAGCCCCTTTCACTGAGCCACACAGCCCCCTCCACAGGGTCTGTCCCCACAGAGGCCCTGCCTCGAAAGGAGGCAGAAAGGAGAGATATACCAGCCTTGGCAACTCTCTGGCATCCCGGCTGCAGGAAAAGGAGTGAAGTGACCAGCCTGGATTCTCGGACAAGTGGCTTGACTCCTCCAAGCCCCAAGTATCCCCTAACAGCCCTGGGTTCCCCTCTAAGTCCCAGGAGCCCCCCTGTAAAACAGGAATCAGTACCAAGGACGAGACAGTATATGTAGTCCTACCCACCCCCTCTCAAACACATGGTATATAGATAGTTTAAAAACAAAAATAAAACCCACACAAAGTCAGTTTGTTCCTTATTACCACCATGCACCAATAACTCTTAAAAAAGGTCCATGATAAAGTAGTCCCTCTTTAGAAATCTGTTATTGGTCTGAGTTCTGAACCAGGAGTTGGCAAACTACATACAGCCCACAGGCCAAATCTGGCCCTCAAGCCTGTCTTTTTTTTTTTTTTTTTTTTTTTGTATTTTTCTGAAGTTCAAAACGGGAGGCAGTCAGACAGACTCCCGCATGCACCCGACCGGGATCCACCCGGCATGCCCACCAGGCGGCAATGCTCTGCCCCATCTGGGGCGTTGCTCTGCCACAATCAGAGCCATTCTAGCGCCTGAGGCAGAGGCCATGGAGCCATCCTCAGTGCCCGGGCCATCTTTGCTCCAATGGAGCCTCGGCTGCAGGAGGGGAAGAGAGAGACAGAGAGGAAGGAGAGGGGGAGGGGTGGAGGAGCAGATGGGTGCTTCTCCTGTGTACCCTGGCCGGGAATCGAACCCCAGACTCCTGCACGCCAGGCCGACACTCTACCACTGAGCCAACCAGCCAGAGCCAAGCCTGTCTTTATAAATAAAGTTTTATTGGAACACAGAGACACCCATTCGTTCCATATCATCTGTGGCTGATTTCCCACTTCAGTGGCAGAGTGGAGTAGTTGTGACAGAGACCTTGTAGCTGCAAAAAGCCTAAAATATTTATTATTTGGTCCTTCACAGAAAGCTCTTTCCAATCCCTGAGCTAAACAGTTGCTGTGGTTACTCTTGAGAGTTAATTATATATGAAAACTTCAAATCAGCACATCTGCATTAGTTACCCTGGAATAAATATCATATTCTACATGAAGTTTAGTTCAGAGAACACCATATGCCCTCTACACACACACACACACACACACACACACACACACACACACACACTCAGTCACACACATAAAATATTTTAATAACTACCTTTAAAATAGAAATTAAATATATTCTTTTTGTTTGTTTTAAAACTATAGAAGGAGGCCTGACCTGTGGCAGCAAAGTGGATAAAGCGTCAACCTGGAATGCTGAGGTCGCCAGTTCAAAACCCTGGGCTTGCCTGGTCAGGGCACATATGGGAGTTGATGCTTCCTGCTTCTCCCTCCTCCTCTCTCTCTCTTTCTCTCTCTCCTCACTAAAATAAAATTTAAAAATAAATAAAAATAAAACAATAGAAGGAATCTAAAAAAGAATGATTCTTCCTGAAAGTAGTTTTTGTTTAATAGGTGTAAGAGAATTATCTACTCAGGGGTAGATGTAAGGTATACCACTGACAGGGTTTTTGTGAGAATGAAATTAAAAATTAAATATGTGAAACCTGGTCAGTTAGTTCAGTCACTTTGAGCATTGTCCCGAAACACTAAGGTTGTGGGTTTGACCCCCAGTCAGGGCACATACGGGAAGCAACTAAGTAAGTGGGAAAACAAGTACCTATAAATGCTTCTCTCTCTGTCTTTCTCCCTTCCTCTCTGTCTCTCTAAAATCAGTCAATAATAATTTTTTAAAAAGTAAATGTGTGATGTTAGACACCATTGGTTGCCTCCCCAGAATGCGTCCTCTCCCACCCCCTTCTTTCCTGATGGCAGGAGGAGTGCTTACCTTCCTCCAAGCAGCCAGAGGTGCTCAGACAAGGGGACCCTGTGCCCCTCCCAGGGAGGAACTCTGACTACAGTAAGGCAGCCTTGGCAAGACCATTCTCCCCACTATGATTGGCTTAGTTGTGGACACGTGACCAGATTCTAGCCAATAAGACATGGGGGTGGTGTGCTGGGGACTTCTGATAGAAAGGGGACTCGAGAAAGAGTGGCTCCCTGCGTGTCCTCTCTCGGACACTGTCCCACCTGAATGAGATACCTGGGTTGAAGGTGGGCCATCGTGCGATGGCAGAACATGCCAGAACAGAGCAATGGGACCAACCTGGGTCCTCGACAGTGTCCATGGCTGCTGAGGCCGGGACCCCTAAGTGTTGCCCCATCTCAGGACTGGCCCTGGTGTGGAGATACTGTCCTCATTGTTAAACCACTTGGGTTGAATGACTTCGTGTCCTTTCAGCCAAAAGCATCTCCATTATGCAGAGATGAAACCTTTTGGCAAGTAGCCAGCAGCCACAGCCATGGGCTTCATTAATGTATTCATTCAGGGACTATTGATGGAGTGCCCTCTAGGTGTTCTAGATAGTTCTGGGCACTGGAGATCAGGAGAGAGGTCCCTTCTGCATGTCTGTGGATGAAGACAGACACAAACACAAGTCCCCAAGTAAGCAAACAAGAGAATTTCAGGTTGTGTTTAATGCCGAGAGAGAGAGAGAGAGAGAGAGAGAGAGAGAAAGCAGCGGTTTGATAAAGAAGTGAGGGAGGGAGGGTCGGGCTTCTCTGGACTGGTGGCAGGCATTTGAGCAGAACACTGAATGGAAAGAGAGCCAGCCACGGGAAAGCATTCCAGGCAAGTGCAAATGCCCTGAGGTGGGAGTGAACTTGGCATGTTCAAGAAAGTGAATGTAGCCTGACCAGGTGGTGGTGCAGTGGATAGAGCGTCAGACTGGGATGCCAAGGATTTAGGTTCGAGATCCTGAGGTCGCCAGCTTGAGCGTGGGCTCATCTGGTTTGAGCAAAGCTCACCAGCTTGGACCCAAGGTCGCTGGCTTGAGCAAGGGGTCACTTGGTCTGCTGAAGGCCCATGGTCAAGGCACATATGAGAAAGCAGTCACTGAACAACTAAGGCAGGCGTCCCCAAACTACGGCCCATGGGCTGCATGCGGCCCCCTGAGACCATTTATCGGGCCCCCGCCGCACTTCCAGAAGGGGCACCTCTTTCATTGGTGATCAGTGAGAGGAGCACTGTATGTGGCAGCCCTCCAACAGACTGAGGGACAGTGAACTGGCCCTCTGTGTAAAAAGTTTGGGGACCCCTAAAAGGTGTCACAATGCGCAACGAAAAACTGATGATTGATGCTTCTCATCTCTCTCCGTTCCTGTCTGTCCCTGTCTATCCCTCTCTCTGACTCTCAATCTGTCTCTGTAAAAAAATAAAATAAAGTGAATGTAGACCGTGTGGGTAGCATGATTCTAGCAGCAGCTTACCCAAAAGGAAAGGTTTGTCTCCTCCTTCCCACTTTCTCTCTCTCTCTTTTTTTTCTTTTTCCTCCCTTTCTTAAGGCTTTTGTTCCCTGGCTCAATGTGCATAAGCTCTGGTTTGTTAAAATCTGGAATGAGTCTTCAGGCACTGCCTCCTCTTAACTGAGAGTGCCACTTAACCTCCCACGGTGCGTGGGCCCAATGTACCCTGGCTTTTTCAGCGAAAGCCAGGTTTAGTAAGCTTCAGCCTAACGAAACAGCTCCTGGGGCAGCAAGTGCCCATCTGTCCTGTCATTTCTTCTGCCAGAGCCACGTTTTCTGTCCTGCACTGTAAGCGGCAGCTCCCATCTACACCCCTCCTCTGCAATGCCCTCTGCCTGGGGCCTGCCAAGGCCTGGGGATGGGTCCACAGCAACAGAGGAAGAGGGTAGCCACTGCACAGCCAGGCCAACATCAGTAGAAGGAATGCATCCGATAGAGAAGGCCCCCGTCCTGAGCCCAGTTGGTTAGAGTGTCATCCCGATACGCCAAGGTTGTGGGTTCGATCCTCGGTCAGGGCACATACAAGAGACAACTAGTGAATGCATAAATGAGTGTAACAACAGATCAATCTCTCTCTCTCTCTCTCTCTCTTTTCTCTCTCTAAATCAATTAGAGGGAAAAAAACTTTTTAAAATTTTCTTTGGAAAGTTATGGTGGTAGTGTCCTTCTAGACACAGCAGCTAGCCTCTGACATGAGGTGCCAGGGGGATGGACCCCTGGACACTCTACTCATAGGGTTGTTTGCGTAACTGAATTTACGGAGCATTTTTTATGGCAAGGGGGGCTTATCATGCATTAACCATGGCCTCACACAGGTCTCAGACTGGCGGAGACAAAGAGATTCCTCTCACATCAGTGAGTCCATGACACCTGAGAAAAAGCTTTCAGGAGAAGGAATGTGCTTCAGTGAGTATAGTTTACAGAGGTTGCAGAGTGGACCTTCCTCAAAGCAAACAGGATCACATTACTTCCTGCTTATACCCTCCTCTGTCTTCCCACTGTACAGGCATAAAATTCAGACCCCTCCCGGGGCCCACAAGGCCCTCACTCCCCCTCCCCAACCCCTCCCTGAGATATAGCCTCTTGCAGCTCTTCTGACATGTGCAGCTTGTATCTACCCCAGGACCTTGGCATGTGCTTGCTGTGCTCACTGCTTCCGCATGGTGAAGGCAGGTCTCCTTTGGCCAGCCCATCTAAAGTAATGCTCCCTATCACGTCATCCTGTTTCATTTTCATCTCACCCTGACATTGTCCAGTCTGGTTGTCCAATGATATGAAAGAATCCCGAGGGCAAAGACCCTGCCTGCCCTCACAACAGGCCCAATGTATGCAGGGTGTGACACCACAAGTCTGTGGAATGAATGAATGAATGAATGAATGAATGAGGACTGACCTCATGTGGGGCAGTCAGGCAGGGCTTCCCAAAGAAGTGGTGTCTTTGATGGACAAGGAGGAATTGGGCTGTCGACTCCAAACTTGGCTGACCATGAGAGTCCAGGGGGCCGTCCAATGAGCCAGCCTTACACCCCATCCTGAAAGGTCCTTGGTGTCCGAGGTCCGGAACCAGGGTTGGTGTAGTTTTTAACTCCCCATGCAGTCAGAGCTGACGGTCATTCATGTCCAACCGTGCCTCCTCGAGTGTTCTTCAAGTTCCCCGGGACTTGGCTAGAGACACAAGTTCTCGCTCCTTCCGCAGAGCTGAGGCCCAGTGATCTGTTTCCACAAGTTCCCCAGAAGGCAGAACCCTGGGCCCTGGGAGGAGGGAGGAGAAAGTCTTCCAAAAGCTCAGTGCTCTGAGCCTGCTCTGGGCTGAGAGGCACTCCCACACAGACAGTCCTCTGGCTCTCCTTCTCCCTGAGCCCGGCCGGAGGCTGTCTCCCACTGTGTTCTTCCCCTGGAGGTTGCTGAGTTCTGGAGCTTCAGAGGTCCCCGGGCCTGGGACCTTGAACTTGATGTTGGCTCTCCAGTGTCACCTGAACCAGAGTTGGTGCAATCAGTGGCTGTGCGTGGGAAGACAGGCCCTGCCCCACAGGGAAGAGAGAAAGGTCGTCAGGTGGGAAGGAGTTTACTTCACCAGTGCTTTTACTGGTCCCAAGATACTTGACTCGAGTTCTTGAAATAGGATCGGTTTGAGAGGCACTCATTCAGAGAGGAACAGGACACCAGTAGCTCTCTGATTTATGTCATCGCAGGGCAGTGGGGTGATTTCTCTCTCCATTCATTCGTCCCGCTCCGCCATCCCCTGTCTCATCGCTAAGATTTCTCCTCTTCTGCTATTCCTTGAGTCTTTTAGCTTCTCCCGCTCTGTGGTGGGCAGAACTGTGTCCCCTGAAAAGATAAGATCACGTTCTGAGCCCCAGCACCTTTGAGTGTGAGCTTATTTGGAAGTAGGGTCTTTGCAGATGTGACCAAGAGAACATGAGGTCATTCTGGACTGGGAGAGCCGTAAATCCAGTAAGACCAGCGCCCTTATAAGAAGAGAGGACAGCCTGACCAGGCAGTGGCACAGTGGACAGAGCGTCAGACTGGGACTCAGAGGACCTAGGTTTGAATCCCTGAGGTCACTGGCTTGAGCGCGGATTCACCCAGCTTGAGTGCAGGGTCGCTGGCTTGAGCGTGGGATCACAGACAGGACTTCATGGTCGCTGGCTTCATCCTAAGATCGCTGGCTTGAGCCTAAGGTCACTGGCTCTGCTGTAGCAACCCCCAAATTAAGGCACATATGAGAAAGCAATCAATGAACAACTAAGGTGCCGCAACAAAGAATTGATGTCTGTCATCTCTCTTCCTTCCTGTCTGTCTATCCCTATCTATCCCTCTGCCACTAAAAAGAAGAAGAGGGGACACACTGAGACACACAGAGGAAAGGAGGCCATATGAAGACAGAGGCAGAGGCTAGAGAGATGCAGCTCCAAGCCTAGACCACCTGGGGCCACCAGGATCTCAGAGGGGTGACACAGGATTCCTCCCCTGGCCCTGGCATCACCTTGATTTCCAGCCCCCAGCCCCAGCGCTGTGAGAGAGAAACCCTTGTTGCTTAAGCCACCCCCCTTTGTTACTGTGGCCCCAGGACGGGAATGCACATTCCCATCGTCCCACCTCTGACCAGCAGTTCCCACACTTGAGCACACGAGCACACGAGCTCACGCACATGGCAGGTGGGGCTCCCCGGGGAACCCCACAGCTCCTACCCCCACCCCCGCTGCATCTGATTCAGTGGGTCTGGGTGGGTTTATAATTTGACATTTCTAGCAAGTTCCCATGGTGGGGGGCTGATACTGTTGCTCCAAGGACCAGCCACTGGGAACTACTGCAACACCATCAGCTTGCCTGGACGGTCTCCACCCCCTATCCAGGCTGCAGCGGTCACTTCCTGCTGCCCCCCCAACCCACCCCAGTCATATTCAGAAAAGTCTTCCAGACTAAGAATTTTTTTTTTCATGTACGTTTTCTTCCAATATTTCAGAGGTCTTTCTTATTTCTGTCACTGCTCTACTTGGAATCAACTTGCTTTCAGCGATGGAATAAGAAAGGAAGCCCATTGTTCCAACCCGATGCATTTCCAAGTCCTTCCCCACTGAAGGAAGTGGCTGTCTCTCACATCTCGGCTCCTCTATACACTTTGGTCTCTTTCTGGGTTTTTCTCTCTGCCCCTGTTGCTCCGTCTGCCCAAATCCTCCTTCAGGGCCGACTGCATCTTATACTCGGCCTTTCTCATTCAGAATGATATTTGAGAAAGCCGGTCTTCATTTTCAGAATGTCCTCGGAAATGTTTATGTATCTGTTTGTTTGTTTTTTTCTTTTTTTAATGTACTTTGGCAGCATTTTCTCAAATTCCCCCAAATTTCCCATTGGTTATTTCACTGGGATTGTGTGGATTCCTGGCTAACGGTTTTAGGGAACTGGGCCGTCTTCCCAAAACTGATTCGTCTGTCCTAGAACAGAGCGCATCGTGGCCGTCATTCATGCCTCCTTTGACATTTAATAGAGTTTTGACACTCTTTTTTTTTTTTTTTTAACATTGCTAGTCTCCACATCTCTTGGGAAGTTGGCCTGCTAAATATTTTATCATCATGGTAATTGCTCATGTAAATCGGGTCTTTTCTTTTGTTATAGGTAAAGTTGTATGTTTACTTATAAGGCAGGCCCAAAGATTGATTCGGTAGGCTTGGATAGAAGACCCCCAGAACTCCACGTTTTAACTCCGTGACTGGGCTCATCGGGATGCACACTGAGGTCTGAGGACCATTTTCATGCAGCCACTACAGCCTGGCAGGCACCGAAATATAACGGTGAGCAGGAGGCACACTTTTATTTCTCACGGAACCCCTATTTCAGTGTGTGTGTGTGTGTGTGTGTGTGTGTGTGTGTATCACTGTTCAAAATGTACAAGTTAAAGTTGAAAAAAAAAAGAGAAAGCCCTCTAGGTTAGGATATAAGTTAAGCTGTTATAAAAGCTTAACAAAGACACCCCAAAATACAGTGGCTCTAACAAATTATAAATACATTTCTGTTACATTTTAAGGGGAAGTAGGCTCTTTAGAACTTTTGTTTCCTGGAAAGCTAACAGTCTGGAGGTGGCCAGTGGCCCAGGACAGGTAGGGGACTCTGCTCCACACAGTCATCCAGGGACCCAGCCTCCTGCTGTCATGACACTTTGTCATCATGACCCCCCTATACTGACTCAAGGTCCAATCTGGCTCACCAGCCCCTTGTCCACATTCCAGCTCAAAGCAACAGGAAAGGCAGAGCAGAGAACCACCAGCTTCCTGGCGAGCAATGCGGCTGAGACACAGGCTCCTCACCTCCTCCCTCTCCTCCAGGTGATGGGCCAGAACCTAGCCTGGAGGGCACACCTGGCTTCGCTGGATCCTGGAGACAGCATCTCTAGCACAGTGGCCATATGCCTGCTGGAGCTCTGAGCACTCTTACCAAAAAGGAGGAGGGGTTCATTCATCATTGGGAAACATTCGAAACCTCCCCACACAGGCCCTGGCCGGTTGGCTCAGTGGTAGAGCATCGGCCCGGCATGTGGAAATCCCCGGCTCGATTCCCGGTCAGGGCACACAGGAGAAGCGCCCATCTGCTTCTCCACCCTTCCCCCTCTCCTTTCTCTCTATCTCTCTCTTCTCCCCCCGCAGCCAAGGTTCCACTGGAGCAAAGTTGGCCTGGGCGCTGAGGATGGCTCCATGGCCTCTGCCTCAGGTGCTGAATGGCTCTGGTTGCAGCAGCACAATGCCCCAGATGGGCAGAGCATCGCCCCCTGGTGGGCATGCCAGGTAGATCTCAGTTGGGCGCATGTGGGAGTCTGTCCCTGCCTCCCTGCTCCCCTCACTTCAGAAAAATACAAAAAAAGAAAAAGAAAGAAAACCTCCCGCCCTACTCCACCTTGAGCCTCCCCTCCACCAGAGGCTGATATCCGGTGGATGCGGATTTGAAACCGAAGGAGAATCTTCGGACAGGGCAGCAGTTTTGTTTTCTTCCTGTTATCATCTTTCACGTGTTTTGTCATTTCTCAGAAAATAAAGAACTGAAATTTTACTTTCATCCAGCGCACAGCTGACTAGAGGAACCGAATTCTTACTGGAGGGAAACAAAACATGAACTCATAGTCCTGCAGAATAGCAACTGAGACCCAGCACAGAACAAACACTTTCTCTTGTAAGAAATTACATTTGAGCCTGACCTGTGGTGGCGCAGTGGGATAAAGCGTCGACCTGGAACACTGAGGTCGCCGGTTCGAAGCCTTGGGCTTGCCTGATCAAGGCACATATGGGAGTTGATGCTTCCTGCTCCTCCCCCTTCTCTCTCTCTCTCTGTCTCTCTCTCTCACTCCTCTCTCTCTAAAAAATCAATAAATAAAATATTTTAATAAAAAAAAAAAAAAAAAAAAAAAAAAAAAAAAAAGAAATTACATTTGACCCTGGCCAGACAGCTCGGCTAGTTAGAGTATCGTCCCCATGCAGTGGAGGTTGCTGGTTCAATTCCCAGTCAGGGCACGAACAGGAATAGACTGATGTTCCTGTCTCGCCCTTTCTCTCCCTTCCTCTCTCACTAAAATCAATAAATAATTTTTTTTTTATTTTTTTTTACTGAGATAGAGAGAGAGAGTCAGAGAGAGGGATAGACAGGGACAGACAGACAGGAACGGAGAGAGATGAGAAGCATCAATCATTAGTTTTTCATTGCGCGTTGCAACACCTTAGTTGTTCATTGATTGCTTTCTCATATGTGCCTTGACCGTGGGCCTTCAGTAGACCAAGTAACCCCTTGCTCGAGCGAGCGACCTTGGGTTCAAGCTGGTGAGCTTTTGCTCAAACCAGATGAGCCCACACTCAAGCTGGCGACCTCGGTGTCTCGAACCTGGGTCCTCTGCATCCCAGTCCAACGCTCTATCCACTGCACTACCACCTGGTCAGGCTATATAAATAAATTTTTTTTTAAATAGAAATCACCTTCCAAGGCAAGACTGGACCTCCAGAAACCTGAGTTGTTATTTAATTAGTTTTGGTCCTGCAAGAGGCTAAAGTTCCGGAGATCTGGCATACAACGTGTGTATATGTAACACTACTGAACTGCACACTTCCAAATGGTTAAGAGAGTACGTTTGGTCTGACCAGGCAGTGGTGCAATGGATAGAGTGTCAGACTGGGATGCGGAGGACCCAGGGTCGCCAGCTTGAGCAAGGGCTCATCTGGTTTGAGCAAAAGCTCACCAGCTTTTATATAATAAAAAAATTTTTAAATGCCTGACCTGTGGTGGCGCAGTGGGATAAAGCGTCGACCTGGAACACTGAGGTTGCCAGTTCGAAACCTTGGGCTTGCCCAGTCAAGGCACATATGGGAGTTGATGCTTCCTGCTCCTCCCCTTTCTCTCTCTCTCTCTCTCTCTCTCTCTCTCTCTCCCCCCCCTAAAAATCAATCAATAAAAAAAATGAAAAATTAAAAAATATATAATAAAAAAAAAAAAAAAAAGCTCACCAGCTTGGACCCAAGGTCACTGGCTCAAGCAAGGGGTTACTTGGTCTGCTGTAGCCGCACGGTCAAGGTACGTATGAGAAAGCAATCAATGAACAACTAAGGTGTCGCAATAAAAAACTGATGATTGATGCTTCTTATCTCTCTCCATTCTTGTCTGTCTGTCCCTATCTATTCCTCTCTCTGACTCTCTCTGTCCCTCCCCCCCAAAAAAGAGAGAGAGACTACGTTTGATGTTATGTGCTTTTAACCACTTAAAAAAAAAAAGGTGGAGCCGATTCCTCTTCCCCTTTATGTGGGTGGCTGTCCCCTTCTCTGCAGCCCCCCAAGGGTCCCGCTGGCTGGCTAGCACCCTGTACACATTCCAGACCATGGGAAGAGGGAAGTAGGGAGTGGAGGACAACCAGCTTCCTTTGTAACAATGTGACTTTGAAGTTGCAACTTGGTGGCTGTACTTGCTCCTAAGGCATAGAATGAACTATTCAGCCTGACCTATGCTGGCGCAGTGGATAGAGCATTGACCTGGAACGCTGAAGTCACCGGTTCGAAACCCCAGACTTGCCCAGTCAAGGCACAGAAGAGATGCAACTACAAGCTGATGCCTGCTGCTCCTCCACACCACCTTTCTCTGTGTCTTATCTCTAAAATTAACAAATAAAATATAAAATAAATAAATACCCAGAGTAGTGGGTCAATCCACAGAAGTGTCCTGTGGCGTGCTCGCTCTTGGAACCGGCCTCCATGCTAGGAGGAAATGCAGACCACATGAAGCTGCTGTGGGCAGTGTTCTGGCAACAGCCCCCACCAGGGACCCAGGCAAAACCAGCTCCAGTTACACATCCTTGTGGTGGGAGTAAGGAAGCCTCATAGATCCCACCCCCTCCAGCCACTTCTGACTCAAATCCATGAGCGGCCCAAGAAGAACTGCCTTGCTGAACCCAGTCGTCCCCAGAGCCACGCGAGATAATTATAATAGGTAGTGTTGTCATCCACCACAACGTTTGGAATGATTTAGTAAGCAGCAATAGATGGCAATATGGTTGAATTGTTAAAATGATATAGATGTGTTAGGTATGCATTTCATTTAAAAAAGATAATTAAGGCCTCCTTGCTGTTTTTAAAGTCTTTCGAAGATTTGCATGAAAGCTAAATGCAATTCTAGATCGCAGTAGTTTTTTTGCCCAAGTCTCCCAAGGAACTACTTTCAGAATTTTTTCCTGATTGTGGAAAAATGTAAATATTCATGAAACAATAGAGAATAATACAAGGAACGGCATGAACTTAGTGTCTAGTTCTATCAATGACATCTTTGCTTCTGCTTGTTGTTTTGGGGGGTTTTTTGGGTTTGTTTGTTTTTTACAGAGACAGAGAGAAAGTCAGAGAGAGGGATAGACAGGGACAGACAGACAGGAACGGAGAGAGATGAGAAGCATCAATCATCTGTTTTTTTGTTGCGACACCTTAGTTGTTCATTGATTGCTTTCTTTTTTTTTAATTTTTTTTTTCATTTTTAGAGAGGAGAGAGAGACAGAGAGGGAGAGAGAGGAGAAAGAGAGACAGAGAGAGAGAAGGGGGGAGGAGCTGGAAGCATCAACTCCCATATGTGCCTTGACCAGGCAAGCCTAGGGTTTTGAACCGGTGACCTCAGCATTTCCAGGTCGACGCTTTATCCACTGCGCCACCACAGGTCTTTTTTAAATTTTTATTTATTTATTTATTCATTTTTAGAGAATTGATTGCTTTCTCATATGTGCCTTGACCGCGGGCCTTCAGCAGACCGAGTAACCCCTTGCTCAAGCCAGTGACCTTGGGTCCAAGCTGGTGAGATTTTTGCTCAAACCAGATGAGCCTGCACTCAAGCTGGCGACCTCTGGGTCACGGACCTGGGTCCTTCAGCATCTCAGTTCAATGCTCTATCCACTGCGCCACCACCTGGTCAGGCTGTTTTTTTTTTTTAATACTTTCAAATGTTTTAAGTGGTGATAAAATAAAAACAAAATTCACCGTCTTAATCATTGTTAAGCGTACAGTTCAAGAATGTTAAATACACTCACATTGTCATGCAACAGATCTCCAGGACTTCTGCATCTTGCAAAAGTGAAACACTGTCCCCAGTAAACAGAGACTCCCCACCCTGCTCTCCCAGGGCCTGGCTACGCCCACTCCACTTTCCCTTCCATGAATACGACTACTTTAGATACCTCTACCTCATATAAGTGGAATCACAGAGTATGTATGTTTTGGTAATTGTCTTGTTTCTCTTCTTTTTAAAAACTTTATTCATTTTAGAGAAGAGAAAGAGAGAGGAGGGTGGGGAAGAGCAGGAAGCATCAACTCCCATATGTGCCTTGACCAGGCAAGCCCAGGGTTTTGAACCAGTGACCTCAGCGTTCCAGGTCAACGCTTTATCCACTGAGCCACCACAGGTCATTCTTGTTTCTTTTTTTAAAGCTGAGGTGAAATAACACAAAATTAACCATTTTAAAGTGAACAAGTCAGTGGCATTTAGTACATTCACAATGTCGTGCGGCCACCGTCTCTAACTCCAAAACTTATTTATTTATTTTTTTTTCTGAAGCTGGAAACAGGGAGACAGTCAACAGGATTCCCACATGCGCCCGACCAGGATCCCCCCCCCCAGCATGCCCACCAGGGGGCGATGCTCTGCCCATCTGGGGCGACGCTCTGTTGCGACCAGAGCCAGTCCAGCGTCCGAAGCAGAGGCCATGGAGCTATCTCCAGCGCCCGGACCATCTTTGCTTCAATGGAACCTTGGCTGTGGGAGGGGAAGAGAGAGACAGAGAGGAAGGAGAGGGGGAGGGGTGGAGAAGCAGATGGGCACTCCTCCTGTATGCCCTGGCCGGGTATTGAACCCGGGACTTCCGCACGCCAGGCCGACACTCTACCACTGAGCCAACCGGCCAGGGCCTCTAACTCCAATACATTTTTATCATCCCAAAATAAAACCCTGGGCCCGTTGAACAGTTACTGCCCATTCTGCCCCCTGCCCACGGCCCCTTGGCAACCACCAATTTACTTTCTGTCTCTATAGATTTGACAATTCTACACATTTCATAGAAACAGAATCATGCATGTGGGTCTTTTTTGTCTGTTTTTTTTTCTTCTTTTCCAAGTGAGAGGAGGCGAGATAGAGAGACAGACTCCCACATGCACCCCGACCGGGATCCACCTGGCAATCCCACTAGGGGGTGATGCTCTGCCCATCTGGGGCCATCTCTGTTTTTAAGAAATGAAGCATTATACACACACTTGAAGACTGAACAATATCCCTACCCAATCCATTCCTACCTTTCTATCCCCAGAAGTAATAAAGTGTTTTTTTTTAATGAATAAGAGCCTGACCAGGCGGTGGTGCAGTGGATAGTGTCAGACTGGGACACGAAGGACCCAGGTTCAAGACCCTGAGGTCGCTAGCTTGAGCGCGGGCTCATCTGGTTTGAGCAAAGCTCACCAGCTTGGACCCAAGGTCGCTGGCTCAAGCAAGGGGTTACTCGGTCTGCTGAAGGCCCACAGTCAAGGCACATATGAGAAAGCAATCAATGAACAACTAAGGTGTCGCAATGAAAAACTGATGATTGATGCTTCTCATCTCTCTCCATTCCTGTCTGTCTATCCCTATTTATCCCTCTCTCTGAATCTCTCTCTGTCTCTGTAAAAAAAAAAAAAAGTTTCGGGAAAATAATAAGACTCAACTATGTAAAAAATCTTTCTCCCCAAGATAGAAAAAAATTATTGTTATTTATTTCACAAATATTCATTGAGCACCTACTATTGTTAAGGCCTATTCTAGGCATGAGGATACAGTAGTGAAAAGACAGATTCCCTGTTTTTAAAGAACAGTGAAGCCTGCACTGTGGCAGTGCAGTGGATAAAAGCCTGACCTGGAATGCTGAGATCGCCGGTTCAAAACCCTGGGCTTGCCTGGTCAAGACACATATGGGAGCTGATGCTTCCTGCTCCTCCCCCCTTCTCTCTCTCTCTCTTTCTCTCTCCTCTCTCTCTCTAAAAATAAATAAATAAAATCTAAAAAAAAAACAACAGTGAAGAGTCAGACAATAAGTAAATATCGGTCGGTAAGTAAAGAGCAAAAGGTGTCAAATAAAACATGGTGTTGGGGTCAAGAGTGACCAGGCGGCCACTTTAGCTTAGATAGGAAGCCAGGGACAGCCTCTGACAGTTAAACTAAATCTGGAATGGTAGAAGGAATTTGTCACTCTAAGGCAGGGCAAAGCATTGCAAGTAGAGGGAACAGCATGTGCAAACATCAGGAGGTGTGAACTAACTTGACATGTTAAAGGAACAGCAACGAGCTACCTGTGATGAGGAAACAAAATGAGGGTGACAGGGTGACATAGACAAGAATGGCTGGGTGGGAGAAGTCCCAGGGGTCTCTCTGAGCAAGCGACTTTGACCCAGACCCAGATGGTGGACACGGGGGGAGGCGGGAGGTGAGGTTGGAAAAATGGGCAAGACCTGACTTTACAGGGTCTTGTGGACTGTGCAAGGAAGCTGAATTTAACTGCACGCACTGAGACGCTGTTGGGGGCTTTATATAACAGAGAGGGGCAGAAATCAGGTGAATGTTTTCATAGAATCCCTGGAGGCTTTGCAGGGAGTGAAGGGTTTGCAAATACAAGCTGAAAGCATTTTTTAAAATTGATTTTAGAGAGGTCCTGGCTGGTTGGCTCAGTGGTAGAGCATCAGCCTGGCGTGCGTAAGTCCTGGGTTCGATTCCCGGCCAGGGCACACAGGAGAAGAGCCCATCTGCTTCTCCACCCCTCCCCCTCTCCTTCCTCTCTGTCTCTCTCTTCCCCTCCCGCAGCCAAGGCTCCATTGGAGCAAAGTTTGCCCAGGTGCTGAAGATGGCTCTGCGGCCTCTGTCTCAGGCGCTAGAATGGCTCTGATTGCGGCAGAGCGACACCCCAAGATGGGCAGAGCATCGCCCCCTGGTGGGCATGCCGGGTGGATCCCGGTCGGGCACATGTGGGAGTCTGTCTGACTGCCTCCCCGTTTCCAGCTTCAGAAAAATACCAAAAAATAAATAAAATTGATTTTAGAGAGAGGGAGAGAGAGAGAGAGAGAGAGATCTATCTGCTGTTCCACTTATTTATGCATTCATGGGTGGATTCTTGTCTGGGCCCTGACTGGGGATCTAACCTGTAACCTTGGTGCATCGGGACGACACTCTAACCAACTGAGCTGCCCAGTCAGGGCCTAAAAGCATTTTAAATTGAGGTTTGCTCATCAAAATAAAAAAGGAAGTAGGGAGAGCCTGGCCTGTGGTGGCGCAGTGGATAGAGCGTCGACAAGGAACGCTGAGGTCGCCAGTTCAAAGACCCGGGCTTGCCTGGTCAGGGCACATATGGGAGGCGACTACTGCAAGTTGGTGCTTCCCACTCTTCCCCGCCCCCACCTTTCTCACTCTCCATAGTCAATAAAATAAAACAATTTTTGTTGTTGTTGTTTTTTTAAAGAAAAAGGGAGAGCCCTGGTCAAATAGCTCGGTTGGCTAGAACATCGTTCCAAAGTGCAGAAGTTGCCAGTTCAATCCCCAGTCAGGGCACGTACAAGAACAGCTCAATGTTCCTCTCTCTCTCTCTCTCTCTCTCTCTCTCTCTCTTTCTCTCTCCCCCTTCCTCGCTCACTGAAATCAATAAATAAAAATTTTTAAAAAGGGTGAGAATTGGCGGTTCTTCAACCAGTTAAACAGAGTTAGCATCTAACTCAGCACTTCTATCGGATAGACACCGAAGAGAACTGTAAACAGGCATTCAAACAAACATATATGCATGCACATTCACAACAGCCCTACTCACAACAACACACAGACATAACCTAAAATTCACCATTTCACAAACCATGTGGGAAACAGCCCAAGTGTCCATCAACAGATGAACGGGTAAACACAGCGTGGCCCATCCTCATGAGGAAATATGACTCGGCCGTGAAGAGGAATGAAATTCTGCCACCTGAACCTTGAGAGGGCGACGCTGAGTGAACCCTTTACAAAAGGACAATATGGTGGAACACCCATCACATGAAACATCCAGGACAGGTAAATCCAGAGGGACAGGAAGCAGACCAGTGGTTGCCGAGGGGTAGGAGAAGTGGGGGTTAGGGAGTGACTGATTAATGGGCATGGGGGGGGGTGCACAATATTATGGATGTGCTCGATGCCACTGAATGGAATATTTTAACATGGTTAAAATGGTGAACATTACGCTGCGTGAAGAGGAAGGCTGCCACTCAGGTGGGGGATGCTGACAGTGGGGAGGCTGTATGTGTGCGGGGACGGGAGGGGCAGGACACACTCAGGACATCTCTGTACCTTCCCCTCAATTTTGCTGTAAACTAAAAAGCGCTCTAAAAAAGTTTATTTTTAAAAAAGGAAGGATGAAACAGGAATAAGGGAGGGCAGGGGGGACAGAAGGGAGGAGGAAAGAAAGGAAAGAGGCTGTCCTTGCTCAGCCACCTCATCACGCCCCCTGCTGGCTGGTGACGTCTTGGGACAACCTTGGAGGGAACTGGGGAGCCAAGACACTCCTGGGCACAGGGAGCAGATAGTACGGGTTTCGAGTCACAGTGCCTCAACTTAGATTGGATAACTATTAACCAGGGTCCTCCTCCACCCCCCGTACCGCCCCCACCTCCACAACGCAGCGTCATGCCCTTGAGCGTGTGATCAGCCTATGGTCCATCTTCTCAGCAACACTGAAAAATCTCCCCCAGTGTGAGGTTCTCTGACCATCTTTTGTTTCTCCACCTGTTTCCGAAACACTTTTCCGTGCCTTGCCGCCAGGCACATAATTTTTTTTTTATTTTATTTTTTTGCCATTTTAACCCTTTTGCAAGTGTACAGCTCAGTGGCATTAAGTACCTTGTTGTACAACCACCACCACCATCATCCCTCTTCAGAGCTCGCTCATCTTCCCAAACTGAAACTCTGTCCCCATGAAAAACGAACTCCCCAGTCCTCCCTCCCTCAGCCCCTGGCATCCCCTTTCCTCCTTTCTGTCTCTATGATGTCTCTTTCCTCCACACCTCATGTAAGTGAGACCATATAGCATTTGTCCTTTTGTGACCGGCTTCTTTCACTTAGCATAATGTCCCCCAGATCCATCCATGGCATAGACTATCAGAGACTCCTTTTTGTGACTGCATAACATTCCATTGTCGGGATAGACCACATTGTGTTCTTGTTTTTTTAAAGACTTTATTTATTGATTTTTACTGGGAGAGGAGAAGGGGGAGGGTCATGAGGAGTGAGAAGTTTCAACTCGTAGTTGCTTCATTTTAGTTGCTCATTGCTTGTCCTATGTGCCTTGACCAGGCTAGCCCATGGTTTCGAGCCCGTGACCTCAGCGTTCCTGGTCGACACTTTATCCACTGCGCCACCACCGGTCAGGCACCACATTGTGTTTAATCATCTATCGATGGGCTGTTTCTGCCTTTTAGCTATGGGAATGCTGCTGCTATGAACAGACTGTGCGCCATTTTTAAATGTTACAACCTTTGCTAAGTCAACAGTTCTGTGTGTCTGCTTCTGCATAAATGTTGGATTCCAAGAGTAAATGTCATCTGGTCACTGAGGAGGAGGGCCAGGTGACAGCCCTTGACTCATCCAGGCAAACGAACAAGCTGTCCTTGATAACTATAGGGTCCTTCTCACACCATACTTTTTTTTTTTAAGTGGACACTTGCCTGACTGGGTGGTGGCGCAGTGGATAAAATGTTGGCCTGGAACACAGAGGACCCAGGTTCGAAACCCCGAGATCACTGGCTTGAGCCCAAATGTCACTGGCTTGAAGCCCAAGGTTGCTGGCTTGAGCAAGGAATCATTCGCTCTGCTGTAGTTCCCCTCCCCCGTCAAAGCACATATGAGAAAGCTATCAATGAATAACTAAGATACCACAACAAAGAATTGAAGCTTCTCATCTCTCTCCCTTCCAGCCTGTCTGTCCCTAACTGTCGCTCTGTTTCTCTCTCTGCCTCTGTCAAAAAAAAAAAAAAGGGGGGGGCCTGACCAGGCGGTGGCACAGTGGATAGGGCATCACACTGGGATGCGGAGGACCCAGGTTCGAGACCCTGAGGTCGCTAGGTTGAGCGTGGGCTCATCTGGCTTGAACAAAAAGCTCAGCCCCTGGCCGGTTGGCTCAGTGGTAGAGTGTCGACCTGGCATGCGGGAGTCCTAGGTTCAATTCCCAGCCAGGGCACACAGGGGAGGCACCCATTTGCTTCTCCGCCCCACCCCCTCTCCTTCCTCTCTGTCTCTCTCTTCCCCTCCCGCAGCCAAGACTCCATTGGAGCAGGGTTGGCCCGGGCGCTGAGGATGGCTCTGTGGCCTCTGCCTCAGGTGCTAGATTGGCTCTGGTTGCAACAGAGTGACGCCCCAGATGGGCAGAGCATCGCCCCCTGGTGGGCATGCTGGGTGGATTCCAGTTGGGCACATGCAGGAGTCTGTCTGACTGCCTCCCCGTTTCCAACTTCAGAAAAATAAAAAAAAATTAAAAATTAAATTAAATTAAAAAAGCTCATCAGTTTGGACCCAAGGTTGCTGGCTCAAGCAAGGGGTTACTCAGTCTGCTGAAGGCCCATGGTCAAGGCACATATGAGAAAGCAATCAATGAACAACTAAGGTGTCCCAATGAAAAACTGATAATTGATGTTTCTCATCTCTCTCCGTTCCTGTCTGTCTGTCCCTATCTATCCCTCTCTCTGACTCTCTCTCTCTGTCCCTGAAAAAAAAAAATGGGACACTCTACCACTTGTCATGGCTTTGGGGAACCCGTATCCAACATTGCCTCTCCCTCAGCATCCACCACGGCTAATAATTATCAGTGCACCGTTCTACCCAAATGATGGATGAGGCAATCAGTATCAACAGGAGACACCCTCCTAAAGAACAAAGTCCCCCAGGTAGAGACAAAAAGCTTCAAGAAGTGTTTTTCCTTTCGAAAGTGATTTTGTCCAATGAAATCATGAATGAGGTCCTTGATGTATTAGAAGAAACCGAAAATAACTTTTAAATTAGAGCTGTTATAAGGTACCATTATTCATCGAGCAGATGAGAGCAATAATCAATATTTGAGAAGCTCGTGTGCCAGCGAGGGGGTAGGGGAGACAGGTATTATTGACTAAGGTTGGCAGAAGTTAAATTTGGATAACCTCTTTGGAAGGGAGTTTTGGCAAAGTCTGTCTAAATTGAAAATGCTCATACCTTTTGACCCAGTAAGTTCCCTTCAAGAAGTTTATCTTTCAGATATACATGTGCACATGGGCAAAGATCTATAGGCAAGAATAACTTTTGTTACCCTGATTGTCATAGCAAAATATTGGAAGGAACCTGATTATGCAGTGGTTGGGGATTGCTTAACTCAACTACGGCCCGTTTCCACCAGCACCGCCCAACAGAACTTCCTGCAGTGATAGAAATGGTCTATATCTGCACTGTCCCGGATGTTAGCCCCACTCAGATCTTCCTGTTGAGTACTTGAAATGTGACTAGTGTAATTAAGGGAATTACTTCATTCCATTTTAATTATTTTAAATTTTGATAACCATGTGAGATTATTGGCTGTGGTATTCATGTAAATCAACACAATGGAATATCTTGCAGCTGGGAACAAAAATAGGCCATATCTATAGGTACTGATAAAAACAAAGTATTGATTTTTTTTCTTTTTTATTCAGTGAGAGGAGGGGAGGCAGAGAGACAGACTCCTGCACGTGCCCTGACTGGGATCCACCCAGAAAGCCCACTATGGGGTGATGCTCTGCCCATCTGGGGCCCTTGCTCCATTGCTCAGCAACTGAGCTCTTCTTTGTGCCTGAGGCAGAGGCCATAGAGCCATCTTCAGTGGCCAGGGCCAACTTGCTGCAATTGAGCCATGGCTGCAGGAGAGGAAGAAAGAGAGAAAGAGAGAGAGAAGCAAGAGGGGAGGGGCAGAGAAGCAGATGGTCACTTCTGTGTGCCCTAACTGCAAATGGAACCCAGGACATACACACACCAGGCCAACGCTCTACCACTGAGCCCATGGTCCAGGACTACAATGTATTCTTTTTTTTTTTTTTTTTCTTCCTGAAGTTGGAAACAGAGAGGCAGTCAAATAGACTCCTGCATGCGCCCGACCGGGATCCACCCGGCATGCCCACCAGGGGGCGATGCTCTGCCCATCTGGGGCGTTGCTCTGTTGCAACCAAAGCCATTCTAGAGCCTGAGGCAGAGGCCATAGAGCCATCCCCAGTGCCCGGGCCAACTTTGCTCCAATGCAGCCTTGGCTGCGGGAGGGGAAGAGAGAGACAGAGAGGAAGGAGAGGGGGAGGGGTGGAGAAGCAGATGGGCACTTCTCCTGTGTGCCCTGGCCGGGAATCAAACCCGGGGCTCCTGCACGCCAGGCCGATGCTCTACCACTGAGCTAACCGGCCAGGGCCTACAATGTATTCTTAAATTAATACTCTTCTTGCCTGACCAGGTGGTGGCACAGTGGATAGAGCGTCGGACTGGGATGCGGAAAGACCCAGGTTCAAGACCCCGAGGTCGCCAGTTTGAGTGCGGGCTCATCTGATTTGAGCAAAAGCTCACCAGCGTGGACCCAAGGTCGCTGACTCGAGCAAGGGTCGCTCGGCCTGCTGAAGGCCCACGGTCAGGGCACATATGAGAAAGCAATCAATGAACAACTAAGGTGTTGCAATGAAAAACTGATGATTGATGCTTCTCATCTCTCTCTGTTCCTGTCTGTCCCTATCTATCCCTCTCTCTGACTCTCTCTGTCTCTGTGAAAAAAATAAAAATAAATAAATAAAAATTTAAAAAAAATAAATACTCTTCTTAAGTGAAAAAACTAGGTAAAGTATGTATGATGGGGGAAGTAAAAGAGGGTAAATGGGGGATAACTGGTGATGGAAGGAGACTTGACTTGGGGTGGTGAACACACAGTACCATATACTGATGTTGCTTTATAGAATTGTACATCTGAAACCTACATGATTTTATTAACCAATGTCACCCTCCCTCCAGAAAATTCAATAAAAAAGGGGAAAAATAAAGTATGGTATGCTTTCAGTTTATGCAGGTGAAAAGGGACATGTTAGTAGTCTCCTGAATACATAGAATATTTAGGACGCATAAGAAACTGGTGACCATGGGGCAAGGGAACAAATACAGTCTGAATGTTTGTGTCCATCCAGAATTCAACTGGGAATTTTACATTAATGGAGCATTTGGGAGTTGATTAGGCCATGAGGGTTGGAGCCCTCCTGATGGGATTGGCACCCTTATATATGAGACCCCACAAAGCCCCCTCGCCTCTCCTGCCCTTGAGGACACAGAAAAGACAGCCATCACATATGACTTCACTAACGCGTGGAATTTAAAGAACAAAATGAATGAAGAAACAAAACAGAAACAGATGCACAGACACAGAGAACAGACTGATGGTGGCCAGAGGGGAGGAGACTGGGAGACGGGTGGGAAAGGTGAAGGGGTTAAGAAGGACAAGCTGGCAGTTACAAAACAGTCACAGAGACATGAAGGATGGCACAGGGACTCGAGTCAATCACACCGTAATGACCACATATGGTGCCAGGTGAGTACTGGCAATGTCAGGGGGAAACACTTTGAAAAGTGTAGGATTGTCTAACCGCTATGTTGTACACTTGAAACTAACGCAAAATGATACTGAACGTTAACTGTAACTGAAAAAAAGAGAAACAAAAAAAGAAAAAAGCTGTCTATAAACCAGAAAGGGGGCCTTACCAGAAACGGATCTGCCGGAACCTTGATGTTGGACTTCCAGCCTCCAGAGCTGTGAGAAACGACGGTTTGTCTAAGCTGTGAGTTTATGGCACTTTGTCTTAGCAGAAGCCCGACAGACAGAAACAGGACTGAGGGCCAAGAACAAGCAAAACACAAAAACTCCTTTTACTCTGTCCCATTCTTAAAATTTTTCACATGCACAACATGCAATACTTTCTAACACTAGTTGTTTTCAGCTTTTGCTGTTGGGTCTTTTGTGTAAGACAGTAGGTTCCTTCCATTAAAGGATAATCTAGTAAATAAATAAGGATACATACTTAAAAGCATTTTTTTTTTTTACAGGGACAGAGAGAGAGTCAGAGAGAGGGATAGACAGGGACAGACACAGGAACAGAGAGAGATGAGAAGCATCAATCATCAGTTTTTTGTTGTGACACCTTAGTTGTTCATTGATTGCTTTCTCATATGTGCCTTGACCGCGGGCCTTCAGCAGACCGAGTAACCCCTTGCTCGAGCCAGCGACCTTGGGCCCAAGCCGGTGAGCTTTTTGCTCAAACCAGATGAGCCCGTGCTCAAGCTGGTGACCTCGGGGTCTCAAACCTGGGTCCTTCCGCATTCCAGTCCGACGCTCTATCCAGTGCACCACTGCCTGGTCAGGCTTAAAAGCATTTTTAAAAATAGTCACTCAATAAATAAATGGAGTTGTTTTTATTCTAGCAATGAGGAGGCATTTAAATCAGTTCCTCAGAGCAGTGACTTGCTTCCCACCCTCACCCCTGAGCAGAATGATTTTCTCTCTCATGTGTCTCTAAACCCACAGATCGGCTCTGGATGTCACCTACACAGTTTGACAATAAACAAGCTGTGAGAGGACACCATCAGATGCTGTCCAGTGGCCTGCCAGTCACAATGACGCACAATCAGATGGTCAGTGAGACAGCTATTACAAAGACAGGGCGTCAGCTCGCTAGGCCGGCTTGCAGCCCCCAAATGCAGCCATGATGACTGAAGAGCTAAGGCAGAGGCGGAACACTCTCATTCCTGTCTCTGCTGCTTTCCTTCAGGCCTCACTGGGCTGCAGAATACATCTCTAGCCGAGGTCTGCGGGTTGTTTTTGTGAATTCCACAGTCCTGCCAAGGGTCTAGAAGGTCTCGAACATTTTTGGTGCATGTTGGGTATTCGTATTCTAAGGGGTCAGGGGAACTAATACACACACACAGAGAACCAGTCAGGAAATGCCAGATACTGAAAAGTGCTATGAAGACTCTACAGGCCCTGGCCAGTTGGCTCAGCGGTACAGCATCGGCCCGGCATGTGAAAGTTGCTGGTTCGATTCCCGGCCAGCGCACACAGGAGAAGTGTCCATCTGCTTCTCCACCTTTCTTCTCCTTCCTCCCTATCTCTCTCTCCTTCTCTTGCAGTCATGGCTTGATTGGAGTGAGTTGGCCTGGGCGCTGAGGATGGCTCCATGGCCTCTGCTTCAGGCACTAGAATGGCTCCAGCCACAATGGATCAATGCCCCAGATGGGCAGAGCCTCCCCCCCTGGTGGGCATGCCATGTGGATCCCAGTAGGGCACATACAGGAGTCTGACTGCCTCCCCGTTTTTTAGGAAAAATACAAAAAAAAAAAAAGACTCTACAAGTGGGTCACAGAACGAGAGAGCAACTAGTTGCGGCCAGTGCACTTGTTTAAAATGGTTGTCAGGAAAGTTCAAGTTGAGACTCGAAACAGGAGAAAGTGCCTCAGTGGGAAGATCCAGGGCAAGGGCATTCCAGGCAGGAGGGCTGCAGAGGTCCTCAGGCAGGAGAGACTGGGCCTGTGCAAAAGCCAGAGGGAAAGTCACGGGCTAAGGGAGGGTGAGTGGGGGCGGGACTGTGGAGACAAGCCTGGTCGCCCAAGGTGAAAGAGTTGGGATTGCGCTCTAAGTGAAATGGGGTCTTCAAGCAGTTTCCATTAAGGGAGGGCTTTATGTTTTCAATCATAAGTGGGACTTGCAAACTAGCAAGCAGGAGAACTCGGACGCAAGGTTGGAGGTGAGTGTGCTAGCAAACGGTCACCTTCTGCAGCTCCGGGGTTCCTTGCCTGCTTCCTTGTGTCCTTCCCAGGTCACGTGCGGTGGCTGTACTTGCCCAGAGAGTCAGAAATAAAGAGAGAGACACAGGAGCTCAAGCCAACAGCTCTCTAGAAATCTGTGCACCCTGTGATGCTGTAAAGAGGGTGGACTATCTACAACCCAAGTGGGACAGAGACCAGTGGCGGAATTAAGATGAGAGAAATTGGTGGCTTAGACCAGGATGTTGGCAGGGAGACAGGTTTCCAATAGTTTGGCTGCAGCCCTAGCCAGGTAGCTCAGGTAGTTAGAGCCTTGTCCCAATATGCCAAGGTTGTGGGTTCAATAAGTGGAAACGACAAACCAGTGTTTCTCTCTCTTCTTTTCTCTTCTCAAAAATTAATTAAGGCCCTGGCTGGTTGGCTCAGTGGTAAAGCATCAGGCCAGCATGTGGAAGTCCTGGATTTGATTCCCAGTCAGAGCACACAAGAGATGCGCCCATCTGTTTCACTTCCCCTCCCCCTCTCACTTCTCTCTCTCTCTCTCTCTCTCTTTCCTCCTCCTCTCCTGCAGCCATGACTTGATTGAAGCAAGTTGGCCCCGGACACTGAGGACAGCTCCATGGCCTCTGCCTCAGGCACTAGAATGGCTCCGGTTGCAACAGAGCAACGCCCCAGATGGGCAGAGCATCGTCCCCTAGTGGGTTTGTCAGATGGATCCTGGTCGGGTGCATGAGGGAGTCTGTCTCTGCCACTCCTTCTCTCACTAAGGAAAAAAAAAAGTCAATCAAGGCCTGACCTGTGGTGGTGCAGTGGATAAAGCGTCAAGCTAGAACACTGAGGTCACCGGTTCAAAACCCTGGGCTTGCCTGGTCAAGGCACATATGGGAGTTGATGCTTCCTGCTCCTCCCCATTTCTCTCTCTTCTCTCTAAAATAAATAAATAAATAAAGTCTTTTTAAAAATAATCAATCAAGCCTGACCAGGGGGTGGCGCAGTGGATAGAGCGTTGGACTGGGATGCAGAGGACCCAGGTTTGAATCCCACCAGCTTGAACCCAAGGTCGCTGGCTCCAGCAAGGGGTTACTCGGTCTGCTGAAGGCCTGCAGTCAAGGCACATATGAGAGGGCAGTCAATGAACAACTAAGGTGTTGCAACACGCAATGAAAAACTAATGATTGATGCTTCTCATCTCTCTCCATTCCTGTCTATCCCTCTCTTTGACTCACTCTCTGTCTCTGTAAAAAAAATAAAATAAAATAAAATTAAAAAAAATAATAATCAATCAATAAAAAAATAAATAAAATAAGCCCAGGCCAGAGCCCTGGCTGGACAGCTCAGTTGGTTAGAACACCATCCCAATATACCAAGGTTACAGGTTTGATCCCTGGTCAGGGCACATACAAGAATCTATCAATGAATGCATAAATAAGTGGAACAAAGTAATGTTTCTCTCTCTGTCTCTCCTTTTCTCTCCATATATATAATCAGTAAGTTTTAAAACATTTTTAAAAACTTGTTGCAAGTTCTCCAGTCCCACTTCAGCCACATTGGTCTCCTTTCTGTTCCCTAAATGTGCCAAACTCTTGGCCAGTCTCAGGGCTCCTGCATTCTTTTCTGCTGCCCCACCTATTGGAAAAGCTGCCTCCACTCATTTAAAAAAAAAAAAAAAATTCACTTATTGAATTTTAGAGAGAGAAGAAGGAAGACACAGAAAGAAAAACTACAATCTGCGTTTCACTTATTCACGCCATCATTGGTTCACTCTTGTATGTCCCCTGACCAGGGTTTGAACCCACAACTGCAGTATGTCTGGATGATGCTCTCACTGAGTTACCCCGCCACGGTCTGCCTCCACTCATTTTTCAGGTCTCACATAAACAGTCTTTTCCCAGAAAGCCTCTTCTGACCATCTGATTACAAGTAGGATCCCAACCCTGTCTCATTCAATCTGATTATCTCTGTCACCTTGTGCAATTACTGTTCATTATCAAAGAGAGGAACAGAGCTTGAGGTGGTGAACACACAATACACTATACAGATGACATATTACAGAATCGTAACCCTGAACCTTATGTGATTTTATCAACCTATGTCACCTCAATAAATTCAATAATAATAGTAAAGTAAAATGATCTAAAAAATAAAGGAAAGAGCTATCTTATTTGAATAAGGAGCTTCAATATGAAATAGAAAGAGCTATCAGATTTCAGGACAGATAATTTCCAGTTGGGACACTCAAGGAAGGCTTTGTGGAACCTTTAAAAGAGTTCTTGACATGGGGTAGGCTTTGTTGTTGAAGTGGGCCGTGGTGGAATTTCAGAAAGAGAAAACAATTTGAGTGAAGAGAGGTGTGAAATGATGGGGAACACATGGGAAAAGGAAGTGGCCAATAGATATTGGGCACCAGGGAAGATATTCTGAGAGATTGGGTCTCCTGAGAACAGGAAAAATGGAGGGTCTGTGTTGAATAACAGCTACATTAGGCCCTGGCCGGTTGGCTCAGTGGTAGAGCGTCGGCCTGGCGTGCAGGAATACCGGGTTCGATTCCCGACCAGGGCACACAGGAGAAGCGCCCATCTGCTTCTCCACCCCTTCTCCCTCTCTTTCCTCTCTGTCTCTCTCTTCCCCTTCTGCAGCCAAGGCTCCATTGGAGCAAGGTTGGCCCGGGCACTGAGGATGGCTCTGAGGCCTCTGCCTCAGGCGCTAGAATGGCTCTGGTTGCAACAGAGCAACGGCCTAGCTGGGCGGAGTGTCGCCCCCTGGTGGGCGTGCCGGGTGGATCCCGGTCGGGCACGTGCAGGAGTCTGTCTGACTGCCTCCCCGTTTCCGACTAAAGGAAAAAAAAAAAAAACAACTACATTAGATGCTATGTATAATTCCAGTTGGCGTGGAAAGGAGGTGTCCACAGGACTGGGGGTGGGGGAGGAGAAAGTAAAAGGTATTTTACTGGTGAGTCAACAAGCATCTGTAAGCGTCAGATACGTGAAAATATTTATATAAATTACCTGGCCAGCCACAACCGCTTGGGGGCACTGCCACCTTCCTGACTAAACCAGTCTGTCCCAGTGGCTCCCTCTTCCGGTAGAAATGAACACTGCAGACTAAAATGACATCCAAGCCTTTTGCCAATCCATAAACAATATGCCTCTATGAAAGCCATATTTATAGTAACTTGGTGAGAATTTTGTTGTACTTTCAGGTAAAACATAAAAAAGGAACACTGTTTTAAATAACAACAAGCCTTGCCTGACCTGCGGTGGCATGGTGGATCAAGCATCGACCTGGAATGCTGAGGTCGCCGGTTCAAGACCCTGGGCTTGCCCAGTCAAGGCACATATAGGAGTTGATGTTTCCTGCTCCTCCCCCCTTCTCTCTTTCTGTCTCTCTCCTCTAAAATGAATAAATAAAAATAATAAATAAAAATAAATAACAAGCCTTGAATTTTCTTCTGGTTTATTCAAGGCTCACACAGCAGCATCTACGTAGGTGAATCCTTGCACAGTACTCATTCAGGTGTGAAACCAAACTTTGGGATGGCTGCAGACTTGACAGGCATTCAATGTAACTAATCAAGTCTAGCATCTGTTGTTTAACTAGACTGAGGAATCCTGATGGCAGAAACCCTTCTCATTAACCACTATATCACTGTAATTCCTGACATTTTTGTATTTGTTGCTTGGAGGATCCTATAAATGTTCACTAGTGTTTGTGGTGTTGCCCTGGTGGCTTTATTCTTGAGAAAATTATATAAAAGGTCTTTTTCCTTTATATAAAATGAAAGGATGTTAGAACTGTCAAAACTATAAAAGATATAAAGTAAAAAAAGTAAGGTGCAGGATACTACCTTTTGTGTGAGGGGGAATAGTTATTTGTATATGCACAGAAAAACTTGGCTACGTAGATACTGGGTGGATGGGAGACAGAATGGAAGTCTTTTCATTATATACTTTTCATCTTTTTCCATACCTGAAATACCTGCAAGTATTATCCATTCCAAGAAAGAAAAACATGTAACAGTAATCATGAATTGGTTACAAAGCTAAGTTCTAAGGCTAGTTTTTTTGTTTTTTTGTTTTTTTATTTTTTATTCATTTTAGAAAGGAGAGAGAGAGGGAGAGAAGGGGGAAGGGGCAGAAGCATCAACTCCCATATGTGCCTTGACCAGGCAAGCCGAGGGTTTCGAACCAGCGACCTCAGCATTTCCAGGTCAACGCTTTATCCACTGCGTCACCACAGGTCAGGCCTCTAGGGCTAGTTTTAATTATGCCTAAGAACCTTATTAAATAGAAATCATATTTATGCTATCCTTTCTAAATAGTATACACTGGGTGCACACGGGAGTCAATCTCCCCTCCTCTCACTTAAAAAAATTAGAATACAAAAGATGTCTACAAGGGTGTATTTGGCAGCAGCATCCTTAACAAGAACCTGGTAAATATTGGTAAACAGGTTAAATAAATTATAGGGCATCCATCCAATGGAATACTAGCATGAGTATTAACAAGGAGGTAGACATAGATATGCTAGCATAGAAATATGTCCAGACTTATCTAGTTCAAAAAAAAAAAAGCTGATGGTACCATGCAAAATCAAATCCTTGTGATATTTCGTATGGCTGCAGACTTTGGTGACAGGTAATATGTAAAGCAAGCTTTTATAATTTAAGAACCTAATTTAAGTTTTATGTTTAAAAGTTGAAATTTATGTCTGACCAGGCGGTGGCGCAGTGGATAGAGCATCAGACTGGGATGTGGAGGACCCAGGTTCGAGATCCCGAGCTCGCCAGCTTGAGCGCAAGCTCATCTGGTTTGAGCAAGGCTCACCAGCTTGAGCCCAAGGTTGGTGGCTCGAGCAAGGGGTCACTTGGTCTGCTGTAGCCCCCAGTCAAGGCACATATGAGAAATCAATCAACAAACAACTAAGGAACCGCAACAAAGAATTGATGTTTCTCATCCTTCTCCCTTCCTGTCTGTCTGTCCCTATCTGTCCCTCTCTCTGTCTCTCCCACACACACACACACACAAAGTTGAAATTTATGACCTGACCTCTGGTGGCTTGGTGGATAGGGCATTGACCTGGAATGCTGAGGTCGCTGGTTTGAAATCCCAGACTTGCCCGGTTAAGGAACATTTGAAGGAGCAACTACTATGAGTTGAAGTTTCCTGCTCCTATTCCTTTTTCTCTCTCTCCTCTCTTTAAAATCAATAAATAAATGAATAAAAATAAAAAGTTGAAATTTATGTATGAACAAAAACAAAATAGTTTTCATGGACTATAATAAAAAGCTGAGAAACTATTGTGTGAATGGTTCTATTTGTGTATATAATAAACATGGTGAATGTTATACATGAGAAAATTTTAAAAATTGCTAAAGTAGTTATCACTATGAAGTAAAAGGGGTGATTAGAAATTTATTATCTTTGCCTGACCTGTGGTGGCACAGTGGATAAAACATCGACCTGGAATGCTGAGGTCGCCGGTTTGAAACCCTGGGCTTGCCTGGTCAAGGCACATACATACAGGAAGCAACTATGAGTTGATGCTTCCTACTCCTCCAATCCACCTCTCTTTTCCTCCCTCCCTCTCTCTCCTCTAAAAATGAATAAATTAAAATCTTTAAAAATTAAAATATTTTCTTTGACTTAATAAAAACATTACTACATACGTATACATTATGAACAATGAGGCAAATATAATCCTACCTCGGTTTTTCCTGGGTATAAGCTTGTATGAAACCCCTTTCTACATCCATTTAATAAGCTTGTATTGATTTTTCAATTGAAATTAGCAATTCCTTTCACACTTTACAGAAAGCACTGTTCAATGAGCCTCAAGTTCAGGGAGCTCTCAATTTAGCTTCCCTACCCCTGCAACACCCACAGCTTTACTTATTAGACCGAATGCTCTAGTGCTCCAATTCCAAGATTTCTCCTCTTGGAAATGCAGGAAGGTTCTCCATTTGTCTTAAGGGGCACTACGAGTCTCACATTTTCTTCTTTTTCTTTTAAGAGTTTTTATTTATTTACAGAGACAGAGGGAGAGTCAGAGAGAGGGAATAGCTAGGGACAGATAGGAGAGCGATGAGAAGCATCAATCATCAGTTTTTCGTTGGAACACCGTAAGTTGTTCATTGATTGCTCTCACATGCACCCTGACCGCGGGCCCTCAGCAGACGAGTGCAAGTGGTCCCTTGCCTAAGCCAGGGGCTCTGGGCCCAAGCTGGTGAGCTTTGCTCAAACCAGATGAACCCGCGCTCAAGCTGGCGACCTCGGGGTCTTGAACCTGGTTCCTCGGCATCCCAGTCCAACGCTCCATCCACTGAGAACCGCCTGGTCAGGATCACATTTTGTTACTAGTCACTGAACCTGCTGTACTTGTAGACTCTAGAAAGGAAACACAAGAACTTTGCCATGCCTATTCGTTTTTTTTCAAGAGGCAATTGAGATTATTCACCCAATGCTATCACTTTTTTATTTTAGAGGGGTCTGGATAGTGAGAAGTGTTACATTCCTTGACCCAGCAAGGCTAGGATTCAAACCACTGACCTCAGTTTCCAGGATGCACTCTATCCACTGCACCATGACCATTTTTACTGGAGTGCCAATTACACAAAAAAATCCCAGCCAAGTGACTGAAAGTGGTTACAGGTGCTGGTGAAATTCCTGGGGTTCTGCAAACATTGCTATTTTACTCTCTGCACTTACATCAAGTGAAAACCCCCCCCTAATAGGTTAGCCTACAATTTTACAAATTTCTTGAAGGTAATTTCCTGATCATGACCCATTAAATGATTTCAACTTACACTTAGTGAAAACACAAAATTTCCTCTATATTGTAAACCTTGAGGTATTAGGGGCAGAGCAGAGGGGCTGGTGTACTTTGGACAGAATCATCTCATCCGTTAATGGGCCCGATTTCTGGGCTGCCTATTCCTTATTAAACCAGCTTCCCCTGCAACTTTCTCCTTTGGTTCTAGTTATGACAAGAATTGCTTGCCACCATCATGACTGGGTAAATGCTTCAACTATAAATTTACAAAAATGAAGACCAACAGCCAAATGCTTCACCCACCAGCAATTAAATTTTATAGAAAGCCTGCATCTGTAGTCACATGAAATTGAGGCATACTGACACTAGCTTAGTATTCCTTCTCTAAATAACCACTAGCATAAGGTAGACAACACAAAAATAAAAATTATCCTTTCTTTAAAAGTCTGGTCAATTTTCTTGCCCTGGCCACAGAACTTGGTTGGTTCTAGTCATCGAGAAGCACTGAGGCTGTCCGCTCAATCCCTGGTCAGGACACAAAAAGGAATAGACCCTGTTCTTCTATCTCCTCTTTTGCTTTCTTAAACAAAGAAAATATAATTTTTAAAAATTAAAGACAATTTTCTTGTATGCAACTGATTTTAAGAGCTATGCATTAAAAGGTGATTCTTCATGTTCCTTCGAACAACTCCCACCCTTCAATCTCGTTCTCTGGAATTTCGAACTTACCCATTCTCAGGTACCTCACACCATACCCAAATTCAGTTTTCAAAGTCAATAGCTTACTGTCTGTGCCTATGTGTACATAGGAAATATTCACCTGCACTCTTCAATTTGTCAACCTATTTTTTTTTTTTTCATTTTTCTGAAGCTGGAAACAGGGAGAGACAGTCAGACTCCTGCATGCACCCGACCGGGATCCACCCGGCACGCCCACTAGGGGCGGTGCTCTGCCCCCCAGGGGGCGATGCTCTGCCCATCCTGGGCGTCGCCATATTGCGACCAGAGCCACTCTAGCGCCCGAGGCAGAGGCCACAGAGCCATGCCCAGCGCCCGGGCCATCTTTGCTCCAATGGAGCCTTGGCTGCGGGAGGGGAAGAGAGAGACAGAGGAAAGCGCGGCGGAGGGGTGGAGAAGCAAATGGGCGCTTCTCCTATGTGCCCTGGCCGGGAATCGAACCCGGGTCCTCCGCATGCTAGGCCGACGCTCTACCGCTGAGCCAACCGGCCAGGGCCTGTCAACCTATTTTTAACTACTCACTAGTTTTCTATTAAAGCCACCTAATTCTGGTATTTACCTACTGGTTATCACAGAATCATCTAGTAGACTGAAAATACTGACCCCTCAACACGCACCCTAAGTTTAAAAACCCTTACTTAACACAGATAAAAGAAAAATCAGACTTTGGAATGCAACAACTTTATTGAAAGAAAAGTGCAATTAAACTTGTTGAAAGCTTGCTTGAAAGGAGGAAATTAGACACCACCCCTCAGGCGCAGGACCAGGTGCAGAGTGGACTCTTTCTGGATGTTGTAGTCGGACAAGGTGCGCCCATCTTCCAGCTGTTTCCCCGCAAAGATCAGGCGCTGCTGGTCTGGGGGGATGCCCTCCTTGTCTTGGATCTTGGCCTTGACATTCTCAATGGTGTCACTGGGCTCGACCTCGAGGGTGATGGTCTTGCCTGTCAGGGTCTTCACGAAGATCTGCATCCCACCTCTGAGGCGCAGGACCAGGTGCAGAGTGGACTCTTTCTGGATGTTGTAGTCGGACAAGGTGCGCCCATCTTCCAGCTGTTTCCCCGCAAAGATCAGGCGCTGCTGGTCAGGGGGGATGCCCTCCTTGTCTTGGATCTTGGCCTTGACATTCTCGATGGTGTCACTGGGCTCGACCTCGAGGGTGATGGTCTTGCCTGTCAGGGTCTTCACGAAGATCTGCATCCCACCTCTGAGGCGCAGGACCAGGTGCAGAGTGGACTCTTTCTGGATGTTGTAGTCGGACAGGGTGCGCCCATCTTCCAGCTGTTTCCCCGCAAAGATCAGGCGCTGCTGGTCAGGGGGGATGCCCTCCTTGTCTTGGATCTTGGCCTTGACATTCTCGATGGTGTCACTGGGCTCGACCTCGAGGGTGATGGTCTTGCCTGTCAGGGTCTTCACGAAGATCTGCATCCCACCTCTGAGGCGCAGGACCAGGTGCAGAGTGGACTCTTTCTGGATGTTGTAGTCGGACAGGGTGCGCCCATCTTCCAGCTGTTTCCCGGCAAAGATCAGGCGCTGCTGGTCTGGGGGGATGCCCTCCTTGTCTTGGATCTTGGCCTTGACATTCTCAATGGTGTCACTGGGCTCGACCTCGAGGGTGATGGTCTTGCCTGTCAGGGTCTTCACGAAGATCTGCATACCACCTCTGAGGCGCAGGACCAGGTGCAGAGTGGACTCTTTCTGGATGTTGTAGTCGGACAGGGTGCGCCCATCTTCCAGCTGCTTCCCGGCAAAGATCAGGCGCTGCTGGTCTGGGGGGATGCCCTCCTTGTCTTGGATCTTGGCCTTGACATTCTCAATGGTGTCACTGGGCTCGACCTCGAGGGTGATGGTCTTGCCTGTCAGGGTCTTCACGAAGATCTGCATCCCACCTCTGAGGCGCAGGACCAGGTGCAGAGTGGACTCTTTCTGGATGTTGTAGTCGGACAGGGTGCGCCCATCTTCCAGCTGTTTCCCCGCAAAGATCAGGCGCTGCTGGTCAGGGGGGATGCCCTCCTTGTCTTGGATCTTGGCCTTGACATTCTCGATGGTGTCACTGGGCTCGACCTCGAGGGTGATGGTCTTGCCTGTCAGGGTCTTCACGAAGATCTGCATTCCACCTCTGAGGCGCAGGACCAGGTGCAGAGTGGACTCTTTCTGGATGTTGTAGTCGGACAGGGTGCGCCCATCTTCCAGCTGTTTCCCCGCAAAGATCAGGCGCTGCTGGTCAGGGGGGATGCCCTCCTTGTCTTGGATCTTGGCCTTGACATTCTCGATGGTGTCACTGGGCTCGACCTCGAGGGTGATGGTCTTGCCTGTCAGGGTCTTCACGAAGATCTGCATCCCACCTCTGAGGCGCAGGACCAGGTGCAGAGTGGACTCTTTCTGGATGTTGTAGTCGGACAGGGTGCGCCCATCTTCCAGCTGTTTCCCGGCAAAGATCAGGCGCTGCTGGTCTGGGGGGATGCCCTCCTTGTCTTGGATCTTGGCCTTGACATTCTCGATGGTGTCACTGGGCTCGACCTCGAGGGTGATGGTCTTGCCGGTCAAGGTTTTCACAAAGATCTGCATTGTCTGTTAAAATAAAAAGGAAGAAAAAAATAAAAGGACATTTAGCAGGAAACATACATGTCAACACATTTCTAATGTTAACAGTTATATATCATTTTAACATTGGCTAAATAGCTGAGATTTTAAAGCCTTGCATAACACAGGAAACAACCCAGAGAATCAGTATGAATGGAATGCACACTTGACCAGGTCCGGGAGCACAGAGTGCTCTTACCATACACCAAGGTTGCAGACTCAATACCGTCAAGGCATGTAGACAATAATCAACCAAGAGTAAAATTCAAAAGTTGAGAACATGTTATAGAACATCAAAAAAAGGACTAAAAAACAAATCCATCACTAAAAATTTTTTAAAAGGCAAAAACAAAATTATTTCAAAAATAAACTCTCGGGAGCTCTCTGCGCTTATTTACCAATGTCACCTCAAGAAATGAATTTCTTTTTTTTTTAATTTTCTTTATTTTTATTTTACAGAGACAGTGAGTCAGAGAGAAAGATAAATAGGGACAGACAGGACAGAGAGAGATGAGAAGCATCAATCATTAGTTTTTCGTTGCGTGTTGCAACACCTTAGTTGTTCATTGATTGCTTTCTCATATGTGCCTTGACCGCAGCTTTCAGCCGACCAAGTAACCCCTTGCTGGAGCCAGCGACCTTGGGTTCAAGCTGGCGACCTTGGGGTCTCGAACCTGGATCCTCGGCATCCCAGTCCGACGCTCTATCCACTGCGCCACCGCCTGGTCAGGCAAAAAGTTAATTTCTAATGAGCTTATTATCTAAGGAGCCTTAGTTAAGGACTTTCTCAGCAAAAAATCAAAAGCCGAGCGCCCAGCACTTACAAACTTCACTTCCTGCCTCCTCGCTGCGCGCCCGTCTGCTCAGGCTCTCAGTCGGAATGTAATCCCCCCAGGCCCGAACCCTGTGTCACCCGACCGCCGAAAGACTCCCGCACGCTACGGCAGGGGGGCCCCACCCACGATTGTGAGCCAATTCAGGTGACGCCACATGACCCCTCCGTCATGTGACCCCTGCCGGCGCTTCCTCGCCCCCTCCCCCCGCCGCCGGAAGTGCTGGGTGGCCGCCGCCTCCTCACGGAGCCACAAACGGAAATCTCGGGCCTGTCAGCCCAGAAACGGACCCGATTCCTGGCATCCACCTAAACCATCCCGCCCGCTTCTCCAAACGACCGCAGGTTCTACCGCCGTTAGGGCTTCAGGGGCCTCCCGCTGCACAAACCGGCGGAGCAGCAGACTCGGCCGCCATCTTGCAGCGTCCCTCTCCTTCACGGCCGCCCGACTCGCAGGACCCGGGCGACGAAGAGCCTCCGCTGCTCCCTCGGCCAGCGGCCGACAACGCTGCCTCCCCCAACCTCCTCCACCTCCACCCCAGCGGGACGGCTCTTGGGATTCCCGGCCAACGCAGCAGACGTTACTCACAAAGTGACGAGAGTAGGAGCGGCTCACAGAAGAAGTGCGACGAGGTTCTCGGTCTGCACCAAACTGCCAGCGCTGCGTCCGGCGCCTCCTTATATAGCAGCTGGTGACGCAGCACCAGAATATCCCTCCGCAGAAACGCCGAGAAGGGACTACTTTTCTCTGACCTTCCGCCGTCTGGGACACAACTGATCTTTCAGTGTTCTTAACCCCCCACCTCCAATGTTCTGCTGAAACAACCGGACCTCTGCGCTGAGTCTGACAGAGAGTGGGCTGCTCTCCCAAGTGACCGTGCGGAGGGATCAGCGCGTTTGCTGCGCCCTGCGGTCCGAGGAGTTGGGAGGGGGGGGAGGGGAGCGCTCGCCGGGGGGGAACCCGAAAACCCTGCGTGGATTCTGCGCGAGCCTGGAGCGGAGCTCTCCGCCCTCCGGAACGGAAGCCCCCTCCTCTCAGCCCCAGCGGTTCCCGCGGGTCTCGGGACCCGCCGCTGGCAAGACAGAGGTCACGCCGAGCGCCTCGTTCCCAGTCGGTGGTCCCCTCGCCCCTCACGGCCGTCCTGCCCGCCCCTCCCCCCGCGAGACGTTGTAGTCATTATTTTAGGGGTCACATTTGAGACGATGATGGTATTTCTGTTTCCCTAAACTTCCCACCACCAACCCAAGCCCGACGCGAGGGCTCCCCGAGCCTCTACACCCCCCCACCCCAGCCCTGCACGCCCCCAGTTTGCGGCGGCCGGCCCCTCCCCCGGCGCGCGGGCAGCGGGGCAAGGCCAGTGACTCGACAAATCTCAGCTTGGTGCCTGCAGGCCAGCGAGGCCTGAATACCCGCTTCTCAAAACAAATGAAAAAAGAGCAAAAAATTAAGTTTTTTACATCGGAGAAATGACTAGGCTGTATGTCTGTACTGACTGGTGAAAAGAAAGGTGGAGACCACAGGGAGGGCTCTGTAAAAAAACGTTAGGGGTTAGACCTGAAAGCTGAGAGTTCTAGAACTTTCTAGATTGTTCTTGACCCTCGGGGTTTGACTTCTGCAACCTTGTGGGGGGAGCAAGTGGTACCTGATGGTAAACAAAGGCATGAAATGTCAGCTCTGCAGGTATTTAATTGGACTTGGAACATATTGAAGTCTGAGATTTAAAAAAAAAATTACTCCTTGACTCTCAGGCCTGTCACTGTATGAGGAAAGAGCATTTCTGTAATATCCCAAGAAAGAAATTAAATTTTACAGGTCAATTCCATTCCGGTAAAAGAGGAGGGGGGGAATGCCACCAGCCAGATCTTTCTCACTTTTACAATGACCTATTTTGTGACCTCTACAGTTGTCCTTTTTTCAGGGTATTTTTAAGTGTTTTAAAATATGTGAACACGGTGAAAATTGAAAACAGGCTTTTTGAAATTTGACAAGTGTGAAAAGTCCCCCTCAAACCCTCAATTTCCCAGTTACTGTTCCTTCTGGACTCTAGAAAAATTTCCTGTTTCTAAAAATGGGGAGGGGAGGGGGATACTTTAATCCCTACCCCTAAGACCTTAAAGGGAAAAAAAATATTTTTAAGAGATAACAACAAAAAATAATGACTAACCCATTCCCCTCGGCCTATTCTCCAAATGACTAAAAACATTTTTGCCATTAAGACTACATTCCTGGTTTAAGTTGTGGCCATTATATCCTATAAACATTATACTTAAAATGTGAATCCAACCAAAATAAAACTGTATATTTTCTTTGGTAACCAGTGTATGTTTGCATTTATGAAAAAGATCTGAGCAGTTCAAAATAGATTTTGCCCTCTCTTGTTCTTAACATGTTTTGAAAGAGAATTCATCACTGGGAAATTAAAACGAATAAAATGTCATTTTTCAGGTCAACCCCAGTGACTTCCAACACTGATTTCTGTAAAGATGATTTCTTTCTAAAATTCTAGGAAGAGGTTTTAAAGGAACAAAACATTGAGGCTCTTTATGAGGTTATTTCTCCCTGGACCTTTGGAATTTCAGGAAGAAGTTTTTAGAGGAACAACAAAAACCGGTTCTAAGATGACCAGGCCTGCTCCTAAGCACGCACACCCTGCCAGCTTTTGACTGTTGTTTTGCTGCAAGCCTTGTGATTCACGTTGATTAAAGGCTGAGTCATGAGCTTCGTGGCACAGCTTTTTTCAGAGTCCAAAGGTACAGAGAGAGAAAAACAGCCCTGGTTTTAGAGGCAGGGGAGGGAGGAGAGAGGAGAGGAGAAAGCCACAGGCCCAGAGGGGTGGGGGAGTGAGAGAGCCAAGGCTTACCTCCAAAGAAAGCAACATTTTTATGAGCTGCAGAGATATTGTCTCTAGCAGAAAAAAAAAAATTCTGAAATACCCTTGCATTCCCTAACTTAAGTCCAATTGTATTTTGTTGCAGTAAAATAGAAGCGAGAGCATTTGTCCTGTCCAAGGGCACTGAGGTAAGAAGAGAAAATGATCTCCCCCAAGAGAGGTGGCTGGTGTTTCTCTACATCAGTGTTTCTTAATCTGGAGTGATTTGGTTCCCTCGGCAGACATCTGGCAATACACTATTTTGTTGTCACAACTGTGGAGGGGGGGGGGGGGATGGTGCTATATACAGGGCAGGAAAGCTGCTCAACACCCTACAATGGACAGTCCCCCACCACACAGTTACCTGGCCCCTCATGTCAGTAACACCCAAGTTTCAGAAACCCTGGTCTACAGAGGAATTTTGTTATTGCTGTGGCAACTGCTTTTTCTATTTGCTGACAAGGAGGAGCTCCCAGAGTCTAGATGTCCCACTGGGTCTCAGGAGTCAGGTAACATCAGGTCATGCTCCTAAATCTACAGTCCCCTGACCCAGAATGCAGTGTACTAAATGTGCCCGAAGCAGGATGAGTCATGGGATCCATTTTCAGTTCCTTCCTCTCGCAGATCCGGTCCTTTGCAGGCGCCCCCAAGAAATGGCTTCACAGCCGCCACCAATGGCAGAGGGACAGAGGCCCAGCGACACCGCCTCATTGGCGGGCAGACTGAGCACGTGTGACGTGCTGAGCTCACAAAGGGCCTGGGTGTTGGGCTGCCGCCGGGGCTGTGCGCCAGAGTTTGGACTGGTGACTATGTGTTTGTCGTCCCCCCCCTCCCCCCCCCCAGATTCAGTTCCCGGGAAGGTCACAACCTTGCATGAGACTTAACTCAGTGTCATGAGAATGTTCGAGAACACAGTAACTGGCAAACATTCCACCCCAGGAGCGCGGGGTGGGAAAGGTTTGCCTTGCTTTGTCATTGGTTATATAACCATAAAAGGTAGTCAAGGGTATCTGCTGCTAAGGAGAAAAAAACAAACAAAAAACCCCACAGCGGTCCATGGGACCCCGCTCTTTTTCCTGTTTACATGTGTGCTTTGGTGTCATGAGGCGGAGTGCAAACTGCTCCAGTTTCATCCCCTAGCTTACTGGGGCTTTAAAAAAAAAAAATCATGGCAAAATACACCGGACAACATTTACCATCTGAACCATTTTTTGAAGTGTACAGTTCAGTATTGTTAAGTGTATTGTAGGGGAGGAAAAATAATTTACCTTTCTAAGTTCTTAGAGACCCTTGTAATGAAAAGAGATCAACAAGAGAAAGAAACGCAGACGTTTTATTAACATGTCTTATTTCCCGTATATGTGGGAGAGATCCCACCCCCCACCCCTAGTCCCGCGACGAGGAGTCACTCAAAAGGCAGCTTCAGATTTTAGGCGTGGAAACCACAAGGGAAAGGGGAGAGGGATATAAGCCTCTGAACCGAGAGTGAATAATTAATTTTTTTTTTTTTAGATTTTATTTATTCATTTTTAGAGAGGAGAGAAAGAGAAGGGGGGAGGAGCAGGAAGCATCAACTCCCATATGTGCCTTGCCCAGTATTTCAAACCAGCGACCTCAGCGTTCCAGGTCAATGCTTTATTCACTGAGCCACCACAGATCGAGCCCAAGAGCAAATAATTTTTAGGAAAGACCAATGGGAGAATAGAATAGATGGGAGAGATTATAGTTTGTGACAGAGTTTGGTGTCCACTCCTAGTCTCCCTCCTGTGACGAGAGAGTCAGCCCGCCCTGGTGGGTGACACTCCCAGGAGGGTACCTATGGCCACTCAGTTCCTTTGGGAGGATCTGTCGTCATGAGACAGGTAAGGGGCGTCAGTGAAAGACTTCCTGCATTTGCTGCTTTCCATGTGCCTTCAGCTCAAAATGGTATCAAGCCTGACCAAGCAGTGGCTCAGTGGATAGAGCGTTGGACTGGGATGCGGAAGACCGAGGTTCAAGACCCCGAGGTTTAAGCAAAAGCTCACCAGCTTGGACCCAAGGTCGCTGGCTCCAGCAAGGGGTTACTCGGTCTGCTGAAGGCCCGCGGTCAAGGCACATATGAGAAACCAATCAATGAACAACTAAGGTGTTGCAACGTGCAACGAAAAACTAATGATTGATGCTTCTCATCTCTCCATTCCTGTCTGTCTGTCCCTGTCTATCCCTGTCTCTGACTCTCTCTCTCTATCTCTGTAAAAGAAAAAAAAATTTGTAAATTGTTCCACTTATGCATTCCTTGGTTGATTCTTTTTTTAATTTTTATTTATTTATTTATTTATTCATTCATTTTAGGGAGGGGAGAGAGAGAGAAAGAGGAGGAGCAGGAAGCATCAGCTCCCATATGTGCCTTGACCAGGCAAGCCAGGGTTTTGAACTGGCAACTTCAGTGTTTCCAGGTTGACGCTTTATCCACTGTGCCACCACAGGTCAGGCCTTTGGTTGATTCTTGTATGTGCCCTGACCGGGCTTGAACACTTAATCTTGGTGTATAAGGACTACGCAGTCTAACCAACTGAGCTACCCAGGCAGGGTTACGCTTTTTTTTTCTTCATGTGAAATAAAATGTTATTGTTAAAAGTATATATATTTTTCAAAGGTTCACAACTTTTCTAGGAAGCTGCATTTCCCAACACAAGCCTCATGTTATTTTTTAAGGTATTTTTTTCCTTATCATTGTGCTATTAAAAATATTTAATTACGGTGATGCAGTTAATAAGCGTCGACCTGGAACGCTGAGGTTGCTGGTTTGAAACCCTGGGCTTGCCCAGTCAAGGCACATATGGGAGTTGGTGCTTCCTGCTCCCCCCATATCTCTCTCTCTCTCTCTCTCTCTCCAATAAATAAATTTTTAAAAATTAAAAAATAAATTTGGCCTGACCTGTGGTGGTGCAGTGGATAAAGCGTCGACCTGGAAATGCTGAGGTCGCCAGTTCAAAACCCTGGGCTTGCCTGGTCAAGGCACATATGGGAGTTGATGCTTCCAGCTCCTCCCCCCTTCTCTCTCTGTCTCTCCTCTCTCTAAAAAAAATAAATAAATTTAATTTTAAGATAGAAAGTCAAATAGAAGCATCTCATTAGTTTCATGTTAGGCCTCATAATTTTAGAAACAACTTCAACGTGTACTTTTTTTCTTTTTTCTTTTTCCTCCTTAAAGCCTTATTAACATTTAGGAAGAAGTAACCTTCACGGAAACATATTATAAACAGGAGCTGCCACCAACACGTCACCACCCACACAGTGTGGTGAGTCACTTCAGGCATTTCAGTTTCATCTGAAAAACATGAAGGCTTTGCAAAGAGTCTCTGCAGCTCAGAGAGGAGATGTTTTTATGATTTAAACCATCAGGTGGAGTCAAATAAGACAGATTGATGGGGGAGGATCCATCGATTTCTGCAAAGAACCGAACCCTCAGGATGCAACAAGACCCCTTCTTTTTAATAAAATATAGCTTTTCTTTTTTAGTGATAAAATACAGGGTACAAGGATGAACAGAATTGCCATCCATTCGTTCATTTATTCATACATGCTTTCATTCCTGACCTGTTGCCAAAGCAGCAGGGAGCAGAACCCCTCCTGCTCAGGCAGGCAGTTTCTTCCTTCTGGGTGGTGCCCTCTGAAAGCAGACCTTCCTGCCAGCGTGAGGGGCAAGGCCAGCACGGTCCTCACACACTGCCCCTCTGAGGGCCTGGACGGAGTCACCAGCCCTCCAGCTCGGTCACTGCCGTCACAGGGCCAGGACACTAGGCTAACTCCCTAAGCGCTCACATTCAGATGTGGTTTCAATCACCACGTCCGGTTTTACCTCCTTTTTCTGCGAACCGCTCCCAACTGCCTCTTCTGGCAAAAGTACGTCTGGAATGTTCGAGACGTCAGGAAAGACAGATCACGACTGTCTTGAAAATCCCACCTCCACTGGGAATAAAACCAGTTATGGAGATGCTGGGGATTGAACCCGGGGCCTCATGCATGCAAAGCATGCGCTCTACCACTGAGCTACATCTCCCACACCCTAGTAATTTGTTTTCTGGAATTTCTGCAAGACTCTAATCTTAAGATTTTTTTCCCCCTACCTAAATACATTTTATATAATTGAATGAGTGTTAAGGTTAGACAAAGCAAACCAAAATAAATCATTTGTTTCTCCCAAATAGGCCTGGTGGGGTTTTTTTTGTTTTGTTTTTTTAATTACCTTACAGCTGAAATTCTAGTTAATACTAGAACCAGGGATCAAAAGGGAAGCAAACCAATTCTTTTTTGTTTGTTTTTGGTGGGGGTGCTGGAAATTCTTTTTTCTTTTTTTTTTTTTAATTTTGTTTAGAAAATTAAATGTAACAGGGTGACTGTTGGTCAAATAAGTTTGTAAATATGATATATATGTTTGCTCGCTTATAGTTTGCATTGGGTGTGGGGGACAGGCTTTAAGCAGGCAGGATCCTTATAGCCTAAGGCTTAGTTTTAAAACTAAGCTTTTCCCCACACCCTTGACAGTAGCATGATGTGGGGTGGTGCACTCTCATGAAGAATCCCATTATGCCTCAGATAAGTGACTTTGTATCAGAGACTTCCTTGTTTGTATATTGGATTAAAGGTTTTGATTGCTACACTATAAATGGGGCGGAGGAGAGCAGAGAAAGGCCACATGGAGGAGAGGAGAAGCAGCCTAGATGGTGGAGTGCTGAAGGAGAAGCCATTTTGTGCAGAGAGAAGGAGATGGGGAACAGAGGTGAATATGGCTGGTGAGGTACAAACCTTTGTGTCGGGAGCCGATCCACTAATGCTGGCTAACTAGGTCACAGCAGAAGAAGATCCACAACTGCTGGTTGACAAAGTCACAGCAAAAGAAGATAGAGTCACCGCAGTAAAGACCAACAGCTGTGGGTTGACAAAGTCACCGCAAGGAAAGGCACAACGATACCTCCCCTTTTAATCTTTTGAATTAATCTGGCCTTATATCCCCCCTTTTTCTGGGTGTGTGCTATTATTTGTGGCACAGGGATAATAGTACCGTGCTTTCCCTGTAGATTTGTAGTAATTTCTTTGGAAATGAGACAGAAGGTGTAAGTTCCACAGAAAAGCCTGTAAGCCCCTTGATCTGGGCTCATAAACATAAGAGGCTGGCTATGATATCCCTCGTAAAGGGTTAAGTTTGTAGGAGAATTTCTTCTTAATCATGTTAGAAAGAATAGATTGTGACTTGTGAATGGGTAGAAGGCAGTGGCTGTGCACAGAGCACCTTTTGGCCTTCACTTAATTCATCATTTTTCCTCCCTAGCCTTTTCATGTAATAGAGTAGAGAAACTTTCCTTTCTTTTTGCTTATTTGATCTGCAAATAGTGGAACACTCTAAGAAGAATATAGTTAGAATTTACTAGTATATGAATATAGTAAATAAATAAAGTTTAACTAGACATTAGAATCTTAGGTAAAGTGGAGTGGAGTGGCCTGTTGCGTGGCCTTGGATAGGAGTGCAGCTGGCTAGTAAGAATGTTTTGTTAAGAGACTTGTTTTATGACTGAAGGCAGTTGCTGGGCTTTCTCAGTGAGACATTCTCATGAGATTTATATACTTTCCCAAGGTTTTTCGTTCAGATAATAAAGAGGAATATGGAAGAATCCATAGAAGCAATAGCAATTAATGCCTTCTGATATTATGTTGCTACTAAGCTATCTTGCAGGTGCACTCTATATATCTTTAAGCAAAAGTTACTCTTGATGTTATGACAATTTCTTTTTTTTATTTTTCTTTTTTTTTTTTTTTAAGGATTTTATTTATTCATTATAGAGAGGGGGGAGAGAGAGAGAGAGAGAAGGGGGGAGGAGCAGGAAGCATCAACTCCCATATGTGCCTTGACCAGGTAAGCCCAGGGTTTTGAACCGGCAATCTCAGTGTTTCCAGGTTGACGCTTTATCCACTGCGCCACCACAGGTCAGGCGACAATTTCTTAATAAGCAAGCCTTTTGAAGTCTTGTGAGAAAAGTTAGGACACTGCATAAACTCAAGGCCATTTGCCTAAGCAAGCGGTGGTCCTTTGCTAGTCCTTAACGATTTTGTCTGTTAATCTCTCTCTGCCCCTTGACTCACAACAACAGTAAAGTTGAGTTATTAGTTAGTACTAATCCTTTAAAAGCTTTTACCGATGTTATCGCTATTCAAGTTATTTTTTAATTGTACTTTGAATGATTTGCCACCTGTTTTGTAGTTTATAGATATAAATTAACTGTTATCTGGAAACATGTAAACATAGTGAAACAGAAGCAATGATTAATACCGTGTAATTGTAACTTGGTGTGTGTGTATAAAAAAGGAGCTGTACTAGCATTTGGTAGAGATGCCTGGCAGTAAATGCTAACAAGAGAATAAAGAGAAAGAAAAGAATTCGGCTCTCTCACTCGATTTCACCAACGCCGTCTCCTCCTGTGGGACCCCTGGATCCTCCCCCCGGGGCTGGACCCCGGCACCTTTGAGTCTAGGAAACTCAGATAAATCAGTGGCTTTGGGAGCCCTGAATGGAAAGGGAAGTGTTTTCCCACTGTGTGTATTCCTTGCCCGCCAGATGCAAGCTAGGATTAAAGCTAATGGCCCACCAGTTTTTGGTTCTGTTGTTTCATTACCGTCTGTTTGAATCAAATGCAAACCTGCACAGGCCAGGCCACTGAGATGGTGGCCATGGTTACTACTGGCTTTACATTCCCCTAGTCGTGCACCCACCAGGAAACAGACCTCACAAACAGAAAAGAACGGAAGGTAAATGAGAGACTTTCTTTTCAATTAAGGACATGGTTGCCTGGCCTGTGGTGGCACAGTGGATGAAGCATTGATCTGGAGTCCTGAGGTCACCAGTTCAGGACCCCGGGCTTGCCTGGTCAAGGCACATATGGGAGTTGATTCTTACTGCTTCATCCCTCTTCTCTCTCTCTCTCTCTCTCTCCCTCCCTCCCTCCCTTCCTTCCTTCTCTCTCTAAAAATGAATAAATAAAATCTCTTAAAAAAAAAAAAAAAAAAGGACGTGGCCCTGATGGCCCCGCCACCCAGGACTCTCTGGTTTCTTGTCTTTTAAACCCATTGCAACCTTCAGTGACCTAAGGTCTGCACATCTGCTGGAAGACTTTTCTTTTTCTCCCCACTTTTCTCAATATCAAAACATGAAGAAAAGGAGGTGGAGGAAGGAGGGGGAGGAGGGTAGAGGAAGGAGGGGGAGGGGAGGGGCACAAAGAAAACCAGATAGAAGGTGATGGAGGACAATTTAACTTTGGGTGATGGGTATACAACATAATCAAATGTCAAAATAATCTGGAGATGTTTTGTCTGAATCTATATACCCTAATTAATCAATGTCACCCCATTAAAATCAATAATAAAGGAAAATGGAACACTGAGGTCGCCGGTTCAAAACCCTGGGCTTGCCCGGTCAAGGCACATATGGGAGTTGACACTTCCTGCTCCTCCCCCCTTCTCTCTCTCTCTCTCTCTCTTCTCTAAAATGAATAAATAAAAATAAAAAATAATAATAAAGGAAACAAAAAAAAGACATTGTACCCACCCTCAAAAAAATATGAAGAAAAAAAAAAACACATTAAAAAGAAACAGACCCTACTGCCAGAATCAGGGCTTAAACTCAAAGGAAGGAATCTCTTTGCAGTAGCCCATTGAAAAGGGGCACACTTTAATTGTCAACGAGCCTGCCTCTCTAGTTTCCAGAGTCCTGAGGCAGCACACCAGGGGACCAAAGTCGCTGTGTGTAGTGTCTTTCAGGTCATGGAGTGCTCTCCACGGTGAAGGAACCAGGCTGATGGGCAGGGAGAGGGCAGAACACTGAAGCTGCCCCTCCTCTCACGAGCGCCTGAGGTGTGCAGGCAGGAAATAGAGTCACTCACTATGATGGAGAGGACACCTCCCAAGCTTCCTGCCACCTTGGTCTCCAACCAGCGCCCTGACAGCCTGCTGACACCTGACATTTCCAGCTAATGGCCTCAAGGAGCTGGTGCACAGGACCCTTGTTGGGCAGATAAAATATATTATGCTCATTTTGTTAAAGATGGTGCTGCCCACGTGGAAGCCCATCGCCCAAGTGATAATATTAATTGCCCTTCTTGCTTGGGATGGGCATGATTATATTAATGTGTGTTGGGGGAGAGCTTTGGCACCAAAAGGTTTTAAAAGGAAGAGAGATCATTGTGTTCCAGAAAAGAGTGATTACATTCTAAGAGTTCTAGGACAATGATGGCAAATCTTTTTATAAAAACAGCCCATTTTTGCAGTGCTGGTCAACCTGGTCCCTCCCACTCACTAGTGGGCATTCCGATCCAGGGTCCAAGCTTTCATGGTGGGCCAACCGCAGTGCCATTTGGTTGTTCTACTACCCTGCTGGACCCTAACGCCCACTAGTGGGTGGGAGGGACCAGGTTGACCAGCACTGCAAAAATGGGCAGGGTTTTTTTTCCTCTTTTTTTTTTTTTTTTTGTGGGCAGTTTTTTTTTTTTTTTTTTTTTTTTTTGGTATTTTTCTGAAGTTGGAAACAGGGAGGCAGTCAGACAGACTCCCGCACGTGCCCGACCGGGATCCACCCAGCATGCCCACCAGGGGGCAATGCTCTGCCCATCTGGGGCATTGCTCTGTTGCAACCAGAGCCATTCTAGGGCCTGAGGCAGAGGCCACAGAGCCATCCTCAGTGCCCGGCAAACTTTGCTCCAATGGAGCCTTGGCTGCGGGAGGGGAAGAGAGAGAGAGAGGGGAAGGAGAGGGGGAGGGGTGGAGAAGCAGATGGGCGCTTCTCCTGTGTGCCCTGGCTGGGAATTGAACCCGGGACTCCTGCACGCCAGGCCAATGCTCTACCACTGAGCCAACCGGCCAGGGCTGTGGGCGGTTTTTATAAAAAGGTTCGCCATCACGGTTCTAGGAGGAGCCCATACTGTAGCTGAGCAGAGAAAGGCCACGTGGAAGAGGCCTGAAGAAGCAGCCAAGATGGTGGAGTGCTGAAGGAAAAGCCAGTTTGTGTAGAGTTTGTGCAGAGAGAAGGAGATGGGGAACCGAAGTGAATAAGGCTGGTGAGGTTAGACACCTTAGATTGTAGGAATCTCGGATAAGTCAGTAGCTTTGTGAGCAGTGAATGAGTGGGTTTTGGAGCCCAGTGTGTGTTTTTACTTGCCCGCCGGGTGTAAGCTAAGATTAAAGGTAATGGCCCACCAGTTCTTGGCTCCGTTGTTTCATTACCATCTGTCCGAATCCAACAAGAACCTGCATGGGCTGGGCAGCTGTGATGGTGGCCGTGGCTACTGGCCATACAACCCTGAACCCAGCAGCTGTGATTTTAACACCGCACCTCTCTGGGCCTCTGTTGTAAAATGGAGATTTGACTAGTACTGTATGTACTTTCACAGGGTAGTAGTTGAGAGGTAAAATGGCTACTCAGCCACCATCTTTCTTCAGCACAATGCAAGCCTGAAAGAGGAAGAAGGACCTGCCTAATCCAGCTCAGACCTCCCTTGCAGCTGGATGCTGATAAGGGACGATTTGATCAGAGTGCAGACAATTTTGAGAAACTGTGGTGCCACTTCCTACTCTCTACCACAAACTTTTTTTTTTTTTTGTGACAGTCAGACAGAGAGGGACAGAGTCAGACAGATGGACAGACAGACCAGAAGCGAGAGAGATGAGAAGCATCAATTCTTTGTTGCGGCATCTTAGTTGTTCATTGATTGTTTTCTCATATATGCCTTGACTGGGGGACTACAGCAGACCGAGTAACCCCTTGCTCAAGCCAGCGACCTTGGGCTCAAGCTGGTGATCTTTGTTCAAACCAGATGAGCCTGTGCTCAAGCTGGTGACCTTGGGGTCTCGAACCTCGGTCTTCCAGTCCCAGTTTGACGCTTTATCCACTGTGCAACCGCCTGGTCAGGCCCTACCACAAACTGAAGGAATTATCTTGCAGCTGCCTTTGCCCAAGGCCCTTTGACCAACTTATATAACCCCTGCCCGCTGATTTCAGCCTATCTGCACCCAGGTGTTTTTTTCATTTTTATTTTATATATTTTTTAAAATTTATTTATTCATTTTTAGAGAGGAGAGAGAGACAGAGAGAGAGAAGGGGGGAGGAGCTGGAAGCATCAACTCCCATATGTGCCTTGACCAGGCAAGCCCAGGGTTTTGAACCGGCGACCTCAGCATTTCCAGGTCGACGCTTTATCCACTGTGCCACCACAGGTCAGGCCCCAGGTGTTTTTTTAAATAAATTTTCCTTTTGGAACACACTGGCCTCCTGTTTTTGGTTCCGCCCACGGTTTCTGCCTTTCAGTAGTGACTACTGAGCAAATGACACAGAGGTTTAGAACAATGCCTGGTACAAGGTCTGAGCTCTGAAACAAATGTGACTCTTACTATGTATTATAAATGCTGTTGTTATATGTGAGCTCCAGCGAAGGGTTACTGCGTCTCACATTCAGCCCAGCTGCAAACTGATGCTGTTGAGGTGAAATGGGCAAACAAGAGGGCATGAGGGGAGGTGCGGAATGGGTCTCCTGTGTAAGCCATCTGCTGGCCTTGTTCCTAAGGTGACCAACTTTTTTTACAATGAAAAGGAGGACAAAAATAAATTGAAGAAAACAATATTGTAAACAAAAGAAACATTTTATTAATTGTAACAACAATGCACTATAATATGCTAAATGCATAATAAAAAATTTGAAATATTTTATATTACAATTATGCTTACATGCTTATTAACATTTAATAATAATTGTAAGAAAAAAGTAATCATTTAGATACAAATATGTCACATCACACGCAATGGATCGACTCTGCATCAATCGAATACAGACATTTACAGTTTAGTCTTCCAATATCAAAAAGGAGGACACTTTTCCAGGGAGCAGGGAACTTACAAAAGAAGGACTGTATTCAGTTTAGCAGGTGCTCAAAACAAAATTATATTTCCTCTCTGCATAAAATTCTTACAATCAAATCCATACTCCTTCGTTTGGCTGTTAAGACCCCTCCGTAATCTCCATGGCCTCTGTTGACCTGGCCAACGTCTCCCTTACTCCTCACCTTCTTCCTCAGCACCCAGCCACACCTGCTTCCTCGATATTCCTTCAATATGCCAGGTTCCTCCTCACCTCAGGACCTTTGCACTGGCCATTCTGTCTGCCCAGAAGCCATTCCCCAGATCTTCTCATAATTTGCTCCTTCTTATTGTCCAGGTCACCAGAAAGGCCTTCCTGGCCACTGCCCCAAAGGGGATGAATATCACACATCGCATTTCTCTGATATGTTTTCTTTTTCTTCATCGCATTTATCACATTCGAAACCTGTTCTGTACTATTTTTCTGTGTCTCTCACTAGCTCATAAGCTCAGGAGGGCAAGGTCTTGATTCGTTATACCCCTAGTGCCTATAACAGTGCCTGGCACTTAGTAAGGACTCAGTCAATATGTGTGGAATTAATGTGGAAAAATAAATGAATAAACAAGTCCTGACTGGGTAGCTCAGTTGATTAAAGCATTGTCCCCACATGCCAAGGTTGCAGGCTCAGTCCCCCCCATCAGGGCACATTCAAGCATTAACCAATGAATGCATAAATAAGTGGAAGAACAAATTTATATTTCTTTCTCTCTGACTCTTTCAGTTCCAAGCCATCCTCCCTCCTATCTCAAATCCATAAACAATTCCTGAGGGCCAGCTGTGGGCCAGACGTACAAAGATGGACCGTGTGAGGCAGCAAAAGCAATTCCTGGGCCTAGAAGCTGACAGTCTTGTTCCGGGAAACCACTGTAGAAACCAGACGCTTTATGGCAGCGCGGTGGGCACGTAGGACATGGAAAATAAGGCGTGAATGTGAGAATGCTTTGTTCTTGTCATCCTGTGACATGAGGATGCTAGGGCACTGAGTGGGACCCAGCAGTGGACAGATAACCACTGGACCAACATCGCTGGACCATCAGGTTTACTCTTCCAGAGGAGTAAGGGATGCCTGTGAAAGTTGAAGAATTTGTCTTGTACAAAATGAAGTTGAATTAAAAAAAATTTTTTTAAAGAATTTGATCTGTTTAAAAGAGAAATGGGAAAAAAAAACAACAGAGAAGGTATATAAAAAAGAAAAAACCCATTACATCTTCCCATTAGGGAATCAAGCCCAGGTCTTCCATACCACAGGCAGGAATACTCGCCATTGCACTAACCAAGGACAGACCAACCTGGTCCCTCTTTTGGTTCATCCATATAGAAACAGCGTTGTCCTGGCCACCGCGTGTACTTGCCCCACTAGCTTCCGCGGGTAGGCGGGTTTCGGTGGAAGGCGGAGGGACCTGCTGGGATGTAAGCACACACTGAATCCCCAGAAAAAGAGAAACATGCCCAAATGGAAAAAAGGTCAGACCTCTTATGCGATGATGCCACTCCAGGTGGGGGATGTAGCTCAGTGGTAGAGCGCATGCTTTGCATGTATGAGGCCCCGGGTTCGATCCCCGGCATCTCCACTTTTCCCGCTCCGTGACAGCCTTTTTTTCCAAGTCCTTCCTTTAAGCTCTTAACACTCCCCGCGGGTTTCCTCGATTTACCGTTCCCTCCAGTATGAACCACCGGGGAGCCCCACGTGGCTTCATTCCAGGTTTCACACAGGCCGTTTCCCGCGAGGTTTCTGACCCCCCCCCCCCCCCCGCGCCGCCGGCACTCAGCAGAAATTAATGAACAGAAAACAAAAGTGAGCCCACAAAGAACATGGACCAGAGTCGTCAGCGTTCTCACGAAATAAACGAAATGAGAGTCAGGGACAATCTCATGTTGGATTTCCTCAGATTGGGGGGTAGGGGCTGGAGGAAGTCTCCATCCCCTCTGGCTCCTGGAGGGTACTGCTCGGAGCTGTTTTAAATAAAGTCAAAACACTTGTCAGTTGAGGGGTAATCAGGTATTCATTTATTTGCACCCGGTTGGGGAAAATAAGAAAAAGGAGAGCTGCCGAAACCCGGGATCGAACCAGGGACCTTTAGATCTTCAGTCTAACGCTCTCCCAACTGAGCTATTTCGGCTGCTGCGTACGGAACTCTCTCGAGCTCTTGTCCTGGTTTTCTTAACCGCCCTGCGTCATCCACCCCGCGTTCTGGTACCGGCAGCCGAAAAGCGGCCGGAATTGGCTTCTGCCGAGGTTTGCCCCGTGTTTCTGTGCAATCGATGCCCCTTCTCGTCCTTCAAGGCCACCGCCTCCAAGAAGGTTTCCCTGATCACGCCGCCCAACACGACCCTAGCCCCCTTATTGTTTATGGTTATTAGCTTAGGCATTGCTTTCCTTGTCTGTATGTACTCTGTCTCCCCAGCAACAAGGACAAACCCAGGAGGAGCAAGGAAGCTATGTCCGCGTTACTGCTGTCGTCCCTCAGGGCCTGGGACAGCGCCTGGAACATCACCTGCGCTTTAATAAATATTTGTTGAATTAATAAACGGATCGATGATTGGATGAATCCTACCTGGCTGAGAGCTCCGCTTTCTCAAGCTCCCTTCTCTATCCCAAAGAAACAAGGTCGCCCTTGTTCATGGCTCCCCCAGCAGCCCAAACATGGCAGGGATGATGACCGCGCCAAGGCCTATGGGATGACGCACGGCCCGCGCATGGCTTTCCGTGGGGGCAGTGAGCACCTCAGATCCGGCCTTCGAGCACCGCCACCACCCCCGCGGCACCTGCGCAGCTTGAAGGCATGAAGAAATCAGCAGGTTGGTATCCAGGTGCAGCTCTCCCTGCCTCCCTTCCCTTTGGGAAGGAAACAGGTGGGTGGGGAGAGCTGTGTGGGAGAGGACGGATTAGTGGGGTGAGCCTCCATGATGTGAAGTCATTGGATAGGTGTTTGCCAAGCACCCGGTGACCCCCCTGACCCATCCACAAATGCACTGAGTGGTAACAGTGGTGGTAAGAAGCAAAATAAACTGTAGCGATGGGGTGGAATCCCAGGGGAGCTGAGAAGACAGGAAGAAGGGAGGGAGAGCCAGCCAGCTGTGTTAAGACCAGAGGAAGAGGTTCTCAGATGGAAGGGGATGCTGATGCAAAGGCCCTGAGGCTGGAAAGAGGTCGGCTAGTTGGAGGAACTTGAGTCCCTGTGGAGGAAGTGAAGAGGGGGAGAGGGGAAGGGGGAAGAGGTGTGAGGCAAGGACAGACAGGTGGGCAGCGGCCAGATCTTGCCAGCCTTAGAGAGGAAGGCTGTGGATTGTCTTCCGATTGTGTGTGGGAAGTGTGATCATTTGCGACAGTCCCTCTGGGTGTGTTGTCCACTCCTAGTCTCCTGTCCTGTGACAAGAATCAGTCATCCCCGGGGAGGGGATTCTTTCCAGGATATGTTGTTAGGCAGGTAAGGAGACTTTGGCAAAAGCTTCTCTCTGCATCTGCTGTTTTTCAAGTATCTTTAGCTCAAAATAATCTGCATACCAAAGTGGCATAAACGGAACCTCAGAGCTATGAGGGACGGCAGCTGAATCCTACAGCGGCCCTTCATCACTGCAGGGTCGTTCTTTAAAAACTATTAAGTGCATCGTTCTGATAAACATGGAATAAGAAAGAAAGGAAAGAAAGAAAGGGGAGGGAGGGAGGGAAATGGAGAAGGGGAAATGAGAGGGAAAAAGAGAAAGGGAGGGCGAAAGAAGAATCAAGTTCAACAGTCCAGCAAGATCCAGCATGGAAAGTCAAGCAGCCACTCCCACCTTACCCCAGTCCTTCTCCCCCGAGGTGGCCGATCTCTAGACAACATTGTAACTTATGCGACCTTGCATAAGTCACACAGCCATTCCCTATGCCGGCCTTTCACCATCTAAAGTGATCATGTAGCACCTACCGGTAAGGTTGTTGAAGACTGAAGGAGTGCACCCCTGCAAAGCGCGAACAAACACCGCCCGGTGCATAAGAGCTTTATAATTGTCAGCTATTGATCAGGAATAGGAATCAGAAAGCACTAGAGATGTATGTATTATACAGTATGTACACAATGGGGAGTTTTCTTCACTCGGTATATCTCTGGGGGGGGGGAGATTATCTTCTGGATGCGCCCTAATGTACACATTTGCAGGCACAACCATGAGATACACATCTTTGCGTGTGTGAGTCTACATGTATCTCAAAGCACTTAAAAGTTTCATGTAGCCTCCCCGTCGGGTAATGGAACACCGGTCTCCTGGGTGACAGGCAGGAATACTTACCACTATACTAACAAGGACAGGCCCTGGTTTGGTGTCCCCATGGTGGGCCACACAGACACGGCCTTCTCTTCCTATCACTCCCTCCTGCTCCAGGCCACGCCTCTACAGGTGCAGTGCCTTGTTGGTCCCAGAACTTGACACAGCACAGAAGACATACTTAATCCATGGAAACAGCACACTCAGAAAGAAACTTGTGCAACTGGAAGGAAAGTATAGCTTTTGACATTCTCACCACAACAAAGCCAGGGGGTGTAGCTCAGTGGTAGAGTGTGTGCTTTGCATGTATGAGGCCTTGGGTTCAATTCCTGGCATCTCCACCTCTTACCCTTTTACCTTCTAATACAGTCACTTGGTGGGAAGGTGACCCAGATGCCCCCCTCACTGGTGGGAAGGCCTCACAGGAAGGGGATCCTGATGCCCCCCATCAGCAGACCTGAGAAGGAAGCTCCCATGCAGAGGGCAGCACTGGTAAATGTCCCTGGGTCACCCCCCCTGTCGAGTCATATTTGGTATTTAGGGGGTGGGGGGACTGGGGGAGGAGATGGGCACTTTTACATAAACACTCCCAGTCATTCCTGTCACCAAGCAGCTGGGAAAGGGAAAGCAAAGGGAAACGGACCTCCCATCCCCTTCAATTCTAGATCCAGAACACAGAAGAAAGGAGCCACCCAACCGCCTACAACGTGGAGGGGGGGGCTCATCCAGGAACGAGGCCCCCTAGTCACATCCACCAGTGAGGGGTTGCTTGGGCTCCCCGGGATCAATGCCATGTGCATTGTTGGCCACAAGCTCCGGCAGAAGTCCCACGCCCCCCAAGTTCCCTGCATCCCGTGTGGAGGAGGGATGGGGGGGCTGAAATGATTTACTCTGGGAACTTCCACTGGCCCACCATTATTGGGAGGGAGGGAGGAGGTGACAGCATTTGCATGTCACTGCCTGCCACCTCCCAATGCCACCTCTCTGAACAGCAGCACCACACACGGGCAGCCCCTCATCACTATTGTGATGAGAATGGAATATACCCCATGCCAAGGTGCCAGGCAGGACTGACAGTGTCTCTGCCTCGATGCGCCCCCCCCCCAGCAGGCTCAGCCACTCACAAGGCCCCTCTGTCAAAGGCTCTCCACCCACCCTGATTTTATGGACCCCCGAGCAGAATGGGTCAATGGTGCTAGGCGCGTTCATTTCCTCCAGCCCGGACTGTAACAGCTCCCCTCATCTGCAAAGCCATAGCACGCACAGAAGTGCTTGCTTGGATAATGGGGGCCCCTAGTCGCTAAGCTGGGGGATTTGCGCTGACTCTTACCCAGCACAGTTCCATATGTTTAAGCGCTTGCAAAGCTGAAAGAAGTACACCCACCACACTTTGCCATGGCAGCTACCCACGCAGGAGGGGGGAGGGGCACAGGCAGCCAGGCTCCCAGTGTGACAGCAGAGCGTGAGTCCTTCCCTGCCTCTGATCCCGTCCAGCCCTCTGTCAGAGCCGTGGCCAACGTGGTCAGCAGAATCTGGCCGAAATTATCCCCCAAATCCCACCAGCTCTGAAGGAGGTTCTGGTTCATTTCCTGCAAACCCTTCAACCATAGGTAGGCAGCTAAGTATCTTTCAGGAATTTCAACCTTATTTTTTTGTTTTTATTTGGTTTGGTTTGGTTTTTTCCCCCTAGCTCTCCTAACTGGTGCTAAATATAGAGTTATCAAACTGTCTCTCTTTACGGCCCTGGTGGGGACCAGGGGAAGACAGACATGTGCTTCCCAAGTCCTGGCAATGGCACCGGGACCCTGACCACAAGCAGCCCAGCAGGGTGGCACGGCCAGGAGCAGGGCAGGCAGCAGACTTCAGGGATGGCACACCTTCCCTCCCAGGACCCAGGCCTCCCAGGGCCAGGCACAAGCTCCCTCCCAGGGCTAGGGGAGGAGGCAGAGGGGGAGGTGTGGGTTGCACCGTGTTCTCTCACAAAGCATTAAGCAGGCGGCTTCTCTAAGACGTTTCCAACATTGGCTTATGAGCAGCACATCCAGGCAAACAGCTGACCCCGTGGAGAAACAAAATAGACACAAAACTGCAATTTTCAAGTCCGAAGGACTGTGCCTTTTTTTTTGAAAACAGCTCCCAGGGCTTCAGCTAACAGGAAACCGCCCGGATCCCAGCAACAGCCTCTCTTCTGTACCAGAGAGAGAAGCCAAAAGGAAAACGGTTATGCGAGCTGCTTCTTAGCTGAGCAGATTGAAGATTCAGCCGCACGCTCAGCCCGACACCGCTCTCCAGACTGAGTCAAAGCCGAATGCCGCCAGATATCTCTGGCAGAAGTTTCCCTCCAAACCCAGAGGTTTTATTAAATATTTTGGGTAACCTGAGAGCATCTCAAAGGAAGACAAATTCTTACTTTTTTTCATGCAAATACATCGCACATTAAGTTGGCATTCGAGGTTTGCTCCTAACTGCAACCTCCCCAGACCATGAAAGCTGAAAAGTTCAAGTTGTATTTTTTATTCTTTTGACTGTATTCTGATTGTCTGTTTGGTATGTGTATTAAGAAAGGGAGAAGACCATTTTCTAAAGCCAAAGCTACCTGCTCATAAATCACAGGTTCGGATTTTAAAAGGTACAGAAAACTGAGCTCTCCAAAGGCACATGAACCTCGCTGGCCACCGCTCCGGGTTCACAGGGGCCTTTAGAGTTTTCTCCACTGCTTACGGTGGGGGGAGGGGAGGAACTGGCATTTTAGGATAAGCTGCTTCTAGAACCAACACATAACCGCACAAGAGCACAGAAAGCTTTCCAAACTCCAGCGGAGACAGGAAATACCTGACTGTTTTTGCTTTGCCCACTCACTAGGTTTTGGCGACAGCTGCGCGGGTGCCCGCAGGAAGCCCGGCTCCCTGGTTGGTACCCAAGGCAATGGCTCTGGGCATCATCATGTTGTAGCCACGTGCGGGCTACAAGCGTAGAGCGATACTGCTCTCTCGTGGCTTTCCCTGGCACTGCAAGGCCCGACCTGAGCAGCGGAAGGAAGACCCTGGACCGGTCAATGGGGAGGAGGCGTGCGGGGGGATGGGGGGACTAGGCAAAAAGATTTCCCCACCTCCCCTCAATTCTAAGAACCTTTAAAAGACTCCTTTAGCCTTTGCACCGCCAACATTTCCGCAGGCGGCGACTCCCGATGTGACCCACCATTTGAAATGCTCTTTGTAAAAAAACGACCTGTCTTCGTTTTCCATCGCAAAATATTCATGTTTCGCTGAATCGGCCGCTGGCATTCTCACCAGGGACCAGAATAGACTAGTGTACCTTCCCACAACCCCAAGAACCGTGGAGGGCAGAGCCTCTCAATACAGCAGTGGAGCTCACCTGTCTAGGAATCCAAGAATGGTACCTTCCCTGGCATACTTGGGTGCCTGGACCAGTGATGGGGGGAAATGGGCTCCGTTAGAGCAAGCATTCTGGGGACCCCCGACCTCAAGCATCTCACACCCCCACCTCTGTCCTTGCTCACTACTTTATTTTTCTGCACAGCAGCTGTGAATACCTGCCATCAAAGTGCATAGAGAGAAACTTCATTACTGCCCATCCCCTCCACAGGAATGCCAGCCTGAGTCTCATTCACCAAGCAGCTGCTGAATACACCAGCGGGGTCCAACAAATGGTGGTGGAGTGAGCAGAACTCAGGGCTGGGCAGGAGACTCAGAAGGGTGGGATTTGGTGGTCAGTCTAAAATATGCCAGAGGCCTGACCAGGTGGTGTTGCAGTGGATAAAGCGTCGGAGTGGGATGCGGAATGACTCAGGTTCGAGATCCCGAGGTCGCCAGCTTGAGCATGGGCTCATCTGGCTTCAGTCAAAATCTCACCAGCTTAGACCCAAGATCGCTGGCTCCAGCAGGGGGTTACTCAGTCTGCTGAAGGCCCGCGGTCAAGGCACATGTGAGAAAGCAATCAATGAACTAAGAAGTTGCAACGCGCAACGAGAAACTAATGATTGATGCTTCTCATCTCTCTCCATTCCTGTCTGTCTGTCCCTGTCTATCTCTGCCTCTGTAAAAAAATAAATAAAATAAATAATAATAATAATAATATTCTTATAAAATATGCCAGAGGAAGGTCCAACTTTTACTGCGGTGAGCACACGATGCAATAGACAGATGATGTATCGTTGTCCACGTGAAACCTATATGAGCTTATTAGCCAATATCACCCTGATACGCTTAATTTTTTTTTATTTAATGAGAGGAGGGGAGGCAGAGACAGATTTCGACATGTGGCCTAACCCGGATCCACACAGCAGGCCCCCTAGGGGGCGATGCTCTACCCACCTGGGGCCTTTGCTATGTTGCAACAGGAGCAATTTTTTAGTGCCTGAGTCGGAGACCCTGGAGCTGTCCTCAACACCCAGAGCCAACTCACTCTAATCGAGCCATGGCTGCAGGAGGGGAGCAGAGAGAGAGATAGAGTAGCGAGAGGGGGAAGGGTGAAGAAGCAGATGGGTGCTTCTATTGTATCCTGACCCAGAATCAAACCCGGCACACCAGCACACCGGCAGACGCTCTACCACTGAGTCAACTGGCCAGGGCCTCATTTATTTTTAAAGCGGAATAACATCCCCTTGAGTGGGTGTGACACATTTGCTTATTCATTCACCTGTTATTGGACACCTGGGTCATTCCCGCCTCTCGGCTATTATGATTAGTACTGCTGTAGACATTTGTGTGTAAATTTTTGTTGGAACACCTGGTTTCATTCTTTGGGGAGCTTACATGTTTTAATCCATTTATTCTTCACAATCATCCACTTGTTTTTATAATAGGGGAAACTGAGGCACAGATAGATGAGACAATTTCCCTCTGGGTCCCACTGCCATCCAGCATGCAACAGAATCGGGTTTTACCCCCAGACAGACTGACTCCAGGGGCTGTTAGCCACCAAGATGGATGGGTTACCCCTCCCCCACCACCATTGACTCCACACACCCCAAGACCCCCAAGAACTCGATGTGGTCCCGTCTTCCTTCCCAACAGGCCTTGCAGTTGGTTTGAGAGGCAACGTGCTCAGCTGTGGGAGCAGGAAGATGAATCCTGATAGCAGGTCTCAGCCATTCACACTTGTGAATGGGACTGTTATGGAGGAGGTGTGGGACCCAGTTCTGACCAATGAGAATGTAAAAGGGAATTGTGGGAAGACTTCTCCCTTTAATCAGATGATCCTTTGTCCCTGGAACCCCCTTCCTTCTTCTTGGCGTCTTGCAGAGTGAAGCTATGACAGGAGGGCTCTGGCAGCCTCTTTTGAACCATGAGGCACCGCATCCTTGAGCCATGGTGTCAGCGCCACAAGCGCTGCCTCCAGACTTCCTGTGCATTGAGATGGGAACTGGATTGTTTAAGCACTGCTATTTGGACATCCATTACTTGCAGCCCAAAGCAGCCTCATTGATAAAGGCAGGTGCAGGGAAAGAGCCCAAATGGATCGTGATACCTATTTACCACTCGACAAAATAACTTAGGTCAAACAGTGGGAGAAAAATACAGAAAAGCATATTTTCTTTATACAAACTTTATGAGGGTTAAATTATTTTTCAAAGTATGTGTTTCTGAAAGAAACTTGAAGATACAGAGTAAAAAAACAAAACAAAACAACCCCACTGCTCAGAATAACCACTTCTAATACAAATTGTGTTTTCCAGTCTCTTCTTTATGCATATTCGGTATATTATTTAAAGTGAGCTCACAGAGTATGTATTGTTTTAACTTGTTTTTTGCCTTTAATTATACATGATGATCATCATTCTGTGCCATTTAAATATGTTTCTACAGGACAATTTTTTTTTTTTTTACAGAGGCAGAGAGAGAGTCAGAGTGAGGGATAGACAGGGACAGACAGACAGGAATGGAGAGATGAGAAGCATCAATCATTAGTTTTTCGTTGCGCATTGCAACGCCTTAGTTGTTTATTGATTGCTTTCTCATATGTGCCTTGACTGCGGGCCTTCAGCAGATCGAGTAACCCCTTGCTGGTGCCAGCTACCTTGGGCTCAAGCTGGTGAGCTTTTGCTCAAACCAGATGAGCCCGCGCTCAAGCTGGCAATCTCGGGGTCTCGAACCTGGGTCCTCAGCATCCCAGTCCGACACTCTATCCACTGCGCCACCTCCTGGTCAGCCTACAGGACAATTTTGATGTGAACAATCCAATCGTTTGAAATGTCATGACGCGTCTAACCAATTTTCATGTTGCTGAATGTACTTTTGAGGTTGTTTACGGTTTCTCGCTGTTAGAAAGCAAGAGGCCTGTCCCTGCCCATTTCAATGCGCACACGAATAGTTCTTTGGCATCTGTCCCTAAAAACCTGTCCAGCAAGCCCTGGCCAGTTGGCTCAGTGGTAGAGCGTCGGCCTGGCATGCAGGAGTCCCGGGTTTGATTCCTGGCCAGGGCACACAGGAGAAGCGCCCATCTGCTTCTCTACCCCTCCCCCTCTCCTTCCTCTCTGTCTCTCTCTTCCCCTCCCGCAGCCAAGGCTCCATTGGAGCAAAGTTGGCACGGGCGCTGAGGATGGCTCTGTGGCCTCTGCCTCAGGCGCTAGAATGGCTCTGGTTGCAGCAGAGCAAGGCCCCAAGATGGGCAGAGCATCGCCCCCTGGTGGGCGTGCCGGGTGGATCCAGGTCAGCACATGCGGGAGTCTGTCTGACTGCCTCCCCGTTTCCAGCTTCAGAAAAAAAAAAAAACACAGCCCTGGCCGGTTGGCTCAGCGGTAGAGCGTCGGCCTGGCGTGCGGGGGACCTGGGTTTGATTCCCGGCCAGGGCACATAGGAGAAGTGCCCATTTGCTTCTCCACCCCCATCCCCTCCTTCCTCTCTGTCTCTCTCTTCCCCTCCCGCAGCCAAGGCTCCATTGGAGCAAAGATGGCCCAGGCGCTGGGGATGGCTCCTTGGCCTCTGCCCCAGGCGCTAGAGTGGCTCTGGTGGCAACAGAGCGACGCCCCCTGGTGGGCAGAGTTTCGCCCCTGGTGGGCGTGCCGGGTAGATCCCGGTCGGGCGCATGCAGGAGTCTGTCTAGACTGTCTCTCCCTGTTTCCAGCTTCAAAAAACAAACAAAAAAACAAAAAAACCAAAACAAAACAAAAAAACACAAAAAAACCTGTCGGGCAAAAGCTTGTGCGGTCTCAGTGTTTTCACATCAAGTGCCTCTTGGGAACATGGTACCGGTTCAAACTCCTCTGAGTGCCCAGCAGGTGTCTACTTGCTCACGTCTTGATTTGAGGCCTACAAACTCAACCTTGCTTGTTTCATTTATTCATTTTTTTGTTTGTTTGTTTGTTTGTTTTTACAAAGACACAGAGAGAGTCAGATAGCTAGGGACAGAGAGACAGGAAGGGAGAGAGATGAGAAGCATCTATCATCAGTTTTTCATTGCTTAGTTCATTGATTGCTTTCTCATAGGTGCCTTGCCCCGTGGGCCTTCAGCAGACCAAGTAACCCCTTGCTCAAGCCAGCGACTTTGGGTCCAAGCTGGTGAGCTTTGCTCAAACCAGATGAGCCCGCACACAAGCTGGCAACCTCGGGATCTCGAACTGAGTCCTCCGCATCCCAGTCCAGGCACTATTCACTGCGCAACCGCCTGGTCAGGCTTATTTATTGTTAATATACACTTCCTGGTTTATGCAATTAATAAAAGATGTTCCCTTCGGGCTAGTTCTTTCTACAGGATGACTTTGTAAATAACAAGGAGACGATTGCAGTAAATTTAGAAACTCAGGGAAACAATGCTGGCGGTGACTTCATCCTTGCTTCTTATCATCATGGTTTCCATACACCTTCCTTTGGAAAGATCTGGGTGGAGCAGGGTACTCTGCGCTCATTAGGAAAAATGGACGGGCTTAATCCCTTCTATTTAGCTCTTTCTCATGACCAGCATGCCTGCTACACTTGGAAGTATTTTGCATCTCTCTTGCAAGTTGTACCGATTCCCTACTTTTTGTTTAGGGAAGCTTCCTGTGGGAGAACGGAGTGCGTTCGGTGCCACGCCAGGACTGATGTTAATTAGCTTCTCAGGGTTTGCAAAACGCCACAGCTCCGCAGAGGGACAGGGAGTGACTCCACACGGGACAGGCTGGGGTGGAATTATGGAAACGGCTCTGAAGAACCAATACCGGTGCTGACTGGCTGTGGTCTTCACAGCTTGGAACAGGGTTGTATTTTATCAGGATCCTGGAGAGCAGAGAAAGGCCACGTGGAGAAGGGAAGCAGCCAAGATGGCGGAAAACCCTAGGTCCAAAGGGATTTATTGGCTCCCAAAATTCACGGCTTCAGGCTCAGTTGGTTCCAGGATCCCCACGACTTCCGGATTCTAGGTCAGCAGAGGAATGGCAGCAAAAAAACATCATTGGCCACAGTGAGGTCACATGCTCATCCCTGGACCAATGGTAGTCCCTAAGGGGATGAATATGCTAATCAACCAGGCCTGAGTCACACGGCGCTGGGGAAGGATCAGCTCTGCCCAAACCACGCAGCCTGAGTGGGACGATGGAACTCCGAGGGACATGGGCGGGAGGAGGGATGTTTTTTGGGGTTTTTTTGTTTTTTTTTTCTGAAGCTGGAAACGGGGAGAGACAGTCAAACAGACTCCCGCATGCGCCCGACCGGGATCCACCTGGCACTCTGCCCACCAGGGGGCGATGTTCTGCCCTTCCTGGGCGTCGCTCTGTTGCGACCAGAGCCACTCTAGCGCCTGGGGCAGAGGCCAAGGAGCCATCCCCAGCGCCCGGGCCATCTTTGCTCCAATGGAGCCTCGGCTGCGGGAGGGGAAGAGAGAGAGAGGAAGGAGAGGGGTGGAGAAGCAGATGGGCGCTTCTCCTGTGTGCCCTGGCCGGGAATCGAACCCGGGACTTCTGCACGCCAGGCCGACGCTCTACTACTGAGCCAACCGGCCAGGGCAGGAGGGGTGTCTTAATTAAGCAAACAAGCCGTGGTCCCAGAGAGAAGCAGAAAGCAGAGCAGCATTAATGAGTGCTTCACCGGTCCAGGTCCTGGCACGAGGTTTCCCTGCCTCAGGGGAAGAACTGGCCATGACCAGCGGAGCTGTGGTCTGATCAGATGAATGCCATCATCATGGTCTTAACTGTTTAGTAAGACTTCCTGTGTGACAAACTGTTGGTCAAATAAGTTTTTAAACTTTTATTTATTCATTTTTAGAGAGAGAGGAAAGAGAGAAGGGGTAAGGATCAGGAAGCATCAACTCCCATATGTGCCTTGATCAGGCAAGCCCAGGGTTTTGAACCGGCGACCTCAGCGTTCCAGGTCGATACTTGATCCACTGCACCACCGCAGGTCAGGCTCAAAAAAGTTTTTAAAGTTTTTAAATATGATATATGTTTGCTCGCTTATAGTTTGCATTGGGTGTGGGCGACAGGCTGTAAGCATGCAGGGTCGTTATAACCTAAGGCTTAATTAGATTTAAGACTAAGCTTTCCCCCACACCTTTGACTAATTGCATGATGTGGGGTGGTGCATTCTCATGAGGAATCCCATTATGCCTCAGATAAATGACTTTGTATCAGAGATTTCCTTGTTTGTATATTGGATTAAAGGTTTTGCTTTCGCCTGACCTGTGGTGGCGCAGTGGATAAAGCGTCGAACTGGAAATGCTAAGGTTGCCTGTTCGAAACCCTGGGCTTGCCTGGTCAAGGCACATATGGGAGTTGATGCTTCCAGCTCCTACCCCCCTTCTGTCTCTCCTCTCCTCTCTAAAATGAATAAATAAGAAAAAAACAAAACCACAATTTAAATAAATAAATAAAGGTTTTGCTTTCTACACTATAAAACGGGCAGACCAGGAGCTTGCTCTTTCTTGGTTCCTGAGATTAGCATTAGAAGAGAGCAGAGAAAGGAGAGCAGAGAAAGGCCACATGGAGGAGAGGGGAAGCAGCCAAGATGGCGGAATGCTGAGGGAGAAGCCAGTTTGTGTAGAGAGAAGGAGTACGAGAACAGAGGTGAAGGGGGCTGGTGAGCTAGAAACCTTTGATTCTAGGAAACTCGGATAAGTCAGTGGCTTTGGGAGCCCTTAATGGAAAGGGAAGTGTTTTCTACTGTGTGTATTTCTTGCCCGCCTGGTGCAAGCTGGGATTAAAGCTAACAGCCCACTGTTGGGCAGATAAAATATGTCATGCTCACTTTGTTAAAGATGGCGCTGCCCACATGGAAGCCCGTCACCCAGGTGATATTAATGTGTGTTGGGGGCGGGTTGTGGGCAGGCAGGATCCTTTAGGACTAAGCCTTTCCCACCCTTTTTTTTTTTTTCATTTTTCCAAAGCTGGAAACAGGGAGGCAGTCAGACAGACTCCCGCATGCGCCCGACCGGGATCCACCCGGCATGCCCACCAGGGGGCGATGCTCTGCCATCTGGGGCGTCGCTCTGTTACGTCCAGAGCCATTCTAGCGCCTGAGGCAGAGGCCAAGGAGCCATCCCCAGCGCCTGGGTGCTCCAATGGAGCCTCGCTGCGGGAGGGGAAGAGAGAGACAGAGAGGAAGGAGGGTGGGGGGTGGAGAAGCAAATGGGCGCCTCTCCTGTGTGCCCTGGCCGGGAATCGAACCCGGGTCCCCCGCACGCCAGGCCGACGCTCTACCGCTGAGCCAACCGGCCAGGGCCTCCCACCCTTTTTGATATGGGGTGGTACAATCCCATTATGCCTCAGATAAGTGACTTTGTATTAGACTTCCCTATTTTGTATATTGGATTAAAGGCTTTGATTTCTGCACTATAAAGTGGGGCAGACCAGGACCTTGCTGTCAGCTCCTGAGATTAGTATTAGAGGAGAGAGCAGAGTAAGGCCACGTGGAGGAGAGAAGAGGCAGCCAAGATGGTGGAGTGCTAAAAGAGAAGCCAGTTAGTGCAGAGTTTGTGTAGAGCAGCGGTTCTCAACCTGTGGGTTGCGACCCTGGCGGGGGGCGAACGACCAAAACATAGGGGTCGCCTAAAGCCATTGGAAAATACATATTTATTATACAATACAATTTTAAATGAAATATGTATTTCCAATGGCGAACCTGCATGGGCCAGGCAGCTGTGATGGTTGCCGTGGCTACTGGGTTTACACAAATCAACCCTCCCTGTAAAATTAGATGGGGGCATGTTGTGCTCATTGTACAGATAAGGAAACTGAGGCTCGAGGGGGGTAGGTTCATCAGTTTGCTCCAAGTCAAACAGCAGAGCTGGAATTTGAACCAAGACCTCGCTGTCGCCCAGAGCCCTCCCTGAGCCACCACAGGACTTCCCTCTGTCCCTTCAGAAAGCCATTCCTGAAGTGCAGATGCAGAGCTGCCTGCCAGCCTTGCAGAACAGCGTGTCTCCACCCGCCCCTGGGGAGGGGGTCTCTGGCAGCTTGCTGGCCGCCAGGGTCCCACAGTCGTTCACCGCTGTTGAATGGCTCTCCCAGTGGTGAACTTGAACTGGAATAACCCCCTGTGCTCTCAGGGCAGTGATGGATGTTCACACACAGAGACTGTCTGGGAAAGCAGGGATTGGCTTAAGAAAAACCACTCGATTCCAGCCATGAACATTCATGTGCTGTGAGGATGCCAACGTGCTGAGCTCTGTGGCACCTGCTTTGGGTGGGAGGGGGCACCTCTGAGTTTATGAAATGCCACAGTGAAAGCCCCCCCCCACCGCTGTAGCATACCTGGAACCACGCCACCCCTAAGGCACTGCAGTCATTTCCTTGACATTTACAAATTCATCCGTCTGATGTACTAACCTGAAGTGGAAATCTTTTATTTAATTGGGTAAAACATTGTGTGTGCAAAATGAATAAATAACACAAACAAGGATGAGTTTTTTGCAGACCTCAAAGAAAACTGGGCTTGGAAGGTACCTTCATACACGTGACTACTCAGGGTGGTGAGGACAGGGCGGATGGCTGAGATGACCCTCGTCCCTGGGAGGTCCCCCCAGGGCAGGGAGTGAGAGCCCGCCAAGCCAAGCTAGTGGACGCTGTCCGGCTCCTGCAGGTTTTAGAAACTCCACAGCAGTCTCTGCTGTAGGAGTCTCAGAGTCAAAGGCACCACGTCTTTCCATCCTTCTCCCGAAGCTGTCCCTCTTTCTGCACCACACGTGCCCATCTGTAAAGCCAGTAGCCACGGCCACCATCACAGCTGCCTGGCCCATGCAGTTAACACTGGAGCCACGAACTGGTGGACCATTACCTTTAATCTTAGCCTGCACCTGGCGGGCAAGTAGAAACACACTGGGCTCCAAAACCCACTCATTCAGTGCTCACAAAGCTACTGACTTATCCGAGTTTCCTAGAATCAAAGGTTTCTAGCTCACCAGCCTTATTCACCTCTGTTCCCCATCTTCTCTCTGCACAAACTCTGCACTAATTGGCTTCTCCTTCAGCACTCCACCATCTTGACTGCCTCTCCTCTCCTCCACGTGGCCTTTCTCTGCTCTTTCCTCTATTTTTTTTTTTTTTCCTGAAGCTGGAAACAGGGAGAGACAGTCAGACAGACTCCCGCATGCGCCCGACCGGGATTCACCTGGCATGCCCACACGGGGGGCAATGCTCTGCCCCTCCGGGGCGTCGCTCTGTTGTGACCAGAGCCACTCCAGCCAGAGCCACTCCAGCACCTGGGGCAGAGGCCAAGGAGCCATCCCCAGCGCCCAGGCCATCTTTGCTCCAATGGAGCCTCAGCTGCGGGAGGGGAAGAGAGAGACAGAGAGGAAAGAGAGGGGGAGGGGTGGAGAAGCAGATGGGCGCTTCTCCTGTGTGCCCTGGTCAGGAATCGAACCTGGGACTTCTGCACGCCAGGCCGATGCTCTACCACTGAGCCAAACGGCCAGGGCTCTGCTCTCTCCTCTAATGCTAACCTTAGGAACCGAACAAGAGCGAGCCCCCTGTCTGTCCTCATTTTAAATTTTATTTATTTATTTATTTTTAACAGAGACAGAGAGTGAGTCGGAGAGAGGGATAGACAGGGACAGACAGACAGGAACGGGGAGAGATGAGAAGCATCAATCATTAGTTTTTCATTGCGCGTTGCAACATCTTAGTTGTTCATTGATTGCTGTCTCATATGTGCCTTGACCAAGCAACCCCTTGCTGGAGCCAGCGACCTTGAGTCCAAGCTGGTGAGCCTTGCTCAAACCAGATGAGCCCGCACTCAAACTGGTGAACTTGGGATCTCGAACCTGGGTCCTTCTGCATCCCAGTCCAATGCTTTATCCACTGCGCCACCACAGGCCAGGCTGGTCTGCCCCATTTTATAGTGTAGAAATCAAAACCTTTAATCCAATATACAAACAAGGAAGTCTCTGATAAAAAGTCACTTCTCTGAGGCATAATGGGATTCGTCATGAGAGTGCACCACCCCACATCAAAAAGGGTGGGAAAGGCTTAGTCTTAAAACTAAGCCTTAGGCCAGGGGTCCCCAAACTTTTTACACAGGGGGCCAGTTCACTGTCCCTCAGACCGTTGGAGGGCCGGACTATAAAAAAAAACTGTGAATAAATCCCTATGCACACTGCACATATCTTATTTTAAAGTAAAAAAAAAAACAAAAAACGGGAACAAATACAATATTTAAAATAAAGACCAAGTAAATTTAAATCAACAAACTGACCAGTATTTCAATAGGAACTAGGCTCCTCTCACTGACCACCAATGAAAGAGGTGCCCCTTCCGGAAGTGCGGCGGGGGCCGGATAGATGGCCTCAGGGGGCCACATGTGGCCCACGGGCCCGTAGTTCGGGGACCCCTGCCTTAGGCTATAAGGATGCTGCCTGCTTACAGCCTGTCCCTCACATCCAATGCAAACTATAAGTGAGCAAACATATATATCATATTTACAAACTTATTTGACCAACACCATCCCTCTGGGGCAGCTTCAAGGATGGCGCAGGCCCACAGGCCCCAGGGAACAGCCACTCTGCAGGCTGAAGGGACGGTCTGGCCTGTCTGCGTGTGCACACTGCTGTGTACGCTAGCATGCACACGCTTACACACACTCGCACCGCACATCCTTGTCTCCGCTGACAGTGCTCCTCCTGCGAGCTAAGCAAGGGAGCCCGGGGCGCGACTTAGACCCTGTGACCCAACTCAGGACTGCAGCGCAGAGCACAGAGGGGGCGTGCTGTCGCACTTCTAACCAACCGGAATCCTTGCGCAAGTGAGAGAGACCGCACCCCAGTGGCCCTTTAAGAAGCTAGAACTAATTTCCTCATTAAGGACTGCGAGAGTACGCTGAAACCCCGAGGGGAAAAGCCCTGAGGGGTGCGTGCTCGGGGCTGCCTGCTCACCCACTGTACAGCGGTACTGAGCAGGAGCTGCTTTATACTGCAGTTTAGGAAAGGTTAATAAAAAGGGATAGCAGAAAGGGACTCGTCAGGCCACGGGGACAACTATATATAATATAAAGAACAAAAAAAAAAAAAAAAAAAGAACGAGCCAGCCTTCAGACGAGCGTTCCGAGCGTGCGAGTCGGGCAGAGGACGGCGCCAGTCGCGCTGCCAGGTGGCAGGTGACGGAGCCCACCAGTGGCCATACCGGGATGCCCTTGGTCTCCAGGATGAGGCTGGGCACGTGCAGGGCCGACAGGCCAATGCAGATGGCGTCTCGGATGCGCTTCACCAAGTCGGGCTGGAAGTTGTTCTCTTCAAGAAGAGGACCACCCTCTCCTCCCCGTCCGGGTTGTACTGGGGGACACACAGGCTGTCCATCACCCCCTCGAAGGCTTCCTCTGCGGAGACAGGGGAAGGGGCCCTGCGCCAGCTGTTCCCTAGGCCAGCCCTGCCTGCTGGCCAGGCCCACCTGGAGCAGCGCAGCGAGGGCGGGGTACTGCCACCCTCCTCCCAGCCCCGCCCTGGGAAGACCCCCAGGGTGGGCGGGCAGATGGAAGATGCCGCCACGGGGAGACAGCTCCAGCTTGAGCTGGACATTCTGCAAAGAGGCTATGCGAGGCCCTTACTTTACAAATCAAGATAAAAATAAAAAAGAAGCAAGAGCCCACATTAGGGGCTGGTGGGAGGAACAAAGGCTAGAAGAAGGCTGGACTGGACCCTCCACCTGGCAACACAACCACTCGGACAAGACTCTGCGGCCCATTCTGTGGCCGGAGCTGGGCTTTCCGAGGCCCACAAGCGGCCTGCGATGCTGCGTAAGGCCCAGGGCCGACTCCATGTTGGTGCCCCACGTGGTGCTGTGTGCCTTCGCAGTTATGCAGCCTCTCTGTGCTTGCTTCCTCACTCATAAAGAGTAGTCACAGGCCCTGGCCAGTTGGCTCAGTGGTAGAGCGTCGGCCTGGCGTGCGGGGGACCCGGGTTCGATTCCCGGCCAGGGCACACAGGAGAAGCGCCCATCTGCTTCTCCACTCCCCCCCATCCTTCCTCTCTGTCTCTCTCTTCCCCTCCCGCAGCCAAGGCTCCATTGGAGCAAAGATGGCCCAGGCGCTGGGGATGGCTCCTTGGCCTCTGCCCCAGGCGCTAGAGTGGCTCTGGTCGCCGCAGAGCGACCTGGTGGATCCCGGTCGGGCGCATGCGGGAGTCTGTCTGACTGTCTCTCCCCGTTTCCAGCTTCAGAAAAATTAAAAAAAAAAAAAAAAAAAAAGAGTAGACACAATTAACCCCCTGACAGCTCCCCATGAGCATGAAACAGGGCAGGGATGGAAACAGGTCATGCGACCTTAAGAACTGCCCCCCTGAGGGGGGATTTATGAGCTACAAGCAACATGGACGAGGTGTGCCCTGGAGAGGACATGCTCATCCATGTCTAAGTAACACCAGAGGCACAAAAGGTGAGGTCTCTGGAGAGCAGACCCTGGGCTCCCGCTAGGACAGTCCTTCCCAGAGGACCCGAACATGGCTCGGAAGGAAGGGGAACCGCCTACCAATATTATAGATTTAGGAATTGGCTGATTTGCACTCCGTTGGGGTTGAGCATGCCATCGCTGGAAAGAGAGAGGAAGTCATGAACACACAGCAGCCTGAGCGAGGCATGTCATAGGGGGGCCACAGAGCCGCTCTGACACCGTCTGTCCTCCGTCCCCTGTAGACCTGCTGGCTGAGTACTGCGAGTGGCTCCCGCAGGCCATGCGGGCCGAAGTAGAGAAAGCCTGGCCCCCCACCGCTGTCCGATGAACGCTGACCCGATGCAAGGAGGCAGGGCTGAGGACGGTCAGGGAACCAAGGGATGGCAGCAGCCCCTTTCTGGCACTGTCACTGGGCCCTGGAAGCCCTTGTTCATTTTGGCCCAATTATGGACACAGCTTGCTCTCGCCCTGGGCAGTGTGTCCCAGAGGTGACTTTTTACTATTTATTAAGTGGGAGGATAATGGTATATCTCACGTGCTGGTCCTCTCTGTAAACATGCTCTGTGGACTACATCAGTCCCCCGTGGAGCAGGAGCGGTGCCGGCAGGCCCTTCTGTCCTCCCGGGTGTGGGGCGCCCTCCCTACAGCCAGGCAAGACCCCAGCTTCAGCCCGCTCCTAGGGAGGGGGTAGGGGGAAGGGTCTCTCCAGTGGTGGGCCCCTGTCGGCTGCCTTGCTGTAATAAATTTTCACGTAGGAATCCAGTGTGTCCTAGAGAATCTGAGTGTGAGATGGTCTGGGGATGCCCCCCCAAACCCACACACACACACATCTGGGCGGGTGCCCACCAGCGGGTCAGAGATGGGCAGTGAAGTTCCTCTCCCTTTTACGTGGCTGTTTCTCCAAAATCAGCCAGTGCCGACTCAAGAGTAGATCCAGCTTTCCACACCATAAGTACATAAAATGAAATGACAAAGATAAGTGTTTAATTATCCGACAACTTCACCTCCTCACAGCCTGGCAGCTAACCCCAGTGTGTCCCCAACTAGGTCTCCCCTTGTTTTTGTCTCTCCCCCCACGTCCAAGCCATCTATCTGCAGGCTCTGTCACTGTACCTTCAGAATTTGTCCCGAGCCCCTCCTGCTTCCCTCCTACGCCGGCCCACTCCTCACCCGCTCCCGGCCTGGCTTCCTCCTGGCTGGCCAGTGTCCAGCCAGTGTCTGGCCTGTGGGCCCATGGTGTATTCTCCGTATGGCCACCAGAGGGAGCCGCTAAAACCCAAATCTGACCACATTCTTCTACTTCAGGCCTTCTAGGGTCTTGGAAGAGCCAAGCCCCTGCTTCCTTATTCCCTAAACTCCATGCACCGAGCTTTATTTCTGCCCCTGCAACACAGAGGGCATCCCACCCCCTCCACCTCAGCACGTTTGCACCTACCATTTCCTCTGTTTCTGCAGACAGGCACCCCTAACAGGGCATCTCCAGCAGCCCCGCCCACAAACCTTCCTCCTCCCGCCTCCATCCCATCACCCCTGGTCTTCACAAAACTGAGACTACTTGCTTGTGGTTAGCCTCCGGAACTGGAGTGGCAAGTCCAGGACGGCTGAGAAACTGGCTGTCTTGTCCAGGTATACCAGAGTACGTGAACTCTACCCGGGCACGGAGTAGGTGCTCCGTGCAGGCACATTACCTGGCATCGGGCACTCACAGGGTCACTGAATGAGTGAATGGCCAGTTGCAAACCCCCCTCTGAGAAGTCCAGTGTTTTCCCAGCCGCTTGGTGACACGAATGACTAGGAGTGTTTATGTAAAAGTGTCCATATCGTCCCCCTCCCGCGGTCCCTCCTCCCCCCTAAATACCGAATTTGACTGGACGGGGGTGGCACCACCCAGGGACATTTACCGGTGCTGCCCTCTCCAAGGGAGCTCTCTTCTTAGGTCTGCTGATGGGGGGCATCAGGATCCCCTTCCTGTGAGACCTTCCCACCAATGAGGGGGCTGTCTGGGTCGCCTTCCCACCAAGTGACTAATATAGAAGGTGAAATGGTAAAAGGTAGAGGTGCCAGGGATTGAACTTGGGGTCTCATACAGGCAAAGCATGTACCCTACCACTGAGCTACACCCCCTGGCCTTGCTGGGGTGGGAATGTCCAAATCCACACTTTTCTTCCAGTTGCACAAGTTTCTTTCTGAGTGTGCTGTTTACATAGATTAAGTATGTCTTCTGTGCTGTGTCAAGTTCTGGGACCGACAAGGCACCGCACCTGTAGAGGCGTGGCCTGGAGCAGGAGGGAGTGATAGAAAGAGAAGGCCGTGTCTCTGTGACCCAGCCTGGGGACACCAAACTAGGGCCCATCATCGGCTGCCTCTCACATGGGGCGGATGGCGCAAGGCGGTTAAGAAAACCAGGACAAGTGACCGAGGGAGCTCCGTGAGCAGCAGCTTTAATAGTTCAGTCGGGAGAGCGTTAGACTGAAGGTTTAGATAAAATAAAAAAAATAATAATAAAAAAGACTGAAGCTTTAGAAGTCCCTGGTTCGACAGTGGATTTTCGCTAGCTCTCCTTTTTTTTTCTTTCCCCTCAACCCCGGGCAAATAAATGAATACATGATTTCCCCGCCCTCCATTTGATAGAAGTGTTTTGAATTTATATAAAACAGCTCGGAGCAGTACCCTCCAGGAGCCGGAGGGGATGGAGACTTCCTCCAGCCCCTACCCCCCAATCTGAGGAAATCCAAAATGAGATTGTCCCTGACTCTCATTTCGTTTATTTCGTGAGAACGCTGACGACTCTGGTCTATGTTCTTTGTGGGCTCACTTTTGCTTTCTGTTCATTACTTCCAGCTCTCTGAGTGCCGGCAGGGGGGGGGGGGGGGGGTCAGAAACCTCGCGGGAAACGGCCTGTGTGAAACCTGGAATGAAGTCACGTGGGGCTCCCCGGTGGTTCATACTGGAGGGAACGGTAAATCGAGGAAACCCGCGGGGCGTGTTAAGAGCTTAAAGGAAGGACTTGGAAAAAAGGCTGTCACGGAGCAGAAAAGTGGAGATGCCGGGGATCGAACCCGGGGCCTCATACATGCAAAGCATGCGCTCTACCACTGAGCTACACCCCCGCCCAGGAATAGGTGGCTCTGCCATACAGGAGGTCGGACTTTTTCTCCATTTGCGCATGTTTCTCTTTTTCTGAGTACCCGGCGCTTCCGCCTGTAAGGTCGGCGGAAGAACACCCGAGTTCAGGCGAGGAGAGCCAGTGTCACCTGCGGGGCTGACTCCTAAGGCGGAGGTCCGCGCCCGTGTCCCCAACAGGCGGGGTTCAATAGGGAACCTCCTGGTAGGGGTCGGGCAGCCCCTAGAGGGAGAGGAGAACTGGCAGTTTCAGCTGTCTACGTATGATGAACCTAAGCAAGAGAAGGAACTTCCCGCACTCCGGTTGGTCACCCTGGATGCGGGGGACGGGGGAGTGATCTGGACAATCCTGTTTGGCCTTCGTTCCCACATAGACTATGGGGGTGGGAGGTTTTGGCTCTCGGGTCTACAGCCCTGTTACCACCCATCCCAGCGGGTCTCTCCGCGCTCAGGGGAAGGGAAGCCCGCCTACCCGGCTGGGGAGGTACACGTGATAGCCCGGACAAGGGCTGTTTCTATAGGGATGAACCAGGAAGAGGCTAGCCACGGCCAATCCTCGTTAGTATAGTGGTGAGTATCCCCGCCTGTCACGCGGGAGACCGGGGTTCGATTCCCCGACGGGGAGGTGCACCAGCCTTTTAGTCGCTCATTTATTTTTATAATTTCTCTTTTAAAACAATTTTTTTTTTAAATTTTTTTATTCAATTTTATTTTTTACAAGACAAATTCTTCAACTTTCACAGGCATCCCTTGCTCTGCTCTGGAAGAGTATAAACCTGACAGTCCAGCGACGTTGGTCCAGTACTTGTCTGTCCATCTGTCCACTGCTGGGTCCCACTCAGTGCCCTAGCATCCTCATGTCACAGGGTGACAAGAACAAAGCATTCTCACACTCACGCCTTATTTTCCATGTCCTACGTGCCCACCGCGCTGCTGTAAAGCGTCTGGTTTCTACAGTGGTTTCCCGGAACAAAACTGTTCGCCTTTAAGCCCAGGAATTGCTTTTGCTGCCTCACACGGTCCATCCTCGTACGTCTTGCTCCGTCTGGCCCACAGCTGGCCCTCAGGAATTGTTTATGGATTTGAAACAGGAGGGAGGTGGCTTGGAACTGAAAGGTTTTCTAATCAGTTCTAGTCTAGTTGTAGACTGAGCTTCCTGAATTAGCTATTGTCTTTCCCAGTCTACTATTTTTTCATTTAAATTAAAAAAAATTTTTTTTAATTCATTTTAGAGAGGAGAGAGAAAGGGAGAGAGAGAGACAGACAGAGAGGGAGAGAGAGAGAGAGAAGGTGGGGAGGAGCTGGAAGCATGAACTCCCATATGTGCCTTGACCAGGCAAGCCCAGGGTTTCGAACAGGTGACCTTAGCATTTCCAGGTCGACGCTTTATCCACTGCGCCACCACAGGTCAGGCTTTTTTTAATTTTTAGAGAGCGAGAGAAACATAGATTTGTTCTTCCACTTATTGACACATTCGTTGGTTGATACTTGAACATGTCCTTTATGGGGGGGACTGAACCCGCTATCTTGGCATGTGGGGACAATGCTTTAATCAACTGAGCTACCCAGTCAGGACTTATTTGTTCATTTATTTTTCCACATTCATCCCACACATATGGACTGAGTCTTTACTAAGTGCCAGGCACTGTTACAGGCCCTGGGGGTATAGCAGGAAATAAGACAAGGCAGGACCTTGCCCTCCTGAGTCCACGAGCTACTGGGGACACAGAAAAATAGTACAGAACAGGTTTCAAATGTGGTAAGTGCAATGAAGGAAAACAAAACCTATCAGAGAAGTGCAAGCGCTAGGGAACATGTGAGATTTGTCACCTTGGAGCGGTGGCCGCTCTCCTGGCCATCTGTGAAGCAGCAGTTCCCACCAGGGCTGAATGTGAGAAGCAGTCGCCCTTCACCAGAGTTCGTATCACAGCAGCACTTATAATAATGAGAGCCCACATTTCAGAGCTCGGACCTCGTACCAAAATTGTTCTAAACCACCTCCGTGTCATTTGCTCAGTGGTCACGACTACCCTGTGAAAGTGGGTACTAGTCAGATCTCCATTTGACTGTGGAGGCCTGGAGAGGTGAGCTGATAAAATCACGGGCGTCAGCAGGCTGTGAGGGTGCTGGTTGGGGACCAAGGTGGCAGAACGCTTGTGGGGCTGTCCTCTCTATCACAGTGAGTGACTCTATTTCCTGCCTGCATATCACAGGCGCTCGTGAGAGGAGGGGCAGCCTCAGTGTTCTGCCCTCTCCCTGCCCATCCACCCAGTTCTTCACCGCAGAGACCACCCCATGACCTGAAAGACACTACACACAGTGACTTTGGTCCCCTGGTGTGCTGCCTCAGGACTTTGGAAACGAGAGAGGCAGGCTCATTGATAATTGAAGTGTGCCCCCCCCCCTTTTTTTTGTATTTTTCCAAAGCTGGAGACAGGGAGGCAGTCAGACAGACTCCCGCATGCGCCCGACAGGGATCCACCTGGCACGCCCACCAGGGGGCGATGCTCTGCCCACCTTGGGGCGTCACTCTGTTGCGACCAGAGCTACACTAGCACCTGAGGCAGAGGCCACAGAGCCATCCTCAGCGCCCGGGCAAACTTTGCTCCAGTGGAGCCTTGGCTGCGGGAGGGGAAGAGAAAGAGAGGAAGGAGAGGGGAAGGGGTGGAGAAGCAGATGGGCGCTTCTCCTGTGTGCCCTGGCTGGGAATCGAACCCGGGACTCCTGCACGCCAGGCCGATGCTCTACCACTGAGCCAACCGGCCAGGGCAAAGTGTGCCCCTTTTCAATGGGCTACTGCAAAGAGATTCCTTCCTCTAAGTTTGTCATGATTGACTTTGTATCTTATAATTAAATTTATTAATTATTATTATTTTAAATTTGTTTATTGTAGAGAGGAGAGAGAGAGAGAGAGAGAGAGAGAGAAGGTGGGGGGAAGGAGCAGGAAGCATCAATTCCCATATGGGCCTTGACCAGGCAAACTCAGGGTTTCAAACCGGTGACCTCAGCATTCCAGTTTGACATATTATCCACTGTGCCACCATAATTAAATTTATTTATTTACAGAGAAAGAGAAAGAGTCAGAGAGAGGGATAGATAGGGACAGGCAGGCAGGAATGGAGACAGATGAGAAGCATCAATCATCAATTTTTTGTTGTGACACCTTAGTTGTTCATTGATTGCTTTCTCATATGTGCCTTGATCGTGGGCCTTCAGCAGACTGAGTAACCCCTTGCTTAACCCCTTGCTTGAACCAGCGACCTTGGGTCCAAGCTGGTGAGCCTTGCTCAAACCAGATGAGCCCACGCTCAAGCTGGCGACCTTGGGGTCTCGAACCTGGGTCCTCTGCATCCCAGTCTGATGCTCCATCCACTGTGCCACCGCCTGGTCAGGCTAATTAAATATTTTTAATAGCACAATGATAAGGAAAAAATACCTTAAGGAAAAAAATAACATGTGGCTTGTGTTGGGAAATGCAGCTTCCCAGAAAAGTTGTAAACCTTTGAAATATATATATCTTTTAACAATAACATTTTACATTTTAAAAAAAAGAAAAGCCTAACCCTGCCTGAGTAGCTCAGTTAGTTAGACTGCACAGTCCTTATACACCAAGATTAAGGGGTGAAGCCCAGGTCAGGGCACAAATAAGAATCAACTAAGGAATGCATAAGTGGAACAAGTTGATGTTTGATTGGTTTGCAGCCAGGGTCTCTAACCCACCCTTAGGGTAGAAGGACTCTAACAGACAGGATATTCCAGATCACCCCCCTTAGGCCTTCAGGTTGACTAACCCAGATGCAAGGCTTTCCTAGCAGGTAAACTGACATCAGTGGCCATAAACCACGCTCCCTCCTTCCTCTAAAGGCTGCCCGACCCCCACCCCAAGGTTCCCTATTCTATCGAACCAGTGAGTTTTAAATCTTCAGTCCAAGTTTCTCCCAACGGAGCTATTTCGGCGGCTGCACACAGAGCTGTCTCAGTCACTTGTCCTGGTTTTCTTAACCGCCCTGTGCCATCCGCCCCGATGTGAGAGGCAGTCGATGGGCCCCAGAGACACGGCCTTCTCTTCTATCACTCTCCTGCTCCAGGCCACGCCTCTACAGGTGCAGTGCCTTGTTGGTCCCAGAACTTGACACAGCACAGAAGACATACTTAATCCATGGAAACAGCACACTCAGAAAGAAACTTGTGCAACTGGAAGAAAAGTGTGGATTTGGACATTCTCACTCCAGCAAAGCCAGGGGGTGTAGCTCAGTGGTGGAGTGCACACTTTGCATGTATGAGGCCCCGGGTTCAATCCCTGGCATCTCCACCTCTTACCCTTTTACCTTCTAAATCAGTCACTTGATGGGAAGGCGACCAGATGCACCCCTCATTGGTGGGAAGGTCTCACAGGAAGGGAATCCTGATGCCCCCCATCAGCAGACCTAAGAAGAGAGCTCCCTTGGAGAGGGCAGCACCGGTAAATGTCCCTGGGTGGTACCACCCCCGTCCAGTCAAATTCAGTATTTAGGGGGGAGGAGGGACCGCGGGAGGGGGACGATATGGACACTTTTACATAAACACTCCTAGTCATTCGTGTCACCAAGCGGCTGGGAAAACACTGGACTTCTCAGAGGGGGGTTTGCAACTGGCCATTCACTCATTCAGTGACCCTGTGAGTGCCCGATGCCAGGTAATATGCCTGCACGGAGCACCTACTCCGTGCCTGGGTAGAGTTCACGTACTCTGGTATACCTGGACAAGACAGCCAGTTTCTCAGCCGTCCTGGACTTGCCACTCCAGTTCCGGAGGCTAACCACAAGCAAGTAGTCTCAGTTTTGTGAAGACCAGGGGTGATGGGATGGAGGCGGGAGGAGGAAGGTTTGTGGGCGGGGCTGCTGGAGATGCCCTGTTAGGGGTGCCTGTCTGCAGAAACAGAGGAAATGGTAGGTGCAAACGTGCTGAGGTGGAGGGGGTGGGATGCCCTCTGTGTTGCAGGGGCAGAAATAAAGCTCGGTGCATGGAGTTTAGGGAATAAGGAAGCAGGGGCTTGGCTCTTCCAAGACCCTAGAAGGCCTGAAGTAGAAGAATGTGGTCAGATTTGGGTTTTAGCGGCTCCCTCTGGTGGCCATACGGAGAATACACCATGGGCCCACAGGCCAGACACTGGCTGGACACTGGCCAGCCAGGAGGAAGCCAGGCCGGGAGCGGGTGAGGAGTGGGCCAGCGTAGGAGGGAAGCAGGAGGGGCTCGGGACAAATTCTGAAGGTACAGTGACAGAGCCTGCAGATGGCTTGGACGTGGGGGGGGGGAGACAAAAACAAGGGGAGACCTAGTTGGGGACACACTGGGGTTAGCTGCCAGGCTGTGAGGAGGTGAAGTTGTGGGATAATTAAACACTTATCTTTGTCATTTCATTTTATGTACTTATGGTGTGGAAAGCTAGACCTACTCTTGAGTCGGCACTGGCTGATTTTGGAGAAACAGCCACGTAAAAGGGAGAGGAACTTCACTGCCCATCCCTGACCCGCTGGTGGGCACCCGCCCAGATGCGTGTGTGTGTGGGTTTGGGGGGGCATCCCCAGACCATCTCACTCACAGATTCTCTAGGACACACTGGATTCCTACATGAAAATTTATTACAGCAAGGCAGCTGGCAGGGGCCCACCACTGGGGAGACCCTTCCCCGTACCCCCTCCCCAGGAGCAGGCTGAAGCTGGGGGCTTGCCTGGCTGTAGGGAGGGCGCCCCACACCCGGGAGGACAGAAGGGCCTGCCGGCACCGCTCCTGCTCCACGGGGGACTGATGTAGTCCACAGAGCATGTTTACAGAGAGGACCAGCACGTGAGATATACCATTATCCTCCCACCTAATAAATAGTTGTAAAAAGTCACCCCTGGGACTGCCCAGGGCGAGAGCAAGCTGTGTCCATAATTGGGCCAAAATGAACAAGGGCTTCCAGGGCCCAGTGCCAGAAAGGGGCTGCTGCCATCCCTTGGTTCCCTGACCGTCCTCAGCCCTGCCTCCTTGCATCGGGTCAGCGTTCATCGGACAGCGGTGGGGGGCCAGGCTTTCTCTACTTCGGCCCGCATGGCCTGCGGGAGCCACTCGCAGTACTCAGCCAGCAGGTCTACAGGGGACGGAGGACAGACGGTGTCAGAGCGGCTCTGTGCCCAGCCACCCACTGCAGGGCAGAGCTTACCAGCTCTGGGTTGCCCAGGCAGTCTGTCCTGTCCACTCCCAACCCCCTGGCCTGGGGTACCAGCCCTGGTCAAACTCACACTTGGGGTTTCTCTTCCAAGCAGCCAGCAGGGCGTCACGGTGGTCGGCTTTCTCGGCAACAAGTGCTCTCAGGAGACTCTCTGTCCTGGGCTGCAGCCTGTGGACAGGGACAGGGGCTGATGGTCGTCACGGTGCCCACAGGCAAGCCACCTTTTGGGCAGCCCTGCTCAGGAGGGTGACGCTTGTAAGACGGTGTGCTTATAAGCTGAGGACCGACTGAGACAAAGGGGACAACCGTGTGAAGACAGAGGAAGTGATGTGGCTACTAGACAAGGAACACTGGGAGCCACCAGGAGCTGGAAAAGGCAGGGGGACCCTCCCCTGGAGCCACTGGAGGAAGCATATCCCTGCTGAGACCTTGACTTTGAACTTCTGGCTTGCAGAACTATAAGAATGTGTTTCCGTCGTGTTAAGCCACTTGGTTGGTGGTGACTTGTGACGGTGACCTAGGACCGTAGTACTGGCCTCTGCCACCGGAGGCCACCCTGAGGATCCCAGGAAAGGTGTACCTGGCCCAGGTCTTCAGCATGGTACTGGGACTGGACAGCAGACAGCGCTGATAGGAGGCCAACTTGGGGAAGACCTGTGGAGAGACCGCAGAATGGGGTGAGGGGGTCTGGGCTCACCTCCTAGGCACCACATGGAGGAAGGCGCAGGGGTCACTGGGTTGCCCACCTGCCCTTCCAGCAGAAATCGGGCAAAGTGCTTGTAGCAGTCGAGGCCCTCTGGAAAATCCACCTGCACTGCAGGAAGTGGCCAGCCGACGTGATCTGGAAGGTGGAGCTGGTGAGGAGCCGGGATGGGTCCCCACTGTCCCCCAGTGCTGTCCCAGCCTTCGGCCCCACCCATGAAGGGGACAGGAGGCTTGGGTGACACCCCCGAGACACGTTTCTGAGTTCAGGGCATGGGACCATGTGTGCTGGCCAGCAGGAAGTCACCCAACTCACAGAACACGCTAGCCCGGTGACACAGTACTCGCCCCTTCTCAGGGCAGTAGGCAGGGGGCGGCTCCTCCAGGGGCTTGCTGAACTGGCAGTAGTGGGGGAGTAGGATGGGGATCCACTGGACCTCCACAGCTGACACACCTGCAGCCCGCGGAAGAGGCAAGGTTACAGCGGCCACCACTGCCCAGGGTGGGGGAGAGGCTGAGGTTACGGTGGGCACCACCGTCCGGGGCCATGGACCGAGGTTATGGCGGGCACTGTTGCCCGGGGGCGACTCATGTGCTCTCCCCACCAGCTTTACTACCTTTCATGTACATCTTGGTGGTCTCCACAATTTCCTGGTAGACCACAAAGTCGGGGAGGTCTCTGAAAAGGACAGAACTGGGGTGGATGAAGACAGGGTCGTCGAGTAGAGGGGTCTGTAGAGAGAATGAGTGGGCATGAGTCCAAGAGACATGAGCAACTGGTGAGATGAACCCGTATGAATCTAACTGTGCCCTCAGCCGGGACAGCAGAGTGTCCCATCCACAGCGCACCCATGGTGCAGCCACATGACAGAACGGTGTTCAGCCACCAGGAGACACTGGTGTATACTGGCCAAGAGGAGCCAGGCAAAACAGGCCACTTGCTGAGTGATCCCATTCACGTAGAGTTTTTGGAGTAAGCAAACCCAAAGACATTACGTGGGTTCATGGGACGGGAAGCCAAGAAAATGGAGTGACTAACAATGGGCACGGGTTCCTCTGTGGGGGATGAAAATGTTCTAAAGTTGATTGTGGAGATGGTTGCACAAGTCCCTAAATCTACTAAAAACCACCGAATTGGATACTTTAGAACAGTGAGTTGTATGGTGTGCAATTTATATCTCAATTACATGGTTATGAAAATAAAGTCAGGGTGATGCTACCGCTCAAAGAGACGTGACTCCACTGCACATGTCACCAATTCTGTTGTGGGAACCCGTGACAGAAGGCCCACCCAAACACCAGGGGTCCTTTGGGCTGCCCACGCCAGGTGTCCAACCACGCCCCCAGCTGGCATCGGCCCCTGGGGCTGAGACAGAGAGTGGGCTGGGGGGGGAGACCCCCAAGCACAGCGACTGCCATGCTGCTGGTCCCCCGAGCTGGCCTCCAACCTTGTAGGCATTCCTCCACTTGTCGTCCAGCAGGTCTTCGCTCTGGACTCTGCGGGCCAGGTGGTCGCCCAGGCCGGCCACCACGATCTGCCGCAGGTAAGTCACCTGGCTCTCGGACGGTGGCTGCATCTTGGGGTCCACGAAGAGCCCAGCTTCAGGGCACACGGCGTTGACTGTGGGAGAGCCAGGTGTGAGGACAGAGGGCCTGGGCCTGCTTCACCATCACCTTCTGGATGGCCTCACATCACTCAACACACAGCTCTGGCCTCAGACTTGCTTCTCGTGGGCCCCAAGCACTGAGACTGCAGGGATCAAATCCTCCAGCAGGGCAGGGCTAGTGCCTGCCTCATGGCTGTGTCCTCCTCTCTCTCAGGACACACCCTAAATTCTCTTTGATGGCAGAGTTGCCCTGGATGTAGCCCTGCCCGTGATAAGAGGAAATGCCGGCCGGCTAGCCACCTAGCTGGCCTTTCTGGAATGCTCACTCTGCCCCTTCCTCCTGCGTTCTCAGCCCACAAGGGGGCGCTAAGGATGGAAGCCACGTCATGGGTGGTGGGACCATAGCCCAGAAGACATGGGTCCTTGTATGTCCTGTGAGCCAAGGCTGGACCCTTCATGGAGCAGGGAGCCCCAGGATGAGGCTGGGGGTGCCCAGACGCAGCTGGTCCAGATCAGAACCAGGGACAGAGGGTGATAAGAGGGATGTCACCAGGAAAAGGACGAGACTAAGAGACAACCTAATGGGAGGTGTGCTCGTGTCCTCAAAGGACCTCAAAGGTGTCAAGTGCTGGTTTTGGGGTTGTGAACAAAGTTCAGCACATTGGAGAATTTGCAAATACGAAATGGTGAAAACCTGTGGAGCGACCGTACATGGATGGCATCACTCAGAATTTTAAACAATAAGAAGGTCATGTTCTGTGCCAGGGCTCCCCATGGACAGGGGGACCTGGGGAGCCTTGGAGGTGGGTGTTGGGCCGCACCTGCAGTGGTCAGCTGGCCCCGCAGACGCCGGATCTCGACCATGGCCTTGTACCGCAGCCCGTTGGCCTCGCAGAACTGGGGCGAGCAACCCGCGTACTCGCAGGCTCCCACGGCGCCTGGGGGGCGGGGCACACTCACTCACTCACTGCCCTGACGCTGCCCCAACCCGGGCGGCCCCCGCCGGTGCCAGCTGACCCTGCCCACCCCCCACCCCGTCCCAGCTGACCCTACCCGCCCCCTGCTCGCCCAGCACACACCCAGCAGCACCATGAGGTCTCCGAGTTTCAGAGACGCGCCGCAGCCGGCCCAGGTCCTCTTCATCTGGGCCACACGGGCACGCTTGCTTCTCAGAGTGGCAAGCTCCTCGTCACTGGCGGCTGGTCTAAAAACACAAAACACCACCCGACTACTGCCCTGACCAACGGCTGCAGGGACAGGGGACAGGGCAGGCTCAGAGGCTTAGGGACAGAGACTTTGCCTGGTGGGGTCAGTAACATGATTAAGGTCTTACACTCCAGCTCAACATGCACCCCAAAATTCACTTCCGACAGCAAAAAGGACAAAAAATGGGCATATTTCCAACCCAGCAATTGGACATCTAGAGATCACCACGAAGATGGAGATCTGAACCCAGGAGGCCTGGCCCAGTCAGTGCTCTCAGCCTGCATGCTCCTGAGCCCTGACTGGTGCCGCCTGAGGGATTTTATTTATTTATTTATTTTGTATTTTCCCGAAGTTAGAAGTAGGAAGTCAGTCAGACAGACTCCCGCATGCGCCCAACAGGGATCCGCCCGACATGCCCACCAGGGGGCAATGCTCTCCATCTGTGGGGTTGCTCTGTTGTGGCTGGAGCCATTCTAGCACCTGAGGTGGAGGCCATGGAGCCATCCCCAGCACCCAGGTCAACTTTGCTCCAATGGAGTCTTGGCTGCAGGAGGGGAAGAGAGAGACAGAGAGGAAGGAGAGGGGGAGGAAAGGTGGAAAAGCTGATGGGCGCTTCTCCTGTGTGCCCTGGCCGGGAATCAAACCTGGGACTTCCACAAGCCAGGCCGACACTCTACCACTGAGCCAGCCGGCCAGGGCCTTGCCCGAGGGATTTTAAACAGATCTTGTAGTGATCAGAACTGGCAGGCGCAGAGAGGACCCTTCTACAGCAGGGTCCTGTAGAAGGTCACCCAACAGGGGAGGGCTCCAGGCCGCCTGTCAGCCGAGGGTGGCCTCTATCAGCCTGAGCATGGTCCCCCAGTGCCCGGCCCCACCCCACCTGTCCAGCTCCTCGAACAGCTCCCGGACAGTCATGGCGGCCACGATGGTAATGGCGTAGGGCAGGCAGCCATGCTGCGAGCTCAGTGCCAGCATTTTGGCGTAGCGTGGCGCCACAGGGAACGTGGCCATGGTCCGGCCCAGTGCTGTGATGGGGCAGCTCAGCCGGGGCCTCGGCAGCGGCTTCACCCTGGAGGACGGAGCCAGGCCTGGTGCTCAGGTCAGCTCAGGAGGGGGGACGGGGCCCGACCGTGGCAGGAACCGGGCTCTCCGCTCTCCCTCCCTGCTACCTTTCTGCTTTCTGGGGAGCCTGCAGGGCCCCCAGCGCGATCAGCAGCTCCTCGGCAGCCATGAGGGCCTCCACGGAGGGCGGGGTCGGGAAGGGGAAGTTGAAGACCTGGACACAAGGAGACCGGCGGAGACAGATGGGAACGCTGAGGAGGGAGCGTGGCCGGGCCTGTCCTCCGGGTGGCACTTACAAAAACGGACAGGGGCCTGGGCGCTCAGAAAAGGGGCCCCAGGCTTTCAAGTCCACATGCCTGGGGAACCCCAAAGGCCTGGCATCTGTCCCCCAGGTGCTTGGGGCACACTGCACTGGAGAAGTGCGGGTCCCAGGGAGGTGGGGCCCTGGTGGCTGGCCGGGCTCCCTGGGCCACGGGGAAAGCAAGGGAGCCGGCCCACAAGGGGCGAGGGCCGCCCTCGCCAATAGCACCGGACACTGGCAGCTCAGCGGGGTGCCGGCAGGGCAGGGCAGGGCAGGGGCTGCGGCTGACCTTCTCGATGTTGAGAGCTTTCATCTGGAGGATGAGGTCCTCGACAGGCCTCCGGGTGATCTCAGGGGGAGGAAACTGCTCAAAGTCACTGAACACCGCGGACGAATAGAGTCTGAGGAAGACAAGGTCCAACAGCTCAAACACATGCAGTAAATGAAGGAGACAGCCAAGCTCCCTGACACAACCTTTTTGTAATGTTAATTTTTAAAAATTACTGATTGATTTTGAAGAGGGAGAAGGGAAAGAAAGGAAGGGTGAGTTACCACCAGTTTGTTGTTCCACTTATTTATGTATTCATTGGTTGATTCTTTTTTTTTTTTTTTTTTCCAGAGAGAGGGATAGGGACAGACAGGAACGAAGAGAGATGAAAAGCATCAATCATTAGTTTTTCACTGCGTGTTGCAACACCTTAGTTGTTCATTGATTGCTTTCTCATATGTGCCTTGACCGCGGGCCTTCAGCAGACTGAGCAACCCCTTGCTGGAGCCAGCGACCTTGGGTTCAAGCTGGTGGGCTTTTTGCTCAAACCAGATGAGCTGCGCTCAAGCTGGCGACCTCGGGGTCTCGAACCTGGGTCCTCTGCATTCCAGTCCGACGCTCCATCCACTGCGCCACCGCCTGGTCAGGCGGTTGATTAGTTTTTTGGTCTATTTTTTTGTTGATTCTTGAATGTTTCCTGACTGGGGACCAAGCCTGCAGCCTTTGGCACATCTGGATGACACTCTTAACCAACGGAGGTACCCAGCCCCAGCCTCGACATGGGACCTTGACTCAGCCAGAGTTATATACCCTGTTCCTGTCTCACTGAACTCACCTTAAAATGGGGCCTAACTAGCAGCTGCTTTGTGGGGACTAGTGAAGAGCTCAGACCTCACATGCAGAGGGCCTACAGCAGGGCTTGGCACAGGGCACTTGATAAATTTTAACCACTGTTATTTCTTACTGGTTCTCTTTGGTTTCTCAACTCCCTTTCTTTCTTTTGTATAATTTAAAAGAAGGCTGAAAAAGGCATCGATAAAGTGATTTTAAAAAAGTAACAATACACAGACTGAAGAATGCATTTGCCACGGTTACCTCTGACAAGGATCTAATTACCCCCGTATAGAAAGAACTTCTACAACGCAACAACAAACAGCCAAATGACAGCAGAGGGCCCAGCAGCAGACCAGACACAGAAGGTGAATGTCTGGTGACCACTGGAAAGGGCCCGGGGGCACCAGGGACAGCCTCCCGCAGATCGAGGAGCCCCTTTCCCTACCCCCAGTGGTGGCCGATGCAGAGCAGCCCCAACACCACTCGGGAGGACCCTGGGTGCCCCACCTGTAGCAGTGGCCAGGCTCTGTCCTGCCCGCACGGCCCGCCCGCTGATCGGCCGAGGCCTGGGAGACCCAGGTGACGCGGAAGGAGGACACGCCAGTCACTCGGTCGTAATGCCGCTTCTTGACCTTCCCACAGTCCACCACGTACTTGATGCCTGGGATGGTAAGGGACGTCTCTGCCACATTGGTGGCCACCACACACAGTCGAGTCCCCTCTGGGGGAGGTTGGAAGACCTAGGATGGCGGCAGAGTCAGCACAAGTCCAGCAGAATCAGGAAAGAATTGGGTGGGGACAGATCCAGGAGACGTCTCCAGGCTGTGAGGGCCGGGGGCGATGAGGGGAACGAGCCCCCCTCCACATTCCTAAGCTAAATGCTGATCAGTCAGCCGAAGGGTGGATGACCCTGGGCGTGCCCCACTCCCACCCCGGTGCCTACCGAAGGCTCCCGCCAGGCACCCGCGCATGCCTGTTACCTGGGCTTGCTTCTCCGGGGCCAGCAGAGAGTAGAGCGGCAGCACGTGCAGGGGGAGCGAGGCATCTGGCTGCTCAGCTGCGGGGAGGACAGGGACCGCTGGCCACCACAACGCCTACGGCAGGAGCCGGGCCCAGGGCTGCCCAGTGCCCTGGCTTGCCCTGCCAGGGAGGTCCCTGTGCCAGCCATACTGTGGGTAGGGAGGCCACGCCTGGGCAGACAGAGGGTTGAGAGGCCCGAAGGCTCTCCTCGGCCTCACACCTGACCCAGGTCAGGAATGCCTGGCAAGCTATAGAGTCTCCTCTCTGGGAAAAGCCTGGTCAGAGGCTCTACAGCCCCCACCGAGCATGCGCTCAGCTACCCTGTGCGGCCCTGGCATGGACCCCGCTGGGCGCTGGGCTTGTCTCCATTCAGAGGGCCCCAGCGAGGCCCCTCTGGAGCTGCACACTGAGGCCTGGGGTCACCCTGCAGTGCTGAGCCCAGGAGCAGCACCCCATTACAACCAACACAACAGATTCCTGGCTACCCGTGCAGTTTTAGGAGTGCAGAAAACAGCAGGGGACAAAGAGCCGGATGCTCTGGGCCAGGCCACTGGACTCGGAGCTCCCGAGGGTGGGACAGGGAAGCCTGGGGCTCAGCAGACACCTGTTGAATGAACGAGTGGAAGGACCATGCATAGGCCTCACCTCCGTCGGCGTCCTCATCCCCCAGGTCCAGGTCCAGATCGGAGCCCAGAGCTGCCTCCTCGTCATCCATTTCAGCTTCCCTGTCCTCGTCACCTTCACCAGACGGCAGCACTGAGTAGCTGTCCAAGCTGATCTGGGGCAATGTCTACAAAAAGAGAGACGTCAGGACCTCGGGCTGTGGGTGCCCCATGCGAAAATGTGTCATGTGCAGGAGAAACGAGGATGACACCTGGGTCCTCCACCCGCGAGCCTCGCAGCCTCTTTCTACCGGGACTTCTCCATCTAAAAATCAGGGGTGATCACAGGACTACTAGCTAACGCTTGTAAAGAACACGAGACCCCACCTGGCATGCTTTAAATGCAGTAGGTGGGCTAGTGACGACTAAGAAATGACACCACTGCTCAGGTGCTCAGGCTGGCTTTCCAGAAGCTTCCTCCGGGATACAGCAAGGGGAACCTTGATGTTTCAATCACAGCCGACCCTGCAGCCTCTGCTACAGCCCCTTCCGACAGAAGTCCCTGTTGTAGGCTTGTGCTAGACCCATGCTGTCTGACACGGTCCCCACACACACAAGCGGACACTAAACAGTGGACATGAGCCTCACATGACCAAGGAAGTGAAGCTCAATCTTGTTTCCCTTTCATTGAATTTCTACCGACACAGCCACAGGGGTGGGGGTAGGCGTGGGGGTGGCAGCCTCCATACGGACAAAGCAGCTCCAGAACCCCGGGCTGCCCCCTACTTACCGCCACCTGGGCCTTCCTTGCCCTTGCCCGCGACTTCTTAAACTTCCTTGTCTCTTCTACTGAATCTCTCTGGTCTCTGTTTTCTGGAAAAGGTGAGCGGATCAGGAGGACGCCGCCATGGCCAGAACTATGCTCTTCACCACGCGCCATGTGGTCACTGCATTGGCGGCAGTCATCCCTCCAGGGAGGGGGAGGGCAGGCAAAGGTGCGGCTCACACCCAGGGAGGCAGAGGGGCTCCTGGTTACCTGGCAGCCTGGCTCTGGAGTGTGGGAAGGCCCTCCGGAGCCGGCGACACAGCGTGTGCACCTCGGCCTGCCCCGTCAGGAACACCAGGATGCCGCCTGTGGGGAGAGCGCGGGCTCATTAGCTGTTCATCCACGCAGCCGTGGATTCAGCCATGGCCATCTGCCAAGCCCCACTCTGAGAGACAGGTGCGAGGAGGAGACGGAAAAAGCAGGAGACACAGATGGGCGCCTGGCAGCCACCTCCGAGGCGCCAGGATGGCGATTCCACAGTTACCACCCGACCTGAAGGCTCCATGCCTGTTCATGTGCCCAGGCAATCGGGACAGAGGGACGCAAACCCAAACCTGTACACAGACAGCTCTGTGCACAGCAGCCAGAGAGGTGGAAGCTACCCAGTGACCCTCAACAGATGCGGTCCATCCACACACACACTGGAATATTACATGGCCATGAAAAGGAACAAGGCGCTGACCCTGCTACAACGTGGGTGAGCCTTGAGAACGTGACGCTGAGTGAGAGAAGCCAGGCACAGAGGTCACATAGGGCACGACCCAATTTTTGTGAAAGCCCAGAACAGGTAAACCCAGACACAGGGAAGGTCAAGCCAACTGAAGTGACGTGGACGAACAACTGAACAAGTGCCACAGGGTGGTGGGGATCGAGAGTGAGACTCAGGGGGGAAGTGCCTGTCCACCTGTCCTATGTCTCTGCACACCTGTGCCACTGACACCTGCCTGGACCCTAGGGGCTGTCCCTCCTACCATCGTGGCCAGAAGTCGTCTGTTAAGTCACTGGAGCCTCACAGGGCTTTAGACAGAACACGGTAGAGCAGGAACTGTCAACTCTCTGGAACCAGCGAGGAAACTGAGGCCTGACAAGGCCGAGCGCCCACTGCCTACGCCTGTGGGTCCAGAAAGGGCAGTTCAGCCTTGCTCCCAGAGGGGCCTCACCTGCTGGCAGCATCCGGTGAATCTTGCACACCTTCCGGAAGCACTCGCCACTGTAGTCTTCCTGCGGTGTCCGCTTGTTAAAATGCACCGTCACCGGGAACTGCCTGGACTCTACCTGTGACGGACGCCCCAGGGACCGGTGTTAGCTCAGGCGCGGTCCCTCCCCCTTTCCTGAACTTGCTAACCACGTCAGCCTCAGCTGGATGCTTGGGACCTCCCTGCTACCAGTGTCCTCACTGTCAAAGCTGACAGGGCCCCACCTCCCCAGCTGCCCGAGACCCTGGCCAGGGCATCACCTTGATGACCAGGGGCGGCTCGGGGAAGAGCCGCTGGTTCTGGGTGAAGTCCTCCACCCGCAGCGTGGCTGACATGATGAGAAGCTTTAGCGGCAGCAGCCTCTGCAGAGAACAGGCTCAGTGACCCACAGCCCCCACGGTGGTGAGACCCTGCCTCCAGCCTCCCTTCGGCCCCCGCCTGTAACCCCCATCCTGGTTGCCCAACACCCCAGAAAAAGTGGGAAAAGTGAGCTCACAGCACAGCCTGCGTCCCCCAGGACGGCGGCTCATTAAAGGGGGTCCATAACACCCCTGAAGGTAAGCTCCAGTGGTGGAATGTGAGCCTGGGGTCCACACACTGCAGCCCATCTGACCTGGCCCCCTCAGTTCCTCCAGGCCCCACCCAGCAGAGTATTTCCCCACCAGCCGCCCACTTTCACCCTGGTCCTGCCCTCTACCGTCCTCCTCCGTCACCAGCTCACAGACCTGCCGAGTGCTGCCTGCAGCTGCCCGCACTGCAGGAAGCTCCAGGAGGGGGAGCCTGTGCCCTGGGCACTGGCAAGTGCTCAGTGGCCTGAATGGCCCAGCAGCCTGCCCCCAACACATACCACTGACTGACATGTTTGGTGTGCTCCTTGACCCAGCAGGCCCCATTAGTGGTGGGGACAGAGTGGAGGGAGGGGGGACACTGGGCTGGGCATATGGCCAGCAGCCCCGCCCACACTGTGGATCCCTGAAAGCCAACTCTAGGGACAGGGAGTTGCCAACCATGAACTCCTCACTGGGGCCGCTGGCTCTGGAAGGAGGGAAAGACCAGTTTCCGAGACTGGATCCGGGATCCCCACAGGGTGGAATCACGTAGGGCTGCTACCCTGAGACCCACAGTCCAGCACTGGGCCCCCGGGACTTTGTCACGGCAGCAACAGCCTAGGCGCCACGCCCGACACTGCAGCAGGAGCCTTGGCCTTGGGATGAGGGGGCTCCTGGCACCTCGCTTCCCGCCCTACCTTTGCCCGGAGGGACACGATGCGGGACAGGAGGCCAATGAGAATGTCCGTGTACACACTGCGCTCGTGGGCCTCGTCAACGATCACCACCTTGTACTTGAGCAGCAGGAAGTCCTGGAAGGAGGCCCATGGGTAAGGCCAGAGGCACTGAGGGTCACGTCACACCCCAGAACTCCCACACAGGGAGCCCCCTTTGATAGCAGGCACGGACCCTGCTCTGTGACTTTCCCTCCCTGGGCCTCAGTGCCTTCCCCTGTATGATGGGGACAATAGGACCCACCTCATGGGGACCTGGTAAAGTTTCAATGACAATGACTACCTACAAAGGACCCAGCAAGGCGCTGGACCCTGACAGGGAAAGGGCAGCTAATTTTTACTAGATCTGAGCTAACAAATGCAGGGTCCTGTGGGGCGGAGAGGGCAGGAATGGGAAGTGAGAAAATGCCAGGCAGGGACCAAAGACAACTGGATCACTGCATGCCACATGGAAAGGGGCGCCCAGACCCAAAGCCAGGCTCACAGCCCCGCTCCTGAGCCGACCCTGGATGGCCTTGAGGCCGTGGCAGTAGGAGGCACCTTTGCCCTTCTGAGACCCCTGACTGGGAGAACATCACACAGCCAGCGAGAACCAGTGTGCATTTCGCTGACACGTGCATCTGTGACCAAGTCACAACAAAAGCACGAGCTTGCTTTGAATGATCATCTACAAGGCATTGTGCTAGGAAGCTCTCATGTGTTGTACAATTCCTGCTGCAAAACAATGACGTGAGGAAGATACCGGTGTGCAGGTCAAGAAAGTAAGGCCCAGGGAGGTTAAGCAACTTGCCCAAGGTCCCAGGAGAGTAGGCACACCAGCTGCCCACATCCGGGGTGACACTCTAACTCCAGGCTCCCTATGCTTGCCAGCCTCATCTTCTGGGAGACGATAAGCAACCAACCTTCTGGATCTCCTTGAGCAATACGCCATCTGTCATGAACTTGATTCTGGTCTCCTCGGTCACATTCCCTTCGTATCGGATCTGATAGGAGACGACCCTGCAGGGACAGGGATATGGCGGGCATGTCCAAGAGGTCTAGCTGGTTGGGGCTGTGGCCTCGGGGCCACGGCAAGGCGGGCGGTGGAGGAAGCCTGACCCCAGCGGGCAGGGTCCCCAGTCCCCCCAACAAGGCCCAGGTACCTGCCCACCCACTCTCCCTTGCCAGGATGAAGGGGGGCAGGCAGCCATCATGGCCGAGTGAAGAGCATGCCAACCAAACATAAGTGGGGTCCTCGGCTGGAGCCCAACTGACCACCAACTATAAAAGCTTTCTAGGAGATGTCCAGGGATATGTGAACACGGACTGCAGGACGCTCGGGACAGCTACGATACACCTTGTAGCCAAAAGGGTACTGCACCCGTGCTATAAAGAGTTGTTGGGTACAGAAGAAACAAAGTTGGTCAGGAGCTGAAATTGGGTCTTGGGGACATGGGGGCTCATTATGCGAGTCTCTCTCCAGGCTCACACCTTCACAGTGGAAAGTTTCAACATGCAAACAGAACAGAACAAGCCCACCACCTGCCACATGTCCCCAGAGCCTAGCAGGTGCTGCTCGGTCGGCATCTGGTGAGAGAACGAATGGGGGAGGTTCTTGTCTACACAGTTCATGCTTCCTGGAGTTCAGACAAAACGGGAAAGGCGTCCCTTCACACCTGAAGCCCTTGTAGTCCGGGCCAAAGCTTGGTACCCGCACAAGTAACGCCCCAGCTGTTCCCCAGCTGGAGCTGTCCCCATGTCACTCAGACTGCTTTCCAAGGTAAGTCCCACAGCCATACAGCCAGAGGAGGCTGCACATTGAAAATCGAGCTCTCAGTGAGCCTGGCAATGCTGAGCACCAGCCACTGCCTGCATTCCCGTCCGCCCGCGTGCACCTGCTGCCGCTCTGCCCTTGGGCCATGCTATAAGCGCCAATGTGTCTCCTCACTACACTGTGTACCATGTGATGTGAGCCCCAGGTCCCGGCTGGCTTGTCCCAGCCTCACACCCCTCGGCCCAGGAAGGTGCCATTGTCCAACGTGCAGAAAACCTTCTCATATAAGGAGACCCTGTGCTTAGACGGAGAAGTGACACTCCCACCCACCCCGCACCCGCAGGATGGATGAGGGCCTGCCACGCTGCTCAGATCCTCCTGGACAGCTGACCCCTGGGTGAGGCCTACTACCCCCCAACAAGCCCCCAGAGGCCGAGCCCTCACCGGTGCGACAGATTCATCTCCTTAGCCACGCGCTGGGACATGGCCATGGCGGCCACTCGGCGGGGCTCCGTGACGCCGATGATGCTGTCATCGCTGAGGGAGGCAGAACGTGACGCATCAGCTGTGCTCCTCCCCCCCCCGTCTGTCCTGAAGTCACATGCAGTTCAAACTCAGGATTCACAGTATAGACGTGCACCCGGCAAGGCAACTCATTGCCGCTTGGCAGCAAAAGGGAATGGCCGGTACATCAGCACACAGATGGTCTGACAGGCCCCGTGCGACAGAAACCAGGCACAGCGCCCACCAAGGGGACAGTGGCTGGTTCCCGGGCTGCACAGAAGTTAACACGGTAGGCCACAAAGGGTGGCAGTCCCAGCTGGCCCCCGCCTGGCACCTGGATTTCGGGAGGGCTCCCCCCACGACCTGACGATAAGAGGGGCTCTCTGGGCCTGGACTATTTGCACAGTGTGGTTTATGCTGACACCTTCAGGGAGCCTGGGATTTGGGTACCTGCCAGGCAGAGTTTGCCGAGGAGACCAGCCTATGATAACACTGTGTACCTGGGCACTGACTTACGGGCTTCCCTGGTAGATGACACGTCGCATGTGTTGTCAATCGTGGCTGGAGGACCTTAATGTGCCCTGTGTGGCTCCGCTGGGAGCCTTGCCTGGTCCCTGAAACTCAACCCCGTGGGCCTTTACCCTCTGTGACCTTTCACTGGACAGGACCCTGACGAGGACTCTCTGCTGAGGCTCGAGTCTTCCTAGCAAATCAGTGAACTTGGGGGTGGTCTTGGGGGCTTTGATCATATGAGTCAAAAAGTGCCAAGAAAAGGTGACACAGAGCTTCCTGTGCCAGGGGCTGATCTAAGCACTTTACACAAATGTAGTCACTTCACTGGCATAACCACCATGGGAAAACCAATGATATCCCTCTCATGGCTAAGGACACGGAGGCCAAGGCCACACAGCAAGTCAACGGCCAGGAGCCGGTGTTCATCAGGACTTTGGGAACATCTTTACTGTCACTTGGGGCCTGTGGAGGATCCCGTGCCAGCCCCCACCTGCTGTAGCCTGCTTCGTAGAGAAACTGGGGCACCTGTGTGGTCTTCCCACTGCCAGTCTCGCCACACACGATGACAACAGGGCGCTCGGCTACTGCCTCCATGATCACTTGCTCTTCGGAGAGGATCGGGAGCTTTAGGCGCTCCTTCTGCAGAGAGAGGGAGTCTGCGCTAGTGAATCTGGGGGGTCCCTGCAGAATGGCAGGGGGGAGACGGGGACCCTGCTCTGACACGATGTAGGATGACGTGGTCTCTATAAAGCTGGCAGCTGACATGGGGATCAGATGTGTCCCCTGGTGGATGGAAGCCCTGACAAGCTGGGGAGGGGGACAGAGACACGAGCAGGGACTTTCAGAAAGCTAGACCCGGCATCCTCAGGGACAGCCTGGCTGGCGCAGAGGAGCCCCTGTGGCCCAGGAACTCAGCTGCTTCTGGTGGGGTCCACATTAATGTCCAGGAGGTGAGGCGACCTGCCCAGAGAGAGACGTTCCTCTCTGCACCCTCAACCCTTCACTGCGTGTGGCCCAAGTTCCCGTCACAGACACCGGAGCCACAAACCTGCATTTCTGGGGAGCGGTTCACGGGGACGAAGACGGCAGGCTTCGCTGGGGGCCTGGGCAAGGAGGGGGCTGCTGGTGGAGGAGTTGACAGAGCAGCAGGCGGAGGCAAACCACTGGACCCCGGGCTCTCACCCGCATCCCTTGGCAGAGCTGGTGGTGGACACAGTGCCACCATCTCTGCACCAGCCTCAACTCGCTCAGTGGGTGGAGCCTCATCAGGTTCAGACTCCACTGAGGACTCGGACTCTTCTTCTTCCTCCTGGAGACGGCGCTTCCGGTGGGCCCCGCTGAGGCTGCTGATCTTCTCCTGACCCCGCGTCGCAGTAACCTCGTCAGCCCTCCTGCCGGGAGAGGCAGAAAACAGACACAAAGGCCCCAGGATGGCCCTGAGACAGCTCTGGCTTCTAGCACTCATCAGAGGCTAGGACTCAGAGGCCATGCCCCTTCCCACCTCAGGGCCTTTGCACTTGCTGTTCCTGCTCCTTCCTTGACCTCACTCAAATGTCACCTCTCAGGAACTTTTCTTCAACTACATCCCCGTCCCCTTCCACCCTCTTTCCCTGGCTTTGTCATCCACTTAGTGTTTATCAGCACTAGATATATATACACGCTTTCCACTGATTGTTGCTCATCTGCCCACAATTAAGGGAAGCTCATTATTTTATTTTGGTGCACTGCTCTCTCCTCAGGGCTAAGGAGAGCCTAAGACATAGTATGCACTCAGTAAACAGTCTTTAAACGCACAGCAATGCTTACAGGAACCAGGCGGGCAGGAACTTAAAGAACAGAGCAGGCCAAATGTGCGATGGCGGTGGGTGAGGGGCCTAGGGGAGGACAATGGCTCCACCTGAGGCCACGCATCCTGCAGAAATGCCAGCAGTGTGGTCAAAGCATCCGCCTGTTCAACACTAGGTGGGAATCTGGATTTTAATGTGAAATCTCCTAATTCTTAAATCTTGGCTCTATTGGGTTGAATAGTGTGTCTCCCCCCCTGCCCTCCAATTCATGCCCACTGCAGACTCAGAATGTGACCTCCTTTGGAAATAGGGTCTTTGCAGACATAATTAAGATGAGGTCATATTGGAGTAGGGTGGGCCTTAAATCCAATGATTGGTGTCCTCGTAAGAAGAGAGAAGAGACATAGACACACGCCAGGAGGATGCTAGGTGACAATGGAGGCAGAGGCTGGAGTGATCTGTCTAAAAGCCAGGAAAGGGCAAGGACTGATGGCCAGTAGCAGAAGCTGGGAGGGACATGGAACAGACTCTCCGGCCGCCTGAAGGATTCGACCCTACTCACACCTTGATATGTATATATTTTTTGTATTTTTCTGAAGTGAGAAGCAGGAAGACAGAGAGACAGACTCCCACATACACCTGACCAGGATCCACCCGGCATGCCCACCAGGGGGTGATGCTCTGCCAATCTGGGGCGTTACTCTGTTGCGGCCAGAGTCAGTCTAGTGCCTGAGGTAGAGGCCATGGAGCCGTCCTCAGTGCCCGGGCCAGCTTTGCTCCAATAGAGCCCTGGCTGTAGGAGGAGAACAGAGAGACAGAGAGGAAGGAGAGGGGGAGGGGTGGAGAAGCAGATGAGCGCTTCTCCTGTGCGCCCTGACCAGAAATCAAACCCAGGACTTGCACACGCTGGGCCAATGCTCTACCACTGAGTCAACCAGGCCCACACCTTGATTTCTGACCTTGACTCCTTAGACTCCAAGGTCTCTGCCCACTAGAAGCATTATAGCACACGGGCCACTGCAAAGGTATTTTTTCATAACGTTCCACCCAAGCAAGACGCCGTCACCCGTGCGTGAGGGACAGGCTTCAGAAGGGGCTGGCCGACTCACTCTCTCGTGTGGTACATGCGGTCCCCAGTGCCCAGCTTGGATGTGGTGTAGTACAGTCTCATCTCTGCTTCTGAGACCTGGACCTCACTCAATTTCTGCAGCATCTGTGCGCGCTGGGGAAGGACACAAGTGTGTTAGATGTGTGGGGCCCTCACAAACCTCTCTTCAGAAGGGGTGGGCGGTGAAACGCTACGTAGAATTTCAGTGTGGCCGACACCAACAGCCTTAACCGGTGGCCAGATAGTGATTGCACTGTTGGATGGCGTTCGTATGCCGAGGACTGTGGGAGCCTGGGTTGCCTCGGACTCCCTCAAGAAGTCCGGGGTTAGATACACGAGGCTCTCTCCACATTGCCGGGCCCTAACACGCAGTCTTGAATAAAGCGGCCTGTGGGGCTGTGACCATTGGTTTCTTTACCCTGGTCAGCATTCCTGAGTTTTTGTTTTATTATCCTTGAAATTACACCTATTTTATATGCATTTCTATATATTTCATAATTAAAATTATACCTATTTTGTATGTGTTTCCATATATTTCACACGCACACACAAAAACAAGGTACAGAACAGCAAGGAAACGTACTGCAGAGGATTTTAGAAGGACACACAGAAAAATGAGTACTCTAGGGACTGAGCATCAGGCTGCTAATGGGAGCCCTGTGTGTCCCTGCTGGAGACACAGACAGGACCCAGTGTGGTGGCCTTGGCAGAGAATCAAATGTAAATAGGTGCCGCCTTGAGATCAAGGTTTCTCAGTCTCCCCAGGACTGACCACCATCTTGGGACTCAGCCCGCCTCTCCCCCTTCCCCCGCTCTCCCTCCAGTCTGGAGAGCCGTGTGCAGACCCTGACAGGGTGGGAGTACCTGGCTCTTTTTCTCCTTCTGTTCCAGGACTTTCTGTAGCACCTTCCGCTCTTTCTTGGTCAGAGGCCTCTTCTTCTTCGGCAGCGGCGGGGCCTTGGTCTTCTTTCTCTTCTTCCCCGGCAGGACAAGGGCATTGCTGGCATCCACTCCTTTCAACGGGCCCCTGTCTAAAAAGACACGCTTGCCTGACTCACAGCCCTGGTGTCTAGGGGGTGCAGAGGGCAGCACTCAGGGATGCCCATGAATGCTGGTTTTCTCTGGGGCCCTCCAGCCCCTGTATGAGCCCCCTGAGCGCCCACCTCCATCCCAGTGTAGGGGAGGAAGAGGGGAGGGGGTACCAGTGCATCCCTCGGAGTGGGGCCTGCTCTCAGCAGATCTATGAGACCACAGCTTTTTTTTTTTTTTTTTTTTTTTCATTTTTCTGAAGCTGGAAACAGGGAGAGACAGACTCCCGCATGCACCCGACCGGGATCCACCCGGCATGCCCACCAGGGGCGATGCTCTGCCCACCAGGAGGCGATGCTCTGCCCATCCTGGGCGTCGCCATGTTGCGACCAGAGCCACTCTAGCGCCTGAGGCAGAGGCCACAGAGCCATCCCCAGCGCCCGGGCCACCTTTGCTCCAATGGAGCCCTGGCTGCAGGAGGGGAAGGGAGAGACAGAGAGGAAAGCGCGGCGGAGGGGTGGAGAAGCAAATGAGCGCCTCTCCTGTGTGCCCTGGGCGGGAATTGAACCCGGGTCCTCCGCACGCTAGGCCGACGCTCTACTGCTGAGCCAACCGGCCAGGGCCGAGACCACAGCTTTTATCATAGTAACATTCCAACATACCAAACTTGCAGTCACACCTATTTTAAAATAAACATCACGGTCTGAAAGCATACAATGTAGACCAAAAAAATTCAGCTACCACAGTACCCTGCAACTCAACCTCTGCAGCAGCAGGGGGGATCGACCCTACTCACACCTTAAAATATATATATTTTTTGTATTTTTCTGAAGTGAGAAACGGGGAGGCAGAGAGACAGACTCCCGCATGGTGGGGCGTTGGGGAGTGATGACTGGGGTCTGACATCTGACACTGAAGTTCTCTCTGCAGCGTCCCAGATGGGCAGCGTCTGATTCCTATATTAACGGCTCAGGTTTTGTATGCTTTTACTTAAGCAGTAAAGAGAGGCTATGGGACTCTCATTAAGGAGAACAAGACGATTTTGAGCTACTCAGCTATCTCCCAGGCCACAGTCCTCACCTCCACGCAGGAGGTCCTAGGTGACCCTGCCCCCATTTTTAACTTTCATGGAGCAGATAGACCGCTATTCACGTCGTCTTCAGGTCTTGCCTCTAACGATGCTTCTCAGAGAGGCCTTCCCTATTCACCCTATGATACAACACAACTCACCTCTTCTGCACCTTAGTCCTTCTACCCACACAGCATTTTGTATATTTTACGTGTCTGTCTGCCTGTTTCCTCCCGGGAGTCGCTAAGCTCGATAGGCCAGAAATTTAAGAAAATTCTGTTTTCTTAAATCTCCTTTTCTGTCATGTCTCCAGCGCCTATGAGCTCCTGGTACTTGGGTAGGTGCTCCTGCTAAAAGGAGTGTCAAGCAGCCTGGAGTTGAGCAGGTAGATTTGGCCTCAGAATAACACATTTAGGGCGAGGAGATTATAACCGAAGCCATCAGGATGGATGAAATGAGCTCCTTTTCTTGTCCGGATTCTCCACACTGTTCTACTAGGGCGGGACTCGAAGCGGGAGAAATCCCAGGTAGGTACGGTCCCAAATTCAGTTAAAATTAGACTGTCACTGTCTCCCCTTCTTTGGGTCAATTTAACGGGGAGATCGCTCTAGCTCCACCAGTCCAGAGTTGCGGAGGCAGGGCATCGTCCGGGGCCTCTTCAGCCCCGCTGGCCAACCCCTGTCCGCGAGGCCTCGGTTGGCCCGTCTCCCGAAACCCAGCCCCGGGACGCCTTACCCTCCAGTTCCAGCAGCACGGGGGGCGGCTCTGGGGGGCCCTTCGAGGGGCCAGGGGCCACCTGCTGGCGCCCTTTGACGTTGTAGCGCCGGCGCAGCTTCCCCATGGCTCCCGGGTCCTGCTCAGCTCTGTCCCGAGTCACTAGCAACTCCTAAACACAGCCCACGTGGGTTTCCCTGGTCGGAAAACTTCCGGGCTGTGCTCTCGCGAGAGCCGGGACTAACCGGAAGCCCCCTGAGGGGCGGTGCCGGGGACGAAGCCGGGCTGAAGGGGCGGGGCCAATTTAGTCGTGAGGCGGACCTGAGGTCGAGCAGAGGCTTAAGTGTAAACCCAGGGCTTTTTTCTTTTTTGCTTGTTGTAGTCTGAGTCTCTTAAATGGAATTATCTGCTCATATTAAATTGGCTACTTGGGAGTGGGAATGTTTTGTCACCTTCAAAAATATAGCCCCGTCCCTAATACAAACGTGTTCTCTCCTTTTTCCCCCTTATTTGCACTTTCTGATATTCTTGTTGTAAATATGCAATAGTTGTGTATTAAAAAGGCACTAAATATTTACATTACAGGGATAGAAGAACTAAAAGGAGAAGGCATCTATTAGCTTTAAATCCTCATTACACATCACATTGTCTGCAGTGCACACGGAAATAATACATTTTTGGAATCCTGTAATTATCTTGCAAACAGAACAGTGCTGCCTTTTTTTTTCTGTTGAAAGCATTCACTTGTTAAGGGCAAACATTTAAATGATATCACACACACACACAAAAGGTGAAGGCACTAGGAGTTATTTCAGGATTTTAGAAAGGATAATTTTTTTTTCTTTTCATTTTTTTTCGAAGCTGGAAACGGGGAGGCAGTCAGACAGACTCCCGCATGTGCCCTACCGGGATCCACCTGGCATGCCTACCAGGGGGCGATGTTCTGCCCCTCTGGGGCATCGCTCTGTTGCATCCAGAGCCATTCTAGCGCCTGAGGCAGAGGCCACAGAGCCATCCCCAGCGCCCGGGCCATCTTTGCTCCAATGGAGCCTCAGCTGCGGGAGGGGAAGAGAGAGACAGAGAGGAAGGAAGGGGTAGGGGTGGAGAAGCAGATGGACGCCTCTCCTGTGTGCCCTGGCAGGGAATCAAACCCGGGACTCCTGCACGCCAGGCCGACGCTCTACCGCTGAGCCAACGGGCCAGGGCCAGAAAGGATAATTTTTAAGGACTGACCCAGGAAAAACATTTGAAGACTAGAATGAGATCTGGCTGCAGAGTAGGTAAGCAATTAATAGTTGTTGAATGTATAAATGAATGAATGAGTGAATAAGTGAATGAATGAATGAGGGGTGTAATTCATCCCTGGCCAGGTAGCTCAGTTGCTTAGAACATCCTTCCAATATGCCAAGGTTGTAGGTTCGCTCCCTGGTCAGTGCACTTACAAAAATCAATGAATGCATAAATGGGTGGAACAACAAATCGATGTTTCTCTCTCTCTTCCTCTCTCTCTCTAAAATGAATTAAAAAAAACTTTAAGTATATGATTGAATTTGGATAAACTCTCTTTCTCTCCCCAAAACAATAAACACAGGTATGTGTGAGGATTTAGGTAGTGTACATATGAACATTTTAAAAAGTTGTGTATTGCCTGACCAAGCAGTGGCGCAGTGGATAGAGCATCGGACTGGGATGCGGAGGTCCCAGGTTCGAGACCCCGAGGTTGCCAGCTTGAGTGTGGGCTCATCTGGGTTGAGCAAAAAGCTCACCAGCTTGGACCCAAGGTTGCTGGCTCGAGCAAGGGGTCACTTGGTCTGCTGAAGGCCCGTGGTCAAGGCACACATGAGAAAGCAATCAATGAACAACTAAGGTCTCGCAAGGAGAAACTGATGATTGATGCTTCTCATTTCTCTCTGTTCCTGTCTGTCTATCCCTCTCCCTGACTCACTCTCTCTCTCTCTCTGTAAAAAAAAAAAAAAAGTTATGTATTAACAAATGGATTTTTTAAAATTATTATTTTTTTTTTTTTTACAGAGACAGAGAGTGAGTCAGAGAGAGGGATAGACAGGGACAGACAGGCAGGAACGGAGAGAGATGAGAAGCATCAATCATTAGTTTTTCATTGTGCGTTGCAACACCTTAGTTGTTCATTGATTGCTTTTTCATATGTGCCTTGACTGCAGGCCTTCAGCAGACCGAGTGACCCATCTTGCTGGAGCCAGCCACCTTGGGTTCAAGCTGGTGGGATTTTGCTCAAACCAGGTGAGTCCACACTCAAGCTGGTGACCTTGGGGTCTCGAACCTGGGTCATCTGCATCCCAGTCCCACGCTCTATCCACTGCGCCACTGCCTGGTCAGGCAACAAATGGATTTTTGAAAAAAGTATAATTAGCATATCAAACCTATGTTTTCATTGTTTCGGATGACAGCAATAGTTTCTTTAAATGTGTTTATTTTATTAAATAAAAAGTGTGTCCATTTTTAGATTATTAAGTAGGTAATAGTACATCCCTCTATATATTCTTCTAAAATATTGTATGCTAAAAGATTATCTTCAGAAGAGATAAAGAACATTCTATAAAGCAAGAAGAGAAAGGCATACACAACAACATGGATGTCATAAATATAATGTCGAACAAAAGAGGCCAATCAATAAAGATCCTATTTTGTGATCCCATTTACAAAAAATTCAAAAACAGACCAAAATAAAATCTCCTAAACTTTGGAGGGGGTCATAGTGAATGGGACAGGACAAAAGGAGCCTTCCGCCTGACCAGGCGGTGGCGCAGTGGATAGAGCATCGGACTGGGGTGTGGAAGACCCAGGTTTGAGACCCCAAGATTGCCAGCTTGAGCACGGGCTCATCTGGTTTGAGCAAAACTCACCAGCTTGGACACAAGGTCGCTGGCTCAAGCAAGGGGTTACTTGGTCTGCTGTAGCCCCATGGTCAAGGCACATATGAGAAGCAATCAATGAACAACTAAGGTGTTGCCATGAAAAACTGATGATTGATGCTTCTCATCTCTCTCTGTACCTGTCTGTCCCTATCTATCCCTCTCTCTGACTCTCTCTCTGTCTCTGGAAAAAAAAAAAAAAAAAAAGAGCCTTCCTGGGAAGCCGCCAACCTCCTTCTCCAGAGGTGTACTGCTTATCTGGGTGTTGTTTAAAGTCGTGGAGAGCCACCTTATGATTTGTGTAGTTTCCTGGGCTATACTTCAAAGAAAAATTTTAGTTTAAAAAAAAAAGGAACCTAAAATATATGGCCAATAAATATATGAAAACCTCACCAGGAATCCAAAAAAATGTAAGTTCAAAAATAAGATACAATTGTCCCTGGCCAGTTGGCTCAGCGGTAGAGCATCCACTCTGTCTGTGGAAGTCCCAGGTTGAAATTCTGGATTCCGTTCCCGGTCAGGGCACACAGGAGAATTGACAAAAATGTTTTATTTTCTGGGTTGTCTCAAAAAAATATCTGGTTAGCCTGATCAGGTGGTGGCGCAGTGGACAGAGCGTCAGACTGGGATGCGGAGGACCCAGGTTCGATACCCCGAGGTCGCCAGCTTGAGCGCGGGCTCATCTAGTTTGGGTAAAGCTCACCAGCTTGGACCCAAGGTCGCTGGCTTGAGCAAGGGGTTACTCAGTCTGCTGAAGGCCCGCGGTCAAGGCACACAACGAAAAACTGATTGATGCTTCTCATCTCTCTGTTCCTGTCTGTCTGTCCCTCTCTCACTGACTCTCTCTCTCTGTCTGTGTAAAAAAAAAAAATCTGGTAAGACATGGTCTGTTTGATTTAGGACGTGAACACGGGCCTGGCACTGTCTTTGGTTATGGCTCTTAGGTCTTTAAAAATCAATAATCCTGCCCTCCCTTCACTTTTTGTGCCATTTATTATAGAAGAAACTGGGTCGTTGGTCCTACTTGGCTGATTGCTTCTGCTTCTTCAAATTATTTTCCTCCGTCCCCCATATTTCCAGTTAACTGTTGGTTGGGTGGAGAGAGGCCAGTATGCTTCAAAGTGCAAGAATCCTTTACAAGGTGGCGCTGGCACTTCCTGCTACTAAAGTTGGCGGGCCCACGTCAAGACAACTTGGCCCCTTTCGGTTTCAGTGCCCCAGCTATGTCTTGGTTTTAATCTCTGGATGACCATCGTCTGGATCGATCTTTTCCTGACGGGCTGCACAGTGATATTCTAATTCTCTTACTCCTTCCTCATTTACTAGCTGGACTTTCCTGAAAAGAACTTTCCCGCAGCTATTTTGTGACTCGGCAACCCAGTTTATTCAAGAAAAAACTAGAGGGATGCCAGACGCTTTCCCTTTATTTAAACATTTCAGAATGAATGAATGAGCTGGTGCCCTTGGCATCGGCAAGGGTGGCCAATTATTGGGTAACATTATTAAGTTCAGTGATATAAAATATATGTATGTTTTCCAATAAACTACAGTCGTTTATCCTTGGGGAGGCTATTGCAAGTTTTCCAGGTGTGGGTTTGCTTTACAGAAAAGTTAAAAAAAAAAAAAAAAGAATTAGAAGAAGGTTGAAATCCCACTAAGTCTGGGAGGGCTTCCGGAAGGAGGGGGCAAGAAGATTAAGCGACTTCAGGCCCTTCCCGCCGACTTCTACGGGGTGGGAGGCGGACTCCCGCGCCTCGGGGCGGGGACGGGCGTGGGCACGTGGGCAGGGCCGTCGCGCCTTTGCGCGCGGGGCGGGGCGGGTGGCGTAGCGGCGGCAGCAGTCACAGACGCTGCGCGCGGTCCCTGCGGGAGTCGCGGCGTCTCCGTGCGGCCCTCAGTCCTCTCCCCGACCCCGCGTCCCTCCGGCCCCAGGATGGGCGCGCGCGCCTCGGGCTGGCCCCGGGCCCGCGCTGGGCTCCTGCTGCTGCTGCCGCTGCTGCTCGGGCTGCTGGCCCCGGGCGCGCAGGGGGCGCGGGGCCGCGGCGGCACGGAGAAGAACAGCTACCGTCGCACGGTCAACACCTTCTCGCAGAGCGTCAGCAGCCTGTTCGGCGAGGACAACGTGCGCGCTGCTCAGAAGGTGGGCGCCGGGCTCGCGCCAGCGCTCGCGGTCACCTTGCCCCGGCCGTCGCGCACCTGGCGGCGGGGCCGACCTGGGCCGTGGGCGGCCTCCGGGCGTGGGGAGAGAGAGATGTGGGGACGTGGGTGCCCGGGATGGGGGTGCCCAGTTTGCGTCCTGCGGCTTGCCCGGCCTGTGCCGGTTCTGGCGGCGGGTTCCAACGCGAGGCGAAGGCGCAGGGCCTCGGGGCGCCCTGAACTCGAACGCCCCACTTCTCCTTGGACCTTGCCCCTTAGGGCGCCGGGGCCTCGGCCGAGCTGCGCTGACGCGGGCCGCGCCTCTCATTCATTCATTCTACACGTTTGAATGAGCACCTACTGTGAGCCAGGCACCCTGCGGACTGACTGCCCAGGGGGCGTCCTGCCGGCTTGAACCCTCTCCTCCCACGCTGCTGCGCTCTCCCCAGCGACCCCGGATTTCTTCTAGCCTCGCACCCGAACCACTTCCCGGGGCCCCTAGCGGCCTTCCCCTTTCTGATGCGAAGATAGCTATGCTTATTTATTTAATTATTTACTTACAAGGAAAGAGAAGGAGCGATGCATGCTTGTTCTGTTGCGTTGGCAACCAGGCACTGAACGCCTACTGTGTGTCGGGCCTTTCAATTTGGAGCATTTTGTTCACTTGAGCTGTTTAGGAGCTTCCAGTCCTCCTGGCATGGTGTCTAGGGCTCAGGAGGAGCTCAGGGAGTCTCCCTGACCCCCGCTGGGCCCGCAAAGCTAGGTGGAATGGGGCCACTTTTGAGGTGAAAGTTCACCAGTAGCTCCCCAGGAAGGGGAAGTGAAAAGACCGGCTCGTGGTAATGTGGTTCCTTGAGTAAATAACCTTACCGTCCTCCTGTAAATTCCTTGTTTGCGCTAGCCACGGGCACGGGATGTTGGAAGAGAGAGAAAGTTTGGGTTCAAGTTCGGGCCTGACCCCTTACAGACTGGATGACTTTCGGCAAGTTGCCTCACTTCTTTGCGTCTCAGTGTCTTTATCCTGTCCTGGGGGAGAATAATACCCCCTTCGTTGTCAGTGTGTGATTGTGAATGGCTGGTACTTTCCTGGCCCAGAGTCATGGCTGAATTAGTATGTGCTGCTAGTAGTTTTGTCCTCGCCAGGGCACAAGTCAGCGTTGCTTAGCTGGGATGGAAGGACGTTTTTCTGGTACTTGAGATGGATGGGGGGGGGGGGGGAGAACATTGAGTCCCACATCAGATTGACTGGATCTTCTTATTGGGTGGAATGAAAGGCAGGTTACTGTGTTAGGAAAACTAACCTCTGACCATCCTCTCCAGAGGATGTGTGCAGTCACCTCTTGTGGAGGCTGGGGATCCTGGGGAGACATAACTCCATGTAGGGGGTCAGAAAGGGAGAAAGCATGACCAAACACCTGAATGCAGAAAGGGGGCCTGGGCTTGGAGGATGAGCACATTGAATCTGTGTGCCCCAAGCGATTTGAAAGCGGGACACTTGTTTTGGAGCAAACAGAAGTCTAACTTCTTGGCACAGGATGGGTAGAAAGAAGCAACCCACATCTCAGCAGATGCTTGTGTGTGACTGTAAGGTCCACAGCTGTGAAACACAAAATAGTTAATTAAGGGCTGTTAACCTCTGGGTTGGTATCAGTAGGACAAGCTGTATTCTGGCAAGGAATCTGAGACTCTCGAGGTCAGAACTCTTTCTTGAGTCAGCTGGGGATTGTGCCTCCAATAGAAGTGGTGGCTAGTCTACGGCCATACCACCCTGAACGCGCCAGATCTCGTCTGATCTTAGAAGCTAAGCAGGGTCAGGCCTGGTTAGTACTTGGATGGGAGAAGGGGTGGCCATACTAACTTCTGTTATCTGCTTAAAATGCACTTAGTGCTTTTATCAATACAGTAACTCATTTAATCCTTAGACCAATCCTATGAGGTAGGCACTGCTACTGTTTCCATCTTACAGATGGACAGATGGGGTAACTGAGGCACAACGGTGATTTAGTGACTGGCATCAGGTGAGGCCGAGTGGCAGAACTGGGATTTGAACCCAGGCAGTGTGGGCCTGGAGCCCATGGTCTTCGTGCCTCATAACCCTTCCTGTTGTTTTTCCCATCTATGCAGTTTATAGGGTGACCTGACATTTGATTTCCTGCTGAGCGTAGCCCAGACTGCTAGGCTTGGGGGAGATCGTTTTGTTCATCTTAAGGAAAGGAAACGGGATTTGGCTAGCAATGGTCATTTTCAGGGTGCCTGGGTTTACGAATTAGAGTCATACCTGCTTGGTGGGTTGTGGAGTTTGAGGGTATTTAAAAGGACACACTATTTTCTTCATCTAGGGCTTGTCTAAAATAAACCCGTGACCTTCTGGTTTGGAGCATGGGCCTCGCTGACCAACCGACAAGGGGTTGAACTCCAGCTCTGCTTTTTCATGAGCTCTGTGACCTTGGGCCTGTTGCCTGACCTCTCTGTGTCTCATTTGTGCACAGGAGATACATTGAGGGTTGCATGTGATTGGCTGGTGTGTACAGCGAATACCAGGCACTGAATATGCATGAGTGGTATAAGTTTGTTTGTTTGTTTGTTTTTATTAAGAGAGAGGCCAAATTGTTTGAGCCATGGCTGCAGGAGGTGAGGGGAGAGAGAAAAGGGGGAAGGATGGTCACTTCTCCTGTGTGCCCCAACCGGGAATCAAACCCGGGACTTCCACACACCGGGCCAATGCTCTACCACCGAGCCAACCAGCCAAGGCCTTAAAATGTTTCTATAAGAAGAGATTCAGCTGGTAGGACAGTGGTGGATTCATTAATTCACTTAAAAATTATTAAGTCACTTTTACACAAGTGTTCCCAGAGGCACTATTCACATTTAGCCAAAAAATGGGAACCAGCCACATGTGTATCAGCTGGTGAATGGATCAACTGTGATCTGTTCAGGCAATGGAGTATGCTTCAGCCGTAAGCAGGAATGAAGTTCTGATGACATGCTACAAGTGTGTAGGGAGGAAGCACTGATACTCAGATGAACCTTGAAAATAAAGACACAAAAGGTCACATGCTACCTGATTCTATTTCTATGGAATGTCCAGAGCACAGACACAGAAAGCAGATTACTGGTCACTAAGGGGAGGGGACATAAGGGAGTTACTGCTAAATTGATAGGGAAGTTCTTTTTTGGTTGATAAACTAGGCAGAGGTGATGGTTGCACATTTCAAACAAACTTACTGTCACTAGATTGTACACTTTAAAATGGTTAAAATAGTCAATTTTATGGTATGTGTACAATTTTAAAATTTTTTCTGAAGCACCCACTTTATGGAGCACAAGACAGATAAAATGTCCCCTGTCGGGGACCTTTCACAGGACAGGAGTAAGAACGTAAAATGTAAATGCGACGAGGTTGGTTATTTCAGAGCGATGAGTGTTGTTCAAGAGATAAAACTGGGTGATGCAATACTAACGGTGGATAACCCTTGTTTAAGATTAGCACGTGTCTGGCACTGTTCTGACAGAGGTTCTGTTACTGTGTCACCCCTATTTTACAGATGAGGAAAGCAGGGCACAGAAAGGTTGGGTCTCTTGCCCACAGTTCTGCTTATCAGTGGTAGGAAGCTTGGTGTGTCCACAACACTCATATTCCCTGCTGAGCTGGAAGTAACTGGAGTCGAGTGGCCATGGGAGGGAGCTGAATGACAAGGAGCCAGAGGGGCAGAGGAGACAGCAGGAGCAATGTCCTGTTCCCACCAATCAGCTGGACTTTTGCCTGTGCAGGAAGGGGAGGGTGGGCTTGGTGTAGTGAGGGTCTGGGAGGCTTCAACATTGACCCAGGAGAGGAAACAGTGCATCACACAGGACCTAGGGGTTAACAAAGGACAGTCTATTGTGATGCAAGAAAGGCATTGTAGAGAGTGGGGAGCAGGGGGCATCTGGGGTCCTGCCTGGAGGAGGAGGCAGGAGTTGGGTCTGGGAAGATGGGTTGGCAGGCAAAGGGAAGGTCAGGGACAAGGTTGGGGGCTAGGTTTCCAGGTGGCCGCATGGAGGTCTGGATCTTGGGGTGCACAGGGAAGAATCCAGCTTGACCCTTTGGTGGAATATTGAAGCTGAGAACTGTTTGTTTTATTTCTTTTTTTATTTTCCCTTGCTCTTTTGCTTTTGTTTCAGTTTAGGTTTTTGTTGTTGTTGTTGGTTGTTCTTTTTTTAAGCTTAACATTTATTGGCCTTAAAAAAGAGTAATGCCATAGTTGCATGGAATACCATTTCAAATAGTTCAAAAAAATTCTTCCCACCTCCGACTTCATCTCTTGTCCTTCCTAGAAGCAGCCAGATGTTCTGAGCTGGCATAAACGTAGAGGTGTCTAGGTTCCACCCCCTTGGTGGTTTGCAGTGTGTTTGACACTATGTACGCTGTTCTGCACCTTTTTAAATTAAAAGTTGGAGGTCAAACATTATCAGTACATGCACTCTCGCATCCTTCTTTTTAGAGGGCTGTAAAAAGAGCAAATTATTTTAAGAATATACCGTAGTTTCAGCCACCCCTAATGGTGGATGTTTTATTAGTTTCCTATTTGCCATTCAAACAAGGCTGCCCGAAAAGCCTTTATCAATTCTGTGTGTGTGTGGTGTGTGTACGTGCTTGCACGTAGACAGATTAATCTGTAAGTTAGAAATAGAATGGCTGAGCCAAAGGGTCTGTGCATTAAACAAAATTAAAAACAATTAAAAAAAATTCAGTGCAAGGAAGGGAGGCAGAGACAGACTCCTGCATGTGTCCCAACCGGGATCCACCTGGCAAGCCCACTAGGGCGCGATGCTCTGCCCATCTGGGGCTTTGTTCAATTGCTCAGCATCCAAGCTCTTCTTAATGCCTAAGGAAGAGGCCAGGGAGCCATCCTCATCACCCAGGGACAACTTATTCCAATTGAGCCATGGCTGCAGTAGGGGAAGAGAGAGAGAGAGAGAGAAGGGGAGGGGAAGGGGTGGAGAAACAGATGGGTGCTTCTCCTGTGTGCCCTGACCAGGAATCAAATTCAGGACATCCACATGCCAGGCTGACACTCTACCACTGAGCCAACTGGCCAGGCTCTTAAAACTTTTATTAATTGATTTTAGAGAGAGAAACATTGACCTGTTGTTCCACTTATGTATGCCTTCATTGGTTGATTTATTATTTTTTTAGATTTTTTTTTTTGGTCTTCATTGATTTTAGAGAGAGGAGGGAGAGAGAGAGAAAGAGTGAAAGGGGGAGGAGTGGGAAGCATCAACTTGTAATAGTTGCTTCTCTTGTGTACCTTGACTGGCGACCTCAGCTTTCCAGGTCATTGCTTTATCCATTGCACCACCACAGATCCGGCCGTTGGTTGATTCTTATATGTGCCCTGGCTGGGGATCAAACCCAGAACCTTGGTGTATTTGGACGATGCTCTAACCCCCTGGTTGGCAAACTGCGGCTCTTTGGCCCCTTGAGTGTGGCTCTTCCACAAAATACCACGTGCGGGTACTACCTCGATAAGAAATGCACCTACCAGTATAGTTTAAGTTTAAAACATTTGGCTCTCAAAAGAATTGTCAATCATTGTACTGTTGATATTTGGCTCTGTTGACTAATGAGTTTGCTGACCACTGCTCTAATCCACTGAGCACCCAGCTAGGGCTTAAAATGTTTAATTGAAATATAATTGGTACCTATTCCTGTGGGATAAACATCCTAAGTTGTCATGCACTGAGCACACCCATGAGACTAGCTTGGGGCTCTAGAAATGGATTGTTCAGCCCTCTCTGCCCCAAAATAACCACTCTCCTGACTTCTGACAACATGAATCAGTTCTGTCTGCTTGTATCCTCTATACCAGGGGTTGGGAACCTTTTTTGCTGAGAGAGCTATGAATGCCACATATTTTAAAATGTATTTCCATGAGAGCCATACAATGACCCATGTACGTTAAGCATAATCCAATAAAAATTTGGTGTTGTCCCGGAGGACAGCTGTGATTGGCTTCAGCCACTGCAACCATGAACATGAGTGGTAGGAAATGAATGGATTGTAATACATGAGAATGTTTTATATTTTTAACATTTTTATTTATTTTTTTATTAAAGATTTGTCTGCGGGCCAGATGCAGCCATCAAAAGAGCTACATCTGGCTCGCGAGCCATAGGTCCCTGACCCCTGCTCTATACACAGTTTCACATACATGTTTACTACTGAGAGATAGTACGAAATTGTTTCCAAAGAGCTACTCTGCTTGTACCAAATAGATGTGAGGTGTGTGGTTCCCAAACCTGCTTCAACGAAGAATGTCATTAAATTTTCTGGTTTTATTATATTTGAGATAGATGGTCTTTTTGTTTACTCAGAATCTTACTGGCATTTTGTTTTCTGAGAACTGCCTCTTTTTTTGCCATTATTTTCTGTTGAACTGTTGGTCTTTTTTGTTTTGTTTGTTCTTAAGAGGCTTGCTTTTTTGGCTGTTTGCAAGAAAGTGTTTTGAGCAAAATAACTTTGACACTTTCTAGTCTTTTTTCCCCCCAACAACATTGTAGCAGCTTTACTGGGGTAAAATTGACATCACAGGTCAGGACAGCCAGTATTTAAAGTGGGACAAAAGTACAGTGTGTCCGTAAAGTCATGATGCACTTTTGACCGGTCACAGGAAAGCAACAAAAGATGATAGAAATGTAAAATCTGCACCAAATAAAAGGAAAATCCTCCCAGTTTCTGTAGGATGATGTGGCAGCATGTGCGCATGCACAGATGATGACGTAACACCATGTATAGCAGAGCAGCCCACGGCCATGCCAGTCGAGATGTGGACGGTACAGAGGAAAGTTCAGTGTGTTCTGTGGCTCGCTAAATTTGAATCCATGACCAAAGTGCAACGTGAATATCGATGCGTTTATAACGAAACTCCACCACATAGGAATAACATTACTCGGTGGGATAAGCAGTTGAAGGAAACCAGCAGTTTGGTGGGAAAACCCTGTTCTGGTAGGTCATCCGTCAGTGACGACACAGGCTGCTGAACATCCTCATGCCTACGTTGAGTACGAACATAACACCCCTAAAGTGAACGTGTGGTGTGGCCTGATGCACGATAAGGTGATAGGACCATTTTTTTTCGCGGAGCAGTCTGTGACGGCAAAGTCCTGTCTTGACATATTGAAATTGTATGCAGTGCCACAATTTCCAGAAGGTGTCATCTTTCAACAGGACGGTGCTCCTCCACACTACGCCACCATTGTTTGTGAGTTTCTGGATAGAACATTCCCCCAGCAGTGGATAGGCAGGGGTTCTGTCAAATCATGGCCACCACGATCCCCGGATCTGACGCCCTTAGACTTTTACTTTTGGGGTTATGTGAAGCAACATGTGTACATTGAACGTAACAACGACATTAATCACTTAAAACAGAGAATCACAGACGTTATTCACTCTGTTACACCAGACATCCTTACTCGTGTGTGGCAAGAACTTCACTATCGATTGCATGTACGTAGGGCAACAAATGGAGCCCACATAGTACTGCACTGAATAGGTATGAAACTAGGAGAGTTTTCCTTTATTTGGTGCAGATTTCACATTTCTATTGTCTTTTGTTGCTTTCCTGTGACCGGTCAAAAGTGCACCATGACTTTACGGACACACTGTATACTTTTTGCTAAAATTTTTTTGATATATGTATTCACCCAGAGAGAGAGAGAGAGAAGCATCAACTCATTGTTCTACTTAGTTGTGCCCTCATTGTTTGCTTCTCTATGTGCCCTGACGGGGATCGAACCTGCAACCTCAGCACACCAGGACGACTCTCTATCCTGGCGTTATTGTCTATCTTTTTGATGATAGCCCTCCTAGTGGGCTGAGTGGTACCTCGTTGTGGCTTTGACTGGCCAGTGACCATTTGTATTGTCCCAGAGTGTGTATTATCTGATTGCTTCCTCAAGGCTCAAGGGAGGGCGTGTAATTCCAGCAAGAAGTCTACCCCAGGGTCTTGGGTCCTTGCCGTGGCGGCATCTCAGGCCACACCGTGGCTACTTGTCCCTTTCCTTTGATCCTTGGTTGAAGCTCAGCTGGCCCTTCACGCTCCTCCCCCTGTATAATTCATTCATGGACCACACTGTTCTGTTCCAGCACGGTGCATTTGGGTGCCTCCTTGCATTTCCCTGTGTCCTCAGAGGCTTGGACACCTGACTGGCAGGAACCTTGCCCCTTCTCTGACTCTCTCAAGATGTCTTTGCCTCTTGAGCCCCAATTCTCCTTGGGCAAGTGAGGTGTCCTGGCCTGTCTTCTGCCAGAGGAGAGAGGTGATGAAACCCGAGTTTGAGTAACCCTGTCCCCTCAGCCCTGGCCACACGCGGGTGCTGCCAGTCTGTTCATCTTGAGTCTCCCTGGTTTTAATTTTTCATCCTGAGAATGGTCCATTGTGCTCAGAGGGAGGAAGAATCAGATAATGAACCTGGGGACCATTAGCCGGCGCTTCCACTAATCAACTTTCTGCCACTTTTATTTTATTATTATTTTTTTTGCATTTTATTTTTTATTTATTTATTTATTTTTTTATAAATAAATTTTTATTTTAATGGGGTGACATCAATAAATCAGGGTACATACATTCAAAGAAAACATTTCCAGGTTATCTTGTTATTTAGTTATGTTGCATACCCATCACCCGAAGAGAGATCGTCCTCCACCACCCTCCATCCAGTTTTCTCTGTACCCCTCCCCCTCCCCCCTCCCTCCTTCCCTCCCCCACCCCCCATAGCCAGCACACTCCTGTTCATGCCTCTTAGTCTCGCTTTTATGTCCCACCAATGTATGGAATCCTGCAGTTCCTTTTTTTTTCTGATTCACCCATTTCACCCCGCACAATGCTACCAAGACTCCACCATTCCGCTATAAGTGATCCGATGTCACCCTTTCTCCTAGCTGAATAATATACCATGGTGTATATGTGCCCCATCTTCTTCATCCAGTCCTCTATTTTTTTTACAGTGATTAACAGCCTTTAAGCAAACACTTTTATTTTTATTACAAAAAATTTTTCAATTGCTGTTTACATTCAGTGTATGTTATTTTCAGGCGTGCAGCAGCACAGTGGTTAGACAATCATATACTTTACAGTGTTGCCCCAAGAAGTCTAGCACCCACCTGGCACCATATATGTTGTTATTACAGTAGTATTGATGATACTCCCTACACTGTTTTTATTTTTTATTTTTATTTATTTACTTTTTTACAGAGACAGAGAGAGTCAGAGAGAGGGATAGACAGGGACAGATAGACAGGAATGGAGAGATGAGAAGTATCAATCATTAGTTTTTTGTTGTGCGTTGCAACACTTTAGTTGTTCATTGATTGCTTTCTCATAGGTGCCTTGACTGTGGGCCTTCATCAGACAGAGTAACCCCTTGCTTGAGCCAGCAACCTTGGGCTCAAGCTGGTGAGCTTTTGCTCAACCAGATGAGCCCGCGCTCAAGCTGGTGACCTTGGGGTCTCGAACCTGGGTCTTCCGCATCCCAGTCTGTTGCTCTATCCACTGCACCGCCGCCTGGTCAGGTGCTACGCTGTGTTTTATGTCCTGTGATTCTTTTCTAACTACCAGCAATACGTTACAATCTTTTCATCCAGCCCCCCAATACTCCCTATGCTATTATTACATCTAGCTCCCTCCACCCCCATCAAAACATCTTTAACCTGGAAATCTAATTTTCAGCTAACCTCAGACATGTTAGCTGGGAACTGAATCCTCGCTTCCTCCCATTTCACAGCCCAGAAAACTGAGGCGCAGGGAGGTGCAGCAGTGTGAGCAGTATGGTCTCTTTCTTTTTTTCTTTTTCTTTTTTTTTTTTTTTTTGTATTTTTCTGAAGCTGGAAACGGGGAGACAGACAGACTCCCGCATGCGCCCTACCGGGATCCACCCGGCACGCCCACCAGGGGTGAAGCTCTGCCCACCAGGGGGTGATGCTCTGCCCCTCTGGGGCGTCACTCTGCCGAGACCAGAGCCACTCTAGCGCCTGGGGCAGAGGCCAAGGAGCCATCCCCAGCGCCCGGGCCATCTTTGCTCCAATGGAGCCTTGGCTGCGGGAGGGGAAGAGAGAGACAGAGAGGAAGGAGGGGGGGTGGAGAAGCAAATGGGCGCTTCTCCTATGTGCCCTGGCCGGGAATCGAACCCGGGTCCCCCGCACACCAGGCCGACGCTCTACCGCTGAGCCAACTGGCCAGGGCTAGTATGGTCTCTTTCTTCCCAAACACCTGCCTCCTCCCTCTTTCTGGAGGCATTGGTAGGTGTCAGTTTAAAGGCCCAATACCCCTTTCTCACAAAAGCCTGGTGAGTACCCCTTCCCTTTTTTTTCCCTTTGAACAAATGATCCAAACTGCTGTCTGCTGACATGTGTACACATCCTATGTGCTGTGCATAACCATGACGGGAGAAACAAAAGGTGGAATGCTGTTTGGCAGTGAAGGAGAGTTGAGGAGTGGTTCGTGCAATGACACGGGTGAACCTGGAAGATGTTATTGTGAGGCAGAGGAGCCAGGAACAAAAGGTTGTGTTGTGTGTGATTCTTTTTCTATGCAATAAATGTCCAGAACGGGTAGATCCGTGGAGGGGCAAAGCAGACGAGTGGCGGCCTGGGTTAGGGGGAGGAGGGATGGAACGTTCTAGAGTTAGATTAAGGTGATGGTTGGTTGCCAGTTATGCTGAGTTGTATATTTTAAAGACATGACCTTTATGGTGCGTGCATGATCTGTCCATAAAGCTCTTTAACAGAATAGAATCCTCACCAAACCAGCACCAGTGTGCTTTCTGGCTGGGTGAGATATGTCCCCCCCCACACACACAGTGGGACAGTCACCCTCTCTGCCATCCGACATGGATACATTTTTTTTTCTGGCATTGCCCTTAAGGTGTTTGGTGGTGGTGGTGTTTTTTGTTTGTTTGCATTTATTTAAAAACAGATCTCCCATTATTTTTTTATCTTTCCATTTTTATTTATTTATTTATTTTTACAGAGTCAGAGAGAGGGATAGACAGGGACAGACAGGAACGGAGAGATGAGAAGCATCAATCATTAGTTTTTCATTGTGCATTGCGACACCTTAGTTGTTCATTGATTGCTCTCCCATATGTGCCCTGACCGCCAGCCTTCAGCAGACCGAGTAACCCCTTGCTCGAGCCAGCGACCTTGGGACCTTGGGTCCAAGCTAGTGAGCTTTTTGCTCAAACCAGATGAGCCTATGCTCAAGCTGGCGACCCTGGGGTCTCGAACCTGGGTCCTCAGCATCCCAGTCCAACGCTCCATCCACTGTGCTACCGCCTGGCCAGGCTCCTTCCATTTTTTTTGTAATAGCAGCTTGTCAAGGTCTAATTCACTTGGCACACAATCCCCCACTGGACATGTGCCATTCAGTGCATGTCAGCGCGTGCCGAGAGCTGTGCAGCCTTCGCCGCAGCCAACGTGGGAACGTTTGCATCACCCCAAAAAGAAATTACCTGCCCTTTCTAGCTGTCACCCTTCTCTCCAGCCCCTGGCAACCACCATTCTGCTTTCTGCCTGATGGGTTCCCCTCCTCTGGACATTGCACACAGAGGGGATCATGCACCATGTGTCCTTGGTGACCCCGTGGCTTTTCCTCTGCCTGGTGTTTTCAAGCCCATGCATGTTGAAGCAGGAGTGGGTGCCTCATTCTTCTTCGTGGCTGAGTGACGTCCCACTGGGGTGGTTCTCCCCCGTTTTGTTTATTCTTCATTAGCTAGTAGGCATGTGGCCTTTTTTAGAGAGAGACAGAGATAAGGATAGAGAGACAAATGGAGACAGACAGGAAGGGAGAGAGATGAGAAGCATCAATTCTTTGCTGCGGCACCTTAGTTCATTGATTGTTTTCTTATATGTGCCTTGACCGGGGAATATAGCAGAGCCAGTGACCTCTTGCCCAAGCCAGCAACCCTTGGCTCAAAGCCAGCGACCTGGGTCCTCTGCATCCCAGTTGGACACTCTATCCGCTGCACCACTGCTTGGTCAGGCTTTTTTTTGTGTGTATTTTTCTTAAGTTGGAAACGGGGAGGCAGTCAGACAGACTCCCGCATGCGCCCGACCGGGATCCACCCGGCATGCCCACCAGGGGGCGATGCTCTGCCCATCTAGGGCATCTGTTGCAACCAGAGCCATTCTAGTGCCTGAGGCAGAGGCCACAGAGCCATCCTCAGCGCCCGGGCCAACTTTGCTCCAATGGAGCCTCGGCTGCGGGAGGGGAAGAGAGAGACAGAGAGGAAGGAGAGGGGTAGGGGGGTGGAGAAGCAGATGGGTGCTTCTCCTGTGTGCCCTGGCTGGGAATCAAACCTGGGACTCCCGCACGCCAGGCCGATGCTCTACCACTGATGTTTAATTTTAATTTCTATTTATTCATTTTAGAGAAGAGAGGAAGAGACAGAGAGGAGAGGAGAGACAGAAGGGGGGGAGGAGCTGGAAGCTTCAACTCCCATATGTGCCTTGACCAGGCAAGCCCAGGGTTTCGAACCGGTGACCTCAGCATTTCCAGGTCAACGCTTTATCCACTGCGCCACCACAGGTCAGGCTCTACCACTGATTTTTTTTTTTTTTTTCTTTTCATTTTTCTGAAGCTGGAAACAGGGAGAGACAGTCAGACTCCCGCATGCGCCCGACCGGGATCCACCCGGCACGCCCACCAGGGGCGACGCTCTGCCCACCAGGGGGCGATGCTCTGCCCATCCTGGGCGTCACCATGTTGCGACCAGAGCCACTCTAGCGCCTGGGGCAGAGGCCACAGAGCCATCCCCAGCGCCCGGGCCATCTTTGCTCCAATGGAGCCTTGGCTGCGGGAGGGGAAGAGAGAGACAGAGAGGGAAAGCGCGGCGGAGGGGTGGAGAAGCAAATGGGCGCTTCTCCTGAGTGCCCTGGCCGGGAATCGAACCCGGGTCCTCCGCACGCTAGGCCGACGCTCTACCGCTGAGCCAACGGACCAGGGCTCTACCACTGATTTTTAAAGATTTTATTTATTCATTTTTTTGAGAGAGGAGAGATAGAAAAGTGGGGGGTGGGAGGAGAGGCAAGAAGCATCAACTCATAGTTGCTTCCTATGTGTGCCTTGATCAGGCAAGGCCAGGGTTTCCCGCCAGCGATTTCAGCATTCCAGGTCAGTGCTTTTATCCACTGTGCCACCACAGGTCAGGTAGCTTGCTCTTTAACTAGGTAGATTTTTTGAGTGCTGTTACCAAAGGCTAAACCGATGATGTCCTTTCACTGGGGATACTGGGGTCCATGTTCTGTGACAACACTGGCATGTGGACCGTTTATACCAAGTGCTTGGAGCATTTCACACGACTATCCCCTTGACTGTTCAAATAAGCAGACTGGGCAGGCGTTATTGCCTTCCTTTTTGTCTGGGACGTAGAGGACTTAAGTTGATAGCACACTTGTGCCCAGCTTACCAAGCAAAGAGGCAGAGCTGAGGTTTGAACCCTGGCAGGTAAGCTCCTGGCTCAAGGCACTCTAAACTAAGCCACAGTACCGGCACACAGGCTGCTGCTCTCCTGGTCTCTGATTCGACCCTGTCCCTCCTTTTTCCATTTGTGTACTAGAGGAGGGATCCAACCAGGATATCCTATTTTAAATTCTGTAGCAAAAAAAAAAAAAAAATCAGTAAATGAAATCTAAAATGATGTAGCCAATTCACTCCAAGGCCTGTATCCTCCACACGTGAGCCAAAGTGCACATGTACAGGGTCCTGTTGTCCTGTTGCTGGAATAGCGACATGGGGACAACCCAGGTGCCCATCAAGAGGGGGTTGGTAAAACGGCGGGTATACACACCAGCTTTACAGAGATACAGAGAGAGAGAGAGTCAGAGAGAGATGAAAAGCATCAATCATTAGTTTTTCGTTGCACATTGCAACACCTTAGTTGTTCATCGATTGCTTTCTCATATGTGCCTTGACCGCGGGCCTTCAGCAGACCAAGTAACCCCTTGCTCGAGCCATCAACCTTGGTTCCAAGCTGGCGAGCTTTTGCTCAAACCAGATGAGCCCGCGCTCAAGCTGGCGACCTCAGGGTCTCAAACCTGGGTCTTCCGCATCCCAGTCCAACGCTCTATCCACTTCGCCACCGCCTGGTCAGGCTGCCTCGTTCTTTTTAAAGCTGGTGTGTATGGCCTGAGGTGTTGCAATGCGCAATGAAAAACTAATGATTGATGCTTCTCATCTCTCCGTTCCTGTCTGTCTGTCCGTCCCTGTCTATCCTAATCTCTTACTCTCTCTCTCTGTCTCTTAAAAAAAAAAAAAAAAAGAATGAGGCAGCTCTTTGGGGGCTAAGGCTAATCGTTCAGATACGAGAGAAACTTCAGAGCTGCACGCACTTGCCGCTGTTCGTGGAGAAAAGCTGGTCAATGCCGTTGTTCATGTGGCACATCCAAGAGTGCTGATGATGGTGCTCTAGAGAGGACTTGGGGCACGAGGTGGTGATATTTATAATATTGGGTTTTATGCCATGTGTATAGAATATCACTTATTCAAAAACAAAACAAGCCTGACTAGGTGGTGGCACAGTGGAAAGAACGTCGGACTGGGATGTGGAGGACCCAGGTTCGAGACATCTGGTTTGAGCAAAGCTCACCAGCTTGGACACAAGGTCACTGGCTCAAGCAAGGGGTTACTTGGTCTGTTGAAGGCCCACGGTCAAGGCACGTATGAAAAAGCAATCAATGAACAACTATGGTGTCACAACAAAAAACTGATGATTGATGCTTCTCATCTCTTTCCGTTCCTGTCTATCCCTATCTATTCCTCTCTCTGACTCTCTCTCTGTCTCTGTTAAAAAAAAACAACAAAAAACCAAAGTGTCATCGTTTCTTAAAACTCTTTTTTTTGTTTCTATTTTTTTGAAGTTAGAAGCGGGGAGGCAGTCAGATAGACTCCCGCATGTGCCCGACCGGATCTACCCAGCATGCCCACCAGGGGGCGATGCTCCATTGCAACCGGAACCATTCTAGCATCTGAGGCAGAGGCCATGGAGCCATCCTCAGTTCCCCGGGCCAACTTTGCTCCAATGGAGCCTTGGCTGCAGGAGGGGAAGAGAGAGAGAGAGAGAGAGAGAAAGGAGAGGGTGGAGAAGCAGTTGGGCACCTCTCCTGTGTGCCCTGGCCAAGAATCGAACCCAGGACTTCCACACACGGGGCCAACACTCTACCACTGAGTCAACCGGCCAAGGCCCTCTCATGTTTTTTTAACAACAAAAAAGGGAAATAAGCCATGCAAAAAAATAAATAAATAAAAAGGTGAAATACGGCTGCACCTCTTTCCTTTTACTCTAGCCCAGCAGTTCTTCCCAAATCACCTGGAGAGATAATCAAGACCTTCCAGGCTCTGGGTCCCTAGGCAAGGGGCACTGTTGTTTCCATGGAAATGGCTCAAGCACAGAGCATCACAGTTCTCGACCTTCAGAGCTGCTCCCTTGTAGCCTTGCCCAACCTCCAGGTGATGAGGTAGGGAGGGGGCCGAAATACACACATTAACAGAGGAGACATGAGACGCACAAACTGCCGGTGATGGCAACAGTCCCGGCGATGTCGTGCACGGCACAGGGAAGGTCATCACCAATCTTGTCGGAATGATGCATGGTGCCAGGTGGGTGCCAGGCTTATCCGGGCAATCACCTCGTAAGGTACATAGAGGTCTCTGTGTGCTATCTGTCTGGAACTAACATAACATTTTACGCTGACTGGAATTTGAAAATAAAGGTGAAAGTTGAGAATAAGTAAGGGAAAACAAAAGAGAAATTGGAGGGGAAGGCAGGGCCCTGACAAAGGGTGAGCAGAGGGTTCCGGGAGCAATGGGACTACAACGAGTGAGGCGGCTCTTCCGAGCGGGGGCTCTCGCCTCCTGTGGATGCCTCACTGGGTCTGCAGAGGAGACTGTATGTTATTGGCCCACTGTCGGTCCCCTCGGGCTGCTCAGCCTCATCTAGCGGCTGTCCCATCATCATTGGTGGCTCTGTTTTCTCGCTGGCTGGCGTGCAGACAGTGAGCCCCACGGGACCGGGAGGGAGGCAGCACTGGCCAACTCCGTGACCACCCTCCTTTTTTTCCGTAGTTCTTGACGAGGCTGACCGAGAGGTTCGTGCTGGGCGTGGACATGTTTGTGGAAACACTGTGGAAAGTCTGGACGGAGGTCTTGGAAGTTCTCGGGCTGGACGGTAGGTGTGCGGGTTGTTTCGTGCAGGGTGCCGTTTTATCCTGGTGGTCCTGGTAGTGTGACCGGTGCCCGGGGTGGTGGTATCAGGATGTGCCTGGTGGGAGTGGGATAAACACCTAATATAAACGGTTGCTGACGTTCGTGGCCCATCAGAGCCAGGAATCACAGACGCCACGTAGGATAAGGTGCTGGTAGGTAGGGCCAGCGTGCCTCCTGGGCTGACTGCGCAGAGCTGAGGTGGGTTCCCTGGGATCTGTGTTGAACTCCTGCAGTGACTTTAGCAGAAAGGCAGTGAGGGGCTCACGGAATCATCGGCAGGTCGGCTGCATGAGTGACGCGTGGCCCCCGAACACGGCTGACCTGTCCTGCAGGGGTTGCTGCTCTGCTTCCGGAACCGGGAGGCTGCTGCTAGGACCATTGACCTCTCAAGGACACAGTCCGGGTCCAGGCTGCCGCCTCTCTCTGCAGAGAGTCTGTGGCAGCCTCCTGTGTCGGGGTCCCAGAGACCATTGTTGGGCTTGGGGACTCTCTGTGAAGACTCACAGGACCCAGCAGGGGGTCGTGCTCACAGCTGGTACTGATTCCAGCGAAAGGACCAGAGCCGGAATCAGCACAGGGACAAGGAGCATGAGGCAAAGTCCAGAGGCGATGAGGCTCCAGCTTCCAGAGTCTTCTCCCAGCAGAGTCACTCAGGACGCACCTAGTTTTTCCAGTCATGAACTGAGACAACATGTGTGACGTGTGTCACCAGGGAAGCTCCTTAGAGACTCAGGGACTGGTCACCTAGGCACCACCTGCCTGGCAGGTGCCCAAATTCCAGACTCCCAAAGGAAGGCTGCTGTCAGCATAAACCACACTGTGTGTGCAAACCGTTCAGTCCCAGAGAGTCCCGCTTCTCAGGGACCAGAGGGAACCTTTTCTCCAGAACTGCACCACCAGGCCTCAGACCTCGATTCTCCTCGGATGCTGTCCTGCAAATGTAGCTCAGTTCTGACACCATCCACCTGGAGATGCATCAGATCCCACAGGTCAAGTGCTCCGTCCTACAAGACTTGTCCCCGCCTCAGGTGCGGACTGCAAGTCCAGGTTGTCACCTGGGCTTCTGACCGATCGGCTATAAAGTCCGAGGTTCTCTCGATCCCCCTCCTTGGGTTCGATTACTTTGCTAGAGAGGCTCACAGAACTCAGGAAACCAGTTGACTTTCTGGATGACTGGTTTGTGACACGATAATAAACTCAGGAACTGCCTGGATGGAAGAGCTGCAGATATCCCCCCCTGGATGGGGAAAGGTCTGGGGGATGGGCTCAGAGCCTCCACGTTCTCTGGGGTCACCCACCCAGAAGCCCTCCGAACGCCCTGCTTCAGGAGGTTGTGGAGCCTCCATTACATCGGCATGATTGATTAACCTCCACCTTGACTGATTCAACCTCCAGCCCCTCTCCCTCTCTCCCCTCCCCGGATGTCAGAGGGGTGGGCTGAATGTTCCAACCCTCCAATCACAGGGTTCGTTCCCCTGGCAACCAGCCCCCATCCTTAGGGCCTTCCAAAAGTCACCTCCTTAACAAACTCAGAACCGAAAGGAACTTGTGATGAATGATCAAAACACTTGGATTGCTTGTTATCACTGAGGAAATTCCCAGGGTTTCAGCTGCTCTGGACCAGAAGTGGGGACAGAGCCCAAATATCTATGTCTTGTAATGAATCATAGCATCACACTCCAGAAATCCAAGTCCTCAGACACCCGCCGAGGCCGATCTTGCCAGCTGCCCTTCCCAGGGAGGGCAGCCCCGGCCGACCAGGTTAACTCTTTCCTCCGTACCTCCCAACTCGGTTCCTTCTGGCTGCCTGTGGTCCCTTCACCAATCAGCGAGAGTTATTTTTTTTTAATTACTACTTTTATTGCATAGAGTGATTTCTTTTAAAAAAGCATAAATTAGGTCAAGTCACACTCCTTAAAACTGCCTGTTGCACTTGGAACTAACACAAGGTTTATCTGAGGACCGTGAGCTCTGAGGATCTTCCCAGCTTCCGCCTCTGTCCTCTTCTTGGACACGTCTTGGCCTTCACACCTTCCAACAGTCCCTTGAGGTCTTTCCTGCCAGTAGTGATTTCCCAGCCCTTTGCCTTTCCGTCTTGTCCATCTTTGGGTCTCTGGTCCATGCTACCTCTTCCAGGGGGTCCATCCTGATTACTCAGTCTAAAAGATAATTACTCCATGTCTGTTCTCACACCACTCCTTCTTTCCCTGTCTGGCACTTGTCGCTGTAACTTACCACGTGTGAGGGGAGGTGGCCTGTCCCCCCTCTGGCATCTCAGCTCCCGTGAGGGAGGTCTTGCCCAACTCCAGGCCACACTCTTGGTCCCGACTCTGCCTCAGCATAGAAGGGCCCAGCGTTAATAAGAGCTGGAGGACTGTTGCCTCACTACTTTGCTGATGGTGTGTTTCAGTTGTATCTTAGAAACCCCAGCACCTGTGCACGTGACCTTATTTGGGAGTAAAGTCTTTGCAGAGGCGATCAAGTTAAGATGAAGTCATCCCTGATTGGGGTGGGTCCTAAATCCAATGTTTGGTGTCTCTATAAGAAGAAGGACATTTGGACGCAGAGATACAAAGAAATACCCAGGGAGAAGATGGCCATGGGATGATGGAGGCAGAGACTGGAGGGGTGTGGCCACAAGCCAAGGGATGCTGGGAGCCATCACAGCCTGGACAAGACAAGGCAGGGTCCCTAGAGCCTTCAGTGTGAGCACAGCCCTGCCTGCACCCTGATGTCAGACGTCTGGCCTCCAGGGCTGTGAATGGATACCCTGTTTGAAACCACCAGGTCTGGCCATCTGTCACGGCAGCCCTGGGAGCCCAGTACAGCTCTGTCACCTGCAGAGTCTCGGGATCCTCCCATTGGCCCTTGACACTCCTGCCTTACAGGTTGGTGACTTGGGCCGGAGGCAGAGAGCCCAAAGCCGCACAGGTGGTTGCTGTGGTTCACATCTGCTGTTGTCCCTCTCGGCCACTCAGGAACGTCCCTTAGCCTTGAACCAATGAGTTCAACCTTCTCCGAGGGGCCTTAGGTGGCTGTGGGGCACCTTGCTGCCCAGGCAGAGAAGCTGAGGCAGCAGCGTGGCCTTTGGGAGGGTGCTGTGCAGCTCTCAGCTACACGGGGCTGCTAGTGTGGTTCCCCCGGGACTCGGGCTGAGCCGACGCTGAACCCAGACCCAGCAGCTGTGTGCAGTCCCGCTCAGAACCTGCGGTCGCCACCTGTCCTGACCGTCAGACTCCCAGTGAGAGCGACACCTGATGACAAGACATCGCGGCAGCTTGGAATGAGCACACAGAGGGGAGACGGCTTTCTGAGGAGATGGAGAGGAGAGGATCAGACTCGGAAGTCAGCACTCACGGTGGCGCACGTGCAGGAGGCGAGAGAACTCCCTTCCATGTCATGCTCTCCCCCCTTCTGTTTGCTGCACATGCTTTTTATAGCACAATACGATTTGTTGAAGTCCAAACTCCTGGGTCCTCAGAATGGGACCCAGTTTGGAAATAGGCTCATTGCAGATGTCGTTAGTTAAAGTGAGGTCATGTGGGAATTGGGTGGGCCCCCAATGCCGTATGACTGGTAACCTCGTAAGAAGGGGGAATTTGGACCCACAGGGAGAAACCATGTGAGGATGAAGATAGAGGTCAGGGTGATGCTTCTAGGCATCAAGATAACCGAAGATTGCCAGCACACCCCCAGGAACGGGGGGGGGGGCAGGGGAGACCTGGAACGGGGTCTCCCTCAGAGCCTTGGAAGGAGCTAGCCAGCCCTGGTGACACTGACCTCAGACTTCTGGCCTCCAGACCGTGACAGGGTCCGTTCCTGCTGTTGAAACCGCTCAGCAGGTGGCAGTCATGCAGCCCCTAGAAGTGCACCAGGACCCGGTTGCTGTGTGGCAGGACCTCAGAGCTGCCCACGTTCACGTTAGGACATTTAGGGCCCTTGGGCTGGGAAGGGGGTTGCTCCTTCCCACCTCCTCTGATTCATGGGGCCATTTTTACTTAGCCTTTGTTAGTGGTGTACGGGTTAGTGAGCTCACCCCAGGCCAGGAATTTCCCCAGGTGTCCCTGGACCTGCCTGTTGCCTATTGTAGCCTCTTGATAACGAGATGGCATGTGTTACGTGACTTTGGACAGATAGTGGCCCAGAGGTTTTCCATGTGTGCTCTGAGGGACCCTGGGACGCTGGGTGGGGGTGGGGGTGTCCCCTTTTCAGCAACTTGTCTGTGTGAGGCCAGAGGTTCAATACGTGCTTCCATAACTTTTTTATATCAATTACATGCGGATGATATTTTGAATGTTACTGGTTAAATAACTTAACACTAAGTTTACCCCTTTCTTTTTGTACTTTTTAAAATGTGGCCGCTAGAAAGTTTAAAACCACATGTGGCTCGCATTTGTGGCCGGCATTCTATTTCTGTGAATTCAAAAGCAGAACTGAGAACCCAGTGCTCTCTTAACAAGCCAGGGGTTAAAGTGATTTGTAAAAATGTAAAACCATGCCACTGTTCTCACTGTTTTGTTTATTTTTTTTATGTTATTTTTCATGAAAAATGTTTTTTGTGCAAACCTATAATCGGTTCATTATTTGTAAATGAATTAAGAATCACAGGGTTTAAAGAGTAACTCAATACCTTTTGCTTAGTTTTGCTATGAACCTAAAACTCCTTTGAAAAATGGTGTATTTGAAGGAAAAGTTTAAGGGGAATTGTCCTGAAATTATGAGGCATATTGAAGTATTACAGTATAAAACCACAACTTTTTCAAGTTAAGGATTTATTAAAAATTAGGCTTAGTTTCTAATAAGGTAAATATCAAGAGACAGAACCCATATAAAGAAAAGCTTGTGCGGCCCTGGCCGGTTGGCTCAGTGGTAGAGCATCAACCTGACGTGCAGAAGCCCCAGGTTCAATTCCCGGCCAGGGCACACAGGAGAAGCGCCCATCTGCTTCTCCACCCCTCCCCCTCTCTTTCCTCTCTGTCTCTCTCTTCCCCTCCCGCAGCCGAGGCTCCATTGGAACAAAGATGGCCCGGGTGCTGGGGATGGCTCCTTGGCCTCTGCCCCAGGCGCTAGAGTGGCTCTGGTCGCGACAGAGCCATGCCCCGGAGGGGCAGAGCATCGCCCCCTGGTGGGCAGAGCGTCGCCCCCTGGTGGGCGTGCCGGGTGGATCCTGGTCGGGCGCATGCAGAGTCTGTCTATCCCTGTTTCCGGCTTCAGAAAAATACAAAAAATAAAATAAAATAAAAAGAAAAAAAAGAAAAAAAAAAGCTTGTGGCCCTGGCTGGTCGGCTCAGTGGTAGAGCGTCGGCCTGGCGTGTGGAAGTCCCAGGTTCAATTCCCGGCCAGGGCACACAGGAGAAGCGCCCATTTGCTTCTCCACCCCTCCCCCTCTCCTTCCTCTTTGTCTCTCTCTTCCCCTCTGGCAGCCAAGGCTCCATTGGAGCAAAGATGGCCCGGGCGCTGAGGATGGGTCTGTGGCCTCTGCCTCAGGCTCTAGAATGGCTCTGATTGCGGCAGAGATCGCCCCTGGTGGACATGCTGGGTGGATCCCGGTTGGGCGTATGCGGGAGTCTGTCTGACTGCTTCCCCGTTTCCAACTTCAGAAAAATACAAAAAAAATAAAAAGAAAAGCTTGTGGAGTCCTGAGACCAAAAGGCTTGCTTTAGTCTCATCTTCTGCGCGAGTTCAGTGTGAAACTCAGCTCCAAAGTCAAAACCTCTTTAGTCAAAGTGCTCCGGACGCCTCTGGCAGGCACCATGAAGGAGTCTTTGTCACCATGGCTCTTGGAGAGTCCTGGATGGACCCCTCACCATTGGCCCAAGAGGAGGTTGCTGTGTTCACGAGCTTGTGCGTGACCCTCTGGCCACATGTGGGGTTGCTGGGAGGGTACAAGATGTTCATGTTCTAGCTGCATTTACATATTTAGAGACTTGAAAAACCTCAGGTTTAAGACTTCCAGTCTTGTGCTGCCCTGGGTCTACACGTAGCCACTCCCAGTTGTCATGTCCCGTGTCACCCCAGGCTCTGTCCTTCCCCCGCATGCAGAGAGTGGACCGTGCACCCCCGTCCGATCTCAAAGTGAGACCCGGGAACTCGTTGACTCGGTATGTACAGTCAACTGTTTGACAAGGGAGCTAAGACTCACCCCACGGAGAAAAGACAGTCTCTTCAGTAAGTGGTGTGGGGAAAACGGGATAGTTAGTCCCACATAGAAGAATGAAGCTAGACCCCTCTCTGACACCACTCACAAATACTAACTCACAGTAGGTTGCAGGCTTAGATATGAGACCGGAAACCTTAAACTCCTAGAAGAAAACGTTACGTGGTACGCTTAGTCATGGTGATTAGTTTTTGGATTTGACACCAAATGCAAAAATAAACAAATGGGACGACATCAAACTAAAAAAGCTTCTGTTTGGCCAGAGACACAATCAACAGAACGAAAAGAACGTACAACATGGGCAAAAGAAGTATTTGCAAACCATGTATCTGTTAAGGGGTTCATATCCAAAATGTATAAAGAACTCATGCGACTCCATAGGAAAAAACAAAACAATAATTCTATCAAAAACGGGCAAAGGAACTGAACAGACATTTTTCCAGAGAGGGTCATGAACGGCTGACAGGTACACAAAAAGGCGCCGATTAGTGTCACTAACCATCAGGGGAAGTGCAAAACCAAGCCTCTGTGAGCGGCCCCCTCACACCTGTCAGAGTGGCTATTACAGAAAAGACAGGTGGTCATGGAGGAAAGGGAACACCCGCGTGTCCTGTCGTTGGGAATGTAAATTGGGGCAGCTGCTGTAGAACCTAGTATGGGATTTCCTTGAAAAACTTAACACGTGACTCGGCAGTTCCCCTTTGGGGACTTTTGTTTCCAAAGGAAACAGAAGCGGTATGTCTAAGAGACATCTGTACCTCCATGTTCAGGAAAGTAGCATGAATAGCCAAGATGTGGAAACAACCTGAATGTCCATCCGTGGGTGAATGCATAAAGAAGATGCGGTAGTTATACAACGGGATATTATTTGACCATGAGAAGGAAGTTCTGCCTTGTTTTTTTGTTTGTTTTTTGACAACATGGCTGGACCTGGAGGGCATTATGCTAAGTGAGATGAGCGAGGGGGAGGAAGACACATACCTACTCTAGGACCTCACTTATATGGGGATACGAAATACCCAGCCGCACAGGATAAGAGACCCCGTCTGTGATTGCCAGAGGCAGGCAGGGAGGAGGGTCATTGGATGAAGGTGGCAAACAGGTACAACGTCCAGCTACAGATTGATAAGGACTAGGGGTGTCACGTACAACATGATGGCTTTAGCGGACTCTGCTACAGCAGGATACATAGGAGAGTTGTTATGAGACTACTAGGTCCTAAGAATTCTCAGGACAAGAAAAAATATTTTCCACCAGCCCCCCTTTTTTTTTGTATCTATGTGAGATGATGGATGTTAACCGGGCTTACTGTGGTGAGCATGTCCCAGTATATGGAAGTCATTATTACACTGTGCCCCCTTACACTTATATGATGCTGCCTGTCAGTTATATCTCAATAAAACTTGGGGGAGGGAGGGAAGATATGTGTTGAAGTATGATGTGTGTGTCTTTCACGTGGTTCGGTACAAAAAGAGATTGTGACTAGAGGGATGAAGCCAAATATGGCAGAATGTGAACAGTTGTTAAATCTGGCAGGTTTCCATTAGAGATAGTATTTATTTGACTGTCCTGTTAACTTTTCTGTTTGAAAATTTTCTTAAGTCGGGCAATCAGAAGATGCAACCTCCTTCATATCACTCCCTGCTTGAGCTGGAACTTCGAGTGTGGGTACCAGTTTACGATTAGGTTTGGCTGTGAGTAAGCAACCCCACCCCAAAGAAAAAAATAACAGCAGCTTAAGCAAGATGCAAGCTTATTTCTCTAATGTACACAGGTAGGTGGTTAGGCAGGTAGGTGGCTTATGCAGCCCTTTGTCCTCAGGACCGAGGCACCTCCCCATCTTATCGCTTCCCCAATAGGTGACTTTTCTTCCCTCATGGCCCAAGACAGCTGCTTTCTCTCCTACCATCGCATCCACATTCCAGCAGGGAAAAGAAGAGGTAAAGGTCACATTCCTGCTACTTTTAGGGAAAAAAAGCACTTGAAACTATTACAGAATATTTCTGCTTCCCTCTCTTCTTGACCAAAGCTTAGCCACATAGCTATAAGGGAGATATGCCTTTCTGCTAGGCAGCCACGTGTCCAGCCTGAAATGCATTTGTTTCAGAGGCAAGAAGGGAGTCAGTGGAGGGGCAGTTTGCAGGCCCTGCCCTGCTGTGACGGGTGTTTTAGACCCACAGCAGGGCAGGCATTCTGCAAAGCCGGCCCAGTCTCCTCTCTAAGGGCTTAGTATGAAGGTTAATGAGGCAGTTTAGTTCCTTGGGTTGTTGCAAAGGCCCAGCAAGTGCGCTGAGCTGCCCAAGCCCAGCCCAGTTTGTGTAGAAAACCCCCCTCCCTGATTTCCTGTCACTGGCCAACTGTCCCTCTTTTCTGTCCTGCAGTCTTGAACCTGTCTCAGAATCTCAGCGCTGCCTCGGTGGCCAGCAGCCCGGCCCGCGCCCTCGTGCTGGTCGGCGTCATCCTGCTGGCCTACTGGTTCCTGTCCCTGACCTTGGGCTTCACCTTCGGCGTCCTGCACGTGGTGTTCGGGCGCTTCTTCTGGGTCGTCCGGGTCATCCTGTTCTCCATGTCCTGCGTGTACATCCTGCACAAGTACGAGGGGGAGCCGGAGAACGCACTGCTGCCTCTCTGCTTCGTGGTGGCCGTCTACTTCATGACGGGGCCTATGGGTTTCTACTGGCGGGGCGGCCCCGGCGGCCCCAGCGTGGAGGAGAAGTTGGAACACCTGGAGAACCAGGTCAGACTCCTCAACATCCGCCTCAACCGGGTGCTCGAGAGCCTTGACCGCGCCAACGGCAAGTGACAATCAGCCAGCCGGCCGGGTCCCCTCGCGCCAGCGCCCTCCATCAGAAAACAGAAAAAGAAGAAGAGGAAAAGGACGGCCACCCCGAAACAATCTTAATAAAATGTTCCTGAGCAAGAGGGAGGCGCTCTGGTGAGGGTGTGTCCGTCCACCTGGACGCTCTTGGGACGCATTTTATTCCGGGAGGAGGGACCAGCTCGGTGACGTAGAACGACCCCACCGGGTGTCATTAGCGGAAGACCTATTTTTTAAACAAAGGATATAACCATATTAGCTGTATAGTCAGAGGAGTTTATCTGCATAGAGCATCAAGTTAATTTTTTCAAGCATTTAAATACATCTTTTGTAAGGTTGTTTTTTTTTTTAATAAAGGCAGATCTGAGTCAAGTTTCTTAAAACTTTTACTTGGACAGGGGGAAGATGATGCTAATTGGACATTTTGGAAAAGTGCAGCATCTGTTGTTGTTGCCGCGTAGGAATGGGTGGGTGAGGTCTGTGTGTGCCATTTTTGTGTCTCTAAAAGGCGAGCTTTGTTCTAGGTTGTTCTGGATTGACATTGACCAGATTGGTGAACATTGTCCTTTCTGAATACAGGCAGTTGGGTTTTGTGGAGGAAACCAAACATGGTTCCTGGGGACCCCAGCCAAGCCCCCCCATCAGTTATATTTCTAAGTGAGGAAATCATTATTTGTAGAGCAACCTGAGATTTCTTTTTGTTTTTCCTTTCCCCTTCTGTACTTGGAGGAATGTTGCTCAGCTCAACATTTTGTAACGGAAAAACTAGGAAAAGAAATGTCTTCGGGGTTCGATGCCAAGAGCGACCTGGGTAGGTGCCCAGGCTCGCTGGGGAGTGTCTTGGATGTCCTGCTCTTGCGTTTGGCAGCTGGGCCTCTCTAGCAAAGCTGTGCTCTCAAGGGGCTTTTTGTTTAGATGTTGCGTTTTGGTCTGGGTTGACTCAGGGCCTCAGAGGGAAAACATACTGTCGCAGCTAACACCATTCTCAAGTCCACCGCTGCTTATAGAGCGTCTCGGGGGCGAGGGCAGCATACCCAAGGCTTGGAGAAGATCGGAATTGTTTTCCCTGGAATTTTTACAATCCACGGGTTAGGTGCTTTCTGTCTGAAGTGTGTGGTGCCTTCATTTTAGGTGGTGTCTAAGGGCAGAGAGAGGTGCCAGCAGGGCAGACCACGGTGGGGGTCCTGGACAGGCTTAGACCCAGGGCTGGAGAGAGCGCCCGTCCTAGACCCCCAAGCATGTTGGTGTGCACCAGAAACCAGGACCTGGAAGGGAAGTCCCCACTTTTGGAGAAAGTCATTTTGAAGACTGCTAGGGGTCTCCAGTGTTTCCATGGTACCCCCCTCCTTGCCCACTTCTGTGCCCTGTGGTCCAGGTATCACACTTGCAATCTCAGTTCTCTGCTGGCTCTTGTGCCAGCTCTTGTGCTCTGTGAAGTTGTGTGTCTGTGGTTACAAGTGTCTGGATAACAGAAGCAGATGTTTCTGCAGGTATTGATGAAACCTCTCTTTTGAAGGTATATGTCGAGGGACCCAGACACTCCAGCCTTCATCTCAGTTGCTGGAGTGCATACCTGTTCCCTATGATTTGCTTGGGCAAATCTTCACCCATGGGCATTTGAAACCTATAGTTTTAGCTGGAAACCCATCCAGTTTCCAGTAATTTAGATATTTACTTGTAGGTGGAACTGCTTTAGCACTGGGTACAAATAACTCCAGGGGAAGCGGTCCTCCTTGTCCTCATATTTAAATTTGTTTTTTTTTTTTATGTTTATTGCTGAGAGAGAGAAAGAGAGAGAGAGAGAGAGAGAGAGAGACATCAGTCTGTTCCTGTACATGCCCTGACCGGGGATTGAACTGGCAACCTTTGTATTTCTAGATGCTGCTCTAACCAACTGAGCTATCTGGCCAGGACCTCATATTTTTTTAAAAAAGATTTTATTTATTGATTTTATGGCGAGGGGGAGGTGACTGGTGGAGCGAGAAACATCAACTCATAGTTGCTTCGCTTGAGTTGTTCATTGATTGCTTGTTGTAGGTGCCTTGACCGGGTAAGCCCGTTTCAAGCCAGTCGCCTCAGCGTTCCAGGTTGACACTCAGTTCACTGCGCCACCTCAGGTCAGGCTGTCCTCCCTTTTTCTGTGTGCATTCGGCATGCCTCAGCGCTAAAACATGGCTTGGCTTCTGTAGACCCGGGAGAAATTGGTGTATTCTGCACAAAACTTCTCAGACTTAAACTCTCACTATTCTGGGTATAAATCACTCCATTCCCCATCCTGCTCCTTGCACAGGAAACCTTGAAGGTGCTGGCTTGAGATCTCAGTAGGAAAACCATTTGAACTTTCAGTAAACCCAAGGGAGGCCTCAGACACTGCAAGCAGAACTGAAAATTGCCTTGAGAACTTGCACCATCCCCACCCCTATCTCCCATCTCTTTTTTTTCTCTCTTTTGTAGGTGGAAAAGTGTATTTTTGTATCCTATCTCATACCTTGAAGAGAAACCTTTTTTATATCTTCAGGGCTGTAGACTATCTTAGTGCCACCCTTCATTACATTGTGACGTAAGAACGTCCTGTTGAGGACTGCTGTGGACCTGTTATAAATGAAACTCAAGTCTTTTAAATGTCTCAATCCGTGTTTATTTCCCAATACTTCAGTGTCCCCGTAAATACGAAGGACAGAAAATCATCCAGAAAATGAAGAGGACTGAATGATCTCTCAAATGGCTGCATTTGTGTGGTTGTTTCGGGATCGATGTGTAGAAGGACCTTTTATTTCATTCAAAGATGCTTTCGGGAGCACGAAGCCTTCCCTACACAGAAGCCTTCCCTACACAGAATTTTCTGATACCAATCAGCATTCCCTGCCTTCTGGGGTGTTTTCGCTTCATGTTTCTGTGATACCCCCATATTATTTCCAGGAACAAAGTTGCCGCAACAGAATGTCTTGAAAGCTTGCCCTGTGAATTGTGCCTGGGGCTTATTTATAAAGGGGACGATGTGATGACACAGAAGTGTTAATGCTATCAAAAGAAAGTTTTTAATTCTCAGGTCTCTGAAGGTTAGAGGCACAGCACACTCAGTGTAAGCAGAGAGAAGAGGGAGACCTGAGGACTATGCTGACATCCCCTATTGGGTAAGCATGCAGGTCAGTCAGGGTCGGTGGTTTGGAGGGTCTTGACTTGGCATGCTCACAGGGGCCCACTGGTGGGACCGTAGAAACCACTTTGCTTGTTAGTCTGTCTCTGATTCAGCAGCCTTACGGAGAGGTTAGTAATAACATGTCAAATAGCCACCACAGACTTAAAAATCCTACAGCACCTGACCTGGGGTGGCACAGTGGATAAAGCATAAAGACTCGAATGAAAAAAAAAAAAAAGCCTCGAATGAGGTTGCTGGTTCAAAACTCTGGGCTTGCCTGGTCAAGGCACGTATGGGAGTTGATGCATCCTGCTCTTCCCCTTTTCTCTCTCTCTAAAAATGAATAAATAAATTAAAAAAATTAAAAATCCTACATTGCTTAATTTCCATGCTTCCCACTACATAAGATGCTTTTGATGAAGGACATCTTCCTTTTGTGTTTGATGCCTATTACCTTCTCCCTGCTGGGTTTTGAATTGGCTGACTTAACCAAAAGCCCAGCTTTCTGCCACCCAACCTAGCTCATATTAAAAGGAATTCCTGAGACCCTAAGATGTCAAATTGTCCCCCCACCTCAAATATTATTTTTTTAATAATAGATCACTATTCTGCAAAGTTTTCGTTTATGGCTATTTAAGTGCTTGGACTTTTACATCTCACTTGTAAATAATAGAATGATATATTTTTTGCAGGATCTAACGCAGTACCCTTAAAATTAGTGTCAGTGTTAGACAGCCATCAATGTGACGTACGGTATCGGGGACCAACAGACTCTGGTCAGTGTAGTGAGTGAGGTCTGTGCTCCTCTCCCTGGTTGCCTGACACGGAGCAGATACACCAGGACCAGCTTTCCCCTTGTGGTGCATCCAAAGCTGATTGTCACCTTCATCATCAGCTGAACACCTGTGGCAGCTAGTGGCGTTTTTGGCCATATGTTCCAATGTCTTTTTGCAGATATAAAGGTTTTCGTATCCATTTAATATCTGCATGTGTGTTCAATCTCTTGAGTATTGTGTAATTACATTGATTTCTTGTGATGGTGGCGGTGATTAACGTTCACTCAAATTCAGCTAAGCCATTTCCCCTTTTCCCTCTTCTTTACTGGAAATCATATCCATGAGGTGTGGTACGCATAGTCAGCAGCGCATTCATGATTCAGTTCATATTTTGTGTACCTGGTTATGAATTTGATAGAGCATTTAATTTGACACTTAATATAAATCTGTCTGATTTGAATATAGTGATGTGTGTGTGTATGTGTGTTGTACAGTTTAGTCCCTTGAGCCTTGGGAAACTGATTCTACAAATATCATATATAGACATAAATGTATACGCTTGTGTTTTCTTTCTTTGCAAAGTGATACATTCCTGTTATTTATTAAATAACTGGCTTTGGTGTTATGTAGAGATATTTGTAGACTGATTTCAGAACAGAATTAAAATATTGTGAAAAATTACAGCTTAATAAATGTTTATTGTAATTTTGTTGTATGGACTTCCTAAATATATTTCAACACTTCCAGCCAAGTGTATGTGGAATTTTCCCAATTTTGACATGCAGTGGTTGATCCTGTGGCTCTGTCCCCCAACCGAGCAGGTCATACCATCTTGAATTTGAAGTATGCAGTTGGAAGTGGGTTGTCAGATAAAAATACACGATGCCTGGTTACATCTGAATTTCAGATAAACAGCAAATACATTTTTAGTGTAAATATATCCCATGTACTATTTTGGGACATACTTACGCTAAAAAAGTATTTTTAGTCCATTTGGGTTGCTATAACAAAAGACCATAGATTGGGTGGCTTAAACATTTATTCATCACAGTTCTGGAGGCTGGAAGTCCAACATCAAGGTATTCAATACAAGAGATTTGGTGTCCAGTGAGCAGCTGCTTCCTGGATCAGCCACTCTATTCTTGTTACTTCTCATTACCTTGAGTTATCTGATGAATCTATCCACTTCCTTCCTTCTGCACTTCATGGGGGTCCCTTCCCATCTCCATCCCAAGTGCTTTGGGCCCTCACATACTAGGAGCCGAATAAGCATATCTGAGTATGTAAATGTTAAGAGTAATGGTGTCCTAAATGTAAACCTCTCCTTTCGTCCCACTGGAGTCAATCAAGCTCCAGGCTGTGACTCAGCGATGTCAAGGGCGAATATTTCCGGACTGGGGTTAAGGGTGGGGGGAGACGAGCACGTGGGACAGGGCTGACTCGCCCCGCCCCCGTCAGGTTGTCAAGGTGACAACGCGCGGAGTCCTCACCGCCCACGGCGGACTCCGCCCCGCTTCCCAGCTCCGATTGGGCACGCCTTTTTCCGCCTCTCCTTTCGGATTGGCTGAGAGGTGCAGCCCATTGACCGGAGCGACTAGCGATTGGTTGGCACTCGGGCCGCGGCGCGGCGGCCTGGGCTGATGTGGTACCAGCTCTTCACCAGCCAATCAGCGCGCATGCTGAGTGTGGTGCGTGTGTGTGGAAGGGATCCTTCCGCGGCGGTGCCGGGAGCGGGAGCTGCAGGCCAAGGGCGGTTCGGGGCAGGTGGGGACCTGCGGGGCCTCGTGGGGCCTGGCGAGGTGGACCTGAGAGAGGCCCAAGAGGAAGCCGTTATGCCAAGTGGAGAAGAAATGGTCTGAGCTGGGTAACTTTAGGAGAGCGGGCTTTGCCTACTTCTAAAGACCCACCCAGCACATTCAAACTCGCGCTTGACCTCCAAAGAAATTAAAAAAACAAAAACAAAAGAATCACGAATACAAATAAATGCAATAAATAAAAGGACACTAATAAAAATAAAAGGAAGGTTTCAGTTGCCCCCCCCCCTAAGAAATGCCCAATATAGACTTACAACATAGACAAAGAGAGACAAACACATTTTGAATCTACAGTATCTTTCATCTTGACATAAATATTTATTGGGCGGCAACCGTGTGCCAGACCTCGCGGGAGGGGCAGGCGGAACGAGCTCGGAACCAGATGGGCAAGAATTCAGTGCCGTCCAGCAGCTTACTGGGTAATTTCAAATGGTGATAAGCGTTGTCGGTTAAAACAGGGCCCTGGGTGGAGAGGATCCGGGTGCTGGTTTCAGTTGCACCCCACGTGCAATAAAATAGGGTGGGGGAAGGTTTCCAGACGAGGAGCAGCCTCCCGGAGGCCCTTTGTTATTTGCACAGGAGGGAGTATTGCATGCCAGAGGGAAGTGTGTGCGCGTGAGATTTCCTTGCGTGGTAGGTACTACACCATCTAGCCCCTTACGTTACCGTATAGGCCCGCTGAACACACTAGAGGCTTTTTACTTTTTGTGATTTCTGCCCCCTCTCTGGAAGCCTGGCTTCTGCAGAAAGAGAGAAGAAAGCCAAAGCGAGGCAGAGGGTGGGTGGATCACCTCATCTTGTCACCTTTATTTCTAGAGCAAGCTGTGGATGGTTTGTTTGGGTGCTCTCTGTCTCTGGGATTAAATGAGGACTCCGCTGGGTGGGGGGGGGGGGGCGAAGGGTGCGCGGGGGGGGGGTACCCAGTTCACCTGCAGCGCTAGGCTGATAAGGATTAGGGCCGAATAAAATCCTGTTCCTAAGAGATCACCGAATTGTAGGTGACTTTGAGTGGCTGACTATCACAGAGAAAACGGAAAGAAGGGGGCAGGAGCCCTCTGAGTGTTTGTCCAGAGCCCACAGTGGTAGCTATCAGTGAGATGGCAGGGGGAACACATTCATGTAACAACTACGTATCTATTGTGTGCCTGCCATGTGCCAACACAAGGAGAAAGGTCCCTGCTTCCATGGAACTTCACTGTCAAGGGTGGAGACAGAAGATTAAATAAAGTAAATGATTTAATAGTCGGGATGATTCATTCTTGCACTGTGAAGGAAGCAAAATGAAATAATGTGTGGATTGCCAGGGCAGAGGGTGGGAAGAATGTGTAACTTGTTGTTGGCTAGCCGGGGGAAGCTGGGTTAGAGGGTAATTTTTGAACTAATGACACATGTCTGTGTCAGGTGATTCAAACAGAAGTCCCAAACATGGAAAATCAATTTGCTGAAAGCCAATTTGTCAGATAATTCACTGGATTTGCAGAATTGGCCAGATTGACCAATTTACCAAAAACCAATGTTTGATGGCTTCATCTTCTTGAATTAGATTTTTAAAAACTGGCCCTGGCCAGGTAATTCAGTTGGTTCAAGCATCCTCCCAATACAGCAAGATTGTGGTTTGATCCCTGGTCAGGGCACCTACAAGAATCAACCAGTGAATGCACAGATAAATGAAACAAATCCATGTCTCTCTCTCCCTTCTTCTCTCTCTAAAATAAATCAAGAAGAAAAAATAAAAAAATAAAAAACAACATTGTGCAATGTATGAAGCATACAAAAAGACTGAATATATACAGTGTGTCCGTAAAGTCATGGTGCACTTTTGACCGGTCACAGGAAAGCAACAAAAGATGATAGAAATGTGAAATCTGCACCAAATAAAAGGAAAACCGTCCCAGTTTCTGTAGGATGATGTGGCAGCATGTGCGCATTCACAGATGATGACATAACACCGTGTATACAGCGGAGCAGCCCATGGCCATGCCAGTCGAGATGTGGACGGTACAGAGGAAAGTTCAGTGTGTTCTGTGGCTCGCTAAATTCGAATCCGTGACCAAAGTGCAACGTGAATTTTGGACACACTGTATGTTCATTCCCGTTAGTTCTCTTAGAAGAAACCATTACCCTGAAAGTTAAGTATGTATTTGCTTCTCTTTGTTTTTATAACATGTATGTGTTCATAAATAAGGTAGTGTGGGTTTTGCCTGCTTCTGACCTTTCTGTAAAAGGAAACATACAGTTGGCATGCTTCCGTGGCTTGGGTTTTTTTGTTTGTTTTTGCTCAACATTATGGTTTTATGATTCATCACGCTAACTCATTGTTAGAGCATCCCTTGTCACTGCTGTCTAGTATTCCGTCAGGGGTTTCTCACCATTTACTCATCCATATTCCTGTTGCAAATGCTGGGTTATGTGGCCTCATTCTCTCCTCTGCTTTTTCACTGGGACTGGAGAGGTGGGGAGGTTGAACTTTGAGACGTCACTCTGGGCAATTCTTGTCCTCGGTTACTGGCATTCACCCCCTTGCCACAGCCCTGTGGGTGGTGAGGGTTGAAGCAACGAAATCCTCAGAAAACCCTTGGCCTGAAAAACTCCGGGAACTTGGCTGGGTGTCCGATTGGGATCACACCTTCTTCTCCCTCTGGACAGGCCTGTGAGAACCTGCTACGCTAGTGGCTGTTGGAATGAGGATATGACAGCTTCTTGCCCATTGTGGTCTTCTCTTCTTTCCTGGTAGTCCTGCTTCATTACTCCTTTAGTTACGGCTTGGGGGGAAATCAATTTTATGCTAGAATTTGTTCTTATCTCGTCAGGACTCCAAGGCTGCTATCTACTATCTAAACCAGCAGCAACTCCTCTTGGGTCCACCTCCCAAAGTGTCTCTATGTATACATAGATATTTAAATAGTATATATATATATATATATATATATATATATATATATCATCTATCTATCTATCTATCCCCCTTCTCACCATCCCCACATTTCCACCCTAGTCCAAGCTACTGTGATACCACAGGTGGACTTCTGCAGAACTCCCTTCACAGGTCTCCCTGATTGTGCCCTGCTCACCCCAAACCCCACCCCACTTGGTTACCTTAGGACATCTAGAACAATCTTTTCGAAATGTAAGTCACTGCACTTCCCCACTGGACACTTTCCAAATGGCTTCTAGTCAAACTTTAAATAAAACCCAGTCTTTACCCCTACCTCTCAAAGCCCTGTGCAGCCACTACCAATTAACTGTGCCAAGTATGCTCCCGGGCCTTTGCACTTGCTACACCTTCTGTCTGGAAGGTTCTTCCCACAGATCAGCACTGGGCTGGACTGGATGCTTCAGTTCATTTAGGGGGAGAGTCTTGCAGTCTTGTGCTCCCTGGACTGTGGGACCCCTGAGATGCAGGAGCTGTGATAACAGGGGTCCTGGTTTGGGGATCTGACCCTCTCTTAGTTATTACTGATAGCTGATAGCTTCACATCTTCAGATCCGGTAGGGTAGGCCATCTGGTGTGGGGCCATGAATGTACCAAAGGGAAGAGAAGCCTGTGTGTGTTGGGGGAGGGGGGGTGAAATGACCTTGGGTGATTGTTTCAGTTAGAATGCTTCTTAGCAGAAGTTATGACCACTCCATAGCCAGTGGCTTGAGGCATGATGACAGTTACTGTTCATTCAACCAGAAGTGAGAGGGCCCAGACTCCCCCCCCACACACACACACACACTTCTGCACCGACATCCTCTGTATGTGGGATTTCTTTAACGTTGTTTCTCGGGGTCAGGAGATGTCTATCACAGCTCCCTACAAAAGGACCTCAACTCATCACAGGGAAAATTGTTTCCCAGCTCTCCCCTCCCCATTACACCCCCCTTTGGTCTCATTGGCTGGAATTCGGTCTCATGAGGACCCCGGGCCAATCATTGGCCAAGAAGAAAAAAGAAGTGCTGTCATCGGCCTAGACTAGTGGGTCTTTAAATTGGGGCATGTTGATCCCTGAGGGGCCACCCAAAGAATTTCCAAGGTGGGGGGAGGTGGGTGCCTAGATTCTTATAAGGCACTTAACTTACAGTTCTGACAGTGCTTTGCTTTGGGGGTTGGGGTGGGGGATAAACAAACAGCAGCAACCTTGCCCCCAAACCTCCTTTAGTAACTACCTGCCGTACTCTGGTTTGGACGTTTCTCCTGAGGGTTTGGCAATGGTTTGGCTTGGATTGGAAATGTTCTGATTTTGGAAGGAGCAAAGGCAGTGAAATTTACTTTCACTGCTTTTCATATAAAATGTAGCATTTTCCAATACTTCTACATTCCCTCCCCCCCAGATACATTAAGGGGGAACATCAGAGCATACATTTAAAAATGCAATTGCTTTCCGATTTGGTGTGCATTCATCAACCAGACAAATAAAAACGTTTTTTATTGAATCACAGCAGGGCATAGGCATTCCAATGACTGCAAAGCCTCGTGTCATTTTATAGAGAATGCTCAGTTAAGAAGAAAACAACAACATGGTCATGTAAGCATGCGATGAAACTTTCTGGAAGCCAGCTGAAGATACCATCCCCGGGGAAAGGCACTATCCTCCCAGGAGATACTCCGAAGGTGGCATGCTGTCCATTCCACAGGGGTTAGAGCGTGCCAGGGGGTCTGCCTTGCTATTTTCTGTTCCAGCTTTCTCCACTTTTTTCCAGTGTCTTAGCATTGTGATCGCTATTTCTCTGTGCACAAAGAAGCTTTGAGGAGAGGAGGCACGTGAGAATCACACTATCAAAAGCGGCTGGAGTCTCCTGAGGCACTCCTGGTTTCGACCCCTCCACCAAGGCCGGGATGCCTTTGCCAGACCTTCAATTGGGGCCTCTCTTGGGAACATTTGCTGTTTCCAAATACTCGTGCCCCTCCCGTGAAACGGCTTTCAGCATATTCCAGAGGACTCAGTATGTTTGCATACTTTACTGTACTGGTTAATGGTCAACTGAATAGTCGCGAGGACTTTCAAAGGTGGAAAATGTCACTTAACACACACCACACTGGGAGAAAGAAAAAGCAATATAGGTGGTGTTGGCCCACGAAGGGGCGAGCAGGGCAAATTTCAAGAAATGACCCAGAGGTCATTTCTCAGACCTGTGCTCTGAGGAAAGGGTGCGTGTCCTCGGTCGGCCTGGAAAATTTCTATGCTCTTTTTAAAAAGTTTCAAAGCACCTGGAATATGGCGGGGAAGCACAAGTCAGACAGGTGTTATAAACGTGGTGTCCCTCTGAATCCTTTAATCAAAGATGAGCAACAGCTACAAGAGGGAGACGGGCATTGCAGATAGCCAAGGGAGTTACACATAGACAACACTTAACATTTTGGGGGAAAGAAGGGTCCTTCCAGCTCTGTCCCTATTTTATTTTTTGTTTGCACGTTTAATAAGTCATCATGATTTATTTTAAAATTAAATTTTTTTTTAAAGTTTATTTTAGAGAGAGAGAGGAAGGGGGAGACACAGAAACATCCATCTGTTCCTGTGTGTGCCCTGACACAGGTCAAACCCAAACCTCCGCATATCAGGACAATGGTGTCACCAACTGAGCTATCTGGCCAGGGTGCATCATGGTTTATTTAACAAGGTAATTTCTACATCAGAGTATGGTTTAAAAGCCAGGTGATATTAAGAGAATGACAAACGATTCAGTAAGACCCTTCTTTAATCTTTCTCCCATGGACCTTCCTCATCTTTCTCCTTCACAATAAAAGGCATTTTTAGGTTTATATAAACACATTCTTTACAACTGTCTTCACAGAAAGTTAGTATATAAATAGCACCGGGCATTTAGTAAATAAGTCACAGGTCAATGAGTTCAGTGGTGCAGTTGTGCGTGTCAGATGAAGGAGTTCTGAAAGCCTTAGGACTGGGGAGTTTGTGCTGTTTTCCATTAAGTGTTCGACCGCCTTGAGATGGTTTTTGGTTTCCTTCTTCCTTCGACCTGCAAACAGAAAAGGTCTATTTGTTTGACTAGCTGCCCAATTGGCATATTTCATGTTGTCCTTTGTTTGTTTGTGCATTTGCTTTTGGGTTGAAGCAATCTGACTTGCGGACATGTCAAGTCCAAACAAAGCTCTCATGTTTCTGATGTGCAGTTTCAGTGCCTGTGCAAAAGACTTTCTTCAGAGTTTGGGGTTTTTGAGTCCACCTCGGTATACTGAGCTTCAGCGTATGGCCGATGGTATATGGTGGTGGTGTAGATTAGTCACCAGAAGCTCCTCCAAACAAAAGGCTGCTTTAGCCAAGCACGTTTGTTGACACAAAGTTCTGCAAGGTCATGCGAGGCTCCTTGGTCTCCAACAAGTTGTTCCAGGCATTCCTTCAGTTCCCCAAGTGGACTCCATGTTTATGCCCTGGGCTTTTCGAGGGGCACTCCTATGCTTCCTTGCAGCTGTGCTGGTTGGAACTTCATGTAGAATTTGATCACATAGCTGTATTGCATCATCGTATCTTTCCACGCTTCAAATCTCATGCCAGTTGCTTGGTTGACTCCGTGACTGCCAGGGAATTGTCTTCCCGACTCCTGAAGACGAAACAATGCCAAGTCACCCCAGCCACAGTCCAGGGCTGCAAAAATCACCTGTTCATATACAGGAACCAAATACCATGTCTAAGCTTTGAAGCAGGTTTCTAATTGATTTCTCTCCAACTTCCACAGCATGCTCACTGTTTCTTGAGTCGTCTTCTCTCCGTTTTTTTCCATTTAATCTCGCGTTTCTTCCCAAGTGACATCATAAGGCTCTGAGGCCTTTGCCATCTTCTCAGAACCTACAGGGAGCTGGGTGAGAGGCTGGGGAGATTGCCTCTGTTCCTATTTTAAATGGAAAGAACTTTCTTGAATGCCTTCCTCTTTCCCCTCTCTGTGATCATGTTAACATAGGGGCAGCAAGGTGGGTCCTGGAAAAGCACCTTCAAAAGCTCTTGTGTGTCTCAAAGTGTCAAAGAGGTGAGTACAAAGTACCCAGTTATTTTGGTTGTAGCTTACCTCTCTCCATTGAGTCCCCCTGTGCCTGGTTGGGTGGGCTGAAGGAATTAAGAATAAACCAAGTGGCCGTCAGGTGTATAAATCCAACCTGTCCCGTGAGAACTGATCAACCCATTGGTCAAACTCTGGATTTCCATGCCTCCTGAGGGCTGGGTCCATGCTTTACACAGGGGAAACCCATGTAAACCTAGCCATAGCAGGTATTCACGAGGTATTTCTGAATGAATGAATCAATGAATGAATGTTTCTTGAGCTCCTATTCTGAGGACCCTGCAGGAAACCAGTTTAACAAGGATTCTGCTCCTGTGGAATTTGCATTCTTGTGTAAAGGGAGTAAACATGAATATACGAATCCTTCAAGACTGAACTTTCTTTCTGGGTTGTTTTGAGATGAACTTGAGCCTTTACAAAGGTGTTAACTTGGAGACAAAGAGCTATGGCTGGCCCTAGGGCTTGGAGGTTACTAGGGGATGGGCCTATTCTGAAAGTCATGCTTATATGAACTGTTCACAAAAATTAGGGGATCAGGGGACATGCAGATACTCCAGTACTTTCAGCCTTTTTGTACAGTACATTTTCACCTATGAAATAAAAGTTGGTTTTGCATCTCATTTGCATAATCAAACAACTTTCTTTGACTTGTCGTTTGCTTTTCTGATGTTCTTGTTGAATAAAAAACCCAAATGCTTCTTTTTTTTTATCGCTTCATGTTTCTTTTGAAATATCCCCTAATTTTTGTGACTGGAAGATGGAAACTGTTTAAGTGGTAGAGGCGAGAGGTTGCTTCATAGAACTTCAATGCTGCAAAATACTGTACTTGGGGGGAAGCTGGTTGAGCTGCTGTGAGAACAAATTATGACAAGGAATATAGGACAGTCCCTAGCATGGCTCCAATGTACCAGTGGAGTACCATAAATAAACCCTGAAAATATATCCCAAATCCCATTTTCTCTCCATTCCTACAGCTACCCCCTGGGTCCAGCCACCATAATCTATGGCAACGTCAACGTAACTAGGAGGCATTCCTGTTAGAGTGACAAGTCAGAACACATTCTGGTCCAGCCACTGTCAACTCTTGCAACATCATATATTTGGGAGGTATTCCTGTTAAAGCTATAGTCAGAGCACAGTCTGGTCTGGTCCAGCCACTGTCATCATCTCTTGCAACATCCTCATAACCCGTCTGTCTGCTCCTGGAACACTATCTCTACTCTGCTCATCCCACCAGGAGATGAGCCAGCGTCTTCAATGCTACGACCTCTTCCTTCATTCACTACCCTTATCTTCTACCCCTCAAGTCAAACACAGAAGTTTCCTAGTTCTCTAACCACATCCAAGACTCTCCGGCCTCAGGGCCTTAGCAGCTTCTGTTCCCTCTGTCTGGGAACATTTTCCCCAGATACAGAAGAGCTCACCCCTGTCACCTTCTTTGTCATTGGTAGAAGTCACCTTTTCTTTCTTTGTTTTTATTGATATTGTTTTTAGAGAGAGAAAACCATCGATTTGTTGGTTCATTTATTTATCCACTTATTGGTTGATTCTCAGATGTGCCCTGATGGGGGAGGAACCTGCAACCTTGGTGTATCTGGAAGATGCTCTAAGCCACCGAGTTACCGGGCCAGGGCTAGAAGTCACCTTTTCAATGGGACCTTCCCTGACAACCCTAGTGAAATGGAAACACTGCTCCTCCCACATTATCTACCTCTCCTCCGGGCTTTGTTTCTTTCCATACGAATTCTATTCTATGTTATTAGTCTACTATGAATATGATGATTCTCCTCATGGGTACTCTGTGGACATCACCACCGTATGCATTCATTACCCTGTGGACGCCACATATAGGATGTATTTATTTGTTCATTGTCCATCTCCCTGTTAGAATTGCAATTAAACAAGACTCCTGCAGACGAAATACATAGGCAAGGCAATTCTCAATACCTTCTGCAGAAGGGCGTGCTGCTGCCAGTGAGCCCACAGGCAGGGATTTGGGTTGTTTTTGTCTCTAACACAAGCCCTGGGCTAGGTCTTGCCCCACTGGCTAGGGTGTTGACCCTACAACTTACTCTTCCCCAACTGGCAGGGGTGTGTGTGAAGGAGGGGTGGTGACAGCGTTAACTTCATGAAACTGGATGAAGGTGTTTGGGGCACCCTTGGAGAAACCCATGAAGGGGGCTGGGGAAATGCCCATTGAAGGAAAGACCATAAGGTAAACTAGTTGTTTTTCCTGCATCCCCTCCTTCCCACACCTGCCCCTCTCTCCTTAACGCCCTGCTGACAGAGCAGGACTTTTGCTTGGTTCACCGCGCAAACCAAGTGTCTGGTACCCCGCAGGCGCTCAGCAAATACCTGCCATTAGAGGGAAAAAAACAAAACAAAACCATCCAGAGTGAATGGATGAACATCTGATTGAGCCAGCGGCTTCTGGGTCCTGGCTTGGGGGGGGGAGGGGGCGGTTTAACTCCCTCCAGCCCCAGGCAGACGCGGGGAACTGGGGCGCAGCGCGCCTGCGCCGCCCCAACCGCCGTCCTCAACCGCCGCAGCCAGAGAGGGTCCCAGTCCCCGAGGAGCGGGCGCGGCGACTTGCACTCCTTTGCGAGGCGCCGCTCCCGCGGAGGGTTACACGCGGCGAAGGGCGGCGCCTCCGTGGGCGGGACTCGCCGGTGTCTTCTGCGGGGCGGCCACCGCCGGTTCATTCGCGCAGCCAGTTGCTCGCGCCGCCGCCAGCCCGCGCCCTGGGTCCCCGCCGCGCCCCCGGTCCCCTGTCCCCGGTCCCCGCCACGCGCCTGGCCCCCGCCGCGTTCCGGATCGCCGCCGCGCCCGCCGCAGCCATGTCCAAGGAGCTGCCGGCTAGGCGGGACGAGATCCTGGAGTGCCAGGTGATGTGGGAGCCGGACGGCAAGAGGAACACCCACATGGACCGCTTCCGGGCGGCCGTGGGCGCCTCCTGCGGCCTGGCGCTGGGTGAGTGCGCGCCACGGCCCCGGGGCTCCCGGACACCTCCCTCGGGGGTGAGGGGAGAGCGACGGACCAACTGGCGGAGGGGCTTGCCTCCTGGGGATCGGGGCGCCCCCCTTTTCCTGGGCGTTGCTCTCAGGGTCTCTCCTAGTCGTTGGAAGGGCCTCCCGATGTCCAGGTTCCCCTTCTCCAGGGGGTAGGGCGCCTCGGACTCCGGGGGTTTGTCGCCTTGTCTGTGCGGGGCGTCACCTGGGCGCTTTCAGGGCACTGGACTCCTCCTGCCTGCAGCATCTCCCTGCGTGTGGGGCGCCCTCTCCCGGGGAAGGTCCCTCTCTGGCCTGGGAACCCCTGTGCACCGAGAAGTCCCTTGCCCGCGAGGTTTCTACTTGTGAGATGAGGTGCTCGCTGGGCTTTGTACTGCAGCCTGGGGCTTCCTCCGGGATACGGGTCTTTCAGCCTCGCAGCGCTTCTTCTCTGTTTGTGGGGGTCTCTTGCTAGCTAGTAGTACCTTGGGCTGGCCCCCTGTTAACCGCTCCCCGCTCTCCAGGCTGACCCTGGTAGAAGGCGAGTGTGGAATTTCAGGGCACCCAGGAGGATGGTCTGTTGGGAGCCTGCCTTTGGAGTTGGGGGGAACGCCTTCCCCATTCCTGCCCCAAGAGATCTAGAAGGGGACTCCTTCCAGCCACCACCCGGTCCCAGGAAATACCTGGCGGGGTGGGGGGTGGGGGTTGGGGGTTGGGTGCAGGTTAGCTCCTTTTCTGAGAAGCGCTTGCACGTGCTCCGCCCACAGCTCTTGCTGGCCTGTCCGACTACCCACTGGACCTCTCGTCTCTGGTATCATCAACTCATCTTGGCTTTTCCTTCCCTCTCCCCTCTCTCAGCTGGCTTCAGTGACTCCTTTGGTTCCCTTGGTGGCATCACTGTCCTCAGATAGCTTCACAGAATTGGGGATCTGTCATCTGACTTGCCCAGGGTGTCCAGCTCACCTGCTCGGCCTTTCTCCATTACCCCCCCCCCCCAACCCCCACCCCCTGCCCGCACCACTCCTGGGGCCCTGTTTTTCTCCCTTCCTGGAACACTGCTTGGTCTTCCTGCTTTCCCTCTGAAGTTCACCCTGTTTGCTTGGCCAGAGCAATCCTGAAGCCCAGGTCTGACTGTCACCCCTTGGCCCAGAGGCGCACAGTGGCTCCCTGTAGACCGTGGGATTGCAAACGGTGCACCTGGGAGCTTCTGGGCTCTCCAGAGCATGTTGCTGTTATGACTCCCGCTTGTGGCCTCTGACATGGCCTCTGTGTCACTGAGCCCCTCTATGGGCTCGCCCAGCTCTGTCCCTCCCTCTGGAGACAGATGGGTCTTATTACTCCTGGGCCCTCCCTTCAGGTGGTAGCTGATAAGTGCATGGGTGCTGGATTCAGCAGAACAGGCTTGCTTTTCCAGAAGAGCCAGGAGCAGGCCCATATTCTGCTTCTGTGTTACCTTCCCAGAGTTCTGTCTCTCTTTCCCCTGCCGGCTACAATGTAACACTGTTCTCCAGGTGCCAGCCTACCCCGACTCTTTTTTTTTTTTTTAAAGATTTTATTTATTTTTAGAGAGAGAAGACAGAGAGTGAGAAAATGGGGGAGGAGTAGGAAGCATCAACTCCTAGTTGTTTTTGGTATGTGCCTTGACCAGGCAAGCCCGGGGTCCCGAACCAGAGACCTCAGCATTCCAGGTCGAGGCTCTATCCACCGCGCCACCACAGGTCAGGCCTAGCCTTGACTCTTTTTTTTTTTTTTTTTTTTTTTTATTTTTTTTTTTTTTAAATTTTTTTTTTTATTTATTTATTCATTTTTAGAGAGGAGAGAGATAGAGAGGGAGAGAGAGGAGAGAGAGACAGAGAGAAGGGGGGAGGAGCTGGAAGCATCAACTCCCATATGTGCCTTGACCAGGCAAGCCCAGGGTTTTGAACCGGCGACCTCAGCATTTCCAGGTCGACGCTTTATCCACTGCGCCACCACAGGTCAGGCCCCTAGCCTTGACTCTTAACGAAATTATCTCACATAAAACCAGCCCCCTCAGGTGGGTGACACCAAGCTGCAATCTGACTGCCTGGGTTTTGAACTGGCTCCTCCACTCTCTAGTTGTGCAATTGAGTGGAAATGTCTTCTGGATTGCTCCTGTTCTCAGTTTTCTCATCTGTCAAATGGGCTGCATGTGTCACTGAGTGGGTGTGAGGGTGACAGGAGGTGATCAGCCCCGCATGCACCTGCACCTGGCCCGTTGGGGCTGGCTGAGTAAGCACCATCAAGCAGCAGTCACTCCCCGTCTGCCTGCTGAACTCCTCTCCCTCCTTCAGCGCTTGTGGACTAGTGCTGTGGCCCACATGGGACCTGCAGACTCAGTGCAGGTGGCTCCCTTGCTGGGAGATGGCATATGAAAAGCAAGATTTCCAACTTCTTTGGGAAACCCAGAGGCTTGTGGTACTGAGTCTGTCTGCCCATGTGGTAGCCACCAGCCAAGTTTGGTTCCTTCCAAAGCATGGGGGTGCTTAGAGCTTGGTTTTGGCTCTTTCTGCTCTTCCAGTGCTGACGGCTGACCCCACCTGCTTCCCTCTTCCCCACAGGCCGGACCCTGGGGGCTGCGGGCTTCACTTTGAGACCCCGCTCAGTGACTACCCTCTGCCCGGTTTCTCTTCTCTTCTACTCTCCGAGTGCGTGTGGGTTGGACTTGCACCCCGCCTTGCCTTCTCACTGACTTGTGACTGTTCTTACTATGTAAAGCCAGCACCCTTGAATTTGTACCCTCTGTGCCCCCAACAGTGGCTGTGTGGCGCAGGTGTACAGTGCTGACCGGTGCTGTTGACAGATGTGCAGAGAGTGAGAGGTGCACATACTCAGCCTTACTCCTGTCCTGAGGATGGATGGGGGGGGGGGTATGATTCCCCAGCCTGGCTGCCTCGCTACCTGTCCAGCTTCCCAGACTGAGGTTGGCATGGTGTTTCTACCCCTGCCATTCAGAAGGGGCAGACCACTGGTGGAGTTACACCAGGGCCACCCATTAGTTGGTTCTTTTCATTGCTTCTGGCAGCGCTCACGTGGGGACTCCCTGCACACCCAGGCAGACCCCCTCAGGAACAGCCTGCAGCCTGGTTAGCATGGGGCGTGCGATGCTAGCCTCTTTTGCAAGGGCCCACGGGATATGTTGCATGTACCGCCCTCTAATTAGGGTGGTGACACTGCTTTAGAAGACATGCTCTTTTGAAGGAACCTACCAAGTACCTTTTTGAATACTACCAGCTGCTGGCAGGCACCTGGGGTAGTGCCAACCCAGAGAAGGCTGGGTCCCCATTCTCAAACAGCCTCAGTGTAGTTGGGGTTGGGGCAGGTAACAGGTATGAATGATAGTTAATATCAGGTGAGTGCTTTCTATATGCCTGCTTGTTCAGGCGCTGTACATGTGTTAACTAACCTTCAGCCATTGGCCCCACTGGGTAGGCTTTATGCCATTCCTAGGTGAGGAAATGGAAGCTCTGTCTCGGTTGAGATCTCGCAGCTCTGAGTGTTGGGGCTGTGGCCTGTTTCCAGAACCGGTGCTCTCAGCAGCTGTGTTGGGGTGCCTCCCCCAGGTGGGGCAGCTGGTCGCCACTCTGCGGCGTGACAGTGCATCAGTTACCTGTGGCATGTAACAAATCACCCCACGATCTTAGAGCCTCAGTAAACATTTAGTTTCCCTCAGTTCCTGTGGCTCCAACTCCCAGGACAGGCTCTGCTAGGGGTCTCCGGCTCTGGGTCTCAGGAGGCTGCCGTCATCTGAAGGCTCAATGGAAGCTGGGGGCATGAGGTGGCAGTGGCTCAGTGCCAGTTGTGGGCAAGAGTGCCACCTAGGACTGCCCGCGTGTTCCTGCGACATGGCTACTGGCTCCTCGCAGAGCAGGTGATCTAAGGGCGAGGTGGAGGCTGCCACGTCGGTTATGACCCAGCCTCACGGTCCCGTCCGCTCACTTCCTGACCATCCTGTCGGTTACCCAGATCAGCCCTGCTCCATGTGGGGAGATGAGAGGCACTGGCTGGCCACCCAGCCAGGTAGTCGGTTTTCTCATGAGAAGCCAGACAGCCTGAGTTTCATTTGCAAACCACGATTTCCACGTTGGCAGCAGTTTAGGATATTTATGAACGGGTGGGCACTGAACCCGACATGCGTGAGGCTGGTCACCTGGCTCCCGGGGTGCAGCCTCTAAGGGGAGGCGATGCGTGTGCGAGCAGAAGCCTGAAGAGCCGTAGTGGATGACTCGACCGGGTTGTCACCGGTGGAAACGGGCTGCACAGAGCCTGCTCGCTGTCCTGCAGGCCCCTCGGGGCCCCGTGATGTTACAATGCTGTGTGTTCCTCGGGTGGGCAGGCTGGTGGTGTCCCACTTTTTGATGGGCTGTTGAGGCTGTCACTGGAGGCCTGGATTTCCAGTGACCCCTCTAGTCCCTCTCTCACATCAGTTAGGAGGGCTTTCTGGAGCTGGACCTCTGGAGTGTCTGAGGACCAAGGTGACAACAGGCATGGGGGAGAGAGGAGGACGGGATCTGTTTGTTTAGTGCAGTTTCCCGGAGACACCTGGGCCTGGCTCACCGCCGCCTTCACCGAGATCTGGCTCTTTCCTGTCCTCTACACCCGTGTTGAGGTCTGAGCTTATCACACACTGTCCCACGGCCTGTCATGTGTCCCCCTCCTGCAACATGACCAGGAGTGATGGTAGTGGCCGACGCGTTCTCTCTGCCAAGCACCATCCTCGGTGACTTATGTGTTTTGACTCATTCAGTCCTTGCAGTGACCCTGTGATAAGTACCATTATCTTCCTTTTATGGAGGAAAAGAATGAGGCCCAGAGAAAGTTACTTACTCTTTGGAGGCTGTCCAGTTAGAGGGGCAGGACCTGAGCCCCGACTGTTGGGCTCGGCGCCTGTGTTCCCTTGGCGCATGTGGTTCATCCTTACCGTAGTCCTTTAGAGGAGTTGCTTGTCTCCCTGTTTTACACACAAGAGTGCTGAGGCTCAGAGAGGGGAAACCCTTGCCCGAGGCCATTGGCTAGTAAGTGGCAGAGCTGAGGTTCTAACACTGGTCACCCAGCCCGGTCCTGAAGTGCAGGGTTGAGTTGGTACAGTTTCAGAAGGATCCATGGTCTTCTCCTGCCAATTTCAAGGTGACCCACGAGGGGAACGGAGCCCCAGAGGTGGAAAACGGCCTGCCTGAGGCCCCCAGCCCAATGTCTAGTCAGGACTGAGCCCCGTGCGCCCAGCTGACCTGGTCTCTGATCCCTGGACGAGGTGGACAGGGAAGTGCTGGGTGAAGTTCTCTTGTGGGGCTTGGAGGATGTACGGCCATCATTTTTTATGAACCAGATTCCCTTTCCTGGGCTCCGAGCCCTGAAGACCCTGTCCCCTGATCTCAGCAGTGTGACCTGTGGGCTGACCCTCCTCTGTCCCTGTGGCAGACCCGCTCACTCCAGTGTTCTTTCCCTGGGCTCTGCGCCCCCACCATGTCCTGGTGCTGCCCTCTCCCTCCGCCCTGCCTCCCTCCACCCCGCCCTCTCTGTGCCCCTGCTGACAGCAGTCAGCATCTAGCTGATCTCTTCTCCTCCTGCTCCTGCGTCTGGCATGACCAAGGACAATTGCTGGTGCCGCAGTGGGAAGGGACAGTGTCACGGGGCAGGGTAAATGTGTCACTTCCTCTGTGTGTGCCCCTCTGTCCCCTAGGGGTGGGAATAGCAGGATGGTTAAATCCATAGTCACCTGAAGGTGGCAAGAGGACCCAGCTCAGTCTTGGCATTAGGCTCCTGACACCCTGCTGCTGTCACTTGCCCAGAGTGTCAGTGGAGGCCCGTGAGCTGCCTGTGGCTCTCGGGTGACCATCCTACCCCTCCTGTTACTGAGCAGCTGAGACTCTCCTTCCGAGACGCTGTCTGAGCCGTGTGCCATTTTGTTTTATTTCTAGGAAATTACGATGAACTGTACCAGTGGTCAGTTGAGTCATACTCAGACTTTTGGGCAGAATTCTGGAAATTCAGTGGCCTCATCTCTTCACGCATGTATGATGAGGTAAGCTGAGATCCTATTATGCCTTATCTCTTCTGTGGTTATGTTTCGAAGTGAAGTGGTTGCTTTCCTGGAATACCACCTCAGTTCTTCCCTTAAAAAGCTCATATCAGTGAGGGGGGCCACTGCTCTAGAGAGCGGGAGGAAAACTGTGTTGGTTAAGGGATCCCGCAGAGACTCTGGCCCTCTGATGCGTCTGGACGCCCGGCCCTGTCCTGGAAGCTAGGCGATGATCTTATTTTTATTTCATTTAAATGTTGTGAAATTGTGGTATGATACACATGGCATGGAATTTACCATCTTAACACGTTAAAACGTATACAGTTCAGGGCAGTGAATACAGTTGCCTTATTGTTTTTCTAAACGATCAGCAGTTTCATCATTATTTTTTTAACCTTGGTTTTAGATAATTTTTTCAGCTTCTTATGCTTAAATCAGTAAGTACCTGGGAAGAGGAAGTCCTGCCATTCACAGTATAATTCCCTGTGTCTTTGGTTTGACTGTAGGATGAACCATTCTGAAAGGTTCACCCATGGACACCTGGAGCAGAAGCTCAGGATCCCAGCCCCCCCCAGCAGTCGTGGTTGGGGGCGGAGTGGAGGGGGGGTGGCCTCGCCTCCTGGTTTGCCGTGTCTGCTCCAAGCCCAGGACGCTTGCCAAGCGCCTAGTCTGTCCTACTGACTTTCTAACTTCAGCATCGCTCCTAAATCCAGTGTTTAATCAATAGTTGTTGGAAAAGCAGACTAGTGGGGATGGTGTGGTCCCCGGGCGTTCAGCTTTAAAACCTTGTTGAGGAGCAGTTGACACATAGAGCTGTGTCTGTCTCAAGTGTACAGCCCGACAATTTGCTACCATGCGGGCTTTGCGGAATTAACATTCCCGCCGCCTCAGGTTGACAACTCCTGTTTTCTCTGTGGGGAGGTGGCTTGCTCTCTGCCCCCCTAGCTCTCACACGTGCAGTGTTGTATCGTTAGTCAGAGGGCCTGTGTTCTATTCTGGGCCAGGGCACTGTTCGTTCTGATAGGAGGGAGGGGTGTTTCTGGCTCCCGGTAAAGCACGCTCACGGCTATTCACTTGTGGGGTGGTTCTCACGTGTGTGTGAGCCCAGGCTTGCTGTGCTGTCACCCTCTGTAGGTGGTGGACCCCTCCAAAGGGGTCGCGGACGTCCCCGAGTGGTTCAAAGGCAGCCGTCTGAACTACGCAGAGAACCTCTTGCAGCACAAGGACAATGACAGAGCTGCTCTTTACGTGGCAAGTGAGTCCTGACAGCCGCGCGGCCTCCCTATGCCCTGCTCCCCGGGCGTGGGCGCAGTGCGGTCAGAGATCGCGGTGTGTGACTCGTAGTCCCCCCCCCCCCCCCGTTAGGGTAGAAAACATGCAATACCTTATCTGTGTTCAAGCGCACAGGTGAGTAGTGTCAGGTGTCGGTAGCCTATTGTGGGAGATCCCTAGAACCTTTTCTCCTCACAGCATTGAAACTCTGTGCCCACTGAAGGAAGACCCATTCCCTGCCTCCTCCCAGCTCCGGGGAACCATCTGTTGACTTTCTTTTCTTTTTTTCTCTCTCTGTCTCTCTACCTTCTGTTTCTATAATTTCGACTACTTTAGAGACTTTGCAGGAGTGGACTCATATTGTATTTGTCCTTTCGTGACTGGTCTGTCTCAGTCAGCATCATGTCCTTAAAGGCCATCTGTGTTGTCACCTGTGTCAGAAATCCCTCCCTTTTTCAATGCCTTATAATATTTCACTGTGTATATCTACCACATTTTCCGTATGCATCACCTGTCAGTGGACACTTGGGTTGCATCCACCTCTTGGCTATTATAAACGACGCTGCTATGAATAGGGGTGCGCAGTCTCTGCAGGTAGATGGCGGACTGATTTAGGAGGCTCTTTCTCTCTTTGCTTGGAATATGGTTCACGTAACATAAAATTACCCCTGAGTAGTGTGCACTGCGGTGGATTGTGGCATATTCACAAGGTTGTGTGTGCAACCATGACCTCCATCTAATTTCAGAACATTTCTAGCCCCCCCCAAAGGAAACTCTGTCCCATCAGTCACCCTCACCCTCCCAACCCCTGGCCACCGCCTGTCTGCTCTCCTTCTCTATGCCTTTGCCTGTCACAGGCATTACATATAAGCAGGATGACACTATGTGGCCTTTGTGTCTGGCTTCTTTTAGTCGGCAACCTGTTTCCCAGGTCTGCCCCCATCGTAGCGTGGGTTCCTTTCCATGCCTGAGTAGTACTCCATCATGTGGCTAGACCACCCTTTCTTTGTCTGTAAGAGGCTCTTGAAGGGCTGCCCTGCCCCCAGCATGGTGACACTGTTGCAAACCCGCTGGCAGAGCTGGCCGCCTGGCACCGTCTTCATCCTGCAGAACTCAAATGCAGGGTCTCCCTCTTCTCTTCTCTCCCTTTAAATGGGTGTGCACTTTCACCCACTGCCTCAGGCTCCACATGGGGCCCGCTTTCTCCTGCTGGAACATGGGGAAAGTCAGATGTGACACACCTGGAACCCCGCAATGTGTCCAACGGCTACTCAGTCTTCTGGTGGCAGCATGCTCATGACTGCGGGTCTGCTGTGTCGAGGTCAGCTTCTCCTCCTGTGCCCTCTCTCTGCCCCACCTTGCTGTCCACTCCCTTTTACATATGTATTTGAGTCCTTTTTATTTTTTTTTATTATTTTTTTTGTATTTTTTTTTCTGAAGGTGGAAACGGGGAGAGACAGTCAGACTCCCGCATGCGCCCGACCGGGATCCACCCGGCACGCCCACCAGGGGCGACGCTCTGCCCACCAGGGGGCGATGCTCTGCCCCTCCGGGGCATCACTCTGCCGCGACCAGAGCCACTCTAGCGCCTGGGGCAGAGGCCAAGGAGCCATCCCCAGCGCCCGGGCCATCTTTGCTCCAATGGAGTCTTGGCTGCAGGAGGGAAGAGAGAGACAGAGAGGAAGGAGGGGGAGGAGGGGGTGGAGAAGCAAATGGGCGCTTCTCCTATGTGCCCTGGCCAGGAATCGAACCCTGGTCCCCCGCACACCAGGCCGACGCTCTACCGCTGAGCCAACTGGCCAGGGCCTTGAGTCCTTTTTATAAAGTAGTTTCCTCCCCCCCTCATATTTGCAGTGAGAATGGGTACCCTCAAACCAGGGTTGAGATAGCATTTACAGTGGACATTTTTCTTTAGCAGGGCCCTACACTGACTGGCCTGTCATTGGCCTGGGGATGTCCATTGCTTCATTTTCTGCATGGTTCTCCAGTTGGGTCCTCATTCTCCCTGCCGGCTGTGAGCAGGGGCTTGCAAGTTCTGCTGCAGCTCAGGCCTTCCCAGCAGGGCTTGCCCTTCCTGCCGTGACACGGGTGGGGTCAGGAGATGCCCGCTGACAGGGTGTGCCCCGTAGCCTTGGCGCAGCAAGGGGAGTGAACGCGAAGGACGTGCCCATTCGTGTTTCTGCTCTTAGAACAGCTGCCCACTCAGCACGTTTTGTCTTTGAACAGCAGATTTCAGGCTACTGAGTATTTTTTATTTTAATTTATTTTTCTGAAGTGAGAAACAGGGAGGCAGAGAGACAGACTCCCGCATGTGCCCAACCGAGATCCACTCGGCCTGCTCACCAGGGGGTGATGCTCTGCCCATCTGGGGCGTTGCTCTGTTGCAGCCAGAACCATTTTAGCGCCTGAGGCAGAGGCCATAGAGACATCCTCAGTGCCCGGGCCAGCTTTGCTCCCATGGAGCCTTGGCTGTGGGAGGGGAAGAGAGAGACAGAGAGAAAGGAGAAGGGGAAGGGTGGAGAAGCAGATGGGTGCTTCTCCTGTGTGCCCTGGCCAGGAATAAAACCTGGGACTTTCACATGCTGGGCCGATGCTCTACCCACTGGCGAGGGCCTGAGTATTTTTATAGGACAAAAAATTACCTGGGTGGCACTGTAGGGATGGTGATGGCCCAATGAGGCAAGAGAAGAATGGGCAAGCCTTACAGCTGAGCAGGTAGGAGGGGCCACATCTGCATCAGGGGACAACATGTATGCTCACATGGAAAAGAGATGTTTCCATGTTGTAGAGCTGAAGGGCAGTTAGCCACCAGGAATGAAACATTTGCATCAAAGATAATGTGCGAACGATGGCCACCTTCCCTGTGGAGAGGCCTTCACTTCAGATAGTGATTTTCCTGCACCTTTGCCACATGAGGTCTTTGTCATGTTGGCTCTCGTTGCTGTGGAACAGGTCACCCGAGAACCAGGGCTTAACACAGTGAGCTTGTCGTCCCACATTGTCTGTGGGCTTCACAGTCAGAAGTGGCTCAGCTGGGTGGTTCTGGCTCAGGCGGGTCAGGAGGCCGCAGTGGGGACGGAGGCAGGGGCTGGTCTGGCTGCACGGATTCACGTCCAAGGCAGCACACTCCCATAGCTGTTCACAGGCCTCAGTTTCTCACCCTGTGACTTCTCTGGGGGCTTCCCGAGTGTCCTCACAGCACGGCAGCTGGTCCCCCCGAGTGACCAAGGGGAGCTGCAGTGTCGTGTTTGTCCAAGGCTCAGACGTCATCGTCATCTCCGTGATACCCTGTTGATCAGGCAGGTCGGGTACCTTTAGGGTCAGAGGACCCCCCACGAGAGCACAGATACCAGGGGCCGGGGTCACTGGGGCCCCCTGGGAAGGTTGTCTACACCCCCCATCTTCCTCATCTTCTCCATCTCTTAGGAGAGAATTAGCATCTCACTGCACGCTTCTTTGAGGCTGATGGGGTCGTTTTATTTTCTCACGCTTTTTATTATGATGTCAAAGTGTTCTATAGTGAGCTCGCATTGCCTTCCTAACCTGAAAAAAGGTACCACACAAGCAAACCACTGAGGTGGCATCCTGCTCAGTGACAGGAAGGACAGACAATTGATGCTGCAACCTCTCAGCGGCTCCTGACGGGGTAGTGCTGAGTGGAAACGCCAGTCTCAGAGGCCCCTACTATGTGCTTGCCCTTGGCGACCTTTTTTGAAATGAGTTTACAGAGATTGGGACAGATTGGTGGTGGCAGGATAGGGTTGGTGGAGGGGGTGACCAGAAGAGGTGGCGGGAGGGGGGTCTTGGTTGGGGAGGGTGGTTGTGGAGAATGCTGTTCAATGACAGAGAGAAAACACACACACACACACACACACACACACACACACACACACACTGTATGTAGTCAGTTTCCCAGCCCCTGGGACCTCTCTGTCCTATCTTTGCAACTTCCTGGGACTCTGTCATTATGTCAACATGAAAAGCTAAAAAAAAAAACCACAACAAGAAAGCAAAACCAAAATCACAGGATTCCTCCGTAAATAAACACATCCTCACCCGTAAAAAATATCTTCCAATGGCCGATCCTGTGATGTATTTTGCTGGCCGATTTCACATGGCTTCCCTCTTCTGTGAAGCCGAGAGCACCACGCCTCATTTGGGGTCCCCCGCGTCAGGGCAGCGTTCCCGGGCTTGTGTTCCTAACCTGCAGGTCACCAGCTGAGTCTCTGCCGGTGCCTGGGACTTGCAGAGCATTACCTCCAGGGGTGGTCTCACATGTGGCATCCTTTGTCTCCTCCAGGGGAGGGCCAGGAGGAGATCAGGAAGGTGACTTTTGAAGAGTTGCGGCAACAAGTGGCCCTGTTCGCGGCAGCAATGAGGAAAACGGGTGTGAAAAAAGGGGACCGCATCATCGGTGAGGATTGTGGGTCGTGGTTCAGGGAGGGAGCATGGCAGAGGGCGTGGCTTGGGAGGCTGGACAACTTTGGAACAAGGTGGGTTCACGTCGTTTCACCCAGCTGTGCACGCGCAGCAAAACATAGACAAGTAAAGAAGGTCACTGAGAGAGAGGCCGCCAGGCCTCCGTGGGGCCCGTGGGCAGCACCTGAGGGCACTGGGCCTCCTGGGGGCATGGGACCCGTGTTGGTTCCTGGAGCCAACGTTGACCAGGTGTGTGGGTTTGGACCAGACCTTGTCTGGAAGAGAGAGGCTGAGCCAGCTGGTTGTCGAGTGTCTTTCCTGGCCGGAGTTCTGTGCCTCCTCGGCCTGGTGTCCAGAGTGGGGCCAGTGGTGGGTTCCAGTCCAGCTTGGGCCGAGGCCCTGCAGGCTGTGTGCTGAGCCACCGAGGTCAGAGTCAAGGCATCTGTTCCCAGGACCAGAGTCAGGTGTTGCTGTTACACCAGAGAGGAGGGCTCTTCTGTCCTTGGACCCCATGCCTTCAGGGGCATAGGGTCTGTCCCCTGCTGGAAACCCGCGACCCTCAGGGTGGAGGGGAGGACCTGGGGCCAGGCTGGCTGGCCCTGCTCGGGCTCCCTTGCGCACCTTTCCTGCCTCCCTCACACCCTCCCTGCCCTGTTGATGGAAGGACGTCCTGACCTGCGCAGCCTTTTATAAACATTTATTTGAGCCAAACAGAGGATATACTGAGAAGCAAGATCTCAGCAGGCTGAGGTCAGTGCTCAGGAGGGTAACAGTTAGCAGTTTCTTCTTACACATTTTTTTTTGTATGTTTTTGAAGTGAGAAGCAGGGAGGCAGAGAGACAGACTCCCACATGTGCCCAACCAGGATCCACCAGGGGGCGATGCTCTGCCCATCTGGGCTGTTGTTCCATTGCAACTGGAGCTGTTCTAGTGCCTGAAACAGAGGCCATGGAGCCATCCTCAGCGCCCAGTCCAACTTTGCTCAATGGAGCCTTGGCTGGGGGAGGGGAAGAGAGAGACAAAGAGAGAAAGGAGAAGGGGAAGGGGGAGAAGCAAATGGGTGCTTCTCCTGTGAGCCCTGGCAAGGAATCAAACCCGGGACTTCCCCATGCCAGGCTGATGCTCTACCGCTGAGCCAACCAGCCAGGGCCACTTACACATTTGAGATGAAGGAGGAACCAGGAAGGTTACATGGAGTGGGAGGGGGTCAGGTGGGGACCTGACTACAGGACAGTTGAGGTCACATGCTCTTTGTTTTAGAAGGGCGTCTGAAAGAAGGTGTTGCAAAGGGGTGTTAACCCAGATATACAGGGCTTTCCCATGGCACAGGTGAGCTTTTTAGTAGAGAAGTATTATGCATCAGATGTGACCACTCCCCCTGACCTGCCCTGTTAGGAACTTATGGTCAGACCAGTTTAAAGGCCCGTATATGGACCCGTTCTCTGCTCCAAGGAGTTTGAGCTGATTGAGAGGGGACTCCTTTGTTTACAAGGGTGAGCAGGTGAAGCTACGAAGACTCATCTCCCTTGTGGTCTTGGTGGTCAGGGTGCTAGACTGCTGCCCCCCCCCCCCATGGTAATGGGACTAGGACTGCAGGAACCAGTGTGGCATCTGGAGCAGCAGCTGTGCAGGGCTCTAGCCTTGGGACCCGAGTTTGGTGTGAGTGTGCCTCTCCCCAGGAAGCTCATGCAAGTGGGCATTCAACTTTATCTGCCAAGCGGGCAGGAAGGCTGGGTAGCCTTATGGTACATGAATCAAGTGGATGGCTGGGCCTCGTCAGCCCATTCTAGTGACAGAGGTGCCTAGAAAGGAATCGGATAGTAAGGGGCTCAGAGACACACCCAGTTGCTCTTGTCTCAACTGTTAATGGGATGCTCTGCGTGTCTGTGGGCTCACCCGGCCCCTCAGGTCCCTGCTCAGCCATTTCCCGCTCAGAGGCTGCACCTGGGGAAACTCTGGGAGAGGCGTCCACACTCTCCCTGCTCCTGCTCTCTTTTCCTCTGTTGTCCTTGCCGCCTCCCTAACTCACGGGAGTGTGTGTGTCCAGTACCGAAGCTTGTCTTTGCATCGCTGTGTCCCAGCCTGTGCCGAGTGCTTGGCACTTGGCATGCGCATAAGTAACATGTGTTGGCCTGACCAAGTGGTGGCGCAGTGAATAGAGCATCGGACTGAGATGCAGAGGACTGAGGTCAAAACCCCAAGGTCACTGGCTTGAGCGTGAGCCCATCCAGCTTGAGCGCAGGCTCACCAGCTTGAGTGCGGAGTCGTTGGCTTGAGCGTGGGCTCGTATACATGACCCCATGGTCGCTGGCTTGAGCCCAAAGGTCGCTGGCTTGAAGCCCAATGTCGCTGGCTTGAGAAGGGAGCACTCGCTCTGCTGTAGCCCCCTGGTCAAGGTACATCTGAGAAAGCAATCAATGAAGAACTGATGCTTCTTGTCTCCCTTCCTTCCTGCCTGTCTGTCCCCCCCCCCCTCCGTCATACACACACACACACACACACACACACACACACACACACACATGTTGAATGAATGAGCAAGAGCTGGGTGATGATCAGAGTAGGCATTTTGTGTTTGAAGCCTCAGTATCTGGGGTTCTTCTGAGTCCAATTTAACCTGGACCCTTGTAAGGTCTAGAAAAGGAATTTAAAGGTTCTTCTCCAATTTTTTTAGTTCCCTCCAATTTTCATTTTCAAAAAGAGAAACAGAGAGCAAGGTGTGTTGGGGGAGACCGTTGAGCCCCCCCCCCTTGGCCATGCTGTCTTTGGGGGATACCTGGCTTCAGTGCTCAGGACACTTGGAGATCAGCTAATACCTGGTGACTTGCCCTTTCTGATCGTCTCGGCTCAGACACTGATTTGCCCTGACCGCAGTCAGTCATACTGGATGGGGTGTTTCTCAGGAGGGAGCCCCCGGGAGCTAGTCTGGAGAGGAGTGAACTGGGAGGAGCTGGAAGGATCCTCAGAGGTGGAGGCGGGGCCGTTCCTGGCTCCGTTCCTCATTTCTCGGGTCCGTGAAGTGGTCATGTCCTGGCTGGTGGTCAGTCCCCACCATATTGCTGGGTCACAACTTCCCTGGGCTGAATCTGCCCTGCCCTGGGGCCGGGGTACCGGTGAGAAGCTTGTTTGTATTCATCTCCAAAGCAGATGTCCAGGACCTGCTATGTGCCCAGTGCTGGGTGGAGCCCCTGCCTCTTAGGACTCTGGGCAGGACAGATGCAGGGAACCCAACTGCTTTGGTCGGGTGGCGTTCAGAGCGGTAGGAGGTTGGGCAAGGGAGTGTCTGGAGGTTCTAGGTGCTGGAGTCCAGTGGGTTTGGGGAGCCCTGGGGAGCCCTGCTCAGGTGAGTCAGCACCCACCACGCCTGTGTCCCGTTTGCAGGTTATTTGCCTAATGGTGTGCATGCCGTGGAGGCTATGCTGGCCGCAGCGAGCATTGGTGCCGTGTGGAGCGCCACGTCTCCAGACTTCGGTGTGAATGTGAGTCGGGGACCTCTCGGGGTGTGAGCCACCTGTCCTCTCGGGTGGGGTGTGTGTGTGTGTATGTGTGTGTGTGGCATCAGATTCCTGGTGGTGTTCTGGGGCCAGCAAGGCTGGAAGGAGATGATGTCACTGTGGCCTCCTGTGCCCTGGCCTGGGACATGAGAATAACAAGAGAGAAGGAGCCAGAAGGAACAAAATCTTGCTTTTAACTCCGAAGGCATGAATTTGGATTTAGTGCTGCCCTACTGTGTGTATGGCCATACCAGAATGTTGTACTGTCACTATGTGTATGGCCACACTAGCATGTTGTACGAGACAGGTTGTGTTGTGTTCTACCTGGTCAGCTATCCTGCGACTTTGTGCCCACCTGAGATTTCCCAAATGTCTGTCCTGTGCAGAGTTTTCCTGCTTTGCTCACAGATGCCTCCCAACCTTGTGCCCATTGTTGCACTTGCTGACCGTTTACTTGGGACCTGGGCTCTGTGCTCTGTGCGGGCGGGCAAGGGGCCCAGGGGCCCAAGGTGGAGTGGCCCAGGCAGGGGCAGGAAGTGCGCACTGAGCCCCCCCCCCCCCTTGCAGTGCTGCTGGCCCAGCAGCCCCCTGTGGGGCAAATGAAGCAGAAGCAGCCCCAGAGCAGGACACAGCAGGACGCCCCCAGCCCTGAGCTGTCCTGACTGCTCCTGGGGCAGGCACCAGGCTTGTCTGAGGCGCTTCAGCCTGTCACCCCTGGGATGGCGCTCAGGCTGTAGCGAGTGTGTTAGACGCTATGCCTGCCTGTTTGTGTCAGCTGCAGAAATGAGTTCCACACCTGCATAGGAGGGACGCTGCACTCGGGAAAAGACGTGTGCTTGGTGGGATGTTGGGTCCCACGCGTGGCACGGACAGGCACCTGGGTGTGGTCAGCCTGCTTTTTATTATTTTATTATTATTATTATTATTTATTTATTATTATTTTTTTGCATTTTTCTGAAGCTGGAAACAGGAGAGACAGTCAGACAGACTCCCGCATGCGCCCGACCGGGATCCACCCGGCACGCCCACCAGGGGCGACACTTTGCCCACCAGGGGGCGATGCTCTGCCCATCCTGGGCGTCACCATGTTGCGACCAGAGCCACTCTAGCGCCTGAGGCAGAGACCACAGAGCCATCCCCAGCGCCCGGGCCATCTTTGCTCCAATGGAGCCTTGGCTGTGGGAGGGGAAGAGATAGACAGAGAGGAAGGAGAGGGGGAGGGGTAGAGAAGCAGATGGGCGCTTCTCCTGTGTGCCCTGGCCGGGAATCGAACCCGGGTCCTCCGCACGCTAGGCCGACGCTCTACCGCTGAGCCAACCAGCCAGGGCTATTATTATTTTTTGACTGAGCTCCTTGGTCAAGCCATTCTTTTTTTTTTCTTTTTTTTTTTTTTTTCCATTTTTCTGAAGCTGGAAACAGGGAGAGACAGTCAGACAGACTCCCGCATGCGCCCGACAGGGATCCACCCGGCACACCCACCAGGGGCGACGCTCTGCCCACCAGGGGGCGATGCTCTGCCCATCCTGGGCGTCGCCATGTTGTGACCAGAGCCACTCTAGTGCCTGAGGCAGAGGCCACAGAGCCATCCCCAGCGCCCGGGCTATCTTTGCTCCAATGGAGCCTTGGCTGCGGGAGGGGAAGAGAGAGACAGAGAGGAAAGCGCGGCGGAGGGGTGGAGAAGCAAATGGGCGCTTCTCCTGTGTGCCCTGGCCGGGAATCGAACCCGGGTCCTCCGCACGCTAGGCCGACGCTCTACCGCTGAGCCAACCGGCCAGGGCTCAAGCCATTCTTTTTTTAAAAATTTTATTTATTTATTTTTTACAGAGACAGTGAGTTAGAGAGAGAAATAGACAGGGACAGACAGACAGGAACCGAGAGAGATGAGAAGCATCAATTATTAGTTTTTCGTTGCGCGTTGCAACACCTTAGTTGTTCATTGATTGCTTTCTCATATGTGCCTTGACCGTGGGCCTTCAGCAGACCGAGTAACCTCTTGCTGGAGCCAGCGACCTTGGGTCCAAGTTGGTGAGCTTTGCTCAAACCAGATGAGCCCACACTCAAGCTGGCGACCTCGGGGTCTCAAACCTGGGTCCTCTGCATCCCAATCTGACGCTCTGTCCACTGTGCCACCGTCTGGTCAGGCTCAGCTACTCGGATGACTCGGGAGCCTTTTTGTTGAAAATTAAGAGAGAATCAGGGTGTGGAAACGCTCCATGGTGTTCTAGTGGCCTGTTTGAATGGCGGTCTTCTATTGTTTGAGTTAAAAGGCTCTTTCTGTAAAGCGGGGAATCTTTCAATGGTGCAAATGCCCTGTAGCTTTCCCTGCTGATAAACTTGGACGTGGCTATTTGGGTGTCTGTAAGTCCTTCGTTATTTCTTCATATTGATGCTTTCCTTGAAGTGACAGTCATCTCAGGTACATCTCAGGTGTGTTTTTCGCTTGGCTGTATCTACTGGCCGCTGGGTGACTTGCCCTTGACATGTGGTGGTCCTTTTGGAGGACCCCTGACAGCTCCTTCTTCCCGCTCCTCAGGGTGTCCTGGACCGGATTTCCCAGATCCAGCCGAAGCTCGTCTTCTCCGTGGAGGCTGTCGTGTATAACGGCAAGGAGCACAACCACCTGGACAAGCTGCAGCAGGTCGTGAAAGGTATGTGGCTCTTGGGTGGCGCTGGTGGGGGGGGGGCGAGGAACGGGCGCCAACAGCGTCCTGAACTTCACGTTTCCTCCTCTCCTCTCCGTCAGGACTGCCCGACCTGGAAAAGGTGGTGGTGATCCCGTACATCACCTCCAGAGAGAAGATAGACATTTCGAAGATCCCAAATAGGTAGGTTAGCCCTGTGCTGGCCGCTGGGTCCGTGTGGCCTGCATTGCAGGGCCATCCGTTCTGGGACTCCTCCTGCTTGGCGGTATAGCGATTTGGGGGTGCAGGGAGTTTTAGTAAGACTGTCATTTTGTAGGTGGGCATCTGAGGCCCTACAGTGAGTCCCCTGAAGCCACGTGGCGGGTTAGTGGTGGGAGGGAGATGGTCCCAGGGGTCCTCCCTTCCGGTCTGCGCCCCTTCAAGTGGTGGGCCGGGCCCTGCTCCTCGCATTGGCCACGGCAACTGTGAGCTCTAGGTAATGCAGGTATGTATGTGCACGCATAGACATGTGTATCTGTATATGCTTGGATATCCACATGCATGTATGTACACATGTACACACATGTGCATGTTCCTTTTAGAACCTATTTTCGTCCTCATTGCTGATAGTGTCTTACTTTGCTTTTCTGACATTCATAAGCTGATAATTCATCTGCCCTGAGTACCAAATACAATGAGCATCTTCACTTTTCATAGAAATTAAGGGATGGACTGTGGTTTGCTCAAAGTTGAATTCATCCTGAAATCCTTAGAGTTATTCTCCTTTCCTCTTTCTTGAAGCAGTTCTGGGGAGAGTTCCAGGACCAGGCCTATTGACCTTTGCAGGTGAACGTCCCCTTTGGCCTCCTGCTTGGGCTGCGGGATCGGCCCCTCGAGGCCCCCGGGGGCAGTGGCCGCGCAGATGGAGCAGGAGTCCTGTGTCCACAGTGGAGGAGGGGGGTGCGCACAGCCCTTTGTTCAGGCAGAGTCTGGGCGGGGTGGCCCTGTGCAGGCCGCTCTGGGCACGGAGAGACCGAGCCTCCGTGCCGGCTCCAGGGCCTGCGAGGCAGCGGGAGGGAGAGGACCTGCCCTGCGGAAGGGCTGAGCCGTAGCCATGAGCCACTGGGCACAGCCGGGCGTGGAGGGGGTGCAGGCAGTGCCAGGGAGTCGAGAGGAGGCGTCATTGGTTACTGGTAGGCTCTGGGAGATGAGCGGGGCTTGGGGACAGCTGCGGTGCTGGGATTACCGAGGCCAGAGGGTGCAGCAAGCCAAGTGACTGCTGTCGCAGGGCTGTGGCTCCGAGCCAGACTGCTCAGCTTCAGAGTCAGCCATGTGACCCTGTGCCGGTGGGCAGCTCTCTGAGCCTTGGTCTGTGCGTCTGTGAAGTGGGGGTGGTGGCAGCCAGCACGTCCCTCACAGCTGGGGGAGGGTGGTGTGCGTGAGCCAGCTCTCAGCACTAGTGAGAGAAGGTGGCGTCACAGGCAGCAGGGGTCATGACCTGAGAGCGTTGGGTCAGTGTGTGCTGGCCCAGGGCCAGGACCTGTCCCTTAGCCGGTGGGAGCCCTGACGACCTTGACACGTGACAACCAGAGGACTAAGCCCCGGTCTCAGTTCACACTGCCGTGAACAGCACCCTCCCTGTGGATGCTGCCGTGAGGCACGGAACGGGGGAAAGGTGGACGGGCATGCTGGTCCTGGTGCTGGCTTTGTTTCTTCCCGATGTGTTTGTCACTCATTCATATAAAACAAGATGTCCCGTCCAGGAGAATGACATCAGACCATTCATTTGGTTGCATATGATACGAAAAGCTCCCTCGTAAACCATGGGAGTGAGACCGCTCACCATTCCCCTTGTGAATCCTGGCTGTGTGGACAAACTCTACATGTGTGTGCCCATGCACGGGGCCTCGGCAGGGCCAGGCCCTGGGGCTGTTTGTTTTTAGAAATGCAGCCAAAGCAGTTGCTGTTTACTGGGACTGGTAGACCATCGGAAAGCAAAGTTTTCTCTCCAGACATGTCAATGAGGTGGGCGCCCTCATCAGTAATCCTTCACACAGTACTGTTCACACTAGTACTGTCAGTGGAGTTCGTGTGGGCGGTGGGGTGGACGGGCTTCTGCTGGCGGGAATGCGTCAGGGCGGATCATCTTCCTGGCGCTCTGGAGCAGGGGTCTTGAGGTGCTGCGTGGAGATGAGTTATTCAGTGCCTTTCTTAGACCCCCTTCCTCCTCCCAGAGAAACCGTGTCTTTCAGAAGGCCTTCTCCTGCTCCATGGCGACCACACGGTTCTTTATTTTTAGCGCGGCCTCGGACGAGAGAAAGCTTCATTTGCTGATGGTGGCTTTTGTGTTCTCCTCTCTTCTCTTTGTGAGCCAGTGGAGGAGCAGGGTTCGGGGTCCATGTTTCTGCTGATGCCAGTGGAGAGCCTGCCTCTCCTCCTTGGTGGCTCGTGGCCTCTGTTGCCTCGTTCCTACTCAGAAAATGTGTCTGTGGCCCCTTTGCTGGTTCCTGGCCACATGCACCAATGCTTTGCCAGCTTTGGGGACAAGGCAGGAAGTTGTTCTAGGTGACAAGTGGCTAATCTCGCTTGTTCCTGGGCAGACACTTGTGGCCAGCCGTTGGGCACCTCAGGATGGGGTAAACCAGTGAGATGGCACATGATGGCCATGGGCAGTTTCATCATAGACACTATAGTTTTGGGGTCCTGGCCCCACCTTCTTGCTGTGACCTTCACGCATAGGAGAAGCACTTGAATCTCACACCTCCTTCCCTCCCTTCTCCTGGGGCAGGGGGAGGGTCGTGATTCAGACCACTGGGCCACGGCTTCACTTTGGGCAACTAGAAACCTGGGTCTGCTATGGGGACGGGTGGTCGCAAACAGGTGGTGTCCCTGGGCTCTGCACGTGGCGCCTGGTCCTCCTTCAGCCGAGGCCCCTCCCTGGCAGCAGCGTGCTGGCCCGGGGCGCTTGTCCACAGTGTTTGCTCAGTAAAGCGCTTGGGAGACTCCCTGAGCTTGTGGCCTGGCCCGTGTGCAGCACCGGAAAAGCAGCTCGAAATTTTCTCTCGTTCCCCGGGTTTTCCCACAGGTCATGTGAACTTGGGAGACCAGACGTCTCCCATCGCAGGAGCCTAGGGCCAGGGCCAGCTGGATTGCGCCCGGGCCGGTGGGAGTGCACATGTGACCCCCTGTGTTTTGCCCACAGTATGTTTCTGGATGAGTTTCTGGCGACAGGGCCAGGGGAGCCGGCACCCCAGCTGGAGTTCGAGCAGCTGCCCTTCAGCCACCCGCTCTTCATCCTGTTCTCGTCGGGCACGACCGGAGCGCCCAAGTGCATGGTGCATTCCGCTGGGGTAGGTCTCCCCTCCATGGGCAGCCTGTCCCCGGGGCCAGCGTGCGGCCTCCCTCAGGTGGAACGAGCGGTGGACAGCTGCTGTGCCCGGGGCTGTGCGGTGTCGTCACCATTGCTTGAGGCAGGGACAGGGCCCAGGCCTGTGGTGCTGCAGCTCCGATTGCCTGGGCCTGCTGGCACCCAGCCTGGCTGCTCCCTCCATGTCCAGCCTCCCAGCTTCTCCCGGCGGGGAGAGAAAACCCGCAGCATCTTGGTAAAACCTTGTCACAGCCTTTTTTCCTGCACTCCCCACCAGCCGCCCCAGAAGAAGACATTGTCCAAGGGGAAGCCTCATGTTCTAGTCGCTCTCTGGCCCTTGCTCACTAAGACGTGCTTGCTAAGATGGTGGTATTTGGCAATGAAATGTGGAATGTCTTATTCTACCTCGTGTGGCTTTAGGGGCTCTCTGTCCTGTGAAGCACTCTGAGTCCCTTCCACGAGAAGGAGCCATCCCCTCTGTGGCAGGTTAGAGCCCCACACAGCTGTTTACCATGCTCCCCTCAGGCGGGCTGGACTGAGCACGCTTCATCACACCTGGTTCGGGCTCACTGAGGTCCAATCGCAGGTTAGGAAATAAAACTGCTGGGCTCAGCGTCCATCCCTGCATCATGGTGGCTTCTCAGGAAACTGGGGGCAGGAGGGAGGGGGCACATCTGGGCCAAAGGCTTGGTTTCTGGAGGTGGCACTGGCCAAGCTGAGGTGCTTCCTTATGGAACTGAGTTGTCCTTGTAGCTGAAACCATCCTGTGTTGACGTCACGCCAGGCGCGTGCAGCAGGATGTCAGATGCCATTCGGCGTGGCTGCTGGACTCATGTGCTCCCCGGAGAGGGGAATCCTGGTCCGCCTGTTAACAAGCCGTGGAGGTGACCATTTTTAGAAGCTTTGCAGATGAGGGGAATGCGTGTGGCAGAACAACAGACGTTTCAGGAGAAACTAAAATGTCTACCTGTCCTTTTACTTTAAGTGTGTTTTGCATAGTAAATGTCACTGTTTTTCAAGAGAAGAACATGAAAATGTATTAGGTATAATATAGTCGGCTCATAAAACCATTGTGCCTGGAATAGTTCAAGTGCAGGAAGATCTGGAGACACTGGGTTCACTTTGTCTTCCCTGGGCTCTTGAGTCTTAAGAGAGGCGGCCCAGCCGCCTGCCCGTTTCGCAGACTTATCTTGGCAGGAGACTCGGAAATAGCCAGGTGAGGGGATGGTTGCAGTGCCCCCCGCAGTGCCTCCCACCTCGCCTCGCTGGGGTGGGGGCCTTGTTCCTGGTTTGCTGTTTTGTTCTCCAAGTCCACGAAAGGCCTCAAAACAGCTCCCCTCATCCTTCTTTTACACTAAATCACTATTCTTGCTGGAGACCCATGAAACCAATGCTGCCGGGGCTCAGCCGGGACTCGGCCAGGACGGTGTAAAAATGGGGGGGGGGAGTTTGCTGCTGCGGGGTTTGTAGGGAGGAAGTCTCGTGAGGGAAGCAGAGCTGCTCGTTCTGTGCCCTCGGGTGGAGGAGTACAGTGGACAGGTGAACAGGTGTGGGTGGCAAGGCCAGGCCCAAGCAGATTGCACGGGGGCAGGGACAGAGTTGAATCAAACACTGACTCAGTAGAAGTGAGCATGGGAGGGGATTTGTGGCAGGTCCATGGTCGGGGAGCCCAGCCTTGCGGTGGGCTCACTGTGTGAGAGGTTACTGTTCATTGGAATCCTGAAGCCTCTGCCTTGCTCCTGTGAGAACAGTGTGTGCTGGGGACTTCCCAGGGAAGGTGTGCCCACTGGGTGGGGGAGCTGTCCCAGCCCCCCACATGCACGGCTCCCTAAATCCGCTGGAGGCCCAGCTCTTGGGGACTGCAGGTGGCCTTGCAGATCCTGGGACTGGGCCATCCCTCCCAGCAGGCTCTGTGCTGCCCTCCACAGGCCACATGTGGAATGACTCAAGGAGGAGCTCGGCTCTTGCATAGAGATTTTGTGGGGCAGGGTTGTTTCTGCTGAGCTTTTGAAGGGACTGTCTCCTCCAGGGACTTGCTATTTCATTTCTTTTGGGGCTGACCAGGGTCGTAAAGCCCGGTTTTAATCGTGGGTTCTGGCTTCAGTCTGGTAGTTTCTAACCCTTCTTCAACCCCGGGGCTCTGGTGCTGTCAGCTGGGTGCTGCTGCTGCCTGTTGACCTGATCAGAGGGAGTGATCTGGCCCTTACTGGGGGCCTCACAGGGCATCCCCAGCCTAGCCTCAGGACTGTATGAGATCTATTGTAAAGGTGGGAAAACTGAGGCCAAGACTGGCTAAGTGGCGAGTGCGGGCCCCCTGCTCCACCATCTGGATAGTGCTTGGTGACGGACTGCTTCTGTCCTCCCTGCCAGCCACACAGAGACACAAGTGGTCTGAGCGAGTAAGGTCTGGGCGTAGACTGCTGCACAGCTGGGGGACCGGGAGGCCGCCCCGCGTGCTGACAGCTCCTGGCTGGGTCCAGCGGCAGAGGCAGTGCAGGACGATGCGTCCAAGCAGAAAGCCAGTGTGAGGCAACCATGCTGACAGGCTGGGAATGTACCAAAATAGACAGAGACATGGGCTCCCGCCGCCTTGGGTGGGCCGACACAAGACGGAGCGCAGAGACTTCTCACGTGGATGCTTTAGTTTTGGGACATGTGACTGTACTGCCTATTAAATGCTAAAACACAAAATAACAGATTGTGTGTGGCGGTGGGAGGGAGAGGTCCGACTGTGTTTCAGTTTGAGCTGAGGGCAGGGTTCACGCTGTCCCCTTGGCCAAGGCATCCCTAGGCTCCAACCCGAGGCCCACAGAGCGCTGTAGATGCAGCAGCTGCTGCGTGTCAGGTGACGGTCTCACTCTGCCACCTGCCCTTGCCTGTCCTCTGTGAGGGGATGAGGCTCATGGCGCCCTGTTCTAGATAGAGGTGCGTGGTAGTGCACCGAGCTCCAGCCTTACCCTCACCTTTAACCGCGATTCTCTAACCCCCACTCTCCTCTGCCCAAGATGGATGAGTCCCTGGTGCTGCTGGGGCCCCGGTGCCCAGAGCAGGCCAGCCGGCCGGAGCCCATCAGAGGTTCCTCTCGTCCTCTGGGACTCTCAGCGTCAGGAGGCAGTGTGACGCAGGAGCATGGCTCCTCGGGGCGAGGATGCCAATGTTGGCTCCCTCCAGGACAGACTGGCTTCCCGCTCCCCAGGCAGCGTGTCTGACGGGTGCACCTGGGAGGACGCAGCCTCTCACGCTGGTCTCTCCTCCCCGCAGGGCACCCTCATCCAGCACCTGAAGGAGCACATTCTTCACAGCGACATGACCAGCAGTGACGTCATCTTCTATTACACCACGGTGAGTGGGCTCCGGGGACGCCGTGGGGGTGCCCCTTCGCGAAGGCTTTGGTTCCTGCGGGGCCGCCAGGCTTTGGGCCTTGTGTGGTCTCTCCCTATCACTGGGCCCCTCCTGGTCACACGTGTTAATAGCAGGCAGCGCCCACCACCACCCATGGGTCCTTCTCCCTGGTCCCCGCGGCTCTGCCCTGTCCTCCCTGCCTCCCACTCGAATCTCGGCACCTCCTCGTTGCTGTTCGCTCCGGCCTGTCCTCCCAGGCTGACCCCGCCACCTCTGGAGCCCTAGTGCTCAGGGGTTCTAGAGAAACCGAGGACACTGAGCTCTAGAGGTGAGAGGCAGGTCACGTGACTGAAATCTGCTGTGAGCCGGCCGGACAGTGACTTACTAAGGATGTCCTGAGGAGAGTAAGGGACGTTGGGAATTTACTGGAAGGCAGCTGGGTGGTGTGAGAGGGAGACTGATGACCCAAGACATCCCTGGACTGTGTGGCCGATGTCCACTGAGTCCCCTGGGTGTCAGACATCCCTGGGATTACGTGCCGGGAGACAAGGGCAGGGTCCTGCCTCAGGCACATGTACATAGTTCAGTGTGGAATAATCACCACAGAGCCAAGCCGGGTTCAGGGGCTGGGAGACACTCCTGACCTTGCTGGACGTTCAACGATGGGAGCTCAGGATCAGTTACAGGAAGTGAAGTTTGACCCCAAGGGAGGAAAACGCAGACTTGGCCTTTTCCCAGATGGCAAATATCAGGAGGTTCTAGAGGGTCTCGCTGTTTTCTGGATGATGACGTGTGCTGAGTTTTTAAAGATCCAGCATGCTGGAGGCGAGTCCCCAACCTTTAGGGTTGATCTCCAGGACTCTGCTGTGCCCTGGGGGACCGTGGGCAGGCGACCTCACCTCTCTGTGTAAATCAAGGAACTTGGGCCAAATGATTCCGGCTTCTCTCAGCTACGGGACTAAACGTAGACCCCTGCCCGTCCCCTCCACACACACAGGGCAGTGGAAGGACTGCAAAACCTGGGGCATTTTTCTCAAGAGCACTTCACTTCCGGGGAGCCTCCTGCGTGTGAAGGACTGGGCAGCTAGATTTTCCCATGCAGCCGGCTGGGCACCACCCAGCCGAGCCTGGTCCACCTGTGTCCCTCACTGACTCTCCTGATGTGGAACTTCTGGGGCCGTTTGGAGCCTTCGGCTCAGTTTTAGGCGGTTTTCTAGGGACGTGAGCAGTTGAGGGACTGGTGTGGGAGCTGCCTGGCGTTCAGTTGGCACCGTGCTCCTCTGTTGTTCCAGGTTGGCTGGATGATGTGGAACTGGCTGGTGTCTGCTCTGGCCACAGGTGCAGCCGTGGTCTTGTACGACGGCTCCCCCCTGATGCCCACACCCAACGTGCTCTGGGACCTGGTCGACAGGATCGGGTAGGTACCAGTGTTTGGACTTCTGACTCGCCTTTCGTCTGAGCCCGATGGTGAGGGGAGTCCCCCCGTCATCAGCTGCCCCCCAATGCCGGCCGGCGGGCTCCACCGTGTTCCAGAACCCTCACAGTTGTGCTCCAGGATGCACCTGGCCCTGCACTGCCCCCCTTCAGGCAGGGATTGGGTGGGTGACAGGTGGGAACTTCCAGGGAGCCCAGAATTGTGGAAACGGGGAGGGAGGAAGTGCCCCTCCCGCCCCAATGCCCTTCCTCCAGAAATGGTCAGAGGACCTGTTTCATTAGTGATTCCTCTGTTGATGAAGTAGTCAAGCCTGGTGGACGGTTCTGGTCACTGCTGACCTAAGGTCACATGTTCAGGAACGAGAACATGAAAGTCAGCATGCTCTCAAATGTTCTAAGACGTTTGAGTCCGTGCATGGTGGCAAGCAGAGGAGCTGCTCACGGTTTTAAACCCTTGCCATTAATATTTTAACTATAACTTTGCCCTGCCTGGAAAGTATATATTCAAATCCTGACATTTGGCTCCCAGTATTAGCCATCCTAATGAGATCGTTTCCAGCGAAAGGTCAGTCAAATCCCTGGGAACTCAGAGGTCTCCAAGATCATCCCCCTAGCACCTGCGAACCCGGCTCCAGGTGCAGACGCTCTGGGGTGCATGAGTGTGCCTGTGTGGGGAGGGTGGGGGGGATACGTCTCAGTCCCCTGCTCGCCGAGGCCAGGGTGCGTAGAGGCACACCTGTGACTGCACACTTGTGAGATCCACAGAGATCATTGGTTTGGGGAGTGAAAGAGTAAAATCTGAGTGTTGTGCTGATGTGGCTGGTGACTGGAGACCTTTGAGCCCGTGGCTGGGTGGCCATTGCTCTCCAGGGCCATGCACTCGACCTGCAGAGGACCATGGGGTCCCTGGTCTTCTGGGAAAATACAGGTATTCCTGAAGGGGCGACACCTTAATCTTTGGAAGTGCTCTTGAATTAGTTCATCAGACTGAGTTTAGGAAGTAAACACAGGGGCAGCGGTGGTGTGCGGGCGTGTCTATTTCCTGCTCCCCTCACCCTCCCCACTCCAGACATAGCCGTCTCTGGGCACACCGACCTGGGAGGTGCTGAGGTTTTACTGTGGCTTTATTGGTGGCAGGGTGGTCCTGGGGAAGTGGAGAGGTGAGAGGGGCAGTAACTTTGAGGGGCTCCACCCCATTGCCGGCTCTGCAGCCAGGTGTGCAGGTGACAGGTCTCATTGCCCCGTGGGACGAGGAGGGCCGGGTTCCCCAGCCTCCTGTGAGCCCCCAGGAGGAAACCTCCTCTCGTTAGGAAGACATAATTTCCATGTAAGGCTGTTCCAAGCAGCCAAGGAAGGAAACAGAATATTAAGTGATTCCCCTTGAGAGAACATGATCTATACTCCGCATACCGCAGCATTCTCTGGGTGCCAACATGGGGTGACAGGCTGTGGGCTCTCAGTGTTCGACGGTTTTCTGAGTTTCACAAAAACATGAGCTAGCCTGACCTGTGGTGGCGCAGTGGATAAAGCGTCGACCTGGAATGCTGAGGTCGCCGGTTCGAAACCCTGGGCTTGCCTGGTCAAGGCACATATGGGAGTTGATGCTTCCTGCTCCAACCCCCTTCTCTCTCTCTCTCTCTTTTCTAAAATGAATAAAAAAAAATTAAAAAAAAACAAAAACACCGTGGGCTTGCCCGGTCAAGGCACATATGGGAGTTGATGCTTCCTGTAAAAAACAAACAAACATGAGCTAATTTGAGAAACAGGGACGGGCCCTCTGCGTCACCAAAGGCCCTCAGCCCTCCCCACTTCACTGGAAAAGGAACCTGTGGGGTCAGAATCTGAGGGCTCTTGGTTTTATAGCCTCTGTTGGTCCCCCAAGAGGAAGTAGCTGGCAGTTGGGGAGCTAGTGGGGCCACGTGGTAACGGTCATTTAAGATAGAGCCCACTGTTCAGGGAGCCGCTGTCTGCATGCTGGCGTCGCTGTGAGGACCTGTCACTGCAGCATGTCAGTAACGGAGGGCGGTGGGTTCGCTCTCAGCCCAGGATTAAGTATTAATTCAACCCAGAAAAATGACGTGTCTCGGGTTTTGCATCCTTATCAGAAGTGAACCACTTGTTTGGAAAGAACCTTGAAGAGTTTCTAGTGATTTCTCTCCCTCCTGTGCCCTCAGCATCACCATCTTTGGAACAGGTGCCAAGTGGCTGTCCGTGCTTGAGGAGAGAAAAATGAAGCCAGGTGAGTGTGCCCCTCAATGTCTGTCCCTGACGTCTAGGCAGGAGACCAGGCCCCGGGTCATGCATCGCCTGCACGCAGGCCAGCCCGAAGGGGCTGGGTGCATTCGACCTCTCCGTGGTTCTGGCCCTAGCGGAGACCCACAACCTGCAGACGCTTCGCATGATCCTGTCCACCGGCTCCCCGCTGAAGGCCCAGAGCTATGAGTACGTGTACCAGTGCATCAAGACCAGTGTCCTCCTGGGCTCCCTGTCAGGTACGGCTGCTGTGTGTCCGCGCCGACTGGCGAAGAGAGTCCTGCGGGGCCCAGAGGGTTGGGGGCATGACCAGGCTGCTACTGTATGCATGAGCACCATCCGACCCCGCAGGCCCGAGGCTGGGTCTGATGGGCGAAGCGTCCGGTTCCCAGGAACCTGAGTCTTCACTTCCGATGTGACCATGAGAGGTTATTTACTCGGTCAGAAATAAGTCACCCGGACCTGGGAGGCTCACTCCAGTGTCTGAGTCACCTCCCCCATTTCTCCTGAGGAGAAGCCCGGCCTGGGTGGCCTTTCCCGTGTGTATCTGGAAGGGTAGAAGGTGCCTGTCCTCTGGGCGTTGCTCCTTCGTTGCTCACTAAGGGGAAATGTAAGCAATTAGTCTCGGTGTTCAGAATTCTGATCCTCCCCTTGTCACTGTCACAGGCGGCACCGACATCATCTCCTGCTTCATTGGCCAGAACCCTTGTCTCCCCGTGTACAGAGGGGAGATTCAGTCCCGGAACCTGGGCATGGCCGTGGAGGCGTGGGACGAAGAAGGTGCGGCCCCACCAGCCGTTTTCTCCCCACGTTGGGCATCTCCCTGTGACGGGCATCTCCCCGTGATGGGCGTCTCCCTGTGATGGGTGTGCGTGGTGACTGGAAGCCCGTGCACACACGTGTGCCTTTGCTTGGTGTCACTTCCCCTGTCACTGCAGTCCCTCCCCGTCCCCCGTGCCCTGCGACCCACCCACCTGAGGAGTAGTGCTGGGCCAGAGCGCAGGTGGAGAGCGGGTGCTTAGGGACGGCAGGTGGGCAGGTGTTCCCCCAGCAGGCCTGCTGCCTCACGGACCCGATGCCCTGGCCTTGGCCGAGGGCTGCCGGATGGCCAGGGGTGAAGCCTCTGCTGTCTCAGGACAAGCTTTGGCTTCATAGTCAGTCGTGGCCGTTGACTGTTAAGTCAGCAAAGCCAGTGTGTGTCTCCAGTGACAGACTGGGCCTGGCATGTAGTGTGCACGTGGTGCAAGTTCACAGACTGGCCCCGTCTGCACCCCTGGCTCTGTTAGCTCAGCCTGACCTCATGAACGGGGAGGTGATGTTGTCCCCGTGGGCGTGAGGGAGAGGGAAGACCACAGCGATGGGGGGAGCACAGCAGGCTGGGGCTGGAAGCCTGGAGCCTGTAGAGCCTGTCTGCCTCCTTTCATTTGCGGAAATGCTGCCAGGACCGCTGTGACAAGGGCTTTCCCTTTGCTGCACAGAGTGACTTGCTCTGTCCTTGTGTCGTTTTCTTCCTGTCCTCTCCATTCCTCCTGGTGCATGGATGCATTCTCTGGGCCGGCCACCAGGGGGATGCTCCCTCATTCTGTGGGGCGGCCACCAGGGACATGCTCTCCTAGAGAGAAACAGCCTCTGCCCACCTTCTGCCCAGGGTGTGGTGGGATGGAGAGCTAGCCAGGGGAAAGGATGTGGAATCTCAGAAGCCTCTGCACGTTCATGGCGGCAACGGTTTCTCTGACCCAGTCCTGTTGTGCTGGCCCGTAGGAGGGCTGGGCCGACGGCATAGCTGGTTGCTCACCTTCCAAGGTTGGAAGGGATGCTGCTGTTACCCTGTCTGTTGGGCTCTGTGACCTGAGTGCCCGACGCGAAACGGCCTCGGTGCCACATTTTTGTTGTTTGTTTTTTCAAATTATAAAGTTTATTTAGAAAGTTACAGAGGTAGCAGAAGTGAGCCAGCCAGCTGCATGGGCTCAGGGAACAAGTTACTGGGCGGAAGAAGGGCCCTTGGAGTACAGGAGAGGGGCAGGCAAAGGGTGCGCCTGGGACAGAACGGGGGAGGGAGTGGCGTGGCGTGCTCCCGGGAGAGCCTGCCGTGCCACGCTGTTACCCAGCAGTTGGGTGAAGGCCTGCAGGCCCCCGGGATCTAGGAATCCCAGCGCTGGGGAAGCCTTGCACACACGAGCCAGGTGACATGTGCGGGGAGTTCCTGGCAGCATGGTTTGTGGTGGAGAGCAGGGTGGGAACTTAGAGGGAGCGCACAGCTGTGACTATGTGGAGACGGTGGTGATGGCGTGACACCAGGGTGGGTGTGTGTGTGGCCGTGCAAACGAGTGGGCAGCCGGTGCTGGTGGGGAAGCATGGCGACGTGGGGTGACTACAGAGTTTAGGAGCAGGTGGTGAGATGGTGCGTGTGACTCAGGGATGCATGTTGACGGACTAACAGTGCTGACGCGCAGGAGTGATTAAACGTTATGTTAAGGGGAGAACGGGGGAGGGGGCCGGGACAGAAAGTCACGGGGGACAAATAAGCACGCTGTCAGGGGTGGGATGCAGTCGGCTCTGTACCTGTGCACATGTCCAGAATGCTGCGTAGTAGGAGATGGATAGAGAGAGAGAAAGAGAGAGGAGAGAGAGAGATGGAGGGAGGCGTGGCTGTGGCGGGCTCCCAGCTGACTCTCACTCCTCCCAAACCAGGCCGGGCGGTGTGGGGGCAAAGTGGAGAGCTGGTGTGCACCAAGCCATTCCCCTGCCAGCCCACGCACTTCTGGAATGACGAGAACGGCAGCAAGTATAGGAAGGCCTACTTCTCCAAGTTCCCAGGTAGGTGGGGGCGCGGGCAGAGCTGCCCCACGCCTGTGGGGCTGAGCCTTCTGGGCCCAAGTCTGATCACCTCCCACCCACCCTGAAGCCTAGGGGGGCCGCTCACAGCTTGTCCTGCCAGTGGGGTGACAATGATCTTTGGGTTGATCCTTGTCCCTTCAGCTTGAAGGTGTCCTAGGAAGTCACAGTGCGGGTCTGGTGTCATCGTATCCTCCATCTGTGCCCAGATCCCCTCAGCCCCACGGAGGCCCGGGCCTGCTTGCTTACCCAAGATTGCATCTGCCTGTCAGAGCGGGCGCCCACGAGAGGTGCCAGCTTGGGACCCTGCGTTTATCTCACGCCATTGCCCAGTCCCCACAGTGCAGTGGCTTCCAGCCAGGCTGTCACTCTTGCAGACTGACACCTCATGGTGCCTGGGTCTCTCTCCTCTCAGTCCCTGAGCAACCTCGAGTTACGGCTGCTGTGGAGCTCGTAACTCAGCACGCCTCTGTCCAGGGCTGCCCAGACTGAGTGCTGGCTTTTCTGCAGTCTCTAGAAAGGTAACTTGCTTTTGCATAAACTACATGTGGGAATCAGAATACGGCCGGAGACTGGGGTGGCAGCATTTGCCACGGTCCCTCCCGTTTTCTCTCAGCTCTGCGTGTTCTCACGTCCGGTGTGGAAGTGGTCATAGCCGGCATCACACCCCCACATGGGAGTTGCAGGAGCACCCTCCCGCAGGTGTGACTGGCTCCACTGGATGGACAACTGGGGGGTTTCAGCCCCGCCTCAGAGCCTGCCGGTCTGTGGCTGTCCAGACAAACTGAGGCACAGTGGAGTGTACCTATCTGTCCATCCATACATCTATGCACTGCCTGGTTCACTTCTGTCCCTGGTACCTCGCTCCATGCCATGCTGGTTTCCGCCGGCAATGTCTGCTGACGGGTCTCCTGTTGCCAACCCGATGAGCGTCCTGTTGCTGTCATGCCTGCGCGGGCATCTGTCTGGGCAGCCGTCAGCAACCCCCTTCTCCGTGGAGTGACTGACCACTCTGCCTCCCTGCAGGTGTCTGGGCGCACGGCGACTACTGCAGGATCAACCCCAAGACCGGCGGCATCGTCATGCTGGGCCGGAGGTGAGGGCCTGTGGTTGGCTCTGCTTCCCCGCGCTCTCTTCTCTAGGCACCGGGGAGGGGAGGGGTTCCTGTGTCAGTTTCCTGAAGGCCTGGTTCACATTTCTGTGCCCTGAACTGGTGGGCCAGGGGCATCAGGGGAGGTCTGTACCAAAGGCCCTGCCAGTGACCATCAGCGGTGGGACAGCTTTTCCGGGCTGGGGCCCCCACTACTGCTGGGAGGGGTGCGTGTACAGGTGGATGGTGCAAGGAGGTGACTGGTGTGTTCCCACAGTGGGGTTTAGGGAGAGAGGGGTGGCTGGTCAGGGGCCAAAGTGGTGACGTGAGCCTCTCATGACTGGTCCTGGTGTCGCCATGTGCAAAGGGTGTGACCACCACTCTGGGGCCCCCTGCGATGTGCCTCGCTCATGCTGCTGTGGCTGTGTGTTCATGACCTCCTCTCTCTTTCCAGTGACGGCACACTCAACCCCAATGGAGTGCGATTTGGCAGTTCAGAAATCTATAACATTGGTAGGTGGTTCCTCTTCCTCCCGAGCAATGGTCGGGTCCTCCGGGAGCCCAGGGTCTGCTCTCCAGAGACCTCACCTTTTGTGCCTCCTGGTGTGACTTAGTCATGGATGAGCATGTCCTCTCCACGGCACACCTCGTCCATGTTGCTTGTAGCTCATAAAACCTCAGGGGGGCAGCTCTTAAGGTTGCATGACCTGTTCCATTACTGTCCTGTTTCATGCTCATGGGGAGCTGTCAGGGGGGTTGTGTCTGCTCTTTATGAGTGAGGAAGCAAGCACAGAGAGGCTATATACTGCGTAAGGCCACACGGCACTGCGTGGGGCACCAACATGGAGTCGGCCCGGGGCCTCACGCGGCACCGCAAGCCACCTATGGGCCTCAGAAAGCCCAGCTCCGGCCACAGAATGGGCCGCAGAGTCTTGTCCGAGTGGTTGTGCTGCCGGGTGGAGGGTCCCGCCTTCTTCCAGCCTTTGTTACTCCCACCAGCCCCTAATGTGGGCTCTTGCTTCCTTTTTATTTTTAAATTGATTTGTAAAGTAAGGGCCTCGCATGGCCTATCTGCAGAATGTCCAGCTCGAGCTGGAGCTGTCTTTCCACCGAGGCATCTTCTACCTGCCCGCCCACCCTGGGGGTCTTTCCAGGGCGGGGCTGGGAGGAGGGGCGGCAGCAACCCCCCCCCCCCTCACTCTCCTCCGGGCGGGGCTGGCCGAGCCCAACAGCTGGCACAGGGCCTCTTCCCTCATCTCCGCAGTGGAAGCCTTCGAGGAGGTGATGGACAGCCTGTGCGTCCCCCAGTACAACCCGGATGGGGAGGAGAGGGTGGTCCTCTTCCTGAAGATGGCCTCGGGGCACAGCTTCCAGCCCGACTTGGTGAGGCGCATCCGAGACGCCATCCGCATTGGCCTGTCGGCCCGGCATGTGCCCAGCCTCATCCTGGAGACCAAGGGCATCCCGGTATGGCTGCTGGTGGGCTCCGTCACCTGCCACCTGGCAGCGCTACTGGCGCCGTCCTCTGCCCGGCCCACGTGCTCAGAATGCTCGTCTGGAGGCTGGCTCGTGCTTTATATTATATATAGTTGCCCCCGTTGCCTGGCAACGAGTCCCTTTCTGCCATCCCTTCTTATTAACCCTTCCTAAACTGCAGTATAAAGCAGCTCCTGCTCAGTATCGCTGTGCAGGAGGTGAGCAGGCAGCCCCGCGCATGCACCCCCCCCCCCCCCCCGGCTTTTCCCGCGCAGTTTCAGCGTGCTCTCGCAGTTGTTAATGGGAAATTAATTCTAGCTTCTTAAAGGGCCTCTGAGGTGCGGTCTTTCTCGCCTGCGGAGGGATTCTGGTTGGTTAGAGGTGCGACAGCGCACCCCCTCTGTGCGCTGCGCTGCCGTCCTGAGTCGGGTCACAGGGTCTAGGTCAGGCCGCAGCGCTCCCTTGCTGTGCTCGCAGGAGGAGCGCTGTCAGTGGAGACAAGGGAGCGCCGTGCCCGCGTGTGTGCACGCAGATGAGCCAGGCCGTCCCTTCAGCTTGCAGAATGGCTGTTCCCTGGGGCCAGCAGGCGCCGCCACCCTTGAAGCTGCCCCAGAGGGACAGGCACGTGCAGTGCAGAGAGAGGCAGGGCGGGCCAGAAGGACGGAAAGAGGCAGTGCCCTTGATTCTGAGATTCCTACAGCAGAGATTCCTACAGCAGAGATGGCTCTTTGCCTTCAAGGTCTAGCAACACCTTCAAAATAGCATTTCCAGGACGGGGGCTGGGGCGCATGCCTGGGGGCCCACTGGGTGCGCATGCTCACGGAGACCGTGCTTCCCGCGTCCAGCCCTGGCCACGCTTGCTCTGTGGGTTTACTGCTGCTTCTCTAATTTTTTTTTTAAAGATGTATTTATTGATTTTACAGAGAGGGAAGAGAGCTGGGGGGAATGAGAAAAACCAATTAATAGTTGCTTCACTTGAGTTGTTCGTTGCTTGCTTGTTGTATGTGCCTTGACTGGGGAAGCCCAGGGTCTTGAATCGGCAACTCTGTGTTCCAGGTCGGTGCTCTATCATCTGCACCACCACAGCCCAGGTCTGTTTCTTCTTTAAATAGCGTCCACACATGTCTTTTGTGTTTTGATTATACAGAGGAAGGGTCCCACAGTTTGGGCGTTTCCCCCCCAGCCCCCACTTGACTCTTGGTGAGTTTGTGGAGACGTTGGTCCTCAGGAACAGGAGTTGTCAGGGTCTGTACCATATTGCCTTTTACCGACGAGGGCCCAAGGTGTCCTTCAGTTGGCCAGGTACTGTCTGCACCTGGTGTGTCTTGGGGACGAGACTTTGGTTTTTTCCCCTGGTTTTTCTTTGATGTAAAAGAACCCATGTCCTCTTCTGCCAGCATGGTCATCCCCAGCCTGTCTGCTTGTGAGAATGTGGGACGACCTAGGAGAGGGAGACTGTGGGCGGGCTGCGTCCCTGTTCTCAGCCCGACTCCCATCAGCCAACTCTGAGCTGTCCCCTCTCCACTGCCTATCTCCTGGGCCGGCGGTTGTGCTGAGGGTTCCTGAGTCTTTTCAGGAATTGCTAGAGCCCGTGGTCTGAGTTAATGGCGTGCGTAGGACAGGGTTTGCTCCGTGCGTCACCGAGCTGGGGAGGGTCTGGCCCAGCCACGGGAACTTGAGGTTGGTCACAGCCAAGGGAGACAGGCTCTGGGTATCTGAGGCCTCATCAGGTTGGAATGACTGCTCTGAACCAGCATGTCGTTGTGCTGGGTCACAATTTAGACGCCTACCCCCACTCTCGGGTAGGGGTACCCCAGCAGAGCTGGGGCAGGTGGGGGGGAGCTCCTGCCTCTCCCAGCCTCTCCCACCAGAGGAGGCAGTAGTGGTCCTTCCTCTGAAGCATCCTCTTGTTCATTTTGTCGGCTGATGGAAGACAGGAGTTATTAGCTGCCACGAGCCATTCTTGGCACTTGTGTGTGAGGCTCAGACACACATAAAATGCGTGAGGCTCTCGCTGTCCAGGCAACGGACTAAGGACGCAGTGAGACTGGCAGGCCCTCGGAAGCCAGCTCTTAGATGCTTAATTAGTTCACATGTCGACTGAGTTTTTCAAATGAGTGAATTTTAATTATGCCATGAGTTAGAAAAAAAGTGTTACCGGTAAGGAGAGATCAGGGTCCCAGCGGCATTATTAAAGGGCTCTGTTGTTCTAGAAGCTTCCTGGCCCCCTAAACATGCCAGTGCTTTTGGGATTACAGACAAGCACACGTGTGACGACAGAAAGTCACTCCCCTGCCTCTCAGATAAACGCTTTGACTTCTTTGCAAGCTTCATGGGGCTCTTGGATGCAGCTCTATTTCCAGCTGCTGATTGGTGACAAAGTCATAGGAAGACTGAAATAACAGTCACAGCGAGCCTTTATAATATAATGAAGTATAATACAGTAAATATAGTGAAATTAGAATGAAACATTGTCACAAGGCGGTCCTGAGCTGGGCTCACTCCCTTCACATCACGGCCACCCCTACTCGGGTTAGGAACTGGCCTGCAGCCTCCAGATGTGCCGGCAACTGCGTGCTTTGGCAGAAGCTCTCTCTGTGCAGTGCGGCCGCGGGCTTGCTCGGAGCTGAGAGCTGTTCCCTTTCGGGCCTGGGCCGAGGCGGGCCGGTCTGGTTGGATGTGTGTGGGTGGCAGAGCCCAGGTCCCCCCTTTAGGCTGAAACACCATGTCTGTGTTTTGTCTCCCCTCCCTGGCAGTATACCCTCAACGGCAAGAAGGTGGAGGTGGCAGTGAAGCAGGTGATCGCGGGGAAGGCTGTGGAGCACCGCGGGGCCTTCTCGAACCCTGAGGCCCTGGACCTGTACCGGCACATCCCCGAGCTGCAGGGCTTCTGAGCTGCACACGCGGCCTCCCAGCCTGGCCGTCGGTGCTGCGACATTCATGTGTCCAGGGGGTGGCTCAGTCACCACCACTGTCCTGAGCAGGGTGGCGCTGTGTCTATGGGCTTGGGAGGACTCTGCGCTGCATCAGGGGTGCCTGGTGTGCCACACGCCAGCACGCGATCCTGACCCGGAGTCCGACAGTGCGTGGAGGGCCGTGTCTGTGCACGTGTGCTCTCCTGTGCACATGCAGGAGGAGCAGGGGCTGCCTCTGTGTGCAGTCACGGCTAACGCCTGGTCCCGTGTGTGGCGCTGGCTGGCATCCTTGCAACAGCACACCCCCAAGGAGCCGTCTCGTCCTCAGACCCCCAGGGGACCACTTAGCACTGTTAAGGTGCACGTCGGTTCCTCTCTGCTTTGGTCTCCGGTTTGGCCGTTGCCCCTCAGGGCCTGTCGGCTGCACATCAGCTGTCACCAGGGCGTGGCTCGCTGTGACACCCACCCCTCTTATAGCTGGTTGTCAGGACCCCGTGGTGACCGCAGTGTGCTGTCTCTGTGATGGACAGAGCACATGCTGTTCTGATGGGACCGTGTGTCACCTTAGCCGAGCAATGGACACTGCCCAGAGAACAGGTAGTCCGCTGGACAACCTCATTAAGGAGAGACAGATGGTAGGAAACAACAGCCACTCAAACATCCGCGGTGCTGGCTCCTCGGTGACGGTGACATGCCTTGGCCCCAGCATCACTTTGAGACCAGCCCCCCACCTGCTGGCCAGCTGCCTCCCTCCCCTCCGTGGTGGCCGCAGATGGCACTATGCCTTTCGTCTGCCTCCTGGTCCCGCCACGCACGACCCCCTGCAGCGTCAGGAAGCTTTACCTCTACAGTGCCGCCTGGCCAGGGGCTGCCTGGACTCCATGTCCTGCTCGTCCTGCTGGCCTGTTCCTCCTCAGGGCTGCCTTCCGACCTCTGCGAACTTGCCCTAGCTGGAGGGCTCCCGCCCACCTGCACCATGCCCACCCCACCTTCTTGCCATGCAGGCTCCTAAGGAACCCTGGGACACCGTGTCTGGTGACTTGATCCTGGTCCCCACTGACCCTTTGACCACACTGCTCTGCACTGGTTTCGAGTCCTCCACCGTCACTCTGGGCACCTGCTCCCGGCCCCTCCCTGTACCCTGAGACCTGGAGGACCCCCTGTTTGCTCATTCATCTGGATCCCAAGCCCCTGGCACAGGGCCCGAACCCCCACGTGTTGGGAAAGGCATCTCCTTCACCTTCTAACCCACCTCTGACTGTGGATGTACGTGGGTCACCCTTCCCTTGGGTCTTCAAATGCCCAGGGTGAGGGTCTCATAGGGAGCAAAGTTCGTCGAGGGCCCAGCCATACCCCCTGACGCTGGGCTCCAGCACAAAGTGGGGAAAGCACACCCAGATTTACAGGTGTAGTCATTAGGGTGCAGGCTGAGCACCCCGAGTCTGGCTTGGTGAGGCAAGTTTTTCTCCTGTAACAGCCCTGAGGTGACTCTGTGGACCAGGGTGGGTAGGTGGCTTTGTTTCGTGATTAAGCCCTAGTAAATCCTCAGGCAGTCGATGTGGAGGGCCCCTGAGCATCTGGTGTTGTCCTGGCCTGACCTGAGCCTTAGGCAGGGGTTGGCCAGCCAGTTGGTGACATAGGAAGGATGAGCCCAGCCCCGGGGGACAGTCAACAACCAAGGTTCTTCCTGCTTGGGACTCACACTTTCCCAACAACCCTGTTTTTGTGTTTGCATTTTGTGGTTGTTTTGGGGGGCAGTTCTTGAATGTCTAGATTGATTTAAAAAAAAGAAAAATCACATCGCAGCAAGGACCATCAATTGCCCTGTACGGTTCCAAGTCACTCTGAAGCCGTCACCAGCCCTGTCATGTGCTCCAGCCTCTAATTAGATCTGGAGGGGAATCAATTCATGTATCATGAAACTTTAAAAGACGGGGATCTGTGAATGGCGTGCCCCATTGTTCTGGCTTGATTGAAATTGTGGGTTTTGAAAAGGATGCTATTTATATTCTTAAGACAATGGCACTTTCAAAAGGATCCAGTTGCTGGGGTCTCGTATGTGATGTCTGGGGAAGTGGAAATTCTCAGATTTTTTTAGAATGAATGTGTTTTTTTTGGTTTTTTTTTTTTACCTTTAATTTCTTTCTCTCTTTCTTTTTCTCTTTCTCCCTCCCATCCTCCCTCCCTTCCTCCTTCCTTTCTTCCTTCCTTTTAAGTGAGAAGCAGGGAGGCAGAGACACAGACTCCTGCATGCGCCCCTACCGGGATCCACTTGGCAAGCCCCCTGCCCATCTGGGGCGGCTGCTCCATTGCTTGGCAACTGAGCTATTTTAGCACCTGAGGTGAGGCAATGAAGCCATCCTCAGTGCCCGGGGTCAAGTCACTTGAACCATTCGAGCCATGGCTGTGGGAGGGGAAGAGAGATCGAGAGGAAGGAGAGGGGGAGGGGTGGAGAAGCAGATGAGTGCTTCTCCTGTGTGCCCTGACTGGGAATCAAACCTGGAACTTCCACACGCTGGGCTGACGCTCTACTGCTGAGCCAACTGGCCAGGGCCATTTAGTTTATTTCTTGTATAAGGGAACTTTAGGGACAGACACCTTTTCTGCTACATATATGTTTTCTCTCATCACCACAATTGAGACTCCTTATACCCTTCTTAAGAAATGGAGGCACAGTTTCCAGTTCCTTCACTCGTGGACCTGTTGCTTGATGCATTTCTACTTGCCCCTATCTAGTGCTTGCTTGCGTTTTGCTTTTCCGTCCAATCCAATATGGAGAGGTCCCTAGATAGTTGATCAAAAAGTCCACTTCAGTCCTGGAGTTGAACATGAACAGAGACAGGCCACATACAGTTTGCCCGGCCAGCTCTCCCAAATTTTTTCTTGTTCAGGTCGGAAGAAGCAAGCACGTATTTCGTTCTGGCCTTATGGATACATAGCTGCATCCCAAGCACATCCATTTTCTTTAAGGATCCTTGGGTTTTCAATTTTTCTAGGCAGTTCTAATGTTGCCCAAATAAGAAAGGCCAGGCCTCCACATATCCCCCTTGACACGACTAGCGTTTTCTTTGTTGCTCTACCCAACCTCTCGGACTGCTGCCCCACAGCCTCCGCCCTGTCCAGAGTCTCAGCCCCTAGGGCCTAGACCCTTTGTCTCCAAAGCACCAACGGAGAAGTTCACCGGCAGTCACAGTTGCTGGGGTAATTTCATCCTGGGCATCCAGCAGTCACAGAGCTCTGAGATGGTCATGATGAACATGGTCATCCAGACAATAGGAGAGAGTTAAGTTGTTGTTCATGTAACTCACTCAACAAAATGTGTTACCGGAACAAGCCATGGCTTGTGTTGCCTGCCATCCACTTTTTTTTTTTTTTTGCCATGTTCACGAGAGACGGGGACCAAGTAGGTATAGAGTGTCTTTAATTCAGACGAGATCAGATGTGTTCAGGGTGGTATGGCTGTAGACGGGTCTTTAATTCAAACTGCGGCAACTTAGCCCTTGCTGGGTAGCTCGGTTTGTTGGAGCGCTGTCCCGGGGTGCAAAGGTTGCCAGTTCGATTCCTCGGCCAGGGCGCATACAGGAGCAGCTCGACATTCCTGTCTTTTTCTCTCTAAAAAAGAAAAAAATTGCAGCATCTTGAGAAGGCGAGGAGTCCTGTCCAAAAGAATTGTCTTCTCTTTCTTTGTTGCTTTTCTCTTTTTTTCCCAAAACAACCTGACTTCGGAGTGATCTCTCTCCACCGATGAGAATGTCAGGTTCTTGCCAAAGTGTATTTCGCATAATTGCTTTCATGTTTAGCGTCGGCAGGCGCGTGTTGATGGCTGCGAGGCAGATGTGACAATTCCATTAGCCCTGGGTTCTTGCATGGTTGACCTTGCAAATTGAATTCAGGGAGGTCAGACCTTCCACCTTGCTGCTTGATTTCACACTTGCCGTGTGGGGAGGGGGCCTTGGAGGTGGGGGCTGAGATTTCAGGGCCTGGGTGCAGATAGCAGATGGCCACTGCAGTGTGGCCCCCCCAACACCTCCCCATAGTGTCCTGGACCCTCTCTCCGCTCCCCAGACCGAAGGCGGCAGCCCTTGATCGATGGGCTGCTGCCCGCCATGGTGTGAGTAGCCACTCTGTCAAGGTGACAGTGTCATTTTTAATATTCCATCTTCAGAGCCGAGGTTTTATTTTTAGGTTAGGGCCCAGCTGGCCTTCCCAGACAGAGAACCTCAAAGAATTTTTAGGACATGGTTCTTGACCCTGGGCGGCTGGGATGGGGGGCTTTCCAACAATCCTCAGGCCCACAAGAAGTGCTCTCTGGGATGCAGGAAATGTTCCCACACGGTGCTTACTTGAACTTCTAGGCATGTACAAAAAAATCGAGCTCTGGTGAAGATGTGGAGAAATCAGGACCCTTTTGCATGGCTGGCAGGAATAGGAGATGGTGCAGCAGCTGTGGGAACAGCCTGGCGGGTCCTCAAAAAGCGGGAGCCCCCCCTGTGACCCAGCAGTTCCCCCCTTCAAACTGGACCCCAGAGGGTGGAAAGCAAGCGCTTGGATGTTTGTATGCCTGTGTTCGCTGCCGCACCACTCACAATGGTGGAAAGAGTCCGACAGATGAAAGGATAAACAAACATGGTCTAGCCATCCAATGGGATCTCATTCTTCCATAAGAGGGAATAAAATTCTGATAAATGCTACGACATGGATGAACACTGGAAACACACAGGGAAATCGCCAGTCACAGAAGGACGGGCACTGTTTGATTTCACTTACACGTGATACGAAAATAGGCTTTGCCCGTTTTTTGGCCTCCTTGTGGTCACAGTATGGCTGCTGTGGCATTGGCATCACATCCACACACGTATGTGCCAGTGGCAGGATGTGGGGTGTGGGGAGACCAGTGCAGCAAGAAATCTCCCATCCAAGTACTAACCAAGCCTGGCCCTGCTTAGCTTTGGAGATCAGACGAGATCGGGTGCGTTCAGGGTGGTATGGCCGTAGACAATGAGAAATCTCTGTGTTGCCCGCTCTGTGGGAAATATTTTCTCCAGAAATATCCCTGGAAACCTTCCCCTCTGATTTGCTAGGCTGAGCTGTTTCTCATTGCCACCCCCCCCCCCCAGCTACAAAAGAGGCTGGGATAAATCTGGATTCCTTTTTTCTTCTTTTTTTGTTTTGACATAATTCCAGACTAAAATAAAAGTTGCAAGAATAGCACAAAAATGTTTCCAATGTTCTTTATTTAAATTCCCCAAATGTGAACAATTGCTTTATTCTTTTTTCCCTCCCTCTCTCTCTCACACACACACATATACACATGTGTGCATACATATATATGTATATTTTTCTGATTTGAGTCAATTGCCGACATAATAGACATAATGTCCCTTTGTCCCTAAACACTTCATTGTGCATTTCCCCAAAAAAATCAAAACAAAGACATTTCATTACATAACCACAGCACAATGATGAAAATTGGGAAATTCACATGGAAATAGTACTCTCCTCCAATCCTCTGACTAGTTCCAGATTCGCCAATTGTCCCAATAATGTCCTTTGTAGCAGAACCAACCCCGGGTCACATGTCACACTCACCATGTTCCCCTTGGTCTCCATTAGTGGAAGGCACTGCTCTGCCTTCGGTGACAGGGACGGTGAAGGAGGGCAGGGCAGTGATTCGGCAACGTGTCCCTTGTGCTGGGTGTCTAATGGTTCCTCCATGTTCAGATTTTGATGTGACCCTCTGGCAGGACCGCACAGAGCTGATGCTGGAGGCTCCATGGGGCCACATGCTGTCGACGGATCCTGTTCCTGACAACGTGAACTTGGACCCCTTGGGTGATGGAGCCGTGCCAGGCTCTCCTCTGTCAAGTTCTGTTTTGCCTTTGGACGGGCCGCTGTGAGAGTGGGCTTGGCTGGCGGTCGTCAACCTGCTGGGACGACTCCAGTCTCACACATCTGAGTGTGAGAAGCTGCCCCTCTCTGGTCATGGCTAATCGAGTTGGTGGGGGTGGTGTGGGGAGGGGGACAGTCCCTAGGAAGAAGCAGATTTGATTCTTTTTAGCTATAATTTCTAAGGACCACACGTGTGCCAGGCCCAAGCACGGTCTCACAGAATACAGTCAGTCATACGTGACACTGTCTACCCTCACTGAGCACCCTGCCCAGCGGAGGGCAGGGACTGAGGCGTCCTGCACACCTACCAGGTGCCACGCCTGAGGCTGGGTTCCCACACCCACTGCCTCTTTCTAAGTGGCACATCAGCTCCAGGGGACTGCTGCGGGATAAGAACTTGGGGAACAGTTCATTTCCAACCAAAGACACCATTCACAGCTGTCTCTGAGTTCCAAATCAGCTTCATGTCACTTGAGGACTTTTTTTTTTCTTTTTAAAGCACCTGAGCTTCTGGTCAAGACAGCAGGTAGGTAAACACGGTACCTGCACCCTCCCATGACCACATCAAAATTACAGCCAGCCTGCAGAACAACAGCATTCAGAACTGCTTACACTCGAGCTGAACGGGAGTCCTACAACTAAGGGCATATAGGAGAAACCACACTGGGACTGGTGTGAGGGGCAGAGATGCAGAGTAGGCTGGTCTCACACTCTTGTGTAGCAGATAAAAGTTGTGAGGGAGATCCCAGCTCCTTGGGGATAGCCCCCTGGCAGCTGACCCGCCATGGTGGTTTTAGCCAGTCCTTGCAGCCGATCGGCCTGGGGTTAGTTCCTCCCACTGATGTGCCAACAGCAATCTGGGCTCAACTACTGGAGGAGGGTGAACACAGCCCATGTAGGAAGGGGGATACCCCTGGAGCACCCAGCTCGGATGACTGGGGAGGCTGTGCCACTGGACTGTACCTGTACACCTACTACATCAGACCACCCTACCAAGCCCGGGAGATGTAGCAGCTCCACCTAGTACATAGAAACAAACACAGGGGGGAAGCCAATATGAGGAGACAAAGAAACATGTCCCAAATGAAAGAACAGGGCAAAACTCCAGAGAAAGAACTAAGCAAATGGAGGCAAGCAATCTGTTAGATGCAGAGTTCAAAACACTGGTGTATAAGGATGCTCAGTGAACAGCTCAACAGTATAAGAAAGGACCAGTTGGGGCCCTGGCCAGTTGGCTCAGTGGTAGACCATTAGCCCGGTGTGTGGATGTCCCAGGTTCGATTCCCAGTCAGGGCACACAGGAGAAGCAACCATCTGCTTCTCCACCCCTCCCCTTCTTGCTTCTCTCTCTCTCTCTCTCTCTCTCTCTCTTTCTCTTCCTCTCCTGTAGCCATGGCTTGATTGGAGCGAGTTGGCCCCGGGCACTGAAGATGGCTCTATGGCCTCCGTCTTAGGTGCTAAGAAGAGGTTGGTTGTTGAGCAACAGAGCAATGCCCCACATGGGCAGAGCATCGCCCCTTAGTGGGCTTCTCAGGTGGATTCCAGTCAGGGTGTATGCGGGAGTCTGTCTCTTTGCCTTCCAACCTCTCACTGAATTAAAAAGAAGAGGAAAGAAAAAAAGAAAGGACCAGTCAGAAATGAAGGATACACTAGCTGAAATGAATAACTTAAAGGGAATCAACAGTAGCATAGATGAAGCCAAGTATCAAATCAGTGATTTGGAAGATAAGGAAGCAGAAAACACCCAATCAGGACAGCAGAAAGAAGAAAGATTAAAAAAAAAAAAAAAGGATAGTGCAAGGAGCCTCTGAGACAACTTCAAGTACACCAACATTCACATTGTGGGAGTGCTAGAAGGAGAAGAGAACAAGAAATTGAAAGCCTATTTGAAAAAATAAGGACAGAAATCTTCCTTAACCCTTTGAGTAGTGAGTTTTTTTCATGCTCGCTGAACCCCAGGAGTGAGTTTTTTTTCAAAAAATGAAATTAGGCCCTGGCCGGTTGGCTCAGCAGTAGAGTGTCGGCCTGGCGTGCAGGAGTCCCAGGTTCGATTCCCGGCCAGGGCACACAGAAGTGCCCATCTGCTTCTCCACCCCTCCCCCTCTCCTTCCTCTCTGTCTCTCTCTTCCCCTCCCGCAGCCGAGGCTCCATTGGAGCAAAGATGGCCCGGGCACTGGGGATGGCTCTGTGGCCTCTGCCTCAGGTGCTAGAATGGCTCTGGATGCAACAGAGTGACACCCCAGAGGGGCAGAACATTGCCCCCTGGTGGGCATGCCGGGTGGATCCCGGTCGGGCGCATGCGGGAGTCTGTCTGACTGCCTCCCCGTTTCCAGCTTCGAAAAAATGAAAAAAAAAAAGAAATTAGTCTGACCAGGCAGTGGCGCAGTGGATAGAGTGTTGGACTGGGATGTGGAGGACCCAGGTTCGAGACCCTGAGGTCGCCAGCTTAAGTGCGGGCTCATCTGGTTTGAGCAAAAGGCTCACCAGCTTGGACCCAAGGTTGCTGGCTCGAGCAAGGGGTTATTTGGTCTGCTGAGGGCCCACGGTCAAGGCACATATGAGAAAACAATCAATGAACAACTAAGGTGTCGCAGTGAAAAACTGAAGATTGATACGTCTTATCTCTCTCCATTCCTGTCTGTCTGTCCCTATCTATCCCTCTCTCTGACTCTCTCTCCGTCTCTGTTAAAAAAAATAAATAAATAAAATTAAATTTAAAAAAAGATGAAATTAGTTCCAGTTTTATTATCTTAAAATCATGTTTGTATGATAGCCAATTTATGGAAACAAGAACATTCATTTGCCTTTTTTAAATGTTGCCTTACATATTTTTAAAATACTGTAAATCGATCGTACTCTGGATGGTCAGGAGGCATGAGGACGTACATGAACGTTTGTACTACTCAAACGGTTAACCTGGTGAAGGAAACAGACACACAAGTCTAGGAAGCACAGAGTCCCAAACAAGATAAACCTAAGAGAGGCCCACACCAAGACACATCATGATTAAAATGCAAAAGGTTAAAGACAGAGAATCTTAATGGCAGCAAGAGGAAAGCCATTAGTTATCTACAAGGTAGCTCCCATAACACTGTCAGCTGATTTTTGAACAGAAACTTTGCAGGCAAGAAATATTCAAAGTGGTGAAGGGAGCGGCAAGAAATATTCAAAGTGGTGAAAAGCAAGGACCTACAACCAAGACTACTCTACCCAGCAAGGCTGTCATTTAGAATCCAAGGAAAGATGGAGAGCTTCCCGGACAAGAAAAAGCTAAAGGTGTTCACCACCACCAAACCAGTATTACATGAAATATTAAAGGGTCTCCTTTAAGAAGAAGAAGAAGGAAAGAAGATGAAAAATATGAACAACATATGGCAATAAAGATATACCTATCAACAATTGAATCTAAAAAAGAAAAGACAAAATAAGCAGAACAGAAACAGACTCATAGATTCAGCAAAAGTATTGACGGTTGTCAGATGGGAGGGGGGTTGGAGGGCTGGGTGTGAAAGGTGAAGAGAGTAAGAAGTACAAATTGGCAGCTACAGAATAATATGGAGATATAAAGTACAGCACAGGGAATATAGTCAATAATATTCTAATAACTACGTATGGTGTCCGCTGGGTGCGAGATGTATTGGGATGATCACCTAATAAGTTATGTAATGTCTAACCACTGGGGGAGGGTGGGTTTACACCTGAAACTAATATAATAATGCTTGTCAACTTTTAATTGAAAAATAAAAAAAAATAGTCAAAAAGAAATAAATAAAAGCATCTGAAATATTTTCCACATCAGGTGCTTCGAGGACCTAATTATGAACCTCATTAGGATTGTTCATTAGTTATATTTTGTCCAATTACTTTAACAAGTTGCCAAATGGAAAACAAAGCCAGCAATTAGCGTGATGTAATGCAGTGAGACACTCAAATCAGGTTACAGAGCACTGTCACCGCGTGCATGTTTTCCCCTCCGAGGAAGACAGGTGGAAGGTGGCGGCGGCTGGTGCTCCACGTGGCTGGCACTCCGTCTGCTCACGAGCTCCATCTGAGATGTGGTGGGGGTGGGGGGTGGGGTGGGGGTAGCAGGGCCACCTTTTCTCTTGCACACAGATCAGGGTCAGCAAAACAGAAAGAAACGTGTGAGGGCGGCACCGAAAATGTTTAGACGATGGCATGCAGTATTTATACGTGGTGGTCCCTGCTCTAGGCACATTCTCATGCAGCCATTCAGTCTTCCTTCCTGAGGTAAGCGGCTATCACTCCCCCTGTTTTACAGATGAAGAAATCGAGGCACAGAGTCTGGGTGATTTGCCCAAGGTCACCCAGCCAGGAGGGGCTTGGAACTGGGCTGGGCCCAGGGGGTCCACACTCTTTTTTTGTGTATGTATGACAGACAGAGAGAGATAGAGAGAGGGACAGATAGGGACAGACAAGAAGGGAGAGAGATGAGAAGCATCAATTCTTTGTTGCAGCTCCTTAGTTGTTCATTGATTGCTTTCTCATATGTGCCTTGACCAGGGGGCTACAGCAGAGCGAGTGACCCCTTGCTCAAGCTAGTGACCTTGGGCTCAAGCCAGCGACCTTGGGCTCAAGCCAGCGATCATGGAGTCATGTCTGTTTTCTCATGCTCAAGCCAGTGACCCTGTGCTCAAGCCAGCTACCTCCAGGATTTGAACCTGGGTCCTCCGAGTCCCAGTTCGACGCTCTATCCACTGTGCCACCACCTGGTCAGGGGGTCCACACTCTTGACCACTACTTTCTAATGATTATTGAGTCTCAGAGAAAAATGTGCCTTTTGCAAAATGCAGTGACTTACTTTATCCAAGAAGAGAACTATCAATGAGAAAAAATAACATTGCATTTTAGTTACTTAGTTGTTCATATCAGAATGTATTTTAGAGGTAGGAGTATGAACGCAACTTTCTCAGAATTTGTCATAGAACTAGATCTACTGTCTCGCGTGGCTGTTCTTGACCTATTCACTGTGGCTGAGGGACAGACAGGTTGACCCGACAGGCTACAGTCCCCTGCTCAGACAGTTTGTTCCATGGCGATGTTTTGACAGGATCCTGTTACCTACAACTCGCAAAGTAGAAGAAGCCTGCTTAATGAAATGTGACATTCTTTGGAGTGCCAGGGACAGAAACCTACCCCGTGTGGCTGAAGGAAAAGGAGAGCCTTCATTAATGCCAGTGGAAAGTCCAAGGATGGAGTTCAGGTATGGCTGGATCCAGGACCTCAAACAAGGCCCTCAGTGCTCCTCCTCAGCCATCATCCCCAAAAGAAAACCTGGGTCCTCCTCACAGAAGACAGGGGATGTGGCAGACCTCCGGCTCACACAGCACTTGCGCCTCGCAAAGCATGAGTTCGGGAGGCCTAGTCCTCAGCCAGCTTGTCGCATCACCTCTCTTGGGACTCAGTGTCCACATCTATGAAATGGGCATATGGCAAGTGGGTCCCACTCTGCTTCTTTTTCCCTCTCTGTCTCTGTCTCTCATTCTGTGTGTGTCTCTTTCTCTCTCTCTGTCCCTCTGTCTCTGTCTCTTGCTCTGTATGTCTTTTTCTCACTCTGTCTCTGTTTTGCTCCCTTTCTCTGCTCGTCTCTCCCTCTTAGCTGATCTCAGTGCTCAGCTGTCCTCACAGCATCCCTGGGCTCCATGCTGTTAGCAGGAGCTCTACCAGATGGCAGGATGGATTCGAGTTGATAGCTTGGTGTGCATCAGACACAAGAGATAATTCTTAATAATGATGAAAGGCAACAGGCACCCCCTCCGATCAGATCAAGATACCTGGTCAGATGCACACTATCTGCCGCGGTCCTGGCACTGCCACCAGGACAGGTACGATCGTTTCTGGAGCCTGGGGTTCATCTGCAGCCTCAGTCCCCTCCTGGTATGACCTCGGGGTGCAGAAAGCCAGGCTCGTCTGAATCCGGGTCAGGGGGCTGCAGAGAACAGTCCCCCTTGAAGAAGTCCAAGTCACAAGGGAGCGTCTTGCAGGTACAGCGGCCGCGGAGCCCTGCTCATGCATGCAAGGGTACGTGGGAACCGGCTCGGTTGGGATGCCCGGATGAGGGGCGAAGATGAGTCCAGCTGAGTCAAGCTGGGGAGGCTCTTATTATTGGAACGATGCCGGGGAAGTGTGGAGTTGTTGAGCATGAGGACGTCCATACAGCGGAGAACGTGCCACTGAATTAGTCTGATGAGGCCATCGCTGCCACTGCGGACCCCTCACACCCCTGGACCCTGCATACCACTTCTCTGTTTTCAGGGGCAGTTCAGAGCCTGGGTGGCCAAGCTCTGCCCCACACTCCTGCCCTTGTTGAAAGGGAGGAGAGGCCTTATGCACATGGACTTTGGAGCCAGATGGGGTGGGTTCAAATATAGGCTCTGCCACTTGACTCTGGGCGACGCATGTGCCTCAGTTTGTTCCTCTGCGAAATGGGGCTAACCATTGTGCCCATCCCAGTAGGGTTGTGTGAAATAAATGACAGGAGACACATGAAGCACATCCAAGAAGTCCTTGAGTAGCATTCTAAGTTTTAGCCTTCACTATTAGTCTTTTGAAATGACCAGTTGGAATTTCACTGTGTCAGGTTGATGGTGTGCGATTTCTTTTGAAGACTAGACAGTGGGGAACCACCTGTCCCCCACGTAGAAAGGGAGATTCCCATGACAAGTTCTACCGCAGTAATTCCCTTCCCTTTTCTACACAAATTGATTTATATTTTGAGGCCTGATTCCCGCCCCCCCCCCAGGTTTCCTGTAATCTCATGGATCTGGGGACATGCCTACCTGTTCCCCAGGATTGCTTCCTGCAAATGAAGTCAGAGCTTTGAAATAAAGCATGCATCTTTTGGTTTACTACAGTCCACACCGCTCCCTATTGCCCTGCACCTGCCCTGTTTCACTTCCTTATCTTACTTAGCTTGATTTCTGTGGACATTTGAGTTTAAGAGTGCAGACCCAAAGAGCTGGGGTGTTTGGAAGACAAAAAGACGGAACCTCAAAGGCTTCTGTAGCTACTTTCATGGGAGCCACATTCCACCCTGAGATAAAAAAACGATATAGGGTCTGTTTCTGCTACACGCTAGTGGGGAGGCTCAAACGCTTGCAAAGTGCTATCCAGCCTCATGTGGACATCGGGGCCTCTCGTGGGGCCCAGATGACTGGACGTGTGTTGGTCCCCTGGGACCAGGACAGTCATGGCAGCTGCTTTCTCTCCTGATATCCCTGGGCTTGAGTGCTGTCACTGGCCTGTCCCACTTGAGCAGGGGAGCCCACCTCAAGAGAGGTGCCCTCAGCAAGGGTTTCTCAACACCTCCGCAGAGGGTGCGTCTTCTGGGCTTTGTCCAGGGTAGAGTCTCAGGTGTCCACGTCGCCACAGTGAACTCACGCTGCAACCTCTGGCATGTTTGGTCCCCTCCTCTGCAGTGTGCCAGGACATCTGCTTCACGGTCTCACCTCACTAGACACAGCCCACCAGATAAGCTTCAGAGCCCACTCTGGCTGCATAAACTAACACGGTATCCTAGACCCCATTGTGGTCTCTATATAGCGACAAGATCTTGCAATTCTTTGTTGTATCTGTATGTTACCCTGGGCCACACTGTGTACCTGGCCCATGGAACATTCTAAGATTCTACTTAAGGGTCTGGAGCCAACAGGGGTAGCTCTAGTGGGTCCTAAGAGGGACATGCATCTTCCTGCAAAGCACCTGCCCCAGGTGAGTTTACCATATGGTTGTTGGGAAAAGGACGGCTAGTCTACTTAGACAGAGAGGCTTTTGCTTGCAGGGACCAGGATACCTCCCTATTGAGGCTTAATTAGGATTGATTCATCTCATCTATCAAGAATTTGAGAGGTGATTATCTCTGGGTGATGATCAATCTACTCAGTGATGGATGGGCCAGACATCTCTATGATTCTTTTGGCCTTCTCCTCATGGTCACAAGATAACTGCTGCAGCTCCAGTCATCTCAGCTACATTTAAAGCAGGAAGAAAGGGCTAGGGCTTGGTCAGGCTCCTCCATTCCCATTTCTGAGAGACAGAGGCCATCCCAGACTCTCTCTAGGCCTCTCCTATCACAGGTCTGCAGGAGAGTCTGGGAAGATGAGCATGTAGTTCTCCTATCTCTACAGAGCAAGGAGGCTGGGAGCAAAAAGCAGAGATGGGTGTTGGGTTAGGGAGCTAACGGTATTTGGACTAGCTGGCAGCTTCCAAATGGTGCAGACAGAAATGGCTCTGCCCTGGAGGGGAACCGACCATGGGAAGAGGTAGGGGGGAGACGTGATTTCCACCCAGGCGCGCTGTACACGGGGCTGCCTCAGAATCGCTCACATCTTACCTCGGAGGTGGAATTATATTAAATATCAGACGCCTGTCATTATGCAAATGGCTGTCTCACTATAGCTGAGGATTTCCATTTTCCTATGAATTATTCCTTTTTCGCCCCTCTTGGAAGAACATAAAAACAAGCGCTGATTGATCAGAGGAATTTTCCAATCATTCCATCAACGGATTTTTCCTGAGTGTCTTCCGTGTTTGGGAAGCTGTCTTTGGATCTGTCCTAGGAATTAGCGGAGAAGGAGGCGATCTTTGTGGTCTTGGAGCTTCTATCCCAGTGGGGCAGATAAGCAACAAATAAATTAATAAATCAAATAAGGGATGAAGATGGCACATGGTAGGAAAGGAATAAAACATGGTGAGTAAATAGATTTCTTTAGAAGGGGCGGTTGGCAAAAGTCTCTGGAGAGATGCTATTTCAGGAGCAACTTTGAAGATGAGAGGAGGCCAGTCACATGGTAAACTGGGGGAAAGATATTCCAGGCAGGGGGTGGGGGGATAATAGCACGTGCAAAGGCTCTGAGGTGGGAATGAGCTTAGAAAACCAAGTGGCTGCCTCACGAGGAGAGAGAAAGGAAGCAGTAGGAGACAAGGGTGGAGAGGGGCAGGTCAGGTCACAGAGGGCTTTGGAGAGGCAATTTGGCTATAGTTCTGCCTGTTGGGAGTTAGGTTCACTGGTACGGGCCTCCCTGGCTAGAAGTGGGCCATCAACACAGAGCCTATGTTCCTGGCCCCCAGGGTCTCAACTTTTAGGGATCAGCATTACCCCTTTGAACACGATCTATTTCCCACACGGGAATATTGACCCCATCTAGACATGAGCCTCATCTGTTTTGCCCATGGCTATGTCTCCAGCATCTAAAAGGGAGTGACACATAGTAGATACTCAAAAATATTTAGCAAATATATTGTAATCTATTGCTGCGTATTAAATTACCCCCAAAACGTACCAGCTTAAAACCACACCCTCTCATTAGCTTGTGGTCCTGTAGGTCAGGAGCCCAGGTGCAGGGTCTCAAAGGCTGAAAATTGAGGTGTCGGCAGGCTGTGTTCCCATCTGAGATGTCAGACCCTCCTCCCAGATGGTGGGGTTGTGGTGTAGCTCGCTCCTGTGGTGGGCAGTGTGAAGTCCCCGTTCTGGCTGACCGTTGGCTAGGGTGCTCTAGGCTTGTTGAGACCACCTACACTGCTTTTCAGGTGGGGACCCCTCCAGCTTCAAAGCCAGCAATGGAGAAGCTCTCTCACTTCACATATCTGACTTTGGGAAGGGCCCAGTTTCCTTTAAGGGGTCACCTAGATAACCTCTCTGTCTTAAAGTCAGAGTGCTGTGTAGTATAACCCAATCCCAGGAGTAAAGCCATTGTACTTTCGGGGTACTGTGGGACATCTCAGGCCATCTGAGAATTCTGCCTGCCAAAGGAGGTACAAGTGAATTTGCTCTTGCCACTTTCCCTGTCCCCAGAAGCCCAGCCACATCTGCTTGTGGGTAGTGGCAGGCTTTGTCTTCTGGTTGCTGGGCACTAGCTGTTTTTGGCCTTGGAGTCTGCAGAGCCCCCAAACTGGGCTATGTCTCTCCATTGCCATGCAACCCCAGGGCTTTTGCACTTTCTGTTCCCAGTGCCTGAAAGTCTCTCCCCCTCAGCATCTATCTGTGTGTTTCCTTTCCTCACGCTATAACTATTTGCTCCAAAGTCTCCTTTTCCGTGAAGCCTTTCCTGACTCTCTCCCCTTTCCCTTTAAAAACACCTGTGAACTTCTTTTATGTCCCTTCTCTGTGCTTACTTTCACCTGACCCACGGTATGTTTTGCCTGTGTGTTTGCTTTATGGTCTTTCTCCTCCACTGGAATGTCAGTTTCTTGCAAGCTTACTCTGAGTCCCTGTGACACCTTAGCACTGACAACGGTGCCTGGTGCAGAGTAGGGGCTAACACCACGTGTCTGTACAATGAACAAGTCAGATTTCAAGAGGGCAGTTTTCACTTATTTTCAACTGCGTTTCCTTTCTCTCTATTTGTCGGGGGAAAAAAACCCCAAACAGGCTGCGTCTCCCTTCCCTAGGCAGCCACCTTATATAATCGGGACCTTCCTTGTGCAAGGAGCTGTCGGCGCTGCCTTAAGCAGTTCTGCTTAGCGTTTGCAGCCTCTCCTTTCAGCCACGTGAACTCTTCTGAGGAGCCCTGGAGATTAGGCCTTGCTTCAACGGGGAGAGACAGCTCCTGGCACAGTCAAAGGTGGCCCTAGATTCTGATGGGGGCACTGACCTCAGCGTCAGCCCCTGGCCAGTGTGTGCATATCTGTTGACGGAAGGAGAGCTCTGCTCCATAAATCAGACAAGAGAAGCTGTGTGTCCTCGAATGCCACAATGTACCCGGCCTGTCTCTGGGATTCAGGCAACGCGGCGTCTCCAACTCAGAGATGGCTCTGGAGTTTCTAAAACCTGTAGGAGCTGGACAGCGTCCACAGGATTGGCTTGGCGGGCTCTTGCTCCCTGTCCTGGGGGGTACTCCCAGGGATGAGGGTCATTCCAGCCATCTGGATATCCAGTCCTCAGAACCCCAAGCAGTCACGTGTGTGAAGGTGCCTTCCATGCCCAGTTTATCTGAGGTCTGCAAACTCATCCTTGTTTGTGTTATTTGTTCATTTTGCATGCACACTCTATTTTACGCAATTAAATAAAAGATTTCCACTTCAGGTTAGTCTATCACACTGAAGAATTTGTAAATGTCAAGAAGATGATTGCAGTGCCCTGGGGGTGGCATAGTTCCAGGTATGCTACAGCATGGTGGGGGGGTGGGGGGAGAGGCTTTCACCATGGCATTTAATAAACTCAGAGGTGCCCCCTCCCACCCTGAGCAGGTGCCGCAGAGCTCAGCACATTGACATCCTCACATCCCATGATGTTTATGGAGGGAATCGAGTGGGTTTTATTTTAAGTCAGTCTCTGCTTTCCCAGATAGTCTCTGTGTGTGAGCGTCCATTACCGCCTTGAGAGCACAGGGGGTTATTCCAGTTCAGGTTCACCACTGAGAGAGCCGTTCAACAGTTCTCAGCAGTGAACGACTGTGGGATCCTGGAGGCCAGCAAGCCGCCAGAGCCCCTTCCCAGGGGCGGGTGGAGGCACGCTGTTCTGCGTGGCAGGCAGGCAGCTCTGCGTCTGGACTTCAGGAATGGCTTTCTGAAGGGACGGAGGGAAGCCCTGTGGTGGCTCAGGGAGGGCTCTGGGCGACAGCGAGGTCTTGGTTCAAACTCCAGCTCTGCTGTTTGAATGACTTGGAGCAAACTGATGAACCCACCCACCACCCTCCCCTCCCAGCCTCAGTTTCCTTATCTGTACAATGAGCACAACATGCCCCCATCTAGTTTTATCGGGAGGGTTAAATGATTTGTCACACGGGAAGTCTTACTAAACACTTAAGACCATGATGACGGCATTCATCTGATCAGACCGCAGCACTGGTCATGGCTGGTTCTTCCCCTGAGGCAGGGAAACCTCCTGCCAGGACCTGGACGGGCGGAGCAGTCGTTAACGCTGCTCTGCTTTCTGCTTCTCTCTGGGACCACGGCTTGTTTGCTTAATTAAGACCCCCCCCCCCATGTCCCTCGGAGTTCCATCGTCCCACTCAGGCTGCGTGATTTGGGCAAAGCTGATCCTTCCCCAGCTCCGTGTGACTCAGGCCTGGCTGATTAGCATATTCATTCCCTCAGACACTACGATTGGGCCAGGCGTGAGCATGTGACCTCACTGTGGCCAATGACATTTCTTTGCTGCTATTCCTCTGCCGACCTAGAATCCGGAAGTCGTGGGGATCCTGGAACCAGCCGAGCCTGAAGCCGTAAACACTTGAATTTTGGGAGCCAGTAAATCCCTTTGGACCTAGGGTTTCGTCGTGATAAAATACAACCCCGTTCCAAGCCCCCTCCCCTCCGTGTTTCCAGACCAGAAGAAATCTCTTGGCCCTTTGTGGATGAAATGCAATGATTGGACAGGCCAATCAGCCCCAAAGTGGGTCCTCCCACAGAGGACTGTGGCGGACCACAGCCAGGCAACACCGGTATTGGTTCTTCAGAGCCGTTTCCATAATTCCACCCCAGCCTGTCCCGTGTCGAGTCACTCCCTTTCTCTCTGTGGAGCTGTGGCGTTTTGCCAACCCTGAGAAGCTAATTAACATCAGTCCTGGCGTGGCACCGAACGTGCTCCATTCTCCTACAGGAAGCTTCCCTAAACAAAAAGTAGGGAATAGGTACAACTTGCAAGAGAGATGCAAAATACTTCCAAGTGTAGCAGGCATGCTGGTCATGAGAAAGAACTACCAGGGGTCTCCAAACTTTTTACACAGGGGGCCAGTTCACTGTCCCTCAGACCATTGGAGGGCTGCCAAATACAGTGGTCCTCTCACTGACCACCAGTGAAAGAGGTGCCCCTTCCAGAAGTGCAGTGGGGGCTGGATAAATGGCCTCAGGGGGCCGCATTGCGGCCTGCGGGCCGGGCCGTAGTTTGGGGACGCCTGAAACAGAAGGGAATAAGCCCTCCCATTTTTCCTGACGCAGAGTAGCCCGCCCCACCCAGATTTTTCCAGAGAGAGGTGGATGGAAACCATGATGACAGTAAGGAAGAATAAAGTCACAACCAGCATGGTTTCTCTCAGTTTCTAAATTTACTGCAACTGTCTCCTTGCTATTTACAAAGTCATCTTGTAGAAAGAACTAGCCTGAAGGGAACATCTTTTATTAATTGCATAAACTAGGGAGTGTATATTAAGAGTGAATAAATAAAACAAGCAAGGTTGAGTTTGTAGACCTCAAATCAAGATATGAGCGAGTAGACACCTGCCGTGCACTCAGAGGAGTTTGAACCGGTACCATGTTCCCGAGAAGCACTTGATGTGAAAACCCCGAGACCACACATGCTTTTGCCCTACAATTCGGTTTTTAGGGACAGACGCCAAAGAACTAACTTATTGTGTGCGTGTAGAAATGGGCAGGGACAGAAACCGCAAGCGACCTCAAATGTTCATTCAGCAACATGAAAATTGGTTAGACACGTCATGACATTTCGAACGATTGGATTGTTTACATCAAAATTGTCCTGTAGAAACACATTTAAATGGCACGGAAAGATTATCATCATGTATAATTAAAGGCAAAAAGCAAGTTAAAACAATACACTCTGTGAACTCACTTTTAATAAATTATATACAAAGTATGCATAGAGAAGAGACTAGAATATGTAATTTGTATTAAAAGTGGTTATTTCTGAGTGGTAGGGGCAATTAAAAAATTTTTATATCTTTCAGTTTCACACAATTTGAAAAATAATTTAACCCTTATAAAGTCCATATAAAGGAAGTATGCTTTTCTGTATTTTTCTCCCACTGTTTGACCTAAGTTATTTTGTCGAGTGGTAAATAGGTATCACGATCCATTTGGGCTCCTTCCTCGCACCTGCCTTTATCAATGAGACTGCTTTGGGCTGCAAGTAATGGATGTCCAAATAGCAGTGCTTAAACAATCCAGTTCCCATCTCAATGCACAGGAAGTCTGGAGGCAGCGCTTGTGGGGCTGACACCATGGCTCAAGGATGCGGTGCCTCATGGTTCAAAAGAGGCTGCCAGAGCCCTCCTGTCATAGCTTCACTCTGCAAGACGCCAAGAAGAAGGAAGGGGATTCTAGGGACAAAGGATCATCTGATTAAAGGGAGAAGTCTTCCCACAATTCCCTTTTACATTCTCATTGGTCAGAACTGGGTCCCACACCTCCTCCAGAACAGGCCCTGGCACAAGTCCCATTGGTCAGAACTGGGTCCCTTTACATTCTCATTGGTCAGAACTGGGTCCCACACCTCCTCCATAACAGTCCCATTCACAAGTGTGAATGGCTGAGACCTGCTATCAGGATTCATCTTCCTGCTCCCACAGCTGAGCACATTGCCTCTCAAACCAACTGCGGGGCCTGTTGGGAAGGAAAACGTGACCACATCGAGTTCCTGGGGACCTTGGGCATGCAGAGGCAGCGGTGGTGGGGAAGGGGTAACCCATCCATTTTGGTGGCTAACAACCCATGAAATCAGACTGTGTGGGGGTCAAACTCTATTCTGCTGCATGCTGGATGGCCGTTGGACCGAGGGGGAAATTGTCTCATCTCTCTGTGCCTCGGTTTCCAACCATAAAAACAAGTGGATGGTTGTGAAGAATAAATGAATTAAAACATGTAAGCCCCCAAAGAATGAAATCAGGTGTTCCAACATAAACTTACACACAAATGTCTACAGCAGTACTATTCATAATAGCCAAGAGGCGGGAATGACCCAGGTGTCCAATAACAGGTGAATGAATAAGCAAATGTGTCACACCCACTCAAGGGGATGTTATTCCACTTTAAAAAATAAATGAGCCTGACCTGGTGGTGGCACAGTGGATAGAGCATCGGACTGGGATGCGGAAGGACCCAGGTTCGAGTCCCCAAGGTCGCTTGAGTGCGGGCTTGAGCAAAAGCCCACCAGCTTGAACCTAAGGTCGCTGGCTCCAGCAAGGGGTTGCTCGATCTGCTGAAGGCCTGAGGTCAAGGCACATGTGAGAAAGCAATCAATGAACAACTAAGGTGTTGCAACACGCAATGAAAAACTAATGATTGATGCTTCTCATCTCTCTCCATTCCTGTCTGTCTGTCCCTGTCTATCCCTCTCTCTGACTCACTCTCTGTCTTTGTAAAAATAAATAAATAAATAAATAAATAAATAAATAAACAAACAATTAAAACAAACAAACAAAAAAAAATAATAAATGAGCCCCTGGCCAATTGACTCAGTGGTATATCGTAAGCAGGTGTGTGGATGTCCCGGTTTTGATTCTCGGTCAGGACACACAGGAGAAGTGCTCATCTGTTTCTCTAACCCTCCCTCTCTCACTTCTCTTTCTCTTCTCCTCCCCTCCAGCAGCCATGGATCTATTAGAGTGAGTTAGCCCCAGGTACTGAGGATGACTCCATGACCTCTGCCTCATGCATTAAAAAATGGCTCCCGTTACAACAGAGCAAGGGCCCCAGGTGGGCAGAGCATCTCCCCCTAGTGGGCTTGCCGGGTGGATCCTGGTGGGGCGCAAGTGGGAGTCTGTCTCTGCCTCCCCTCTTCTAACTAAAATAAATAAAAAAATACATGAATAAAATAAAATAAAAATGAATGAAGTGCTGATTCATTCTACAACATGGACAGACTTTGAAAACATTAAGTGCAAGAAGCCAGAGAAAAAGACCACTTATTTTACAATCCCATTGATCACAAAATGTCCATAATAGGCAAATTCATAGGAACAGGAAGTTTGGTGGGTGGGGGGAGGGGTGTGTGGATTGCGGGGAGCTGGGTATAAGGTTTCTGCTTGGGGTGTTGGAAATGTTGTGGGGCTGAATAGCTGTGACGGTTGCACAGTGTTGTGTGTGTACTAAACACCACTGACCTGTACACTCTGAAAGGATTAAGATGGCACATGGTATGTCATGTGTATTTTTACCACAGTAAACACAGGGGAGGCACTCAGAGTAGGCTGGCCTGGCATGCATCAAACGCCCTGTCATTCCTCATGACAAGTCTTTCTTTTGCTCTAACATGTTCTTTTCAGTTTTTTTTTTAATTAAGCATATCAGGGTGATATTGGTTAATAAGCTCATATAGGTTTCACGTGGACAACATCTGTCTATTGCATCGTGTGCTCACCGCCGGAAGTCACGCCTTCCTCTGGTATATTTTAACTACGGCCCCCACATGCGGCCCCCTGAGGCCATTTATCCGGCCCCCTGCCGCACTTCCGAAAGGGGCACCTCTTTCATTGGTGGTCAGTGAGAGGAGCACTGTATGTGGTGGCCCTCCAACGGTCTGAGGGACAGTGAACTGGCCCCCTGTGTAAAAAGTTTGGGGACCCCTGTTTTAGACCACCAAATCCCACCCTTCTGGGTCTCCTGCCCAGCCCTGAATTCTGCTCACTCCACCACCATTTGTTGGACCCTGCTAGTGTGCTCAGCAGCTGCTTGGTGAATGAGACTCAGGCCGGCATTCCTGTGGAGGGGATGGGCAGTGTAATGAAGTTTCTCTCCATGCACATTGATAGCAGGTATTCACAGCTGCTGTGCAGAAAAATAAAGTAGGGAGCAGGGACAGGGAGAGGGAGAGAGAGAGGTGGGATGCTTGAGGCTGGGGGTCCCCAGAATGCTTGCCCTAACAGAGCCCACTACCCCCCCATCACTGGTCCAGGCATCCAGGTACTCCAGGGAAGGTACCATTCTGGATTTCCTAGGCAGGTGAGCTCCACTGCTGTATTGAGAGGCTCCGCCCTCCACGGTTCTTGGGGTGGTGGGAAGGTAACACCAGTCTATTCCAGTCTCTGGTGAATATGCCAGCGGCCGATTCAGCGAAACATGAATATTTTGCGATGGAAAACGAAGACAGGTCGTTTTTTTTGCAGAGCATTTCAAATGGTGGGTCACATCAGGGGTCGCGGCCTGCGTGTCAGAAATGTTGGCGGTGCAAAGGCTAAAGGAGTCTTTTTTTTTTTTTTTTTTTCTTAAGCTGGAAACAGGGAGAGACAGCAGACAGACTCCCGCATGCGCCCGACCGGGATCCACCCGGCACGCCCACCAGGGGCGACGCTCTGCCCACCAGGGGGCGATGCTCTGCCCATCCTGGGCGTCGCCATGTTGCGACCAGAGCCACTCTGGCGCCTGAGGCAGAGGCCACAGAGCCATGCCCAGCGCCCGGGCCATCTTTGCTCCAATGGAGCCTTGGCTGTGGGAGGGGAAGAGAGAGACAGAGAGGAAGCGCGGCGGAGGGGTGGAGAAGCAAATGGGCGCTTCTCCTGTGTGCCCTGGCCGGGAATCGAACCCGGGTCCTCCGCACGCTAGGCCGAGGCTCTACCGCTGAGCCAACCGGCCAGGGCTCCTAAAGGAGTCTTTTAAAGGCTCTTAGAGTGAGTTGAGGGGAGGTGGGGAAATCTTTTTGCCTAGTCCCTCCATCCCCTCGCACGCCCACTCCCCAATCGCCGGTCAAGGGTCTTCCTCCTGCTGCTCAGGTCGGGTCTTGCAGTGCCAGAGGCCGCCACGAGAGAGCAGTGTCGCTCTACGCTTGTAGCCCCGCGCGTGGGTTGAGCTGCAGCAGAGGGGGCGGGGGAGGGCACTCATCCAAGGCAGCTGCCTGGTGGGTGGAGCCTAGCGCCCAGCCGAGGGCCTTTGGCCGGGGGCGTGGCTGGCTCTTATTCCGGTCTGCTTCCCAGTACTTACAGAACCCGGGGGCAGGATTATTTCTGGCCTCAGTTTCCTTATCTATACACAAGGGAAGAGTTTGGGCTGTGCAATTCTTATGATCCTACCCCAGCGTGGGACCAGCCCTGGGTCTCCTAGGTCATTGCTGCCAGCGCTATCCCCACTTCCACTGAGCCCTTCAAGATCAGGCAAGGCCTTCTCCTGCTCAGATTAAGGTCAGAAATAACTTCCTAGCTCCCATCCCCTTAAATAAAGACTCAGGGACCTGGTTAATATGCAGAAATCTTCATCCAGTCATGGGAGAGGCTGGGGCAGAACTGGAATTGTTATCTCTACTCACATAGGAGCCCAGAGAAGGCTAGGGGCTTATCCAAAGTCACAGAGCGGGAGACTTGGAAGAGCCACCGTCCCTCTCCTGAGCCTGTGGCTCAGCCGTTGTCAGCATCCTCAGTCTGGGAAGGCGGGCAGCCTGTCTGTCCACCTCAGGTGTCACAGCAACACTTAGGAGGATAGGGTGAACAGGGCTAGAGAGGGAGTGGATGGCATGGTCTGGGAAGGCCTCTCAGAGGAGGTGACATCTGAGCTGAGGTCTGAAGGGAGGAGGAGCCAGTCTGGGGGAGAGCTGAGAAGAGACTGTCAGTGCAGAGGTGCGGAGGTGTGGGCATGGTGTGCAGACTGCCCCGCAGGGCCACCAGTCAGAGAGGGGGCTGTTGCAGAGGCAGGCCGGTGGATGTGCCTACCGCCCCCCCCCCCCAGCCTCAGCTCTGCCCTGGAGAAACGAGGTGACACTGTGGGTTGTGACGGGATCGTCCTGAGTGGGGAGGAGGACAGTCACTGTGTTAGCGCACCTGATACTGTGCGACCCCTGTTTGGGGACACCGGCTGACCCCCTCCTCATGTACCCCTGCCAGAAAGCGACTTCTTATCTTTGCTCCCAGATGCCCAGCCCTCCCTGACCTGCTGTCTGGTCATACACGTGGGGCACTCTGGCAGGAGCAAGCCAGGCCACTGCAGCCTGCCATGTGCTCCCCTGCTGTGACATTCCCACGTGATTAGCTATGCATGCATTTGCCCCTCATGAGACAGAAGCACTCCCAAGGGGCACGCACTTGCAACCCATGCATTTTCCGCCTCACCTTTACCCTGCACAGGCCTGGCACATCGCAGGTGCCCAGCTCAGCAAATACTCAAGACTCAGAGTGGGAAAGAGAAGAAAGGATCGTGGCAGCTGTGAACAGAGGGTCCCAAGAAAAGCCTGACCGCTTCCAGGGGCTCATCTTCCCCGTTGGGGAGCCAGTCTCAGAGAGGGGACAGATGGGTCCTTCTCAAGGCCACCCCAGACCCAAGGAGACAGCTCACTGTCCAGACTGTTATGTGGCTCTTTGTGCACTCTAAGCCTTGCCAGACAGCCCAGTGGGGCTCGGCCAGGGCTGGGGTCCTTGAAAAACGAATGTGTTAGCGAGGCAATGGGAAAATCCCTTTCTGTTCGGCAATTAACCTGGGCTACTGTCCTTCCTTCTTTTATCTAAGAAGGGCTGAGTGCTGCTTCTGCTAATGAGCTTGTCTGTACTAATGAAGCAGGTGCCCTGTCCCCCGCCACCCCCCTTGCCAGCTGGGAGGGGTGGAGGATTGTTCCGATGTGAGCTCTGGGCCTGCTGAGGAAAATCAGATACATACTAATAATGACCATAATGATGGGAATAATAATGTCCTCAGTGGCTCCCTTGGAACGAGCTCTCACTTCAGAGGTCAGGGGTTTTCTCTGTGTTATCTGGGACATCAGGTGGGTGATGCAATGGCTTCCACTTCTCAGATAAAGAAGCTGAGGCTGGAGAGGTTAAATGACATGCTCCCGGATGCACAGCTAGAGAGTGGCAGGGCCCAGGTTCTCAGCCGAGACTCTATGATGCAGAAGTCCTCCCCAAACTGTCTGTGCATCACCCCATGCTGTCTTATTGACATTTTCCAAAGTGTTTGACCCACTTTTCCATGGAAAACGGAGACACTGGAGCCAGTACCTGGTGTGATGGGGGTTGGGACAGTGCAAAGACTGCAACCCAGGTTACCCCCCATGTCCCCACCAGGCCCTCTGCTTTTTTAGCTGCGTGGCAACTTTCAAGGCATCTGAGGATTGCTGGCGATGTTCCCAGGTGTGCCCAGCATGGTCCATCCATTTTGCCATGCCCAGGTTCCCTTGCCCTGGTTGGGGGAGGGGGCGCCCAGAAAGATCTAGGATTTCTGTGTAATAGCTACTGTGACGCCCTGAGGCCCTGCTCCTGTCTGGAAGAATGTGACCACCCAGTCCTCTCTGCCTCTTTTATCCTATCCCCACCCTCCACCGCGGTCACTGACTGGCTCTGGCCATCGCCCCCCTGAGCCTCAGTGCTTTTCCTGCCTGCGTAAGCGGGAAGGCGCGTCCAGTGGCTCTTGTAAATAAGGTCCTCCGGGGGTCCCTGCTTCTCATCTGGGGATACAGCCCCAAGACACCCTCAGTCTGTTTCAGGGCCCCTGACCGCGCCTTGCCCCAGTGCCCTGTGGAAACTCCTCAGGTACCCCCGACTTCCGGAGGCCACCATTGCCTTCCCCTTCCCCCCAAGGCACCCCAAGCTGTGCCAAATCTATCCCGGGACCTCTTGTCGAGCTTAGTCTCGCAGCCCCTGTCCCCTGCAAACACCTCCCTTCAAGACGTCGCCGCCCCATTCCAAGAACCCTCCCCTGTCTGCCTCAGCCCCTGACCTTGGGAACTCCTACCACGACGCCCGAGAACGCCCCGATCTATCTGCATTTTGCCCCGCAAGCCACCGGCCGGGGGTCCCCGTCTCCCCCCGTCCCTGACCACCCCCGCGGGTCTTCCGAGGCCTCTGCGGCCAAACGCCCTCCCCCGGGACCGCCAGGGAGTGGCAAGTCCCGCCGCCTATCACCGGGCGGCCGCCTGCTGCCCCGTCTCCGGCGGCGGCCACTCCCCCGGCCTTGCCGCCGCTCCTTCCCCGCCCCTCCCTCCTCCTCCCCGCACTCGCTTGCTCTCTCACTCTCTCGCTGGCTCGGGGGGCGGCCGGCAGCTGGCGCGGGCAGAGGCGGCGGCGGCGGCGGCGGCGGCGGCGGCGAGACCGCGATGGGACGGGCGCTGGGGCGCAGGAGCTGCGGCGGCGGCGGCGGCGGCGGCGGCGGTGGTGGCGGTGGTGGTGGCGGCGGCGGGGGCCGCGCAACTCGGGCCAAGTGCAGGGCCGCTTGCGAGGGCGCAGGGCGCTGAGCTCAGGCCCCCGCTCCCCTCCGCGCCGAGCTCCGGAGAGCGCGCACGGGCGCAGCCCAGGAAGCGCCGCCCGCGCCCGCCGCCTGCGTTCGGGGAAGAGCGGCGCCCGGGGAGCGAGCCATGCCCGCAGCCCGACCCTAGCCGCCCGGGCTGCTCCCGGGAGCCGCGGGCCGGGCCGGGCCGGGCGGGCCGGGCGCGCGACAGGAGCAGTCCCGCGCCGCGCCCACCGCGCGCTGAGGACCATGCCGCCCCCGGGCCGGGCGCCGCCGCTCGGGCTCCTGCTGGCGCTGACTGCGCTCCGGTGCCCAGGTAACGCGTCCTCGGGACCCTATCCCTGACCCCGGCCGCCGCGCACAAAGTTGGCTCCCGCACGGGGCGGCCACCTCCTTCTCAAGTCCCCGGCAGCTTCCCTCTCCCGGACTTGGAGACATCTGAGGAGACCCTAGAAACCCAGGGGTCCCCAGCACGTACCCCTTTACCCAGCGCAAACCCGCCTGCCTTCCTCTCCCAACCCTCAGCTTCCCTGCGGTTCCTTTCGGAGCGCCGAGCGTCTCGCAGCGAGTGCGGGCGCGCCTCCGGGAATCGAGCCCCCTCCCCGCCCCGCCTGGGGCGTCATGCCCCCAGGTCCTGGTTCTCGCGGGGTTTTGCTGTGGCAGGGCGTCGGTGCCTCCCCCACCCTCCCTTCTTGGTTTGCTGATGCCGTGGACGCAGGGCCATGAGTTCCCAGGACACCTGCGGGCCCCACACTTCAGGTCGCCTCTGTCGGCGCAGCTGGCACGTCCCCAGTTTCTCCCCAAACCGGGTAGCACCCTCCTGCTTTTATCGCCCCCCCCCCAGGGTCTCCTCCCCAAATGGCCTCCCCAGGGCAGAGGCCAGCTTGCTGCTCGCCTCCTGGAAACCGGGCTGCTCCAGTGCCCTGACCCGAAGGTGGCTAGGCAGCCCGGGGCGTGCAGGGCCGCTTGGAACGTGATGATGCCCAGAGCCATTGCCTTGGGCACCAGGGAGCTGGCTTCCTGCTGGCACCCGCGTAGCTGTCGGAAAACCTAGTGAGTGGGCAAAGCAAAAATGGTCAGGTGTTTTCTGTCTCCGCTGGAGTTTGGGAAGCTTTCTACGTGTTTGGTGCGGTTACGTGTTGGTTCTAGAGGCAGCTTATCCTAAAATGCCAGTTCCTCCCCTCCCCCCACCGCAAGCAGTGGAGAAAACCCTAAAGACCCCTGTGAACCCGGAGCGGTGGCCAGCGAGGTCCATGTGCCTTTGGAGAGCTCAGTTTTCCCTACTTTTAAAAATCAGGACTTGTGAATTATAAGCAGGCTTTAGAAAATTGTCTTCTCCCTTTCTTAACACACAAACCACACAGACGCTCAGAATGCAGTCGGAAAAAAAATATAACTTTAACTTTTCAGCTTTCACTGTCTGAGAAGGTTGTAGTTAGGAGCAAACCTCAAATGCCAACTTAATGTGCGATGTATTTGTATGAAAAAAGTAAGAATTTATCTTCCTTTGAGATGCCCTCAGGTGACCCAAAATATTTAATAAACCTCCGGGTTCAGAGAGAACCTTCTGCCAGAGATATCCGGCGGCATTCCGCTTTGGCTCAGTCTGGAGAGCAGTGTCGGGCTGAGCGTGCGGCTGAATCTTCAATCTGCTCAGCTAAGAAGAGCTCGCATAACCGTTTTCCTTTCAGCTTCTCTCTCTGGTACAGAAGAGAGGCTGTTGCTGGGATCCGGGTGGTTTCCTTTTAGCTGAAGCCCTGGGAGCTGTTTTAAAAAAAAAAAGGCACAGTCCTTCGGACTTGAAAATTGCAGTTTTGTGTCTATTTTGTTTCTCCACGGGGTCAGCTGTTTGCCTGGATGTGCTGATCATAAGCCAATGTTGGAAACGTCTTAGAGAAGCCGCCTGCTTAATGCTTTGTGAGAGAACACGGTGCAACCCACACCTCCCCCTCTGCCTCCTCCCCTAGCCCTGGGAGGGAGCTTGTGCCTGGCCCTGGGAGGCCTGGGTCCTGGGAGGGAAGGTGTGCCATCCCTGAAGTCTGCTGCCTGCCCTGCTCCTGGCCGTGCCACCCTGCTGGGCTGCTTGTGGTCAGGGTCCCGGTGCCATTGCCAGGACTTGGGAAGCACATGTCTGTCTTCCCCTGGTCCCCACCAGGGCCGTAAAGAGAGACAGTTTGATAACTCTATATTTAGCACCAGTTAGGAGAGCTAGGGGGAAAAAACCAAACCAAACCAAATAAAAACAAAAAAATAAGGTTGAAATTCCTGAAAGATACTTAGCTGCCTACCGATGGTTGAAGGGTTTGCAGGAAATGAACCAGAACCTCCTTCAGAGCTGGTGGGATTTGGGGGATAATTTCGGCCAGATTCTGCTGACCACGTTGGCCACGGCTCTGACAGAGGGCTGGACGGGATCAGAGGCAGGGAAGGACTCACGCTCTGCTGTCACACTGGGAGCCTGGCTGCCTGTGCCCCTCCCCCCTCCTGCGTGGGTAGCTGCCATGGCAAAGTGTGGTGGGTGTACTTCTTTCAGCTTTGCAAGCGCTTAAACATATGGAACTGTGCTGGGTAAGAGTCAGCGCAAATCCCCCAGCTTAGCGACTAGGGGGCCCCCATTATCCAAGCAAGCACTTCTGTGCATGCTATGGCTTTGCAGATGAGGGGAGCTGTTACAGTCCGGGCTGGAGGAAATGAACGCGCCTAGTACCATTGACCCATTCTGCTCGGGGGTCCATAAAATCAGGGTGGGTGGAGAGCCTTTGACAGAGGGGCCTTGTGAGTGGCTGAGCCTGCTGGGGGGGGGCGCATCGAGGCAGAGACACTGTCAGTCCTGCCTGGCACATTGGCATGGGGTATATTCCATTCTCATCACAATAGTGATGAGGGGCTGCCCGTGTGTGGTGCTGCTGTTCAGAGAGGTGGCATTGGGAGGTGGCAGGCAGTGACATGCAAATGCTGTCACCTCCCCCCTCCCTCCCAGTGATTTAATGGTGGGCCAGTGGAAGTTCCCAGAGTAAATCATTTCAGCCCCCCCATCCCCCCTCCACATGGGATGCAGGGAACTTGGGGGGCGTGGGACTTCTGCCGGAGCTTGTGGCCAACAATGCGCATGGCATTGATCCCGGGGAGCCAAAGAAACTCTTCACTAGTGGGTGTGAAGTCTGGGCGAGCGGTCTTTGGGCCAGCAAAGCCCTTCCAGGGACCTCGTTCTTGGATAAGCCCCTTCGCCCTGCCCCCACGTTGTATGCGGTTGGATGGTTCCTTTCTTCTGTGCTGGATCTAGAATTGAAGGATGGAAAGGTTCCGTTTCCCTTTGACGCTATGGGATTCAGCAAATTCATCGGGCCCCCTCACTGTGAGGAGACACCCTGGCACCCTAGGCAGTGATGCCACCAGCTCTTCCCCAGAGTGATTAAGTGGACTTCTAGAGCAAGGACGTGACTTAGAGCAAGGCTGATGTCCTCCATCAGCCCCTCCACACAAGGGACAAAGGCGACTTGGGCACGGGCAGTGACTTGCTCAGGGTCTCACAGTGAGCTGGTATCAGTTTAGGGCTCGTGGCTCACAAACAGTCTCTCTTTTTTTGAAAAAATTCCTTCCCCAAGACTGGCTTACCCTACACAGGGGACCCTTTCTGGGAAAGGAGGTCCACCGGATGGTCCTTCAGGGGACCAGGTTTCCATTTAGGCAGCCGAAGGTCACAAGAATGATGGCTACTTAGGAAGACAGGTGGCAAATGGTCACAATGAGGATGATGATGTTGATGGGGGGTGATGGTGGACGCTGGGGCTTCTGAAGTTGCTCCCGGTGTTGCGGGCACCATCCCATGAGCACCGTGGAGCCCTCACCTCTGGCAGGTGGACGGCCTCTCTTGTCACAGTTCACCGGTGAGGCTGTTGAGGTCCAGAGATGCCACAGAACTTGCCTGAGCTCGCGCTGTGTCCGGATTCCAGCCCGGGCACTGGTCTGCACACAGAATGGAGTGCACGGGCCGTGTATTCTAAGGTCCTGGGTGATTGAGTCCTATCCCTGTGCCAGCCTTTGCTGAAGTTGGTTCATCACTTCCTTTCTTTTTCTCGCTCTCTCTGCAACTGTACATATATTTATGCAAACTAAGGACTAGAGCCATAGAAGTCATATTAAAGTTAACTTTGGAGGTAACTAGGGATACTTTAAATTCTGTGCCCCTGGGCCCTGGCTGGTTGGCTCAGCGGTAGAGCGTCGGCCTGGAGTGCGGGGGACCCAGGTTCGATTCCCGGCCAGGGCACATAGGAGAAGGGCCCATTTGCTTCTCCACCCCCACCCCCTCCTTCCTCTCTGTCTCTCTCTTCCCCTCCCGCAGCCAAGGCTCCATTGGAGCAAAGATGGCCTGGGTGCTGGGGATGGCTCCTTGGCCTCTGCCCCAGGCGCTAGAGTGGCTCTGGTTGCGGCAGAGCGATGCCCCGGAGGGGCAGAGCATCGCCCCCTGGTGGGCAGAGGGTTGCCTCTGGTGGGCATGCCGGGTGGATCCCGGTCGGGCGCATGCGGGAGTCTGTCTGACTGTCTCTCCCTGTTTCCAGCTTCAGAAAAATACAAAAAAAAAAAAAAAAAATTCTGTGCCCCTGAGGGAGTAGATGTTTCCATCAAAGGGCAAGACTTGGGCAGACAGACTCCCCTCACCCCGTTCCCTTTGGCTTCCTGCCTGGTTCTTGCATTCCCAGTCACCCCAGAATCAGAGAAAACAACATAACCTGCCGTAGCCCAGCACCGATCTAGACCTAGCTGGGTGGTCTACTCCCTTCCCACCAAAATTTCACTCCGTTGAGTCCTCCATAGCCCCAGTGGGGTCAAGACTTGCATTTGCCCCATTTGGAAGATGAAGAAACAAGCCCAGAGAAGTGCCGTGACTTGTGCAAGGTCAGCAAGCTCACATGGCCACAGAGGGGCGGGCACGGCCTGGAGCACCCATCGTGTGCCAGCGACCCCAACTGCTTTCTTCTTGTTTCTAAGTGCCGAGATTTGTGGGCAACTTATTGGACTTGGAGACTAATTTGGGCCAAGGGAGTTCAGGGATGTGTCTCGAGTCAAGAGCAGAGTTGGATCTTTTTTGAGAAGCCCATTTGGGGCATTTTGGCCTCTCTAACATTAACCCCACACTCAGGCTTAGGTGCCTGTGATCTCAGGGGCTTGCATTCTTGGGCAGATTCAGTGTGACAGAGAGACAAGAAGCCAACGTATATAAACACAGGGATGTCCCTGGCAGTAACTTATGCTCCTCATATTCAATATAAGGCGATGTGATGGGTAGTGATTAGGTGATCCAGGAAGACTTCTTGGAGAAGGTGGCAATCAGTGGTCATGCCTGACACTTAAATGATCAGAAAGCTCCAACATGGAGAAGCATGTTCCGAGCAGGAGGAATGCACATTCTTGCCAAAATTCTCTGCACAGTGCCTGGCACATAGCATGTGCTCAAGAAATGCCAACCCATTCATTAATTCATTCACTCACTCACTCACTCATTGAACAGACACACTAATCAGTACTAAGCACTGGGGACCTGGCTTAGTCCCCACTGGAAACCCAAGAAATATTTCCCCATTCTGAGAAGTTGTCATTATCAGGTGGTGATAGGGGCCACGGGGAAATAAAGCCAGGTCACTTGTCACTTTTATTCTCCATCCAGGTGCTTGGTTTGTGTCTTCCTACTTAGTGCAGGGTGGATCCCTGGTGCCCAGGGTCTGCCAGGGCAGGAGAGAAAGAAGCCCCCAGTCCTTTGGAGTTGAATTTCAATGACTTCTCTCACCCACCCACCCACCCCCAAATCCCTCCCCGACACCTGACTCCTTACCTAATCAATACCCTCGCCTGACGCTTCGGCCCCAAAATTGTTACATAAAAAATCAATAAAGTCCAATTTGATTTGCTGTATTTTATTACTGAGGGTGATGGAGTGTCTGGAATCGCCTGGCGCTTTCTGAGCCGGCTGTTTTTGCGGGTATTAACCCAAATTAACCCTTTGGGGGTCCTCACCCGTCGTGGCTGTGCTTCAGGGTCCCGGAGTTGGTGCCTAGGAAGGGGGACTCAGTAAAGAACGCACCTCTGGTATCTGCCTTGTGCTCTGAACGCCTCCCACCGGGGCTCTTCGTGTGTCGGGGCAAATGGACACATAAAAATATCGCTGTGGCCGCAGCCAGCGCTTGGAGCTGACTCCGTGGGCGGGCCCTGGGGTCCCGGCCTTCCTTCCAGAGCTCTGGAGGGGTGGTGGGCTGTGCCTGGTCTCCCGATTCTCTCGGCATCTGGGTATCCGTCCGCCGCTGCCTTTGTCTGCCCGGTTCCCTCCGTGTTGAATGCTGTCGTCGTATTTATATCCTAGCCTTGGTATTTTTCCCTTCTGTGGTTGTGACATCTGCTGCCTCCGGCTGCTGGCTCTCCGAGGCGAGCTGCGGGGCCAGGTTTGTGGGGACCCCAGGGGCGCCTGCGTAGAGGACTGAGGCTGGAGGGGGCGGTTTGGTTTGTTGGAGAGGTCCCTGTACCCCTAGAGTCTGCTCCCAGCGGTATGATTAGGCAGAGGGAGTGGGGTGGGGGGGGAGGTATGATGTAGATGGAAAATGTCGTTTTGCCAAAAAAGTTGCTTCTAGGGGGTTGGAACGGTTCCAGACCAGTGGAGGGCGGCTGGCTGCCCTTGGGCCACATCTGGCCCGCGGGTGGCTCTTGTTAGCAGTGGGCATTTAAAGAGGAGGGATGTCTGTGTCTAGGTTTCTGGTTTCTCTAGATTGGGAGACCTGGGAGCGCTGGTCTAGCTCCTTGCTCTCTCTCTGGGACTCAGTTTCCCCACCTGTAAAACAGGCCCTGAGGCCCCCCCTCCGCGATCTTTCTTGAACCCTTGCCTCAGCCCCCTTCATCATTTCATGTCTGCTTCTGTTCTTTCTGACATCTTCCTGTGTGCCTACGCTGCGACAGGCACTGTTTTCAGAGCCGGTGACAGAGCAGGCACAACACAGGCAAAAGTCCCTGTCCTCATGGGTTCGCGTGAAGGTGGCGAGAGACAGACACTAAACTCAATCAATAACTAAAAAGTTTATTGAGTGCTAGTAAGTGCTGCGGGAAACCCTCAAGCAGGAAGTGGGGGCTGAGAGGGGGTAGTGCTGGGGAGGGATGTTTTGCCATTTTAAGGAGGAGGATCACGAAGGTGACATTTGAGCAAAGACCTAAGGAAGGGTCAGGGAGTGAGCCAGGTGGCTCTCTCTGGGGATGAGTATTCCAAAGCAGAGGGAATAGCCAGTGCAAAGGCCCTGTGGTAGAATGTGTGTGGCAGGTTCAAGGACAGAAAGGAAGCCAGTGAGGCTGGGCTGAGTGAGTGGAGGCACAGTAGAGTAGGTGATAGGGGCCAGAACCTGGTAAGGACTGTGGCTCTTATTCTGACTGACTGGAACAGAAGCAGGAAGACCCAGGAGGGGCTAATGCAGTCGTCCAGGGAGTGACGACGGTGGTTCAGACTGCCGTGCTGCCAGGTGGGGAGATGAGAAGTGCTGAGATCCAGGATGCAGTTTGCAAGTTGATCTGCAGGATCCACCAATCAGTGGATTCGTTCAGTCAGTACTTACTAGGTGCCAACTGTATGCCTGTCCCTGCCTGTCACTGTCCTTAGAATTGGGGCCAAATCACTATTTGTCAGTGATAAAATGAACAAACTTACATTCGGGATTTGGGGTTCACCTTTTCTGTGATCTTCCCCCGTGACGCTATTTGCTTCTGGAAGCTCAGTGGGTGGAGGTTGGATTTGAACCGGTTTTCATTTTTCCTGCTGGGAAAATACTCAATTCAAAAAAAATTCGAAGAAATTTTGAATTTCTAATATTCAAAGGGAAAATCTTTTTTTTGTGTGTGTGTGTGTTCACGATGGGATTTTTCTGGCAAAGTTTATTGTTTGTTTGCCAGTACAGGTGTCCTTGCTTTATTTGGTTGATGGGGAGGTGAAAAGTTCTCTCCATCAGATTCAATTTTCTCCATCTCCTTTCACAACATTATAGAGATGTGCAAACTCCATCTGACCCTGTGCTGGCCTGGGCTCCAGACACGTCGCTTGTTATTTTCTGTACGTCTTAAACCAGGTATCTCCAAACTACAGCCCTTGGACCAAATCTAGCCCTTGACTTATTGGTGTAAATAAAGTTTTTTTTTGTTTGTTTGTGTTTTTTTTGGTATTTTTCTGAAACTGGAAACGGGGAGAGACAGTCAGACAGACTCCCGCATGCGCCCGACCGGGATCCACCCGGCACGCCCACCAGGGGCGATGCTCTGCCCCTCCGGGGCGTCACTTTGCCTCGACCAGAGCCACTCTAGCGCCTGAGGCAGAGGCCAAGGAGCCATCCCCAGCGCCCTGGCCATCTTTGCTCCAATGGAGCCTTGGCTGCGGGGGTGGAGAAGCAAATGGGCGCTTCTCCTATGTGCCCTGGCCGGGAATCGAACCCGGGTCCCCCGCACGCCAGACCGACGCTCTACCGCTGAGCCAACCGGCCAGGGCCATAAATAAAGTTTTATTGCAACACAACTACACCTATTTGTTTGCATACTGTCTGTGGCTGTTTTCTCACAACAATGACAGAGGTGAGTAGTTGTGACAGAGATCCTACAGCCAGCAAAGCCTAAAGAAAAGACTTACCCTCTGGCCCTTTTAAAGAGGTTTGACTTAAACAGGCAAACAGAATGCTCTGTTATTGTGTGTTTCCAGCACTCTGTGGTCAAGAACAAGAACCCTGTTTTAATGTCGAAAATATTACCTGGCCTGTCTGAATGAGAAGAATTGTGGGTCTGGTCGGTCTTGGTCCAAGAAGAAAAAAAATTGATTGAAAGTTGCCATCAATTCTGTAACGCTTTTGAACGAGTGGGTTTTGGTAATTACTGTAGCATTTATGTAATGTTTTAAAAATAGTAGCACACGTGTGTGTATGTGTGTGTGTGTGTGATATTTTTTGCATGCTGCAGGCAAAGCTCAATGATGGCTCACAGCTCAGAAGACCCCTTGTAGGCATGCTGTTGGAGGGAACTAGAATTAAAGGCACCCACTGGTGAGTTATTTCACACTCAGAATGACTCTAATCAATGGGCCTCTTTTATGAGCTGGTGCTCCCCCCCCCCCAGTTGAGTTGTTTTAAAGATGAACATAGCCCTCTCTATTTTATGTGTGGCATCCTGGCCTGTTTTCAGCCCTAAGATTCTGGGTGCACTCGTGGAGATGATGTACTATATTGCAAGGGTATGTTGCTGTATTAATCTGGAGAGTCTCCTAGTTGCAAGGGGCAAAATGGGGAATTCACTGGTTCTTGGAGGTGGGAAATTTAAGGAGGGAACAGCTTCAGGCATGGCTAGATCCAGGGACTGAATACCCTCCCAATGAGAGCCTCTGCTCTTTCACTTTGTCTCTTGGTTCTCTTCCCCCCATGTGTTCACCTGATTATCAGACAGGGTTTCTCCACTCGATGGCCAGGTCAATTCCAGACTTTCCTCTGACCAACAGAAATCAAAGGTGTCTTTCCTAATTGTGGCCAGCAAGAATCCCACTGTTGTTTTAGTAAAGCCAAGAAAATGAGTTTTTTTGTGTGTGGTTGGTTCATCTCAAATGATGGGAGGCTCACCTCCTCTTATGGTAGCCTGCTGCACTGTTGGATGGTGTGTTTAGTCAGGATACGGACCCAAAGTCACTTTCCCTAAAGCCTTAACAAATAGGGCTGCTCTCTACCCTCCTTCTCTTACGTTATTTTAATCCGTCCACCCCCGCCCCTATCCACCCCCCCACCCACCCACCGCTGTTTAAGTGGTTTTCTCCTAAATTTATGGGCTGAGCTGTTAAGAGGCTCTGCCTATTTCAGGAGGCAAAGTGCTGGGGAGGAGGCCTCACCAGCCTCCCTTAGGCGGGCTCGGAAGGAGCCTCCGCTACCTACCTGAGCAATTTCCCTGTCATCCCCGATCATTTGTGTGTCAGGGCAGGTGTGTGCTGCTTCTCAGTCAGGGTGGCAAGAGAGGGATAGTCTGAGGGAGACGAGGGTTGTTATCCCTGTCTCAGCCTCTCCCAGCCTTCAGGGTTCCCTGACTCCTCTTCTTCCGTGACCTCCTATGCAAAAGTTTTCAGTAAGTGTGAGTGAGATATGAGCTCTCCTAGTATATACTTTCATTGACCTTCTCTCTCTCGCTGCTCAGTGAGATACTGTTTGCTCCTCCTCCATCGTCTTCCCCTCCTGCTGTTTCAAGCGCTTCATTGAGATCAAAGGCATGAACTCAGGCAGCGGAGGACCTGGGTTCGAATTTCAGCTCCCCACCACTTGCTTGCTCTGTGACCTTGTGTGAGCCCCTTGCCCTCTCTGGGCCATAGCATTCTTCTCTGGGACGTAGGGAGGGTGGGAAGCTCCTACTGCTTGGGATGTCATCAGAATTCAATGGGTCTTTCATCAGTGTCAGCGCTGCTTGAATCCTCTGCTCCCTTGAGTGTTGTTGGATCGAGCACCTACTGTGTGCTGTGGTGTTCATTTTGGTGGCTTTGCTCATCTCTCCTGTGACGTAACTTCAGACCCAAATCCTGTCCGTATGGTTGTGGTAGTCTGCCATGTTTGCCTTCCTGGGAGAATAACATCCTGATTTTCTTTTGAGGAATCCGGCTCACCTGCTTGGAGGCCATGTGGTCTTGGGATAGTGCTGACTTTCTTCCCCTCCCCCCTCCCCCCTCCCCCTCCCCCTCCCCTCCCCCCCCTCCTCCTCCGTGGGTGGACTCATGACTTGTGCCTGACCAATAAGAGCATTTTATCTCTTGAGGCCCCAAGGATTGAATCAGGCTTGGGCACATGATCCAGGCTTGGCCAATGAGGGCCAGCCCCCCTCTGGGGTATTTTGTTGCTAGCCCTGGGGAGGAATGCCCACCTTTTCTGTTGCAGTTGCTAAGCTGGTAGGATGTGAGCCTGGCTGTATCAGTTATTAATGCTGTGTAACAAATTGCCACAAACAAATGGCTTCAACCAGCACAGTAGTAATCGTCTCCTCCTTTCTGTGGGTCAGGAATCTGGGCACGGGGTAGCTTCTGCTTCCAGACTGTTCAAAAGGCTGCAAGCAAGGTGATTGCTGGGCTGGGGTCAATTCTGAGAGCCGGCCCTAGGAAGGACCTGCTTCTTTGCTCACATGACTGCTGGCAAGACTCAGAATTTGTGGGCTCTTGTTGGGGCGGGGCTTCCGATCCTTGCCACCGTGGCCCTTTCTGTATGGCAGCCACTAAGTGCCAATGTCTTGTAACCTCGTCACGGAAGTGACCCTTCTCCCAAAGAGAGGTGTTATATCGATCCGAAGGAATTCACTCAAAGGGAGAGGACCACGCAGAGCCGTGCATGCTGCCAGCTGGGCACTGCTGGAGTCATCTTAGAAGCTACTTACCATTCTGGAACTTTTGAGAATGAAGCAACATGGGGGAAAACAAAGCCAAGAGATGGAATTGGGGTGGGGGAGACTTTCCTGCTGCCCTTATCAGAGGGCTGTTTCTGCAGAAGCTTGATCTTGAACTTCCCCAGTTCGTGACCCAACCCACTTTTTTCCTCACGCCCCTTTGAGGAGGTGGGTTTCTGTCATTTGCAGCCAGAACAGTCCTGATGAAGTCCTGTGAAGGCGTCTAGTGACCACTCCTTGGAAAGAAAGCTTTTGGCATTCTTGACTGAAATCTGGAAAATGGGCGCATGCCCCCCCCTCCCTGCAGACCAAGCTCATGAAGGGCTGGGTTGTGTAAGTATTTTTTATCCCCAGCCCTTTTTGACTTGCAGCCCCTAGAATGCTGTCAGACGCAGCCCACGCCACCTGCCAGTCATTACCGGTAGGAGAGGGCCTTCCTTGTCCCTTCCCCCCTGCCAATCAAAAATGATTCAGGGATGATCTGTCTCCTGCACCTGGCATGTGTCGTTGGAACCCTGAAAGCCAAAGATGAAAACATCGTTGGTGCCCTGGCCCTAGAGACAGCACACAGCTGCATGCCCGAATCCCGGAGTGTGAATTTCACAGCCTCAGGTGGGTCATTCTAACAGAATTGACTAGTCCCCAGCGACAGGACAGATCAGAGGATAGCGCTTGGCTCATTCTCTTAACATTTCAGGGTTTTTTTTCTTTTCTTTATTTTTTTGTGAATTCCTCCTATCATGTCATGTGCAATCCTGTCATGTGCAAACATTTGCTGATACCCGCCCTCTTCTTAATCGTGGATAGGGTTTTGTAACTGTTCTAGAGTTCACATTTTATTGCACAAGCAGGATTTAAGCTCGCCTATGGAATGCCGGTCTGTAAAAATCTGGGTTTTCTCCGCAGAGTCACCTGAGCACGCTTTTCATTAATGCATTCAGTCCATTGCGATGGCCTAGCCTCAAAGCCACTCAGGGTCACTCCCACCGCATTTTATTCATGACAGATCGGCCCGTCATCAAGGGCAGGGAACCTGACTCTCCCTCTCGGATCACAGACGTGTCAGGAATTTACAGACATATTTTAGAGCCATAAGCATGCTTTGGAGCAAGATTGTTGCAGGCGAGGGCCTCAGCAAAGGTTCATCAGTGAATCACCCAGAGCCCTCTGGCCCTGATGCATCTGACCAGGAAGGAGGGACAGAGGGAGGGGCTTCTGGATGCATCCGGGAGGTTGTGAGTGGTGGGAATGGAGGTTGGACCTTCCCCAGCTGGGAGGCGGTGGTGGTCCCTGTGGGGACCCTTCTACTTTCCTCTTTGTTCTTTCTGCTGGAATAATGCCCCACTGGTCTTAGGTACCCCAGGGAATAACCTTGAGGGCCCATGATTTAAACTCAGTCCCCACTGTCCCTGGCCTGACTCCTGGACAGCAGACCTGGTATGGGTCCTCCACCCCGGGCCCACTAGCCACTATCCTCTAGGGCCTCTTGTCTTAGCCCGGTGGTGGCTTAGGTGCCCATGTCGCCCTCCTCCAAAATCACTTTCCTTCCTTCCATCTTTATTTATTCATCTTCTCCTCTTCTTCCCTCCTTTCAAAGGGATTCCAGGATGCTGCAGCTGATACCTTCCTCCATGTAAGAAACTTGAATTAGAATATTAATGTCGCCTGGGCCTTGGGCACATTGTTTCTGTGCTGAGCACATATTTAAAAGAGGGGGGGGGAATGTAGCTGGTTCCTTCCTATTCTGCTTTTCTCGAAGCTGCGGGGAGGGGAGTGGAAGGGAGGTTTTAACGGCTCTGGACCTGCTTGTTCCTTGTGTGAGGCCCCACAAGTCCCCTCCCCTAAAGCACGTGTGGAGGGGACCTTGGACACCTCCTGATGCAGTGGCTGTAAGCCGGCGTGTCATGGCCACTGACAGCCCAGGGGCATATCCGTGTGGCTAGTCCAGTGCTGTAACAAAGTTAACCTAATATCCGAAATTTAGCATTAAAAATCTGGGTTTTTGGCGTCTTTGAAGAGCAGCAGGAAATGGAGCAGGGGTTCACGTTGCCAGAGACTGACTTTGAGTGGAGGCCACCCCCTTCAGACGCATTCTAGAATTCATTCAACAGACATTTAGTTGAGCATCTGCTATGTGCCGGGCACTGTTGTAGGGGCTGGGGATGCAGGCCCCACTGTCAAGGGCTGTACGGTCTAGAACACACCCCTCGTTTGTGTGGCCTGCCTAAGCCCTCCAGACTGGTGCCACTCAGTGGACATTTATTTCTATGATGACAGGAATGTCCTTTATCTGTGCTGTCTAGGATGGTGGTCTGTGGACACGTGTCACTGTTGAGCACTTGCAATGTGGCCAGGGTGCCTAAGGAACCAAATTTGTGATTCTGTTGCATTTTAATTCACAGATATTTCCTTCTTTCTTTTTTTTTTTGTGTGTGACAGAGACAGAGAAAGGGATAGATAGGGACAGACAGACAGGAAGGGAGAGAGATGAGAAGAATCAAGTCTTTTTGTGGCACCTTAGTTGTTCATTGATTCCTTTCTCATATGTGCCTTGATGGGGGGGGCTACAGCAGAGTGGGCTACGCCAGCGACCTTGGGATTCAAGCCAGCGACCCTGCACTCAAGCTGGCAACCCTGCACTCAAGTTGATGAGCCTGCGCTCAAGCCAGCAACCTTGGGGTTTCGAATCTGGGTCCTCTGCATCCCAGTCTGATGCTCTGTCTACTGTGCCACCGCCTGGTCAGGCTTAATTCACAGATACTTAAATTGAAGTTTAAACAGCCACACGTGGCTAATGGCTAAAGTATTGGGTAGTATGGCTCTGGACACTTGAATCTGCACCTTCCACTTCATCCAGTTCCTTCACTTGACAGTTGGGGAAACTGGGTATGTGACTTGTGCGGGGCCAGGGTTGGAAGTCAGACCTCCTTGAGGGTTCATCTGGGATGCCCAGTGTAACCAGCGCCATAGAGGCAGTGAATGGGCAGAGAGAGGACATCAATGCAGCTAGAGAGGTGGACAGAGCTCAGGTTAGGAAGAGCCCTCGTGGAATAAGGGTCAGAGTTTGGAATAAAGAAATAAGGTAGTGAGGTGGAATTCACGTACAAATGAATCATTTTCAGAGTGAACGATTCAGTGGCATTTAGCGCATTCACGATGTTGCACAAGTGAAACTGCCATCTAGTTCCAGAACATGGTCATCACGCCCAAAGGAGACCTGTACCCATTGAGCAGCCCCTCCCTGGTCCCCGCCTTCCCCCAGTCCCCGGCCAGCCCCATCTCACTTTCTATCTCTATGGACTTGCCCCCTGTGGACGTTTCACATAAATGGAATCACTTTAGACGTGGCCTTTGTGCCTGGCTTCTCTCAGTGTCACGTTCTCGAGGTTTATTCATCCACGTTGTAGCAGGTGTCGGTGCCCCGTTCCTTTCCCTGGCTGAGTCATATTCCACTGCTTGCAGAAGGAATTTGGATTTTGTCTAAGAGCAGTGGGCAGCCATGCAGGGTCTGTGGCAGGGGGCTCCTTCCGAGCCTTGCTGGAGGGCCCTTGTCTCTGGCCCAGAGGTAAATAGCCTTTCTTCTGCATTCGATGAAGTCAGCTTTACAGTTTGTGTCTGGGGCCGGGGCGCGGAGCTGTCCCAGTTGCTGTCCCCAGTCCTTGCATGCTCCTTCGTGCCTTCACTGTGGTGAGCTCCTTCCTAGGAGCCCCGTCTGAGTTACTTTGGGGTGCAGGTCAGCGATTTACACAAAGCCAGCTGAGTTTGGAAAACCAATCTGGTGTGGGAAGGAAGCTTCTGTACCGAGGAGAAAGGTTTGTGCTCCATGTGGCCTTTTGCCCGAGAAGTAAGTGTTGTAAGATGCTTGGTGGTGAAAGAGAGGAAAGGGGACTTGAGACTCTGCACACAGGGCGGCCTGAGGGTGTGAGGACACCTGTCCACCAGTGGACGCTGGGCAGTGAGCGCAGTCGCAGGGGAATCTGGCCAGCCCAGTGCGGAGCCCTCTCTAAGCAGGGCATGGGCTCCTGACTGACTGTCCGCGAGGGTGATAGGCCAGTGGCCAGCTGGGCTCCTTTGTCCAGGCCACCAAGAGCAGGTGCTGGTGAGGGAAGAGAGTGCCCTGGTCACTGGGACAGCGCTGTCTTGGGGACAGGGGGCTGGCGTATTTCTGTTCCTTATTATTCCCTGCTCCGGGGAGCTTTGGAGACAGGACCTTTGCTGTTTTTTTTCTGTCCTAGGGACTGACAGGGCCAGGAGCAACGGCCACCCATCTCCCCTTGGGTGCCCCTCCTAGCCCACTCCTCCTGCCCCGGCCCCCTGGTTCTGGTTACGCCTGGGCGCATGGAGACACTCGTCCCTTGTCTTCCAAGTCCCGCTGGCCATTGGCCTGGACCCCAGGCCCTGCTGGCAGAGTTGTCTGTGACTCAGACAGGCCCCTTTTCAGTGTGGCGGCTCCTCTTGGCTCCGCAAGTTTTCATTTCTCTTTTACACTGTGGAGTAAGAGGGCTATTGATTTTATTTTTTAAAAAAAAAAAATGTAATGAGGCACGTTGTTCGCGCCTAGTCTCTTCCTGTAGAAAATGAGAACCGTTCCCTCACCCTCCACTCCCTTCTCCTTCCCTGGAGGCAGACTATGGGTAAGAATTGTGTGTGTGGCTTTCCGGGCTTTGTTCCGCGAGTCTCCTCTGTATCTGCTCACGGGTATGATCATGCATTCATTCAACAAACACCAAGTTCCTAAGTATTTACTCCGTGTCAGGCACTGGTCTCGACTCTGGGGGATGTGCAATGGTTCTTGGTGTGGGCACTGCCAGATTACAGTCTACTTTCTGAAAGTGGGAGAGGCTCATCTGCCTTTGATGATGTGCATTCCCCTGGGGCCAGGGAAGGGGTCAGACCATTCATTCCGCCTGGACCACTAGGACGGAGAGCAGAGGGGAGTCCTGCAAAGGAAAATGGGGGCCTAGGCAGGAGAAGGGGCGGAGGTTGCTGGTTGGGCCCGAACCACCGGAGCCCACGGTAGGAGTCAGGCTTCAGAGAGCTCACGAAGGCTTACTGTGCTTAAGAGGACAGGCCGGGTATCTCCAGCTGCCCTCCGCCCAGGTGCATTCTGGACCCTTCCTTGGTCTCCCCTGCCTGGGAAGCATCTTCTGGGCCTCTTGGTCCCCCAACTTCCACTTGGGTTTGGCCAATGGGAGCCCAGGCTGGAGATTTCAGAGCCGGGAAGGAGAGAGACTGGAGGTGCTTCCTCCCCACCCCTCCTGTTCCATAACCGCATTCCTGCCAAAGGCCTCATCTCCTGTCCCAGTCAGGACGCCTGTCCTTTCGGTCCCTGAGGCCTTGCCGTCCCCTGGTCCTCAGTGAAACTGTCCATTGGCACCATCCAGGAGAGTGAATTTTCTCTCCCGCCTGGGCCCTCGTGGACCTGGAGGTGGCGCCCGCTGCCGCGTTCAGTTCCTGTTGCCGCGATGGCTCGTCAGTGCGAACCCCTGGCTTAGAGTGATGTGGTTGTTGTCTTCCAGTTCCTGTTGCCGCGATGGCTCGTCAGTGCGAACCCCTGGCTTAGAGTGATGTGGTTGTTGTCTTCCAGTTCTGGAAGTGCGGGGTCCCCAGTGGGTCTCACTGGGCTCAGGAGAGCCGGGGATGGTGGGGAGGGAGTCAGGGTGCAGGCAGGCTGCCCCCGGGGAGGCCCCCTGCGTCCGTGCCTGCTTTGTTTCCAGTGGGCGCCCACATTCCTCGGCACGGGGCTCTTTTTCCTCCATCTTCCAAGCCAGCACCTAGCGTGTCCTAGCTTAGCTTCTCTGACCTCTAACCTCTGTCCTGACCTCTGCTTCCCTCCTCCCATCTCTTCTCTCTGACTCTGACCGTCCTTCTTTCCTCTTAGAAGGACCCTTGTTGATCAGCCCGGCCCACCTGGTTAACCCAGGACAATCTCCCCACCTCAAGACCCTGAACTTAATCTCCGCTGCGGGGTCCCTCTCGCCGTGTCTGGCCAAGTTCACAGGTCCCTTTGGGGGAGGCCCACCGTTCTGCTTACCACAGACTCCTTTGTCCGCTTCTGACGAACCTCTCTCTGACCTCTGACTTCTTGGACCTCTGAACTTGGGCTTCCCTGGAGGATGCTGTCGACCGTGCCCTGTGCGCCGGCGCGGGGTTTGGCGGCTGACACTTAGGTTCTCACTGTCCTGGAGACCAGAAGTCTGAGACAAAGGAGCCAGCAGACGGCAACCTTCTAGCTCTTCCTTGTGTGATTGTGGGGGGGGGGGGGGGGAGGGGAGCGAGAGAGACACAGAAAGAGATCTCATGTCCCTTGTAAGTTCACTAACCCTACTGTATCAGGGCCCCACGATTACAAACCCTATTTATTTAATTACCTCCATGAAGGCCCCATCTTCACATGTAGCCACTTTTAGGGACTTTGTGAATCTGGGGGTGGGGACACCAGCCTTCAGCCTGCCACCTCCCGCCCCCAGAGTCCTGCTGCACCGTCGGCCCTGGTGGCCCTCTTTGTGTCTTTGTGGAGAAACAGGAGCTGCGGCTTCCATCACGTCTCATCACCTCGGAATGACTCCATTGTCACGGCCTCATTCTCTCTGCTCTGCTGGCATGGGAGGTTTGACAGGACTCCAGAAGGTGTTCCGGGAAAGGTCACCCATCGCAGGCCTTTGGTGAGGTCCTGAGCAAAGAGGCGGTGACTCCTTCTCTGGCCCAGAATGAGGGTGCAACCTGAGGCTGCACAGATGCCCGGACCGAGGGGCCCGGCTGGGGCTGGGTCGCCCCTGGCCCTGAACTTGTGGGAAGTATTGCCCGCCTCTCCCCTCCTCCCTCTCCTGTCCTCGCAGTCCCTGCGCCTGCGCCGCCCACGCTGAGGTCGCTGGCTGTGTCTGTGGCCTTTCACAGCCCGGAGCCGTCGGGGTCCCCCTGAGCTGCTGAGCCGTGCAGATGCCTCCCTGTCCGTCCCAGTTTGTAATTAAAATGTGATTTGCCACTCTGATTGCATTGAGCGGCGAAGTTCATCTGGAAGAGGTTTCCAGCCGCATTGTGTCATCGGGAACATACGATGCTTGTATTAGTTCAATTAAAAGTTATGGTGATTAATAGGGTATCAAAGCAGAACCATAAATCAACAGATTTGGGCACTCAGAGTTCACGGGCTGGAGGGCAGAACGCCAGCCCGGGCCGGGCTGGGGGGAGTGTGACTCCGATGTAGCCAGGCTGGGGGTCGGGGACCCAGTGGCGGGGTCACTCATTGACATCTCTGAACTTCAGCCTCCCTGTCTTGAAAACAGGTGTGTGTGTGGGGGGACAGCTCTGTGGTTCGAAGCCTGCACGCACGTTGTCTACAGATCCTCTCCTATACCCAAACTCTCCACCTCCGTCCCTTGATTGTACAACATGCTGATTGATGGTCGCGTCCTCTCAGCGTTAACACTGGCCATGCCTTTGACCCAGCGATTACCCGCCAAAGCGTTCTCCGTGCCTGTACATGTCCATGTGTTCCTGCAGTGCCTGCAGCCATTGTCACAGTAGGAGCGATTTGGGAAGAGCTGACATTAGTTAAATAAATGATGACCGATCCAAGCAAGGGAAAACTTTGCAGTGGTTACAGAAGGAGGCAGGAGCAGGCCGGTGACATGCGCTGTTCCCGGCTAACGCGCGATGGGGAACGAGGCGTGGAGGGGGCTGTCCCGCGTGCGGACACGAGAACACATGTGTGTATGTTTGCGACTGTGGGGGGCAGCTTCCTGAGGGTGCCTGTGACACTGGCAGCCTGGCTCACCTCCTGGGTGACCAGGGAGAGGGCTGGCCCCGGGGGATGGGGCGGGAGGTGACTTAATTCTTACCGTGGACTCACTGGTACCTTTTCACGGATGGATATGTCTTTCAATGATTTAACTGAAAATATTTTAAAAGAAAACTGAGAGAGGTCACCGCCCAACCCACCTTCTCCCGCACAGTAAGAGAAAGGGGCCCCCGTCCACCACCTGCACACACACTTTCATTTACTCCTTACGGGAGACAAGCTTTTGGAGTGATTTTCTTTCTCCATAGAATCGTAACATTTTGTCTCTGGCTTCTCCATTTTTAGCACAGACGCTAGATCAGAAAATCTCAAACACCCACGCTGTGGTGTTCCCAGGTGGGAGGGAAGGAACCCTGTGTTCCCTTCAGCCCCTGTGGGGCCACCCGCCCCCACCCAGTCCAGCGCAGTGGCCCCGTGTGCTCCCCGACTTTTTAGAGAGAAACCTTGAGGTTGGATAGGAGAGAAGGGAAGCATATAATTCTTGTTGAAGCTTTTTTTAAAAAAAATTAGAATCTTCAACAATTCCACGACTGAACTTATACCCCAAAGAATCGAAAACAAGTGCTCAAATGAAACCTGTCGGTGAAAATGTTCATCGTAGCATTTCATGGCCCAAGGTGGAGACAACCCAAGTGTCCATCTACCGATGAATGAATGACCAAACAAAGTGCGGGCTATTCATACAATGAAATATTTATTGTTCAGTCTTAACCCCTGCTACTACATGGATGAAGCTTGGAAACATTTCCCACGTGAGAGGAGCCAGGCACAAAAGGCCCACATAAGTGTATGATTTCCTGTATATGGAATGTCCAGAACAGGCAAATCCACAGAGACAGATAGACAGACAGACAGACAGACAGCCAGGGGCTGGCGGAGGGCAGAGTGGGGAGTGACTGTTTAATGGGAGGGGGCTCTCCTTTTAAGGGTGATGAGAATGTTCTGGAACCAGACAGAGGCGGTGATCACACCACAGCGTGAATGTCTAGAATGCCACCGAACTTGTTCGCTTTAACACATTTAGTTTTACATTATGTGCATTTTACCTCCATTCAAAACATGAGAACCACCTGTCGTGAGAGGTCGTGACTCTCCAGGTTGTCTGTTCATTGCTCAAGTGATCAATATCTAGACTGTTGTGATAAATTGGACTTGAAAAAAAAAGAAAAAAAAGGAGTAGCCTGAATGGTGAAGTTCCTAGCCACGTCTCAGGGGTGCGTGGCGGAGATGGAGGGTGACACGCTCTGGAGTCTGGACCACACTGCTGGATGACCAGGGCAGCACATGACAGTCTCTGCTGTCTGTCTTGTTATGCGATGCTCGTTTCTTGTGTATCTTCTCAGAGTTTCTAGAGGCACATTCAAAGCGACTACTTAGGCATATTTTTATTTTCTACACTTTTTTTTTAATAGGAAAAGTCCCATACTTGACAAACGGCCCTGTGGTGTGCGTAGAGATATATTTTGGTGAATAGAGGCGTGTTTCATCAGGGTTTGGGAATGGGCTTCCTCCTTTCTCAACTGCCCCCCATCTGACCTGAGGTGGTTCTTGCTCTAACCCAGCTCCCTGAGGACCAGGGGTGACCCAGCCTCACTATCTGGAGACCTGTAAAGAGGCCTCCGGGAGTTTGTTTGGCTGCAAGTCTTTCTGCAGCCCCACGGGGTGAGGCTATTTCATGGAGGCTGGGTCATTGCTTACACAGGTGGAGAGTCGATCCCTGCGTATTCAGCACTGATTGGATCGGGGCGTCCTGCCAGTCTTGAGAAAGGCAAGATGGTGATGCAGGCCCTTCTCTCTGGGCACCTCCACGAGGTCTGGGCTGACAAGGCTGCCTGGCTTGAGTTCTCTGACAGTGAAGGGGGCCCCATGGGGCTGGTGGCTCTGATGTTTCCTTGGTTGTGTAGACAGTCAGCAAGCAGGTCCTGGAGGTTGCGGTAGCCTCCGCACAGGGCTCTCTGACTCCACGCTTGACGATGCTTGTCCTCCTGCGTCTGTTTTGCAGACTGGAGCCGCGGTGAGAGTTTGAAAATAATAAAGCCATTTGTGGTCCCTTCTCTGCTGCTAGCCCCCCCCCATGGCTCTAGGCTCACTCAGTGTAAAAATCCAACAGCCTATCTTTCACCGCGGCTGTACCAATCTGCATTCCCACCAACAGTGCACAAGTGTTCACTTTTCTCTACACCCTGTCCCCACACTTGTCGTTTGTTGCTTTATTGATGATAGCCATTCTGACAGGTGTGAGGTGATAGCTCATGGTGGTTTTAATTTGCCTTTCCCTGGTGGTGGGTGACCTTGAGCATCTTTTTGTGCATCTCTCGGCCATCTGCATGTCAGCAGGGCGGTTTTTGACCATCCTGGTTACCATAGCACCCAACACACTCTCCCTTTTCTTGCGTTGATTTCCCGCATAGGTTTACAGCTTCCTGATGTAGCATATATACTTACCGGTGTGTTTGTGTTTTGCACTAGAATGTCAGCTTCGGGAGGGCAGTGACCTTTGTCTACTTCATGGATGTATCCTCAGGACCTAGACCAGTGCCTGGCACATAGTAGTAGGTCCTCATTCAATACTAGTTGAACGACTGTTCAATGGGCACTTATTCTGTGTGTACTTGGGACATGAGGACTCAGAGAGAATAAGACCCGCCCCTTTTGTGACAACCAGAAATGTCTCTGGACATTGACAAGTGTTCCATGCAAGGGGCAGAACCCTCCCCATTTGAGAAGCATCGATCCCACCGATGCCATTATCCTAACATCTCTGTGGGATCGGTTAGGAACTGCGGCTTCCTTCTGTAACTTATAATGAACTGTAGATTCAGGGCAGATTGTAAAGTGAAACTGCAAGTCTTTCCAGAAACGTGGGGGGTTTCAGGAAGTCAGTGAACATGTTGCCGGTGAATTGTTGGAACCACAGCAAGGCCATTGACCAACGAACAAGGAATGCCCGGAGTTAGAGTAGTTAGCACTTGAAGAACAGGGAATTGGCCAAACTGCTTATTTAATGGGTGCTTTACAATAGAATGATTGAAATACCCACGGATTAAGTGTGACCTTGGGGAAATTGTTAGTGCCCTGAAATAGTCCAGCAAAAACATCTGTATGATTGCTGTCACGGAAGTCAAATAAGGAGTGAGGACCTCGCAGCCAACTCCTAACGATTTTTGTCAGATGAATTAAGACGGTTTCTCTCGACGTGGTGTTCATGCTTTCACCAAAGGACTGGCCTCTGATTGCAGTGATACTTCACTTAAAAAAAAAAAACATCAGAAAGCAGTCTTCTTTGCAAAGTTTTTATTTTTTCATTTTTCAAGCTAATGTCCTAGTCATGCCTTTTTTCCCCCTCTTCTTTTTGGTGGTAAAATTCACGTTACATCATATGCACCATTTAAACCAGTTCGTGTACAATTCACTCAGGGGCATGGAGCCTGTTTGCGATGTCGTGTGACCATCATCGCTATGTAGTTCAAGAACATTTCCATCGTCACCTTGAAATAAAACCGTTACCCCTTACCAGTTCCTCCTCACTCTCCTCTACTCACTGCCCCCCCCCCCCCCGCTCCCGCCCCCGGCAACCACTCATCTGCTTTCCGTCTGTGGATTTGCCTATTGTGGACATCTGCTAGGTGGAATCCCACACTATTGGTCTTTTGTGTCCGGCTTCTTTCCCTCAGCATAGTGTCTTCAGGGTCCATCCATGTAGCAGCAGGTGTCCGTAGGTCTTTTCTCTTCAGGGCTGAATGATATTCCGTTGTGTGGCCATGCCGCGTATTATTTATCCATGCCTCTGTTGATGGGACATCTGGGTTGTTGTACGTTTTGGCTGCTATGACTCATGCTGCTCTGAACGTTCACGGACAGGGTTTTGTTTGAACACCTGTGCTCACTTCTTTTGGGTGTATCCCTAGGAGTAGAATTGCTGGGGCATATGGTAACTGTGTTTATTACGTTGTATGTTGATTCTGTGTTCATCACCAACTCTGGTAATTACAATATCAAGGCATGCTCCTTTTTAATTGTGAAATTTCAGTGTCTGTGTTAAGTGGGCTCTTCTCTGACATTAAGGATATTTCTGGATGACGGTTGCCCAGGAGACGTGCCTTTCCCCGACCACTGAGTCACGGAGAAGCATCTGTCTTGTCTCCCTTGTGCTTCCTGAGGGACCCGAGACCCCCAGGCAGACGCCGTTCCCTGCCTGTGTTGGGGCAGCACTGTGGAGCACACCTGCTCCCAGGGCCGGCTCTGAGGAGGACCAGGACTAAAGCCAACTGGATACCTGATGTGATTTCTTTTAGAAAGGCTCCCACATCTTTCCTTGCTTCTTCTGGCCACTTAAAAATGTTTGTCTTCTTGTATTGAAAAGAAGGCATATGGTGTAAATATGCTAACTGGATAAAAGAGGTATTTGCCTAAAAGTAGGTTCTTCTTCCCGTCCCTGACCCCCTAGGTCACCCCCCAGAGCCATCTGCCTGTGCTGTGCCTTTTCCCTATTTTGGTTCTCTGTCATGTTTCTGGAAGAATTTATTGTATTAGGGCTGACTGACTGCTATAACAAATAACCCCCACATCTCCGCAGTTTAGTCCAACAGAAGTTTCTTTCTTTCCCATGGAACAGCTCAGTCAGGGTGCGAAGCAGGTGCAGGTGAGTCAGGGTACCCCAGGATTATCCCCTCTGTGGCTCATTTATGCCCCGGGACCTCCGACCTTGTGCTGAGTCTGCACCAGGGAAGAGAGAGCCATGTGAGGATCACGTGGGAGTTTTTATGAGCCAGGCCTGGGATTAGGGCACTTGCCTTCTGTTCACATTCCATTGGCTGGGATTCAGTCACATGGCTACTCCAATCTGCAAGGGAGGCTGGGAAATGTAGTCCAGCACAAGTGGCACATGAATTGGCAAGCAGCTAGCTTATGTAATAGCAAAATGTACTCCCGCCCATTCCCCTGGAGAATGACTAAAAAATACTGGTTTTAAACCTAACTGATGGTTAGTATAGCCAAATCCCCATCCAAGAGGAGAAAACAGACACCCAGTCTAGGTTTCTGGTATAATATTTCTGCTCTTAGCTTGCTCTCAGCCCCCAAATCGCATTTTACCTTGTGATGGACCCTGGGCTTTTTCCGGTCTGTGCCTTTTAATGCAGCGGCGAATGTCCTTGTGTCTGTACATTTGTGTGCAAGTTCAAAGCTTCCCATTTGGTTTTTCTTTTAATGCAGCAGAAAGAGATAACTCCCCAGCCATTTAGTAGCTTGCTCCCAGTCGAGGGTGTCAGGTGCCCGTGACGGCATCCCAAAGAGCTGTAGCTGTGTCGACCAGATGAGGAGCCCAGACCCAGGAAGTGGCATGTGTCTTTCAGACCCAGTTCTGCCTCGGGCCAGCGACTCGCCCACTTCACGTTTAGTGGGTGTCTGATGATATTAGCTGACATTTCTCAAGTGCTTGCTCTGTGCTCTTGGCTCCTCACACACATGCAAACATTTTATTTTCCTAACAGCCTTCTGAGGAAAGTACAGTTGTCTGTCCCCTTCTGCAAACGAGAGGAAACTGAGGCACGGAAAAGGTCTGCAAATTGGCTCAGTTTATGTACTTAGTAAATGTGCTCCCTAACCTGGTAGTGGGGATTGGGAAGGCCAAGCCTGTTTTCCCATCTGTAAAATGGGAATAAGATCTACCCTTCAGGGTTTATGGGATCAGTCTGTTCCTCCATGTATTCATTCAGCCAGCCCCACGCCAGCACCAGAGAATTGTTCCAACAAGGTTCTGGCTCTTACGGAGCCCACGGTCTCGAGGGAAGGTTCTCTCGAATTTGAGCGGATGCACGCTTCATGCCTGACTGTGCCCAGTGCCTCGGAGGCCCTTGGGGACCGGTAGTTATCATAATGGATCATCACATGGCTCATAAACTGTTAAGTGCGGTACCCATGTGAGGTAGAAATGGAATTCTGTTGTCTCTTAGAGGGGGTTTGCGCAGAGCAGTGACAAGAAAGGCACGATGGAGAGGCCCAGGTGCCTGGGGACTCAGTGTGCGCTATTATCTGTCACAGGCTGACTGTGTGTCACGTATGGAAGTACAGTACATGCATTAACTCATCCAACGCTCACGAATGTCCCACAAGGGAGGGATTGTCACCCCGACTTTATGGATGAAGAAACTGAGGCACAGAGAGGTTGAGTTCTCAAGACCATGCAGCTCCTGGGGGTGGCAGAGATGGGGTTCAGACCTAGGAGGTCTGGCTCCAGAACCTGAAATGTTAATCACTTTGCTCTGTAGGACTCTTGGGAGGGGTCTGGAGGACCAGGTGGGGTAGGGTCAAAGGTGCCTGCTGGGAACAAAGGGCAGACTCTTTCCAGGCCAGGAGGGGCGGGGTTGTGGGCACTGTAGGGACACATGGGGTAGTTTCCTCTTGATCCCAGGGCCTCTCCTCTCTCAGGATCACGCAGAAACAGTCGCTTGAGACCAAGGCAGATTCCGTGAATGTGGAAAACATTCTTGTCCCTGCCCATCCCTATCCTTGCCTCTCGCCATTCTTGTGATGGTCCATCATCTGTGAGTTTCCTCTGGCCACCAGAGCCACTTTGCTTGTGTGCAGGGCTGAACAAGAGTGCCCAGAATCAGTGCATTCCAGATGTCCAGCTCCTGGGGAAAGGATAACTCCTCGTTTTTCCCGCACAGCGCTGCGCGGCAGGGTGGCTGGAGCCAAGTTGCTCGCAGTGTTCTGTGCTGTGGCCGTGTTCTGGCTTGATAACACCCCTTTAATCCATCTCAGCTCTCTGGTCCTTGCCCGATGTTTCCTGGGGTCACTGCCTACATCCACCAGATGCACCCTGATTCTTGTCTCAGATCTGCTTCTGGGGATCCCAGACTAAGCGAGAGTAGCTGGAGTTGGCCCATTTCATCTGGACCCAGGGGCTGGGGAAGTCCACCTCCTCTCTCCTGCCCTTAGTTTCTGAGCCTCACGCTGTGGACTGTGAAGCTTCATGGAGGCTGGACTGGTCGGAGTTTGCATGGCCTCTCGTTCCCCAGCCTGCTGCTTCCATTAGCACGCCCGGGGCTGCTGGGACCTGAACACAGGTGTGTTAACAACTGCAGATGGTCTGTTGTGAGGAGGGATTTGTTTCCTGAATCTTGATTAATGGGGAGTTGTGGCGGTTGGCGCCTCTGGGATGGGAAGGCAGCAGCAACCCTCTCGGTTGCTGACCCTGAAATGATTTGGGGGGGCGGTAAAGGGGAATAGTCTGGGCCTTGATGAGCTCCCAACCTCAGCATTTTTTGACCTACTCCCGTGTGCACCAAGATGGACAAGAACTCAGAGAAAACGGAACTGAGGCTTTTGTAAAAAGGGCAGGCTCGGAAGGCTCCCTTCTGTGGCTGGAAATGTCCGTGGTGCAGGGAAGACTGGAAAGAAGGGGAATGGCTGCTACCTGAGCCACTAGGGTTCACCTGTCCTCACACCCACCGCCCTTCTTTGCTAGAACAACACGTGTTCTGGAGACAGTGGGCCCAGCTCCAGAGGCGAGTTCTGATTGGCTTTCGTTAGTGCGTCAATCAGCCCCCTTTTGTCAATGATTGGGTCAGATGGGACCACGTGATCAATGTTTAGCCAATGAGCTAGAAGACTAGGTGTGCTAGGGGCTTCTTGGAGAAATCTCTTTAAGAAGAGTACAGGAGGCGGAAGTTGTGCTGCCCCTACTTTACTGATGTAGATGCTGTCGTGTAGCCACAGTGCGGTGGTGGTGGCGGCGGGGAGGGGACAGTTTGCCAGCACACTGAGGAAAGCAGACCAAAGCGCTGGAAAGACGCCCAGGTTCTTCATGACGCCATCGAGCCTCGGAAGCAGGCCTGCAAGCCGCCCACCTCCGAGGTTCACGCTAAATAAATCACACATGTCCTTATGGCTGGAGCCACTTTTAGTTGGGTTTTTCTGTTCCTTTTAGCCAAATGCATCCTGCTGGAGAGGGTCACCCCACTCCAAGAAGTCTTTCTCGGGGGTGGGGGGTGGAATTTCTGAGTATTTCAGCACTCGATGTGGGACTTGGCTTTTTGAACTCTCTGCGTTTTGCTAAGTTGGAACTGACTTAGGAAGCTCTGCACCTGTAACACGGGAGAGCGTTGATAGATCCTGGCCAGAAAGGGGCCCTCGTGTGAGTTGGTCATCGCTCCTCAGGTCGCTGCCTCTTGGAAGATGGTATTGAGAACTGTATTCATCAGGAATCTGTGGTTGCTGTGAAAAGAAAGAGAAACCCAACTTAAACTGGTGGAATAAATCTATCTAACCTATCTATCTATCTATCATCTATCGAAAGGATTTATTGGCTTTGCAATGGAAAAATCCAGACACAGGTTTTCTGTGGGGGCAGCTTCAGGCACAGCTGCACCCAGGGGCTCGGACAATATCCTTGGAAGTGTCCTCTCCAGCTGCTGGCCCTGCTGTCCTCTGCTGGCCATGGGCAGGTTTTCCTCCTGAGGTGTCAGGGTAGTGGCTGATGTTCCCAGATCCTTCGGCTCCACATCCTCTGCAATCCCAGTGGAAAGGGAACTGGACTTTCTCCGTAGTTTCATTGTCTCTCCCAGAATTTCATCCAAGGAGAGCCCAGTGGTGAGGTTCCATCCTGAAATCTGGCACTCTACTCTCAGGGGATAGAAAACATGCCAGTTGGGCTGGGTCACATGCTGGGTGGCATCCATCTCCCCCAACCTCCTGGGCTAGGAGAAGGATGGCCCTTCCTCCCCAAGGAAAGCTAGGAGAGATGTGCAGAAGGAGGGCTGGAGTCTGGGCCGGCAAAAACAACAGATGTCTCCTACAGTGTAAGGTATTTTTGGAGGAGAGGAGACACTGTCGATTTCCTCTAGTTTCTTTTTATGATTGCTAGTTGTAGAGCCTTTTGTTAAAAAAAAAAACTTTCCACGTGAGGCCACTGTGGAAAGGAGAAGGAAGTGTCTCTTCTCAGCTTGCGGCCTCTGGGAGGGGCACAGTGGTCCTCATTTGTCAGAAAGATGCAGAGCAGTGCTTCTTAGACCCGCAGCCTCAGCACCTGGAAACCTGTTAGGAATGCAGATTCTCGAGCCCCTACTTCCAGACCCAGGCAACCAGAAACTGCAGGTGGGGTCCAGGAATCTGAGTTCTAACAAGACTTCGGTTAGAACCTGCGTGCAGTCTGCCGTGAGAATTATGGCAATGGAGAACAGAAAGGTGGAAACCTCTTCTGGTTTGGGGGTTGGTATGTGGCCTGTCTACACCGCTGTTTTCCCTGTCTTCTGTTTGTGGGTTGTGACAGTGTCCTAGGACTGCCACAAAGCTGGTGCCTTCAAAACAATAGTTCTGGAGGCCAGACATCTGAGATCAAGGTGTCAGTAGGGCCATGCTTTCTCCAAGGGCTTGAGAGCACTGTTCTTTCCTGGCGCCTCCAGCTTTGGGTGGTGGCCAGCAGTCCTTGGCTTGTGGCTGCATCTCCAACCTCAGCCTCTGTGATCACATGGCTTTCTCCCTGTGTGTGTCTCTGTGTTTTTCCTTCTTGCAAGGACACTGGTCTTTGGATTCAGGGTCCACCCTGATCCAATGTATCTCATTTTAACTATTGATAGTTACATTGGCAAAGATCCTGTTTCCAAATAAGGTCATATGCTGAGCTTTTGGGTATACATGAACTTCGCTGAGGGACATGGCTCAGCTTAGTAGTGGATCAACTTCAGTGATTCCAAAAATGTGGATTATTAGACCACATCAATCCCTGAAAGTTGAATACACAGAGCCTTACTTTTTAAGTCAGTGCAGGAACTCTTGGGCATGTTTTTTTTATTTTTTTATTTTATTTTATTTTTTTACAGAGGCAGAGATAGACAGGGACAGACAGACAGGAATGGAGAGAGATGAGAAGCATCAATCATTAGTTTCTCGTTGCGCGTTGCGACTTCTTAGTTGTTCATTGATTGCTTTCTCATATGTGCCTTGATCGTGGGCCTTCAGCAGACCGAGCAACCTCTTGCTGGAGCCAGCGACTTGGGTCCAAGCCAGTGAGCCTTTTGCTCAAACCAGATGAGCCCGTGCTCAAGCTGGCAACCTTGGGGTCTCGAACCTGGATCCTTCCGCATCCCAGTCCGACGCTCTATCCACTGCGCCACCGCCTGATCAGGCGGGCACGTTTTTTTTCCTCAATAAAAATACAATGTAAATAACGTTATACAGTTATATTGTCCTTGTCCTAGTGGTTTTAGAATGTATTTTTTTAGGGGTGGAACTTTTTTATTCCTGCAAGAAATATTGTGCAGGAACATAGACTATAAAACCCAGCTGCTCCAACTGGAGCCAGGGTAAAAGCCCTGTTCACTCCTTGCTCAGACGTATTTAAAAAATTTTAGGATTTTAGGACACACAGACTTTGAAAGCACTTACTTGTACATTTTTTTTTTTTTGCTCAAAAAAGGAAAAGGTTTATAGTTCTCATACCAATCCCTATAATACTTAAAAAAAAAATACATAAGTACACGTCCTTGGTAAAAATGGTTCAAAGAGTGCATAAAGTTACAAAGTGAAACTTCTTTTTGTTTCCCTACCAAAACTCAGTCTTTCGACAGCACTCATCTTTCATTCCAAAAAAATATTCTATGCACCTACCAGTTTGTGAGTACGTTCTTATCAATGTGAAGGAAGGCATAGTATATACTCTCTTGCACTTTGATTTTTTAAAAAAATTAGTCTATAATTCTAGAGCTCTTCCCAAAAATGCATATATGCCCTAACCTTTGTAATAGCTACATAATATTCCACTGTCTGCAATACTGTAATTGAAATATCATGCTACTGGTGGATATTTATGTTGTTTCCAGTATTTTTTCCATTGTAAACAATGCTGGTGTGAACATCTTTGTCTTTCTCATGCATTGTCACCATTTCATAGTCCTTTGCTGGATCCATGCTCAGTTCTTCATAGAGCATCTCCATTAGAATGTAGCCCACTGTAAGAAGATAAACATTTGAAAGTGAGGTGGTACCCGTACATTATAGGCACTTGATTTTTAAATTTCTTCTTCCAAGAATTTCTCCTCTTCCTCCTCCTCCTCCTCCTCCTTCTTAAAAAAATCAACTTTTTACTTTTGTAACTTTTAACCTACTTTTTTTTTTTCTAGACAGATGGCTGCACTAGACCATCCCAGATCATGGAATTTTCCTGATGAATTTCTAGCCAATAAACATCCGCTGATGAGTTGAATTATAACTTGGCTTTAGGAGAAAGTTTTAGGCACAAATATAGACTTGACACCTGCTTGCCAAGCCAGACAGGAACATGCTGTAAATATTGGGACAGCATTAAATGTGCAAAGTCACATTCTGCATTGATTTCCTTCTCATAAATACATAAATAGCTCCCATGTTGTTCCTAAGGACCCAGGCTTGACTTCTTTGGGTAATTAATTAATGGAGTGAGGTGTTTAGTGAGACTATTTTGTCTTATTTTCTGTTTTGAGATCTGGCAAAAGCATTATTATGGATTCCTTCAGTTAATGAGCAGATATTTCTTTTATTTTAAATTTTATTTTAATAATTTTTTAACGACTTTATTCATTTTTTTTTTTCAGAGAGAGAATGAATGAGAGAGGGAGGGGGAGCAGGAAGCATTCACTCCTATATGTGCCTTGACCAGGCAAGCCCAGGGTTTTGAACTGGCGACCTCAGTGTTCCAGGTCAACGCTTTATCCACTGCACCACCACAGGTCAGGCAATGAGCAGATATTTATGATGAAAGTTACTTTAAAAAATTCGAGCTTGGAGAAGTTGGGAAAATATATATTTTTGGAGAGTCTCAAATTCCTCATTTGTCAAATGGGTTGGTTGAATCAAAGGGTCTATAAGACTTTTCCAGTAGCTCTTTGAGGGTCATACTGGCTTGTAGGTATGTCTGTGATAACCCAGGCTTTGGGTGCTTTTTTGCTTTAGGTGGGTCAATGTATTAATTTCGGGAAAGGGGATTCACCCAGCCCAGGAGTAGGATTCTTAACTAACCCAAGCATCTGATAAAAAGTGGTTACGAGGGCCTGCGCTGTCATTGAGGATGATTTTGGGTTGTCTATAGCAGAGAAAACTAAAATCATCAGGGCTTACACAAGGAAGAAGTGAATTTTCATCTCTTACCCCTGGTGTGGCGGGTGGTTCCATGTATCAGAAGAGTCACAGGCCTCTCCTGCTTTCTTCTTTGCCATCCTCGCTTTGGGACTTAGCCTCCCGGTGGCCTCGTGGTCTAGGACGGCTGCCTGAGCTCCAGCTCTCCCCTCTGCCTTTCAGGCAGCAGTTAAGGATGTAGGTACACCAGCCAGCTGTTTCAACTATCTTGGATGCGTTTTCTCAGAAGCCCCACCTGAGCTAATAAAGTTCTGTGCCCAGGACCCACTTCCTGGAAACAGGAGCATGGACGTCCAGGCTAAGGAACGCTTCTTACATAGCGACTTCCCTGCAGAAGGTGTAGCAGCCACCCAGTAAACGCTTATAGCGTGATCATTGAATTTTCCGGCTCATTGTACAGTGGGTCGGAATTTCTTTTACTGACATGATTATAGAACTACATCTCAGGGTCTGTCTCTCCCGCTAGAGAGCAACGGACCTTTGAAGTCAGGAATCCCATCTTCAGTCCTTTGTAAAAATCGATTGCATTGGATCCTGTTCAGGGTGAGGGATTGTGACCAGGGACCGTGGTTGGGCCATGGAGGAGGTGGGTGGCGTCTGTCTCCTGCGCCCTCCTCTTTGATCTCAGCCTTTCCCCTCTAGCCCATCGTCGTTGCCTTTCCCCATCACACGATTCTTGTTATTCTGGTGGCAGTGCCCCATCATTACTGTGTCTTCACTTCAAATGACCCAACACTGTGTTTTCCCTGGTGCTCACTCACTGACCATTCTGATAAACTCATCCAAGTGCATGGAGGAGGTGTGGTCTCTTCCCACCACCGCCAACTCAGGGAGTGGTTCTCCAGCGCCAACGCCCCCTGGGAACTTATTAGAGATGCAAATTCTTGGCCCCACCTGTTGAATCAGAAGCTCTGGGGGTGGGCGATGGGGCATGGGTGGGACCCAGTGATCTGTGCTGTAACAAGCCCGCCAGGTGATCCTGGGGCTGGCTCAGGCTGAGAACTGCTCTGGTAGGTAGCAGACAGCACCTGCGATGGTGTCCAGGTCCAGCCTGCACCCTGGGAGGGAGCCTGAAGTGTGTGGAATGAGACAGGATAGCTGTGTAGGACACCGGTTAGCGGTGGAGACGTGGTCAGCAGGCTCCCCCTCCCTGTTCCCAGGGAGAGAACATTCTGTAACATCTGTGATTAGTCCACCAGTTCTCACACAATGTTCTGCTCAAGACCGAGGCCAGCCTGGTGGTGCCAAATGTTGGTTTAGGAACCTTCAACATATGTCTGCAAGGGTCCACTTCTCTCTCTTTCCCCTGGGGCCACCCTCGTCCCAGCTGCCACTGTCTCTGGACTGGAGAAACCTCCTAAGTCCTCTCCCTTTCTCTTCTCTTCCTTCTGACCTGGCCCTAGGGGTCACCCATCCCATCTCTGTTTCTATGAGTTGGCTTTTTTTTTTTAAGAGTCCACAGATTAGTGAGGTCATACAGTATTTGTCTTTCTCTGTCTGACTTACTTCACTTGGCATAATGCCCTCTAGGATGCATCCATGTTCTTGCAAATTATAGGATAGGAAATAAAAATACAAGGTAATTTTTCATGGCTGAATAATATATATATAGTTTATTCATCCACCCGTCGAGCACTTAGGCCGTTTGCGCCTTGGCTCTTGTAAAGAATGCTGCCGTGGACATGGGGTTACAGATCCTTTGACCACGGTTTGTTTATCCATCCATTCATTTGTTGATTCAGTCATTGGGGTCAACAGAGTCTTTGAAAGAGGATTGTCTTTCTCCCCTGCTTTTGACATGTGATGTGAGTGTTTCTCCTGCCTGGACCTGGTCCCTCACGCTGCCTGCAGAAGCCCTGCCCAGCCTGGCCCCAGCTGACCCATCTGCCTACCTCATGCCGTCTTCCCTGCCTTTCCTGCCCACTGGTCCCCAGGAAAACCGAGCTGTGTGCCCTGAGGGCCTTCAGTTAGGCTGTTGTCTTGCCCATAATCTTTCCATGCCCATCTGAGTATGGGTCCCCGCAAAAGCAGACCCCCGAGACAAAGATTTGCGTGCCGGTCATTGACTGGGGCAGTGATCACAGGTGGTGGGGAGTGGAGACAGGGAAGGCAGGAAGGGCCGTCACAGGTGTGTTCGTGAACAAGTCACGGGCCCACAGTGTTCACCTGGGGCTCACTATGCCCTCAGCGACTGGCTGGAGAACCCACCTTCCACCTGTCCTGCCGAGGGATATCTATGGACTCTCTCCACCCTTCTTGGGTGGCACTGACCTCTAGCACTGCCCCCATCAACCAGGCTGAGCATGCTGCAGTGGTCAGAGAGGTGCCTCGGGTAGAGAGAGATGAGGTGTCCCAGGTAGGTTACCAGCCTCCAGGAGCTGCGCTCGCCAGTGCCTCAGGTGACCTTGAGGGGGCGCCCAGGAGACTGTGGCTTTGCTCTGATGTCTCCTGATTCACCCAGGCTTTCTGCGACCACCCAAATGCTCTCTCTCCTGGGACCCTGTTCATCTCCTTCACAAGGAGAATTCCTCTCCCTTTGTTCGCATAAGTTAGCAAAGAAGTTTAAAGCTGAGTTCACCTCTTGGATGGCGAACTTCCCAGGGGCAGCCACCAGCCTCCAGTGCTCGGTCACAGTCCTGTGTAGAGTGGTTGCTTGGCGCATCTCGCCAGGCGAATGAATCAGTGCTCCGGGTGACCGCAAGCAGGTCTCCTCACCGGGTCTTCCAGAGGGGCGTGCCCCCTCGGGAGGGCAGCTTTTCCTTCCCCAACGACCGAATCTCATCCACGTTTCACCCAAGGATGCCACTGAAGCCCGAGACACAGGGGTCTCCGAACGTCTGCTCACGGTTCCTTTACAAAACCAGACTTGATTGTGTTTGGATTTTGTGTGGCTGCAACAACTTCTTTTTTTTTCCTAAAAGGAGGACGTGCTTCTACGAGTGAAGACATTGGGGACTCTCTGGGAGGTTATTACTGTTTTACTGTTTTCTGTCACGTGGTCGCCTCTGTTTGTCAGAAACAATCTCAGAGTCAACTTCGCTCTCCTCCGCACCGCCGAGCAAATTTGGTTTCTCTTCTTGTTCTTTCGGCTCTGAGCTCCGGGCTCTTCTGTTGACATTAAGTCTCGGGAGCGCGGGCTGTTGTTGGTCGTGTGTTTGTTCATTTATTGCACTGCATTCAAATGGCTCTTTTCGTGAGCCGGGTGTTTTCGTTTGCTGGGCTTGGCTTCTGAGAAAAATTTTGTTGAGAAAGCTCTGGGTGCTAGAGAAGTATAAGGAGGAAGCAGTGGAGACGAATTGGTTGAGATGGCTAAGATAAACAGAGGGAAGGTGTGCTGGTCACCTGCATGGGAATTTTACAGTTTCACAGACCAATATGGGTTCAGTTTTTCTCAGAACTCTGGCTGTCTGTGTTTACGAGTGTTGAGGATAATGAGAAGGCAGGAAATTGAAGAACTGATACAAGAAAGGGGAGGTCAAGCAGATGGTCAACCCCAGGGAGATGCAGTCATTTCTTTGTTAAGAAACGAGAAGTCTCTGATTCAGCTCTGGGAACAGAAGACGAAAGATATAGGTCATTGCTCTCAAAAGACTTACAACTTCTCTAGAAGGAGACTGAGTTTCTGTCCAGTGTGGCAGTATGGCAGCAACATGCCCAGAGAGAACATAGCGGGGCAGAGTGGAGGTGGCATAGAATGGGAAGGCCAGGGAGGGCTTCCTGGAGGGGACAATAAATGGACAATTCCGTTTTGGAGGCAGACAGCTAAAGTACTTGAGTGGGCTTCCTTCAGTGTTGTTGTTTTCATTTTTCATCTCATGTTACTGGTTTCTTTATGAAACCCTAGCATAAAAGAGCAATGTCATAAACCAGGGCGCTGGAAGGCAGACACGAGCCCTTCCTTGTTCTGGGAGCCCCCAGCTGGGCCACCAATGAAGTTTGTGGGGGCAAAGGGCTTGTTAGTCTTGCTGCACCCCCATTTCTGTTGGAGTAAAACCCCCACTGAGTGAGCCCTGGCTACCCCCTCCTACTCTCCCGTCGGCCAGCTGTTGCTCCCGGTCACAGGTGGCTGCGGTAAAAACTGCTGGTGTCCATCGGGGTCCTGACCCCCGAAAGCACGGCCAGGGCACAACCTGGGAAGAGCTGGCTCCTCTCTGACAGAGGCCAGTCTCATTTTGGGACAGGCAGGAGCCTGGAGGGGCGTCTCAGCTTGGAGCCGATACAGACAGACTGGGAGGGGCGGCACCCGTCCCCCGGAGGAAGAACAGGCGTTGTATCTGGCTGGTCCGAGCCCTGACATTCCTGATGGCTTCAAGCGCCCTGGCTCTCTGCTCACCCAGACCACGTGGGGGACAGGGCCCTGGGGACAGGCCTTGATGACAGCGGTTCTTCTGCTGTGTATGCAGACAGCCCGGCAGTGGGCGTGGGGACAGTTGTGCCTGCTCGCTCCCCATCCTGACCTTGCGGATGCCACACACCCATCCCACTGCCCTGATCCCCGACTGCCCCTCAGGGTCCAGGCTCTGAAGTGGGGTCGCCAGCTACTGAGCCAAGCCTGCCATGGGGTGTCTGAGTCAACTCACCCTGACATCCCGGCAGCCGGGTGCGGGCCGGGACAGCCTTCACAACAGTGGTTGGGAACTACGACATAGGATGCTTCTCTCAGGAGGCAGTGCAGACACGGCCTGTCCACCGACCACAGCAAGTGCGCCTGGGGCCCGGTGGGGAGCCCTGGCCCTGGCAGTGACCGGTGACACCTCTCCTGCAATTTTATCGGCTTTCCGCTTGATAGCTCGGTCTTGACAGGCAATCTCTCTGCACTCAACAGCACGTCAATCCGTCAGCTCCCGGAACCGCGTAGCTGTAGTGTGAGCTCGGGCGGCGCCCCTCCCGTCTCCCACCTTCCCCGCCATGGGGGATGAGAGTGGGTTTGGGGTCAGAGTCTTCGTACTCAACGCAGAGAGGGTATGCCCGTGTGACCTCCACCAGGAAGTCGGCTTCCCGGGGCTGCCACTCACCCCCTGTTCCTTGTCACGCCATCCTGACTCAGGTGCTGTGTCTCGAAGCAGCCTGCCAGTGTCATGATGGGATTACTATTATTATTTGTGCAGCAGCATCTGGAAGTCCTCATTACGTGATTCCCGTGCGCTCCGGCATGAATGCACAGTACAGGAAACTCCGGGACGGGTCTGGTGCCTCCTGTCACACACACATGGTGCATTGAAAAGGGCAGCCCCGGATTCCAGTGTTGGGCCTCTGTCTACAAACAAATACTGATATATTTTTCCCCCCCATTTTGGGCTCCTTCGGGAGACATCGGCTGTGCCGTGGTTCCCTGTCCCTGCCGGCTTTCTGGCGTGTCTCCCCTCGCCCTTTGTTCCCGAGGACAGAAATGATGGATTTCACAGTCTGGAGGAATCTATCATTTTGACTCCATCTGCTTGTTAGGCGTCTCCAGAGTCTGTGACGTGACACTGCTTGATGTGTTAACATTTCATCAGCTCTCCCACCCAGAAAGGCCAGGTAGATGGCAGAAGAGAGGGGACTGCGTTTCCCACGTCTTCCAAGTTCTTACTGTCCTCAGCTTGGGATGGATGTTTTTAGGAGATAATAAGTCAAGTGAAAGGAATCTAAGAGGTACCCTCCTCCCCCCTGTGTGTGCAGGGAGATGCCTTCTGTGTGCTGCTTGATTACTCCCAGCTATCAGACACTCACTACCTAAAAAAGCAACCCATTCCATCAAAAGCTTGGATTGGATTGCTATGGTTTGTTCTTCTTTTTCTTCTTTCTTTGTGTCCATAACCACCCCACGCCTTTGAGTTTCTAGGGCTGTTTGGAATGGGCCTAACTAACCCAGCCTACCCATTTGACAGATAAATATCACGTCCTGTGTTCAGGCTAACCAGTGGTCGGCAAACTCTAATGTCAACAGAGCCAAATATCAACAGTACAACGATTGAAATTTCTTTTGTGGTCTAAAATTTTTAAACTTAAATTATGTATGTAGGTACATTCCTTATCGAGGTAGCACCCGCACGTGGTATTTTGTGGAAGAGCCACACTCAAGGGGCCAAAGAGCCGCATGTGGCTTGTGAGCTGCGGTTTGCCGACCCCTGGGCTAACTTAACCATTCTCTGTTCTTTCTGCTTTTGGTTCGCTGATTGTTTACTTGTCTGGGACAATTTCATAGAGAAGGTTCTACCTAGTGCAGAACCTCTCACGAGATAAGTTCCAGGAGGTCCTTTGGGGATCCCGCAAGATTCTGCCTGTTCACAGAAGATGGGCTATGAGCTAGTCTCTGTGCCCGGGTCAACCCTCTCTTGTCTGCACTTTAATCCAGAGACATTTCTTGAAGACTTTGCTATGTGGCTGGTTCCCAGTCTGATATCCATTCCCCCTTCTCAATGATCATTTTTTGGTTTAGGGGCAATTGACACACCATGAGCTTCAGGGAGGCATGTGACAAATCAGGGATAATGTCCTGGCCAATCAGAGCTTAGCCTCCCCCTGGCCAGTCATAGGTGACATGCTGGCCAATCAGAGCATAGCATCATCCCCCAGCTGCTGTCATTGGCTTTGGCCTAGGTCCTGACCTATTGGTTCTGATGTCAAATTTTTGCAGGGTCAATACGGGGATGTGGTCCCCCATGTTCAAAGGGCCTGAGACAGGACCCTCCCCTTCCCTCTCTCTTCCTTTAGATGAGCACTTAAGCAAGGTTGAGTGGGTTTTCTGTGGTTTGCTACTCAGAAACACCCTGAGACACTTAGTGCTCCAGGGGACATTCTTCTGCCTTGGATTAGCACCTCGATTTCTGTGCAGTGAGGATACACAGCGCAGATGTTAAATATAAAGTCCCACCCCTCAAGAGTTTTATTCCCAGAAGCAAGCCTTGGAGATGGTGGCTGGGAAAGAATCTGGAGAGGGAATATCACCACCACCCACGGCTGCAACGCGACACCCATGGCAGGTCGCTTGAGCAAAGGGAGCGCACATCTGGGGTCCCCGGGAAAATAGGGAGCTAGAGGGAGACACGGCCAAGAACACAGAACCTCAGAAATACTGGAAGAAACATCTTTTTGAATGTAAACCACATTCATACAGTCTGGCGTTATGTAAATATCTGGGAGCTCAAAAACAGGTTTATCTTCAGAGGGCAAAAAAGAGAACAAAAGCTCCACGTGGAGACTTGAGTTATTGTCACATTTTAAGTAGGTGACCTGGGGGCATCAATTACTCTGTTGCTATTGTTCTCTGAGGACTGTAACTTTATTACCTTGATCTGGATTGATACAACGTCTGATACTTTATATTGCTGGCTATGTAAAAAAACAAACATTTGAATGTGCTCACAACTTTGTATCCAAGTATGCCTGTGGAAGGCTGATAAATTATAAAGCAATCTATCCATTCTACTTAACAGTTGCTGCTGGCTGCTTCCATTACATGTGGTCTTAGGCTTTAGGCTGGTGTTTTTGTGGGAAGGAATCTCAGGATGCCAGGGTGGGAGGGGGGGACGCTGCTGGAGGAAGGGCGTGCCTGCCCACAGGTGTTTGTTAAAGTCATAAGCTTGCACCACAATGCTGCTGCTTTCTCCGCCCACCCCGCCTCCCTCCTCCTTGTGTAGGTGCTGTCCCGAGGGTAGTGCAAATTAACGTCCTGCTCACTTACCTCCATTTGGTCTTCTTTCTGGGGAGCCCAACCTATGACACCTCCCTTTTATGACCACCACAGTGGTCAGCATTGGTTTAGGGCAATGGTGAGGTCTCGATGCCGCTGATTCCGTTATGAGCTGTGTGACACCTGTCCCACCCTCTCCTGTCCTCAGATGCCACAGCCTGGAAGCGTCTGAGAAACAAGTGACCGCTGTGAGGCTTAAGGTCGCCAGGGGTTTTCACACTTGAGTGTGCAACAGGGTCATCCGGGAGGCTTGTTAAACACACCCTTGGGGCCCTGTCTCAGAGTTTCTGCTTCAGAAGTTTCGAGGCCTGAGAACTTTAATTTCTGCCAAGTTCCCAGGTGCCCCAGATGCTACTGCTCTGAGGACCATGTTTGGAGAGCCACTGACTTCAAAGAGGGACACCTGTACCAGGGTAGGAGCCATCTGACCCTTCCTGGAGTTGTCTGGAAAGTTGATCTATTGAACATGGTTAGCCCTGGCTGGTTGGCTCAGTGGTAGAGTGTCAGCCTGGTGTATGGATGTCCTGGGTTTGATTCCCGGTTGGGACACACAGGAGAAGTGCCCATCTGCTTCTCCAACCCTCCCCCTCTTGCTTCTCTCTCCTTCTTCCCCTCCTGCAGCCATGGCTCAATTGGAGTGAGTTGGCCCTGGGTCCTGAGGATGGCTCTTTAGGCACTAGGAAGAGCTTGGTTGCTGAGCAACAGAGCATCACCCCAGATGGGCAGAGCATTACCACCTACTGGGCTTGCCGGGTGGATCCTGGTTGGAGTGCATGTGGGAGTCTGTCTCCATGCCTCCCTTCTTACTGAATTAAAAAAAAAAAAAAAAGAACACAGTTAGGCTGGAGGACGCAGAAGCCTCTCCCACATAACCATCACCGGAGGCCACAGTATATTAGTTTTGCTGTGAGGTGATGATCAAGATGAAGATGCTATAGTAATAATCACATTGTTCTGACTTGCCTTTGAAAACGCAGCTATCCCTGACATGTCGAGGCAATTTCACAACTGTCATCGAGTTTCAGGTGGCTGATTGAAATAGGGTTTGTCCCCACATCCTAGGTGGAAAAGCAAACCCAGGGAGGTTGCGTGTAGGTCACACAGCTCCTAAGGCAGTGGTCGGCAAACTCATTAGTCAAAAGAGCCAAATATCAACAGTACAACAATTGAAGTTTCTTTTGAGAGCCAAATGTTTTAAACTTAAGTTATATAGGTAGGTACATTCCTTATTGAGGTAGCGCCCGCACGTGGTAGTGTGGAAGAGCCACACTCAAAGAGCCACACGAGGCTCGCGAGCGAGCCACAGTTTGCTGACTAAGGTCCTAAGGGACTCAGTGGCCTCTCCTTTGCCCTGGGCCAGTGGGTACCAGTCAGGGGGCCAGGCAGCTGAGTAATAAGAGGGAGGTGGAGTCTTGATCATCCTGGGCTGCTCTGACAGAAGGCCATTGACTGGGCGGCGCAGACAACAGGCGTTCATTCGTTTCTCGCAGCTGTGGGAGCTGGGTGTCTGCGATCAGGGTGCCCGCAGTCAGGTCCTCGGTGAAGGCTCTCTTCCTGCTGCCAGACTGCCACCACCTGTGTCCTTGTGTCCTCGCTAATGCAGCACTAGGTGCAGCCGCAGCTTTCAGGAGCGCCTGGAGCCCTGCGGGATTTATTTCCAGACCGCCCGTCCTGGTGTGTTTCAGTGTGGGATCGGTGTTTTTCCGGGGTCGGCCTTGGAGTTTGAGGCTTGAATGGCATGGTGGTGTGGGAAGGGGGACTTGGGGCTTTAGATATGGTATGTTATGTTTGGCTTTGAAAAGATCAAAAACTGTCTTTAATTTGGGTTGAATCAGACTAGTTTTTAAATGCAACATTAATTACTATGAAAATGCATTTTGGAAAAAAAGGAACTAATTAGAAGTCTATTTTGTGACTGGAGATTTTTTTTCATCCAGGATGAGCCCTAACATGTAGTCTGTCATACCAGGGTTTCTGGCTGGAAGCAGATATATGAACCTTTAAACCAGGCATCACAGGCCTTGGCCAGGTAGCTCAGTTGGCTAGAGCATCATCCCAATACACCGAGGTTGTGAGTTCAATCCCTGGTTGGGACCCTTACAAGAAGCAACCACTGAATGCCTAAGTAAGTGGAACAGTAATTGGATGTTTCTCTCTCTCATGGGAGGGGATAAGGCTAAGAGAAGGTCACTGCTCTCGGCCTCTCTCTTTATTCTTCTTTTGATAGGGATTTGGGTACAGATAAGCGGGTCTCTGCTACAGGAGAAGCAACCATGTCTGCTCGTCAAAGCAGCCGAGGTGCAGACTCAGGGTTGGTGGGCAGTAGGGACTGTGGCAGACTGGGGGCCAGAGGAGGATGGTGTGGCCACTGAAATCCTGCTCACCGGGTCCCTTTGGGGGACCACAGTCCCAATGTTGCCTGAGCTCATTTTTTGTAGAAAACTTGTACATTCAGACTTTCACATAAAACCCCGTCCCTCACAATTTTGTAATCTTAACAATCAGTGAGAATTAAAAAAAAAAAAATAGTGGATGGACCTAACCAAACCAAAGAACAACAACAGCAGTGAGTGAGAGCAGCTCTGGGCAGCCCGTCTGGCTTTCTGGAATTTTGGGGCTGGAGGGATTTCTAGAGCCTCTGGCATCTCACCTGCTGCCTGATTTAGGAGGGTTACCCGTGCAGCCTTCTTACAGGGAGGCCTCTGGGATACTTCCCCTGCCAGTGTGCTCACTGCCTCGTGGATGGAATTCCTTGCTCTTGATGGGCCAGAGTTGTGGGAGGTCCTCTTGGGTGGGAAGGACAGAAACCAAGGCAAGCCAGAAGGGAGTCTTGTGAAACCTCAGGGCAGAAGGCAGGCAGCTGGGCCTTGGGCAGGGACTGCGTTGGGAGATGGGACATCCCCGCTGCCTTGCTCTGCACACTTGCTTTCCTCCTCTCTCTCCAGGGATGTGTTTGCCTTGTAGCTTCCGTTAGCTGTTTCTGTTCCAACCCCTGCATAGAGACCCACACTCGCTGTCTCTGGGTCTCTATTCTGCAGACCCGGGAGAGAGAATCTAATAGCCTTACCTGGTGTCAGGTATCTAGTCCTGGTCCAATCAGTGATGGCCAGGGGGCAAGGTGGTACAGAGAACAGTCATGGCTCTTGAACACACCTGGCCAAGCCCCGTGGGTGGGACTGTTCTCGTGACTTCCAGAATGGTCACGATGCTTTCAAGGCTCCGGTGACCGCTTTTCAGGATGGCCAGAGGCCCCAGAGGGGTCCATACGATTCTGTGGAGCTGACTTCTGTTTTATGGTGATCTTCTAGTCCCACCTCCCCCAGAAATCTGTGGGGATACTTGCCCCCCACTGAGGCTTCGTTGCTGGTGAATCGGCACCTTCTGGCATGACAGTCACAGTTTTTCCTACTGTTTCCCCAGTAATGAGTTCCTGAAGTTCCCCCCCCCCCCACTGTCCTGGGCACTCCTGTAGGAGGAGCTTTAATTGATCCACATTTTCTTGAAATGTGCTCCGTGATTTCATCCCAGGCCCCTGGGACCATTGTAAAAATGGTGACGTTCCGAAGAACTCAGAAGGGTTAACCAGAAGATGAACGTGTCTGGAGCCCTGTAGAGGTGGAAGTGGAGGTGGAGGGGCACCTCCCTGCGAGGGGCCAACGTGGGAACGTGAACTGTCGGATTCTGAAAACTCCACCTGTCATCGCCCAAGAGCTTTGGCTGAGGAAGGGACCCCTGGTGGAGGCCGCCTCTGATCTCCTTCCTGGGGCAGAACGGAACACCCCTCCCGGCTCTGAGTGTCCTCAGCACGGTGTCTTCTCAGGATCGCTGTGTCCTGTTGGAGAGTGGCCGTTCCTGGCAAAAATACCCGAGTGCCCCGCTATGGTGCGCCCGCCATGTGCCCGGTGGTGTGTTCCGTCCCCGGCGAGGAGCAGCCGTTAATGTGCCTGTCCGGAGTGTGCTAATGAAATAGGAATGAGGATGACTGTTTGCTGAGCCCGGCGCTTGGCATGGGCCGCCCATCACTTATTCTTTATCTTCACAACCTCCTGCGGTTCCGATTCTCTCCACTCGAGAGCCCCAGGAAGAGGGAATCATCTGCTTGAGGTCACCCGGCAAGGGTGTGGTGAGGCCGGGGTGTGAACTTGCGGCTGATGTTCGCATTCGCTTGTGGCATGGCTGTCTCAGATGTTTCTCCAGATCTTGGCCCACCCATGAAAATACACGGGTGAAGGGGAAAAGGAGAGAGAAAGCAAAATTAGCTTGGGCAAGAAGGGCAAAGTCAAGACTGGCAGGTGATACTTGGGGGCGTCTTGGGGGGGGATTTCAGAAGTGAGTTCGGACCCGGTTCCCTTTGCTCTGCACTGCTTGATCAACTTAGCCCGGAAGCGCAGGGACGCAGCGAAGACAAGTTTCTGGGAGGTTTTTGTTTGTAAGTGTGTTTGTTTTGTTGGCCAGCCATGTGGGCTGACAGGTCTCCTGGGGGTGGGGGGCCTCCTTCCCCATCCCCCCGTGAAGGACCTCAGAGATGGCCCCTTGTCCCCTTTGAGGCACACAGATTTGAGATGAAATGCATTTTGATTTAAGTGCCTGTCGTGCCCTGCTGGGGCTTGGGAATGAGCCTGGCAGCCTCTTCTTGCTTCTTTTTTTTTTTTTTTTTCCATTTTTCTGAAGCTGGAAATGGGGAGGCAGTCAGACAGACTCCTGCATGTGCCCGACCGGGATCCACCCGGCATGCCCACCAAGGGGTGATGCTCTGCCCCTCTGGGGCGTCACTCTGTTGCGACCAGAGTCATTCTAGCACCTGAGGCAGAGGCCACAGAGCCATCCTCAGCGCCTGGGCCATCTTTGCTCCAATGGAGCCTCGCTGCGGGAGGGGAAGAGAGAGACAGAGAGGAAGGAGAGGGGGAGGGGTGGAGAAGCAGATGGGCGCTTCTCCTGTGTGCCCTGGAATCGAACCCGGGACTCCTGCACACCAGGCCGATGCTCTACCGCTGAGCCAACCGGCCAGGGCTCTTCCTGCTTCTACATGCACGATGGGGACTGGGACAGGGAGCCCTCCTCGTCTTTGACTGGATAGAATGAGCAGGGGGTTGCAGAACACTCAGCGTGACACATCCGACCTCTGTCACCTCTTAGACCTATATGTATCTCTGGGCTGTGAGGTGAGGGCTGGGGGCTGAGGGGTAGCAGCCTGCAGAGCGAATGGCGTGTGAGTGTGTGGGTTGTCAAGGCCGAGCTACCCAAGGGCGGCGTCATGGCTGAGCTGTATGCTTTAGGCAATTACCAGTTCTCTCTCTAATTCCGCTCAAGGTGACTGTCAGAAATCCACAGAAGATTCTCCTAATGAAATGGAGAAGTGTGCAGATTTATCCTCCTGCATACCGACGCCTTGTCTTTTTATCTCTTACTAATTGCTCCGAGATTCAGTTTCACGATATTAAAGGGCCTCTCCTCCTGTGACAAGTCGTCAAACCAGTTCACCTCCTGCGCCGGCCTTCCGGGGTCTGGATTCTGGAGCTGACAGGCACGGGTTGGGGGGACTGGGGGGCCTGGAGAGTGGGGGGCCGAGCCATTTTCTTTCCTTTCCCTTTTTCATCTTATTTTAGTTACTTCTTTTTATTGAACAAGGGCGGTTCAAATGCAGGTGAAAGGAGATGTTCTTGAGAGCAGGTATGTGTGAGGGGGAAAAAAACATCTTTCAACGAGTCAGGATGAAAAGATGGGTCCGGAAAATCTTGTTCCGGTTGAAGTTGTCACGGTGACTGATGGTGGCCTCCATGAAAAATGCATCTCATGCCGGGGAACAATTAGGCGAGTCACCTGGGCTTGTTTTAGGTTCCTGTTGTGTGTGTGCGTGCGTGCGTGTGTGTTCTTTAAACTACATTTGAATTTCTCATCTCTCGGATTTCAAAGAAGCAATTCTGGGTCAGCTGGTTCATTCACGGCCTGACACCTGTCATCAAAGCCCAGAGATCTCACCGAAGCTGAAAAGTGATTATCCTCCGCTGCAGGGAGATGGAAGGCCAGCGTCAGGAGTCTGCTGCTCTCTTTTTCTCTGACAAGTCACGTGGGGAAATGGGGAGGTCCTTTGGAAATCACCATGGAGTCTCTAGACAAGGAGCCAGTCAATCCCCAGGACACATTTATTTATTTATTTATTTATTTTGTATTTTTTTTTTTTTTTCTGAAGCTGGAAACGGGGAGAGACAGACAGACTCCTGCATGTGCTCGACCGGGATCCACCCGGCACGCCCACCAGGGGCGACGCTCTGCCCACCAGGGGGCGATGCTCTGCCCCTCCGGGGGGTCGCTCTGCCGCGGCCAGAGTCACTCTAGCACCTGGGGCAGAGGCCAAGGAGCCATCCCCAGCGCCCGGGCCATCTTTGCTCCAATGGAGCCTTGGCTGCGAGAGGGGAAGAGAGAGACAGAGAGGAAGGAGGGGGGGTGGAGAAGCAAATGGGCGCTTCTCCTGTGTGCCCTGGTCGGGAATCGAACCCGGGTCTCCCGCACGCCAGGCCGATGCTCTACCGCTGAGCCAACCGGCCAGGGCCGGACACATTTATTTTTAATGCCACCTCACAGAAGGAAATGGAAAAGCATACGCTATGGAAGTGGGGAGTGTGCATGCGTGTGTGTGCCTACTGCAAAGCTTTCACAGGCCTTTAGGTTTTATGGCCACTTAGGTGGGAAGTCCCAAACCTCGATGTGCGCTGAGGTTGGCAAATGAAGACCCGTGGGCGGAATTTGGCCCCCGGCCTGTTTTTGTTAATAAAGTTTTATTGGAACACATCCGTGTCCATTCACAGACACTGTAGCTGCTTTCGGAGAAACCAAGGGGGTGTTGAGTAGATGCGACCTGTGAACCTTAAATACAGAAAATGTTTGCCTGTCTGCCCCTGTGTGGGGGGGTGGGCGGTACCTGCGACCCTTTTCCAAGTGTGAAAACAAAGAGGGAGCTGAGAGGTCTTGTTGCCGTCAGATCACCGCTGCTCATTAATCTTCCTCTCACCTCTTCTGTTTACCTCGGGGGTAGGTGAGAGGATGGGGCTTATTTTGTGGGGGGGGGATTTTTCCTTCTGGCAGCTGGTCTGACGAGAAGGCCTTGGGGGCAGATGTTGGAGGAGATTGTTAGGAAGTGCTGTGTTTGTGAGTAAAACGTAGGCCAAGTGGAAGTGGCTCCCACAGTTCGACCTCACACTTGTGCCTTTCGTACCCGGGGACTTCCGTCGTTGCCAAAGGACAGCGGGGGCTGGGGGGGTGGTGGAGAACATACAACCAGCTGGCTCTCCTTTGTGCTGGTTCATCTCCACCTTGCTCCTCGAACTGAGAGGGGATTCTGTGTGTCTGCGTTTGGTAGCCGCAGCCGTGGGGGGGGGGGGGGCGGGACCCTGTGGGTGGAGGTTATGGGTGGGGGAACTGCAGTGTTGCCAGAGGCTAGATCTGCTTTCTTTGGGAGGTATGGTTGGCTGAATAATCATGTTCCCAGGCTCTGCGGGTTAGATATTTGAATGGATTGTGGTGAGGGTGACTCTTCATGCCTCACGATGCCTGGCGCCTCAGCTGGGGAGGCTACAAGGTTGGGTGGTAGGACCGCCTTAATGGCCGGGGGACAGGAATCACTGAAGACTTTCTCTCTCCCGCATCTGGCTCCTGGGCTGGGGCAACGTGAAGGCTAAGACTGCTGCTGATGGTCTCTTCACATTGGCCCCCTGGGTGTGGTTGGGCTTCCTTACAACATGGTGGTCCCCGGGCTCCAAGCTGTGCAATCTTCTAGGACCCAGCCTCCAAAGTCACAGAGTGGTGCTGGTGCCACACTCATCTGGTCCGAGCAGACACAAGCCCATCCAGATCGAAGGGATGGGGACCCAGGTCTCCCCTCTCAGGGGAAGGAACAACACGCTCACATGGTTTCTCCCAGGCGGGATGGGGAAGTAGCGTGGCCACCATTTTTGGAAAAGTCTATGAAGTCGATGAAATGGGATAAAGGGAATGAGGGTGATCGCAATGTGGGGGCCACGTTACACGGGATGGTCTGCAAAGGCCTCACTAAAAGGTGACGTTTAATCTGAATTGAGAATGAGGAGACGGAGCCAGCCTTGGCAGTATGGGGTGGGGTGGGGAGGGGAGATATTTGTATCTGTAGCCAAAGTACAGTGTGATGTTGACCGGCGAGGAAGAACGCCTTGCCCAGTTGGAATGCACGCCCGCTGTGCGTTATGAACCTGACTGTGCGGATGACGAGGTCCCAGGAAGAAGGAAGGCCGAGGACAAAGTCCCTGGGGGCGGAATGAGCTTCGCTTCCCAGGTGGGTGTCACTCTCTCTGATCACCCCTCTCATCGACATTACTGCTTTCTTAGCGTTGATTCCCTTTCTGAAAGCCTCTCCTGTGTCCATTTGTTGATAACTTGTCTCTCCCACTAGATTAAAGCACCGTGGGCCTGGGGTCCTGGACTGTCTTTGGAAACCTGCTCTCTCCTGGGCACTGGAATGCACAGTGTGTGTGGTTAAGTTAGCTGGGTGGAGGATGCCTTTCAGAGAGGAGCTACCTCCCAGCCAAGGGGCTGTCCTGCATCGAAGCTTCTCCTTTGTTTGCGTGCATGTAGCTGCGAGTCATTGCCCTGAGATGAAGTAATTAGAGGGAGCCAGAGAAGAATGTCGTCAACCCTCCGGATACTGGGACTTTGTCACTGGGTTCCATGGAGACCCGGTAATGATGCTACTCCTATGGGCCATTGGTCTTTTAAGTGGAGTGCTCTTTCCATGGGTTGAAAAAAGGCTCTGAGAATCAGTGGTGGTGGTGGAGGTGGGGGGAGCCCAGTCCAAGGAACTCTTGTAAATGGTTTCTGCAATTAATCCCCCCTGGGACTTGTCAGTGGTGGCATCACGCCCATTACTTATGCACAGAGATAAAGATAAATGGGGCTGAGTGATGGTCCCGGGAAGGTTATCAATCTTACTTGTATATGGGGGAAGGCGGCATATGGGCACTTGTCCCTGCGATTCCGTGTGAGAACACACACGCGCTGATGAGGAGCTGAGATTTAGAGTCAGAGGTTATGGGAGGGGGCGCGGCTGGGCGTGCCTGGCTGTGCTTCCGGTGCCTTCACATTTCCTAGCCAGCAGCCATCGTCCTCATCCTTGGGAAGGGCTTCTCGTAACCCACAGACACGATGCTTGGCTTTTGAATGAGCCGTGGACGCAGGCGAACTCGGTAGATGCTGTGGATACCCTCAGAAGACCCCGTGCCGCCCACCAGGGCGGAGCTATGACAGATGACAGCGGACGCCAGTGTCTGGGGACGGGTCTGCTTTGGTCATTTTGCCATCCTATACAGTTCCACGTTTGCTATGTGTTTGCCGAGTTCCTGCTGTGTGCGCACCCCAGAAGTGCTGGGGGTTTCAGAGCGAGTCTCAGGTGCGTCCTTAGCTTGAATTAGTTCCAGTGGTTCCCAAGCTGCTGTCTCTTCCTTGCCACCTGCCACTGTGCGCTGACTCTGCTCGGGCATTCCCGTGTTTGTCTGGAAACGGACCCCCTTGTTTTTAAAACCCAAGGGCCACGTTGAGCCTTGTCCTGTTGTGAATCTTTCTGGCCTGTTCATTCTGGCTTGGTGTGCCAGTACAGTTATTTATAACCCCCACGGGAATAGATGTATGTGTACGAAAAGCCATTCCTTTTGTGGAGAACACACATTAGTGTTGAATCCCACCCGGTCATCTTCCCTTCCACCGTGGGTTTTGTTGTGTTACTCACTTCGAGAACCAAAAGGTTGGCTTTGGCTGAGTGTCTTTCTTGTTTTGGCTGCTCTGTGAACCTTGCCACTTCTACCCATTGTCTCCTGTGATGGTCAGTGTGTCATGTGTCAACTTGCCCGGGACTGGGGGGATGCCCAGGGAGCTGGTGAAATACTATTTCTGGGTGTGTCTGGGAGGGCGTTTTTGGAAGAGGCGGACATTTGAATCAGTGAACTCAGTAACGATCACCCTTGCCAGTGTGTGTGGGGGGCCTCATCCAATCTGGTGAGTCCCTGACAAGGATAAAAGGTGGAGGAGGGGCAAATTTGCTCCTTGCTGGAGCTGGGACATTCGTGTCCTCCTGCCCTTGGACAGGGGGTTCTGGGGCCTTCGGACTTGGACTGGCACTACACCACCAGCTTCCCTGGGCTCTCCAGCTTGCAGACGGCAGATCGTGGAGGGTTCCTTAGTCTCCAGAAACACGCTGCCTGTCCCTCAGAGTCAGCCTCTTTCTGTGTTTGTCTTCGGTCGGTTCTGTCCTTTGGGGAACCCTGACTGGCGTCCCTCTCAGACGGGAGGTTCCTGGCCCCTGGTGTCTTAGAGCCACAACAGCTCCGGTCTTCCATTCCGTGACTGTTTTATCGTCCATTTCCTTTCTTCTTCTTCCTGCAAAATGACATAAGGACCTATCCAAGAGAGACTTTCTCAGAATGCTGTTGACTAGCTTCCAGAAAATTCAGAGTGAGTCTCCCCAGAGTGACAGGTCACTTTTCATGGACCTGAGGTTGCTGTTGTATCCTGGGGCCCAAATGAGACCATGCACCAGGGAGTCTTATCAGTGTTGGATTTAAAGGACCGGTGGAGTGGACTTCAGTGGTCAGCTGAAAGACAGAGCAAAATGCTGCTCTTGGGTGATATTTGCTGGAGGGGCAAACTCTATCTGTCTGTCTATCTATCTGTCTATCTATCTCTACCATGACTGTATTTCCCAGACCCCAAACCAGGAGGTATTATCTGATTTTATTAATATGCAATGCCCTGTGAGTGCAGGGAGACCAAGTTGTCCTTAGCTCTGCGGTTAACCAGTGGATTTTACTGAAAGAATGACGTTAACATGAAGGTGTAATGGTTTCAGAATATCCGAAATGTATGCAGGTTGAAGGGGAGATTTCTCAGACCAGAGGAAGGCCAGAAAGAGGGTGGCACGTGTCTCTGGTCACTGGATGTTGCATCTATGATCTCTTGTGCCCTTATTTCTCCTAAGCAAAGGATGCCCCTTGGGCTGGATCAGGCCAACAGGTGTATCTTGTCTGGCTTTAAGGAGTGTCTGAGAAAGACAGGGGCCCACGTCAACATAAAATTCCAACACAAGCTGGACTCCTGGTCTGTCTTAAAATAGAGGGAACCCTGGCAACCTGGGCCCTGCAGTCCCCCTTGGAAACAGACCCCAGGAACGGAGCATGCTAAGTGCGTGCCCCCTTTAGACAAGGCATGGGCTCACTGCTTGGCCGCTGTCACCACCACCGCCTCCTGTCAACCTGGCACTGAGGCTGTCTGCCACCATTTATAATACTCCTTGAACTAAAGTTTTTCTTAATGTAGGCCAGTGTTTTCCTGGTTCCTCAGACTCTGTCAAAAAGGAGAGGTGATTTCTGAGGGCTGTGTGTTTCGAGAATAGCAGAGAACACATAAGTAGAGATGAAGATTACTGTTGCGTCCTTAATATGCAAGCAAAGTGCATTGGTCCCCTCTGTGCACGCAATTTCTGCAGTCTGATTCCTGCAGGCCTTTGACTTTCTGACCCCCGGATCCAGCTAAGAGGGAGGAGCTCTGTGAGGCAGACAGTCTATTGGAAAGCCCCTTGTCGAGTCTGGTAGCCCTCAGATGCAATAAACAGGACTCCTGGGCCCCTAGGAGATAGAGTGGATTGGAATCTGTTTCATCGTTAATGAATGAATTGAATAGCTCACAGCAGGGGAAGCTTTTACCCAGCAGTTTTCCACTTAGTACCACTCTTTCCTTCTCTCCTCAACTAAACAGCTGAGTGTGCTCCTCTAGTCTCATCCTGTGGCATCGAGGGTGGCGGGGTTACATTTGCCAGGGACACGGACTCCCCCAGTATGAGGCCAGACTCTCTCCTGTGTCTCCCCTCCACCCCCTGACTAACATGGAGCGTAGAGTGGCATGAACGCTCGATGTGAGCAAGTCCTGTCCTGTTTGGACAGCGCAGAGAGGTGAATACAGGCAGGCTATTTATGACACTGTGCGAGCTCTCTAACCTTCCGGGGCCTCAGTTCCCTCATTCATACAACAGGTATCCTCATCACAATGCTGTCCTGGTATGGTTGCTGGGATTGGCAAGAACGTTGTTTCTTTCTTTTTTTTTTTCTTCTCATTTTTCTGAAGCTGGAAACAGGGACAGACAGTCAGACAGACTCCCGCATGCGCCCCACCGGGATCCACCCGGCACGCCCACCATGGGGGGGCGCTCTGCCCACCAGGGGGCGAGGGGGCGATGCTCTGCCCACCCTGGGCGTCACCATGTTGCGACCAGAGCCACTCTAGCGCCGAGGCAAAGGCCACAGAGCCATCCCCAGCGCCCGGGCCATCTTTGCTCCAATGGAGCCTTGGCTGAGGGAGGGGAAGAGAGAGACAGAGAGGAGAGAGGAAAGCGCGGCGGAGGGGTGGAGAAGCAAATGGGCGCTTCTCCTGTGTGCCCTGGCCGGGAATCGAACCCGGGTCCTCCGCACGCTAGGCCGACGCTCTACCGCTGAGCCAACCGGCCAGGGCCAAGAACGTTGTTTCTTTAGGCAACTGGTTCCCCAGCTGTCAGAGTGGTTTTGTTCCCGAGAGTCGCGTCAGCACCTAGGAGAGTTCCCAGCCCTGCGTTGCTGCTCAATTTAAAAAAAGTTGCTGCAAGAATGAATGGTCTCCAGACGTTTTGGAAGCTGGTGTGTGTTGGAGATCGGAGTGAAAGACACACTCTCCACACTGGAAGTCAGATATGTGGTATGACCGAAGACTCTGGTGTCCCTCTCAGGTGCAAGAGGTGGCCTGGGACATGTAACCCTGATGAGAAGCATTGGTATTTATGGGTGTATGGCGCGATGGGACCCGGCGTGGAAAGTCACAGCCATCTCAAGGGAATTGAATTGTGGACTCGATTTGCTCCAGATGTCAGCCGGCTGTTTGGGAGAGCTCGGGGCTCCTGCCTTCGTCTCCCGTGGCCGTGGTAAGTGGTGACCATGAACGTGGTGGCATACCACAGCACATACTTGTTATCTTACAGCCTGGAGGCCAGGAGTGGGCAATCGCCTTATGGGGACCCAGTCAGGGTGTGGGCAAGGGTTGGTTCCTGTTGGACGCTCCCAGGAGAAGGCACCTCCTTGCCCCATCGAGCTCCTAGAGGCGCCTGCGTTTCCCTCGGCTCCTGGCCCCTCCCTCCTTCTTCACTGTGTGTCACGGGACCTCTGTTTCCACCCTCCCATCTCTCTGCCTCTGCCTCTCTCGCTTCCCTAGCAGAAGGACGCTTGTGATGACGTCGGGCCACCTGGACGATCCTGGACAGCCTCTCCATCTCCCTCCCAGCACTGTGTTCTGTTTCTCAAGCAGTCTCACCCCTCCCCCCCCCCCCCCCCCCCCACACACACACAGTGCTACTGGATTTTGCCTTCCGAGACTGTTCAGTAGAACTTTCATCTGATCAGCTCGCAGGCTGGGGATACATCTTACTGGCTGATAGAATTAACTTGGTTCTTTGAGGGAGCTGTTCTTTCCTCTGCCTTGAGAGTAACAGCCCTGAGGCGAGACCCTCTTCTGTGGGATCTGGGGCTGCAAGCTCCCCCCCCCATTACACCTACAGTTCCTAGGCAGTTCACCAAGTGCACACCGGGGCCAGTTTCCCTGCGTTGGCTCCTCACCTGAGTGCTTGAAACCTTGGCTTCCTCACTTGGGCGCTTGTGACCTTAGCAGCTGCCAAGGAGGGATGGGGGGGGGTGAGCAGGCGCCGTTGAGGGTAGTTGGAATTCCAGGAACGTGGAGGGGCTCCTTGCCACGCCAACCTTTCTTTCTCTGGCGGCGCCAGGAAAAATAATGATTTCTTGGCTGCAGAAAATGGGGTGACAAATGTGGCGCCCTTGTGGAGTGAGGCAGGCAGCTTTCTGGTTCCTGGCAGGGGTGCTGTTTAAATGACATTTTTTTTTACTTTCTTGATGTTGAGAGAGATGTTGAGAGCTGTGATGGAAGCCTGGTAATTAGCTCTTTACCTGTGTCCTGAGGATTCTCTGCACAGCCCGCCTGTCAAGGGAGCTGGGGAGAGAGGATGGGCCATGTTCTGACCCAAGGTGAATTAGAGCTTTCTCTTTGTTTAAACAAAACGAGAAACCCAGGTGTCTGGGGATTGTACTGTTGCCTTAAATTTCCCTTGTGTGGTAGGAGTCAGCATAGGGCACGCATCGATCGTTCATATTGGATGTGTGAGACACAATATAGGTTTGGCCACCGATAACCGAGGCTTTAAATAACAACAGTTTTGAGCAAGATAGAAGTGTGCTTAGTTAAAAGGGCGTAACTAAGCAGGCCCCCAAGGCTCAGGGTCTTCCCCACTCCCTGCTGTTCCCGAGGGGTGCTCTGCCTTCACAGTGCCAGACAGAGCCCCGGCCACCCACCCCACAGTCCAGGCAGAGGGAAATGGCCATGGGCAAGGGCAAGAAAGTATGTGTCCTTGCTCCTTAAAAAAAGATCACTTTTTTTTTTTTAAAGAAGTTGCTTGCCCTGGCCGGTTGGCTCAGCGGTAGAGCGTCGGCCTAGCGTGCGGAGGACCCGGGTTCGATTCCCGGCCAGGGCACACAGGAGAAGCGCCCATTTGCTTCTCCACCCCTCCGCCGCGCTTTCCTCTCTGTCTCTCTCTTCCCCTCCCGCAGCCAAGGCTCCATTGGAGCAGAGATGGCCCGGGCGCTGGGGATGGCTCTGTGGCCTCTGCCTCAGGCGCTAGAGTGGCTCTGGTCGCAACATGGCGACGCCCAGGATGGGCAGAGCATCGCCCCCTGGTGGGCAGAGCGTCGCCCCTGGTGGGCGTGCCGGGTGGATCCCGGTCGGGCGCATGCGGGAGTCTGTCTGACTGTCTCTCCCTGTTTCCAGCTTCAGAAAAATGAAAAAAAAAAAAAAAAGAAGTTGCTTGCGGGACCTCCCTCATGTTTCGTTTCCAGAACTTAGTTAACAAGTTCTGGAAGGAGGAGGTGGGGGGCTTCCAGAGTAGAACCTGATAGAAGGGCTTGTGTTCGGGTGGTTTATTCTGGGAATGGGTGCAGAGGAACTGTAATGGGGTTAACTGGGAAGAGGAGACTGGGAAGTACTAAAACCTGTCTATCCAAGGCTGTGCATCAAGCCGGTTACTGGGGTGGGCAGCGGGGGGGGGGGGGGGTTCAATTTGCAGAGATTGCTTCCGGGGATTGTTTGCCAGAGACGACACGGTGGAGGGGAGTGTTTGCACCCCACTGGTGGAGGGTTGCTCCCAGTGGGCTAATTCCCCTGCACTTGGAGTTTTGCACATGGGCAGAATGGCAGGAAAGATTATCTGTAGAGACTCTGTGGGTAGAGAGCGATGGATAGGCAGAGCAGCTGAGATGCTGTCAGTCCTGCCCCCCCCCACGCTGCATGCAAACCTGGGGTTGCAAGCAACAGCCAGAGCAAAAAGAGGGGCTTGCAAGGAGGCGAGATACGGCATTGGCTAGGATGCTTTCCCTGAGCTGCAAAGGAACCTGGGAAATGTAGTTTTTTTATTCCCAGTGCTCATGAGCCCAGCAAAAAACAACAGGGGGCTGTTTACTGGCAAAATGATGTTGGGGAACAAATGGTAGAATCTGGCATGCTGTCATCTTTATTTGTCCATATATTGGGGATGTGTTGATCTTGGTGATCTGGAACTCAGCAGAAAATAAATATATACAATGCCTTCCACAATCGCAGTTGTTACCGTTTGAAAAAGTCAATTAGATCATGTGTCCAATTTACCTTCTCAACTTCCAAGACTGGGGGGGTTTAGGGGGAGGTGTTAGGTAATTCTGACCGCCCTGCGAATGAGGCACTTTCTCTCCTTACTAAAGTGTTACACGCCACCTGTTTCCCACAGCAAACACTACCAAAAAATACAGCACAGCGGTTAAAAACGGCTATTGGTGCGTCACACTCTATTGAAACATTTTCACATGTTGGAGACATTCACCTCCCTTTTGCTGTTACAGGTGACCATGACTGGTATTGTGGGAAAGAGTTCCAATGGTCGATTGGCCGTTTCTGTGGAGAGGTGGGGTGGGGTGGATTTGTGTTGAGAGGCCACTGCTACCCCAGAACCCCTGGGGTTTGCAGACACAGTTCAACTTTGAGTGAAAAAAAGTTTAAAAAATTGGTCAGAGAGAAGTGGTAAAAGAACCTCCCCCCGCCCCCACCTCACCCGTCCCTGGAAATGGTTCAGCTTATCTGGAGCTACACCTTCCTTTTCTGCTGTCTCTGGTCTGCTTCCCTTTTACAGCAGTCTTGAACTGCAGACCCACTATGTGCACAGTTAGCACCTGGAGAGATGGGCCAAAGCAGAGGACTGTGTTTGTTGTATTACTTTCATATACATACACACACACACACACACACACATACATACATATGTACATATAGATTGCTCCATCTGGGGGTATGCCTGTGCTGTTTTAAATTTAATATATATAAATATAAACTTTAAAGCTGGCTCACTGATTTTACTTAAACATGTTTACTTTAAAAGCATCTCCTATTACTATCACAAATGGAAAGCCAGTATCGCTTGCCATAAATAGACGGGAACCTTTTGAAATTAAGACAATGAAGGCAAAACAGTGGTCTCAACAAGTTCCAACTTGGTACCATCACCTGCCAAAGGCTCTCAGACAGAGCCTGCCGCCTCCTGGTTAACATGGGGGTTGGGGAGGCAGGGGGCGGTTAGCCAAGCACGTGAGGCTCTCAGCATGGCCCCCCCGGAGGCTTCCTCTTTGTAGGAGAAGGGTTCCCAGGGAAGTAAGAAGGACATTTTGGGAGATCATTGAGTGCCAGGCCAGAAGAGACAGGTGCATTGGCGGGGAAGCTTCTGGACATGTTGGGGGGGGGGGTTGGGTGTGGCTTGGGGGCACGGTAGTCTGTTTCCATAGCAGAGCATACTGATGAACAGAAATTCCCTGTCCCTCAGTGGGATATTCCTGTTCAGGTGAATAACTGCCCCTCTGGTCCAGGGGTTGCTGGCCCGATGGACCCACATCTGCCTTTCAACAGGTGCTGAAGAACGTCGGTTCCTCCAGAGGCATCCTGTACTGCTTGAGCTCCCGTGAGTTCTGGGCACAGAAAATAAATAACGCCGAGCTGGGGCCCCACCCGAGCGAGTGGTGTGTGGTGCAGGCACGTGCGGCTGGATTATTTTTATTTATGATAGCTGATTCACAACCGTCTCCATGGCGATGGGGTTGCTGACGGTGGAGGGGAGGGAAGTGAGTCGAGGTATTATTAAATGACCCAACGAAAGGAAAAGAGTGCTCCCACACATTAAGGATTAATTTAACATGGTGTGGCCTCGCCTGGCAGGTCATGAACCATCTCCTTGCCACAGATGTTGGTGTTTCCATTTCCAGGGCATTGTGAACAGTGAGGCTCCTGTGTGGGCATGTGAGCGCCGGGCTTTGCTCAGATGCAGCCAGATGCTGAGGGTCGGGAGGGCCGCCGGTGACCTCATGGGGGGGCACGCTCTGCCATTGGACATTCAGGACGATGCCGTTTGCGATGTGAGTTTATATATATATATATATAATATAGTATATATATTATACATATAAATGTGTGTGTGTATTTAAAACACATTTTTGAAACAACTGGATACATACAAAATCATATATATAAATATATACACATATGTAGTTACTTTGGATGCATACAAATACATATGTATCTAATACGTATATTTTAATGGACTTGGATACATAGCTGTATACATTGTATGTTAAGAACTACACCATACAGGGCACACCCATATTTTATAGGACTTGGATACATATCTGTATACATTGTATGTTAAGAACTACAACCATATGGTGCACACCCATGTTCCTACCACACAGGGTAAAGCGTGACTGACACAGACCGGATGAGCCTCTGTCGTGATTTCCTCCCCAGACAGTCCCAGCCGTCTCTTGTTATCTTAGCAAGATCCTTCATGCGCATCCCTTTCCGCTCTCAAAAGCGAGTTTGGGTTCCCACTACCAGTTGTGTGTGTGCTCTGCTCTGAAGCGCCCCCCCCCCCGCCCCATGTCCTTCCCCTCAGAAAGACCCTCCCCCCGAATCTAGTGTCTCTTCCTATGGCTGCTCTGTTGGCGCCCCTCCACGAGGCACGACTTCAGTAGATGCAGCCTTTTTCCTCTTCAGCTGTATTCCGTTAGCTCCTTATCTGCGTTCTTCTTAAGGTTTCCTTGTCCTGCCACATCTCGCGGGGACTGCTAGCGCGGTGCCCCGCCTGGTGCTTTCTCCAGGCAGAGCCCATCGTGTGTGCTGGGCCTAGTGATAAGGCTGATGAGAACAGGAAATGACAGCCGAGATAAGGACAAGAAACTCTTCGTCCGGGGCGTGCGCTATCCAGGACAAGAGACAGAAAAGACAGAGAGGTGTGACGTCAGTTTGTGGAGAGGAGGCGTCTCCAGATAACTGAGAGGACTTTCTTTGCCTTGGAGACATTGGGTGAAATTTCCCAGATGGAAGCAGAGGTGGATTTAACGGCGGGCGCGTTGGGCACGCGCCCTGGGCCCCGACTTCTGAAGGGCCCTGCAAAACCCCAACTTGACACTTTTTTCTAATGTAAGGGTCTTGATATTTTCTTCTGTGCCCGGGCCCTCAACCGACCTTAATCTGCCTCTGGAAGGAAGGTCACTCTGAAGTGGGTTTTGAAGGATGGGTAGGAGTTGAGCAGCAAGGCCAGGAGCTTCAGGAATCTGCACAGGTAAGTAGAACATGTCCCGTCTGTCCAGCTTTGGAGAGTGTTGTAGTGCTGTTAATTTTGCATCCTGTGTCACCCGTAACTAGGACATTCTTTTAAAGGTGAATATCAATGAATATTGGAAGATGTTCCTTTCATATCCATGGGGTCTTGACTCTGGTCCTTCATGCATTAGAAATGAGTAAAGAAATCCGAAATCTGCATGGTGTGTGTGGGGTGACTTTATCTATTCCTTTTTTTATTTGAATGCATCATTTGCATCTATTGGTCATTCCCATTAAAAAAAAACAACAACAACATGGGAAATAAAACAAACCACATTCTCAGAAATGTGACTGCTCTGGGTTCTGTTCTGACCTTGTTAGGGTCAGGCGACTCCAGCTGGTGGCCCCAGCTGTCACCACCACGGTGGTTCTCTGTGTATTCTTCTGTCGTTTGGATCGGACTCTGGGTCTGAAAGCAGTGGCCAGACCTGCAGAGTCCTTTTGGGCACTTGGCTAATTAAACAAAGCCATCAGGTGAAATGGACGGTCTGGTCATCCCGGATCTCTGATTCTGAGCGGGCCTGGGCAAGTGCTGATTGCCAGGGCTGTTAGCAGGTATTAGTCAAGGCTGACCGGCTGGGTGGGAGGTGGGAACACCATGAGAAAGGATTTGTGTGGGTGTGAGGCCCTCAGGCCCTGGGGGCTGCCTGTCTGTTAAGCAAAGCAGTGCTGCTTTGTCCTTGACCTTGACCTGACCCTGGGTGGTGCTGTCAGTCAGATAAACAGAGGCGCTGGCATCTCCCCTGGCAGCTGGTGCGGTGAGGCCTGTCAGAGGGTTGGCCACCAGAATGCACGTGTGACGTGTTCATCTGGAAAGAGGGCTGACTGGGGGACTGGGCTGGTGAAGGCAGGTACGGGCGTGGGCTCTCCCGATGGTCCATTCTGGGCATGCCTTTGGAGTCTCACGAAGTGGTCTTTCATCACATTGCCGTACCACGTTCAATGTTCTTGTCGAGGTTGCAAAACGGAGGACCCTAAGCTGGATTTGTGGGTGTTGTGGCTTGAGTTGTGTCCCCCCCGCAAAAAAAATAGTTCCAAGTCATAAGCCCCAGTACCTGAGAAGGTGATTCCTTCCTGATCTGGTCATGTGGTACTTCTTTTAAAATTATTATTATTAAGTGAGAGGAAGAGAGGCAGAGAGACAGACTCCTGCATGTGCCCCAACCAGGATCCACCCGGAAAACCCCCTAGGGAGCGATGCTCTGCCCATTTGGGCCTTTGCCCCATTGCCGGGCAACTGAGCTATTTTAGCGCCTGAGGCAGAAGTCATGGAGCCATCCTCAGCGCCCGGGCCAACTTGCTTGAATGAGCCATGCTGCAGGAGGAGAAGAGAGAGATAGAAGTAGGGGAAGGATGGAGAAGCAGATGGGCACTTCTCCTGTGTGTCCTAATTAGGAATTGAACCTGGGACATCCACACGCCAGGCCGATGCTATATCGCTGAGCCAAACAGCCAAGTGTGCTTACGACTTCTTAGTTGTAAGCACAACTAGATATGGAGCTCCATGTGTCCTTTAGTGAATCACTAAACATAGGAGTTGTCTTGAAAATCGCCAAACAAAAAAGTTCATTGTAAACTGAGTTCTAGCGTTAAAAGAAAGAAAATTCAGAGAGTGCATGGTTTGATGATAGAGGTGATGATAAAAACTGTCCATGAGAATATTAATAACTAGTAGTTACATGATACCCACAGTACACCAGGTACAGTTCTCATCCTGCTACATAAGTGACCAAATTTAACATCTTCATAACCATTCTTAGGGGGTAGGTATTACTTTTCTCTCCATTTGACAGACAGAAAGACTGAGGCCCAGGGAGGTTCAGTGATCCGCCCTCCATCACCTCGCCCCTGCATAAGTGGCAGAGCTGAGCATGGAGCCCCCAGACTGTGACTGGCTCCTCCTAACGCACAGGGCTCTCCTTGGCCATGGTGACTGGGGCTTCCAGCCTCTTCTTGCGAACCAGCCGTGCTGTCCAAAGAGGCAGAATGGCATCTTTACCTTTTCTGACCGAGGTTGTGCTAGTGAGGATCAGCTGGGCTAGGTCATCTCAAAATCCCAGTGGTTTCAAATTTATTCCGTGCTCCGTCCAAACATCCCTCCTGGGCTGCTGGGTGTCCTGGCATGGGACGTTCCAGCGGTTGGCCAGAAGAGTCCCACAACCCCCCCCCCCCCAAGGCAGCCAGGAAGTGCATCCTGCCATGGACCCACACGCCAGAGAGTAAAACTATTTAGTGACCAGCGCATGGGATACCACAGAGGAGGGGGTGGGGGATGTTAAAGACTTATTTCCTTTGACTCCGGGCTCAGGGGAGGATCGCTCATGTAAGGGGGAGTGGGGAGTTGAGAGCTGAGGGGTTCGAGGGAGCTTGTTTTTGCGGAAGAGGCAGAAGTGAGAAAACTAGTGGGGTCGGGCGGGGGGGGGGGGTCAGATGGTTAAGTCCTTTACAAATGAAAGCAATTTCCATGACAACAATTCAGTTCAAGAGGTCCACAAGGTTCTACTATGTAAGAGGGAACACGGAGGAATCATGCCACAATGAACCCACAGCCTGATTGTCCTTGGGGGTGGAGAAGGGGACAAAAAGTGGCCCAGCAGGGCACCCCGGCAGTCCTGGGGTGCTGACATGCCCCATCCTCTGGTTGGGAGGCTCACCCTTTCACCCGGAGGCCAGCGGACACAGAGAAAACGGAAGGGTGGGTGCCAGTCTGAGCGAAAGCAGGGGTGGGGAGCACGTGGGAGCGCAGAGAGGAGGCGGTGATGGGGGCGTGGCTAAGGAGGGGCCTGTGCTTTGCTTTTTTGGGGAGTTGTATGTGTGTGGCTTGGGCACACGGGTTGGCTGGTTAGGGTAATAGAATACAGTAGGTATTGAACTCTTTCTCCACAGAATCAAAATTCAGATTTGGGGAAAAGAGAACGAAGTCCCACCTGAGGGGGGGAGAGAAGCTGGGCTTTGAAATCACACACTCAGGGCATGGAGGTAGGTTTCCCCTCTGCTCTCTGTGTTTGAACTCCCCTCCCTCAGCCTTCGTGGGCAAAATGGCGGTGAGTCACAGTGCAGCCTGCCGTCCGGCGCACAGTAGGCCCTCTCCATAATGTGCTCCCCTTCCCTCTCCTTGATTAGGGACCATGGCTCTATCTCAGAGGCAAACCGAGTGGCTCACTGGAGCCGGCATTAAGAAGGATTCTGAAGCCCAGTGACCAATGCTGCAGTTGCTGTTGACGTCGGTCCTGGACACGGGGTTGGTGGTGTGTGTGCCACGTGTTTGTCCCAGGTCTAGTCTCCTGCCAGCTGAGCTTTAGTTTATATCACCCCCTTCCCCTTCCATGCTTCCTTCACGCCACTCAGACCGGTCGGGGTCCCATGGCTGCCCACCGGGCCTGCTGGGTGCTGACCAGGAGCATGCCCCCATGCGCCCCCACCTCATCCAGATTTGGTTCTGTCCTTCAAAGACCTGTTCAGTCCCCTCCTCCAGGAGGTTCCTCCCACCCGTCCCCTCCCCTGGCCATTCCAGGACCAAAAGAGGCCATCTTCTCTGAATTCCCAAAGCACTCCCACCCTTCGCAAGGCCCTGGCACTCCCCAGTTGCCTCATGTAGGTGCCAGTGTACATTCAGTACACACGTCGCTGGCTTCTCTTGACTGTAAGATCCCCAAGGGCGTCCATCACCTGCGACCCCTCTGTGACCTGCACACCCGTTGAGCCCAACCGCGCCACCCCTTTCCTGGGGCGGGGAAGCGATTTGGACGCTGTAGTCAGCAGAGTGTGGAAGTGTACCACTTAGGGACATGGGTGTGGCAACCAGAGATTCTGGCCGGGAGTCCCAGCACTGCCACGTGAGGGCTGTGTGACTTTGGATGAGTTTCTTGACCTCTCTGAGCCTCAGATGCCTCTCCTACCAGTCCTCCCTCAAGAGAGCCACTGGGAGTATGCAGCGAGATAACGTGTCGGGGCACACAGTGGGCTCTTCCCACGGGCAGGGGTTGCTCGATGCTCTTGCTGTCTCTGCCCTCTCTCTTGCCTTCTGTGCGTTGCTCTTGCACAACCATTTCAGTGTGATGTTTTCATCCTTCACCGGACTGGTCAACGGGTCTTGATGGGACACCACAGGGCTGGAGCAGCTGATGTCCGGGGAGCTTGGTGCAGGAGAGGGAGGGTGTGCGTCCACTCGAGGAAAAACCCCCCAGTCTAGAGGCTCCCCACTTTAGGCAGCCACTGTGGATAATATCAGTTCAGTTTGCTTTCACCAGGACCTTGCTTTTCAAAGTCCCAGGGGGCTTGTCCAACGGAACACCTGTATGACAAATCCTCTGGTGAAATGCAGTCGCCGTGCCGTTCCGCTCTGTGGTTTTGTGGATTTGCCCGTATTAGGTTCTCTTCGAGCCGGTACTGTTTCCGCAGGACAGCCTCCTTATCGCACATGCCAGCCAAGTCTTGGAGCTCCAGGCCGGCAACATTGGTATTCATGTCAACCCGCTGAATATGTATTCCATTCTGGAAAGATGTTTCCACCTCATGAAAATTAAGTGAGAAAACTAGCGTTACCAGGGTTCGTCTTCTGTCCCCGCCACGTGCCGCCTCGTGCTGCGGCGTTGCTGGCAGACACTCGCCTGTCCTTGATCAGAGGAACAGGAGTGATAAGCATGAGGAAGAAGCCGCAAGTGAATCATCTGGCCAAGGAAACGCGTAATTACCACGAGTGGCAGTCTCCGTAATGAAGCGCCAATAGGGCCAAACCCAGAGCATGAATTACCGGGGGAAAGGGGCGAGGTGGTGTGTCGAGTATGATAATTTAAACTCCGAGCAGCTGGAAAGGGCCGTGCTGTGCTCCAGTGTGGAGGAGGTCTGGCGTGGAATGCCTGGGAGGGGAGGATACTGAGACCGCCCTTCTGGGGAGATGTTCGACATTTTAAGAAAGACCTTGAGATCACTGCCTAGCCCTCCCATTGTACAGGTGAGAAAACCTGAATGGGACCCCCAAAAGCCTCCCCTACGGTGAGCCTGTAGCCAGGGAGGGTCCCTGAATGTCCATCTCTTGCCTGAGGCTTGCCTGCTGTACTGTGCGGTCCCTGCCTCCATCCCCCACCCTCCACTCCCCACCCCACGGCTGTGGAACAGACAGACCAAGCTTGGCTAACAATCCCGTTTCCTAGGGGACGTCGATTTCTAGGCAGAGACGAGAGATTTCTCCTTCTACGAATAGATGGCATTTTGTCTTACTTATTTAGTGAGTTTTTCTGAACAGATGTGTGTGTTCAAAATCCGAAAGGGAAATGTTGAAAATTAGGTCTCCCTCTCCCTCCTCGCCTCCTGCCTCTTTCTTCCAAGGACCCTGTGATTCCCTTGCACCCCTGGGATAACCCAGCACCGTCTCCTCATCTCGAAAAAGGAAAAGCCCAATTTAGTTCAATCACATCAGCCGAGTCCCCTTTACCACAGAAGGTCACATATGCTCAGGTTCTGGGCACGGGGACAGGGACATCATTGGAGAGGCATCTGACTCTGTCCACCACATCGTTACCTGCAAGATAATTTTAATTATTTCGGTGCCCGCGAACTATGTACCTACTTTTAAATGTACCAGAAGAGATCGAAGTAGGGCCTTCATCTCCCGGCCTGGAGAAGCCCAAGGGATGATTTGTCTGGTTTTTGACATTTAAACAGAAAATACAAATACAAATACTCTTGGTAGAGAGATAAAGAATGTAAATGACAGAATGGTACGAGATGGAAAAGTTAACACTGCTCCCTCTACCCCCCCACCCCACCATACTCTGTCCCCAAAGGTTAAGGGCTCTGCAGGGTGAGAGGCTTCCTTCCCTGAAACCCAACCCGTAGGAGCAGAACAAATACCTCAGTTTAGCCCCGGGCAGTGTCTTGTTCACTTGCATCCGCTTTCCTCACGCCCTTGGCCCCCTCTGGACCCGGTGGCCGTAGCACACAGAGATCCCTCTCTCGGGAACCACTCCCTGCGTCCGTGGTTTTGCGCTACGTGGATGGGGTGTCACTTGTTTATTTTTGGAGCCAGTCCCCTCTGGTCGATCACTTTGTCCCCAGCGTGTTATCATCACAGACAGTGCTGCCTGGGTCTGCTTGAATCGTGCATTTAAGACCGCATCTGTGACTGTCTGTGTCGCACGTTGGGTTTCTCGCCCTTTGGAGCAGGGTTGTTCTCTGTGACGGGCCCGTCCCCGGCATTGTGGGATGTTTAACAGCAACCCTAGAGTGACCTACTGGTTATCACCTAGCTCAGTGGTCGGCAAACTCATTACTCAACAGAGCCAAATATCAACAGTACAACGATTGAAATTTCTTTTGAGAGCCTAATTTTTTAAACTTGAACTATATAGGTAGGTACATTCCTTATCGAGGTAGCATGTGGTATTTTGTGGAAGAGCCACACTCAAGGGGCCAAAGAGCTGCATGTGGCTCGCAAGCCGCAGTTTGCCGACTACTGACCTAGCTCAAAACTGGCAGAGCGGAGAATGAAGCCCCCCAGTCTACCCAATAGCCCCCTCTCCCCCCCTCTTCCCCGACCTGTGACAGACAAGAATGTCTCCTCCTGCCATGGCCGGTGTCCCCTGGGAGAGATTGGTCCCTTTGGGAACCGCACAGTTTTCATTTTAACCATTTTATTTATTTATTTTTTATTTTTTACAGAGACAGAGTGAGATTCAGAGATAGGGATAGATAGGGACAGATAGGCAGGAACGAAGAGAGATGAGAACCATCAATCATTCGTGGGTTTTTTTTGTTTTTTGTTTTCATTGCGACACCTTAGTTGTTCATTGATTGCTTTCTCATATGTGCCTTGACCGCGGGCCTTCAGCAGACCGAGTAACTCCTTGCTGGAGCCAGCGACCTTGGGTCCAAGCTGGTGAGCTTTGCTCAAACCAGATGAACCCGCACTCAAGCTCCAACTTCAGAGTCTCGAACCTGGGTCCTCTGCATCCCAGTCCGACACTCTATCCACTGCGCCACCACCTGGTCAGGCAGGGAACCGCACAGTTTTCAGCGTGCTCTTTGCAGTAGTGGGTTTGCTTTATAAACCTGCCCCCAGCGGCTGATGGCAGGCGGCCCAGCGGGCTCTGGCTCCGCTCGAAGGGCAGGGAGGCCACTCATCGCCGGCAGGGAGGTTTGAAAGGAGATGGTAGTTTGGAGTTGGCAGGTGGGAGACGTTGAGCATCTTAAACCTTGTTCTCAGGTTTTAAGCAGTTTCAGGCATAGCGCCTGTTCCTGGGAGGATTTGTCCAAGCTTTGTTGGCTTGGTCTGCAACGTTCTGTGGGCCCGATCCTCCCGGCTCCTCAATCTCTCCCTTCCTTGGCTTGGTTGAGTCCCTTCCTCTCTGCTCTCAGCCTGAAGTTATTTATATTATATTTTATACAATCAACACTCCCAAACGAACACATCACAACCTGGCCCGTAGAGAGCCTGTTTTCCTCTTCCTGGAGTAGAGACAGCTTAGGCCACCTAAAGGCAATGGCACCAGGTGCCCTTGTGTGGGCTCAGCTTATGCTAATTTAATTAACCCTCACAAGCCCACCCTGCTATTATCTTATCCCTGTTTTACAGGGGGGTAAACTGAGGCTCATGGAGGACATGTCGCTTGTTCCAGGCCATATAACCTGTGAAGCTGGGATTTGAATCCAGGGACGCTGCTACCTCTGGCAGCTGGTGCCCTCAATCATTGTATTAGGACCGTGTGATTTTACAATGATGCTCAGACGGACAATCACAATAGTTGACCTTTGTCGCATCGGCCACATGCCAGGCTCTGTTCCAGGTCCCGCACACATGTTAACACATTCAGTCCTCAGCGTATCATCCACACTTTGCAGGTAGAGTTCAGGACACAGAGAGGTCAAGTAACTTAATTGAGGTCACACAACAAAGGAGTAGCCAAGCGTGGGTTGAAACCCAAGTGGCTCCAGGTGGCCTGGGTGACACTATCATGCCACACCCTCTCTGGACAGAAGCAAGTCAGGTTTCTAAAACTGCAACCGCCTCGGCCGTCATCCCCTGGGGACTCTTCCCAAGGCTCGTGGAGGAGTTCATCCTCAAGTCAGGCTGTTGATTTACCGGGGCACGTTTTGATCACCCCATGATAATCCATCATGCTTTATGTACCCCTTATATCAAAGGTATACCTTGTTAGCAAGAGGCAGCCTGGGTAAGGCAGGGTGTTTTTCTCATAGGTGATTGTTTCTTCATTAGAATCTACGAAGTTGGTATATTTGGAAATCCCACAGCTGGAATGCAATGGACACCGCCCACGAATCCTGGCTGGTGTGGGGCCCTAATTCATTCTTGGAGCCTGTTACGCATTGGAATCACCAGTCGCCCCAGCTTCGGAGCAACAAGCAATTCTAAAGTTTGTTTTCAACTTTCTGTTCTTACTGATTGATGAAACCTTACTACCTTGGAAACGATGAAACTCCAGGCAGACCAGGAGACAGAGAGACTATGTTAACACCACACATCCCCTCCCCAGTTGCAGAAATGAAACGTGACAGTGACAGCCAGTGCGTCTGTAGCCTGCTCCCCAATCTCCTTTCTTTCTCTCTTTCCCCTGAGAAAGTTACTGCCAAAATTTACCTTTATTATTTTTTTAAAGTGTGCTATCCGAGTATGTAATCACGAATGACATAAAACGTTCTGCACGCTTGAAGATGACACAGAAAGCGTCTTGCTACACATGTCCTTCGGCAACGTGTGTGTGTCTTGCTACCTTCGTCAGAGTCGGCTGGGCTCACACACCGCCACAGTTCATTTTTCATGGCTGTGTAGTATCCCGCTGTGGGAGCAGATCACAGTATATTCATCTGTTCTCCTGTTGATGGACGGGTTGGCTGCTTGCCATGTTTCACAGTGACAAGCTGGGTTGAACAGCGGCTTGCCTAACTCCTCATGTGCCAGGGCAAGAATTTCTCTGGAGCATCTACATAGGTTTGGAATGGCCACCTTTAGGGCACGTGGTAGACAGAGTTGAAGATGGCCTTTGACGTCCCCTCTCTCTGATGTGGGATCTCTGGGACCGTGAATGTGAAGGATGTCACTCCTGAGATTGGGTTCTATTTTCTGGCACAGCCAGCTGGAAGGAAAGGAGGTTATCTGGGTGGGCGTGATCTAGTCGGTGAACCCTGTCGATCAAATGTGGATCAGAGACTGAGACGTTCGAATTGGAGTTTTAGAGAGACTATCCATGAGGGAAAGACTTCCTCGCTGGCTTTGAAGTCGGAGGGGGTCTGTGGCAAAGGGCACAGCTGGCCTCCTGATGTCCAGCAGGGAACCTGGGAACCTCAGTCTTATCACCACACAGCACTGGGTGCTGCCAGCAGCCTGAGCTCACTCACAGGAGACCCTGAGAGCTCCAGATAAGAACACCGTCAGCTGACACCTGATCCCATCCTTGTGAGAGCTGGGGACGCACAGCCCAGACACGCCAGGCCAGGACGTCTGACCCCACGGAAACTGTCAAAGAAATCGGCAGTCCATTCACACGGTTGTACAACCATCCCCGCTCCATCCATCTCCAGAACCTTTCCCTCTTCCTCAGCTGAAACTGCACCGGTTAAAAATGGGCATTGTTTTAAGTTGCCCTGTTTTCAGCAATTTTGTAAACGGCAGTGGAAAAATGAATACAATTTCCAAAGCTGTAATGCTTTTCACAGAAGTCATTTTGCCAGAGTCCTTTCACTGGTTTGCCGGGTGCTGCATTTGTTACTCTGTAGCAGAGAAGAACTAAAATAGCTCAACCTGTGTTTTCGTTCTCCTGTGGAGGTTTCACGCAGGTAGCAACTTCAGGAAGAATGGGGAAGTAGTTTCTAACCAGAATCAAACGTTCTCATTCCCTTCCCCCTCCCCCTTACATATATAATTTGTTGCTTAGAAACACTTTTACTCCCCCCTCCCGCCCCCATTTTACCTTTTAAATGGCTGTGACAGAACAGATGGGAGGGAGATGTTAGGTATTCACCTGAAAGGTTTTTATGAACCGGAACAAATGTGAAAATGTTTTCATTTCTCGCGTTTTGGAACTGGTGACCTGCAGCCAGGCAAGATTTGTTTCTTTTTTCTTTTCTTTTCTTTAAAAATTGATTTTCATTTTATTTGATTGGTTGCTGTAGTGTATAAGATCAAAATCAAGAAAATGACGGTAGTAAGACAGTGAAGTAGCTAGGCATCTTTTGTTTACACGGGATTGAAACTCTAACTCAAAAAAGATTGGCTCATGAAACTGGGATCTCTGGGAGGAACAGCTTCAGGCATGGCTGGATCCAGGAGCTCAGATGAAGGCATTAGGACTTGGTCCCTTTCCATCCCTTCGCTCTCTGTTCCCCTCTTTATTTCAGGCTGCCTCTTCAAGGAGTAGCCTGTGGCAATCGAGATTTACGTCATCCTTGTAGTTGGCGATGGAAAGAGAACTTCTCTTTTCCGTCATTTCAGTAGAAATGACAAGATTGAGTCTCGCTGGATTTTGGGGATGGGGGGTTTACGTACCTGCCTGTGAACTCATTACTGTGGCCAGAAGTTTGGATAGTGCTGATTGGCCAAGTCTGGGGCATGTGCCCAACCAAACCTAAGGAAAATTGAGGTGTTGTTAGTGGAACGTGTAGGGAATTGATCGCTGAGCACAAGGACAATGGATATTTAATTCAGCTGAGAGGCTGTCACCAAGGTTATGAGTTTGACTCTTCTGAGACCTGGAGAGCTCTGAGCAGTGGCTTTCAGCTGGACTCCTGACTGGGCCAGCCCATGCCACAGTGATAAAGATTTAGGATGTCTGTTTGTAGGGAGACTCAGGACGGTTTCTCCATTCATCAGCGAATGCTGCCAGACTCCCTGTTCACTCACGATTCCTCATTACAGGTGAGAGGGCGTTTCTCTGGTGTGCTGCTTGATTGAATCGATTCAGAGTAAAAGATGCGAGAGCAGTTCTAAAAACTGGCCGCAAATTTTTGACATCTGCCCATGGAAAGATGTGGGTCTGTGTCCTCTCCCCTCAAATCTGTGGCTGCTCTGACCTCTCCATGTGCTGGAGGTGGCCCTGGGACATCTGAGGCTAGGTGCCTAAAGGATATGCAGTCGGTGCTCTAGGAACGACCTCTGGCTTTGAGATACTCAGCCCAGTCGCCAAGCCATGGGAAGAACCACGTGGCAAGCACTCAGGTGCTGACAGCTGAGCCTTCTAGCCATCAAAGCCCCGGCACTCGACATGTGAGAGAAGGAGTGTCCAGGTGGGATAACCCCCAAGTGTTAGAGTCAACCCAGCCCTTCGTGTCTCCCAGCCTGAGCCCTCCAACTTCACGGGGATGGATGGCCCACCCGCGCTGCCCCTGCTCTGAATTCCCGATCCACAGGACCCTTGAGCTGTGACAAAGTGGTGTTGGCGCACGACAAGAGACGTGGGGGCCATTCCTTACACAGCGAAGAACCAGGACAGGTGTGCTGGCTGGTGTTGCTGGCTGTTATGTTGGCCGTATCGGTTGGGCAAAGCAAGCCAGGAACGGCAGCAATGAAGATACTCTACGTGTACCACTTGACCTGGTCATTCCACTACTGCAAATCTATCAGAACAAAAGAACCTCACACAAGAACAATGGGCCCAATGTTATACACAGACGTGTCCATTGCAGTGCGATTGGGGATAGTCAGAAATTGGAAACAACATAGCTTTCTAACAATGGGGATACGATTCCTTTGGAGAATAATTATGGCCACCATCGAGGGCTTGCTGTGTGCCAGGCACAGGGGGCAGGCTGCCCCTCTGTCATCTTTTACTACCTATTTCGATGGGCTCCTGGCAGCCTTGGGGGTAGTAGTGACGACCCCAGCTCCCCTGGCACACGCACGTGACCTTGAGCCTGAGAAAGCTTGTCCCCGGTCCGTGGATGTCAGTTGTCAGCCTCCTGATTCCAGAGCCGTGCTGTTCAGAATCAACACGAGACTGATCCAAGGTGGGAGAACGATCTAGAAAGCCTGGGTAGAGCCATTCAGTGGTGGGTTAGGCTGTCTTTACAGATAAGGTGCATGAGGAGTTTTTAATCGTTGGAGAAAGTGTCCGCGCTAGGTCAGGAGGGACAGGCCGAGTGAGTGCTGTAGGTACAATAAGATACCACTGATTAGAACTGTGCATAGAAAAGAAGTTAAGAAGAGTGCCGACCCGTGAGTGAGTGGTGGGAGTGTGCACACGTGAACCCCCCCCCCCAAACTAAGCCTCTCCACACTGTCAACTTTTCTGTCAGAAGCAAATGCCACAGAAGAAGAAAGAAAAAAGGACAGACAGGGAGGGAACAAAAGTCAGCAATAGTCAAGTAGAATTAAATGATGAAATGACAGAGCTAAAATTGCTTGTTAGTAAAAAAAAAATTTGAGATTTCAGTCTCTCAGTCATGGCAGTGTGGCTCGCGGTGACTGTATTGAACAGGGCAGGGTTGGAGGTGACCCCTCGGGGCTCCCACACATGTCTGCCTGGGTTCTGGTCTTTCTCCACTTTCTTGCTGTGTGACCGTGGGGAAGTTACTTAACCTCTCTGGGCCTCCCTGTGAGATGCGGTTATTGATGGCAACAATACTCCCTCAAGTTGTGAGAATGAAATGAAGAGCCCCAGGCATGGTGTCAGACACGTGATGCCATAGTGAGGTGACCTTGTGGCTGTGCCCCCTCAGTACTTTGCAAAGTGTGTGAAGTTGACTTGCAGCTGTGACTTAGCTGGTAAGTATCCTAAGGAGCCAGTCCTAATAGATGTGCAAACAGTGAACCACGTCTAGGAGGCAGTGTCGCTTAGTGGCTAGGAGCACGGACCCTAGACCTTGACTTGGTTCAGATCCCGGCTCTGCAACTTGATAGCTGTGTGACCTCGGGAAGGTGATGATCTTTGTGCCTTGATCTTCATTCGTAAAATGGGGTTGATTGGTCATGGTACATATAAGTGGCTATCCATATCAGTACCTGTTCCCTGGAAGGTTTTATATACGTGATTGCTTTATTTTTTAATTTATATACTGTTAACAAAAGCTATATCCCCCCTACCCCCAGCCCCATTAATACTGCTAATTCAGATGTAAAACCAACCCTTCAGCACCATGAACGTCATTGGAACTCTTAGGAACAGAAGTTGCAACGGGTAGAAATGTACCCAGTCCTGCCCGTGGATGTGTTTTGTTTGGCTTGCTTACTGTTTGGCCCACAGAGAATTGAAAAGAAAAATGGGGTTAGTTGCCAAAGTTTAAAAATAGAGAGGTTTCAAATAAAAATCCAGATTTTTAGCTTTTCTCGAAAAAAATTGTGCATGTACGCCACTCTGGGCTGATCTTTCCAGCTTGGCAACAGTGGGTTGGAACCAAAGAGCTGCTCCCACCCTGCCCCTCGCCCCTCACCCCTGCTATCCCTTTCACATGGGGTGAACTCTGCAGTTAACCATAGTTCCCACCACTCCCTTTTGCCTCACTGCTGACCTGCTTCTCTTATTTGGCTCACCAGCCTAGCCCCTGGTGGCATTTGAGTTTGGAAACCCTGGGGTTCTTATTTGTATCTGAAGGTAGATACAAGAGCCAGTGTAAACTCCATTGTGGAGGTGGCTTTTGTGGGAGAAACTCAGGGCCTTTGGGGTTGAAGCCGTGGGCCTGGGTCTGTGTCAGAGCCCACAGGCTTGTCCGTGAGGGTGTCGGCTTCCTGGCCCACATCCTTCTCGAGCATTCTCCCCTCAGCCATGCCAGGTTCATCCCACAGAACCCTGGCGCCATCCCTGACTCCTTCTCCTGACTTTTCACCCCTCATCCACTCGCCTGTGCCTTCTGAACACGTCCTGACTCAGTTTACTCCTCGCTCGCACCCCAACTGTCTGCTGCCTCCCTGCCCCCCCCCCCCCCCGTCACTGTTCTAGTCCCAGCGCTGCAGCCAGAGGGGCACATTGAAAAAACAAAAGAATTAACAGACTTTATTATTTTCTTTTAGAGCCGTTTTAAGTGTACAGGAAAATGAGCAGAAAGCACAGTGTTCCCATATTTGTACCCCCTCTTCCCCAGCCTTCCCTGTAATTAACAGCTTGCATTAGTAGGGAACATTTGTTACAGTCGGTGAGCCAATGGTGAGACATTATTACTAACAAAAGCCCACAGTTGATACATTAGAGTTCACTCTCTGGGTTGTACATTCTGTGGGTTCTGGCAAATGCAGGATGGCACGTATCCACTGTGCCACGGTGTCGTCGAGTCCTTTCATGAAAGGCCCTGAAGGTCCTCTGTACTCTGCCTGTTCATCGTCTCCCCACCAAAAAAACCCCACCCAAAACAAACCCCCCCCCACACACAACAAAAACCTGCCGCAGCCACTGATCTTTTTACTGTCTCCATTCAAAGTTTTGCATTTGTCAGACAGTCACACAGGGTGTGGCCTGTTCCGATGGGCCCCTTTCACCCTTTCACTTAGTGATGTGCGTGGAAGGTGCCTTCGTGTCTTTCCGTGGCCCAGTAGTTCATGTCCACTGATGCGTGGTATTCCTTCATGCGGGCGCGGCACGTGGTCCATCCGTTCCCCCTACGGAAGGGAGTCTTGGTTGCTTCCAAGTTTCAGCACCATCTACCACACTTGCTGCTGTTTTCTCTGTGTTGCTTTTTTGTCCCTGGCTTGCCTGTTTTGGCCCTCCGTTCTTTTTGCTGCTTCTCTGGTCTTAGTTAAACATTTTCTGTGATTTTGGTTTTTTTTTCTTCCTCGCTTAGAGGAGCCGTTATATTTCTTTTGCTCTTTATTTCGTGGCTGCTCTTGAGTCGGCAGTATCGTTTACAACTACTCCCAGTCAGAGAGAGCCCTGTCAAGCCCAAGTCAGGCCCCCTCCTTCTTCTGATTGGAACCCATGAGGACTCTTCACCTCATTTGGATAGGAGTCCTTGTGGTGTGGCCCTGGGCTCCCTCCTTGCTTGTGTTCAAAGCCACAGGGCACCTCCCACCTCTGAGCCTTTGTTCCCTCTGCTAAGAGTGCTCTTCTCAGATACTCGTGGGGCCAACACCCTCACCTCCTGGATCCCGCCACCCCAATGTTACAGGCAAGGACACTAAACACAGAGAGGTGATGCAACTTGCTTAAGGTCACACAGCTGCTGCCGAGGGCCAGTCTGGGATTTGAGCCCCAGTCGTGTGGATATAAAGCTGAGTCCTTATCACGACACTGATGAGCGTGGCTCTGAGTGTCCATCCTGGGGCCTGTGGGCCGTGGGCGGCGACATGCAGGGAAGTTCATGAAGGCCACCGGTATCACCCTGGGGTCCTGTTCCCTCACTTTTAAGTAATGTCCTCAACTACACGGTCCCAGATGGCCCACCTCCACTCCCACATTATACTCAATGGGAAAGCACAGAGAAAAATGTGGAGGACACGCCCCTCTCCTCTGTCATAACTTTTGCTCAACTCCCATTGGCCAGAATATAATCACATGACCAAACCTAGCTGCAAGGGAAGCAGCAATATGTAGTTTCCTCTGGGAGGCTAAATTTTAGGGTCTTTATGGAAGGAAGACAGAGGGGACTTGGAAGTTTCTGCCACAACCTTGTGATTATCTATTTTTCTAAGACATTAAAATAAATATCACTGAAAAACCTTTTCAAGTGCCTTCATGTACCACCTGTAATCATTTGGTGTGTATGCCACACCTGAGAAAACAATGTTATAAGTCATCATCCTATGGGATGGTCACCCTTGTTGGAACCCTCGTCTTGTTGGAGGAGAGACATACGCTTTCTGTTCCCAGATGTGGGACAGGCTGCATTTAATTAGTGCCTCTGGGGCAGAGTGGGCACTTCTCTTCACAGAGTGGAGAACTCCCTGTCTACCCCAAATATGTCGGCATGCTTCTGAAGACTGACAAGAACCAACTGCCTCCTCTCCACTTCATCCTCCCGAGTTTCTCCAGGATCTGCTGCCACAGTGGTCAGACGTGGGCAGGAGCTTAGACCATGGGGTTTCATTTCAGCTCCGACAGGCCCTTGTGAGCGGATTTGCTGATGTCTTTGAACTGCACGCCCTCAGCGTCTCCTGCTAAGGCTGGGGATTGTCTTAGCATGGATGCGTCAGCTGGAGCCCGTAACTGGAGTGCTGATGGGAAGCAGGAGGCCAATTTTAATGATTTATCAGTGCTGTGTGTGGTGGCAGCCACATGTCCCAAAGCCGGGGAAAGCCTGTCTGTTAAGAGCTAATGATCTAAGAAGTCCTGACATCAAGTAAAACCTTGAGTGAAATTCCATGGTGTTGCAGACTGTTAATTCTTTATTAGGTTTTTCTAAGACTGAGATAAAAAAAGCGTTTTATCTTTTTTGAGGTGTGCCTTAACATGTCGTTGCATTTTATGGATACATTGATCTTCATTTGGCTGATCTGGGGCAGGTGATGGAGATTTCTGTGCCTGGGTGTGGGGAACCACTTCCCGACACTGTGCCAACCGGTTATTTTTGTCTGGGTAGGGGATGTCAAGTTTGAAAGATGAGGCAATGTCAACGTGGGCAAATGAGGACCCATGTTTATGTTTATTTATGTTCCCTCCAAGCTGGCTGGTGTGGTGTTCCTGTCTTGCCATGCGTGTTTAAGAACTCCTTCCTCCACTGAGGTTAGCGACTGTGCTTGGAGGTTCTGTCTGAGACAGCCTCGTCACGGGCTTTATGGTTCGAGGAGTTCAAAGTTCCAGGCTTCGCTAGTTTTGTGCTAGGATTGTTGTCTAAGTGGCAATGCACTGTGTAGAGTCTGGTGCCGGGGATGTGAACTGAGATGCCCGCAAGGGCCAGGCACCGGAGGTGAGGCCGTGACTCAGGTGTGCCAGCTCGGGGCTGCGGTTCACTGCCTGGTCCTGTGGTGACGGATGCCGCTTGTCTCCACACAGGGATGGGGGGTGCGGTCCACTGTTGCCAAGTCCTCTTATTTTTGCAACCCAGGCTGGAAAGGGGGGCTGTGATGAGAAATACAGGAAATAAGTCTCAATGAAAAAGCACAATGCAAGCTTCACAAAGCACACAGGCCGTATTGAGCTCTTGGAACCTCAGGTTTTAGCAGATGGTACGTGAGGCTTATTCATTCCCTGTCTAGCCGGGACTCCTCCCCGGAGCTCTAGACATCTCTATCTGACTGGTCCACATGACGTCTCTCCCAGATGTCTCACGGGCATCTCCTGCCTCCCGGGTCTCTGTCCTGAGCCCTTCCCTCCCCCACGGCTTTCCTGTTTCTAGTCAGGCTGAAAAGACTGGACCCATCCCTGGTTCCTCCCCTTATATCTTACCATAGCCATCAGCAAATCTGGAGGCTCTACCTCCCAAATATATGCAGACAGTGGCCCCTTCCCCCCGCCTGTCTGCCTCATCCAGCCCCCCCCCATATACCCACCGCCATCACTGCTCGTCTGGACTGTTGCAATAGCCTCTGCTTTGGTCTCCTTGCTTCTCCCCAATCTGAGCAGCCCTGCTGACTGTGCATTGGACCACGTCTTTCCTTTGCTCAGAATGCTCCAATGGCTTCCTTCTCATTCCAAGTAAAAGCCAGTGTCCTTAAAATGCGCCTAAATAGTCAGGCTTCCCTGTGACTTCTATGCCTGGGTCTGCTCTGGTCCTACTGCTGTCTTCACTGTGCTTCTGCCACAGGACATTTGTACCTGCTGTTTCTACTTCCTGGAACCTCATCCTTTCTCTCAACTGCACCTCTTCAGAACTATGTCAGCAGCTCTTGCCCAGAGGAGGGTCCGGGCCAACCTGTGTAATGTAACCACTCCCCCACCCCCCATAGCTCCCACCAATTCTCTTTATCCTGTCTTTTCTTTATTTTCCTTTGCGGCCCTTGGTACTGTCTGACACTCCAAACATTTTACTTATTTATTCTGTGAACCATCTTTCAGCTCCTACGAGGCCAGGGACTTTTTTCTGGCACCTGGAGAGGGCCTGTGTTTAGACTCAGGAAGGTCTTATTATGACAAACCCATGGATTTATATGGGTTCCCATGTTCAATCTATTCCAGTGGGTACACTTTTTGGATTAGGGAAACTTTTTAACCTTTATGTGCCTTGAGGTCTTTCCCGGAAAGTCGGGATGAAGGCAGCATTGAGCTCACAGGGCCGTGGCTGGATTGCCTGGATTAATGTACAGAAAGCCCTAAGGACAGCATCTGGCGTGGCTGAGACCGCTGTCTCTGCAACCGTCATCTTCATCCGGGACAGCGGGAAGGTTGCTCCCTCACGAGCCTGGCGCTAGGTGTGGTGGCTGTCGGCGCGACCTGCCTCTAGGCTGGGGCAAGAACACCTCCAGGGGGGTGCCTGGCTTCCGCTAGCATGGCTGAGCACCCCAAGAGGACTGGGTGGGGAAGCCACTTCTGCTGCAGTCACAGGCCCATTCAGACTCAAGAAGAGGTCACTGACCCCTCCTGTCCACAAGTGTGTCAGTGTCCATTGTATGAAGGGCAACCAGGGTGACTATACTGGCACAACCACATTTGGAAAAGGCCACCGGCTGTGAGCTATGCAAAGCCACCCTTTGCCCTGTCTACGCGTTTAGCCAGATGGACCAGCGGGCAGGGATGTGGCTGGTGGGAGCCCCGGCTGGAGATGACCATGTGGAGTGTTGCAGAATCACGGAGGGCAGCTCACTGCTTCGAGATGCTGTCTCCCCAAGTCCCCACAACAACCACTGTCCCCCTTTTATAGATGAGAAAACAGGTTCCCAAGCAGGGATGGTTGGGCTGGAACCCAAGTGTTGGGGTTAGACTCCCTCCCTCTAGTTAGATCCCTGCCCTCCCCCTGGGAGCTGAGGCTGCTCTGTTTGCTCTGAAAGCTCCTGGATACAGGACTCCATGGGGCTGCCTCTCAGTGGCCACTTGGTCCAGTTACCATGACAACAGTGCCCAGACACTCAGAGAGACTCTTTGACCTTCTGTCTCCCCCCCCGCCCCAGGGGTTCAGGCGCTTAGTGAGCAGCGAGAGGCACCGTGCCCACGTGGGCTTCGGAAGGCACTCCACCCCACCATGCCGCCGTTGGGCTTGTCGATCTGAGGAAGGGTCTCACGATGGGTCCACGACTGGAGGCGTGGCCTGAGCAGGAATAAAAATAAAGCATGATGTCACGTCAGGTGGTGGCCCACATCCCGAGGTCTGGTGTCCGAGCCTGTTCAGTGATCCGCACCTATGTCCAGGGTGTCTTGACTCTTCAATAAAAGACCTGCTTGGGGTGGAAGTTTTCTGGGCTATTCTGGTATTCTGGGAGGGTGGGCTACGTCCCCATCACATCGTCTTAGGCATAACTGCGTGTGACAAATGTGTGTGTGTGTGTGTGTGTGTGTGTGGGGGGGGTGTTTCCAGAAGAATTCTCTAGCCAGAGGGAAATGCCCACGTCAGGATGTTCCTGGCTCTTTGGCGCTCACCCTGTGGGGCCTCCCTGTTTATTAGTCAGTCATAGGGGATCGGGCCAGTGTTATAAAAGTGGGACCTTTATAAACCTGGCTTGTGAGGGGTGGCAGCTGGCACTCGGGACTGGTTGGTCACAATCAAAGTGGATTGGGGTTTAAAGGGACTGAGATGGAGATGGAAAGCCTTCCGTTCACTAAGCCGATGCGGGAGTCGACTGCAGCTATGTGCTTTCCATTTGCGGAGCTGGCACGACTTGTGGCACCTCTAGCTGCCCACACCCAGGGTCCGGCCGCATCTTCTCTCTCCCTCCCCTGGGGCCAGGTGCCACCGGGTCTTGCCCAGAACCTGCTGCAGCCCCTGTTGCACCTGTTTTGTGCCCGTCTGTACCTTTGGCTGTCTTCACGGGACCTGAATGAGCCCTTGGACATGTAAACCACGTCACCACTCCTTGGCTCAAACCCCCATGCTGTGCATGGCAGTTCAGAGGGTAGGTGGCAAGGGCAGGGGTGGTACTAGGGGAGGATCTGATGTATATTTTTTTAGACACCTGAGATTTCCTGCCTGGCCAGGGGCCTCACGAGAAGCAGCCCAGAGAAGAGGGGGTAGTATCTCCCTTGGTGAGTCACGCCGGACTTGACTTCTGGGGACGGCTAGGTGAGGGTTGTGCCGGATCAGAAGTACATTCAGTCCGAAGTGACAGGAGCAAGGCCAGAATCAAAAAGTGTTCTTGGCCTTGCTCAGTAATAGGGAGTGGTGGGGACTGTGGCAAAGTGGAGTCCCTGTGCTCTGCTTGTAAGAGACTGCCCAGCCCCCACCGGCTGACTCATGACAATGTGCGTCTGCTGCGGCCCAATGTCCCAGTGTTTCTTTTAAAGAGAAGCCAGAAATCCAGCCTTGCGGGCTCTCCCTGGCTGCAGTTTTGAAGATTGCTATGGACGTCCGGGTGTTACCGTACCTGACGTGTGTCCACCATGGAGTCACTCGCTTGGACGCTCTGACTCATCTCGGCATTGGGCAGCGAGCCCTTCACGCTGGCTCATGTGTCCTCTGACGTGTCCCTGTCATTTTTGGAGTGCTTTCCTGTTTCCTGGCAGAAGCTATCCCAGGTTCATCTGCTGCGTTTCCTGTTCCAGACCTTGGAACCAATCACTTCTCCCAAGGAGACTGGATTTTGAGCTCTCATTTTTCAGGGTTGGCGCTAGACCCACGTTCGGAAGGAAGGCTCCTCTGCAACCCGACCAGTTCCTGGGGTGGTCCTTGGGGCCGACGTGTGGGCACCGTTAGGAGGGCACCAGGCTGAGAGCCACCATCCCTGGGGGAGGTTGGCCTCTGCTCCCGGGGCCTGTGGGGCTGATGAACAGCATGGCTAATGCGTGTGGACGGTTGCATTCCACGGGGGCGGCCACCCAGGAGGTGTCTGAAGTGCACTTTCTCAGAGAGCTGCTCCTATAGGTGTCACCTCACAGAAACCTGTCAAGACATGGGTGCGGATGTTGAGGGACATCAGAGGCTGTCTGTCTTGTGGCTTTCATCCCCATGGTCTTGTCTGTCACCGCAGAGCTACGGGGTGGACCCAGGATGGGGGGCTGTGTCTGCCCCCCCCTCCGCCTCAGTCATCCCCAGTCCATTGACTGTGACCGATGGCGAGATCTTCCGAGGAATCTTCTGCTTACGCTGGCAGCCACTGCCCATGCCCCTGCCATGCGGACCACGGGGCACTGCCCATGTGGAAGAGGGCTGCCCATGCTGAGGACACAGGTTCTGCTTTCTCTTCTCACCTGTGCGCTGGAAGTCGGAGGGTCTGGGCTTCTATCCTGGCTTGGCTTCAGACCCGCCCGGAACCGTGGGCCAGCTCCCCAACCTTACTATGCCTCAGTTTCCTCATTTGAAAAGTGGAGACAGTAGAAAGACCCACTTTGGGGGGTTCTCATAAGTGAATACATACAGATCCCTTAGAGCTGTGGTCCCCAACCCCCGGGCCGTGGACCGATACCGGTCCGTGGCCATTTGGTACCGGTCCGCAGAGAAAGAATAACTTACATTATTTCTGTTTTATTTATATTTAAGTCTGAATGATGTTTTATTTTTAAAAAATGACCAGATTCCCTCTGTTACATCCATCTAAGACTCACTCTTGATACTTGTCTCAGTCACGTGATACATTTATCCATCCCACCCTAAAGGCCAGTCTGTGAAAATATTTTCTGACATTAAACCAGTCCGTGGCCCAAAAAAGGTTGGGGATCACTGCCTTAGAGTGTGACTGAGACCCAGCGAGGCTCGTAAACATGGACATTGATGATTAGGGGAATCTGTGTTCTGGGCTGGCGTGAACATCCATGGATTTTTGTTGCATGGGATAGTGCGTTTGTTTTTTGCCCTCCCCCCATTTTATTAACTTTCCTCTCTTTCTTGACCTCCCTCCCTCCCTCCCTCCCTCCCTCCGGTAGGAACAATGGTGTCTATGCATGCCACTCCCAGAGGGGCCCTGCCCTTTGCTCCAAGCTTTGCTGTCTCTGTCTTGGCATTCTTAATAATTTTTGAGCAATCGAGCCCTGCCTTCTCATGTTGCACCAGATTTGTAAAGGGTGTGGTCCAGCATGTTAGTCCTCAGTCCCCAGCCCCAGCCCCAGCCCCAGCCCCAGTCCAGGCGGTTTGTGTGTGTGTGTGTGTGTGTGTGTGTATGTGTGCACACATGCGTGCGACCGTGCACAGAGAACTCTGGTTGGGCTCGTGGGGTGGACTCAATTTCGTTGTTTCCCAGAAAGTCTCGTTTCGATTTGGAGTCCAGCGGCCGTCCCAGTAGCTGTCCAGGCTATTGTGAACCTTGACATGCTGGGTGGGCATCTGAGCATATTAACAAGTCTCACTTTCTAGGGACGTGGATATTTTGGGACGTGGATATTTTGCCAAGGATGAGCAGCCACATGGCTCCTCTGGAGCTGTTGGTTTTACTGATATATGCGATCAGCTCTAGACAGTGGGGGCCCAGGCCCTGCCCTCCCCCCACCCCTTTCTCAGAAGCATGAACGGTGCCTTCTGCCCTGGGGGAGGGGTGGAGGAAGCTGGGGCTGGAGATAGCTGACCCTTCTGCCCCAGAGGTGGGCAGGGCTGCCCGGGCTTCCTGTGGCATCTTGCCCTGTACAGAGTAGGCTCCTCCTGCACACAGGCTGGGGTGTGTGTGTGTGTGTGTGTGGGGGGGATCAGCCACTTCTGCCAGCAAAACCAAACTAGCGAGGTCCTGAACCCCGCAGATCCTCTACAAGGAGAACAGCGTGAGGTCATGAACCCTTGTGAGAGAGGCACAAAGATCTTTTCTTCCTGCCCAAATCAGTGACGTTGCCCAGGAGGCTGCTGTCATTTTTTTTGGCTAAGTTCTAGGGTTTAAGAGTTGGGAGGGGCTACTCTTTCTTTGGCGCTAATGACGGGATGGGATGGCGGGGGGGGGGGGGGGTCGGCTGATCTCTCGCAGATTAGAACGGGCAGGAGCTGAGGAGGGACTTGTGTGTGCTGAGCGGCTCTCCCTGATCTCGTGGCTGTACCGCTGGACTGCCGGCTGGCTGGACCAGGAGACGCGCCCGGGCTGGCGAGGACGCGGTGGGCACTGGACTCGCAGGTGGGGTTGGGGCCGCTCTGTGGATGGGGCTGTTTGGCACCAGCTCGACTGGCTGCAGGGCCCAGGCAGGCGTGCACACAGGGACGCAGGGGTCTGGGAGGGCGGCACGCTCACACTTTGCAGGGGAGACACCGTGCCGGGTGACAGTGCCATGTCTACGTGTCTGGTGCAGAGAATGGGCAGCTGTCTTCTGCCCAGCCCTCTTCATTTCCTCCTGCTCACTTCACTCCGTGTCACCTGCCGGGCCAGCTTGTGTGTGGGTGCAGTTCCTATCCTCCAGTCGTGTTGGTGGTCTTTTCCTCCGTGGGTCTCAGAGGTGGCTTTCAGAGCACATCTCTCAGAGGCTGGTGAGGGTAACGAGCGTCCACCCACACGGCTGGGCTCAGAGTCTGGCTCTACCCTGTCTAGCTGTGTGGCCTTGAGCAGTGACTTCACCTCTCTGTGCCTCCATGGCCTCCTGCCATGGAGCTGACCTCAGTACCTGCCGTCGTAGGGAGAGATGTGAATGAGAATGGCTTCATTCACATCAAGTGCTTGGAAGGGCACCTGGACTGGAGTGGATGCCAGGTGAATACCAAATCCTCTTACTCAGATTCATCTGGGGCGTCCCGTCGCCTCCTGTGTGTGCCCCTAGAAGGAGGCGCTGTGCCTTCACCCGCCGTGGGTCGTTGATGTGTGGAAGCACCGGGCAGCGTGCTCACGGGGCCGCCGACTAGGCTTTCCGGCTCCTGTCTCGGCCTCATCCTGGATAGTGAGCAGAGTGCTGGGTCTCGGACACAGTCCTGCCATTTGCACGCTGCGTGGCCTCTGGCAAGATCAGCTCCGGGGCCACCAGGCAGGGTGGGTGGGCTTTCCAGTGAGGGGCTCTGCATCACCCCTGCGGCATCAGGGAAGCTCCAAGCGGGTCTCTATTGGCGTTCCCTGTTTGGTATTCCTGACTTGAACAACTCAGAACCCGCATTCCTCGGTCAGTGGAAGTGCCAACGTGAACCAGGAGACATGTGCGGTTCAGATGTTCCCTAAAACAGCGTGTCTCCAAGTGTAGGCTTGAAGCCCGCCTTGCATCCAGCAGAGGGTCCATATGGCATTTCCATACAATGCGCTGCTCAGTTGCCGCGGGGCATGCAGGCACCGATAGATAGGAATTTCACAATGAGGGTGTTGAGTGGAAGGTCAAACTGAGGAAGAATGGAGTAGAAGACTACTCGTACGACGTCTAAAAGTCTAGGAATGATGCCGGTTAAGGTAGCGCAGTGAGGTGGTGATCATAGATTGTAAGTTGCAGTAAACACAGATGCGACCTTGATGGACCTCAAGTTCAGGAAGGGAATGTGGTTGGAGAGGGAGCACAGGGGCCTTCAGCTGTCTTTGTGATAGCTTATTTCTTCACCTGGGGGGGGCACGGTAAGTGTCCATTTATTGTATCGCATATTGCATTCATTGTATCAAACAGCCTTTTGTAACAAATCTTAAAAGTATCACGTAATATATTTAAAATATTTTGTTTGAACAACATATTTGTATGGCTAAGGAAAATAAACCTGAAATGTTCCGGAACTAGATATCCTCCCCAGCACAGACCCTCTAGGACCCCCTGCCCCTGGAGTGTCCCCGGAGGCCATCAGTGTGACCTTGGTCTCTCCCAGGCAGGAAGGGTGGTGGTGGAGTGGTTAGAGAATCCGACAGAGGTTTGTCCTGGTGACCTTGGATAAGAGCCAGGCCCTCTCTGGGTGTCAGTTTCCTCACCTATAGCTGGGGGAGAATTTAGTTCCTGTAACTACAATTGACCCTCAAACAATATGGGAGGTTAGGGGTGCCAACCCTGAGCGCAGTTGAAAACCTACGTGTAACTTTTGATTCCCCCCAAAACTTAATTTTCTCTTTGTGTCCGTGGGGGATTTGTTCCAGAAACCCCCACAGATAACAAATGTGAATTGGTGTATACCATCGGCCATCTGCATCCGCGGGCTCCCAGCTGCAGATCAAAACAGCACAGGTACTTATGGGGATAAAGCCGAGGACACGTGCACTACGCAGTTCAAACTCACGCTGTTCCCGGGTCAGGTGTCTACCACCTCATGGGGCTCACGCGAGCTGAGGGTGCCGGAAGGTTGGTGGGGACAAGGCAGGACCTGGCAGATGCCATTCGTGATGACGATAGTGAACAGTGATTTCATCCCCGAAGTGAGAGGACGGGACGGGAAGGACACAGGGAACTGACAAGGCCATGGCCCCCTGTACACCTCCTCCTGAACGAGGCTACTGTCTCAAGTTCAAATCCCCACGAGGACCGGTCGGCTGTGAATCCCAGGGCTTCCGAGTCTTCTCTTATGGACACACACACTGCCCCTTTTCTCTTGGCCACAGGCTGACTGTGACCTGTCCCTGACGCCATGGCTAATGGTGACCTCACGCTAACGCCCCGTCCTTCCGGGACAGGCTCCGACTGTGGTTCCCCTCCCGTCCGGGGCGGCTGCCCCGTCTTGCATTGACACAGCGTGGTGGAGACAGCCTGTTCACTCTCTGCTTGGGGGTGGGCTTTTCTCTCTGAAGGTGGACAGGCTGGACACCAGAAGGACCCCAGAGGACCGGGACTGTGGTCAGACCGAGAGAGAACGAAAGGAAGAGTCTGGGTGTCCCAGAGCAAAGCCTTTTCAGACCATGAATGCTCCCCGTGTCATGCACGCTGGTCTGTCTGTCTGTCTGGCCTCCTGTTCTGCACCAGGGGTAGGATGAGCTCCACAGCATCACAGGGAATGCCTTTATTGGTAGTAGGGAGAAGGGGAAGGGAGAGGAAGACCAGGCCCCAAGTTCCCATCAGCCCTGTGGGGGGGACATGTGAGGCCCTGACCGTCATGTGATGTGGGTTATGCACGGCATGGAGGGACCCCCCAGGCTCTCCTACATTTCAGTAGAGCTACTCACACAAACTGTCCTGTTGACAGGAGAACTCTCAGACCCTTTGTACTGAGCAGTGTGGACCTCGAACCCCAGCTATGTATCAGAATCATCTGAGAATGCCTGCGGCCCACACCTGGGGAGCTTGGGCCCATGTCTGCTACAGAGACGTGCCCTGCGGGAAGCTGAACTTGTCATCCAGGTAGCTCTGTGTGTGCACCCACAGTTTGCACAGGACAGCTGCGCTCCTCGCGTGATCATCCTCCTGCTTTCTCATGTGCTCAGGACCTAGATCTGGGATATGATATTCTGGTCGATGAAGTCCTGTTTTCTCCAGCCCTCTGAGGACTCAGACACCCCCTTTGTTATGACAGAGAGCCCAGTTTAATGACGGGCTCATTGTTCTAGGAAATGCTGAGAAGTGGTTACATCGGCAAGGGAGTTTTTGGTTCTGAGAGTCAGAAAACATGAAATAGGAAAAATCAGCATCTCTTGGCTCATACAATTAGAAAGCAGAAAAATAAAGCTTCAGGTATGGCTTGATCCAGCAGTTCAAATAGCATTACTGGCACCTGCTCTCTCTTGTCTTAGAATTCCCCCGAGGATTGGTTTAATTCTATTCATTCACATGGGGGGGGGGGGTGTAAGATGGCCAAATAGTCAAGCCCAGAGAGAAGAAAGAGTTTTTGCCAAATATTTCAAACCTGCACCTTCTGCCTCATTCTCTTGTGTCTGCGCTGGGTGTCTGAGTAGCGAGGCCTGGGTCAAGTTCCCATTCCTGGAAATGAGAGTAGAATCACTGCTTGAAATATAGACGGCGGGGGGTTCCCAGCAGAAAACCAGAATGCAGTTACCGGAAGGGGGACGGTTGTCGAGCGGCTGAATAAACACAGGCTCACGGTGAGGTGATCGGAGGGAGCTGCTGGTCTCAGGGCACACACGTCATTGTTCCTGACCAGGACCTGGCCTCTCTGTGTAACATCTCTGAGCCCTGGACTCAGTGCCCGGACTGTGGGATCTTGCCTTGGCTCCTGGTCCTCCTCCCGGAACCCCTCCCTGGAGCCGTTGTCCACGGTGGCCCAGCCAGCGAAGGAATCTGACCTGAGGCCTCATTCATGCGGGCACTGCTGGCGAGGAGGGCGTTGGAGCGGGGGAAATTGCTGGCTGGCGTGAGATTTAGATTTATTCTGTTGGAGTTAATTGTAATCTTTATTTGCTCCCAAGTGATTCATTCTTATCGTTCTTATTATAGCTGAGAAAATTAATTTTTATTCCACCATAAAGGTGGCGGTAATAATCTGGGTTCAGGGAGGGGGGAACTGGCTTTAATAAGATTTGCCGGGAGGCTTTGGAGCAGTCGGCTTTTGTGAGTGTGTGGAGTCGGCCTCTTGCGCTGGAGAGGGCTCCAGCAGGGCCCGCGGGAGGGGCAGGCTTGCCTGCTGTGCGGTGACTTCAGGCATGCTTTCACCCCCATCCACCCGTGAGGACAGGGGAGGCTCCGAGTGGGGGACACTGAGTGAATCTCCGTGTCTTTGACTAACTACTGTGAAAACAAATCCATGGGAATGGGAATGAACCCTGAGCAGCCACGGTGGGGCCGGGGAAACGGCTCTGGGGTTAGGCTGGTTGTTTACAGGGGACCATTGGGATTTGGATCGCACGCACCATCATGAGAGGGACTGGATGTTCCAGCCCTGTAATCTCTCAGTCCAAGTGCGGGCTCTCTAGCTTGAGCGCAGGGTCGCTGGCATGAGTGTAGGATCATAGACATGACCCTGTGGTCACTGGCTTGAAGCCAAAAGGTCACTGGTTTGAGCAAGGGGTCACTTACTCTGCTGTAGCCTCCCAGTCAAAGCACATATGAGAAAGCAATCAATGAACAACTAAGGAGCCATAACAAAGAATTGATGCTTCTCATCTCTCTCCCTTCAGATCTGCCTGTCCCCCTCTCTCTCTGCTAAAAAAAAAAAAAATTTAGGAAGGAAGAAAATGTAGGTACACTTTTCTGCAGGCTGCTTTGGTGGCGGAACTTCACCTGAGTACGTTTACCACTTTGCTCTCCTTAGGATGCATGCACGTAGCTCTGACGTTAGGATCCCAGTGTGTCTGAGTACAGGACGCTGCTCCAGACCCCAGGAAAGGTATCACCGATAGTCAGTGTGTGCATGGCCCTGCCCTTCTGAGTCCGAACCATGAGAAACCAGGGATTCTGGGAACGCAGACCCCGTATTGTCAGATTCTCTGATTTTGGGGAGAAGAGAAACCAGAGGTCCCATATTTTAGGTGAAATCACTCGGTTTCTATCTGTCCGCTATGGATTCAACCTTGTCCTTCTAATATTTTGGAGCCAGAAAGGATTCCCCAAGCATCCTTAGTTATCAGGGAAATGCTAATTAAAGTGGTAGTGAGATACCACCATACAGCCCGTGGGGTAGGTAAAAATTGGAAAGGAGGATGCCACGCGGTGTTGGCGAGGACGTGGAGACCCCCGGAGCCTCTTGCATTGCTGGTGGGAGCCTGCAATGGCACAGTAGCTGTGGGAACCAGTTTGACGGGTTTCTTGAAAAGTTAATCATTCATCTTCCCCTCTGACTTGGCCTAGTTCTCTGTCTAAAAAGAAGGAAGGACTTCTTTGTAAATGTTGATAACAGCGTTATTCATCGTGCCCCCCACAATCGGAAACAGTGCAGCTGTCCATCATCTCGTGAGTGCACGGACACGCCGTGGCAGGTGCCCATCACGGGATAAAAGAGGAATGACAACAGACACTACACGCAACCACATGGGTGATGGTCCAGCAATTATGCTGAGTGAAAGACACCAGACACAGAGGCCTACATTCTGTATGACCACATGTGTATACAAAACTCCTAGAACAGGCAGAACGCTGGAGACAGACAGTGGATCAGTGGTTGCCTGGGGCCGCGGGTGGGTGTGGTGGGGAGTGGGGGTCACCTGCAGACAAGCCCAGGGGACGTCTTGCAGGGTGATGCCACGTTCTGAAGTTAGTTGGTGGTGATGGTGGCCTAGCTGGGTGGGTTTACATTCCCCCTGCACACCCAGAACGGGGCCCTTCGTGGTATGGGACGGGTACCTCTGTGAAGCCATTGCAGCATTTCAAGACAAGATACATTTGTAGAGTTCAAATTGCGAAGAGGATGAAAGTGATTATAATGAAAAAACAATGACAGTGATTATAATGAAAAAGTTTCATCCTGCCACAATCTGGTTTCCTTTTGCACGAACTCCCAATATCAACTTGTTCTCGGTGTGTTCGGAAGTACTTCGCGCGTGGAAGAGCACGTAGATACACTTTTCTGTGCACAGTGTTGTAAATGTGTTACGCTCTGTGCAGTTTGCTTTTCCCTCTTGGAGCTGGTGAACCATGCGTGCTGGTTTGCTGCTGCGTGTCTTTACTTACTGTACAACATGTCTTGGTGATCTTTCTCTCAAAAAAGAGCTGCATTTTTTCTTTTTTTTTAGTGAGAGAGACAGAGACACAGACAGAGACAGGGACAGACAGGGACAGACAGACAGGAAGGGAGAGAGATGCAGCACCTTAGTTGTCATTGATTACTTTCTCATATGTGCCTTGACTGGGGGCGGGGGAGGGGGCTACATCCGAGCGGGTGACCCCTTGCTCAAGCTAGCAGCGTTTGGGTTTCAAGCCAGCGACCTTTGGGCTCAAGCCAGTGACCATGGGGTCATGTCTGTGATCTCACACTCAAGCCGATGACCACGAAGTTTTGAACCTGGGTCCTCTGCATCCTAGGGTGATGCTCTGTCCACTGTACCCCTGGCTGGTCAGGCCATTTTTTTTTCATGTGCTGTCTGTTACTTTACCTTTATTGTATGGCTGGCCCATAACTGACATCTCCTTTCCTCTGTGGATGGACACTTGGCTTGTTTTCAGGCTTTGTCCACTACAGAAAATCTTGGTCAAGTCCCCTAAGCTCACAGAGATAGCCTCTCAGCCTCTTTGTCTTTTTTTAGAAAAACATCTGGGTGACGTTGGCTGGCCATATCCCATGGGACATCATCTGTGCACCCACTCCTCCCAAAGTCAAATCACCTTCCATCACCATCAGCGTGTGTTTGGCCCCCTTCACCCTCTTCCCCCTTCTCCCCCCCTTCCTGTTGTCTGGCCTGTGAGTTTGTTCATTGGTTGCTTTCTGTCCTCTGTCCCACGTCTGGGTGAAGTCGTGGCCCTTGTCCTTTTCCGTCTGGTTTCTCTCACGCAGCATGCCACTCTCAAGGTCCAGCCATGTTGTTGCGAATGGCAGTGCTCCATTTCACCTTTTTTCATGTTGGCCTCCGCGTCTTTTAATGGAGCTAATGGGAGCACCTCCCTCCCATGGTTGCTGTGGGTGTGAAATGAGCTCACACGTACGAAGTGCTAAGTGGTCCCAGCTCACAGATGCTCTGTGTGAAGTGTCAGCCGGCGTACCGATCTGTTCCGGGGAGCACCTCGTTCACACGTCCCCCACCCGCGTGCTGGTGTGGCACCTGGATGGACGCTGAGAGGTGCTGTTACTCAGCGAGATGGGGTGTGCAGTCATTTGGGGTGGATTTTTGCCCAAGGATCACTTTGACTTCCATCATGGGACAAAGGGGACGGTGTCTCCAGAGCTTCCCTACACTGCATGAGACTCGAAAAGTCTGGTCTTTTTGGATTTTCATCAACCAGAGGGGTGCGGTGTGGGATCTCCTGGTTTGGGGCAGAGGGGAGAAATTCCCTGACTTGAACCAGGTGCAAACAGATCTCCTTGGGGTCATTCCTGCCCTGGGTCCATTGGCATCGACCATTGTCTGCCAGAGATGCCAAGCAGAGAACAATTCTGGGGTCTTTTCTGCCCAGGTAGCTGGTGACATGGGACAATGTTGGAGCCTGAGGCCCCAACACCATCGTGGTTGTTGCAGATTTTGCCAAACGGGTAAGTCACACAAACGATGCTCAGGATGCAACTTCTGGGGCCTCACATGTGTCACATCCTGGGAACAGATGGGGGAGGTAGAAACACAAACACACAGAACCCCAAGGAGAGCCCCACACCCCAGCCAACAAAGAAGCCTTTTGAATCCTCCTCACGACCTCGACGTTCTGGGGAGCTGTCGAGTGCCTGGCCATGTCAGGGGCATTTTCAAACAGAGGCCGGAGGAAAATGATTGGAATGATTTTCTGGTATAGACCGGCTTGTTTTGGGATCAGACTGGTTTTTTTTTTTGGAAGAGGCAGCCAGCATTGGAGAAATGATTAGAAAGTAATCTGTTCGTCAATAGAGTTATTCATTAAGCATGCAAAGAGTTGTTGTTGGAATGCGTGGAGTGTGGCATTTGAAAAGTCATTGATCAGAGAGTTGACTTTTTTTTTTTGTAAAGAATCCCGGAAACGTGGGGCTTCCATGGTCTGATCTGAAGCTGGCTCATTTTGATGATGCAAAAACCCCCCCAAACCTTCCCCCGCAAAAAAAAGTGTTGACGTTTTCTATTCTTTGACCCTTTGTGGGGTTCTTTTCCCTGAGGACCTGCCCTGTTATTGTTTCCCACTTTGTCAGTGGGAGCTGTCATCTGGTGGGACTTTCTCTTTTGTACTGAAGTCAGGGGACCTCACAGGGGGCTGGGCCCTTGTCTTCCCTGTGCCGCGGGGAGTGAGTTGTGTGCACGCAAGAACAGTTCCCTGTTGAGCCGGTGACTGGACCCAGCAGCCCAGACTCATCTCAGAGATCCTGCTTCTGGTGGACTTCCGGTTCGCTGTCCATGGTGCTGACCCCTTGCAGCTCCGAGCTTCCCAGCGGGAGCTGGCCGCCACCCTCTGCTCTGTCTGGGCAGTTTCTTGGGACCAGCCAGGCGAGGTCTCTCCCAGGAGACTGTGCTCATGTTCAGAGATTTCCTCCCTTCCTTAGGTGTCCTGCACTGGGTCACGTGCCCGCTCACACGCATCACCAAGGTGTTTGTTCCCTGAAGGGAGAGAGGAGAGATGTAGATATTGGGGAGGCAACTCAACACACCCCTGCTAGTAAGAAAAAGACTCCAAATGACAGCCCACCGCTTGGCCGCTTGGCGGTGCTCTCCCTGTGCCTTTGAACTTCAGAAGCCTCGGTTTGCGACCTGCTTGCTCCTTGCTTTCAGGGAGAAGTCCTCTTTCCTTTCAATGCCTGGTCCGGAGGGGATCGGTCTCTATTTCAGTGTTTTGTATTCTGCTGAAAAATGCTGCCCGCCCGCCCTCACTGACCTGTTTTCCATAAAGACGAGGTGAGCTCAGAATGAAGCGTGCTCTGGCATCCCGTCGTCATAGCAACCCAGGTGGTAAACATCAGCTTAACGCTGTTGGGAGGAGAGGCAGGTATTAGGGATTCTGGGGGCGGGGGGAGGGAGATTTGAGTAAAGCTGAAGATTTGGTGCCTTCATCTCAGCTCTGCTCTGCAGGAAATTCTTGATGGAGTGTCCACAAAGGGTGTCACAAAATGGGTTGGAGGCACTAGGGTTTGGGACCAGACCTGGGGGCGGGGATGGAGGGTCCTCTAATTCCTATTCTCAAAAGAGCTGTCTGTTCTCAGTGCTCCCTGCACACTCCTCACCACTATCGCTATGCTTATAGTGGACACCCCTCCACGGCGGCTGCCCGCCGAGGTCATCCAAGCTGCCGTCAGATCCCGGGCGGTGTCTCCAGGCTTGGCCCCTTCTCGGGGATGGCTCCCTCCTTCCCAGACATCTCTCCAGCACTCCGCTGGCTTTTCTTATAACACCCTGGCTTTTCCTGCCCTGTCCTGGATGCCCCTCTAACCTTCTCTGCAGGCTCCTTGTCACCTCCCAGCCCCCTGCTTGATGGGACCTCTCTTTCCACTTTGCAGGTTTCTCTTTGGGCCACTTACTTCAGTGACGTCAGCTGCTGCTGCCCTTCTCATGGCACCCAGGCCTCTCTCGCACTTCGCGTTCTCTCCTGAACTTCAGCAGCTCGCTTGTGACTTGGGGTGTCCACCTGTACCTCAGACTCAACCTGCTCGGCGAGCAGAACTCATCGTCTTCCCCCAACAACGCCATTTCTTGTCTCGGTGACTGGCCCAACCCTCTGCCCATGCCCGAACCCAGCAAAACTCTCAGTTCTTTTCTCTCTCAACGCCCTTCCCCCTGCTCCCGTATCTAAATAGTTTCCACATCCTCTCGACATCTCTTGTGTCACCTCTCCATCCTGGGAACCCTTTTTGCATCCAGATTGTGGTGAGTTTGAGGATATCAGAGCTGATCAGACAAAAAGGATAGGACCGTGAGATGGCGGTCACCGTGAGCTCTGTTTGGGCATCTCTTTGCTGTGTGTGTGTGGGAAGTCCCTCAGAGCAGGTGACCATCCATAAACAGGGGCTCCCACCCAGGCTAGGAGGAGAGACAGAGAACTCCCAGGAGAGAAGAGAGGTGGGCAGGGGGCTCTCGTGTCCAGGTGACATCCCTCGGCAGCATGGTGGGAGTCTGTGTGTCAAGGAGCGCCGAGGGGCCGCAGCATCTCATGGTCTTATAGCCCAAGGGGCTTCTGACCCATGGTAGTGGGATGTTCGGTGCTGTCTTACGAGGTCTGCAAACCAACAGGCACTGAATGGCTAAAAGTATGCCTGTTTGGGCTGTTTTTAAAGCAATTGGATGGGTAAAAAGTTGAGTTTGGCACCAATGGTCTTTGAGCTAATGGCCCTAGCCCACTCCAAAGAATAAGCAACAGGGGGCTGGTGGACAGGGACTGTCTTTGGCCCCTTTGTATAACAGGGTCACCAGTCTCTGATGTGGACCACTGCGTCTGCCTCTGCCCTGCTCATGTCTGCTTCCTGCCCGTTCTCCGTCATCCTGGGGTGATGGGTTACTAAATTGCATAGATGGCGCCATGTTCCCGTGATGTAAGCTCCTTCCGTGACTTCCCACTCCCCCTGGGATGAATTCCCTCTGTCCAGCCAGCCTTGTCTGGTTCTCTTTTCCCCTCTCTCCCTACCCCTGCTCCTACCTCATGGCCCCTCCCAGCCCTCAGCAGGGCTCTGTGTCCCCCTGACATCGGGTCCCTCCACCCAGTTTCCTCCTCCTTCCCACCCCTTGACCTGATGGTTCATTCCGTTTGTGCTCTGGGCACGGTATTGGAGTCCTGGGGTTACCGTAACCCATGACCACACACTGTGTGGCTTAAACAACAGAAACTCGTTATCTCCCAGATCTGAAGGCCAGACGTCCAAAACTCTGGTGTTGGCAGGGTCGGCTCCTTCGGGAGGCTCTGAGAGAGAGCCCGTCCCTGCCTCTCCCAGCTCCTGTGGCCCAGCACTCCTTGTGGCTGCATCACTCCAATCCCTGCCTCTGTCTTCCCATGGTCTTCCTCTCCGTGTCTCCATGTGTGAAAGTCCTTTTCTGTTCTCTTATAAAGACACCAGTCCCTGGACTTAATCCCTGATGGCCTAATTACCCCTGCAAAGACCCTATTTCCGATGAGGATTCCATTCTGAGGTGCCATGGGTGTAAGGTTTTGATGGACTCCATTTAACCTGCAATAGGTCCTGTCCTTCTTGGCTGCATCAGATACATCCGTGCCTCTGTGCCCACTGTCACCGTACTTGCTTCTCCTGGCTGGAATGGCTTATTTATGTCCATGCCCCACACGGGACTGAGATCCACCAGGGTGGGGCTGCGTTGGTCTATCATCCACTGTGACCCCGGTGCTTGGCACGGGGCCATCTCCCGACAGGCATTCAGTGACTACCTGAAGGGTGAATGGTGTTTTGGGCTTAGTGTCTGTGTCCCCCCAGAATCCATATGCGAAGTCCTCCCCTGCAGCGCCATGGTGTTAGGAGGTGGGCTGTTGGGAGGTGATTGGTTAGATGAGGTCACAGGATGGGGTCCCCGTGATGGGATCAGTGCTTTCCTAGGGGCAGGAAGGGACGCCAGAGTGTCCTCTCTCTGCCATGTGGGCAATCTGCAAGAACCGGGCTTTCACCGGACACAGACTTGGCCAGCACCTTGATCTTGGACTCCTCAGTCCCCAGAACTAGGAGAAAACAACTTTTGGTTGTTGGAACCACTCGGTGTGTGGTGTTTGTTACAGACACCTGTGCTGACTGAGATGGATGGTGTGCCCGCCCCATCCCACCTGAGGTGTGCAGAAACGAAGGAGTGGAGCATCCTCCTGCCTCCCTCCTCAAAGCCCCGTGCTCCTCGGGCTGGGTGCTCTGCATGGGGCCCTGCTGGCTCAGAGGCGGCTGATTCCCCAGCCAGGTGCCTGCTCTGTAGCCTGGGCTGCTCTCACCTTCAGGTCTGGGGGCTTTGAGAATGCAGGGAGCCTGGCAGGGCCTAGTGACCCCCAGATGGTGGGAGAGCAGGTGATGGGCCGGTTACTTCCATGGGGACAGTTAATAAGACATCTCAGAGCTGGGCACCTCTCTCTGTCCCCAACTGGCTCTCTGTCACCACACAGGCTGCATTTGTCCCTGTTAGGATGGGCTTTTTTAAGTTTTCTGCCCCCCCCCCTCGTCTCTCAGCGCCCAGGTAGTCTCTGAGCAGGAAGAACGGGGCAGCTTTCCAGCAGAGACTGGGGAGATGTCTCCCTGGAGTGAATACAGCTGAGAGAAGGAGAGAAAAGTCCTTTTATAAATCCGCCAGAATTTGCTTGGAAGGGAGTGATTCAGGCAGAAATCCTCTCCTCCCTTTTAGCTGTATCAGGGTGGGGACTCGTGGACCAGGGGGAGAGGGGTAGCATTGGAGGATTGCAGGGGGAAGCCTGGAGCTCCCTGCTCAGGACCAGACATGCTCACCCTCTGGTCAGCTGTGTTGCAGCAACCTGGCCGTGTCTCTCTCCTGTCCTGGGGTGAGGAGGCTGTGGTGTTTCCTCCCTTCAGGGTTCACCGTTGTGTCCTTCTAGTTCTTCCAGCACATGGAGAACCCAGTGTGGTAGGCGTTTCCCCCACCGCCCTCTGCTGCCGGTGTTCTCTCTGCTTCGCCTGAGGTCTGGCGGGAGGTGACGCCCTTTCTAACACAGAAGGCCATCAGGCTGGGGTTCCTCTTACTTGCCAACAAGGACTCTGGTCACAAGGGGCCATTATGCTTGCTCTAAATGGTCTTCTGTCCAATGCAGCAATGGGTCTGGGTTCAAGTCCCCAAATCTCCATCTATTGCCCCCAACACAAACCACCTGCTTCTCATGCAGTGGTGACGACCTCGGCCACTAGGTGGCAGTGTTGCAGCGCATGAAGTCACTGTTCCTGCAGAGGCAACAGATGAGGGGGCCTGGGGTTCAGGGGGCGGCTGGGAGTGACCCAGGCTGGGTCCACGTGCTCACACGGCCATGTCCCCAGGGACCTTCCTGCGCTCCCAGACTGCTACCTGCCCTCCGTGTCCCTTTGTTCTCTGGCTGACTCTGCCCCACACAGAATAAGCTTGGAATTAGATTTGAGAAAAAAGGGACAGATTTCTCCTGGGCTGTTGTCGGAGGATATGATTTTACCTAGGACACAGGGTAGCGGTGTCCTAGCCCCGGGGCCAGTGTGGTGAGGAAGGTTCTGTTGCACGCCTAGTGTTCTTGATGGGTTTTATTCTGCAGGCTGCTGGGTCAGGGAATCAGTAACCAGCAGAGAATGGTGGTGGTGAGAGCCTGGACTCCAGAGCTCGATTCTGGCTCTAACCCCCAACATGCTGTGTGACCTTAGGCATGTGTCTTGACATCTCTGTGCCTTCAATTTTTCATCTATAGAATGGACTTCATAAAACTACTTATGTACTTCTAAAGTATTTATGTAATTATATAATACTATAAATAATGTAACTCACATGAGAATAATACCCTATCTCACAGGATTGTGTCAAGAATAAATGTATAATGAGCCAGTATAGAACAGTGTTTGGCATATAGTAGGCACAGGGCAAATGCTTGTTATTCCAGTGATTATTATTATTTTTTGACAGAGACAAAGAGAGAGTCAGAGGGACAGATAAGGACAGACAGGAAAGGAGAGAGATGAGAAGCATCAATTCTTTGTTGCAGCTCCTTAGTTGTAGCTCCTTAGTTGTTTGTTGATTGCTTGCTCGTATGTGCCTTGACCAGGGGGGCTACAGCAGAGTGAGTGACCCCTTGCTCAAGCCAGCGACCTTGGGCTTCAAGCCAGCGACCTTTGGGCTCAAGCCAGTGACCATGGAGTCATGTGTATGATCCTACGCTCAAGCCAGTGACCCCGCGCTCAAGCCGGATGAACCCGCACACAAGCCGGTGACCTCGGGTTTCAAACCTGGGTCCTCTGCATCCCAGTCCGATGCTCTATTCACTGCGCCACTGCCTGGTCAGGCATTCCTGTGATGACTGCTGATATTTCACTCACGTTAAACTTGTGATCATTCCTGACGAATATGGATCGCTTCTTTCTCTGAGATTTTACAACATGTGTAACTTGTGTCAGGTGCATGAACAGTTCACCTCTTTCTTTTACTGTAACCATGTTTTCAAAATGTAGATTTGTCTTCTTTTCTCATTTTTAAAACGTTTTAAGTTTCTCAAGAGCAGGCTGTGCCCTTGGCTTGTCTGTTCCGATCCAGCTCTGCTCTCCCTGCACCCCGGGCGCCTTCCCTCACTTGTCCCAAGAAGTTAATTCAGACAGAAAATACACTTCCGAGGCACAAGGTCAGAGACAGAACTCTTCAGCTCAGAGGCCACACACATGAGCACAGAGCATCAACCCATGTGTGGGCCCTCCTGTGACTGTGGCGCGGGTCTTCGCCCCATGAACCCTGCTCCGTGTTCTTCCGTGTGTCCCTGCCTGTGGAGGTCACATTTTTCTTATAGATTAAAAAAAATTTTTTTTAATCAATTTTTAATTTATTGTGTTTATATGGATTCAAGTGTCCCACTGAATATAACTCCCTCACCCCCACCCTATGTCCCTTTTTATGCCCCCTTTGCCTCCTCCCCCTAACTCCCTCCCCCCTTCTCTCTGGGATTTGCTGTCCTGTTATCTGTATCTCTGTGTTATGTATATATAATTTTACGAATCCCTTTACCTTCTCTGATCCTATCCCCTCCTCCCCCTTCCCTCTGACAGCTGTCCCTCTGGTCCCTGTGACCCCGCCTCTGTCTCTATTCCGTACCTCAGTTCACTTTGTTCATTAGACTACACATATAAGTGAGGTCATATGATATTTGTCTTTCTCTGCCTGGCTTATTCACTTAGCATAATAGTCTCCAGGTCCATCCATGCTGTTGCAAAAGGTAAGATTTCCTTCTTTTTCACAGCCATGTAGTATTCCATTGTATATATATGTACCACAGCTTTTTAATCCACTCATCCACTGACGGACACTTGGGCTATCTCCAGATCGTGGCTATTGTGAACAATGCTGCAATAAACATGGGGGTGCATTTCTTCTTTTGAATCAGTGATTTGGTGTTCTTAGGATATATTCCTAAAAGTGGGATAGCTGGGTCAAAAGGCAGTTCCATTTTTAATTTTTTGAGGAAACCCCATACAGTTCTCCACAGGGGCTACACCAGTCTGCATTCCCACCAGCAGTGCAGGAGAGTTCCCTTTTCTCCACATCCTCGCCAGCACTTGTTATGTATTGTTTTGTTGATGAGTGCCATTCTGACAGGTGTGAGGTGGTATCTCATTATGGTTTTAATTTGTATTTCTATGATAATTAGTGATGTTGAACATTTTTTTCATGTGCCTGTTGGCCATCTGTATGTCCTCTTTGGAGAAGTATCTATTCAGTTCTTTTGCGGAGGTCACCTTTTGAAGACACGATATCCTCAGGTAAACATATGAGCCCATTAGTGGATGTTGGTTTATTTTGAGCCCTGGGTTCAACTTCCCCCTACCTCGAGGGGACCCACGGCTGCAGGCTAGTTGCTGAGATACCTGGTTTGTCCAGGCGTATGCAATCCCAAGTTCTCTTTTTCAATGTGAGCAGTGCTGACAGGGTCCTGGCCGGGAAGAAGTCAGCCTCGACCTGACGTACACCATCCCCCATGAGTGACAGAGCAGAGTTTTGTGTTGCTCCCTACGAAGGACATCCTGTTCTTTTTGTCAAGAGTGGTACCTGGAGGGTGCTCTGGGGAACCCTCGCCACATTCATGCTTCAGTGAAAGCTGACCAATCTCCGGGCTCCCGGGAGGGTCCTGTGACTGTGGCTGAGTCAGTTGGAACGGGCCATTCCCCCAGCCCTGGTGATAGGTTCAGGGCTGGGTGTGGAACCAGCAAGGGAGGAGGTCGGGAGACTGGGACCTTCCCCTGCAGCTTTGGGAAAGAGATCCTCCGGGCTGGACTGGAAGGATGGGAAACGTGAGTCTTGGTGACCCCAGCCTGGCGGGGACTTGACGACAGAGAGTGAAGTCAGTTTCCTGGGGGGCTAAATGCTGGAGGAAAACTTAAAATTTGCTTCCACTGTGGTTCATGCTTTATGATGTATAGCTCTTTGAGTTTTTTTTTCCTTCTTTTTGAAGTGAGAAGTAGGGAGGCAGACAAATAGACTCCTGCATGCACCCAACCGGGATCCACATGGCATGCCCACTGGGGGTGATGCTCTGCCCATCGGGGGTGTTGCTCCACTGCAACCAGAGTCATTCTAGTGCCTGAGGCAGAGGCCATAGAGCCATCCTCAGCACCCAGGTCAACTTTGCTCCATTGGAGCTTTGGCTGCGGGAGGGGAAGAAAGAGACAGAGAGAAAGGAGAGGGGGAGGGGTGGAGAAGCAGATGGGCGCTTCTCCTGTGTGTCCTGGCCAGGAATTGAACCTGGAACTTCCACATGCTGGGCTGACGCTCTACCGCTGAGCCAACTGGCCAGGGCTAGCTCTTTGAATTTTGACGAACAGAGTCATGTAACCAACACAACAGTTGGGGATTCCATCACCCCCACCCTCAGAACTTTGTTTTGAATATTTGTGGTCAAACCCTCCGCTTCTCCTAGTCCCTGGTGGTCCCCACCTGTTCCCCATCCCTCTGATTAGGTTTTGCTAGAATGTCACATGCGTGGACCCCTTCCAAGTGGCCTGCTTCCATTCGGTGTGACGTCGTTGAGCTTTACCCACCATGTTGTGTGCATGTCCATCGTTTCTTCTTTATTGCTGAGTAGTATCCACTCCATGGATGTACCGCCACGTGCTTATCCACTCACCAGCGGGAGGACACTGGTGATGATGCCTGTTGGGGACGTTGTGTAAATGCTGCGAATCCAGCCAGACCGGATGCTAACCTGTGTCTTGATCATGTAGATGTGTGTGGTGTGGGTTCCCTGCAGATGGAAAGAATCACTGTTGTCTCAGCAATGACCGATGGAGGGAAGGCTGGTCTGAGTTAGCCGTGAAGTCCAGAAAAATGCTCTCCACATCTGATGTTCTGTTACTGGTTTTTTTTTTTGGGGGGGGTGTTACTTCCTGATGGGTGGCCAGAGCCGACCCCATGTGATCCAGATGGAAGTGGAAACTCGGGCGTGGGGGGATAGCGTGACTTGTCTTGGACCCTACATTGAGCCAGTGGCAGACCTGGGACTCCACCTCAGAGGGGGGCCCCCCTCTTGTGAGCCTCCTCTGCCCCCCACTGTCCGATGGAGAGAGAGCTGTCAAGGTTACTAAGTGAACTCCCATCTCTTATTTAAACAACCTCTGAGGTGTCCAATTTAGAATAAATATAAATGGAAATTAGAACAAGGTCATCAACGTTTCCTACTGTTCTCGCAGCTGACGGTGCCTATAGGAGGTCAAAATTACTGTCATGGAGATCTATCTAACCCATCTCATAAAGCTCTCTCTACATCTGCTGCCCCGTGGAAGCCACTCACGTTGGCTGAGCGGCTCTTCCACTCTCGTTCTGTCGAGCATCTCTGTCTCCTCCTTGCTCACAGGAGCGCGCATTACGTTCAGGAAGAGCTGTGTGATTGTTTCAACCTTCCAGTAGGATTGCAGCTGTCCGGAGCCAATTACCCTACGCAGTGTTGCGTTCTTTAGGCATCACCCGCTGCTATCTTGAGTAAACCCTGGTGTTGACTTACGTGCAGAGAGAGGATGTCTTGCTCCTGTCCAGCGTGGGTGTTCACGTTTGGCAGGATGCTCGCTTCCAGGGGGAGACTCGGGGGCCCAGGTGCCTTCCAGCATAGGACTCTGCCATGTCCCCAGTGTGGCGGGGTGGAGACTTCTCACTGGTGGGATGTAAGTGATATCAGTGCTGGCTTCCAAGCAATATGCAACACTTACGGTCACAGTGCACTGGCCGGACCTGGTCACGTGGCCACACCTGGGGCAGGGAAGGCTGGGACAACCCCCGGCAGGCAGCCACATGCAGTCCTATGGATGGGAAGGTCTTTGTTGTTGTGTGTTTGATGGATGGTCGTCTCTCCCCCAGACACGGCGCCTTCTAGTCTAGACTAAGGCTGCCATGTCCTTGTCCCCACACACCGACCCCGGACCCTGTGTTCAGGGCTGTCTTGCCCCCTTGCTTGGCTAGTTTTGAATTTGGGCAGACAGAAGCCTACTCAGCCTCGCCTTCATGCATGCGCACGGAGAAAATGACACGGGACACTGTGGCTGTCACCGGGAGGTGGTGTCAATGCCAGCCACGCCCAGCCGTCTCTGCCATTAGTTCTTCTGCTGCTGATTGCCAGAATTCTCTCTCCGTCCCTGTTTCTCTGCTTTCTGAGTTCAGACATTTAGGCAGCAGTGCCTTCTGTGTGAAAGTCGAGGACTGAGTTAATTTACATGCCCCCTCCTCTCCCTTCTCACCAGGTGACGTTGTATCTGCTGCAGGTAACAGACGCATCTGGCCACAGCAGCTCAGGCCAGGAGGGGCTTGTTTTATTTTATCTTTCCTGTAGTCACGTGGCTAGCTCCTCTGACTTCCCACCTTCCTTTCTCAGTGTGTGATGGGTCCTTGCGGTGGTTCCATGGTGGCAGTCCCATGCACACCCCCTCTCTCTCGGGATGTGAGTGGCAACACCCACATGTGGACACCTGGCGGTTCTCTCTAGGGTTCATTCAGGTTCCTTAAGGAAGGGTTGAGTCATGATAGGGCACACACATAACAAGCGTTCTGCCTTTTTCTCAGAGTGGGGGTGCAGGGAGGAGTCTGCCTGGAGGGGGTGTCCTATTTATAGAATTCCATCATCCCCCTGGCTTCCAGCCTTCCTTCCTTCCTTCCTTCCTTCCTTCCTTCCTTCCTTCCTTCCTTCCTTCCTTCCTTCCTCCCTCCCTCCCTCCCTCCCTCCCTCCCTCCCTCCCTCCCTCCCTCCCATCATTCTCTGGTCTTTCCAGAGACAGGGAGAGAGACAGAGAGAGGGACAGATAGGGACAGACAGACAGGAACGGAGAGAGATGAGAAGCATCAATTCTTCGTGTGACACCTTAGTTGTTCATTGATTTCTTTCTCATACGTGCCTTGACAGGGGGGGGGGCTACAGCAGAGCGAGTGACCCCTTGCTCAAACTAGTGACCTTTGGCTCAAGCCAGTGACCATGGGGTCACATCTATGATCCCACCCTCAAGCCAGCAACCCTCAACCTGGTGAGCCTGCACTCAAGCCAGATGAGCCCACGCCTGGTGACCTTGAGGTTTTGAACCTGGATCTTCCGCTTCCCAGTCCGACGCTCTTTCCACTGCGCCACTGCCTGGTCAGGCTCAGCTCTACTTTTAGCCTTGTTCTCACTCTATGTGTCAACAGTGAGTGGAGCCCGTCTGGGGTCCCGGCGGGCAGACCCACCCCAGATCCTCTCTGTCGGGCACACACGGAAGGTGCTACTCAAGGTCCCCCCCGCCCCCCGCCCTCTTGCCCATGGATCCACCTGGTCTCTTCCAGACGTGTGTTGCCATATTTGAGTCTCGGGAGGCTCCCCCCCCCCCAATGTCTCTGGATAATAGCTTTGTTCCTTTATGCACCTTTGATGCTTTTATTTCTGTGGGGTTTCTGTGGAGACGCGAGGCTGCGCCTGCCCTCCATCTGCCACTTAAAATCAAGTTCTGCATCTTTCTTTTGATGGGAAACATGTCAATGTTTCTCTTTCATGAAATAAGCAAGACATGTTTATCCTGGGAAAGTTGGAAGCACAGACAGAAACAGAGCGGCACACTGAACGGCAGCCATTCCCCTCTGTCCTCGGACCGTCATCTCCGGGCAGGGGTCCAGCTAGCTGTTGGGTTTTGAAGACGCGGGCAACTTGACAAAGGGATTCTACAGTTAACCCAAAGACAGGAAAAGGGCCAGGCAAACGGCTGGAATTTTGTTGAAGAAGGGTGATCCTTCCCTGTTAGTTCGCTAGGGCCGCCATAACAGAGTTCCACCAATGGGGTGACTGAACAACAGGAATGTATTTGCTCGCAATTCCAGAGGCTGGGGGTCCAAGGTCACGAGGTCCTCAGGGTTGATGTCTCCCGAGGTTGATCTCCTTGGCTTAAACGGCCACCTTCCTCCTATGTCTTCTTCACACAGTATCATCCCTGTGTGTGTCTGTGTCCTAATCTCTTCTTCTTATAGAGAATACCAGTCGTGTTTGGGCTTAGGGTTCATCTCAATAACCCCATTTTAACTTAATTACCTCTTTCAAGACTCTGTCCCTAAGTACAAGTTACATTTTTTTTCCAATTAAAAAAATTCCCTAAACTGTGAAGTCAAATAAATACTTTCACTGGCTAACTAAGTGTATCATATTATACACCAAAAGAAATCCCAGAATAATTTAAGAATTAAGTGTAATACTTGAAATTTGCTAAGAGGGTCTATCTTAAGTATTCTCACGACAAAAAGAAAAATCAAGTTATTTCACATTCAGTGAGCTTGATTTGGGTGATTATTTCACAATGTGTATATATATATATATCCCAATTCATCAAATTTGTATACCTTAAATATATACAAGTTTTATGGTAAAGGAGGATGGGTTTTTTTGTTTTGTTTTGTTTTATAATTAACACCCATAAACTCCATTCCTAATTTTTTTTTTTTTCATTTTGAGAGGAGAAAGAGAGAATGAGAGAGAGAGAGAGAAAGAGAGAGAGAGAGAGAGAAAGGGGGGAGGAGCAGGAAGCATCAACTCCCATATGTGCCTTAGACCAGGCAAGTGCAGGGTATTGAACCAGCGACCTCAGCATTCCAGGTCAATGCTTTATCCACTGCGCCACCACAGGTCAGGCAAATATATACAAGTTTTAATTGCCCTAGATACCTAGGTAAAAACGAATTAATATATTTGAGCCTGACCAGATAGTAATGCAGTGGATAGAGCGTCAGCCTGGAATGCTGAGGACCCAGGTTCGAAACTCCAAGGTTGCAGGCTTGAGCACAGGATCCTGGGGTAGCTGACCTGAGCGTGGGATCACAGGCATGACCCCATGGTCACTGGCTTGAGCCCAAAGGTCACTGGCTTGAAGCCAAAGGTCACTGATTTGAGCCCAAGGTTGCTGGCTTGAGCAAGGGGTCACTGGCTCTGCTGGAGCCCCCCAGTCAAGGCACATATGAGAAAGCAATCAATGAATAACTAAGGTGCCGCAATTATGAGCTGATGCTTCTCATCTCTCTCCTTTCCTGTCTGTCTGTCCCCTACCCTCTCTTTCTCTGTCTCTCAAAAAAGAATTAATGTATTTGATCTGAGGGTGTTGGGGGAGGACTTTCTCAGCAGAAAAACAGAGGGGATGCCACGGAAGATTGCTACTCCTCATTATGTTGTAAATCTTGTGCCTTGGCTTTGATTGTCTATGGAGGCCACTTGGAGCCCAAGATCTTGCCAGAGAAGATCGTCTCAAAGCTCTGCCAGTCACCACTTGCTCAGACCTTGGCCGGTCCAGTAAGAAAGTGTGTTCATGGAGGGGGCACGGAGGGCAGGTTCTCTAGGATCGTTGTCCCGAGTTTATTTTTCTACCCGACCAGACCTTCCAAGAGCTGCCACCTGTCTTGGCCCCCACTCCTTTGTCCTGGACAGAACGGATCTTTCTTGTTTTTTGTTTTGTCATTATGTCCAGCCTGGCAGGTAGAGGAACCACAGGAAGCATGCTGGGAAACTCATGATGGGCTGTAGGAAGGCTGTTGTATCCTCAGGGTCCCCTCAGGAGCACCCACCAGAGGAAGTCTCTTAGAGCCAGGAAAAGCTTTTGTCTCTTGCTTTCATCCCGTGGACGATGTCCAACAAGTGACCTCATCTTGTGCTTTGAGAGCTGGGCAGTTCAGAGGCACATGTGCCGCCCCGTGGTCATTGCCTGAGCCCTGATGATGGGAATGTTGCTGGCTGGGTTTCCCCCTGGCAACGGGTCACAGTGGCTTGGAGCTGGACTGCTTGGCTTGACATGTTCCCCCTGCCACTTACAAGCTGTGAGATCTTAGCCCTTCACGGAAGCCCCTTGTATCTCAGTTTACTCATCTGTGAATGGTGATAATAATCAAGTCCTCAATGAAGAATATTGTGATGATTAAGAGAGCTAATACTGGCCCTGGCCGGTTGGCTCAGTGGTAGAGCGTCGGCCTGGCGTGCAGAAGTCCTGGGTTCGATTCCCGGCCAGGGCACACAGGAGAAGCGCCCATCTGCTTCTCCATCCCTCCCCCTCTCCTTCCTCTCTGTCTCTCTCTTCCCCTCCCGCAGCGAGGCTCCATTGGAGCAAAGATGGCCCGGGCACTGGGGATGGCTCCTTGGCCTCTGCCCCAGGCACTGGAGTGGCTCTGGTCGCAGCAGAGCGACGCCCTGGAGGGGCAGAGCATCGCCCCCTGGTGGGCAGAGCGTCGCCCCCTGGTGGGCGTGCTGGGTGGATCCCGGTCAGGCGTATGCGGGAGTCTGACTGTCTCTCCCCGTTTCCAGCTTCAGAAAAATACAACCCCCCCAAAAAAAAAACAGAACAACAAGAGAGCTAATACCTATACCAGGGGTCCCCAAACTACGGCCCGTGGGCCACATGCGGCCCCCTGAGGTCATTTATCTGGCCCCACCACACTTCTGGAAGGGGCACCTCTTTCATTGGTGGTCAGCATCCATATCCTATGCTCCTGGAGTACTGTATGTAGCAGTGTCGCTCACGTACAGTACTACTTCCGGTGACGCGGGATGCACGCGTCATGGCTCCGGAAGCACGTCATATCACTTGTTATGGCTAGCAGTGACAAATATGGAACCGGACATTGACCATCTCATTAGCCAAAAGCAGGCCCATAGTTTCCATTGAAATACTGGTCAGTTTGTTGATTTAAATTTACTTGTTCTTTATTTGAAATATTGTATTTGTCCCCACTTTGTTTTTTTACTTTAAAATAAGATATATGCAGTGTGCATAGGGATTTGTTCATAGTTTTTTTTTTATAGTCTGGCCCTCCAACAGTCTTGAGGGACAGTGAACTGGCCCCCTGTGTAAAAAGTTTGGGGACCCCTAACCTATACAATGCTTAAAACAGTGCATAGTGTATCATAGGATTATAAGAATGATGACAACAATGATGGTGATGGGCTGATGGTGATGATGATGGTGGTGATGATGACAGTGATGATGGTGGTAATAATAATGATAATGGAGGTGGTGATGATGATGGTAGTGATGATGATGATGGTGGTGATGATAGTGATGATGGTGATGATGATGATGATGATGATAATGGTGATGATGATGATGGTGGTGATGGTGATGATGATGATAGTGATGATGATGATGATGATTTCAATGACCATGATGATCCTAGTCTTGTTTTTTCTTTGCCTTTCTTTTTCTATATTTTACCTTTTCTTATCACTGCAATTTTTATAGTCATATTTAATTCTTAATGGACTTGCTGACCTAAGACTTGCCTTTCACAGCAGTGAATGACTATTAATTTTTGAGTGTTATACAAAGCACTTACTCTGTATCCAGTAGAGTCCTTGGCACCTTGAGACTGGTGGTTCTTCCCACTGCTGTTTAACTGAACCATCTAGGGACATTAGAGAAGTCAAGCCCCACCTGAGCAAGTTTTAATCAGTTCTGTCGGGCAAGGCCAGGTAAACACAGACGTTCTCTACCCTGTGCGCTTACTGTGCAGCTGGGGTTGCAGACCCCTGTCCGAGAGAACACAGACATGGTTTCTGGTGTGGCATTGCGTTTAACAGGAGCTTACTTCTGTAGAGGAGAAGAAATAGGGTTCATCCCCCCTGAATCCCTCAGTCATGTTTTCCACAGTTTCCCACCATCTCCTCAGTACCTTAACCCACACGTGTCTGAACTGGATTCCTTATCTTTCTTTTCTTGAGACCAGATGTTACTCAAAAAGGGCTTAAGACGACTCGTCTTCACAACCACTATAACGACGAACAGAGGCGGCGGGGAAATGCACCCAGGTGTGTTGACGGTGGGCAGGTGCTCTGTCGGTGGCGTGTTTCTCCTTTAAGGGAATACTTCCTCCCCCCACTCCCCCATGTGAGAAATGCAGCTCTTGGCTTGGCCACCCTAGCAACCAGCCAGCGACCACTGTGCTGTGAAATTTGAGGAGGAAATGAATGAAGTGATAATGTGATGGGCACATGATTTGTTAATATTAATGGTATCTATTAACAACTCTGGCAAGGAGCCAAAGAGAGACCGAAAAGGAATAGAAGAGAGATTTATCCTCTCGGGCATGACACTGAGGCAACCTTAATGGACGGATCTTCATTCAGCAAATATTTACTTAGCTGCTTCTGCTGGGTACGGGAGAGTCAGCACGGAACTGGGCATCACACTCTCTGCTCTTGGGAGCTGGGACGTGAGTGGGTAGAGTGGGTAGTAAGTAAATAAACAAGGGAGGTTACCAAGGCCCGTTTCAGAGGGCACCGGCAGCTTTGAAAGGAGGTAGCAGGGATGAAGTGATGGACGAGTGGACGGATCGTGCCTCGGCCAATAAAATGGAAACCATTTTAGCTCTTCTGGCAGAGGAGATTTAGTAAGGGGAGAGAGTCACTGAGGGGGACGGGAGACCTGAGACACCGAGTTGGGCAGGGTGAAGTACCATCTGGGAGTGGCCAAGCAGTCCAGAAATTAATCAGAGCAGGGAGCTCTTACTGCCTCCTGGGCTGGAGGGACAAAGGAGGGAGATGGGATGATCAGGACCCCAGTGCTAGATCGACTGCCTACAGGGAGCGGTGTCCGGGGTGGGAGCCCAGTGGGGGACTAGGACCACAGAAGAGGCAGGGTCTCCACCGTGGTTTCTCCCTTCTTCCCGCCGTCTGGCTCCCACAAGAGCCTTCCGTTGGCTGACCCCACCCAGAACTCAGGGAGCTTGGGAAATGCAGTTCCCTGCGGTGCAGAGGGCAGAGGGCAGAGGGCAGGGCTGGAGGCACTGGCCCGGGAGGCCCTCCCCACGCTGAGAAGTCTTGACAAGAAGGGGTCTGCTCTCACACAGGGGTGGTGACTTCCCAAGGAGCAAGCGCAGAGCACAAGGAGAAAGTCACGAAGGTGGCACCGAGGGACGTCGTGAAGGCAGATGGCAATACTCCGGGAGGCAGAGAATAATGAATAATCTCCTAGTCCGTTCCTCTGCCCCACAGACAACACCCACCGCATCATCCTGAACAGATCTGAAAGCTTCCAAAGGGCTCCTGCTAGCTCCTGGCCACCATGACCATGAATGACATCAGTTGGGAGGGGGGTGGTCTTAATCAGTTAAGACCCAGGTGGTGGTGAATTATCAGCTAGTCGTCAGCATCACACTTGGACTGATCGGGGAGTAATTTCCCTTGCTGCTGGTTTTCAAAGACCTTAGCCACCTGGCCCAGCGGGCAAAGAGCCCCCTGGCTGTCCCAGCCCTGCCCTGACTTATGCAGACTAGCACAGGAGACTCTGCTGTTGAGATGTCACAAACCTTCACCATTGGTCTCCAGACTGGTAATTAATCAGCTTCCAGGTAGGGCTGGCGAGGTTCCTGAGAAGGTTTCTGACTCTCTGGGCTGCAGCAGGTTCACGTCGTACCACCATGGGGCTCGGGGCTGCCAGTCCCACCTGTCCTGACCCCGACACATGCCCAGGATATTTTTTGGGAACTGAGCACATCAGTGATGTCTATCTGTGAACTTCGGGTCACAGCGTCCCTGCCAGCACACCTAATGCCTGTGAGTTGCTTCATTCTGAGAGGTTGTCAGTCTCTGCCCCCGAGCTCTCTCAGGGGCTCCCTGGGAGCCACCTGCCGCTGGCGCTGTGAGTCAGTCTCCTTCAGCCGCAGAGCATCTGTCTGGAGTGCCCTGAGCTCTGAGTGCGCCTGGACGTGGGTTTCCTCTGGGCTCATGAGGAGGGCAGGATGGAGAAGCCTTCTTCAGCTCAGCCTCACTATGACTTCCTCACTTCCTGTCGCAGTACCCAGACCTCATTCCATCTGGGGCTAAAAAGCACTTTGAGACAGCCATAGACTCAGTGGAGTCTCACTTCACATCCAGAACTCCAGCCACCTGGTCTACCTGCTAGTGGGGCGGTGGGGTGGGGCGGGGAAGGAAGGAAGCACAGTGCCACCATATGAGACGTGGGGGTTAAAGGGAGGGATATGAGCTTTTCAGGTCATGGGTACAAGTTCTCAGGACACGATCTCACGGCTTCATAAAAGCGTTCCGAGATTCAGATATCATATCTTGCAAACTGGTTCAAGGGCACAAGCAAGGGTCTGGCAGCCGAGGCTGATGGCTTCCCATACAAGCTGGTAGACAAAATTTGTATTGCATTTTGCTCGAGTTGCGGTGGGGCGGGACTGTCACCCTCGCTCTGTTCTTTCAGATTAAAGGGAGAGGCTTTGGCCACCATCGGAGAGTAAGAAGGCACAGCTTTGAACAGCTTGTAAATCAATTTCTGAGAGGTATAAAATGGCACGCACGACGAGAAGAAAAATAAACCGATCCGTAATGAAAACGGAGCGCGTTAACACTCTGCATTTATTTTAATTTCCTTTCCACACGTCGGTAAATAAGTCAGAATGGAAACCTTGCCCTGGGGCTTCCCGCGGATTTCATGAGGAGGTAGAATCTGAGCTTCTCACTTCCCTGTCTGCTGGCTGCATGCCCACGCGGCTGTGCCCGGGGGGTGTTGTCATGCTGTCCTCCGCTGCTGTTCCTGTGTCGCCAATTAATTCGCAGGCAGACTCACCTGGCATTGAGCTTTCTGGTTTGGAGGAGGGAGGGGAGGAATATACCACCAACAACAACAGAAAGGAATTTATATTTGCTTCGGAAAGGGGGTTTCTTTCTGCGTGGCTTGACATTGTCCAAGTGCAGACTGCCCCTGGGTGGCGAGGTTCATCCTTCCAAGTCGTTACTTCCTCCTCCTCCTCCTCCTCCTCCTCCTCCTTGAAGGAAACCCTGCCCCATCTCAGGGATCCATTTGGAAAGAACCAGGTCTGTACTATGAAAGAGAATAGTTTGCATGTTTATGTATACATATATATAACATATATTATGTGCACATATACACATATATATTTTAAACAGATTTGGGATCATTTAAAGTCTTGCTGTCTGGAACACATGTTTTCTCGCCACACTGCCTCGTCGTGGAATTCTTGGTTTCGATGACCATTGCACACCCCACACACCGGATGGCTTTAATCATTTCCGTCACGGTGGGATTTGAGGTTGCTTCCAGTGGGCTACTGTAATAAATCACACTTGTGACGTGCGGGCCTGCACATTCATCTCCTTTCCGGTGTCTTGGATTATTTACTCAGCACGAATTCCTAGACTGAACAAGCCTTACTGGGACAGGCTGGGCTGGGCATTTTTAAGGGTCTTAATGCTCTGTGTTGTCATTGCTTGGTATGATCAGCTGTTTCATCCTTCAATGGTCGCGTGCTCCTTGGTGGGGGTGTGGGTGTGTGGAAGCAGAAGGCACGCCTGTCTTGTCCCTGTGATATCCCCTACCTCCCACAGGGCAAACATGACAAGTTGGTAGTGAATACAGTGAGATAAATCATCAGAGGAGTGAGGATGTAATGACTCTCCTCGTCTAGTAATTAATCCAGCACGGGGCTGGCTGTCTGGATGACCCTTCAGGAGAACTTGCTTTCTGGATTTTTTGTTTGTTTGTTTGTTTTGTTTTTACAGCTTTATTGAGAAATCACTGACACATGAGCAGTGCACGTATTTAAGGTATACAGTTCGATATTTGGAGATATCCACTTGGTGAAATAACCACCACAATCAAGCTAATGAACATATTCATCCCCTCTGCCAAGTTACCATTGTGTGTGTGTGGTGAGAAGATTTAATTTAAAAGCTATCTTCCTGGAAAATGGCAGTACATGATACAGGATCCTTAGCTAGGTCGCACTGCTGTGCACGAGAGCCCTGGAAATGACTGATCGTGCAGAACCAAAACTTTGTATCTTTTGACCAATGTCACATCATCTCCCAACTTCCAGGCCGCCCAGCGCCTGGGCTTATGCGGTATCTTCCGAATGCCTTCTAGGAGAAAGGACGCATTAGCCCCTTACGCGGTTGTATCTTTTTCACAATCTCCTAATTATAATTTTGTCATCCTCTGAGGAAGGAAAATGCACCAAGGACAAGCCCTGTAAAGGCCACAATATGTAAATCCACAGAAAACTGTATTTTTTGCAGAATTTGTCACAGTGGCAGGAAACCTCATCAGGAGGCCAGTCATTGGAGAGGTATCTGCCTTTCACTCTCTAGTGATGCGACATTTTTTTTAAATTTATTCATTTTAGAGAGGAGAGGGAGAGACAGAGGGAGAGAGAGAGAGAGGAGAGACAGAGAGAGAGAAGGGGGGAGGAGCTGGAAGCATCAACTCCCATATGTGCCTTGACCAGGGTTTTGAACTGGCGACCTCAGCATTCCAAGTCGACGCTTTATCCTCTGTACCACCACAGGTCAGGCTGATGCGACATTTTAAACCCTGTTTGTCAGGTGCTATTTCTTGCCCTAGTTGGAAGCTAGGCTTCAGCGATGGTGGCAGTGGTGGTGGGGTCACTGCAGGGCAGGGAATGTCCTCTGGCTGTCCTTTGCCTGACTTGCTGCCCTTGCTTCCTGGTGGACTGTCCCTGGGTTTGAAAAAGGTGTTGGCTTGTTGCTGTCTGTGTTTGCCTGTTTGAAAGAAATACATGTACATATATTCACATATCCACACATAGGCATGTTTATGGATATGTGTATATTTTTAATAACAAAGCAATACACGGTTGTGACACATTTAAAGTAAGTACAAACATGGATGGTTAAAAGTGACAGTCTTTCTCTTTTAGGCTCTGTAGACACACAAACATAAATATGCGTCTCTCTCTCTATATAGAACCTTTACAAAATTACATAATAGGACCGTATATGATACATTTACAATGCTGTATACTTAATGACACATTGTGGCCCTTTCCTCACACATAGCTCTGTCCCTGTACCTCATTTTTCTTTCCACTTCCTGTTGTTCCACTGTAACAATGTATAGTTTATCTGGTAACCTATGGGTAAACCTTGAGTAGGGGTTAAACTAATAGTATCAATAGCCGGTAAAGACTGATTGAACCTTTATAGGTGCATCTACATGTTCTAAACCCTTCATACTTATTAACTCTTCAGTCCTGACAAAACCACCCAGGAAGGTAGGTTTTGTATTTATATCCTACTTTCTAGGAGGACACTTGAGGCACAGAGAGGTTGAGTAACTTGTTGAAAGTTGCTCAGTTCTCTGGCTCTAGCAAATCTATACTTAAATTTAAAAAAATAGGCCCTGGCCGGTTGGCTCAGTGGTAGAGCGTCGGCCTGGCGTGCAGAAGTCCCGGGTTCGATTCCTGGCCAGGGCACACAGGAGAAGCACCCATCTGCTTCTCCACCCCTCCCCCTCTCCTTCCTCTCTGTCTCTCTCTTCCCCTCCCGCAGTGAGGCTCCATTGGAGCAAAGATGGCCCGGGCGCTGGGGATGGCTCCTTGGCCTCTGCCCCAGGCGCTAGAGTGGCTCTGGTCGCGACAGAGCGACTCCCCGGAGGGGCAGAGCATTGCCCCTGGTGGACGTGCCGGGTGGATCCCGGTCGGGTGCATGCGGGAGTCTGTCTGACTGTCTCTCCCCGTTTCCGGCTTCAGAAAAATACAGGAAAAAAAAATTTAAAAAAATAAATTTTTTTTTCAATTACACTTGCCACTCAGTGTTGCATTAGTTTCAGGTGTGCAGCCTTAGTGGGTAGGCATTTATATAACTTCTGAAGTGACCCCTCCCCCCCCCCCCGTTAAATCTTGCACCCACTTGATACCGTATATAGTTACTGTAATAGACTATATTTCCTAAGCTGTACTTTGCATCCTTGTGACTATTCTGTAACTGCCAACCTGTACCTTTTATTCCCTTTGTCCCTCTCATCCGGCCTCCCAACCCCCAACCCAGCTGGCAACCGTCAGTTTGTTCTCCATGACTGAGAGTTTGTTTTGTTTGTTGATTGAGTTTGCTTTTTAGAGTTGCATATAAGTGAAAGTATTTGGTACTTGTCTTTCCGCCTGACCTGTTTTTCACTTAGTGTAATACTTGCTAGGTCCATCCATTCTGCTGCAATTGGTAAGACTTCCTTCTTTGTTGTAACCGAGTAATGTTCCATAGTCTGTGTGCACCACCTCATCTTTGTCCATTTGTCTTTTGATTGGAGGATTTAACCCATTTACGTTTAAAGTAATTGTGGATAGGTCTGTAGTTGTTGCCACTTCACAAATTGTTTTCTGATTGTTTTTGTACTGTCTGCTTTTTTCTGATGATGCTCTTGCTCTCTCCTCAGGTATGGTGATGGCTTTCTGTGGTGTTGTGTTTGGGCTCCTTTTTCTTTCTTATCTCTCTGTCTTGCAGATTGTTGGTTTCTGGCAACCAGGTGCTTCATCCACACCAGGGTCTGTTACAGCAGTCTGTTTTGAGTGTCGCTTAAGTGTGAACACATTCTAAAGTCACGACCGTTTTTACTCATCGCCTCTACGTTTGTTTTTTGTCATTAGTGTTCATTTCTATTGTGTGCAGCGATCATACTTTTTAAGTGTGTGTGCAAGTCAGAGTTGCTGTGGTGAACCTCCATGTGGATAAATCTCTGTGCGTTCTCTCTCGTGTTTTGGAAGGAGAGATTTGTAGAAGTGGAAAGTGAGCCATAGTGTCCCCAGCCCCCTGTCATTTCAGTAAGAACTGTGGACAGGTCCAAATGTTCAAGTAGATATGACATAGAGGCATGATGGGAAGAATCACGTGTATCACAGTAATGAAGCACGGGCATGTCGCATACCATGGTTACCCCTGGTTGTCTGGTGGGCTGGGTGGGTGTGCCACCGACACTCTGGAGTGATTACAACAGACCTGACCTTTTCCTCCAAGGGAGCAACTGTTCAGCCACAGGACCTCTGGGTCAGTGGCACAGTGCTCTGTGCTGGTTATTTCGGGAGATCCTGTTGAACACCCTTTCTGCCCTTACAGGACTTCCGCTGGGCTGAGACCTGGGGTGGCGGGGGAGGCGGCATTGAGTGTGTGTCCTTCCCTCCCGATCAGGACACGGCTCTTATTCTCCTTCTGTTGTCCCTTGTGCAGTGACGGAGAGCCGCGGGATCGTGGACAGCCTGCAGAGGTTCTCCTCGCTGCCTGCCTACCTCCCCGCCAGCTTCCACGTCACAGACGCGGACGACTACTTCTTCCTTAAAGAAGCCAACCAGGACGTCACGAGGAACTCCAGCCTGCAGGCCCGGGTGGAGTCCTTCTTCATCTACCGGGCCAGGACGCCGCCGGCGGTCAACGCCAGCTACGGCCCGTTCTCCGCCGAGAAGGCTGTGCCCCTGGAGCTGCTGCTGACATCCGCCGCCTTCGCGCACACGGAGAGCTTGCCCTTCAACTGGAAGCTGAAGTCCCACATCCTCGACAGCTCCATCTACTCCAACAGGCCCAAAGTGCAGACCCTGTTCTATGTCAGCGGCATGGCCTGGGACGGCGGCGGCCCCGTGGACAATCTGCCCTGTGTCAGGATGTTCGCTTTCCCAGAGGCCAGGGAAGTGGCGGCCAGCTGCCGCCTGCGGGGGCGCCCGGGGCTGTGTGTGGCCGAGCTGGAGCTGCTGCCCGAGTGGTTCAGCTCGGGGCTGGACCTGGAGCCCGAGGAGGAGATCCCGGCCCTGCTGGGGGGCACGGCCATGGAGCTCTTCTTCACGCTTTACCCGGCAGACCGGGCCGGACAGTGTCCCCTGGAGGAGGACGGCAAGTGGGCCAACAACATCCACTCAGGCCAGGACGGGCCCCCGCCGGAGGCCCCGGCCCGGGAGCGCATAGGCAGCGTGGTGGTCTACCCGACTCAGGACGACCTCAAATGGTCCCTGCTGAGCCTGGACGAGAATGTCGTCATCTCCGTCCCTCTGAACCTCATCCGAGAGAAGGACACGGCCACCTTCCTGGTGTCTCTGGCCAGTGGCTCCATGGTGGACCACCTCACTCTTAGGTAAGAGCCTTGGCTGGGTTAGATGGGCTGGGAATCACCTGTTGGCCATCAGTGACCTGTCATCTACACAGTAGGTGTTGACCCTTTGCTGAGAGTGTCCACTGTAATGACTCACACAAGACAGTGGGCCAGACTGAGACAAGTGGAATATTTAGGGTGGGTTTTGGGAGACAATGTCTCAGACCTCTCCTGTTTTTATCAGAAAAGAACCCTTTGGTTGAGCAAAACAGCAGTCCCCATCTGCATGACGAAGACTCAGTTTAGGATGGCCAAGTGCGGAACTTCTCTAGGCTGGGGCGGGGGAAGGGGGCAGACTTGTCTTGAGCTAATTTTGCTCACAGAGTTTCCTGATGAGCAGTAGGATGAAGCGATGGCTCTATCCCATTTGAGCTGTGTGTCCTGGGGCAAGTCACCTAACCTCTCTGGGCCTCAGCCTCCTCACCTGGAAGATGGGGATAATGTTGGGCTGTACCTCCTGGGGTTGATGTGAGGATTAAACAAGTCAATCAAATTCTTGGGACAATGCCTGGCCTACACTGTGGATCCTCACGGAGCGCTGGCATCTCGTGGTTTTCCTGGAAATCGGACACCTAGGCGCTAGACACACAAATAATAACGTAGAGAGGCTTATTTTGCTGGGCACAGGCGAGAAGAGGAAGCCCAGTGTGGCCTCTCTGACTGTGACCGAGGCCGATGTCCCTGCTCAGCCCTGTTTGGAGGTGTGTGCGTGTTCAGGGCTTGCCAATAGGACCCTGTGCCCTGGTGGATCCTGCCGCATTCTCAGGCCCTGTGCACAGCATTACCCATGTCATGGGCATGGAAACTGAGACGCAGAGGTTGGGGTCCCCTGTGTGAAGTCGTGCAGCAGGGAAGTGATGGAACTCAGGGGTGGGCCTGCACCTGTCTGATGAGAGCTCCTGGGCTGTTCTGATGTCCCAGGTTGCATGGGTCTTTACCTGTTGGACCTTCCCTGGCCAGCATCTCTAGTTTCCGGTCTTCACGCCCTTCCTCGAGATGACTATTGTTTATTGTGCTCAATTTCCTGTCTGGAGAGAAATGCACAGACATTGTGGAAATCAGTGACAACCACCCACACGAGAGCAAACAGAGGCTGATTGTTCGGAAGGGCCAGCCCGCACCCCCTGGGTGTGGAAAGGCAGGTGGAGGGCTGGGAAGCTCATGGTGGAGACCAAGGCAGGCTCTGGACTGCTGGGGCCGGGGGTTGCTGACCTGGGGAGGCTGGTGAGCAGGAAGCGAGCGTCTCCCGTGATGGGTTTGGGTGTGGGTTAGGCTTTTCCCACTTGGCTCTGAGTTGGCAACAGAGGCACTCAGCAGGGAAGCTGGTGCCCTGGACGCATTCATACTTTTCCGGACCAGCGGCTGCAGACATTGTGGTTGGGTATTCAGCTGGGTCTCTGCGAGGTGATGGGTTAGGGTCCTCTTGTTGTTGATGCTGTCGTCTGTCTGTCTGTCCATTCAGTTTCTCAGAATAAAACGCTGTTTCTTTAGCCCTAGGGAAGTGTGCGATTTCCCAACATAACCGGTTGTCTGTTTTAATCCTGTCTTTTATGAACGAAACGTGACATCTTCATCCTGGCTCTGATGAGGCGCTGGACCAGAGCATGACTGTGCCCAAGCTTGGCTGACACCTAATTTCAGGGCTGAAGCCGTAGGGAAAGGGGACAGATAGGTGTGTGTGACTTTCATGTTGTGTTGCTTTTTCAGACCGCAAGTTGTAGAGGGACCAGTTTGAACGGAAGTTGAATTGGTTCTTCTCTAATATCGGAATAGAGTCTGTTCCACATTAACATGTAAATATGACCTATTTGGGTAGCCTTTTTTTTTTTTGGTATTTTTCTGAAGTGAGAAGCGTGGAGGCAGTCAGACAGACTCCCACATGCGCCCAACTGGGACCCACCCAGCATGCCCACCAGGGGGCGATGCTCTGCCCATCTGGGGCATTGCTCCTCTGTAACCGGAGCCATTCTTGTGCCTGAGGAGGAGGCCATGGAGCCATCCTCAGTGCCCGGGCCAACTTTGCTCCAATGGAGCCTTGGCTGCGAGAGGGGAAGAGAGAGACAGAGAGGAAGGAGAGGGGGAAGGGTGGAGAAGCAGATGGGCGCCTCTCCTGTGTGCCCTGGCCGGGAATTGAACCCGGGACTTCCACACACTGGGCCAATGCTCTACCATTCAGCCAGCCGGCCAGGGCCAGGAAGCCTTTTTGCAAAGGGTTGTACACTAGGATCAGAGGTCAGGTACAAGCCAGGGTGGGACCAGGCAGGATTAGGGGCAGGTCTTGGTTCAACACTTCCAAGAAAGTTTCTGAACTTTGAACTCTTTTCCAGTTCAAATGTGATTCTCTAAGTTTCAGATAGAGCCGACCACATTTCACCGCTGATTTGTTATAATAGCTCTGTCTGGGCTCACACAGAGAACCCCCCTGCGCTGACCGTCTGCTCTGTTACATAGCGGAGCCCAGCTGAGGTCCTTGAGAACAGGCACTTCTGTCTCCTTTGTTCTTTGATGTGTCCTAAAGATCTAGAACAGTGTCTGACACATAGTAGGTGCTCAATATGTACTTGTTGGATGAATGAATGAATGAATGAATGAATGAGGAAGCATTGTAAAACATTGTTCTGAGACGAAGGGTATGATGTGTCAATGCTGTATGAAGCCATGATGTAAAAGTAAGAGTTTCATGACTATTGAAGGTTGGGACCCTCAGGGGATTCAGTTTCAGCAGAATCCTTGTCCTGCCTGTAACGTGAGAACTGAGTCATCCTTTCTGATGAGTGGCGGGCTCTGCCAGCATCTCCTAAACCTCAGTGTCTCCCACTCCACCTCCGAGATATTGTTTTTGTCACATGGGATACAACCGTGCCCCGCCTTCACAAGCGAAGTCATTCCTGGGTAGACAAAGGACAGAACCAGGACCCCCACCCTTGCAGCCCCTTCCTGTCTCCTGGTCCCCCATTTCGAGTATTCATAATCCTGATGCTTACTTTAACATTAAAAAAAAAAAAAAAAAAAAAAAAAGCAACCTGTTGGATGAATGTTCCTCAGGTGTCACTCAAAATCCAGGCTTTATTACATTTTCTTTTCTACCCCAAATAAAGCTCAGATTTTCCTCGAGGAAGCCAGACGTTGACACAGATGCTCCGGAATCCTCCTCCTCGGAGCCTGGGTCCATCTGGTCCGCAGCTCAGAGCTAAGGTTTCAGTGGAGCTTGTAGAGGAAGGCAGGCGCTCCGTCCAACAAGCTGTCCCCGGCGCAGCATGTAAGGCTGGCTCTAAAGTTACCCCCTGTGTTTCATGAGTGCAGTTCCATCAATATTAGTACGGGGTGTGGGGCCCCAACTCCGCCTTGTTTTTCCTCCCAAGTGCACTAGAAGTCTGAGAGCTCGGCCTGAGGCCGGCAGGGAACAGGCTCAAGGATTCTTGCTACAAAAGGGATTATGCTTCTGCGTGGGGACCTTTATCCCAGGTCACAGTTTGGGAGAATTAGAATATACCTAGATTATGGTGCTGGATGAAAGCTTAGTGAACGCTGAGTTTCTGCCAAGCCACTCTTAGATGTGTTGTTGCTTTGACCCGGGCGGCGACTCCAGGGGGTTGGCAGGACTGTCTTCAGGGGCATCTCACCACTGAGAAGCCCAGCTGTGCCTGCCACCCTCTGCGTCTCAGGACACTCTACCTGGGGACAGAGTGCAGAGGGCAGCAAGTAGCAGCAGTAACAGTGGTCGTTTCCCACGGGCTAGGTATTTGCAGCCGGGCTGCCAGTCTGCAGGTGGCTAGAGCATGACCTTGGCTGACCTTGGCATCCAGCCTCTAAGACCCTTATTTTCTCTCCCGAGCACTGTCCCCCCAACTCCCCACCCCCCACCCTCGAATGAAATGCTCCCAGGGCCTGGCTCTGTCACGTCCAGTGGTGTCAGGAACATCACTACCAGTCTGGCAGCTCAGACCTCATCAGATAGTTGTTTCTCTGTGAGTGCATGCATGTGTCCCTCCGTGACCTCGCTTGGTTTGGCCAATGGCAGGCATTCATTGGCTAGAGCCCAGACAGAGGGAGAGAAGGACAGGGTTCTCTTTCCTGCACCTCCTGCTGAGCTGGGGTTCAGTGGCTCCTCTCAGTCTGTAGCAGCACCTGGTGGCGGCTCCTCTCCTGAGTTCTGGGTACAGCTCTGGCTTGTTGTAGGTTCCAGCAGTCCCTCCCTCTCTGGTTCCCTCAAACACACTTTAACTTTGTAACTTGAGCTTTTCCCAGCTGCACTTTCTTGCATTCGATTTTTAGCCCTTGGGCTCTAGGGGTTACAATGTACACACTTAGCTTCCCACTGCTGACTTTGAGTAAAATGTATCACTTTTTGTCAAGTGTAGAAAAGATGGTGGGCCCATTTAACCACCAGTGAGTGTCCTTTATGCGAAAGTTACTTTATGGAATTACACAGACATACGTTAAAAGGCCTAGAAGACAGCATTATAATTTTTTGCTTTAAAAAGTTCTTATGTATTATAAAGAAATGATGAAGAAAAAACAAACACAAAATAATGAAGATAAAAGGCTTTTTGCATTTATCCAGATGTTTGCTGTTTCCGGTGCTCTTCGTGCCTTCCTGGGGCTGGGTGTCCTCACACGGCGCCCCTTCTCATCGGCACACGGAGCTTTCTGGTGGGCTTTGTCATGTGGACCTGCCGGCAAGGATCCCCTCAGTTTCCTGTTATCAGAAAATGTCTTGATTTTCTTCCTATCCTCAAAGAGTGTTGTTGCTGTTGATAGAATTCTGGGTTGGCAGTTTTTTCTTTTTTTCTCTCTCCCAGAACTTTCTAGATGCAGTTCCATTCTTTTTCGGCCACCGTGGTTGCTAGCATGAAGGCCTCTTCTAACCAGAGTTGCTCCTTGATTGGGATGAGGCAGAGGGGGCAGTTAGACATGGGGCGGGGGCCGAGACTCAGAGCAGAAGTTTCTCCTGGAGGTCTGAGCGCAGGTGGCAGTTTGACCATCATAATCAAAGGCTTAGGAAGGATGATTTTTCTCAGCACCAATTGTGAGACGGCCAGAGGGCTTGTGATGGAGAGGCTGCGATATTTAATGGTTGATACACGGCCAAGGTGAGCCTTCCGGCCAGCCAGCAGCCCGCGGAGGAGCAGGGGGCCTAGGAGAGGATGACGTCACGTCAGCCAAGGGAAGAGGCTGAAGGCAAGGGGTGGGGGAGGCCCAGACTAGGATGCTACTGAGACATCAGGCAAGGAAGTGGAAATTATCCTTTGCATTTTCTACCGGGAGGCTGCTGGTGACTTTAATAAGATGTACCATATGGGAGGGGTTTGGGGGTGAGTGATCAGTAAGGAATATGAATTAGGGATTGAGTTCAATGGCATGAAATAGGAACCAAAGAACACTGCCCTCCCCCACACCCAGACGGGGTAGATTTAGGGAAAGTCAAGAGTATCCGCAGGTACGAATTGGTCTGGTGGTTCAAGGATGTCGGAGCATCAGGATGGTATCACTCATTGGCACAAGGTGGCTGCTGCCTTGGCGGTCATGACGTCAATGTTTCAGGCAGATGGAATAAAAGAGAGGCAAAAAGTCCTGTGCACTGAGTCTGCCCCTGTGTAAGGAGCCTTCCCAGAGCCTCAGTCAGCACCTTTGGACTGATGTTCAGTGGTCAGAGCTGTTCTCAGGATCAGGTTCATCTGCAGTGAGTAGGGAGTTATAGGTATTTAACGGGGTGCCTTTCTAGCCCCCTCACCCTAAATTGGGGTTTCCTGGATAAGGAAGAAATGGAGGCTGGGTGTTGTCTGCCACCCGTGGTCCGATGGCGGTAGGGAGGCTGATGGCTTTCACAGTTGTTCCCAGTGTTTGGCAGGAAGACAATGGGCAGATGGAGAGTCAGCCCAGACATGGGGTGTGGGGGGTTCTTTCCTCTGGAGCTGAGGGAGCCTGTGCGTGTTCAAATGCTAAAGCGAATCCAAGTCCTGGTGATCGCGTGTGGCTGGTTTCCTGGGGCCCGAAAAAAACTCCTCAATGCACCACGTGGCTCTCTAAGACACTCTCACTGTCACACTGCAGTGGTGGAGGGTTTTTTTGGTTGTTTTGTTTGTTTGTTTTTAGCGAGAGAGACAGAGAGAGGGATAGATAGGGACAGACAGGAAGGGAGAGAGATGAGAAGCATCAATTCTTCGTTACAGCATTTTAGTTGTTCACTGATTGCTTTTCCATATTTGCCTTGACTGGGGGGCTACAGCAGAGCAAGTGACCCCTTGCTTAAGCCAGCAACCTTGAGCTCAAGCTAACGACCTTTGGGCTCAAGCCAGTGACCATGAGGTCATGTCTCTGATCCCATGCTCAAGCCAGCAACCCCGTGCTCAAGTGAGTGAGCCCGTGCTCAAGCCAACAACTTTGGGCTTTCGAACCTGGGCCCTCAGCATCCCAGGTTGATGCTCTATCCACTGCGCCACCACCTGGTCAGGCATGGAGAATTTTATTTAAAAGAAAAATAAGTAGAGGCATGTGCATGGCTCTGCTCCGTGGAATTGGTGCAGGTGGGGCTAGCTCTGGCCGCTCTTTCCACATCGGTAGGTGCCTGCCGCGCACTCAGGCAGTGACACAGCTTTAGAGACATTTGCCGGGTCAGTCTTGATCAGAGATGCAGGCTACACTCTGTGGTCTTTTCATCCTGATCGGTGGGCTGTATTGTTTGATGCCAGTTTCATCAGGTTTTTAACCCCCCCCCAAAAAACCCCCCCCAAAACAGTGTACCACCCCGAGGGATAAAAGAGTCTCTGCCTCCTTCGTGTTCAGACCGACGATCGCTCACTGTCCTTTAGACGTGGTTCTGGAAAGGTAGAAGACAGTGCACCATGTAATGAGGGGTGTAACCTATCATTTTAAGGTCAGGTAGAATTTTTAATTGCATCTCCCTTCGAGGTGGTTTAAATTCACAAGACTTTTTTTTTTGGCAAGAAATTCAACATGCACCTCTCTTTCTTCTTGGGGTATTTTATTCAAAAACCTCTGGTGTCGTGGTTCCCCCAGCTCATTACTGGGAGCTGAAATTTGTATAATCTCTCAGATCTCGAGCCTCTGCCGACGGGGACTGCTGATTTGGCATCGTCCATGTCCCCAGTGGAACCGGCAGCCTGTTAGAGCCCATGGAGTCTCTCTTGAGTGGAAATTGATTTTGAAATCCAGGATAAGGAGACCTGCCACTTACCTCCGGGTCCCGCGTAATGAGTTTTCTTCAGGTGTGGTGACACAGTTGCACCTGCGACTTAATGAGTCCATGGGCACTTTAGCTCTCTCAGTGGGACGTCCGGACCTTCCCCAGGACGTGTGTCTGACGGGGGTAGCTGAAGGAACCTCCGCTTGCCCTTGGGGGCGGAACCCCAGAATCAACGTGTGGGGAGGTTTCTTTGCGGAAGGCCTGAGTGGAACTGAAGATGTCTGTTTTGCACAGGTTAGGGTCGAAGTTGGGGATATGCCTTAGACACAGTTTTTGAAATTCTGATTGGGTCAAAAGTGGAAAGGTCGGGCCCTGGCTGGTGGTTCAGTGGATAGAGCTTCAGCATGGTATATAAATATCCTGGATTCAATTTCCAGTCAGGGCACACAGGAGAAATGACCATCTGTTTCTCTATCCCTCCCTCTCCCCCTCCTCTCCCTCTTCTTTGCCTACAGCCAGTGTCTTGATTGGTTCAAGCTTGACCCAGATACAGAGGATAGCTTGGTTGGTTTGAGTGTCTGACAACCCCAGATGCTAAAAATAGCTCGGTACTTGAGCGTCGGCCCCAGATGGGGTTGCTGGGTGGATCCTGGTTGGGGTGCATGCGGGACTCTGCCTCGCTATCTTCCCTCCTCTCACCTAAAAAAAAAAAGTAGAAAAGGCAGGTGGAAGTAAAAGGGTCCCTTGGCTGTTGCAAGTTTGCTGGGATCTTGATTGTGACCTTGACCCAAGGGCACTGAGCACAACATGAGAATGCCAAGTCTGACTCTCAGATCCTGTCCCATCTGCTGCCCTTTGTTCCCATGTCCTGTGCACCCCCTTCTGCACCCAGAGATGAGGTGCCATCTCAGGCCTCTTCTCTGACCTTCAGGCTGGGATGCTCCCCCATGATGACAGGATTGGCTTCTGCTGCCTCGAATGTCCTCTTTCAGAGAGGCCTCCTGACCTTCCCTAAAGGGTCCCCTAGGCCAACCACACTTCCGTGACCCCAGTCGGCTCTTCCTGGCATGCATCTCTACCTGAAATAAGAGGAACTACTTAGGTGTCCATTGATTTTTGGTCTGTTCTCCCACACTGGAACATCTGCTCCGTGCCGGCAGGGATGTGTCCCCGTGCCAAGAACTGTGCTTGGCTTGTCATTGGGAACGGGTAAGTGGGGAGCAAAGACACCCACCCATCCTGGATGCAGCCCCTGACTCACAGGGGTGATGCTTGTTATGGGTCAAACTGTGCCCCCCCAAATCCACACGTTGACGTCTTAACCTCCCCCTAATACTTCAGGATATGACTGTATTTAGGTACAGGGTCTTGAAAAAAGGTTTGCATGGACCCTCGTCCAATATGACCTGTGTCTCCATGAGAAGAGGAGAGGTGGTCATGGGCCTGTTAGGGACACAGCGAGAAGGTAGCCACTGATAAGCTGAGCGGCCTCAGAAGAAACCAGCCCCGTGGTGACCTTGATCTTTGGCATGACCAGCCCGCCGGAGCTGTGAGAAGTGGATATTTCTGTCGTGTAAGCCCTGGTCTGGGATACTTCCCTAGGACGTCCCGAGCAAACAAATTCAGTGTTCTGCAGTGGAAAGGAATACGATAGCTTTTAACACACCTGGCTGGAAATTCAGATGTTGCTGACCTTCCTGAATCCCGTCCTCTCCCTCACATCTCTGGGTTTCCATCTTGTTTTGTTGGAGACTTCTGAGAGCACGAGTGTTGGTTTTGGAGATGGATTGATTTGTCAGGGCCCCTGCTTGGCACACAGGTGGTCCACCAGGCTCTCGCCCTGGGCTCTGGGTACAGAGAACATTGGTTATGCAGAAGGAGAGGTCTGGCTATGACTTTATTCCCCAAAGTCCTCACCACCTGGCCCCCTGTGCCTGCCTATGTATCTATTTCTTTCTCACGAGTCTTTTCTCCTGCTTGGCCATCTTATGTGGTGTTGGTCAGCTTGTCCTTCTTGGTGCTTGCTAGCTAATTGCAATTATGTGCCATTAAGAGAAAATGGAGAGAGAGAGAGAGAGAGAGAGAGAGAGAGAGAGGGAGGGAGGAAGGGATCATTGTGGTTCGAATGAGATGTGAGGAGGAGTGGATATTTCCAATACTGCCTACAGAAAGGAAATGCAATTTGGGTAAGTTTATGTTGCGGAAAAAAACGTCGACAGTCGAATCTCATTCTGCAGCAGGGCTGGGTTGCATGGCCCGAAACCCATCAGATCAGATGTAACATCTCCATCACTGAGCAGGTTAATAAAGCCCCCTAATAGGATTTGCTGACCATCAGAACCGCAGGACCAAGTGGCAGGAAGGTTTTATTTATTTGCCATCTGTATGTAAATTTTGCTATTATGGAAATTGTGCCAGATACGGAGCTGCAACGAGAGAGCACGCAATGTACTGTAATATTTGAGCTAAGATACAAAGGGGGGGAAAAGCCACTTCTGTGGGTGTATGTGCGTATAAATAATCCAGCTCATTGTGGCTTTCTGGAAGAAACTCAATCTTCAGGCTCTGGGATCTAACCAGCGATCACAGTGGACGGGCTCATTTAAATCTGCGGCAGTCAGTCACTCAAAGCCCGGAGCCGGGGCTGAGCTTTCCTGGGAAAAGAAGTGCCCATGCTTTGCCTTATTATTAGCTTTCCGAATCCAGTGCCAGCCCGCCCTTCAGTGACTCCTCGGGTGACTATAAAGAGACCGTTACGTTGCTAATGGGCAAATGTTTTTGGAGTTAATTATAGCTAGTCATGGACAAGAGGAACACCTCTGTGCTTTGGATCCCAATTGCGCCTCAGCGGAGAAGAAGAAATGATATGGGGACCCGGGAATGCGGATGTAGCTGCCCTGAGTGTCCTGGGGCAGCAGGTGAGCTGAGTGGCTTATTGTGGCTGCCTGTCCATAAGCAGTGTCTGTTGCACTCTGGGACACCTGGTTAGGAAGTCTGACTTGGTCACCGCTTCCTGTTCCCATGGTAACGTGCTTGGAGTCCAGAGAAAGTGGGGCACCTGCTTTGCTGAGACCTGCCCCACAAATTAGATCACCTCCTATGTGTGAGTTGGTTCTAGAATGACTTAGGCCTTTTAAATTCACTTTAGTTGTCACGCGACCCTCAGCCCGCACCTGACTCTTTGGGAACCACTTGTGCGGGGGAGGGGAGGGTAGCATGATTTCAGGAGACACCTGAGGTGAGTGTAGGTATTTGGAGACCAAACAGAGGGGCTCGGTCTCTCTTCCTACTGCCGCTGAGGGGCTGCTCGAGGGCCCCTGTTGGTGGAGGTGGTCAGCACACCTGGCATTCTTTTTAGATGGAGCCCTTTTTTCGTGTGTGACAGGAAACCAGGATGGGTATCTAGGTCACATGAGAACAGACGCTGATACAATTTGTGTTGTACACAGATCTAATGTAACTCTCGGGCTACAGTTTCCCCTGGAGGTGGGAGGGGGCAATGTGGCTTTATTACTCTGACTTCCCTGTGCTTTGTAGCAGCAGGTTTGGCAACTAAAAGAAATATTGATGTCAATTGATTTCCACGAGGTTCCAAGGAATGCCACCGTCTTCACAGTCATTTTTTTATTTTTATTTAAGCTACAGGAGGCAGGTAGATCAGTGTCCTATTAATTTTTTTTTTTTTTTTTGGTGGGAGATTTATTTATTTATTAATTCAACAAATAATAGTTGGGGGTTTCCCACCTGCTGGGTTGTGTTTCTGCACCGACCCACAGCACAGTGTGCACGCATGCGGTTCTGTGATCTTGTGAGGCCTATGTTCTGGTGGGTGGGGCGTGGGGAAGGCCTAGGCGTTTTCCGTTGTATGGTGGCCTTATCTTTGGAACCAGACAGGACCTGAGAGGGTGGGCTTGTTGATTTTGGATGGAGCGAAGTCCAGGTGGAGCCTCAGCAGAGGGAGGGCAGGTCCGATGGCCGGCAAAGGGAAGAGTGCCCGGCCGGGCGCAGTATGGGCGGGGGTCAGCGACGGGGCTGACCGTGTCCTCTGAACTGGGGAGCGACATGTAGAAAGCGATTTTTGTCTCCATGTCTTGACCGCCGTGAATAAGGCTGTAGTGAACTCAGGGGTACACATATCTTTGCAAATACATGTTTTTAAAACTTTCAGGTCGAAGAGGGGTTGCTGGGTCACGTGGTAGCTCTGTGTTTAATCTTGTGAGGAACCTCTGTCCTGTTTTCCGTCATGGCTGAACCAGTTTACATTCCTGGGGCCACCGAGGTGTCCCTCGATAGAGCACTGGATAAAGAAGATATGGCAGCTATGTACCGTGGAATACGACTCAGCCATGAGAAAAGATTACATTCCGTGACAACATGCGTGGTCCTTGAGAATCTCATGCTGGGCGAAATAAGTCAGGCGCAAAAGGACAAGGACCATATGATGTCACTCATACGAGGGATGTAAAATGGAAAGCCACATATGAACAAACAAGACAAACAAAACCTCATAGACTCAGACAACAGAATGGTGCTTACCAGACGGAAAGGGATCGAAGAGGGTAAAAGGGTCAAATGTATGGTGATGGAAGGGACTTGACTTGGGGAGGTGAGCCCTCGATGCGGTATACCACATGATGTGACATAGAGTTGTACACCGGAAATGTATACAATCTTAGTAACCAGTGCCACCCCCGTAAGCTTAATTTAAAAACTAACTAAATAAAAGGAAAGTGACTTTGTAGTATTTCCAGCTCATGAGAAAATGCCTGTCACAGGTGAGCTAACGAGTAGGTTCTACTTGATTTTTTTTTTTTTTTGAATTTTTATTCTCTTAAGGGTTTGTTTTTGCAATGGAAGCTTACTGCAAAGGCAAGACAGGGATGTGTGAACAGGGACCCGTGGAAGAGCTCTGGGGCAGCTGCTCATGGCGCAGTGGCCAGGGCAGAGCTCTGGGGCAGGTGGGAGTCAGCTTGGCTTCTAGGCGAACAGAGAGTTGGTGGCTTTTCTCAATCCAATAGCGTCCACCCGAGTTCCAGCCTGCGCAGTGACGGGGACAGCTCACCAAGTGCGTGCGGCTCGGTGAGGCTGTTTTGGTGCCAAGCGGTGTGATGATCTGGCCACTGTATCAGAGGAAACTGTTGGCCAAGTTTGAGATGAATCCCCAGCTAAGACTTAGCGCTTTTTTGGCTGGTGCTCCTCCAATGCGTGAGGTTTATCATTGGCCCCTGAAGGCTGGTTCTGAAGCAGAGACGCAGGGAAGTCGTCTGAGGTCCGGGCGAGCTGTGTCTAAGAAAGACGGTTTTGAACACTCCTGGCTGCCTTGGCCATGGCTTTGAATATTCCAGACAGAAATCCAGTCTCTTTAGAGTTCTTGCCTTTCTTTTTTCTTTTCTTTTTCTATGACCCATGGTGCAGGAAGTCTATCTGTTGAAAGGGTGATTAAAAATATTTTTGCTTTTCATTTTCCAAGTCTCTGCCTATAATGTTAGATCATATTTTACCAACACGGCTAGAGATACTAGACCCCAGAACACAGGCACCCACATGGGTTCCTGGGTGGCTCAGTTATTAACCCACAAAGAGATGGTCTCTGGTCCATGTGCGGAGGACAGATGTCCCCTTGCAGGAGGGCCAAACGAGGCCATGTCCCTGGAGCGTGGTCTCTCTTCCTGGGCATCTGTGCGTCCCTCACACTGTCACCTCCCTAGGTAACTGAGACATTATCCTTCCTTCTTTGCAATTGTAGGATCTGAGCTAATGAGTCATTGTTCTTTCACGGCAGATTTAAACCGGGATTTCTTGAAGAGTAGTGTGTGTGTGTGTGTGTGTGTGTGTGTGTGTGTGAGAGAGAGAGAGAGAGAGAGAGAGAGAGAGAGAGAGAGAGAGAGAGACAAGGGTCAGAGGAGATTGTGTCTCTGGGGAGACTGTGTTCCTGCACTGAGGAGATGGGGACCCCTTGGAAAAGGGCTCCCACCGGTGGCCCTGGGGTCAGAGGTCCCCTCCCATGAGGGGGTCTGTGACCCAAAGTCACGCTGCACACCAGGCAGAACTGCAGAGCTTGTTACCTGAGACTGCTTCTGGGAGCTGCTCACAGGGCTGTGCTGGTGCAAGTGACTAGGTCACTGTCACATTTACTGCCCAGTCACCTGACTCCTATCTGCCTGGTCCCTGGCAACACGTGAGTTTACATCCATGGGTCTGTAGATGGGACATGGGCAGCCTATAAGGTTTTCTAGCTCCTAGCTTGGCAGACAGATGCCAGAGACTCCCCCACCCCGACCCCCCACTAACCCATGACCGACCGCCACATGTGGACGAGTGACCCAAGTTCAAATGGCTTTCTCCTCCATCCCCACTTTGTCCACACACCACCCCAGAGTGATCCCACCCCTCTGTCCCCGACAGGGTGTAGAAGAACTCTGGAAGGATTGTTCTCAGCTTTTATTCATTTATTTATTTTTAAACCAGCTGGGCCAAATGGGGCCAGGCATTAAAATTAATTGGAATGTAAGAAAGTATGTAGAATTTCTCGAATTTGCGGATGAAGAGCCGTACTTATTATGTGCTTTCCCGCATTCCTGGGGCAGCGAGGGATGGAGCAGAGTGGGGTCAGACGTCCCCCTCAGCCAGAGGCTAGCAGCTAGTCTGGGGGGGACAATGCTGCTGGTCCGGCTAGGGGGACAGAAGAGGTGGTGCGGTGTTCAGTGCCCGTCGCCTGCCAGGCCCAATGTTGTGCTGTGTGATGTGAATGCGGTCACTCATTTGCTGCTCAAGGCAACCATTCCCAGTGGCCACCATTATGATCCCATTTCACAGCTGGGGAGGCTGAGGCCCACAGTGGCTCAAATGATCAGTGATGAGTGGCACGGGTTGGCTGTAAGCCCAGACGTCAGGGTCTGCAGACGCGTCCTTCCCCCTCCATGACGCTGCTTCCTCGGACGCTTTCCCGGCTGGGTCAAAGGGTCACTCGGGTAGGCCTGGCGCTCAGCACTGACCCACAGCCCAGCTGAGAGAGTGCGAAGCCCACGTGGGCACGAAGGCGGCCTCCTCCCGTGGGCGCCATGGGCGGGGGCTGTGACCACAGGGTCCAGTCTTGGTTCTGTGTCTCCCCCCTCCTGTGACTGTAGGTGTGTGAATATTTCTCTGTCGCAGTCTCACGGGTTTGCACGAGGGACGCATACGACCATCTCTGTGCATCCAGCAAGCGATCGGGGCTCTGGTGGTGACAGAAGGGGACTGCTGCTTTGAGCGACACCCGAGGGTGAGGGAGGCTCAGTCCTGGGCCCCAAGGTGCCACATGGGTGCCACGGAGTCCACCAGAGCGCCTTTATTGTGAGCAGCTATGTCAGCAGCAGGGAGATGTCCGTGTTGGTATCCTAGGACAGCGACTGCCTCTGACATCACTTTGCTCTGTTTCTTCCTGTGTTGGACAGAGCCCGGTCACTTCCATGTGCGGACCTGCTCTGGTTCTTTGTTTGGTTCATTCCACACGTGGGCACTGAGCACCGCACGCACACAAAAAATTTGGGGGTGCAGTGAACATCAGCAAGATGTGAGCTCTGCTGTTATGTGTGGGCCTCACAGTCTGGGGACCATAATGTGCAGAGCAATTCTAGGGAGTGCTGAGAAAGAGAAATCGAGGTGGAACAAAAGAAAAACTTACCTTGACCTGTGCACCTAGGAGGACTTCCCTGAGGAGGTGTCGGTGAAGTTAAGTGTTGAAGGATAGATAGGAGTGATCTAGATAATTGAGGTGGGATGGTGTGAGGAACCAGGCTTCAGGCAACATGGACAGAATATGCCAGGGCCTCACTGAACCAGTCGGGGTTCAGGTGGGGAAAAGCAGGCACTCACCCCAAAGAGAATCTAATGAAGGGTTGAGGGAGCCACCGGGCATGAGGAAGCATCCTGGCGAAGTGAGACACCCCGGCTCAGCAGGCGGGGGCGGGGAGGGGAACCCAGGAACCCAGAGAGAACAGAAGCTGGGCCAGACTGGCCCCCAGGTGCCGTGTTCACAGAGAGAGATGCGCAGCTGCTGTCACAAGTGGGGAGCAGCCAGGGGCATAAGTACCCCGCCTCTCTTCTCTCACCACCCAGTTTCTGGCTGTTGGATGGACCCCAACAGGAAGCCTAGGGCAGACCAGAGGGTCCCCAGAGGCACTGGACATGCAGAGAAGGAGAGAAAATGGACCTGCAGGAGAGACGCAGAATAACTGGAATGGCTGGGGTGGGGGGAAAAGGTTGCAGGGCTCTGAGGAATGGACAGGGACAGGGACTGGTGGGAAGGACAGGGCTCTGAGGGACAGGGACGGGGCTCTGAAAGACAGGGACAGGTGGGAGGGACGGGGCTCTGAGGGACAGGGACTGGTGGGAGGGATGGGGCTCTGTGGGACAGGGACCGGTGGGAGGGATGGGGCTCTGAGGGACAGGGACCGGTGGGAGGGATGGGGCTCTGTGGGACAGGGACCAGTGGGAGAGATGGGGCTCTGAGGGACAGGGACCGGTGGGAGGGATGGGGCTCTGTGGGACAGGGACCGGTGGGAGGGATGGGGCTCTGTGGGACAGGGACTGGTGGGAGGGATGGGGCTCTGAGGGACAGGGACTGGTGGGAGGGACGGGGCTCTGAAAGACAGGGACAGGTGGGAGGGACGGGGCTCTGAGGGACAGGGACCGGTGGGAGAGACGGGGCTCTGAAAGACAGGGACCGGTAGGAGGGACGGGGCTCTGAGGGACAGGGACCGGTGGGAGGGACGGGGCTCTGAGGGACAGGGACCAGTGTGAGGGATGGGGCTCTGAGGAATGGACAGGGACAGGAACAGGTGGAAGGACGGGGCTCTGAGGAATGGACAGGGACAGGGACAGGTGGGAGGGATGGGGCTCTGAGGAATGGACAGGGACAGGAACAGGTGGAAGGACGGGGCTCTGAGGAATGGACAGGGACAGGGACAGGTGGGAGGGATGGGGCTCTGAGGAATGGACAGGGACAGGAACAGGTGGAAGGATGGGGCTCTGAGGAATGGACAGGGACAGGGACAGGTGGGAGGGATGGGGCTCTGAGGAATGGACAGGGACAGGAACAGGTGGAAGGATGGGGCTCTGAGGAATGGACAGGGACAGGGACTGGTGGGAGAGCCCAGGGCCGGGAGCCAGAAGAGATAACCACAGCAGCACCTCCTGAGTGTTTGCATTCATGCATCATGTGACGCCTGTGGGATGGCTACAATGGCTCCATTCCACAGATGCGGGAACCGAGGCTCAGAGTGTGCAGAGTAGATACATAGTCGAGCCAGGATTTGCATCCAGGAAGGCTGGTTCCAGTGTCTCAGCTGCGGACCCAGTGTGAATCGGCTGAATCCCACCACTGGCTGTGCGTCTGGGATGTAGAAGAAAGTTGTGTCACAAAAATAACTCTGTGGGTCATCGTAGTCTAGATGGTGGATGAAATTGTGAAGACGAATTTGTGTGTGTGTGTTTTATGGTAGGTGTGAGTACCCAGGTCACTGACGAGTCTTCATGAACAGGACATATCCCGGGCGGGCCCTTGATTGTGTTGGACGCAAGAGGAAGTGATGAGAAAATTCCCATGTCTCACAGGAGGCTTTAGATGCCCATGATGAAATGATTCTTTATTAGACTTTTGGAAAATTTATGTCAGCAAACATTCTACATGTAGCAGGTTTGACGGAAAATGAGATTAATTCCATAAAAGGTCAGGTTACTTTTGAGTCATGAATTGAATTTTTATTCTTTAGCTTTGTTTCTTAACATTTATTATGGGAATATGACAAAGGGAGAGGATCTTTGATTATTTCCATATTTAATATTTGCTCTCTGTACTCACGAGGACAGTCAGAATATTGAACAACATTCAACTGTATGTTCTTTTGTCCTTGGATGGAGGGGGTTAACTTTATCTGTGTACTGTTTGAAGTTTGGGGGGATTTTATTTGGTCCTTCAAGTGGAAGGAATGCAAGGCCCATGTTTGTCAATAACCTTTCAACCGCAAGTAGGTTAAACCCAATGCAAAGTGGCTTAAAGGGAATTTACTGGCTCGTGTGACTGAAAAGTACAAGAGCAGCTTCAGGTCTGGCTGAATCCAGATGCTCAGACAGTGTGGTTGGGACACAATTTCTTTCCACCCACTGCTTCTGCTTTCCCCTGTTGATTTCACTCTCAGGCAGGCTGTGGTCTTTTGCAACACTTACTGCTTAGTGAAGAGAGATTTGGGCTGTTAAATTCTACATCACGTGTCTATTTGTGAGCCAGTCCAATGTGGCCAGGGGATAAGGTACTCTGATTGGCTTGTTAGGGTCACATGGTTCCTTCTTGGACCAATTGCTCTGTCCAGGAGGACACAATGCTTTGGTAGGAAACATCTCTGGTTCTTAATTACTCTATGGTTACCAGTTTGACGTTTGCATAAGACAGTGTTGCCTTCCTAATTGAATTATGAGAAGCCATTTATTGTGCTCTGGGAAAATCTCAACCTCTCTGTCCCCTGACAAATGCTGTTCATGGGGTGTGTGTGTGTGTATGTGTGTGAGAGAGATAGTTTTTGCTGTCACAGAGGCAGAAATTGTCATTAACTTCACGGTGTGGGGTGTGACAATCTGAGGTATGGCTGGGGGTCACAAGGGGGAGCTTTCTGTGTTGGGAAAGACTTTTGTCATGTTTGATGTTTACATGTGGTGGAAGGTAGACTGATTTTCATGGTGGGACCAATACTCGGGGACACGCAAAGCAGTGAAATGGGTGCACAGACTACATTCCTGATGGTGGGACCATAATGGACTTGAACTTGTGTCAGGTATTGGCTTTATGAATGTGAAGGAAGACCTAGAATTTGTGGGGAAGTCACACCCCGTTCTGTTCTCCAAACATTGAAGACTAAGTGTGTGCATCACACAAGGACAAGGGCAGAGCAGTTAGGGGGCGTCTGCATATCAGCCTAGGCTCCAGTTTGCTGGGGAAGAATGTCCCAGGCATTGTATCAGGGGGCGGATATGGGGGTATTATAGACAGAGGCTGCGTTGCCATTTGGAGACCAGACTGGGACAGAATCTGTGTCCAAGCTCACTCCTATGGTTGGCAGAGCCTGTGTCCTTTCAGTTGTAGGACTGAGAACCCTGGGTTTTTACTGGCTGTTGGCAGGAGGCTGCCCTGAGCCCCTAGAGGCCACATGGGTCTCCCAACATGGCTGTTAGCTCCTTCACAGACACCAGCGAGTGACGGTCTCTAAAGAAATTCTGCTCGCAAGGTGGAGCCTTCTCAGATACACTGTAACCACAGAGTGATGGTCCATCCTCACTGTCACCACCTTCTGTTGCACAGACTCAAGTCACAGCTTTTACTCACACTCAAGGGGAAGTTGTGATCCCCAGGAGTCGGGTGTCAGAGTGGGCCACCCAAGGGTGTGTCTGCCATGCACTGTGTGAACCCAGCACTGGACAAGTGGTAATAGATAAGACACTTCCAGGCAGAGGGAACAGCATGGTCAAAAGTTGAGAGGCAGGAAGTCTCGGGCTGTTCTTAGAACCATGAAGCAGCTGCTCCCCCACCCAACCAGACCGTGAGAGCGAGCGCTCCCACACGCGGACTGGGCCCGTCCATGAGCATCGCCTCAGACACCAGCCTCCAGATCTGTCCTGGGGGTGGGGGAGGTTCCCTGTCATCTGAGGATGTGTGGCTAATGAAAAGGAACACGACGGAAAATGAGAACGTAAAACCTCGCAGACAGCCGTGGAGGGAGGAGCACGTGGCTGGGAGTGGCGGCCTGCCCTGCGACATGAGACGCAGGCTTTACAGCACCATGCTTCTTTGATCCTACATTAAACAGGATATAGGTTCGGTCATTCCCGCTCGGTGCCACCCCGAACAGAGACGGCATTGCCCATGGGCAGTTTGTTATTGCCTCCAATTTTATGTAACTGTGCAAACGTGACATTTTTCATTTCACACCTGCCATTGCCGGCGGGAGCCCGGAGAGGAGCAATTTAGCAGAAATATTGGAGGCCGTCCTCAATTCCCCAAGAGCCTCGCTGTACTTGGCTGTTTAAACGCCTCTCTCCAAGCCCCTGGGTTCACATGGTAACTGTCAGTAAATACGATGGGGGGGGGCAGCCGGGGGACACCTGCCGAGTTCTCTGTCTCAGCGGCTTTCCTGGCATTTGTCAGTCCTCCCCGTGTGACCAGATCTGCAGTTCCTCTCTGCGGTAGATTGGTGCTACATTTGCCTGTGTCTGTAGCCCACCCTCAGCCCAGCCTTCCCAAAGGACAGAGATGCCGGTGTGGAGGGTAGATGGGTCCATGCGGCTGTCGTCCAAGGGCCAGGTGTGAGTGGGGACTCCTTCCCTAATGGTCAGTTTATCCACAAGTAGTTAAATCTTTATCCTGGTTATCTGCTAATGTATCTTTTTCTGTGTAACCCTGTGACTTTAAGAATTCAGGTAACTGATATTTGTGTAATAAAGACCCTATGGGAATAGAAATGTAAGGTTTCTTGTGAGTGTGTGTGTGTGTGTATGTGTATGTGAAAATATCACAAAGTGGTTACATAAATGAGCTAATGATGGCCCCTGTTTATGGGCCCCTGCGTTCTTCAGTGCAGACTGGTACCTGTTAGCTTGAAAGTTGGCCTGTGCCACCCCCCAAATGTTTACACATTTGATTGTTTTAATGATCCCCTAAAGGAGCTTATTCCTAGCTACTTCGGACTTGCCTTCTTTGCATACCCTGCACAACTGTGCCACTGGCTGTTAGCCATGTGAGATGGACCCTGGAGTTCCCTGACCCAGGGACGTCCCACTGTGACAGCTTCTAGACATGGAAGCCCCGACTCTGATCCACCTCTTCCCCCGGGCTCCTTGTCCTCTGTACCTTCTGAGTGGCCCCCCACCCCCTATTTCATTCATGAGGTAACTAACCCAACATGCAAACTGGTCACCTAGGTGAAGCTCGTTATCGGCCGCTGCCACCTTGTGGTCACATCTTTTCCCTTGATCAGCACCCCCCCCCCCCAATCCCTCAAGCTTGTTCCGGTGCTGAGACCATTAATCATTTCCACATAGTTTTAGATACTGTGGTTTTTAAATAACAAGCGTCAAGAATATCACCGAGCCTAAAAATATTTCTCTAAAACACATTTAATGAATATTCAAGGCTTGGATTTTTTTTTTCTTTCTGGGCTTAAATTGTTCTAACAAATAGGGTCTAAAATTGGGAAGAACTTGGGCCAGGAAGTGGAGTGTAGGCATAGTTTTTATGGGGCTGGGCCACGTGGACAGGGCTGACCGCTCAGCTGACCTCAGCCTCCAGTCCCTGCAGAGGTCAGGTTGATACCATATGGCCTAAGGCTCCTGGGTCAGCAGACACTCTCGTCAGCAAAGTCACTGTGGGGGCTCAGAGGTCAGTTCCCAAAAGCTGAGGGAAAAGACCAAAGTTCTCTGTGCAGGATGAACCCTTCCCTGCACCCCTGTGTGTCAACAACCAAACCAACCAAAAACCCTGCGGAGAGAGGCGAGTATTTAGTTCTAACATGGAGAGTCTAAGTATAAGGTACAAAGACTCAGGTGCACTCACCTGGTAAGTTTCTTGTACCCAGCAAGGTGGCAGATGCTGTGTCCTTAGAAGACAAAGTGGGGGCCCAGGTGTCTTTCTCATCGCTTAACTGTAGCAGCTGGAATGTCCCGTCACCTGCTCCAGCCAAGAGGAGTGCTCATCTGGACTCGAAGACTCTTCCCATCATAGACAAGGTCAACATTTCAGACGTCTCTGTGCCCCTCAGGACAAGGGTGTGGCCCTGGACACCTCAGGGGGTGATGGAGGTTTGGGAAGAGAAGCCCTCATGTGTGTCCAGGGAGGCAGTGGTCTGACTCATCTTGAGTCCCCACTGATCTTGGACAGTGGAGAAATCACATTTCAGGGGTGAGGTTCTCCCCTCCCCCAGCTGTGACTTGCATGAGGTCTTTATACTGAACTCTAACACATATACCGAAAAGTGTACATGTACAGAAAAGTGCACGGCCTGGTGAATTTTCATGTCCCACCACATACTCAGCATCCAGAAAAAGAAGCAGGAGCCCGCCCTGGGGACCCCACGCAGTTACTGCTCCAACATGGAGTCCACGATGCCGACTCCAACCTTAGAGAGCGGTTTGCCCATTTCCGACTTTCTGTAAATGGATTCACACAGGGTGCGTGTCTTGGGACTTGGCTTCTTCTGTGTTGTGGTTGGAGGCTCACCCATGTTTTGTGTGGTAGTTGACTGCTTATTCTTGTTACTGCCATGTCTTATGCCATCAGGAGACTCTGTCTACTTCAGTTCTGTTCTTGAAGACCAGTTCATGCTGTTTCCATTTTGGGCTTTCTAGGACAGTGCTACCATGAACTTCATTGTGTCTCTTGGTGAACGCATGAGTGCATTTCTGCCGGGCATGTGCCTAGGAAGGGGGCAGGAGCTGGGCTGTAGAATCTGCAGACACTCAGGTGCAGTAGACATCTCCACAGAGACAGTGCTCCACAGAGATTGGATCAATTACACTCATGCCAGCAATGCCTAAGAACTCCGTTATTCCATGTCTGTGTCAACACTTATTATTCTCTGACTTTCACTGTATCCATTGGACAGTTAAGTGTACGAGTTTAGTCCTGTCCTAGGAGATTTGTTAGAGTGAATCATTTATGATGGAACTTATAGTGGTGATTAATACTAACCATTGAAAAGTTAAGACAAATGAAGCCATGGAATTCATCTGCCCCGTGTGGCTTCAGCACTTCTTGGAGGTGGTTAACTTGTGACTTTCGTGCTCACCGTTGCTCTCCTTAGCAGATGTAAATGCCTGCCTGTCTTTATCGTAGTGTTTGAAGGACTTTTGCAGTTTGAAATTCGGTTTGGGGGGAAGGACTGAGCCCTAGAATGCCTGGAGGAGAGTGAGGTCAGGGATTCGGTTTATCAAGGTTTCCTCATTGCCTGGAAATTAACCACATGGAAGTTTCCGGATTCCCTTGTGTTCCAGATTGCCAATGTAGCAGGGTGACTGGCACCAGAGGTAAGTGGGTAGTTGGGGGGTCTGACTTTGTTGCAGCTCTGGGAAGCTTCTGGAACTCAAGGAGACCTGGACGGCAGGGGCACGGGAGCAGGAACATTCATTATGTGCCCAAAGTCAGCAAGGAGGGTGGGGATCCTGGAATAAGGTAGCCGTGTCTGGAGCCCTGGATGCCTAGTGTGACAGGGCTGGGGAGGGACGTGGGCGCTGAGAGCTAGTGACCTGGCGGGCCCGAACGTGGAGATGGCTAGCTGGCCAAGCCTGGAGGCGACGGTGGCGACCAGCTGGGAAGGGCGGCGGGTGGCGGCTCCTGGGGCTGGCTTTCATCCGGGTTCTGGGGAAGCTGGAGGGGTTAGATGCCACCTTAAGGGCTTAGAAATATGTAGAAAAAAGCATTTGTGGTGTCCTGGGGTTGGCAATCCCATCTGAAGGACACCCTGGGTGGCCACCTTGGTCTGTTCCTGCCTCCTTTCAAGTGCAGTCACGTCACTCAGGTGACGCCGACCTGAAGCACACAGCCCTCCATGCTGCTAGGACCACGCTGGTTGCTAGAGTATTAAAAAGGGCTGACCTCTGCTGGTGAACTGTCATTGTCCCAAGTGTGTCTCCCGCCCTCCCCCGGGACCCCCGGCTGTCCTTAGGAGCAGCGGATACAGTGAGAATGGCGAGCACAGTGGGTGACCGCCTGACCCGCTTGGGCTCTGTCCCTGCTGTTAAATACTGCGGCTGTCACTCCTGGTTGGACTCCAGCTTCTCAGACTCCGAGGAGGAGTTCACCTGCTGTGATCTCTGTCAGAGAAAACAAGAGAGCTGAGGAGGACAGTGGGGGAGGCAGTGCTCATCGAACCGAGAATCGATTCAGAGCTGCTGTGTGACGACCCTCAGGACAAGAGGGGCTGGGGGTCCTCCCCCCGCCATCAGAATGAAAGAAATAATAATAAAGGACTTGAGGGAAAACCCTCAGTGGACATGTCGTCTTGGTACCGGTACCTCCAAGACCGAAGGGGAGAGAGGGCCGGTAGGAGGGCTCAGTTAGGGAGCCAAACCTGCCAGACCTCGTCATCATGGGACTTAACTAGTGAGACGTTCGCCAGGCGGTCTGTGACGCCAGTGGGGGTCACGGAGGACACCCGCTGTGCAGGGGGAGGGGAGGGGCGTGGTTCTGGTTCCTAATCCTGGCTCTGCCGTGTGCCCAGCTCCATGACCTCCAGCTGGTCACTCGCTGAGGAGGTGGGTAGGTCACCGTTTGTACATCTGGATGTCCAGGACAATGGCAAATAATCCCGGCCAGGGGCCGCCTCGTGACAACTCTCTGTGAGCAGCCATGTGCGTGGGGCAGAATGTGACAAGCTGTTCAAACAGCAGGTGCCGGCCGCAATGAGGCCGCCGTGGTCCACGGTGGGAGGACTCTGCTCATTGAGACACAAGTTCTGGAACGTTCTCTCCAGTGGCCCCATTTGGCAGCAAGATGGGGTGGCCGAACATAGGGACAGAGAGGACGCCTCTTTTTCGTGGTTTGCATACATGAATTCCTGGAACGTCGAGTGTTGGCCAGAAAGAAAGCTTAGGGAAGAAGCAGACTTTGTCAATAGCAGAATTTAGCGGGAAGGGAGGCTGCGTCGGGGCATGGAAAGGCATCTGAGTCTCCGGCAGGGAACTGCCACAGAGGCAGGGGTTTCTCAGGAGGTGCCACCCCACCCAAGTGGGTGGGGGACTGTCTTAGTGTCCGTGTACAGTCCTGTGGGAAGAAGCAGAGACCTTTATTTGGTATTTAATAAGACAGTAAGTGTTTGAATTCCCTCAGGCAGCGAAATCTTTTTTTTTTTTTTTAATATTTTTTATTTATTCATTTTAGAGAGGAGAGGGAGAGACAGAGAAAGAGAGAGCGAGAGAAGAGACAGAGAGAAGGGGGGAAGGAGCTGGAAGCATCAACTCCCATATGTGCCTTGACCAGGCAAGCCCAGGGTTTTGAACCGGCGACCTCGGCATTTCCAGGTCAATGCTTTATCCGCTGCGCCACCACAGGTCAGGCCAGGCAGCGAAATCAAGACCTTAGGACTGCCCTTGGGTCCAGGGGTCCTCTGTCCTGAGGCTTGAGGTTGTGTCTTTACAGGTCTCCTTCTTTGGGTCTTAAAGATGTTTGGACTTTGATAAATCCTTTTTTTTTTTTTGAAAGTTTTAATCATTCCTTGGAAGGGCCACTCATCAGACCCCATTGAGGTAAAATCCATATAACATAACATGAGCCATTTCCAAATGAATCATCCATTGGTATTTAGTTTTTTTCTCAATATTGTGAAAATACCACTGTCACGTTCTTATTGTCCTCAGAAGGAAACCGCAGGCCTGTGACCTATGCAGCTTCTCTCTGTCCTCCTCCACCCTTCCTTGGCCCCTGGCGGCCACCAATCTGCTTTCTGTCACCATGGGTTGATCTTCTGGACACTTTGTATACATGGGATCACACATCATGTGGCCTTTGGCATCTGCTTCCCTGGCTCAGCATCATGTTGTCAGGGCTCATCCACGTTGTAGCAGGTGCCGGGTTCCTTTTCATGGCTGCATAATATTCCATGGTGTGGACGGACCACGTTTTCTTTATCCATTCACCCAGTGACGGGCACTTGGGTTGTTGAAAAAGTGCCGCTGTGAGCACGCGTGTTCAGATATCCGAGCGCCTGTTTTCAGTGCTTGGGGGTTGGTATCTGGGGGTGGAATCACTGAGCCTGTCATATGGTGACTCTGCGTTTTACACGTGAGCAGTTGTGAGGCTGTTTCCACAGTGGCCGCCCCATGATGCACCCCCACCAGCCGTGCACAAGGGTCCCTGCGTCCTTCCTCGGGGACCAGAGTTCTGCACATACCGGACCAGGCATGCCTGGCCGCATTTCCTGTCTGAGTGCCATGTTTCTTTTTTATGCTGAGGGTGGCATCTTCAACTGATCCTTTTCACGCCTCTTTCCTGTCCCCTGGATGGGGCAACCTCTTGGGCTTCCACAACCCCCACAAGGCCCTCCCCATGATGCTTTCTACCACCTGGGGGGACCTTGCCCACCTCCAGGTGAGGAGCAGGCTCTGCCGATTCCAACCACTGCTGCCCAGACCCGTGTCGCATTCCCATCACAGGGGGCACCCTGAGACAGCCTGCTTCCCCACGCACGATGAACAGAAAACTATTGCCTGGGGCAACACACCGGGCTCTTGCTTCGGGGCACTTGTGAAAATAACAGGACATTTAGTTTTCAAAGGAAAGCCACTGACTGCCAATGGAAAGGGGACCTCTGCTCTGGGGACACATGGTGACTACCTGCTTTGGACTAAAGTGGTTCTTTCTGTATCCCCCTCCCCCCCAGAATCAAGGCGGCAGCAGGTGTGAAAATCGTGGCTGTGAGGGTCAGCAGCGAAGACCAGTGGGCAGTCCAGGAAGACATAGATAATGATGGCATGCAGGCAACAGCCACGCTTACCTGCGTGGGCCATCCCGCGGACACGCAGAGCAGGTAAGCACTGAGGGGGTCTCCAGGTGCCTCGGCGGCGGTGGTTTGGGGCAGCCACCAAAGCTGACAGCAAATGAATGTGGGTGTGAGTCTGGTGATGCCTGCGCCTCTGATGACAAACGTGCCCTCCTGAGCTCCTCGGCAGCAGAGCTGGGCCACGTGGGGTCCCCGTGGCTGCGTTCCAGGGAGGTGCCACCGTACTGGGCGTTCATTCCTGACACTCCTTAGACTCCAATGACCTAATTAGCTTGGTCATTTCCGAAATGACCTGAACTCACATTTGTCATCATGCCGGGTAAGATAACCATATTTGAAGAATCCATTCTTCTTATTATTGTTATTGTTCGCGGTGCAGAGTTGGGGAACAAGATGGGGACAATAGAAATGATTTAAGAGGCAAGGGGGAACTGTCCCTTTTTAACGAGCGTGCCGACGGCGGCAATGGCTGCTGAGTAATTGTCTCTTAGTGCTTAAGCGCAGTCATTTTGCTGATGTCCCCCCCGGGGATTGGCATATGGCTTTGCACGTTAAGGTGAGTGAACTCATCATTGATGGCCGCATGTCTCTGGCTCAGACTCCAGCTCTGGGTTTTATGGGCTGAGCTGGCCTGCAGGGTCGGGTGGGGGGGGGGGGTCCGGGCAGAGGGAGGGTGTTGCTAATCGCTGTGTGCCAACAGGCAGAAAGATCTCTCAGCGCTATGGTCTCTTTGCCCCTTTTACTGATCTGATATGTATTGCCTGTTGTCATAACTGTTCTTTCTTCTTTCTTCTCTGGTATTTAAAACCCTTTGAGGTCCACAGTGGTAGGCACAGAGGGGGGATGAGTGAATGGATGAATGAATGAATGAATGAATGAGGGGCGGGGGGATGGATGGGAGCAAGGGAAAGGGAGAGATCGGGCAGAGCTTGCCTTTCCCAAACATGGAATTTCTGGCTTGCTGCGTGCTGTCTCTGCCCGAGTGACCCCAGCTAAGCTCAGCTAGAACTCTGTCCTGCCTGCTTTTGATGGTCTCTTTCCAAGGAAAAGAAGTGACTCAGGTTGAGTGGCCAAGAGTCTACTACTGGGAATATTGATCAAGTGACATGGGGGACCTTTCGCTCCAAACTCAACGTTCTTGATGGAGGTTTTCATCGGCACCCTTACGTGACCCACAGTTTCCCTGGAAGGCTGTATCTGCCTGCCATGCATTCCCATGTCCTGAGTTGTCAAAGGTGCAGAGAGCCTGGGCTATTGATATGTGCTCAGGGGCTTTCCGCTACAAGTAACAGAATGCCCACTAAAAGTGGCTGTGACAAGAGGGTTTTATCATCTCACCTGACACAAAACTTTAGAGGCGAGTGGTCGTGCGGCTGGTTAATCCAAAAGCACAATTGTGTCGTCTAAGTGTGTCCTGTCTTTCCACTGTACTGTGCCCCCCACCCCTCCCCACCCCACCCCACCCTCAGCTATCATTCTCCAGCTTCTTTCCTAATGGTGGCAAGATGGCTGCAGCAGATCCGACCATCACAGACTCACCCATTTATATACAGAGGCTGGAAGGGAGGGGGGCTTCTCCTCATGTACGTTTTTTTTTTTTTTTTTTTAACCAGGGAAGAAAACCTTTCCAATGATGCCCCTGGCATCTTCCTTTGGAATCCATCAGTAAGCAGAGGGTCTATGCCTTTGCCCATAAAAAAAACAGGGTGGGCTGGGAAAGTGGACATCTGGAGTCATTTCCAGGCTTTGTCGTGGGAGGACACTGCTTGGCTAGCAGTATTCGCTGTGCTCTTCAGAGGTGGTATCGCTCACAGGTTGAGGCCTGATCTCTGTGCTGCACGGGGCCCTGTGTATTAGTTAGTGTTCCCACGGAGAGACCTCCTTCTGGTGGCTGGGGTGCTCCTCAGGTGGATTTTGTCCAGTCGATGCTGTCAGGTGCCATACTAATGAAGGCCAAGCAGAAAAGGGGCTGAGGTTCCTCCTGTATATGGACAGGTTCAGGGGCCTCTGCATCCAGGTGTGCAAGCAGCTGTATCTTTAGCACCCTACCTTTGGTCTTTCCTCGGGGTTGGCATGACCCCTGGGGGGCTCTTCCTTCCTGGTGGCAGGTTGGCCACCAGCTTCCTGCAGTGCCCCTCACATCAGGGAGAAAGCTGCTTCCCCCTGCAGGTCCCAGCACAAGTCCTGGGGATACTGTCACTGTGTCCGGTGTAATTTGGGTCACGGACCCTCCGGAACCAATCTCTGTAGGCAGCCCTGGAAGTGGGTGCTAGAGGAGCCCACCAGAGTGACATGGCTTCGAGTGTGGGAGGGGCTTCTCAGCCAGGGTGGGGGATCCTGGAAGGGCAGAACAAGGGATTGAGGCAATCACCATGGCCCTCTGCTCTGCAGGAAAGATGCTCATATTGACTCCTTCAGACACCGAGTCCGGGTACCTAACGGTGGTACCGTAGTCTGTGCATAGGAAGTAAACTTTGTTGAAATATGGAACCGACCAATGGAATGCTTTAAAATCCCAGGAAAAACACAGGCTGTGCTTATCACTTTCGGTTTGTGAGGGAATCAGTTTTGCATTCTCTTTAGAAGAGAGGAGAAAGGTTATAAGGGAAGAGAAGCCGTTACATAAGCAGAGTTACATAATTACCAGCCAGCTCACATTCCAGAGGCGCCCTGTCTCCTTCCGATTCCAACCCACCCTGGGCTGTCAGGGGGACGCCCGCGAGCTCAGCTCAGCTCCTGTCCCCATAAAACCCACTCCTCCGTAATCTAAATAAATAATGGCTTCCTTTTAGATTCCTTTGTTGAATTGTGACAGCAAATGAGGTGTGAAATCTGGGCTCATGGACCATGTGCGTGCGTGCGGGTGGGCCGACAGGGCGGATAGGCGAATCTATCCCCAACAAAGCCTCCTGTGGAGAGCAGTAATCTCTGGATTGTGACAACCTTGGGTGGGATAGAGAGTTGTTTAATAGAATATAATGTACAAACTGCCTGAAATTCTGTGATAAGCATTAAAAAAATGTGTTGTATGGGGAAAGCCCCGACGTGCTCAGCTAGCAAGTGAGGCTGTTGAGGTCTTAATTGAAAATATTTTAATGAACGTTCATTGTGAGGAAATGGAAGGAAAGATGATGAGAACCACCAGATAGAGTCCGGTGTTGCCAGAGAGAAGAGATTAGGGGAAAAATAAGCAAGTTTGAAAGTGTTGGGGACAGATAACGTGGACCCAAAGGGACAAAAAAAAGCGAGGTGACAGAACATGATTTGCATGGAAACCACGTGTGGATGGCCGGGAGAGCTTGCAACAAGTTTGCTCCTTGAAGGGTTTCTGACTGGCTGGGCAGAGGGGTGACCCAAACCTTGGAGAAATAAGCTACAATGTATATATTTATTACGTTAGCAGAAACCACAATATGGAGCTCGTCCTCCCTCATCCGAAGGCTGGAATGGAGGCGGAGGGAAGCTCTGTGGTGCTCGTGGAGGGAGGGGCTTGTGCTTCCACCAATAGAAAGGCTATGTCTCTAAAAGAGATTTCTTCGCAGACACAGACTGCAGCCCACATCATTATAACCCAGCCTTGGCAGAGCGGGGGTGAGATTTAACAGCTGAACATTAAGCAACAGACAATGTTCATAGAAGAAAGTCTTTGTGTCACATGTCATTTCATGGATTTGTCAAACATGAGCCAGGTTAGATCTTTCATTGCAGTTAAGGATTCATATTTGAGTAAAAAAGAAAAATAAGAAAAGAAAAAGAATTTTATACACACACACACACATATGCAATGGAATATTATTGAGCAATAAAAAAAGGAATAAAATTTTGCCGTTTGCAACAACATGGATGAAACTAGAGGGTATTATGCTCAGTGAAATAAGTCCAACAGAGAAAGACAAATACCATATGTCTTCACTTATATGTGGAATCTAAAAAGAACCTCCCTCAAAAGAATAAACAAAAATTGGAAATTAACCCATTGATACAGAGAAGAAGCTGATGGTTGCCACAGGGGTGGGGGGTGTTGGTACTAAAAGGGGATGAGGGACACAACAAATAAAGAAAATGAAGACTTTTCTTGCCTGACCAGGCAGTGGCGCAGTGGATAGAGTGTCAGACTGGGACACAGAGGACCCAGGTTCGAGACACTGAGGTCGCCAGCTTGAGTGCAGGCTCATCCCGCTTGAGTGTGGGGTCACTGGCTTGAGCGTGGGGTCACTCACTGTGCTATAGCCCCCTGATCAAGGCACATATGAGAAAGCAATCAATGAACGACTAAGAATTGATGCTTCTCATCTCTCTCCCTTCCTGTCTGTCTGTCGCTATCTGTTCCTCTCTCTGACTCTCTCTTTGTCTCTGTCCAAAAAAAAAAAAAAAAAAAGAAGCCTTTTGTGATTTAAAGAAAAAGGAGAACAAAGACAGTTCAGTGGTGATAGCAGCTGTCTCTGCTTCTGAGAAGTCGGTTTTCCTACCAGATCCAGTTCGTGTTGGTTTCTTATCTTCTGTAAAAGGTTTTATTGAGAGGTACAGGAACACGTGGGACCTTTTTATATGACTTTGAGGACCGTTTTTTGTGATTCTGTTGTTTATCCCTTGTTTTTTTTAAAAACAAACCAAAAAAACAACAACACATAATACTCATTACGTGCCAGACACAGTGATAAATCTTTTCGGAACACAAACTTAAAAAAAAATCAGGAATATGCGAACCCTGTCAGCAGGTAACTATCTTTATACCCATTTAACAGATTTGTACATCCAGGCACAGTTCACATGACTTCCCCACAGCCCAGAACCAGAAGTAACCAAAGCAACTAGCCCTTGGGTCCAGGCTAAGCCAGGCAGTGCCCACAGCTCTAAGAGACCACCTGGCATGGGCAGGTCAGGCTGTAGTGGGGGGAAAGCGTGGCCCCTCCAAGGATGAGGGCCCACCCCAGTTCCCGGAACTTGTGAACTGGATCTTGTTTGGAAAAGTGTCTTTGCAGGTATAAGTAAGAGTCTTGGGTTGAGATCATTCTGGATGGGCCCTCCTTCCCACGACGTGTCCTTGCAGGACAGACACACCTAGAAGTGCAGGTGCTGCAGAGACAGGCTGAGACGGGAGGGAGGTACGCGGGAGCCCCTAGGAGCTGGAAGACACCATGAAGCACCCCCCCCCCCCCCCGAGCCTGGGGAGGAGGGAGCGCAGTCCAGCCCACGTTGATGGTGGAGCTCTGGCTTCCAGAAAGGCAAAGAATCAATCTCCACTTGTTTTAAGCCATTGAGTTTGTGGTCATTTTTCAGAGCAGCCTTGGCAAACCAACCCAGGGGCTTGAGGACTCCTGGTTGAGTGAGCAAGTCCAGGCTTCTCGGTACTGGGGGCATCTCAGAACAGCCTGGGAGGCTTAAAAGGCACCTATCCTGAGCCCCTGCCCTCAGGGGGGCACCGGCATGGGCTGTTTTAGAGAAAACCCACCCAGGTGATTTCAATGGGGAGCTGGGGTGCAGAATTACCCACGCAGGAAGGAATGGTACAGGAATGAATTCAAACAACCATAAGAAGACCAAGGTATTGTATTTTGGGGTTTGAACATAAGGGATTTGGAAAGGCACAGTTCCTGGATTTGCACTAGTTTTTGCCACTGAACACCCGGAGATGTCCACGGAGCAGCTACCACCGGGGTTCAGAACCGGGATCTGAGGTGGAGGAGACATCTATCTGTAGTTGGGGCTGGCAGGCGGCAGCAGAGTGTGCCTACAGGAAGTGGAGAACCCTCCCCGCACCGCACAAAGGGTGCGGGCCAGGTGAAGAAGAACAAGAGAGAAGAAAGAAAAAAGAAATATTTTAAAAACACTTCCACTCTTTTTCTAACCATTGGGAAACCCTTGGTGAATTGATGCTACTGGCCAGTGTGGAAGGCTTTTCACTTTGAAAGGAAGAGCTAGCTAGCTAGCTGTTCTGTTGTAGAAAATGTCAAAAATACAGTAAAATGGAGAAGAAAGAAGTCACCCCTGAATCTACATTATGATTCAAAGGCAGGCAGGGCTGACCTGTTGATGCGTGCAGGTGTGTGGATGAGGTCACACGTCTATATGTATGTATAGACGTGGGAAACTTTGTCAGGACTAGAATTTTTGTGTCGCTTTGAAAGCCGTTGTGTTTTGCAAAAGAGTGGCAAAAATATACGACATATTTAACTATAACAATAATACCCATCCCTTTGAAACACTGATAAAAGTGTGGTGGACTGCCTTCCTCCCTTAATACAAATATGCCCACAAAAGTAACTTTTTTTTCTGACAGTTGCAGCTCACATGGAGCTTTTCAATGAACCTGTCACTTTAGCTGTGATACTTAATAGCAGTGTAATATTCTATTGATATTACAGCAGTAGAATCTATTTATTCTCTGTGTTTCATCCCCCCCCCTCGTTTAACAATGGCTGCTGGCGATCAGTTATGATGTTTCATATTTCTCTCCCCCCTTTAAAGCATCCCCCCTTTTTTTGAAACATAAAACATCTGTTAAATATTCCTGTTGGTAATTGTTAAGAGAGAAGGCTAGAAGCAAAAGGGTAGGTCAGAAGATGTGAATAAGCTTTTAAGTTTTTTGATGCTTTTGTGAAATGTTCCTGCCAATTTCCTCTGCCAGCCAGCCCTGTGTGAGAGAGCCAGTGCTCCAACACGCATGCACGTGTGCGCACGCGCACGCACATGCACACCCCACCGATCTCTTCACTCTCTTTATATTCCGCCTTTTCCCAAATGTCGCAGAGTTGGAACCATACAGTGTATGGCCTTTTCAGACTGGCTGCTTTCACTGAGTAATTGCATTTATGTTTCCTCCATGTCTTTTCATGGCTTGGCAGCTCATTTTTATTTTCTTTTTTTTTAGCACTGAATAATATTCCATTGTCTGGAAGGACCACAGGTTACTTATCCATCACCTGCTGAAGGACATCTTGCTTGCTTCCAAGTGTTAATAATGAATAAAGCTGCTGTCAACATCCATGTGTAATTTCTTGTATGTGTGTGTGTGTGTGTGGGGGGGCCACAAGTTTTCAACTCTTTTGGGTAAAGACCAGAGAGTGTGATTGCTGGATCGTGTAGAAAGAGCAGGTTGAGGTTTGTACAAAAAGTGCCAAACTGTCTTCCCAAGTGGCTGCCGCACTTTGCGTTCCCACCGGCAACAGAGGAGGGTTCCTGTTGCTTCATCTCCTCACCTTTCCTTGCTCTTCAGTGGTTTGGATTTGAGCTCTTCTATCAGGTGTATTGTGGTAGCTCGTTGTTTTAGTTTACAGCTCCCTAATAACATTGTTTAGAGCATCTTCCTTCTGGGTATCTTCTTGAGTGAGGCATCTGTTCTGATCTTTTGCCCCCCTTTTTTATATTTGCGTGGCTTGTTTTCTTATCATCGTATATTTTAGATACCAGTCCTTTATTCGTTATGTGCTTTGCAAGTATCTTCTTGCCATCCATGGCTTGTCTTCTCCTTCACGCTATCAAATATATGCTTTTTAAAAAAGCATATACGCATGTGCACATGCGAGAGAGAGAGAGAGAGGAAGAGAGACAGGAAGGGAGAGAGATGAGTAGCATCAATTCTTTACTGAAGCTCCTTAGTTGTCCATTGATTGCTTTCTCATATGTGCCTTGACCAGGCGTTGCCAGCCAGGCCAGTGACCCATTGCTCAAGGCAGTGACCATGGGGTCACGCCTGTGATCCCACGCTCAAGCCAATGACCACGTGCTCAAGCTGGTGACCCCGCGCTCAAGCTGGATGAGCCCGCACTCAAGCCGGTGACTTTGGGGTTTTGAACCTGGGTCCTCAGTGTCCCAGACTGATATTCTACCCACTGTACTACTACCAGGCCAGGCTCAAATATACATTTTTTGAGTAGTGATACCCTGTCTGGAATGAATTCACAGGAGACATGCCAATGTGGAAGGGGTTATTCTCTAGGAAGGAGACCCTACTGAGTGCAACACTGATTGAGCACCTACTGCAGGGGTCGGGAAACTTTTTGGCTGAGAGAGCCATGAATGCCACATATTTTAAAATGTAATTCCGTGAGAGCCATACAACAACCTGTGTATGTTACGCATTATCCAATAAAAATTTGGTGTTGTCCCAGAGGACAGCTGTGATTGGCTCCAGCCACCTACAACCATGAACATGAGCAGTAGGAAATGAATGGATCGTAATACATGAGAATGTTTTATATTTTTAACATTTTTTTTTTTAATTAAAGATTTGTCTGCGAGCCAGATGCAGCCATCAAAAGAGCCACATCTGGCTTGTGAGCCATAGGTTCCTGACCCCTGACCTACTGTGTGCCAGGTCTCATGCTGTGTGTTACCTTCCTTAATCGTCAAACTATCTCCATGAAGAAGGCAGCTTCGTTAGCCCCACTGACAGATGGGACCGTGAGGCTCACAGAACTCTGACTAAGGGACCTGGGACCTGAACCCAGACTTTAGCGCTCTATAAATACATGTCAGGTAATCCTAAGCGCAGGACCTCTTTCTCAGCACCAGTGTGACCTCAAAAAGAGACGGGAATGTTGCCTAAGAGAAACTCTGCTGAAGGTCAACACTTTGTCAGGATTCTGGCGGCCTTCCCCTGGTCCCCCAATTAAGGCTCTGTTATTGTTCCCGTCTGTTGGAAGCTCAGCCTTCCTCTCCCCTTGGCCGGATTTCATGCCTTGCCGGAACTTTGTGGAATGGAAATAGAGAAATTTCTCTCCGAAACTGCAAGTGACATTGAGACCCCAAACTGCCTTTTCTTGCGGAGTATGGCTTTTATTTCTACCATGCGGTGTAACTTCTGCAGACCCCTTACGCCGGCAGAAGTTGAGTCCAGAGGAAATCAGATGCTCTCTCCAAAGATCGCCAGCACGGCAGTTTTAAGTCGGAGCCCTGGTGGCACATTTCTGACAGGTCGGTTGGCCAAACCGACCGAGGGTGACTTGCAGAGTGGACGCCAAGGGGAACGGTGCTGTCTTCGGCCTTTCATGTCGGTATTTTTATTTGTTAGAAATCCCAGCCACTCCTAAATCATTTTGATCTGTTTGTTTTGACATATTTATTAACTTTTTTGGGGTGGGGGACAATATATTTATTATTACAGCATATGTCATTGACCAAATTGGCCGTCGAAACCACAAAACCTGGTGGCGGCTCAAATGCCTCCCTCCATGTATCCCCCCATACTGCGCCATGGCATCTTAGAAGAAATTCCTTATGGTTTCAAAACATTCATGTGCTGCAGCCTGCCTTCAGGAAGGCACGGGACCTGGCCGCGCCCTCTGAGCCGACCTTTAAGGTGTTCTGCCCGGTCGGCTCTCCCTTTCTTCTTGAGAAGGAGCCTCTGTGTCTTTTGAAAGGACATTTTCATTTGGGGTTTATCTGGTTTTGTGGCCAGCGTCCTGTTTTGCTTTCCAGAGAGACCAGCTCCACGCAGCTGCAGGTGTTGTGGCCATGAGCAGTTTGCAGCCTGTGTCTGAATGCGGCTGTTTCTGGGGGTGGGACACGGTGCATAGTCTCCCACCCCCACGATATTCCTCTGTCTTACCCTATGATCAGATATTTATTTATATATTTATTTGTTTATTTATTTAAGTGAGGGGAGGGGTGTTAGAGAGATAGACTCCCACGTGCACCCTGATTAGGATCCACCTGGCAACCCCCCCATCTAGGGCTGATGCTCAGACCAACAGAGCTATTCTCAGTGCCTGGGACAGATACTCGAACCAATCAAGCCACTGGCTATAAGAGGGGAAGAGAGAGAGAAGGGGGAGAGGAAGGGGTGGAGACACAGATGGGCACTTCTCCTGTGTGCCCTGACTGGGAATCAAACCTGGGATGTCCACATGCCAGATTAATGCTCTATCCACCGAGCCAACTAGCTAGGGCCCAGATGATCTGATTAAAAAAATTAGTAGAGTTTATTATTCAGAACAGTGTTAGATTTATAGAAGAATTGAGCAGGTAATACAGAGATTCCCCATGAGAGCTGCCCACCCCTCCACACGCAGTTTCCCCTTGTCTTAACACCTAATACTAGTATGGTACACGTGTCACAATTAATGGGTCGATATGGATATTTTATTATTAGCTAAACTCTGTCATACTCTATTCAGATTTCTTTAGCTTTTACCTAACTCTGTCCCTGAATCCCATCCAGGACATGATGTTAAAATTTGTCATCATGTCCCCTTAGACTCCTCTTGGCTAGGACAGTGTCTCAGACTTCCCTTGTGCTTGACAAGCTGGTCCGTTTGGGGGAAGACTGGTCAGGGGTGGTGGGCATGTCCCCCTATTATAATTTGCCTGATTTTTTCCCCTGTTGATGAGATTGGGGTAATAGGTGTTATTTGGGGGAAAGACCCCAAAATGCCACTTCCATCACATCGTGTCAAGAATACGTGCTAGCAACATGACTTAAAATGTTGAGGCTACTGGCCCTGGCTGGTTAGCTCAGTGGTAGAGCATTGGCCCGGCATGTGGATGTCCCGGGTTTGATTCCCAGTCAGGGCACACAGGAGAAGTGCCCATCTGCTTCTCCCCCCCCTTCTCTTCCCCTCCAGCAGCCAGGGCTCGGTTAGAGCAAGTTGGCCCCAGGTGCTGAGGATGGCTCCATGGCCTCCACCTCAGGCGCTAGAATGGCTCTAGTTACAGTGGAGCAACACCCCAGATGGGCAGAGCATCGCCCCCTGGTGGGCACGTTGGGTGGATCCTGGTCGGGCGCATGCGAGAGTCTGTCTCTCTGCCTTGCCTCATTTCACTGAAATTTTAAAAAAGTGTTGAGGCTGGCTTTGATCATCTTTCTGAGTGACTAACCTGTGAGCCGTTCCCAGCATACTTGAAAACAGACTATATTGTTACAAACACCCATCTAACCTACCATATAACTGTGTCCCCGTGGCTGTTTCCCCAAGTTTGCCGCAAAGCTTAAAAAGACAAAAGCAAAACCAATAACCCTCTCCCTGTTGTGTCCTCCTCCTTCCCTCCTGAGGGTTAGCCACTCTCCTGAGTGTCACGTGTTTATCCCTCTTATGCGTGGTTGATTCAGTGTCACCACGCAGCAGGCTGCTGTGGCCGGAATGTCTGTGTCCGCTCTCCTCTCCCCAATTCATGTGCTAAAACCCTAACTCCCAAGGTGATGGTGCTTGGGGTGGAGGTGGGGTCTTTGGGAGGTGGTGAGGTTGTGAGAACAGTGTCCTCATGATGGGACTGGTACCCTGGTGATAGAGGCCCCAGAGGGCTTGCCCACCCCTCCCGCCACGTTAGGACAGATAGAAAGGACGGCCGTCTGTGAACCAGATACTGAATCTTGCCCGCACCTTGACCTTGGATGTGCAGCCTCCGGACTGGGAGAGACGGACGTCTGTTGTTTGTAAGCCTGACTCAGGCTGTGCCCCTGTTCCGGCGGCCCGAGCCGAGACCGACACTTTCCACCGACCCTGAGCTGACGTGTTGTCTCGCCATCTAGGTGCTGGGCTCTGAGATTCATACTGGAAACTGCAGTTTGGTTTAGTGCTGTGGTTCCTAAATTAAGCCCTGTCCCTCACCGGTCGTTCTAGTTTTTCATATCCGCCCCCCCCCCCCGGTGAATAGTATTTCATACTACAGATGCTTTGTAATTTATTTACCCATCCTTCTGTTGATGGATGAACGGTGTTGTACGATTTTGCTCTCCTGGACCAGAATCCCATTGCATGCAGGACCTGTTCGCACAAGTCCCCGGGGACAGTGGTGTTTCCACAGCGGTTGCAACCCATCTATGAGTCATGACCCACGTGTACAACAAATTAAAATAAATGGAACGAGAGCAGATTAACATAGACTAGAAAGGACCCTAGTCTGTAGTATAAAGCAAAACCATTTTGTTGAAACATTAGTGTCTTTTATGTGTATGTGTGGGTGTGTGTTTTTTTCCCTGAATCGTCACACAAAATCTACTTCTTGCCCAGGGCTAGAGCAACCCAGTGTGTTGTCCAGGCTCCGGGGTCTGTCCGTCTGTGGTGGGGTTAAGTCACCATGTTCTTGGGTATACTGTATCTTCAACTTTGCAACTGTTGCCAAATCACTCTCAGTTCAAAGTGCTTGGACCGATTGGCAAGTCTGGGTTTGAGGTTCCAAGGTTTTTAACCTCCTGACTTTTCCAGAAGCCTGTGCCCACCCGTGCACCTTGCTCATTCTGGGCTGAGGTTCTCCAGGCTCGATTTTGTAGATCTGCAGTTGGCGTTGTTTTGGGGGAGCCGCTCATCTTCTCACACCTGCGGTTTAATTTCTCTGCTGCCGGGAGGCAGAATTAAGTTATCCGTCCCTGTAGAAGAGTGACTTAAGCAGGAAATAATGAATGCGCAGGGCTGGTGTTAGACGGGTGCGGGTACGCTGATGGAGCGGCTGTCACTCGCGTCTTGCAATGAAGGGAAAGAAGATGATAGTTAATCACTTTCAAAAAATAAAAACAGTGGAGTGATGAATGGGGCGCATTGTGATGCTGAGCACTCCGGTTCCCAGGGAATACAGGGGCCTTGCGTCGTTCCCCTGATTAGACAGTTGAAGAAGTTTAGTTTTCTTCTTTTTCAAGTTGAGAGGGAGTGAGTTAGAGAGACAGACTCCTGCATGCACTCCAACTGGGATTTACCTGGTAACTCCCATCTGGGGCCAAGCTTGCAGCTGAGCTATTTTTAGCACCTGTGGTGGAGGCTCTATGGAGCCATCCTCAGCTCCTGGGGCCAAATGCTCAAACCAATCGAGCAATGACTATGGGAGGAGAAGAAAGAGAGAGAGAGAGAAGGGAGAGGGAAAGGGGTGGAGAAGCAGATGGGCGCTTCTCCTCTGTGCCCTGACTAGGAATCAAAGCCAGGACATCCACATATTGGACTCTCTACCACTGAGCCAACTGGCCAGGGCCAAAAAATTCTGTTCTTCAGGTCTGCTGAACTGTGGCATTCCAGAACCAGTGGCCACCTGGCTCTGGGGCAGTTGGAATCACCTACATGCCCGTGGCAAGTCGGCAGTTCACGAACCTGTTTTGTTTGACTTGTCAAGTGTCTTTTCCCCCCCCTTTCGCTTTGGGCCAATATTGAACACATTTGGGAAATCTGATTTATAAATACACATTTCAGACATCTCTGGAGAAACTGGAAGGTCTCTCTCTGGTCATGTGCACTCTGATGGCTTTGAATGGCATGCTGCTGGCGCCTGACTGTGGGAGTTCAGTTTAGAAGGGGCTCTACTCTCTTGTTTGCCACAGTCCCCTCCGCTCCCTACTGCCTCCCCTCCCCAGTGTGTCTGTGTGGAGGTTTCCCCTCTACTGACAAGCAAGGCTCTGATGCTACCGGGGTGTTCTACAATTCAGCTCCATCCTGATACTATCTACCTGGAGAGGCATCAGGTCCCCCAGGTGAAGGGCTCTGTCCTGCAAGACTGTCCTTCATTTCAGACACCAGCCAGAAGTCAGGTTGTCACCTGGGCTTCTGACCACCCAGCTATAGATCAAAGGTTCCCACAGCCCCCTCCTTGGGTTGGATTAACTCAGGAAATGAGTTGGTTGGCTTATTATGTGACCTGTTTAATATGAAAAGATATGACTCAGGAACGGCCCAAAGGAAGAGCTGCCCAGGACAGGTGTGCGGAAGGGCATGGAGTGTCCGTGACCTCTCTGGGCACCCCCTCCCCCCAAATCTCCATGTGTTTACCAACCTGGAAGCTCTCCAAACCCTGTCCTTTGTTGTTGTTTTTTTTAATGTCAGTTACACAGACATGATTGATTAAAAATCATTGGCCATTAGTGATTGATTCAACCTCCAGCCCATCTCCCCCCCCCCCGCCCCGTCTCTGGGGAGGGACGGAAAGTTCCCACCCTCTGATCACATGGTTGATTTCCCTGCTCTGCTCCCTTCCTCAGGGGCTTCCTCAAAGTCACCCCATTAATGTAAGAAGACACCTACCTGTACTGCTGCATCTCTTCCGAAATTCCAAGGTCCTAGGAGCTCTGTGTCAGAAATAGGGACCAGGACTGAATCTGTTTTATTATTATTATTATTATTATTATTCAGTCTCTCACTGGGGTTGGCTGTTAGTTGGCATTTCTCGTTAAGTACCCAGTAGGGTTTTTTTCTTATCAGAGAAAAGTATTTCTTGATATCATCATTGATTTGCTCTGTGACCTTAAACAAGTTCAACTCCTTGTGCCTCAGTTTCCTCAGCTTTACAGTAGGGAAACTTTTGTATCTACCCCTAAAGGCCCCTTGTGCACTAAAGCTAGCTTTAGATTTAAGTGGAGGTGCTTGCAGGAGTTTCTGGGCAGAGCCTGGTACGGAGTTCATGACCTGCAAGTGTTGTCTGAACTCGTGTCATGCGTATCCACTCTGTATCAAGATGAGCAAAGAGAGAGAAATGTGTTTGGAGATAAAGGAGGAAGCCAGTTTCTTTGTAACAAATGATATTCTTTTATGATTCACATGCCAACAACAGATGGAGGTATTGAAAGAAACAATGTAAACCACGCATTAGGAATATGCCTTCTATCTCTGGGATAAAGACACAGAAAAGATATGTGATGGAAAGCTGTCACAAACCGATGAGAGGGCTTAGGCGTCAGCGGGGTTTTCCACGTGCAGACGGGCTGAGCGCTGCTTCTGTGAGGCGCACCTGCGTCATGCCTACGGGGTCTCCCTGCCGGGCTGTCAGGCATCTGAGAACCCTCACGCCCCACCACCGGGCTGTGGCAGAAGCCCCCACTGTCACCCCAGAGTGCTCTGGAGAAATCCTGGGTTCAGGAAAAGGGGGCTTTCTGGAGGCAGGTGCAGCCTGGGGTGTGGAGGCAGAGACATGGGGCCCCTTGGGTCCCTCCACCTCTGACCAGCCATGTGAATTGAGTCAGGGGACAAAGTCTCTGAATGTCTGTAAAGTGGGGATTCCCTTGCCGGCCCACCAAGGGGATTAAATGAAATGAAATAGAAAAAGCAGCCCAGACTCTGTCAACGTTCTTCTGAACAGTTTCGGCCCTCTCCAGAAATCCACCTCAAGGAGTGAAGCCAAATAAACGCAGTGTATTTTGAAGATTTGTCTCCCCACTCTGAAACCGATTTTTTTCACCCAAAATACACCATTATGTGAAGGAGAATGGACCCCTTAAGGAGAATTTCGAGGCCCGTGGTGCTTTTCGCCACTGTCATTTGCTAGCTGTGGGACCTCATACCAGTGACTCAGTCCCTCTGTTGCTCTGTTTCTCATTTGTGACATGGGGAAGAGACTAATAACTACTCCAAGTTCTGCTGTGGGACCGACTGCATGAGGAATTCACCTAAAGTACAGTGCCAGGGACGGAGCCGGCCCTCAGTAAGCGATTCCCCTCACACAGATAGGAGGACGAGGATCTGGGGCCACACAGGGGGCTCCACCCATCTGAGCGGGAACCTGGGGAAGGGGTTTCCCTCGTCAGGCGTAGAACCACGATCTATCCTGTAAGTGGAGTTGTGTTCCGGGCATGTGGAAATGCCCATCTTTGAATGACATCTCCTGATACTAATTTAGTTTTTAATTTTTTATTTATTCATTTTAGAGAGGAGAGGGAGAGACAGAGAGAGAGAGAGAGAGAGAGAGAGAGAGAGGAGAGACAGAGAGAGAGAAGTAGGGGGAGGAGCTGGAAGCATCAACTCCCATATGTGCCTTGACCAGGCAAGCCCAGGGTTTCGAACCGGTGACCTCAGCATTTCCAGGTTGATGCTTTATCCACTGCGCCACCACAGGTCAGGCTCCTGATACTAATTTAAATTGAGTGTGCCAAATGAAGGTGATCTGAGGGTCAGAGTTGGCCCCCTGGTTTCCAATGGCTGACTCTTCCGACATAGGCCGATCCCTCTGAGTTGGGAGAGAGTAGACCAAGTGGAGGGTGTGGCTAACCAGGTCCTCCTTTTCCCGGGATGCCTTTGGATTTCCACGTATCCTTAAGATTCTCTGACATGGTGGTCAGCACCTCAGATCCTGGGGACATTTCCCGTTGAAAGGCCAGACGAAGAGCCGGGAGCGTCTGAGCAGCCCATCAGAGAGCCGCGTCTGCTTTGGGTTGGGTCACGCTACCCAAGGTGCGCCTGTAATATCTGACTTCTGTCGGTTTCCTGTTTACCTGTCCACACCTGGAGGCCCAGGTGTGCCAGGGAGGGTGTGCCTCGTGGTTCAGGGGAAGCCCGCCCTTGTCCGACTGTGGTGGGAAGAAGGGAGCCGGTGAGAGGGACATTTAGGAGGCTCCGTGGCTGTAAACATTGTTATTGTGTGCAGGGAGGGACTGTAGGTGACCCCTTTCTCTGCGAGCTTTTACGAGGATGGGGTGAGGTGGGGGCTGATTTGGTCTCCTTTGTGATGACCTGTGGGTTCCTACAAAGGCTTTAAAGTACTGGGATCCCTGCTGGGAAGAATTCACTAGATTTCTGTTTTAAGAGAGTTTCTAGGGAGCCGGGTAACAGTCATTCCCGTGGGCATTTACCCCACTGTATTTTCTTGCTAATGGGTCTTCTTCCTTAAGCTAGAAAGTGAAATTTACTTTCAATAGAAATAGAAACATTATAATTAAGCATTTTCCACCAAAGCAGATGCAACTGAAGCTAAAAAAAAAAACCCCACAAAACAAAACAACAGCAACAAAAAAACCCCACACAAAACAACCCGTTGAAACTGAGAAAAATGTTTGTTTCTTTGTTTTCTTAAAACATCTGTTAACAATGATAGTCTTTATTCAATTTGTTTTCTCTGGTGCTTTCGTGACAATAAAATAGAAGGCAGTTGCGCACCATGAAATTGAGCTGGATTAGGCTGGGCCAGGCTGCTGCAAGTGTCGTGTTTTTTGTTTTTTTTCCAGTGGGTAATGAATGTAGTAACATTACCTTCACCGGGGTTGGGAAATGTCCTATCTATTTGGGGTGTCTGCTGGGTAGAAGGGGGTGTGATCCCCCCCCCCATCCCTCCTCTTCTTCTTCTTAAAGGAGAGTAGAGGCCTTTGCCCTCATCTGCATACAAAAGGTTTGGGGTCTGTATTGTGACAAAGCACTCCTATCAGTAGGAGGACATCTCACTTTTCTGCAGGCTTCTCAGTGGGCGTGGAATATATATTTTTTTCTTGATGTCCCTCTGTGTACTTTAAGAAGAAATTCAAGGTCGTTGCGGAAACCGGCAGAGGCAGTACAAAGCAGCCCTGTTCAGGCTGTTTCCGGTTCCACTTAGTGTTCTCATTCTCGGCATGTGTGTTCTCTGCAAACAATTGTCTCTCCCGTTTCTTGGGGCTTAATGTTTGATCGCGGGCGAGAGCTTACAGAGGTAATTGCAAACTTTGGGTAAAGCCTTCCCATAGCTCCTCCCTATTTCTTCAGACAAAATGTTAGATCATTTACTTCATGGCCCTCATAGGTCCAGTTAAGGGTGTCTAAATATTTGGCTGTTCTCGGTAATACTTGAATTTTCGTCATTTAGGAATTATCTTCTTAGGTCCATTTCCAGAAATGATGGTGCCGGTTATAGATATTTTTAAAAAGGCTTACTGCATGCTTTGGAAAACTGCTTTTCCAAAAGTGTCAGCTAGTGCTTGTGGTGGCCAGTTTAATGCGTTACTCTGGGTGGGAGATAGCCCCCCAGCCATCCAGTCAGACGCTAACTGAGGTGTTGCTGTGAGGGATATCACCATGCTGATCAGTTGACTTTAAGTCAAGGAAATTCCAGACAAGCTGGTAGGCCTGGTGTAATCAATTGAAAGGCCTTAAGCCTAGAGCAACGGTTTCTCAGGGGAAGAACGAATTCTGTCTGGGAACAGGGGCTCAGCTCCTTCCTGGAAAGGTTTAGCCTGCCTTCCCGAGGGCCTGCCCCATAGGTTACAGGTTTTGAACTTGCCTCTGCGTCCCTGCAGTGGTGTAAGCAAGCCACCTTCTCACTATAAATCTCTTGCTATCTATAGCTCCTCTGGGTTCTGTTTCTGTGGTTGAACCAGCTGATAACACTCCTCCAACAAAAACCTCCTGGAGCGCTGAGCTCATCTCGCCCTCACAGTCTTGAGGATGCCCATACGAACGTTGTTACTCGCTGGGTAAATGTACGATGTATTCCGCTATTTCCTAAGTTGCTTTTTTGCTCTGTGTGGGGACCAGAGTACTTTCCGGTGGCGTGTGCTGCCCTTTGATGTTTCTCCCTTGGTAACACAGCTCTCTGTCTGTGTTCGTGTCCCAACGGTGTCCTTGACCAGTGACCTTGGCTGGCTCAGTTTCTCCATCTGTAAAATGGGGCAGTAATAAGGCCTGCCTTCGCCAGTTAGTTCTACATGTTTTGCTTCTCAGCCTCCCAGTTCACCCTTCAATTCCTGCCCTGAGACTGGACACATTTCCCCTTTGCGGCATGATGTCATGCTTTGTCAGTAGAGGGCTCTGGAGGGACAGTGCAGGAGGGAGGGTCTTCCCTCCTGCGTCCCCAATTTTGTCTTCTTTCTGCAACCCCCCTCCCCCACCGGCTGCTATTAATAATGATTTGTATTAACGCTTGCTTGTTCAAATGACTGATTGTGCCCTGAGTGGTCCCTGAACCTCACAGAATGGTCAGGATTTTTACGAGATGACTTTACACCACTGGCCCGTGAATGGTACGGGCTCTGTAAGTCTTACTGTTCCCAGTACTGCTTGGGTTTTTATCCATGGTCTTGCTGTGATTTCTCTGTATTGTTCCTGTTCTATTGTCCTTCCTTGCTTTCTTTTAGTTTGGCTAAGGGAAAGGATGGAAGAATTGGCAAGTTCTCAGCTGCGAAGCTGCCCACGCGTGGTGTCGGGGGCCACTCTAGAGAAGTCAGTGTTTCACTTCTCCTTCTTGGGGTCTGATACCATCTGGTAGCTACACCCTATTTCCAGATGGTTCCTTCACCTACTTGAATTCCATTGATCATGTGCCCTACGCGCCATTGTTCTTGTGTGGATTGATACTTTACCGTTGCTATTTCATGTGGCCCGTATTCACTTCATTCCCCAGGTACTTGCCTGATTTTTCTTTTCCTCTTTTATTCCTTCCTGTGTTTCTCTTCTTCCCCCTGGGATCATTTGTATTCTGGCTTCCTTCTTATTTTATATCTAGCAGTGTTGGCCATAGGTAAATGTTAACCAGTGTTCGCTGAAAATGCCTTTGCTTCATTTTTTTTTTTTGTCCTGTTTTGTTTTGGGAGAATACTTTTCCTGGTAGTAGAAATCTAAGTTGGCAATTGTTTTCTTGGCATTTGAATATATCATCGCACTGTCTTCTGGCTCATGTTGTTTCTGGTGAGCAGTTACCATCAGCCTATCTATTTTTACTTCTGAACTAATCTTTTTTTTTACCCCGTGGTTGTTTTTTTTAAAAAAATCAAAAGTTCTCAACCTATCATTTGAATGCAGTGAGACATGCCCACCTTTGATGGACGTCGGATGCGTTTCGACAAAGGTGTTCGCCAATTAGCACCGCTGGCAAGGGGCATCCTGTCGCCATGACAACTACAGGTTTTCTTGGGCTGTATCCCAGTCAGCCTCTCCATCCCTGTTCCCAGGCAACCAACTGACTGACCTACTTTCCATCTCTGTAGAGCAGCTCTGGGCTTATCTCTAGAACTGAACAGAGCTCAAGCAGCGCCAGGCATCTTTTGCTTGGCGTCCTGTTTGGGATTTATCCGTGATGCTGTGTGTGTCAGTGTGTCCTTCCTCCTTCCTGTCCCAGTAACATTTCATTGCATAGATAGAATCTGTTACCTGTGTACCTGTTCACAGGCATTTAGATTATTTCTAGCTTTGTGCTCTTATGAAGAAAGCTGCCGTAAACACTTACATATAAATTCTTGTGTGGACAACACATGTTAACATTTCCTGTGATTACATCTCCAAGAGTGGGCTCACTGGCTCACGAGGGAGCGCGTGCTTAATTTCATAAGAAACTTATCCATTGTGTCTCACAGTGATCACCTCATGATATACTGCCGTTAGCAACGTGCGAGGGTTTCAGTTGCTCCCTGTCCTTGCCAACATTTGACATCGTCAGTCTCTTAACTTTAACCACTTCTATGAACCATATAGGCTTTACCTCATTGTGGTGTTATCAACGTTTCCCTGACAACTAAATATTTTGAGTGTGTCTTCTGGTGCTTATTTGCTATTCAATATGCTGTCTTTGTGGAAATGTCCACTCAGATATTTTGTCCATTTAAAACAACCAGGTTGACTGTCTTCTAATGATTAAGTCGTAAGAGTTGTTTTTGTATTCCGAATACCAGACCCGGTTTTGGTAAATAAACACTTTGTAAACAGTTCCTTCTAGTCTGGCTTCCCTTTTCATTGTACTTCCCCTTTGATTCTCGGCCAGCTGAAGAACAGAAGTTTTACATTTTGATGAGAGGTACAGTCTATCAATTTTTAATTTTATGGTTCATGATCTTTTGAGTCCTGTTTTTTTTTTTCTTACCCAAACTGAAGTCACACACATTTTGTACTATTGTTCAAGTATTTTGAGTTCCAAAATAAGTTTTAGAATCAGTTTATCAATTTCTACTAAAAAAAAAAAAGCCTGCTGAGATTTTGATTGAGATTACCTTAAATCTGTAGATTCACTTGGGGGAGGGGGAGATATTAACATACATTTGAACAATATTGAGTGTTATGATCCGTGAATAGGTAATAGCTGTCAATTTATCTAGGTCTTGTACAATTTTGCCCAACAACGTTTCACAGTTTTCAGTGTATGGGTACGGCAAGGACTTGGTTGAATTTATTCCTGCTGTGTGTGTGTGTGTGTGTGTGTGTGTGTGTGTGTGTGTATTTTTTTAAGTGAGAAGTGGGGAGGCAGAGAGACAGATTCCCACATGCACCCGACTGAGATCCACCCAACAAGTCCACTAGGGGGCGATGTTCTGCCCACCTGGGACATTGCTCTGCTGCAACCGAAGCCATTCTAGCACCTGAGGGGAAGGCCATGGAGCCATCCTCAGCGCCCAGGCCAATTTTACTCCAATGAAGCCTTAGCTATGGGAGGGGAAAAGAGAGATAGAGAGGAAGGAGAAGGAGAAGAGTGGAGAAGCAGATAGGTGCTTCTCCTGTGTGCCCTGACTGGGAATCGAACCTGGGACTTTCACACGCCTGGCTGATGATGCTCTACCACTGAGCCAACTGGCCAGGGCCTCCCTGCATTTTGATGCTGTTCCAACAATATTCTCATTCAACATTTGGATATCCAGCTGTTGGTATAGAAAAATACAATTGACTCTGTTTATCGATGTTGTATTCCATAATGTTACTAATCTCACGTAGTAGTTCTAAAAACGTGTGTGTGTGTTTGGGGGGTGTTGGTGGGTGGATTGTGTGTGTGGACTTCTCAGAACTTTTTCTGCAGATGCCCCCTGGTTATGTTAACCTGATGATAAAGCCAGATGACTCCTTTCCCAATTTGGATCTCTGTTCTTTCTTTTTGTCTTACCTTGTTGTTGAGAACAGCACGGTGTTGGATAGAAGTGGTGATGCACAGCCATCTTGCCTTCTTCCTTCTCTGGCTGACTTAACATCACTGAATACAGTGCCTTTAAAGACCTACCCTGTTGTCACAAATGGCAAGATTTCCTTCTTTTTGATGGCTGAATAATATTCCACTGTACAGATGTATCACGTTATTTTTATCTGTTCATCGGTTGACGGACACAGAAGAAACCTTGATCAACACAGGGGTGCGGACATCTTCAGCTTGATTCTTTTAAGTGGTAATATAAAAATGTCAGTAGTACTGCTGCGTCATGGCTTATTTAACCGTTTTGGCGCCCAGGGTCATTTAGTTTACACATTTGTATCGGGTTCCAGATGGTGGGTTCATCGTATTTGCATGTGTCTCCCTGTGAACATGTATAAGTGCTTTTCTAGAAAGGTTTCCAGGCAATGGAAACACTAAGTCCTGGGGTTGGTGTATTTTGAATATTTTGAAGTGGTCAGTTGTTTTCAAAAATGGCTTTGCTAATCGAACCCTCTCCTCCGATGTGGGAAGAGATCTCCTTTCTCCTCACCCCCCTCGGTGCTCTCTGCCGTCCAGTGTTGTAAACGTCGGCAGCTTGATGAGGGACAGTAATATCTCCTTACTGCTCCTGTGTTCATCTCCACGACTGTTAGCAACTTCCAGCACCCATTCCTATGTTTATTAGCCACTTGTATTTTCTAGGAAAACCCTTTTCGTATCGTTGGGCTGCAAGAGGATACTCCTTGATGGCTTTGTGGATGCTCGTTATGTGTTTTGGATGTGAAATTTTCACTTCTGTAGCAAACGTTCTTTAGTTGGTCACTTTCCTGCACTTTCTGTGGAGTCCTTTGTCTTAATGTACGTGTAGAATTGTACAGTAGCCCTGTGATTGACCTTCTGTTCCCTTGACTTGCGTTTTATTTATCGCACCAACACTGTTTTTACACCGCATCACCTATAATTTCCCTGATATCCCTGTTTATTTATTTATTGTTTTTGCATTACGGTGACTTGCATGGATAGACTTATCCAACGGAGCCACTCATATTCTGTGAGTGTCTGCAGCCTGCATTTTACTTTCAAATTCCGTGGGATGCATTTTAAATGAACGCGTTCGGTGACCTTTTCAGTAGACTGCAGAAGGAGTTGCTTTTCTCCATCACCTCTCTCCTCCTCCTTTGTAATTTTTCCCCCCTCTCTAATGATGACAGGAAGAAGTCCCAAGCATGAAATGATGGCAGCACCCTGGGTCCAGCACCCGGGGACAGAGGATGGGCATCCCTGCCCCCCCCCCCCCCCCCCCCGGCTCACTGTGTGTCTGTCCACGCACGCACACAGACGTTTGTCTCCTCAGGCTCGAGATTGAGACTCTTCATTCACAGTCTCTAAGTTTTTTTTTTCCTCCCAGATCTCATCTTTTTGTAATACCATCATGATGAAATTTAATCTTTAAAAAGGCTCATATCAGTGATGCTGAAGACCTTTGGCCTGAAAGTAAATTATACATCAAGAACCAGGGGCAAAAAAAAAAAAAAAAAAAGAAGTAAACCCAAAAGTTATTGAAAACCTTCTCGGGCATAGTTATTTCCCAGAGGTCACATACAGTAGATTAGTCTGTTTGGAGTCCATCCATGGAGCAGCATAAAGGCTAGGGGGGGCCCAGATACGTGTGGGAAATACTTCCCGTTGTGGCCTCTGTTCCTAGCCTTCTGTCAGAGAGGCCCAGGGGCACATTAGCTTCTTATACTCTGCCAGTCTGTGGGGGCAGGTGACGGTCACCCTGCCCCGGAGAAGGCAGCCAACCCCAGCTTGTCTCTGTGCCATGGCCAATCACACTGCCCTCTGGGGTTGTCCCTGTCTTGTTAATTACTGTTTGGGCAGCTTGTCCTAATCCCCTGCCCTCGGAACGGGGCCAGGCCCGACAGAACACAGCACTTGTCCTTGCTGAATTTGCTATTGTCCGGCTTCCGCACATGGCCCCGCAGAGCTCAATGGGGCTTTCAAGTATAGGGCTCGTTGAGGACACGGAATTTGGGGGCCCTGGCTTTGGCCCACCTACGCCGCCGGGGTCCCTGCCACGGGTGCCAAATTTTTGTTCCCTAAAACAAGCGGCCAAAGCCAAGTGGTCGTTGTGGCGACGTTACCGTTGGAAACTACTGCAGCCTGGCCTGGATCCGGCTCCCGCCATAGACCAGCGGGTGCAAGACAAGGGTGTGGATGTGGAGGTTGTCGCCTCCCTTCTCCCTGACTCTGTTTGTTTGTGGAAAGAGGGCAGAAGGAGACACCTGCGTAATCCAGGTGTGAGCGTGTGTGTGTGCGTGTGTGTGCGTGGGGTGTCCCTGGTCATGCCCCCTGGACGGGAAGGTAGCAGCAGTCAGTGTGGTGTCTCCAGCAATTCCGGGCCTTTCCTATTTGTAAAGATAGCGCCGCCGTGATAGCAAACATCTAAAAGGGAAAGCGTCCTCCGGAAATCTGCTTATTTATCTCTTAGGAAAACATTTAGACATCTCGTTTCAGGAGGCGGGGGCCATTGCCTTCTGGGGGGATCTCGTGAGACTCCTCAGCTTGTGCCCAGATCCTGCCCCGGTTGCCTTCGCCTGGGTTTCTCCCTAACTAACGAGCGGACGTATAGTGTCCACCACGACTCTTCAATCACGACAGGGAGGGCCGGCTGTCTCGAGGCGAGGAGGCGAGCTTCTCCACGCTGGGGGCCGGCACGTTTCCCCCAAACTCCACGGAGGCGAGTGGGAGAATTCACCGTGTGGAACTTAAAATGTGTCTGCGCTGAATCGGGCTCATTAAAAACTTAAAATACACCTTGCCGTCCCGGGCCCTCCAGCCGTTGGAACAGAAGGCGCTCTGTGTTATTAACAGAAGAAATAAGCCGTTGGAGTGTAATAGAATGCAACAAACAGCCATTGATGAGTCTAGGGAATCTGGAGTGATTCCTAATTGGGAGCGGGGGTGGGGGGGGTGGGGGGGGTGGAGAGGCCAGGGCACATCTCAGGAGTGAGGACCAGGGTGTGGCGCAGGGTGGGGGCGTTGTCCGAGGAGATTGAAGGGGTAGAGGAGAGAGAATAAAGACCCTATGAGGGGGAGGGAGAAGGAAGGGGAAGAAAGTGAAGAAACCAGAAAAAAAAAATATAAGCGGCGAATGAACACTCTCTTGGGAACTGAGGGGCTTCCAGTTCAAAGCCAAGCAGAGTGCTGACAGGGAGGCATCACCCACGGAGGGACGTTGGTGGAGATCACAGCTTGTCCTTAGCCACTGAAATGAATCACAGTTGATAGGCTGCCTGGCCCGGGAAGGCGCAGAGGACTTCCCTGAAAGGGCTGACGGAAATGTGCGGGGTGATGTCCATGCTGGGAGGTTTGATTCAGACAGAAAAGACGCTAATCAAAGAAAGGGTATGTGTGTGTGTGTGTGTGTGTGTGTGTGTGTGTGTGTGTGGTTTTTCTGGGGAGAGGGCTGTTTTATTCTCTCTTGACTGTTTTCTGAGTTTCCTAAAAAGGCTGTTGGACTAAATCCCTACCATATGTAGTCCCCCTGGGATGTGCTGTTTTCAAGGATTTGTGGAATTCTATTAAAAAAACAAAAAGGACTAGGAAGGCGGGCACTCGTGGGGCTCATCGGTAATCTGAGTGGTTGGGGGGGAGCCCCGTGAGGTCCTGTGTGATATGTCCGCAACTTCAGGTCAGAGCCTTTTCTTACTGCTGTGGAACTTTCCGGAACTGTTCTCCGGGTCCCGATGGGCCATGGACCCTGGGGATCGATGACACTCTTTTTCTCTAAAGGGGTCAAATGGCCCATGTTTTTGACTTTTCAGGCCATCTGCCCGTAGCCCTTCCGTGACAGCTGACTTTGTTGTGTGGGCACACTTATGCCTACCCGTGTGGAGGAGAGAGCCCCTCCCCCCCCTTAGCCGATCCCTGCTGGACACGGGACGTGGTGAAGACACTCACTGTGTGAGCCGCTCTCGGGCTGGAGTGGCCGGTCACTCAGCAGACCCTAGCCGACGTGGCTGACAGACGGTGACATGGGGCCAAGGAGGCGGTTTTCCTGGGAGGCCCACTCCTTCAACCATGTCAGGTAAACCTGCGTTGACTGGTCGCCACCTGTGTGCTCCTTGAGGCACACTTTTCTAATGCTTCTAGAACCATCCGCAGGGAATGGTCTACACCATCTCCCCGCGAGAAGGGTCTGGGAACTTCAAGGGGGTTCTCGAAGGGTTGTGGGGGCAGACTTTGCCCTTTGGGAATCTTGCATGATACCACCACACCAGTGGCGCGACTTTACCCTTTGAAGTAGGGAAAAGTGGCCTTTTCCCTTCACCTGCAGAAGGTACTGTTGACTCCGTGGTGGAGTATTTTGTTTTGTTTTGTTTTTTTCTTTCCGGAACCTCAGACCTCACCCTGCCTCTGGCACGCGGGGCGTTTCCCTGCGACTGTGCTGTGCCCACCTCCTGTCACATCTCCCGTGCCCGCCGGGCTCCTCACCTTCCCTTCCCGTGTGCCCTGTGCCCGCAGTCCCCGCTGTGCCGGCCCACATGTGTCCAGGAGGCTCTCCCACGTGTGTCCAGATCCTCCCCGCCTCCCCTAACCCCCAAGACCCGGCCCGGCCCCATCCCTCCCGAGAAACCCTCTTCTGCTGAGTTTGGAGCTAATTCCGCTCTCGTGCGCGCGAGGGGGTTTGGCTGGGAACACGCCTGTCTCTCCAACCCTCGCTCCCTTGGCGTTTTAACTTAAGACTCTCTTCAAGCGGGCGGACACCCAACTCGCCTGGTGTAATCCTGTGAAGGAAACAAGTTGGCTCATGTGACGAGAAAATCCAAGGGGATCTCTGACCTCAGGGGGCAGCTGGATCTAGGTGTTCTCCTTAATCTCACCGGGAATTGGTTTCTTCATCTCTCTGCTTTTCTCGTGGGGTAAGAGGTTATCTCCCCCAATAGGGAGTACACAGAAAGCCATCGAACCACTTCTGAGCCAAATAAAGCTTCTGTTTGATAACCTTCCCCATTCTCTGCTGACCCAGACCACTTTATTCAGATCCTGCTTGTGGGGTCCGCGGGCTCTCCTTAGCGGCAGGCAGGGTAATATTTTGAAGGGGCAGGATCTGTTAGTGGGGCTGGGGTTGGAGAGCACCCCGTGGTCCCAGGGGTTCAGCCCTAAGGTCCACACAGAAAGACTGGGTGCTGGAGGGTGTGTTCAACACGTGACTGATGTGCCTTTCAGGGTTCCTAAGATAAACACTCGGGTAACTGTTTATTGACATTTTTTTCTCTTCTCTGTGCGGATGACGTCTCCCGTTCTTAATGAATAAAGATCAGTTTTATTGCTATCACGGTTTTCTCTTATTTATGATTATGACCGCCTGGACGGGTTGTCTTCGGAAACCCATGACTGTGCGCATCAGGGAAGTTATCAGGAGAGGCAGCTGGTCCAGTTTCCTGGCTCACCAGCTCGGTCCAGCTTGGTCCCGGTCTGCGAGGCGGCTCTGGGGTTCGTCTGAGCCTGGGCTTTGCTGGGAGGTGTAGGATCTGAGGGATGGTCCAAGAATGCCAGGGGTCATGTGCATCCATTTAGAAGGCTGACCCAAGATAATAGTTACTAATAAACTGAAACCCACAGAACTCCTCATCTGCTGAGGGGTAGCAGGACGTGAGTGAGCCTGGGAAGCTGTGAGATGAGACATGGCCGCTCGGACTCGATCCAGAGTGTCCAGGGTCCGCCTGGGGCCCGGTCACCTTCCTCTGTAGCTTTTGGATTGAGAGGTGGGCAGGAAGTAGCCAGGCACCCCCTTTCTGCTCTTTGTCGTTAAAGCTGGTCCAAACATACATCGGCCATCATCCGCGCTGTGTGGATGTGGGCACGCCCTGCAGCTCTGGTGTTTGCTGTAATTGCCGTGTGCACATGACTGGTTGTCCTAGAGCATGAGGTCCAGGATCGACGTCCAGAACCGGACCGCCAGAGCGTTAGCCCAATGCTGCCATTCGGCACAGTCTGCCCCATGGGCACAGGGTCGTTATTTATTTTGCTAAATGACACAAGGCATGCTCTGGCTTCATGACTGTGGTGATGCCGTGGAGAGGAGTTGTGGTATGGTTTGTGTTCCTGTATCTCGCCCAGGAGATTTTGCTTGATATTATTGGTTGGTTCCTATTGGTTTGACGAGACTTTCTGATTTGCTGATGTTATTACCTCTGAAGAGGAACATTTCTGAACCGCTTTTGGAGGCAAAACAGTTGTGTTTCGGAAGAGCTGTGATGTTAATCTCTTCTTGGGTTGCAAGACTTGACTGTGTAGAAATGGGCTGTCTTTGCCATCGCTGTGTGTCTCTAGGTCATTAATATTTGTTTATTCCCTGGGTTAAGAGTCCCAGGGTCTCGGCCCTGGCCAGGTGGCTCAGTGGATAAAGTGTCGTCCCTGTGCACCGAGGTCAGGAGTTCAACCCCTCGTCAAGGCATGCACAAGAAGCAACTGATGAGTGCACAACTAAGTGGAACAATGATGCTTCTCTCTCTTTCTCTCTCTCTCTCTCTCTCTTTCTCTCTCTCTCATCCCCCGCTCCCTTTCCATTAATGGAAAAATTTAAAAAAAGAAAAAAAAGAATCCCAAGATCTCTCCTGGAGCCTCAGGATTGACCCCTCCAACACTCAAGGGTCCTGTGTATGAGTCCCGCCTCTGCCTTGTGGGAGCCGGGTCGCCTTGGGCAATGTACGTAGCATTCTGGGCCTCCGTTCACTAATACATAAACCGAGTGTTTCATTCTTCTAGGCAGATATCCGCTGAGTGCCTCCTGTATACCAGGGACTGTTGTGGGCACTGAGGACGGAGCGAGAAGTAGAATTGGGCGAGATTCTGAAATGACCAGGGCTTTGTGTTCTGGTGGAAAAGGCGGACAGTAAATGCAGAAGTGAATACGTACGTGAGGTAATTTAAGGGAGCGCTCATTCTCTGACAACGTGAAATATCACTGAGACGGCCGGGCGTGGGACAGGCCTCCAGAGGGAGGGGCGTCCGGGAAGTCCTCTGGGAGAACAGTGACGTTGGGATAATGGTGACGTTGGAGAGCTGAGTGAAGGAGAGGAGTCAGAGCCTCAGATTTTGGATGATGAGTATCTCGGGCCAAGCGCCATCACCGTGCAGATGGGCCCCTCAAAGTGTCACCCGGTTCTCAAATTCAGAGATGGAGGTCCCAGGCACTTCAAAATTATGTCTCACCGTTCTTCCAGGGTAGCTGGCATCACCCCTGTCAACTTATTGTCCTGGGTCTCACATTGTCCTGAAGTGGGTTTCGCCCGCAGCCTGCCTCTCTGTTAAGTAGGGGTCCCCAAACTTTTTACACAAGGGGCCAGTTCACTGTCCCTCAGACCGATGGAGGGCCAGACTATAAAAAAAACTATGAACAAATCCCTATGCACACTGCACATATCTTATTTTAAAGTAAAAAAACAAAATGGGAACAAATTCAATATTTAAAATAAAGAACAAGTAAATTTAAATCAACAAACTGACCAGTATTTCAATGGGAACTATGCTCCTCTCACTGACCACCAATGAAAGAGGTGCCCCTTCCAGAAGTGCAGTGGGGGCCAGATAAATGGCCTTAGGGGGCCGCATGTGGCCCGTGGGGGGCATAGTTTGGGGACCCCTGCTGTTAAGTGTTCACCTCCACCACCCCACCACCCCCGCCCGTAGCTGCGTGGACTGTGTCTCCACCCAGTGAAATCCAATCTGGGAACTGCCCTTTGTCACCCCTGCTGGTCCTGGCCGGGTGACAGGGATGGAACCGATGAACCAGAGCATGCTTCTGACGGACCCGTCTTGTGAAGTTCCTGCTTCTCCCTCCTCCCCCAACGGTCAGAAACAGCTCGTCCACATTCTCCATGGTGCTGTGAGGAGAGATTAAAAACTGCTTAGGCACCCCTAGGAGGTGCTGTCCAGCCGCGGGCCAGAGCCAAGGCAGGGGGATGACGTTCCGCCCCGACGTTAAGACATGATTGATTTTGCTTTCCAGTGACCATTTTCTTTTCTTTTTTTTTTTTTTTGTATTTTTCTGAAGCTGGAAACAGGGAGGCAGTCAGACAGACTCCCGCATGCGCCCGACCAGGATCCACCTGGCATGCCCACCAGGGGGCGATGCTCTGCCCATCCGGGGCGTCACTCTGTCGTGACCAGAGCCACTCTAGTGCCTGAGGCAGAGGCCAAGGAGCCATCCCCAGCACCTGGGCCATCTTTTGCTCCAATGGAGCCTCGGCTGCGGGAGGGGAAGAGAGAGACAGAGAGGAAGGAGAGGGGGAGGGGTGGAGAAGCAGATGGGTGCCTCTCCTGTGTTCCCTGGCCAGGAATCGAACCCTGGGACTTCCGCACGCCAGGCCGATGCTCTACCACTGAGCCAACCGGCCAGGGCCTCCAGCGACCATTTTCAACAGGTGTGCGCGGGTTGAAAAATCCCATTTGCTGGTTATAGCTAGCTGGGGTCAGCCATGCAGGTCTGGACTCCTGTGGTCTGGGCTGTCCACCTGGGTCTGTGACAGCCCAGAGTGGCTACTCCGTACCCTCTGAGAGAGCAGTGTGTGACCGCCTCCAGCCCTGACCACCCTCAGGGTTCCCCGTGGCTGCCCAGCTGAGCCGAGGCCACTCTCTTTCCAGCCATCGACCGTGGACCACCCAGAGGCTGGTGCCTGGCCATCCCCACCCGAGGACGACTGGTCTCCAGGGCCCGGCACTGGGCTGGGCGAGGCTTCTCTAGGTCTGTATCATGGTCTGGGTCTGACGCTTGGAGCATCTGAAGACACGTGGTGGGAAGTGCCCTCTCTTTCCCCATCTCCCGGGTTTTCTGATACTGAGCCAGTGGGCCCAGGGCACCGCGTGGTCCAGTCCTGCCGGAGATACCTGCACGCAGCTGGTGGGCGGTAGACACGGGCTGACTCACGGAAGGCACGGCTTCCCAGACAGCCGAGCCTTGGGGTCCTGGGGGCAGCCGTTCCAGCAGTCTCCCTCGTGGGAACGCAATTGCAGCCGCACTTGGGTGCCGTCGGGGGTGGAGCCAGCCTCACCCCAACCTTATCGACAGAGTCCCCCCCAGGTCAGCGGATCCTGGCAGGAGACTCAGACCCGTGACCTGGGGGAGGGGTGGCAGGCAGCGGGGTGGATGTCACCTCCCCTCCATGAAGGTGTTTAGAGGAGAGTTTGAGTAAATGAAGATGTGTGTGTTATATTTTTAATACTGGGGCACTCTTGTTCTTCCAACCTGAGTTAAGGGGGATGAACGGTTGAGGTCTTAAGGGGCTAACATTCTAGCGTTTTTTTTAGTTGGGCGTTTTAGATTTTTAATTGGCTTCCTTTTCAAGTGTGGATAAAAGTATTTTGATTTTGTTAATTGGCTGAGTTCCTATTTTTTTTTCTTTCAAAGAGCGATACCGGCTGTTTTGGTATCTGTCTTCTTCCTGTCAGGTGAGGTCTGGGTGAATGTTCTGTCTTGCACTAGGCAGGAGCTGTTGTGTTGGGAAGATGAGAAACCCGGGTCTGAGCAACAGAGGGTGTTTGTTGGGAATTCAGGGGTCCACTGAATGACAGTGTCTTGGAAGGTCCAAACCAAAGAGATGCCCAAAGCCCTTCGAGGAAGAAATTCCCAGAAACTCATTCTGGGGTTTTGCCTTTTATTTCACCTCATTTGTCAGTCTTCCCGTCTGGGCCTTTAAACTCAGTTTACATACAGAGAGAAAATGATACTGTCTTTGCCAGCTCATGGACTGGCTTCCCACGGGTCAGCTGCTGCTTTGGGCCCTCCATTGTGGCCAGGTGGGCGTGGGGGGAAGGGTCACCTTGCCCAGACATAGTGCCAGAGTCCAAACCTAGAAAGAGTCTCAGGGAAGTGGGCTCTGAGCTGAGCAGACAAACCCGCTCCCCGCCACGACCGTCCTCCCAGGCCCTCCTCTTCTGTGGGGTGATAACTGCATCACCTGGTCTGGTCTACCCGCTGCACGCACACACTGCGTGTTGGGGACGTCGCTGGCTTTGGGCCACCCCACTGCCCTCTCTGCTTGTAATAGCAGCTCCTTGATTTCCTTCCGGAGACTTCCTTTGTCTTATCGGGAACATCGCAGGTGTGGCTCTGATTGAAGGTGAGCTACTTGCGCTGACCATGGAGTACGGATGGCCGATGTTCATCAGCCACATGCACCCCGGCAGGACGTCGAGTCGTGAGTTGACGGACATGATGTCGGGCAGCACAGCGTGGCCATTTTCCTTTACCTGTGTGGCCGATGATGAGACCCTCACTGCATCCTGCCGCCCAGACCCCCGGAGCCGCCCCAGTCCCTCTGCTGTTCCTAAGACCTAACTTTTCAGCTTTTCTTTGAAACTCGGGAGTGACCAGCCCACCAAGAGCGTCGTCACAGTCTGCCGAAGTCAGTCAGCGTCCTGACTCTGCTTACCCCCGAAAACTCCCCAACCAACGCGCGGTCGCAAGTCAGGATGATGGCTCTGGGAGCTAGGGCGGTCCTTTGTCAGAAAGGAAGGTGTGCGTGGTCTCTGCCAAGATCACTAGAACTGATTTCAGGACAGCCGGAAGTTAGCCTCAAGGCCGTGTCCAGAGGTCATTCATACAAGAAGACAGAAAGGCTTTAAAAGAAAAATCCCACTGAAATCAAGATGGCTTTGTCCTGGTTGCTCTGTCTGATGGTCTATGAAATTGCCTTCTTTTTTAACAGGACGTCCGTCTCTTTGTTGCAACGCAGGAGGGTGACATAGGCTGCCTTCACCTGTTTGTTTGTTTTTTCACCTTGGCAAAGTGCTGCTTGTCCCACTCTGTCATTTGGCCACCACAGTGCCGCGCCCCTCCCCGCTGGCAGCGTGGAAGCCCAGTTTTCTGTGCTGTCTGCGCGTCATTACCATGGTCAGAGCTCAGAGCACAGTGTGAGACACTCAGGGGGATGCATCTCGCACTTCCGGGCGGCCTCCATGAGGGCGAGAGCCAGGCACGGTCTCTCTTCTCCCCCACTCTGACAAGCCCGGCGCTTGGCATGTGGTGGCCCTTGATAGGTCCGCGTCAACTTGAGTTGTGTTATGATCCTTTCACTGAACACTGTACCTGAGATCCTGCCTCAGCATTCTTCAAAGTCACCGGTTCCCTCCGTTGCAAGAGGGGAGAGCCCTGGGTCTCTGCTCAGGGTGGGTTTTGGCATCTGAATTGTTAGCGGTGAGTACGGTGAGGTTAGGGAAGGTGGACTGGAAGAAAACACCCCCACCCTCCAACCCTGTCCACACCTGCCCTGTGGCCTCTTGACTCGGTCCACTCTCTGCAAAGGGAAGTCCTCTGAGCTGTTTTTCCCTGTCTTTGATTCAAAGAACAAACGACCATTCAGATTGGGACACCTTTTTTCTTTTCCTACTAGCTTTCAACTGAAGAATCAATGGTCATTCCGTTTGGCAGGTAATGACAAGAATGTTAGAATTGCTTGGGGCTAGGATAACAGTGTGTGTGTGTGGGGGGGGGCAGAGTCATGGTGGTCTGAAGAATCATAAAATTACCACTGGCAAAAACATATCATGTATGGCTAGCTTATGCTTCATTTCTCTAAGCTGTGGGACCTGTCTGATTATAAAAGTCTGTTTGAGCAACAGGAAGCCGGTGCAGAGATCACTGGAATGGTGTCTCAGTGAGGAAGGCACGGCTGTTAAACCAGGTGTGGTTCCCTTTCTTTATAGTGTATTGTTACATTGTATCACAGGACTAGCTTGTCATAGTGTCAGTGTGTATTATGCTATGTTACAATGTACTGGTTATGAAAGGGAATGACTTGTGTTAATCTGCTGGAGATCACATTTGACCCTCTCATATGCTGGCCCTGTAACTTCAGGTGCATCAGGATGATTTGACCCAGAAACCTAGTTTTGAGGCTTTATTAGAACTGGGTGGTGCGTCTTCTGTCAGTTCCGCCGTTGGATGTGAAAAGCTCTGGGCCGAAGGCTTGGGGGCTGAGAACGCAGTTTGGTTTTGTGTTTGAAGGCTTTGAAGATGGATGTCATAGGCCTGGCAGGCTGTGACAGTTAACTCTTGAAACTCCACTAAAACATTATTTTGCTAGGGAAGTAATATGGTCTTCTAAATCCAAAGCTCCCAGTGGCTAGAGCAACCCTTGGAGGGTGTGGTCCCCATGCAACCTCTATTTCCTGGTGTCAGACGACAAATGTGCATAATTGCTAAATGCCCTATATATTTTTTTTGATTGACTTAGTATCTTCATTGGCGTTCATGCCTGCCTCTCTTTGGGATGGGTCAGGGTTGATGGGTCTGCCTTGTGCTGCTGAACAACCGAAAGACCCCCAGGGAAGGAGCATGACCCCCAATGAACCTGTCTCTGTTTCTCCTCATGCAACTGTTGCTGTTGTTTCAAAATTTGTGTTTGGGACCGCGGGAAGCCTGCGCTCTGTTACCCAAGGTTGCTGGCTCTCTAGTTGGCCCGGGAACGGGAAGCCTCAGCCTGTTCTTGCCTTTAACTTTGAGACTTTGTGCGTCTTTCACGACCCCGTGATTCACCAGCCCCCGCAGAACGAAGTACGTTACAACAGGTGCATTGTGTTTTGCAGGGAATGCCGTGAGGCGCTTCCTTCCTGAGCTCCGTAACACGGGCTGTCCTTTGCAAATGGGACGTCGGGGCTGGAATGTGGCATGGAGCAGCTGGTCATTGAGGAAGCCACTCCTGTATTCCAGTTGTTGGCTTCTCTGAGTTCTGCTCATTAGAGCTCTTTGCATCAATTAGGATGAGTAATGTCAGCTGCCGCAACAAATAGCCTTCTCTCTCAGCAGCTCAACACACAGTCCAGCGAGGCCTGGATGAGGTTTCTGAGCTACAGCCAATCCAAGCAGTGGTCAGGGATGCTGGCTGCTTCTGCCCCTCTACTAACGCCATCTGGACGCTATGCTTGCGGTCGTGCCAGCCTTGAAGTTGCCATGGAAACCCTGGATGATCTCCTAGAACGTTTCCAAAGCCAAGCCTAGACAGGGTGACACGGCCTCTCCCCACATTTCTTTGGTCAGTGTGCAGAGACAGGACTTGGAGGGAGGTGGGCAGATGCGGCTGCTCGTGGGTGCCCAGGAGCAGGACACGGCGGCAGTGGGACGAACACCCTGTGTGGCTGGCATCCCTGCGCCAGCCGAGCGTGGTTTCCACCTTCCTGTCGTGTCTTCACCTCCTGCTAACGCTGTCATTGAAATGCTCTTGTTTCCCGTTTTTTTTTTTTTTTTTTAAAAGCTAAGCTCACCTTCTCCTCTGAACTCCTGTTGACCTTAAGCTCATTCCTCTTGAATTCATCACTGGGCCTGTGTGCTGTCTTGTCTCTTTGTTTAAGAGGTGTCCGTGTCTGGGTCTTGCCTCTTCTGTTGCAAGTTCCTCAGCATTGCGGGTGCCCCGTGGGAAGAAGCGGTCTGCCCGTCTGGGAAGGGCTGCTCTGTGCTTGCAGAAGGACCGCACTTTCTCGACTCGCTCCCCGTTCTATGCAAAAAGTCTTTGCAAAGTGGAAACGGAAGGGAACTTCCTGATCGTGATAGTCACTTTCAGAACTTGAAACCTTGTATCCTATAGGGCAGTGGTCCCCAACCATTTTTGGGCCACAGACTGGTTTAATGTCAGAAAATATTTTCACAGACCGGCTTTTAGGGTGGGACAGATAAATGTATCACATGACCGAGACAAGCGTCAAGAGTGAGTCTTAGATAGATGTAACAGAGGGAATCTGGTCATTAAAAAAAAAAAATAAAACATTGTTCAGACTTAAATATAAATAAAACGAAAATAATGTAAGTTATTTATTCTTTCTCTGCAGACCGGTACCAAATGGCCCATGGACCATACCGGTCCGCGGCCCGGGGGTTGGGAACCACTGCTCTAGGGTATCAAAGAAAGCAGTGTATTCTGAGCCCTACCCCGACCTTGTGCTGAATGTCTAGCCAAGACTGTAAGATGTGGAAAAGAAACAAGTTATCAAGGCCATGTATTGGCTGTTGCTCCAAAACAAATCAACTGGAAATGAAATTGTTGGGGGATAACAACTGTGTACTTGGTCTGTAATTATCTGTCTGCAGGGTTGGCTGGACCCAGCTGGGCGATTCATTTTTCGGACTTCGCTAGCGCCCATGGCCAGCTGCTGGCCGGTGCGTGTTGTTCTGGCTACAACGTCTGGGCTGCGCCATCTCACAGAAAAACCTGACGGGTACAGACTGGGAGAGAAGGAAGGGAACGCTCACGGCTCTTCAACTGTGCTCTGGTCTGCTGAGACGGTCTTGCGGTTAGAAACAGGACAGAATGGTGAAGTCTTATGGAACGCCTCCTTTGAGAAGTAGGACTTAATTTGGCCCTTCCCCTCCCTTGCATGTGGGCAAGACTTAGCAACTCACGTCTAAAGAGCTCAATACGGTAGGAGTGACACTGTGTGACTTCAGAGACCAGGTCGCAGAAGACCTTGGTCCCCTTCCTTCTTGCTGGCTTGGACCTTGTATCCTGGGAAAAGCCATGGGCCGTGTCATGAGGACACTCAGAAAGCTCTCGTGGTGGATAGCTGAGGTCTCCAGCCAACACCAGTGTGAGCAAACCAACCCCGGACAAGCTTCCCGGTGGCTGCTGCCCCTGGCCATCCTCACTGTGGTCTCACAAGACCCCCTGACTCAGAACCACCCAGCTCAGCGGCACCCCAGTTTCTGAGCCTTAGGAGCTATGAAATAATAAATGTCTCCTGGGGCCCTGGCCAGTTGGCTCAGTGGTAGAGCGTCGGCCTGGCGTACGGGGGACCCGGGTTCAATTCCCAGCCAGGGCACATAGGAGAAGCGCCCATTTGCTTCTCCACCCCCCTCCCTCCTTCCTCTCTGTCTCTCTCTTCCCCGCCCGCAGCCAAGGCTCCATTGGAGCAAAGATGGCCCGGGCGCTGGGGATGGCTCCTTGGCCTCTGCCCCAGGCGCTAGAGTGGCTCTGGTCGCAACAGAGGGAGCCCCGGAAGGGCAGAGCATCGCCCCCTGGTGGGCATGCTGGGTGGATCCCGGTCGGGTGCATGCGGGAGTCTGTCTGACTGTCTCTCCCCGTTTCCAGCTTCAGAAAAATACAAAAAAAAAAAAAAAATGTCCCCTAGGATGTCACCATGCTGTGGGGTGAGCACATTTGAAGGATGTTGGGGCCAGAAGGACACTCAAGCTTTTCCTTCGGTGGCTGTTCATGCATGTGTCTTGGTCTTTTTAATTTTTTTTAATATAAAGTCCTTTAAACATGTTAATGCCTGACTACAGCTGCTGAAGAGGTTTCTCCGACCGACCGTTTAAAGAGAAAGACCATTGAGAGGCCGCTAAAGGCACTTAATTTATTCCGATCGTTTTAAACTTGGAGCAACATGATCTCGTGTCCACCTGGAACCTCACATCACCTTCTGCTCGCACGGGGCTCCCCACCTGTTTGCACCGTGATGACAGCCTAGCCATTTCAGTTCCGACTTTTAAACAGAGAAGGACCGGGGAAAAAAAGCGTCCCTCCTGCCCCAGATTGCAAGATCAGCTTCTAGACCCGGGGCTGGGACACGTGGCATTGTAAATGTTTGTCATTTCGGCATTGCCGGGAGGCACGTCCTGGCGTTTGTGTCCATTTTCTGGAAGGATGAGGCTGCTCGTGGAAGAAGGAAGCACTAGACTTTAAGAAATGAGGTTTTTGTGTATTTTTCTTTTTCTTTTTTTTGTTTTTTCTTTTTTTCTTTTTTTTTGCCCGGCTCTTGGTCCTGATTTACTGCTCTGTTGGACTCACCTCACATATCAGTTGAAATATGGTTCCGTGGTGGTGGGAGTCACTGGCGTAGGAATGATGAGGCAGGGAAAATCATGCCCCACGTGCGCTGTAAAATACTGCAGCCCACGTCATTCTAGACTCTAGTGCGGTCGTATTATACCTTTTTTTTTTTTTAGTTGCAAGTAGAAGGAGCTTAAATCCGCTTAACTGACTATCAGGGAGATGCTTTGGCTCAGGTAGTGGGGCTACCGTGGGGGAAGCCAGGTGTTGGCGGAATGCAGGCTCTCCTGGGGTATGATCCTCGCCCTTGCTCCCCGCCTGCCCACCTGCCCGGGCCTCTCGGGTGTGTCCTGTGCTTAATTCTACCAGCTCTGAATCCCCTCTGTAAAGAGGCCGAGGGCCAAGCAACCCATTCTTTTCTGGGCCCCTTGAGACCCTTCTCTGTTCCTTAGTGGGGACCTTCTGGAAGGAGCGGCCGGGGGAACGGGTTAGGTCTCAGCTCTTTTCGTGACGAGCAAATTCTAGTTATGACTTCAGAGCTGAATACCAGTTTGAATCCCCCCGGTGGTCTGACTTCCTGATTGTGACACCGTGGGCAGGTCCCTTGGCGTTTCTGGGGCAGTCCCATGACGGGTCACCTGGTGATGATGAGAGCCTGTCTCGGAGGGCCATGGTGAGACCTAAGTGGGACTGGCCCCTGGCACCATGCTCGGTGAGAACCAGGAGCCCTAGGGCTCAGGAGAACGCCAGCCTGGCTGTGGAGGGAACCATACACCCTGTCCTCCTCTGGTGGTCACCCTGGTTGGAATTATAAAAACAATTTATGCTGGCCCTGGCCGGTTGGCTCAGCGGTAGAGCGTCGACCTGGCGTGCAGGGGACCCGGGTTTGATTCCTAGCAAGGGCACATAGGAGAAGCGCCCATTTGCTTCTCCACCCCCCCTCCTTCCTCTCTGTCTCTTTCTTCCCCTCCTGCAGCCAAGGCTCCATTGGAGCAAAGATGGCCCGGGCGCTGGGGATGGCTCCTTGGCCTCTGCCCCAGGCGCTAGAGTGGCTCTGGTCGCGGCAGAGCGACGCCCCGGAGGGGCAGAGCATCGCCCCCTGGTGGGCAGAGCGTCGCCCCTGGTGGGCGTGCTGGGTGGATCCCGGTCGGGCGCATGCGGGAGTCTGTCTGACTGTCTCTCCCCGTTTCCAGCTTCAGAAAAATACAAAAAACAAACAAACAAACAACAACAACAAAAAAACAATTTATGCTAATAGAGAACCGGTGGGGTTAGGTCTCCGTGGGGTTAGGTCTTCATGGGGTGTGGGAGGAAGGTCCATACTCACTACCCAGGGCTCTGGAGTGCTCTGCCCCTGCTGGGATGTGTGAGGTTTTATGAAAAGGGTCTGCGTGGTGATGGCCAGCTCTCGGGCTGGAGGCTGGACCAGGGAGGTAGGTGTCTGCAGGGGGACTAGGGGAAGCATCCTGCTCGCCACTCCTACTGGGGGTTTGTGTGTGTGTGCGTGCATGCATATGTGCGGACATCACCCCAGGGCCTTTGCCCCTGCTGTTCCCCTCGTCAGGGACACTAGCCCTTGTCCTCCATGACTGATGTATCTCAGCTGATGAGTATCTCTTTTCGAGAGACCTCCCTCCCCAGCTCCACCTGGACCCACTCCCCCTTGCGTCCTCGTGTGGGTCTTCCTGTCTGCACATCTGCCGGGAGGGGCTAGTTGATGCCCTGACACCCGACCGCACCCTGATCTCAGTGGCTGAAAACAGCAAAGGCTGACTCCTTGTTCACCCTGTGAGCCCGTGGGAGTCAGTGGGGGGCTCTGACCATCCTCAGCCCTCAGGAGGCCATAATAGTGCTTGGTCATGATGGTCACTGGCACTTGCAGCCGTGGGGGATACAGGCTTGTGCTGGGAGCTCAATATTCCTGTACAAACAGGGGAGGCAAAATGTGTTGTCAGCAATGGTCACTTGGCTGCAGCCACGCTCAGGTGGGCCAGAAGAGCGTCCTCCCTGGTGTCTAGTACGCAGGGCTTGAAGTATTTAGGGGGAGGTCACTCACAACTCCCAAGCTTCCTATTTGATAGAGGCCTTATTTATTTATTTTTTTCATTTCTTTGTTAATTGTTTCCTTCCGAGAGGGTGAGCAGAAATGTCATCGCCTCGCCTACCTCCAACCCCTGGCGGCTGAGAACGGCGCTTGGCACGCAGCTCAAATGTATCTCACTGACCGTGTGGATGGTTGAGTTATGACCCCGAACTTAGAGACCCCGCCAGAGAGCGGGAGTCTGTGAAATGGGCAGAATTAGAGACGGGGACGGACAGCGGCTTCTGACGTCTTCCCGGGCGGGCTGACCTCAGGGTTCGAGACCGTCCCGACTTCTTCCGTGTCTGGTTCTCGCTAGGGGCTCATGCGCCTCCACCCATTTGTCTCACCTGTGTCCTGAACGTGTGCTTCCCGGACTCCTAGCCTCTCTCCTGGGAAGACTCCATCGGCCAGCCGACATCAGGGAGAACAGAGCAGCTATTTGTTTTAAGACCAGCTTCGCAGGCTCTGACTTTGAAGGGCTTTCTTTTGGCTTGGATTTAAGGCTGAGACCAAAACCAGCCTGCCACGGCCCCCCGAGCGGTGCTATCTGTCTCCCAGCGTGCTCATACCCCTCCCCAGCAGTATGTGGGGGGGTGTCTGTGCGCGGGTACACACTCATGATGCCAAGGGTCAGCCAGCCGAGTGGCCGTCCCACCGCAGCCGAGCTCCTCATTATTGCCGCCTGAGAGGATGCCACATTTCATTCTGTCACTTTGGGCCAATTAGCGGTCTTTTTCCTCCCAGGGTCTGACCTGGTGCTGACTCACATGGGACCTCATCATTATCCAGAGCCATCTTCCTTCCTGAGAACAGGAGCAGGTGAGACCCGGTGGTGGTGATCATGAGATTGCGGTGTGGCGAGCACTGGACACCTTCAAGGTGCTGGTCCCTGGATCAAGTCCACGTCTGTGTCCCTGGAGCCCATGCACGAAAGTCTTGGATCATGTCCTGAACCATCTGATATTTTTGCATCTTGTAGTTGGGTATGGGAGCCACTTTGTGAGACAAAAATAAATAACTAAACAAATAAAATAAAAAATCCTACAGTCTTCCACTATTTCCTATTATTTCGTACACAATTCTGGTTCGTACTCGATCCTCCGGACCAAATTAGCCTCTCTTTAGCCAGAGTACAGCTCACCTCTGTGCCAAGCACATCAGAGTGAAATTCTATGCTATCTGCCGGATGGATGTCATCGGCAAAGGGGCAGTCAGAGGCGGCATGGGCACATGGCCTTTTCTTTTGTAATTGTGGTTGACTTAAGACCTAATTGCTATAGAGTGATTGGCACATCAGAACAGTTTCGAGGCTGTCCTAATGGACACATGACAAGATCGCTGGGCTTCAGTTCATCGGAGAGAGGATTCCTGCCCCATAAGGACAGTGCCTCGCCGAGGGAGGGAGATTTACACACTTCGGGATGACGGGGTAGCGTGGGGGGGTGGGAGTGGGGCGCGCAAATCACTTCCATCGGATTTCTGCCCAGCTGATGTCTGTTTGAAGAGCTGCCAGCTCAGTGGAAGGTGACGAGAATTCAAAGGTGATTTTCTAAAAAACCCAAATGGCGTTCAGAAATGTCAGTCTCTTTGTGGGCTTGTCTTAATTCCACTCAATGCCAAGGTTAATGAGGTTAGAGATTCTGCTGGTTGGGTTTGCTTTCGAATAACCCAGAGTCTCTCTCTCTCTCTCTCTCTCTCTCTCTCTGTCTTCTTGTCTTTAGTTTTTTTTCACTGGCTCCTGGTGGTATTGACGTGACTCCTGATGATTTGGAGATGCTTGGGAGTGGTCGGGTCAAGGTAGACATTTAGCTTCTTAGGGAGAGCTGGTAATGATCATTAGCACTGGTTACGCACCTTGGGAAAGTGGTCTTCTCGAGTTCATCGTAGCAGGTCCTGCCTCCAAGGCATTAGCATGGGACGTAAGACAAGCAAGTTCTAGAAACTGGCTGTCCAGTATTGGGCCTTTAGCAACACACTGTATTGCGCGCTTAAAATTTGTGAGGAGGGGAGATCCTATGGCAAGTGTTCTTACCACAGTTTCAAAAAAAATTAGCACTGGCATCCCATTTGTTTATTTTCTCTTTGTTTCTCTTGCCTGAGGGAATTGATCTGCAAAAAATATGGCTGCGAGAGGTGTCTGAGATTTTGCCGCCTGTGTCTTCTTCTAGGATTCTTATGGTTTTGCAATATGCGGTTAAATCTTTTATCTATTTTGGGTTTATTCCTGTGTATGGTGCACACTGGTGGTCTAGTTTTATTTGTGTGCAAGTACCTGTCCGATTTTCCCGGCACCATTTATTGAAGGAACTGTCTTTATATTTCATTGTATGCTCCTGTTTCCTTTGTCAAATATTAATTGACCTTATAATGGCGTGGGTTGGCTTTTGGGCTCTCTGTTCTGTTCCATTGATCAGTTCTTATGCCAGTGCCAAGCTGTTTGGATTACAGTGGCCTTGTAGTACCGTTTGTACAGTATCAGGTATTGTGGATGAGTGGATTAAAATGCTGTGGTCCATTTACCCAATGGAATACTACACAGCTACAAAAAAGAAGGAAATCTTACCTTTTGCACCAACATGGATGGACCCAGAGGTGTGATATTGAATGAAATAAGCCAGTCAGAGAAAGACATGTACTGTATGATTTTACTTATAGATGGAATCTAATGAATAAATTAAACTGATGAACAAAATAGAGACAGAGGCAGGGACACAGGGACCAGACGGCCAGCTGTCAGAGGTGGGGACCAGATACTAGAAGGTGAAGGGATTAAGGTCCCTCCCCGCCCAAAACGCCACATATATATAAAATCCATAGACACAGACAGTAGTGCAGTGATAGCTGAGGGAAAGGGGAGTGGGAGACAGGTGGAGGTTGACAAACTGGGGTGGCAGGATGGGAACAAAAGAGACTGCTTGGGGCACTGGGCACATGATGTTTCATTGCTTCACACCTGAACCTGTACCCCAACACGTTCAATAAGAAAAAATATATACAACACAATTAGCGTTGGTGGTCAGCAGCGTAGCGGGGGCTGAGGAGCCAGCCCCATGCTCACGCTCTCACGCTTGACAACCATACACACTAGAGGAGACGCAGAGGCCGTGACCTGAAAGGCGTCGTGATGACCAGAGTCAGCCGGCCTGGGAGCACGGGGTTGCATGAACTTCCCGCTTTCTGACTCGGGAGGGCCCAGGCAGGGAAGCTGACTACCCCTTCTTCCCTCCTCAAGGATCCAGTGTTGCCCTGGGGGTGTGTGTGGGGGTGATGAAGATGCCACAGGTGAACGTGTACCTTGGGAGAGGGACAGACTGTGTGATGCGTGTAGACCTAGTCCGGGACAGACAGCCGTGTGACCTCACATGTGAGGACCGGGATGATTCACTCTGAGCTGTGGTGGTGAGTTGGTGCTCTGAGCGTCACAGCTCACACATTCATGACATGTCCACAGAGCGCCTCCTGTGGGCTGTGGATGGTGTTGCAGGAAATGTGAAGAAAAACAACGCCCACCATTGTTGTGTTTCCAGTCTCGTGGACAGAACAGCCCCTAGAAAAGGCAGATCAATAAGATACAGAATGTTCGGTGGTGGCTGGCGCTCTCTGGGAAAAGCTGGGAGGGCGGCAGGTATGGCTGGAGTCGGAGACAGGTCTTTCCAAGAAGAAAGGAGACCTCGCTTGGAAGGCGGTGTCTCAGGCAAGTCCAGAAGGGGAGGTTGGACATCATGTGGAAGGTGGTCCAGGCGAAAGGGACAGCCGTGCAGGGAACTGAGGCCGAGGCGTGCCTGGTCCTGGGGGAACGGGGAGGGGCCTGTGCAGCTGGTGCAGAATGACAGGGCTCCGTGGTAGCAAAGCTGTTGAGGGGAGGAACGGGCATTTGGGCCCGGAGGCTGGTTTTGGGGGGTCCTCAGGGATCTTTGTGGGGACTCTGGCTTTTATGTGAAGGAGACGAGAAGTCCTCAGGGATTCTGAACAAGAGAGTGGGGACATCTGACTTCCGACCTCATAGGAGTGCTCGGGCTGCAGTGCAGAGAGAACAGGGTGAGGGGGACACAGGGGGAGGCAGGCAGTCATCAAGGGGTGACTCCATTAACCCGGGCCAGGGGGCTACTGGCATGGACCAGAGCACACGTCATGGACATGAGGCGGTTAAAGACATTTTAAAAATAACCTATTTTCTAGGTAGAACTGATGGGCTTTCTGGCCAGGTCGGATATGGGCTTCGAGGAAAGAGGAGAGTTTACGATGACCGAGGCTTTGACCTGAGCAAGAGTGGGCAGAGTTGCCTTTATGGCGACAGGGAGGGGGTGCAGGGTGGGTGGTGACCTTGGGGGAAAGCAGAAGTTCAATGTCACGTTTGAGAAACCTTTTCATACCTCCCCAGGGATGTTGAACAGAGGTTGGATAAGTCTGGGATTTGAGAGAAAATTCCAGGCTGTAAGTGTGTGAACATTATAGTTCTTGCACCTTCCGACTGTGCCCCTTGGAGAGAGCTGTGTGTGCCCCTGTGTTTCTCCTCAGACGTCTGAGGTCTTTATATTTTGTTCTGGGTGGAGGGGGCGTCCTTTGGGTCTGTGTTCTGCAGATGGGTCATCTGAGCCCTGACCTTGGTGGAGTCGGCCCCAAATGCAGCCCCAGCCGTCTCGGTGTGATCGTCCCCCTGACGGAGAGCCGGTGTGTTCTTCGGTGAGGCTGCGGCTCCTGTCTCAGCAGGAGACACAGGACTGGGGATACATTGGTGCTGATGGCCAGCATTACCTGGACCCTGGTGACCAGGGTGGCCTGCAGGGGGCCTGGACTCACAGGTGTCCTTGGCGGCCACCTGGAGGGAGCCAGCTGACCAGCCTGCACACAGGGCGTGACCCCGGGACCCTGGCTTCATTAGCAGCTGCTCTCACTGTCGGGAGCCAGGCCGCCCGCCAGGCAGTGGCCGGGTCCCCACTTAATGAGGCCCCTTCCCAGCACGGGGCAGAGGCCCCCTGCGTCCCACGACAGGAGGAAGTCAGAAGCGGGCTCTTGGGAGAGTGGTTCAAGTTTGCTGGGTGTGAGTCTGCTCCTCACTCCCCACTGTCTGCATCTCTGGGCTTCACCCAGAGCTGGGGACACGGCTCAAACAGATGTGCAGGTGCGAATGAGTGGGTGTGACATTTGGTCTCTCCACCCTCGGCCCTGGAGTCAGAGTGATGGTGACCCCTGGAGCTGTGTGGCCAGCGTCAGCCTGGGTTTTGCCGTGCTTCGGCATCCGTGTGGCTTACCTCTTCTCTGCTGGGCGTGTGGGGGGATGGGCCTTGCTGGCTGGTCCCCGTGGTCAGAGGGGACTCAGTGGCTGGTGCTGTTGTCCTCATCTCCTGGCCGTTCCATGTCAGGGAAGAGAAGGACCCGTGCTCCTCCGTCCCTTTGGGTCAGATATCGCATGTTCTCTGGACAGAACCGAGCATACAGTGTGCCCCGTGTGAGTCAAAACGAGGCAGAGAATGTCTCGTGTTCCCACTCGAAGACACACAGAATATCTCTGGGAAAGCAATAGAGAATGAATAACAACTTGGGTTGGCTGCAGGGTGGGGAGCAGGGGGTCTGGGGCCACAGCAGGAGGAAGATGTGTCCCTGTTCCCTTCGTCTGTACTCTTTGAGCGTTGAATCCTGGGAATGTGTGATGTGTTTGGAAGTTAACGTTGTAACACGAACATTGTACAGTGGTACCTTGAGATATGAATTTAATTCGTTCTGTAACCAAGCTCGTAAATCAGTCAACTCGTATATCAAACTGCTGATACTAGACCCATGCGCCAACGTGCCAACTAGCGGCAGCTTCCCGAATCATGACTCGTATCTCGGAATTTTGCCCGTACCTCAAACAAAAATACAGACCGAGTTGCAGCTCGTATCTTCAAAATTCATATGTTGGTCTGTTTGTATCTCAAGGTACCACTGTAAATCAAAATACAGATGCCCGGCTTCGTCACAGTGGCCCCCATGGATGCTGACCCCGTGACCTCCGAGGAGAGCTAACGGGACCGCATTCCAGAGCCCACGGCGGCGTTTTCTCTCATGTCAGGCGGTGGACCTTTCCCCCGTAGGGGCCCCGACATGGCAGTGGGTTCCACGACCACTTTGTATGCTGAGTTTTCCTCCAGGTTGGCGACAGGAAGAAGAGAGGGAGACCTCCCCAAGAATGATACCGAGGAAGTGGGTGCAGGATGATTCCTGGGTCGGTTCCTGGAAGGGTCTCTGGGACGTTGTCAGGAAGAGCGAGGTGGATGGGAAAGAATTAATCATGGCAATTGTCTTAACCGTGTCTGGGCTGGTCACGGCGATGCTGATGGAACCCAGTAAGTCGAGAGCTTGGCTGAACTGTTGGTGCGAGGTGTGGTAGCAGCCTCAGCTGTGGGGCCATGGAGGGGCCTGGTGTGTCCACTCATTATCAAGACATATTGTGTCCAGCTCTGGAAAGATGTTGGTAAGCAAAAATAAGGTCACCCTGTCCCTGTCTGCCGGGTACTTAAAAAACAGAAAGAGAGGAAGATGGTGTTGTTTTTCCGTGGTTGGGAAGAGAGTGGGCCAGTGGGTTGGCTGGCTCATTAGGGGCCGGTTTCAGAATCAGGTGGGGGGGAGTGTCTCAGAGCCCAGACAGCAGAAGAATGCACACGAGGCTTAAACAGGAGGAGGGTAAACTGATGAAGAAAGAGAGAGCGTGCAAGAGAGAGAGAGAGAGGAAGAGAGAGAGAGAACGAGAGAGAGAGGAAGAGAGAGCAAGAGAGAGAGAGAGAGAGGAAGAGAGAGCGAGAGAGAGAGAGAGAGGGAGGAAGAGAGAGCGGGAGAGAGAGGAAGAGAGAGAGAGTGAGAGAGAGAGGAAGAGAGAGAGAGGAAGCCTGACCTGTGGTGGCACAGTGCATAAAGCGTTGACCTGGAACCCTGAGGTCACCAGTTCAAAACTCTGGGCTTGCCTGGTCAAGGCGCATATGGGAGTTGATGCTTCCTGGTCCTCCCTCCCCCTTCTCTCTCTCTCTCTCTCTCTCTCATTCTCTCTCCTCTCTAAAAAAAAAAAATTAATAAAAAAAAGAAAAATTAAAAAAAAAAAAAAGAGGAAGAGAGAGAGCGAGAGGGAGAGAGAGGAAGAGAGAGAGAGCAAGAGAGAGGAAGAGAGAGCGAGAGAGAGAGGAAGAGAGAGAGAGGAAGAGAGAGAGAGCAAGAGAGAGGAAGAGAGAGCGAGAGAGAGAGGAAGAGAGAGAGAGGAAGAGAGAGAGCGAGAGGGAGAGAGGAAGAGAAAGAGAGAGGAAGAGAGAGCAAGAGAGAGAGGAAGAGAGAGAGCGAGAGAGAGGAAGAGAGAGCGAGAGAGAGAGGAAGAGAGCAAGAGAGAGAGGAAGAGAGAGAGCGAGAGAGAGAGAGAGAGAGAGAAATGGCGATGGCCACTTTCTATTTTTAAGGCAGTAGTTCTCAACCTGTGGGTCGCGACCCACAGGTTGAGAACCGCTGTTTTAAGGAAAATGTTCCTTGGTTAGGAAGAAGTCTGGGAGATAATAGAACACCCACATATTCATTGAACTAGCCCCCACCCCCCAATTGCACCTCTTTAATATTTGGCCGTGTTTTCATCAAATTAAAAATAGCAAAAGTCCAGATATCATCGAAGCCCTTCTGTGCCTTGCGTTGATCTCTCCCCTCTCCGAGGTCAACATCATCGTCGCCACGCCCATGTTTATGACTTTTACATCAGCTGTATGCAGAGCAGTTGCACGTGGGTCACCGTGTTCAGAGAAAGGACTCTGTTGGGTGTGCCCTTTGCTAACTCCCTCCGACTTCTGCTGGACTTGAGCCCGTGGGTGACGACGCCCCAGGAGAGGCGCAGGCACATGGAGGCCAGAGCACCGTGTTGTGTTCCCTCTGCGCCCTGTGGTTTGGCCGTGGCTGTGTCCTTCTCGCTGGTGCACATGCCCCACCCCGTGTGCCCTCCCTGGCCGCAGTTCTCACCAGGTCCCTGTAAACCCCACCACCACCACCACCACCACCTTGACCTTCAGGCTCCGGTTAATGGCAGCATCCCGCTGTGGCCGGTTCGCTGGGGTTTCGCACCCTTTGTTGGTTACCACTGCCCTGCCCCCGTGCTTGGAAATGGTCTCTTTTTACATTTTGTGGGTTGATCCCGTCCAGTTCCTGGTGGGCCCCAGCTGATGCGGTAACGCTGTCAGAAAGTCTCACAGACTGTTTTCTCCTGGGGCCCTTGCCGACCTCCTCCTCCTCGTCTCTGGTCCCATAGCCCCCTTGTCTGAACCCGTGTGACCACGCCGACGTGCTTGGTGATCTGTGAGCATGGCAGAACTCGACCGAACCCCCATCTCCCCATGAACAGATCTTTTTCTGTGGTTGCTGGACGGTGCATCGGGGAGCAGCATTGCGTGGGTGTAGATTAGAGGGACCTGGCACGGCTGGGTTCGCATTCATTGAGGAACACACAGGTGCAAGTGGACTCAAGTGGACACAGGAGAGACCTTTGCTCTGAGGACACAGCGGAGTCGCGTGGGACCCGGAAGGAGCACCATGGTGGGTCCTGGGGCTGGATGGGAAGTAGAGCCCCGCTGGAGAGAGTTACATTTTCATTCCCATCTCTTCTCCGCCCTTTCACGCCGGCATTTTCCCTTCGGGTCTGGGTCCTGTGCTGGAAGAAGCCACTGCCACTTGTTAACGATAAGTAGCTCTATTTGAAGAAACATCCCGGGCCAAGTCTGGGATGTTCCTTCCTCCCTCCCTCCCTCCCTCCCTCCCTCCCTCCCTTCCTCCCTTCCTCTTACTCATTATATATATACATATTTTTTTTGTGTGTTTATTTTAACTTTATTTAGAATATTAAAAGGAGACATTGCTCAATATCACATTTGAACCATTGATGGTGTTGTGTGCCCATCACCCGAGGTCAAATCATTTTTCATCACCACAGAAGGATTTCCTCATAGGATTTCCCATTCTTGGGAAGCATCCCTCGTCCAGCTGAAGTCGGGGCTCGCCGCTGTGTCCGGAGCTGGGACCGGGCCCTGGGTCTCCTGGGAAGGCCCAGGCAGGAGGGCACAGGCAGAACAAGGAGTCACCCGTGAGCCAGAGACCCTGCTCACAGGGCAGCGACGAGGAGGTCAAAACCAAGACGTGTTTTCTCCGGTGATCAGAAAAGGCTACAGAAAAGGCTACAGGGCCCAGGGGCAGTAGGGGGCATGTCACTCAGCAAAATGTCCCCAGCCTCACGGAGAGGTTCCATCTCATTCAAGAGGGTGTCCCTCTGCTTCCCCTGCTGGTGGCCACGTGGGGAGGAGGGAGAGCGTCTCCTGCTTTTCCAGTTTTTCCGAAGAAGCCAGAAGTGCCACGTTTGGGGTGCGGATGCCCCGGGCGGAAAGTATTGGCGGCTGACTCAGGTTCTGTGAGCCGCGGTGGTGTGGGTAGCCCGTAACGTCTGCTCTGGACCTGCAGCCCGCAGTGTAGCCGCGGGGGGTTCTGTGCACCTTCCTAACCAGACCGGGGGGTCACGAAGGAACCCCTCATCATGGGCCACTCCCGTGGGACGTCGTCCTAGGGTCTCCTTTTTTTTTTTTTTTTTTAAGTTCTGTATAAGGAATTTGTTGCTAGGATGTCGGGAAGCCAAACCAGGGAAGAGAGACGTTTTTGAGCCTGAGAGATGATATGTTTCTGCTCTAGACTGGGAGCTCTCCAGTATTTTTAGACCTTGGACTGCCAGTCACCGCCTGAATCTGCGACCTGAACCATGCCCTCTCCACGGGGAGCTCAGGGGCGGCAGCGCCACCTTTGATGAAGCAGAGACAAAGAGGCGGTGGCTGGATTTTGTGAAATTGTGGAAGGAGACGGTGTATTCTGAGTGCTGGGCCCCGAGTCTGTTGTAAAAAGAGCAGCCCGACAGGCAGAGAGACAGACCACAGGGCCTCTGCCTGCTGAGGGATTGGCTGGCGAGCAGGGTGGGGGTGGGGAGGGGGGAGAGAGTCACGAGGTAAAGGGAGGCATGGCCGGAGGTTGGAAGAGGCTCTGAAGAGGGATGTGAAGTTGTGGAGGTTGTAGCTGTTGGCTGTTTGTACAAGCCCGTTCTTCTAAGACCAGACTGAGTGAGTCCTGCTTCCTCCAGGAAGTCTTCCCTGATGCACCGATTTCTTTCCCCTCAACGCCTGTGCCACAGTCTCTCGTTTCACTGAACTCAGATTCATTTGGGATCCCGCTCAAACTGTTGTTTGATGGTCATTGATTCATTCAACAGACATTAATGAGGACTGCTATGTCCTAGGCAATGTTGTAAGTGCTGGGCCAATGGTAGTGAGCAAAACAGGCAGAAATTCCTTACGAGAGAGAGAGAGAGAGAGAGAGAGAGAGAATGGATCACCACAATCACTTAGTCACTTAGCCTGTTAGAGGCTGAGAGCTCTGGAAAACTTAGAGGAGAAGCCTGGGGTCAGAGTGGCAGGCGTGGGAGGTGGGATTCTCAGTGGGGTGGCCAGACGGCTCTCTGTTGAGCAGGTGCTATTTGCACAAAGATTGGTAGATGTTCTTTTCCATTTAGCACCTTGTGTCCATGCTAATGGTCTGCAATACATTTTTTCCCATGATTTTTAAAAAATACTTAAAATAGATTGACTCATTCAGTCAACAAACGTTGGCTGGGGAACTGAGGTCTCCTGCTCACCCCCCCCAGCCCCACCCCCTGAGCTCGGCCCAAATGTGAGCTCCTTCCAGAGGTGTGCCCCGAACGCCCTCACTCTGTCTCCTGTTGTGCTTTTTAGGTCCTATTTCAAAATTAAAATGATTGTCAAAATAAATCAGGTGTATTTTTTAATTTAAAGAAAAATGGAAAAAGTATATTTAGCTTTTTAAAAAGACGTGTGATTCTTCTGTTTTACTTTGAGGGTAGTATTCGTTTACTGTGACCAGGACCGACCTTCTTTATTTGCGTGACCAAGAAGACGGGGGTCTCCTCTCTTGTGTCTGCGAAGACATTCCCGGCGCCCAGCACGTGAGGAGCGCTCAGTCAGTGTCAGCGGGGGAAGCACTGTCCCCTGGGCCAGCGTGACCAGGGTGTGGTCACAGCTTCTGGCCTTTGAGGAACTCGCATCCGTATATTTAGCAGTCTTGCTCCTTGGTATTTACCCAGAGGATGTGGAGACTTGTTTCCCCCAACCAGGACGTCTTCCTGTCTGTGATGGATAAATGAACTGCGCTACGTCCATACCGTGGACTGACGTTCGGTGCTCAAGAGCAGTGAGCTGTCAGGGGGTGAGAAGGCACGGAGGCACCTTGGGTCCACGTTCCTGAGTGGGAGACGCCCACCGGGAATGCCTATGCACCGGGTGACTCCAGCTGTGTGACATCCTGGAAAAGGCAAAGCTAGGAAGACCGTGAAGAGGTCAGGGGTTGTCGGGGGCAGGGAGGAGAGGGAAGGATGGACAGACAGAGCGCAGAGGATGCTTGGGGCAGTGACACTGCTCTGTATGACGTTACAAGGGGGGACCCACGACATTATGCATTTGCTCAGACCCACAGAATGTACAACACAGGAGCGAGCCCTCGTGTCAACTCTGGACTCCGGGTGACGGCACCGTGGCCATGTCAGTTGTAGCAAATGGACCATTTGGTGGAGATGTTGATGGTGGGGAAAGGCTGTGTGTAGGGGGGCAGGAGGTCTATGGGACATCTCTGTACTCCCCCCTCGGTTTTGCTGCAAACCTAAAACTACTCTAAAAAAAGTCTTTTTAATGAAAAGAACAGTCTGACAGTGGAGAAAGACGCGTCTTCTCCAAGCAGAGACTGTGTAAGGGTCTTTCCCTGGCCAGGCAGAGGGGTGGGAGGCTGACTGGGGGCTCCTTGTGTCCCAGAAGGCCGAGGACGCCCCTGAAGTTTTTCAGGGTATCCCGCTGAGCCTTTGGGGTTGGTTGCACGAGTTTGCAGATATGTAAGGAGTTCCAGCGCGTTCCCAGGTGCCGAGCCTGCCGCTGCGTCGGAGCTGCAGTGGTCCACGGGGCCCACGGCTGCCCTCCGGGGCGCACTGTCCAGGGCGGGGTCGGAGGGCGGCCTCCCGGTCTGCCCTGTGAGCTGCCTGCGGTCCTTCTGTGGGCACCCGTGCAGAGCCCTCCTTGTTCCATATTCACCTTGCTCTTGGGTCTCTCTTAAAAAAACGCTCGGACGTAGGCTCGTAAGAAAGAAACTGAGGCCCTGAGACTCGAGATGGCCCCTCTCTCACTCCATTCCTAGATGAAGCCCATGTGGGGAGAGCCTTGGCCCCACAGCCTGGTGGCTCCGAACCATCTAGAAGTTTTTGGGGAGAAAAATAATGTGCGTAAGCGGCGCAGCCTCCTGGAGAGGCGTCCAAGCTTTCACACTCTCCATGTGACTCTGTATTTCTCCCTCCCTCTCCCTCTTCCTCCCACCATGCCTGCAGAACAACTGTTATTTTCATCAGGAGAGATCTGCTGAGGAATGGCTGGGGGTGGTTCCCCTGGAGTGAGCTGCTGGGCTGGGCCCCATCCTCCTCCCCACCCTCCTCCCCACCCTCTTCTCTTCTCCTCCCCACCCTCCTCCCCACCTTCCTCCCCACCCCTTCTCCGCCCCCGTCCCTGTCCTCCTCCCCATCCTCTTCTCTCCTCCTCCCCATCCTCTTCTCTCCTCCTCCCCATCCTCTTCTCTCCTCCTCCTCACTCCCCTCCCCCCTCTCTTCCTCCTCCTTGCTGACATGTCTAAGCTGTCTCAGCCTCACATCAAGGGTCCTGGGCGGAGGCTCAGCTTTTATTAAAGGACAGGTCTCTGTGGGAAACGGGGCTTTTGGGAAGCAGGTCCTTTTGGGAGGAGACTGTGTGCTCTAGTTTGAGTGGAGAAACAGTGAACGCCTCCTAATACACGCATGTGCATACACACACCTGTATGCAAACACATGCACATGTGTATATGCACACGTACTACACACACCTGCATGCAAACACATGCACACACGTACACATAACCACACATATGCAGATGCGCACACAATATACATAACTACATATATGCACATACACCTGCATGCAAACACATGCACGTGTGCACATGCACATGCAACTACACACATGCACACACACCTGCATGCAAACACATGCACACATAACTACACACATGCGTGCACATGCACGCATGCACACACACATTTCTCCACCCCAGGGGGAAAATGTCTGCTGACTATTTCGGGTTCCCTCACTCCTCAAAGGCAGCTGGTAATTACGGAGAGAACCAGGAAGCACTTTTCTGAAATTGAAAGGCTTATCAGGAACAGATCAGGAACAAGTGAAAGTAATGGTTATAAACTCATCTCCTTGGAAATGGACTCATTAGCAAGCACACCAGTGGCTGGACTCAGGCCAATTCCTGTGGCGGGTCCAGCTCACCACCTGGGAGGCCAGAGAGGAGCAGGAGGAGCCACGAGCCCATGTCTAGGAGGGTCCAGCCTCACACAGACCCATTCCCCCCTTTGCCCCAAGATGGGCCACTTCTGTGCCCTGAGACCAGAGTGCAGACTTCTTAGGATAAACGGCTGATGACAGAGAGAGCTGCCCTCCTTTTTCTCTCTCACTAGATCTCCCCGCAACGAGAAATTGAAGTTCTAATCTGACCTGATAGGCACATGCAGTTTGTCTAGGGGATTCAGCCGATGGGTATGTGGGAACTCCTGAGACCACCCAGGGGACTTTAGAAGGTGGCAGATGGGGAAAAGGCGATGTCTAAAGCCGAGAGCTAAATGCCCGAGTTCCTAAAATGCCTTTGGAACTTCAAAGTGCAGCACTGAACCTCTTCTTTGCCCTTTCACTAAAGATACCCAGGTGCATGGGGTCCCCTGGGAGGAGCTTCCCATGTGTGCCCGTTGGCCCTCCCATGAGGCCAGGACCCCTGTTCAACACACATGTTCTCTCCCACACAAAACGGCATTACAGACTGATACTGGAGCATTTGTAGCTCCCGTGTACCCATGCCCAGGTGGGCTCACTGGGAACACCTGACTGTGTTTGCTCATGGGAGTCCTGAGACCCTTCCCGAACTGTGTCTTGGGAGACTGTGGTATCATCCCGCTGTGTCCCTATGGTACTCTACTCGGTGAGTCATGAAGCAGGTTCACGTTCATCACTCATTTTATTCTTGTAACTCTCCTGAGCGCCTAGATAGATAGTTACTCACCCATTTCCTAGATGAGGAGACCGAGGCGGGAAAGGTGTAAATGACCTGCCCAGGGTCACAGCAGGTTGGTGGTTCTCTCTGCGCTATTCAGTGTGGCCATAGAACCCCTGAAATGAGGTTGATATGACTAGAGAAACGGAAATTTTAATTTGATTTATTTATGTATTTTAGGAAATTTCACCCCAGTGCAAATAGCCACTTGTGGCAAGGGTCTATCATGTTGGACCGAATGGTACCTACATTTCTTAAAAACCTCCGCTAAGCGGGAAAAGGTTGGATGTGGGCAATTCTACTTGGGGTCAGGGTGGTTCTGTTCTGCATAGGATTCCCTACCAGGGAGGGCCGTGTGCCTTGGTTCTGTCAGCACCTTTGCGGTAGCTGAGTGTTGTCCCTGGTACCTCTACGCCTGTGTGCAGGGCAGGCACCTGGGCGTGCTCTCCACCCAGCCTGGAGTCCTCTGCGGGAGGGAGCTGTCCATGGTACGGCACGCTGTTGGGCAAGCTGCTGGCAGCAGGTTCTTCCCTTAAGCTCTTTCCTCACCAGTGAGACGTGGGGGTCAGAACTCTAGACCCTGCTCAGACCCCAGAAGGCAGGGCAGGGGCTTCCCAGCTCATTTTGGGCCAGGCAGGCCCATTGGCAATTGGCAATAAAGGCATAAGTTGTTGGTGTGACTCGGACCAACTCGGGAGCTGTGACCTCATGATCATTCAGCTGTCGTCGTCCTTGGGTCTGGGTGAAGCTGGATTCAGAGTGACAGACATGGGGACTTTTGGGGGTCACGCTCCAGTCTCCTGAGGGTTGCTTTGTGTTGTACCTCTCTGTCCCATAACTTCCGTCAACGCGATAGCCAGCACTTTCCACGTCTGTGAGTGGTGAGGGGCTCCTGTATGTAAAAATACTGAGAACAACATGTGTCCTCTTCACTTATATGTGACCCGTCTGCTGTATTTCCCCTAAATACTTCAAGCTCTGTGTACTAGACACGAGGGAGGATGCTCTTCTGGCCCACCTGAGCATGTATTTCCCCTGTACACGCACGCACACACACAGTCATCACTCCATGGATTAGGGCAGGTGGGGGTCTCCTACCTCACACCTCTTCCCACTTCAGGCTGACAAATTGAAGACTCAACTGTTACCATGTCACTCACAGTTTGTGCAGTCCTTTCCCATTCTTGCTCTTAGGATGCCCAGGAGGTCACCGCTATCCTCTCCAAATCCTAAAGCTCAGAGAGTTTGACCCATGTGCCCATCAACACACAGCCCAAGTAGAATAGAAGTAGAAATAGAACTGGATGAGCCTCATAATTGGAGTAACAGCAAAAGTAAACAAAGGCTTAGGGACATTTCTGAGTGGTGCTTGGATGGTGGGTTTGGGGACAGCTCTGCATGGTGTCACTCAAAGAAGATGAGCTGCTTCCTGCCAGGCCCCGACAAAGGGTTGTCACCCGTTCTGCCATCGATGGGCAACCTGGGAATTGGGGTCTGTTGACCCTGCTGTGTGACTTGTTGAGGTTGGCTGTCCTTCTGGTTAGCAAAGAGGAACGTGGCAGTTTATTGCATTCTTGACATCCTGCGGAGTCTCGGGTTTTAAGTCACACTTTGACATGTGCTTGTTTTTTCCAGAGTGAACGGCTCCATCTCCGAGATCTTGCAAGTGGACTTCGGAGTGGACAACAGCAGCGACCTGGCTGGGGCCCAGCCAATTATGTGGCAAGTGGAGTACCCAGCGGAGGACTCCGTGAGTGAGCTGGTCGTCTCTGAGATCTTCGTCAGCCAGACCAGCTTTGTGGGCATCGTCCCTCTTGCAATGGTGAGAAGCTCCGCCTTTGGGAGAAGTGTCGCGGAGTTTTCTTTGAGTGCTTTTAAGATTGGACAAATGTGCTGCACTCTATAAGCTGTTACTTCCCGTGGTGTTTAAACAGGGAAGGCACACGTAAATTGTGTTGGATTCGCTCCTTTCCACATGCCTCCTTAGAAACTATTTAGGGTCTACTGTGTAAATTGATTTTTATTTGTGGATATTGTTGAACTGGTCCCCGGGGAGGTCCTGTCCTTATTGTCTTAATCTGTGTCTGTATCAGGACCAAGTATGGCACGGAGTGGGGAGGGTTTCACAGAAAAGCACTGGGGGTGCATGGTGGGGACAGATCCTCTCTGTGCTGAGCGACCAGCCCCTGGTCAACCGGCTTTGCCCTGAGGGTTTCCAGGTAGCTTGGGGATTGGTACATTTTAAAATGCAGAGAGACCAAAAGAGTCCTTTTTGGGAACTGACCTACTGAACCTGGAGAGCCTCCCAGGGTCCATACGTCCATCCTGTGTTTTTGTTTCATTGGCCTGGAGGGGACCAGATTTCTTGTCTGAGCTTGGGGCTGGTTCATGACCCAGCTCAGGGGCCACATCTGAGGACAGGGTCATAGAGAACATTTCAGGCCTTAGAAGGGATGGAGTTGACGGGTCAGGGGCTGGTGGGGGTGGCATCTTCCTAGTACCCTTTTCCACTCTGGAATGTGCAGACATACCTTTCTGTACTGTTTTGTCCTTCCTATCTGGGGCCCACCCTGATATTCCAGGACAATCTGGGGGCGCTGTCATCAGGCATGCTCAAGTGGGATACCAGGGTTGAGGTCCTTGCAAATGAAGCCTCAGGTCCTGTGATTAATTGTGCTGTGTGACCTCCTTGCTTCTCTGGAAGGTGGGTTATATGTGTTGTGCATATCGCATGTGTCTGACTACTAGTATGCCCCCAGCTGGCTGAGCTTTATGTGGGGGTGGTTTCTTCCATTTAGCTTTCATTCCCATTGGTTGGAAAGTCCTGGGATTGGATGGTTGAGTGGGGTTATTACAATGTAACTCCTGGGTTGGCTGAGGGGGGGCATGTGTTACAATGTAACTCTTGGGTTGGTTGAGTGGAGTTGTGTATTACAATGTAACTCCTGGGTTGGCTGAGGGGGGGCATGTGTTACAATGTAACTCTTGGGTTGGTTGAGTGGGGTTGTGTATTACAATGTAACTCCAGGGCTGGTTGAGGGGGAGGGTGTGTGTTACAATGTTACCCATGGATCACTGTGAAGAGTGGCTCCTCCATGGCTCCTAGGGACCTAAGCTGTTAGTCAAGTTTATCTTGATTTTCAGTTGTAGCTGCTTTCCAAACCCATAACTGCTAAAGAGTGGCCTTTCGGGGTGGTGGTGGTATCTACTATGATTAGAATGTAAGTACCTCATATGATCTCCTCCCCCCCTCCTCTTTCTCCTCTTCCTCCTCCTCCTGTTCCTCCTCCTCCTCTCTGCCTTCCCAGTGGCAACTGATCCTGGACAGCTTCTGCATGAGGGGAGGTGCTAGTGTCCTTGTCCACAGAATGCCCAGGCAAAAAATGGGTCCTGTGATCCTGGGCTTCATCCCAGACCTATGATTTAGACCCTGGGCTGGTTTGCATGCTGCTGATACCTTCTTGGCTGGCAAACCACCCTCTACTTTGTGAAGGTCAATATGCAGCTTTGGGGGAATGCTTGATTGTTCTGGGGATAGACCCCCCCAGGCATAGAAGCTGATGCCATAGTCTAGGTGGGGGGGCTTGCAAAGGGACATGGCCATGGTGATGTCCTCATCTGTTCATCCATTCATTCATTTGTCCATCCTTATGTCCACCACCCATCCATCCATTCCTTTGTCCATCCACCCAGTCAATTGCTGTACAACAGACACTCATCTATCTAGCATGCACTGTGTGCTAGAGTCATAACTTTTTTTTTTTTTTTCTGAAGCTGGAAACAGGGAGAGACAGTCAGACAGACTCCCGCATGCGCCTGACTGGGATCCACCCGGCACGCCCACCATGGGGCGACGCTCTGCCCACCAGGGGGCGATGCTCTGCCCATCCTGGGCGTCGCCATGTTGCGACCAGAGCCACTCTAGCGCCTGAGGCAGAGGCCACAGAGCCATCCCCAGCGCCTGGGCCATCTTTGCTCCAATGGAGCCTCGGCTGCGGGAGGGGAAGAGAGAGACAGAGAGGAAAGCGCGGCGGAGGGGTGGAGAAGCAAATGGGCGCTTCTCCTGTGTGCCCTGGCCGGGAATCGAACCCGGGTCCTCCGCACGCTAGGCTGACGCTCTACCGCTGAGCCAACCGGCCAGGGCTAGAGTCATAACTTTTTGGTGACTGGAAATGGTGAAAGTGGAATTGGTGAAAATTTTGGGAGTTGAATTTGCCAGGCCTTGGAAACCATTTGTGTCTGATACTTCCATTCCTAGCAGAGTAGCAGAGATGGTCCAAACTTGAAAAATTCCGCCTTAAAAACAGGGCAGCCTGCAAAGGAGAGCACCCCAACCTGTGAAGCACCCCACAGAAGACGCTGTGTTCTGCACTGTCTTTAAAATCTCAAAGTTTACGGTAGGCTTTGTCCCGCCCCTCCATGGCTGGGGCATGCTGACTGTGCCTGTTTCTTTTCTCTTCTTGTTTCTCTCCTTTTCCTGTGAAAGCACAGTTTTCTGTTTTTCTCCCCCCGCTGTGCCCCTTTATGCCTTTGTCGCTTCTCTTCAGTTTTCTGTGCAATTACCGAGCTTTGATCTTAGAGGTTTATTTCCATGGGTGGCTTGGAGTTCAGGGCGTCAGCCCCACTGTTCAACAGTTTTTTAAAACTAAAAGGCCCGTGCAGATTAAAAACACATTATCTTTCCGCAAGGTAGGAGTCAACAAATGAACCCGCGTGGTGAGTTTCTAGGCAACGGGCCCACGAGCTCGGCTGAGGGAAAGCAAGAGGTAATCAGATTCCCTTGTCACTGCTCCTGGCCACGAATGCTCCTTTATTTCCAACAGGATGCGTGTGCCCGCTCTGTTCTAGTGAGCGGTGTCGAGTGGGACCAGGTGTTGGCTGTCTGGGACGGAATAGTGCCGAACAGCAGAAACAAACACAGTTGACCAGTGCAGATGGTTGTGAGCGCTGTGGAGAGACTCACGTCGGGCCACAGACAGCGAGAAGGGGATGGGCATGGGCCATGCCAGTATCTTGTCAAGTTCCATCAGGTTGGGGTGGAAAGTGGGCTTTATGTCACATGCCATGTGGTCGCAGGCAGGAGCCTGCCGCCTGGAGGCAGCAGTGGGAATGGCCATCGTAAGTGGTCTGTTCAGGTGCTCTCTTCCTTTTCTGGGGCTGCCACCCTAACGACCACCGACTGGGTGGCCTGAGACCACAGGGCTGCATTCTCTCACTGCTCTGGAGTCTGGAATCGAGGTGTCAGCAGGGCCGAGCTCTGCTGAAGGCTCCAGGGGTTCAGGTCCTTCCTGCTTCTTGCGGCTCCTGGTGTTCCTTTGCTTGTAGTCCCGTCCCTCCGATCTGTGCCTATGTCATCCCCAGGCTGTGTGTGTGTGCCTGTCTCTGTGTCCTCTCTTTATGAGGACACCAGTCATTGGACTTAAAACCCACCCTCACTAAATATAACCTTGTGTTAACCATTTCCAGGTGCAAAGACTCTAGTTCCAGATGAGATCACATTCTGAAGTCCCCCCGAACATGAGTTTGGGCTGAGGGGGACGTGGGGCAGGGGGACAAGGGGACACTATTTAACCCACTATAGGTTCAGGATCAGGAGTTGGCAACACGTCTGACGTGCACTTGCCAGCTTGGATCCAGATGGTGTTTGGGGCAGCCCAGCCCCACATGCTCGATCCCCAGTGAGACTAGAGTTCTGGGTGATGACTCCACAGGGCTGTTAAGTCTTCAGTCAACTCAGCCGCAAAACACTCATGTTCTGTCCTGTCAACTGGGCTCTTCCAGGACAAAAAGAGGTTCCAGGGTCTCTGGAAGGTTTTGTAGTTGCAATCTGACTTTGCAAGTCCGTCCAGAAGGCCTGTGACCCTCTCTTTCCATCCACACACGTTTGTTGGTACACTGGCCTGGTGGGCATGGCACACAGCCTCTGCCAGCCAGCAGGTGCCCAGAATGACCCTAAGGCGGCTTATCTTTTAGGGTCCCTCGTGTACGAGAAAGAACTTGCTGTTACCTTGGTTACACAAGTACACACACACACACACACACACACACACACACACACGGTTTCAACCTGATTGATCCGATCTGCTCCCCGCTGCAAGGGGCAATTTGAAATTGTCAAGGAGAATGTGTGTCCAACGGGTACACGTTACAAATGACCAGAAAGAATGGTCTTTGTTGGATGAGATGAAAGCCGCCACTTTGCGAGGGCCGCCGGAGGAGGGGCCTGCTCAGGTGCAGGAAGCGGCCCCCGCCCCCGCCCTCTGCAGAGTGCTATCCCAGTGCGGGGTGCCCCACGGGTGTGTTCACTCACCCATCACCACCGTGGCCCCGGGGCTGGATTTAGCTGTTAGGTCATTTCCCAATTTCTATTAAAACAGTAACAACATACAAAGTATTGCTCTTGGAGAGGGAACTAAAGAAAGTCACTCAGCGCAAAAGGAAGAGGGAAAACCCATTGAGAGGTTCGGGTCTGTGGACCCGGTCTGCTCGGGAAGACCTTTGCTGATGTGTAACTTCTGAGGATGGACGGGCGGGGGAAACGAACCCAGCTGAGCAAGTTCCTGAGCGACCCTGGCGGCCGTGAGGCCGAGGCACAGAGGGGAGAGTTCCGGGTGTGTCTGTCGCAGCAGGGACGTGACAGGACACGTTTCTGAGGCTCCGTCAATACCATGAATATTTATGGCTCGCCCCACGGAGACGCCCGCCCAGCAGCACATCCATCAAAGGCTCCTGGTCGGGAGTCGCTCGGCTATACTGGGGGGCATGCCCTAGGTGACAGCCCCGAGTGAGAGCGGTCCTGCGAAGGTGTCACACTCCTGCTTGCACGCCCGTCACGTGCCAACCTCATCGGGAGCCTGCCTTCTGAGAGGCTGAGTTTCTCTCCGAAACGGAAGTCTGTCCCGCGTCAGGGGGACGGGATTGTGGGCGCTCACGTTGTCTGTGGACGCGGAGACCTCGGAGAGTCCTATCTGGCTGTGACAACCAGACTCCTTGCAGGTGCCGTGACTGGGCCGCCCCCTCTGTCCGGTCAGTAAAGGGACAGCCCCTCTGTCCGGTCAGTAAAGGGACAGCTCTTCCTGGAGCTGCAGGGACCCATGTGCTGCCTCAGATCACGTCTGACCTGCCACTCACTTAAGCTCTGTGCCCTTCCCACGGTCGGCCTCTGCAGCCTCAGCCATTCGGTCTGTAAAAGGGGTGCCATGCCTCCTACTGGGGTCACCTTGTCAGGGTCGTGGGGGGTGGAAGGAGCTCAGGAACGGATGCTGCTGGTCACATGGCATGGGTGACAAATGTGAGTGCCTTCTCCCGGTCGGCATGCCAGTGTGCTTCACGGGGAAACGGCTGAGAGTAGTGGTGAAATTCAAATGCTTCATTACAAGTGGCCCCTGAGCAGTCAGAATGGATGCAGCTTGTGAATCGGTTGGCCTCGCCATGGCCCCGTGTGCACCAGCTGTCCCCCAGCCCCGCGGGGACAGGGCGAGGAAGTGTCGCAGTGCACCTGTCCCTGCAGAGCTGAGCACAGCGCCCAGTGCGCCCCTCTCTGAGCAGCTGCAGTTCTGCAAATGGGCAAGGTGGCCACGTTTCTGGCTTGAACTTCCTTTTTCCTGAACTGGGGGGGGCTCCCGGGCACCTGTCCCTGGGGTGCCCACTAGGTGGTGCTCACAGACCAGCTTGTGGCCGCCCTTGCCCTGCGGTCCCCTCCCCCAGAAGGCTCCCTGGACACCCGCCCTTGGCCGGTCCTCTCTCCACTTAAGGACTGCCCATCACACTGCACCGAGCCTTTTATTCTCCTGGGATCCCCAGAAGTGGGGGCTCCTCCTGCAGCCCCGCCCAGGGCTCTGCTCAGCACCTGACACCTGGCAGCGTGCAAGATGTTGCCCCCCTCAGCCACTACTGCCTGCCCTGTGGCTGGGGGCACACCTACGTACAGCTTTCTTTCTTTCTTTCTTTCTTTCTTTCTTTCTTTCTTTCTTTCTTTCTCTCTCTCTCTCTCTCTCTCTCTCTCTCTTTTCTTTCTTTCTTTCTTTCTCTCTCTCTTTCTCTTTCTTTCTCTCTCTTTCTTTCGTTCTTTCTTTCTTTCTCTCTCTCTCTCTCTTTTCTTTCTCTCTTTCTCTTTCTTTCCCTCCCTCCCTCCCTCCCTTCCTTTCTTTCTTTTTTTTTTTTTTTTTTTTTCTTTTTTTCATTTTTCCGAAGCTGGAAACAGGGAGAGACAGTCAGACAGACTCCCGCATGCGCCCGACCGGGATCCACCCGCCACGCCCACCATGGGGCGACGCTCTGCCCACCAGGGAGCGATGCTCTGCCCATCCTGGGCGTCGCCATGTTGCGACCAGAGCCACTCTAGCACCTGGGGCAGCGGCCAAGGAGCCATCCCCAGTGCCCGGACCATCTTTGCTCCAATGGAGCCTTGGCTGCGGGAGGGGAAGAGAGAGACAGAGAGGAAAGCGCGGCGGAGGGGTGGAGAAGCAAATGGGCGCTTCTCCTGTGTGCCCTGGCCGGGAATCGAACCCGGGTCCTCCGCACGCTAGGCCGACGCTCTACCGCTGAGCCAACCGGCCAGGGCCCTTTCTTTCTTTTTGAAAGGCTTTATAGTTTTCATTTAAAAGGAGGCATGTTCCTGATATAATTTTAGACAACACAGAGGACAATAAACATCCTGCCCCACCATCGGACCTTTGTAGTATTTTGGAGCCACCATTCAACGTAACTATTCCAAGTCCACGACCGTGCGGAGAGCTGGCTGGACAGACAGGTAGCAGCAGGTGGACCTCAGACTTTACGACAATGAGGTTGTGCTCGGACTGCTGCTTTTTAACCCTTTGAGTCGTACAAATGGTCATGTATGTCCTCATGCCTCCTGACCATCCAGAGTACGATTGTACATGTACGTCTTTAAACTTTAAAAACACTTAAAGGAGGCAAATGTATGTTCTTGTTTCCATACATTGGTGATCAAACAAACATGATTTTCAGTTAATAAAACTGTAATCGGAACTAATTTCATTTTTTGAAAAAAATAAAACAAAAACCCTCATTCCCAGGGGTCAGCAAGCATGAAAAAAACTCAGTACTCAAAGGGCTAAGCATTAAATTCCCTCCCTGACGCTTTTACTCAGAGATGACCAAGTTCTAATGGGAAATTTTGGGACTTCGAAAAACCACGCATCACTGCAAGAGGTACTGGTTTTTCAGACGCCTTGCGCAGACTGGGGTGGGGGATGTGAACGGGAGAACAGAGCGGTGGCCGCAGCCCCGGGTTTATTCCCGTCATGGCTAATGTCACCACGTGACCACGGGTTTATTCCCGTCATGGCTAATGGCACCACGTGACCACGGGTTTATTCCCGTCATGGCTAATGGCACCACGTGACCACGGGTTTATTCCCGTCATGGCTAATGGCACCACGTGGCCACGGGTTTATTCCCGTCATGGCTAATGGCACCACGTGGCCACGGGTTTATTCCCATCATGGCTAATGGCACCACGTGGCCACGGGTTTATTCCCATCATGGCTAATGGCACCACATGGCCACGGGTTTATTCCCGTCATGGCTAATGTCACCACGTGGCCACGGCGGCCACGGGCTATCCTCGAGAGGCCGGTCTTTTATGTCAGTATAGCGTATTTTTATTTTTTTTAATTAAATTTTTATTTATCTATTGAAAAATATGTCCCAGCTTTATGAGGGTTATAATTGACAAATAGAAACAGTCTGTGTTTGGGGTGAACAATTTGATGTTTTTATAGACACAGACATTATAGCATGACGACCACAGCTAAGCAAGTTGATGTATCCACCACCTCACATATTGTCCTCATTTTTTTTTGGTGTTTGTGTGTGTGTGTGTGTGTGTGTGTGTGCATGCGTGCGTGCACGCACGAGTGTGTGTGTGTGTCTACCCTGTTAGTAGATGCCAAGTATATGATACTGTAGCTACCACGCTGTACGCTAGCTCTCCAGGGCTCATTTATCCTGTGGAACTTAAGCTTTGTACCTATGACAGACACCTGCCTGCACCCCTGCCCCCCGGCAGCCACCTTGTACCCTCTGCCTCTGTGAGTGTTTGACCCTTTCCAATTCTACTCCCTAAGTGAGAGCATGTGGTGCGTGTCCATCCTGTGTCTGGCTTATTTCAGTCATGTTGTGTCCCCCGAACTCACCACTGTCCTTGCAGACAGCAGCCTTTTCTTCTTATAAACCCCATTTCCTTCCTCCATTCCTCAGTGGGCTGGGTTTCGGGTATCGTGAATACCACGTCAGTGAGTGTGGGGGCACTAGTGCCACGTCTGAGCTGTGTGCTGCAGTAGCCACTAACGATGTAGGTCTATTTAACTTTAAATCAATCAACGTTAAATGCAATGAAAATTCGGCCCTAGTAGGGTGGCTCAGTGGTAGAGCATCAGCTTGGCATGTGGAAGTCCTGGGTTCAATTCCCAGCCAGGGCACACAGGAGAAGTGCCCATCTGCTTCTCCATTCTTCCCCCTCCCCTTCCTCTCTATCTCTCTCTTCCTTTCCCGCAGCCAAGGTTCCCTTGGAGCAAAGTTGACCCAGGTGCTGAGGATGGCTCCATGGCCTCCACCTCAGGTGCTAGAATGGCTCTGGCTGCAATGGAGCAACACCCAGATGGGCAGAGCATCGCCCCCTGGTGGGCATGCCAGGTGGATCCCGGTTGGGCACATGTGGGGGTCTGTCTGTCTGCCTCCCCGCTTCTCACTTCAAGAAATACAAAAACAAATGCAATGAAAACTCAGTTCCTCAGTGTCACTAGCCATATGTACTCTGCAGCCACAGGTGGCCAATGGGGGCCCTACTGGCACAGATGGACATGGTTCCGTCATGGAGGGAGGCAGTCCTGGACAGCACTGGTATTAGCTGACTCCTTTATTTGACTGACAAATTCACAGCACTTTTTGCGTGCTCTACCCTTCCCCTGTGCTTGGGGATGTTTTAGGTTCACGTGTAGTTTTACACCGTGTGTTTGCATTAGATTGTAGATTCTCCTGCCTTTACTTTAATACTAATCTATCTTTAGATTCTTCACTAAAGCATCTTGTCTTCCTCCCTCAGTTCCATCCTGGCTCCAGGAAGGATGATAATGGTGTCTTTGTCACCAAAGACCCCCTCTGGTTGAGAGCTGACTACCTTTTTATTCCTTTAGTCTCATTTTCCTGAAGTTCTTGAGGGAAAAAATGAGATTAACTGAGTGGTCAGTGCACTGTGTGGGTGTGTGGGACAGCAGGTACCCCCCACCCCCGCCCGTGTGAGCAAGCTGTGGAGTGCTGTTCCGGTTTTGAGGTCAGGCTGTCCACCTATCCTTCCACATCCCTGACCGAGGTCCCGCATGCCAGGTCACCAGTGGGAGCCGGGATGGATGGAGTGACCCGGCTCTTGGTATTGGTGACGTCAGAAACAGGACCCGCTGATTTTTTTAGGTGAGATTTCTTTAACGAAGAAGGAAGGACTCATCTCGAGACTAAAGACCAAGCTGCCCATGAACCTTGCTGGGGGCGTCATCCTGCTTTTGATTCCTTAGACTCAGCAGGAGACGCCGCCCGCCCGTTCTTTCCTGAGAAAGGGGTGGTGGCGTGCAGGGGAGACAAGGGATTGGGGGGGACGCGGGGGACCTCCTCACTGTAGTGATCTTGTCTGAATAAGATTTCCCGGGATCCTTTCCAGGCGACCTTTTCAGTGAGGGACAGTCATCTTCTTTACGCTTCTTGGAATGTCACGTGTACCAAAGGGTAATGACATCCTCCTCATCATCATTTTTATGATAATTTAGCTCACTTCCTTGTTAGCTTCAGAATCACAGGGGGAGGGGGGCTAGTTGAACATGTGGATGCTCAGTTGGGTGCCGAGTCGCTCTGGTTTAGTTCATAACCCTTACGACAGCCCTGCTCCATGCCCTGCCCTCCTGCTGCAGCTCCGCGGCTCGGACTCGTGTCTTGCAGGCAGGTGAGGGGCTGGGCCGACACCGAGACCAAGCCCCGGCCTTCGGTTCCAGATAGCATCCCCTCTCCACTCCATAGGGCTGCTGTCCTGGCGTCTCGGCGGGGGCCCTTCCCATCCGCCCTCTCCGTTACGAGGAAACTGATTCAGGTGAACAATTCCACTTTCCAAAACATTTGTTCTCAGTACAGAACACTGGTTAAACACAGACGTCGATAAAGAAGAACACAGAAAATGGTGTTTCCTTTCCTGCCCCGGGGACTTGCTTCGACACACGCACCGCCAGCGTCTCTGCGTCTTGTTTTTAACAAAACGACAGTCGTATTTTTACTTCTTAACCTTTTGCTCCCCCCCCCATCTCATAGTTGAATTGGTTTGCTACGGCAGTGTCATAACGCACTCAGAATTCAGCGTCTTAAACAATAGGCACTTACGGGTCCCTCAGATGGCTGGGGTGCCTCTGGGCCACCTGTCTCCCCTCCTTCTCCCGGGACTGGGGGTCCAGGCTGGCTGATTCTGCCTGTGGCCACAGTGGAAAGAGGAGACAGGCAGAGAGGTGAGCCTGTCCCACTCCGTGGCTGGGAACAGAAACACTGTTTCTTTCACCTACTTTGCACCGGAGGACACATGATTTCTTTTGCTGTGTCTCTCCCAGCCTCCTACATGCACAGAAGAACTAAACTCCCAATTTCTCCCCAGTTTCTCTCCGTAATAGCTCCTGTCACCGTGCATTATATATTGAACACTCAGACTCGTGGAAAACTCCGTCTGATAGAATGATCTGCATAATTTTGTCCGCAGACGACTATAGGGGGAAAAAAAAATAACGATGACATTATTAGATCAGGGCATGAGATTTGACGCTGGCTGAATGCTCCTGATGAAAAGGTTGAATAGCTTCTGCTTCCTGCAGACGTGGAAATGGGCGGGGGCTGGGGGCTGGGGAGAATCTGGCCCAGGCTGACACAGGTCACCGGGTCTCTGCATTGCTGTCCTGTGGGTGACTGGGTGGCTGGAAGTTTTCCCAGCAGAGGTGGAGAGAGGGGACCTCAGGGTTGCACCTGAATGTAACTTAGTAATATTGCTTTTTTTCCATCACAGGTACCCCTTGCGTGGTAGCGTGGGCCCGTAACAACTGTAACAATCTCAATAATCCACAGGAAAAATTGGGTTTGCTTGGTGAACTTTTAAAAAGTCTTTGTCAGAACATTAAAGCTCCCTTGCTATTGATTATAAATGTATCAGGAAATGAGAAAACTAACACAACTGTTTACCTCTTATACATCATTGTCTGAAACATTTACATGACTCAGTTTCCTCCGGAGATGGGGACAGCCCTCCCTGCCCTGTTATGTCAGGGAGTCCCAGTCTCTTGATGCCCGGGTGGCGTGATGGCGTGGTGTGTGCTGTGGCAGGGGAGCCACGGCTGCCTTCGGGGCGCGGAGGGCGTCGGGTGTGGTTGGGAGAGAACACCGAGTAGAGCCCACTGCACACACAGCCGTCGCAGCTCCGGGACTCTGCCGACGCAGGAGGGCTGGTTGTTTTCTAAGTGAGACTGGCGTCCTAAATGCCTGTTTCTCCCTCAAGTAGGCAGTCACTGCTTTTGACCCAGTGATTATTCAGTTGTGCCTGGGACTACCTGCACATCAGGGAAGAGACCCATGGGCGTGTGTCGTTGGCTCCGTTCACGAGGAGCCCCTGGAAACGACTTGGGACCCGCTGGTACTGAGCTCAGTTCCAGCCCAGCCAGCTTGTCAACCACAACACGAGCATGTGGTCCTGTGTCACAGGCACGTGGCAAGGAGGAGCGTGCGGTCTGCCCAGGGTGTTGCCCCAACCGGGAGGCTGCTGTTTGCAAGTCACGGAAGGCCCAACTTGATTGGACCAGCCGGGCCGTGTGCCAGTCCCCAAACCAATTACTGCGGCCAGAGAGAGGCGGGATGCTGGGTGGCTGTTGGCCAAGGTGGGGTCCCAGCGAGCGTTGCTGGAGCCGGAGGTGAGGGAGGGCTCCTGTCTGCAGAATAAGGCGTGAGACAGGTCAGGGGTCGAGTTCACTCATGCACCCCTACGCTCTCTCCTGTCGGCAGTGGAGATGAACTTGACTGCCCACCAGGCAACCCTTTTCTTTGTACCTGACACTTCCTTGTGCCTGTTTAAATAGCCTTTGCCCCTCATGCTCTGAGTGACCCGTGTTCACGAGCTGGCCCCATGCGCTGGTAATGGCCTATAGAAGCTGCCGTCGGGGGACGTCTGGACAGTGCTTCCACACTGCCTGATTTTACGAGCTCTCTGAACGCCATCCTACTTGAGATGACTTTCTTTGGTGTCCTTCAGGGATGCTTAAAGAGCCGAGGTTTGAAATCACTGCTTTGCGAATAATAAATGACTAGAAACCGAGAGTCACCATCGAGGGGGGGGAGCAAGATGGGCACGGAGTTGTGTAATGTGCAATGCTGGGGTCTCCAGCCACTGTCTCAGATGGGGCCGGCGTCCCTGCTCACCGCCAGGGGAGGCCAGCCCGTTGCCTGTGGGGCCAGGAAGCAGAAGTCCAAGGGTCTTAGAGCAAAGTTGGGTCAGAGTTGGATTCCTGTTCAGAGGCTGAGATCCCTGGGTCTCAGGCTTGGGGTTCAGGACCCCCCCCCCACTAACCTGGTTGGAATGGGACATATCTGCAGCCCATGTGGCCATGGCTTGGGGCTGCTTGGTCCTAAAGCTTAAAGACATAAGCTTCGCATTGGTAAACACATCTGTGTATGGGTTTCAGAATCAAAGCCTCTGTAAATCTAACATTTATCCTTAAAGCTTCTGAGTTAGGCAGAGAAATGGATTGTCAGTTGCATTTTATGGGTGAAGAACGTAGAGGAAGACTTGAGCCAGGACTGTGGGCTCCCGGGTCTCTGGGCTCTTATCCACGTCCTGGTGGGTTGTCAGAAGTGTGATTCTGCCCCCAATCTGGAATCCTTTTCAGCTTGGCTTCCCTCGCTTGTGCAATGAGGTGGAAAGCAGTCATCCTTCATCAGGGATGTTCGAGGGAGTGATAAGACCAGGTAACATTTATTAAGTACTTACGATGCACCAGACACTGTTCTTTAGTCCTGTCTTTGTGACTCGCTGTGAATACATATTATACGGTATGTTATTACAAACATGCATTATCACCAACAGAGAATGCATGTAGATCACTCAGCATGGCGCCCGACACTTACCTGCGTGTATAACGAGAAAGTTAGTAGTCATAAATGATGTTCGTTCAGGACTCACCACAGTCTCTATCTTTACAGACTTTAATTCATTGGTTTGCTTGTATTTTTTGTTCATGCTTTTGGTTCTTCATATTATTTTAAAATTTCCTATGACTCTGAGTAAATGCATTCCCTAAATTCTGGCATTGGCATTCCCCAGATGTTCACATTCTCTCTCTCGATGATCCTGCATCTGTAACAACGTCAGGGTGGATTTCCTCAAAACTCTTAACATAAGCAGGGTGAACTTATCAGAATCAGGAACTGAATATCATGAGAAAGAATAATCGTATCCTAAGACCTCAGTCAGATTGCATTCTAACACTAACAATTGTTAATAGCAAAAGAAAAATATTCTTTTTCCTTGAGTGAGGGTGCAGTTGACAATCACACATACATTTCTTTGCCCCTTAAGATGTCCTTCGATCTGGAAGTTTCTCAGTCTTTGTCTTTCAGACCGTGACGTGTTTGAAACGTGCCGGGCGGTTCTTTTGTAGAATGCCCCATAGTGTGGGCTTGCCCGGTGTTTTCCTCATGATTAGGTTCACATTTTAGGTGAGGGGGACACTTCAGAAGTGGTGATACGTCCCTTTGTCAGGATGGACGATGCCTCTTCATCCCATGGGTGATCTCGTGGTTAACGTGAGGTAAGTAGGGTTGGGGTGCCACTGAGTTATGGCTTTTCTTGATGAAGTGACCCCGTCTCTTATGCAGAGGTGCACCAACACTATCCAAATGTCCTGTTTCTTACCCGACTGCTAGTTACTGGCAGCTTCCGTGATGACTGTTGCCGGAAACAATTGTGGTGATAAATGGTGGCTGCCACGTGTTGGTATTCCAATCTCATCTTTCTTTTCCCATTCACTTGTTGACCTTCTACTCTAAGGATGGAATTTCCTTTCTCCTCTGTTTCTGTCAGTATTGACTCAGAAGCTAATTATGTATATAATATATATAATAGGCCCTGGCCAGTTGGCTCAGTGGTAGAGTGTCGGCCCGGCATGTGGAAGTCCTGGGTTTAATTCCTGGCCAGGGCACACAGGAAAAGTGCCCATCTGCTTCTCCACCACTCCCCCTCTCCTTCCTCTCTGTCTCTCTCTTCCCCTCTCGCAGCCAAGGCTCCATTGGAGCAAAGTTGGCCTGGGCACTGAGGATGGCTCCATGGCCTCCACCTGAGGTGCTAGAATGGCTCCGTTTGCAACGGAGCAACACTCCAGATGGGCAGAGCATTGCCCCCTGGTGGGCATGCCGTGTGGATCCTGGTAGGGCGCATGTGGGAGTCTCTCTGCCTCCCCACTTCTCACTTCAGAAAAATACAAAGAAAATGTATAATAAGAATGACGTCTGACACCTGCTACAACATGAGTGAACTTGGAAAACATGATACTATGTACATGTACTGTAGCTAGTAGATAAACTATCTATTGTCTCTATAAAATATGTTAGTGTAATAGGCTGCTACAGTTACTAAGGGTGCTGTGTAATTGTCCCAGGTTGGCTAGTGTGGGCTTCTTCAACCTGACCCCTGGGTCCTTGTGATATTTTTCCAAGCACTTTGTTCCCTTCTGGATTGCAGGACATTGCAGGCCCATTCCCGTGAGCTTCCCGTGCATGGGCCCTGTATCGGCCGTTTCTCCCAGACCGGTCTCCTTCCTGTGGAGACAGGTCTTCAGAAAGGAAGCCTGGCTCGGGCTGCGCTGAGTGCCGATGGTATCGTGTTTGTGTCTCGGCCCTGTGGGCGAGCAGGGCCAGGGACAACGCTGTCCTACCCACATCCACACTCGCATGCATGCAAACATGCTCACAGCACCTCCTCGCAAGCCCTGGGCGGTCCCTTCGGGCCCCACTCGTGAGCACGAAGCTCACAGGCCTCTCCATTTGGAAGCTCACTGCTCGAGCCGCGAGGAAGAAACGCTGGCCCTCTGCCTCAACATATGTTATTTGCTCAAACCTAGAATTCACTGAAGTATTTTTGGAATTGCTAACCCCATACTGCTTTGGAAAACAAACCTAACTAGAATTCAGTGTGTTTCCAGATATTTTTATCTTTAGCTCGAGGTATATAGTCAAAATAATAGGAGGGAAAGTTACACGCGGCTCCTCTTGAATAGTTCGTTTTCGAATAAATAGCTCTGAGTTGTTCCAAACAGGGGAGGCTTGTCCATTTGGGCTGGGGGCTCTGTGCCTGCCGTCGCCCGACTCGGAGACCCAAGATGATACAGCGGCCATGGTCAGTGTGGCCGTGGAAGAGAGAGCCCGGGGTCTTGTGCTCTGAGAGCTTCTTATTGGAGTGGAGGGGAGCACATCATTCCACTGACATTTCATTGGCTGAATCACGTCACATGGCCACACCCAATTTCAAGTGGACAATAAAATGCAACCGGACAAGGTACCCCCAAAGAGGACATGTCTTATCTGTCTAATGGCATCATTGGAAGTTTTTTCTATTTATAATTGATTTTAGAGAGAGATCGAGAGAGAGAGAAATATTGATGTGCTCTTCCACTCATTTATGCATTCATGGTTGATTCTCGCATGTGCCCTGCCAGCTATCAAACCCACACAACCCTTGGCCTACTGGGAATGAGGCTTGAAATTCTTTGGAAAAATTCCTATTTTACAGGGAAGGAACTTGAAGCACCCTTGCCTAGTAGCCAATATATGGATCCACCTCATAGCTTCACCGGCTGCCCTAGTATTTTATACCGTGTCCCGCTGCCCATTGCCCCCTATCTTCCCCTCCCCCTCTGGGGCCCTTACAACCACCTACTTACTTCCCGTCTCCATGGACATGCCCCTTCTGGACGTTTCATGGGAATGGAGCCCTACAGTGCACGCCCGCGTGAGACCGGATTCCTTCACTCCACGTATCATGTGTTCGAGGTTCACTCATGTGGCTGCCAGTGTCCGAATGCTATTCCTCTTCATGGGTGAATAATATTCCACCATAGAGAGGGGCCTGCATATCATTTATTCTTTCACCAGCCGATGGACGTGAAGGTTGTTTCTACTTTGGCTGTGATGCATAATGGTGCTGTACAGGTTTCTGTGGGGGACCGTATGCTTTCTCTTCTCTTGAAGATACACACAAATAAAACACACACACGCACAAATACTGGAGCAGATTTTAACAAACTCCTCTAGGTTAAAAGCTTCCCACACGGGCTGAGCTCAGAGCCAGGCTTAGTACTCACAGCCTTGACAGTGAGGTCATCCAGGGAATGATCAGACAAGTCAAACAATGGCAGTTCTTTGGGGGATGAGGTTTTCAGAGGTCTCTAAACCCACCCCGCCCCCTCCGGTGCCTTTTCCAATGGCTGGTGTTCGCGTGAATGTGGGCTGTTATTTTTCAGAGACCCGCAGAGCTCTGGAGAGTTGGGGAGGGGAGTGAGTCAGGTTAAAATGCCACAGAGTTCTCCACTTTTAGCTGAGATTCGGCCGTTTTTCTTTCCTAAACGCTGTTTTGGATGCACATGCCTTTGTTTTATTTCCAGAGCTCTGCAGGAGTTGATCTTGATTTTTTGTTGTTGTTGTTATTTTGGTGCTGGTTTTCTCCTTGCTCTCACGGGGCAGAGAATATCCGGGTGCCCTGACCCGGCCGTTCCCACTGGAGTTGCTCCAGCGTTCCGCTTTGGTGGGAACCTGTCCTCGTGAAGCAACAAGCACACCGGGAAGTGTATACGCCCACGCTGGGTTATTTCACGTGACTCGGGTTTTCGGCAACTGCCCGTCCACACGCCCATCGCAGCAACACGTGTCAGAGCCAGTTTCCAACCCAGGCGGTGCCATGTCCAAGCGAGAGAAGGCGTCCCTGTTGGAGGGCGGCGTGCAGCGATAGGTCGGAGATGAAGCAGGAAGCTAGTGTTATAAAGTACTGCAGTCCGCGGGTTACACAGAGACCCCAAGGCAGGTGACAGAAGACATTTGAGGAGTTTATTAATTAGCCGGCCAGCTAGCTACACGGGGCACGGTCCCAAATCATGTAGGCCCTCATACCGTTCTGAGCCTTCTTTTATACAAAATCAAGTACTGGTCGGGGTGGGTAAGGAGGGAGCATGGTACAATAGTTAGTTACTAACAAGCTTACAACATCTATCTATAGGATCTATTAAAAGGGAAAAGCATTCCCACACAGCAAGACCACAAGATAACACAGTAGTGATAAATGTTTTACATACCCAGCAAAGACATTCCTAGAGCTTCTAGGGTCTACCCCCATCCCTGTCGCCACAATGAAATGTTTAGCTTAGGCTAAGGAGAGAAGTTAAATGATGAAATTACCTTTGCTAAACGTGTTGGGGCTAGCTTATTAGGAAACCCAATAAGCTAGTCCCTGCTTGCTTTAGCTTACAAGTTTTATACATATAAAGAATTTCAAAACGGATGATTATTAGAAAGCATATAAAATGTTACAGAATGCAGGTTTTTCAAGCAAGGGGAGTGGGCTTGTGATCCCTTTGTCTAGAGGTATATGTCACTCTCAGGACTCCAGGAGGGGAGGAAGAGTTAGAATCAGTGTAGGAATTTTTAATTAAGATATGTAAACACTGTCTCCTAAAGGCTCTTAAGGATGGAGAAGAGGAAGTTTTTCAGATAAGTTTTACCTTCTTTCTGTCTAGCAAGTGGCCTCAGTCTTTCCAGAGAACTATAGTTAAATTATGATGAACTACTAATTAACTTTTGCCCCTTTAATCTCTTTCTCTTGGGTATTTTTCTCATCAGAAAGGAAGGGTAAAGGGGCATGACTCTGCCTTTTAAAATACTAATGTTAACATTTTTTGCAATTCCTTGGCACCTTATCACAACAGAACCTATGGACACGCTGAGGGATCCTCAGAGGAAGAGAGAAGCGAATATATTCCCAGCATCTCAGTCCCTGGGCTGAGAGGGACATCTTGGGGAACATGCCAAGGTTTCGGGCAGGGGGCGACAGGAGTGCAGGGGTTCATCGTCTGGGTCCCACTCTCTCCTTGTTTGTGCTGTTGTCTGTCTTTATCTGAAACTGAAATCCAGGCTCTGTCCACTCGGTTGATAAGCTCTGAAAACAGTGGCTGCGTCCCCAGGGAACCTTGACACATATCGGAAAGCACTGGGTGCTGTGTGTGACATGTCCCCGGAGGACACGCACACGGTTTGATGTTACAGAATGAGACCTCGGGTAGGAAGGGGTGTGGTCAGCCCCTCCTGCCCCCACGCCCCCACTGCTTGCTGCTGGTGCCTGTTTGCTGACGTGTGCCCCCTTCTCTCCTGTGCAGGACACGGAGATCCTGAACACGGCCATCGTCACTGGCAGGGCTGTGTCGGTTCCCGTCAAGGTCGTAGCTGTCCAGGAGGACGGCTCCGTGGTAGACGTGTCCGAGTCCGTGGATTGCAGGTCTGCGGATGAAGACATTGTGAAGGTACGGTGCACGTTGTTCCCGGGTCTCCCAGTGGTTGGATCTTCTTTGGGTCCCTTCTGCCCCATGTCTGGTTCTGACAGAGCTGCATCCTAGGCTCCAGAGGGCTGGAGTCATGGTGACCAGGCTGAGGATTGAGTGACCAAGAGTGCTCCCCCTGGAATGGGGGCCCCAGTCTTAATCTTGAGCAAAAATAATTTTCTTTCTCCTCTTTGCTCCCGGGACAGTATTTCCCTCACAAGAACCATCCACACTCCACATTCTTGCTTATTGCTGGGCTATATACATTCTTTACTCAGTATGTCTTCCTTAAATACCTCAAGTTTGCACACTTAAACTATCAGTCTGGCCTCATTCTAACATGGTACAACCCTTGAGCTTGGGTTTGTTAATATGCGTTTGTTAATATAGATGAAAATGAGTGAGGATTACATTTCTAAAAAGGTTCCTTCCTTCCTGTGCTTCCTGCCTTGGGTGTTACCAGGGGGACACGGCTCATGGCTGGGAATCTGGCCAGGGGACATGTCCGCAGGGCTGTCCGTGCTACTGAGCTGGATTTGTGACTCTGAGTTCAGCCAGGAGCCGTCCTGTTCGAGTCACCACATTTACTGTTTCTGACTGTTTTTATGTAGCTGATGGGCTGGCAGTTCTCTCTGGCGGCAGAGACGTCACCCGGAGCTGACCAAGGGTATCTGTGCGTCTTACCTCTGTCCTCCAGGTCACTCCCGTCTGCCACAGGCAGGCTGAGGGGCGTCTGCCTTGTCACCCCCCTCGTGCCGTTGGCTTTCCAGGAGCAGGTCTGCAGGAAACGGGGCTGTTTCTCGTATCCTGGTCTCTATACACATATGCAGCGCATGGTAGACCTCGCTCTGTTCCCCCGACCACGAGTCTGTGTCTTTCTGGGCACACGAGGACTGCCTGAAACTGGACTGTGTTCCATCACGGTGCCTGGGGGCTGGGGACCCTTAAAATCCAATCCCAGGAGAAACGAGTGAAGGGTGTGTGGGGTGGAGAGGGAGGCAGGGCGGCTCTTTTGAATTCTTTCACGGGCTCTCGAGAGGGAGATGGGAGACCTGTGCCTTTTAGGTTCCAAGAGTGAAAGCAGAGAGGGACCCAGCAGAGATCAGCACTGTGAGAGGGGACGCAGAGGTCACACCATCTCTGGTCTGGCTTTCAGACACGTGATGCTGGCCCAGGTCCTGAACCTGCTTCCCCGCGGTATGATTGTGGACCAATCACTTAATGTCCCTGAGCCCAGGGTCCGTCTCTGTCCAACCAGGGGACAGTGACACCATGGGGCAGGTGCCTGTCCTAGAGATTTGTTCTGAACTCAGCGTACGAATGAGAATAAGTGGGTGTTTAGGATCACCAAAATAACCTTTGGAAACCCTTTAGGGAACACTTGGGTTCAAAAAGTTCAAAAGACTGTTGATCTTTAAAAAAAAAGAAATATCTGCTTGCATTTCATTTGAGCTGCGGACAGATTTTTCTGGAGCATATTACAGGGTGAGGGCCAGTTTTAAAGGGACTGCGGGGGGGGGGGGCGTGTCTAGATGAGTTTGATTTGGGGAGAGCTGCAGATAAGACACACACTCCATTCTCTTTTATTTTTCTCATTCATGTTTCCTGATGACAGTGCTGTCAGAGGTTCGTCTAAAGTCATTCCAGGCACACGTAACTGAGTTACTGTTTGTAAACTCTGTGTGTGGCCTGACCCCGACATGGAGATTTGAGGACCATGAAAAAAGGGTGCCTATCTGAAGGAAGCCACGTGGTGCTTGACCTGTAGGCAGTCTGTCAGTAAATATTATATCCATTTGTATTTACTGATTGGTGTCCATAGTCATAGCTGTGTGTTTGAACCTCTGCTTGTCTATAAGGTCTGTCCACGGTGTCTGTGACCCTGCTGTCTCAGCCCTGAGACGTGGTGGTGCACAGCTGGGCTCCGTAAATGTTGGTTGACCATGATCACCGGTGCATGGGGTAAGCAGCTGCTAGAGCTTCTTGGAGATGGGACAGGTCACCGGGCAGGGGTGGCTGCCTGGTCTTTAGTGGAATACCTCCAGTGACTTTCCTGTGATTAGAAAGAGGGGTGGAGAGGCTGCAGGTGCCTCACCATCTGGGGGACTTGGACCCGATCCCACAACCCGAGTCGCCTCCTTTCTGTGCTCCTGGGTGGGTTTTTATCCTCCAAATACAGTGTGTCCGTGAAGTCACGGTGCACTTTTGACCGGTCACAGGAAAGCAACAAAAGATGATAGAAATGTGAAATCTGCACCAAATAAAAGGAAAACTCTCCCAGTTTCATACCTATTCAGTGCAGTTCGACGTGGGCTCACGCACAGATTTATTTATTTATTTATTCATTTTAGAGGAGAGAGAGATTGAGGGGGGGGGGGGGAGAGGGGGAGAGAGAGAAGGTGGGGAGGAGCTGGAAGCATCAACTCCCATATGTACCTTGACCAGGCAAGCCCAGAGTTTTGAACTGGCGACCTCAGCATTCCAGGTCAACGCTTTATCCACTGCACCACCACAAGTCAGGCCACGCACAGATTTTTTAGGGCTCCTTAGGTAGCTATCCCGTATAGCCTCTACAGACTTGTCACTGACTGATGGCCTACCAGAACGGGATTTCTCCACCAAACTGCCGGTTTCCTTTAACTGCTTATCCCACCGAGTAATGTTATTCCTATGTGGTGGTGCTTCGTTATAAACGCGCTGATATTCACGTTGTACTTTGGTCACAGATTCGAATTTAGCGAGCCACAGAACACACTGAACTTTCCTCCGTACCGTCCACATCTCGACTGGCATGGCCGTGGTCTGCTCCTCTGTATACACGGTGTAATGTCATCATCCGCGCATGCGCACATGCTGCCACATCATCCTACAGAAACTGGGAGGGTTTTCCTTTTATTTGGTGCAGATTTCACATTTCTATCGTCTTTTGTTGCTTTCCTGTGACCGGTCAGTAGTGCACCATGACTTTACGGACACACTGTACTTCACCATCGGCTACGTGTGGCGGGCGAGGCGTGAGGCGCTCCAGGCACAACAGAGGGGTGGTGCGTGTGCGTTTGGTTCCTGCTCGTCCCTAATAATAAAGACCTTTGTGACCACACTTGGCCACCTGGATGGCCCAGGATAATCCTTTCACCTCAAAGTGACGTCTGCACGGGCATTCGTGTCCTAGAGTTGCCTCCATAATAAGTTACCATGCGTGCGGTGGCTGAGAGCAACATCCATTTATTTTGCACCCCCACCCCCATTCTGGAGACCGGATGTCTGCACTCAGGGTATTGCCAGGCTTGAGGGGAGGGTCCTCCTGCCTCTTCCAGCTTCTGGTGGATCCGGGTGTCCTTGGCTTGTGGCGTCGTCTCTCCAGTTTCTACCTGTGTTGTCACATGGTCTCACCCATGTGCCTCGGTGTGTGGTCTTCTTTTATGAGACGCTTGTCATTGGGTATAGGCCCCCTGTTCCTTAATTCCGAGTTAAGGGTCCCTCAATGTCCTTAACTTAATTACACCTGGAAAGACTCTGTTTCCAAATACGATTGCACTCCCGGGTACCGGGGGCTAGAAGTTGGATGGACCACTTTGAGGCCACAATTGAAATCTACTACACCGGGTAGGGTCACATATTCGGAGGTTCTGGGGATTAGGAACCTGGATATCAGACAGCTCTGTGCTGTCTGACCCACACTTATTTTTCTTCACTTTGTGGAGTTCCTTTCAAGGTCTTCAACAGAAGGAAGAAAAATTGCAATTCTCAGGTTGTAATTATGATTTCAGCTCCGAACATCTCTCTTTTGGATTAAGTGACGGGTTTCATGATTTTTACGTGCCGGTCCTTGTACCGCTGGCCACCAAATTGTGGTCTTCAGAACCACAGACACTGGTCACACACTGTTAGTGGGGCAGGGACATGTTCATGCTCAGAGAGAAGCAAATGTGAGCTCATGCTGATCTGGATGATGGTGCCCACCAATGTCTGGCTGTGGTCATGGATTGCCTAATCTCCCAGAGTCAGCTGGACTAGCGCTAATGAGACGCTGATGGGTCTCTTGCAAGGATATTAGCATTTCAAAGTCTTCACTGTCCCCAGGAAGGGGCTTGCTTCCAAGCTCGGTCTGTGAGAGACAAGGGGAGGGGGTGGCTGTGAAGTCAGAAAACAATAATCATGTTTCTGGCCAGTGCGCAGGGAGCCGGTACCTAAACAGGGCTCCGTGCCACCTGTGGAGGGCATTGGTCGCTTTGATGGGGCAGCCGCGTTCCCCTGGGCAATTCCAAAGCACCTGTGAAACCTGGTGAGGTCTTGTTTTTCTCTAGGGATTGGATTTACAGTGAAGGTATCGAGGAAGGTGGGTGTGTCCTGTACATGGTTCTTAGAGAGGCACATCTGTGCTGACGGGTGGATGGGACTGGACTGGGGTGGCAGGTCATTGCATCCGGCAGGCTTGTGGTGACATCCTGTATTGGTGAGCTCCTGTTCCTCGCCACCTGTTCCCAGCAAACATGCATCTCTCTCTCTCTTTCTCTCTTTTATTGAAGATTAATTTACATTTTCTAGAGTTTTCTATAAATGGAACTACAGGAAGCGTGTTTGTGTCCGGCTTCTTCCACTGAGCATGATTAATTTGAGATTCACCTACACCTTTGGGTGTACTGGTGGTTTGTATTTTGTGTGTGTGTGTGACAGAGACAGAGAGAGACTGAGAGAGAGACAGAGACAGACAGACCGGAAGGGAGAGAGATGAGAAGCATCAGTTCTTCGTTGCAGCACCTTAGTTGTTCATTGATTTCTTTCTCATATGTGCCTTGACCCCGGGGGGCTACAGCAGAGCGAGTGACCCCTTGCTCAAGCCAGCGACCTTGGGCTCAAACTGTTGAGCCTTGCGCAAACCAGATGAGCCTGCGCTCAAGCCAGCAACTTCGGAGTTTGGAACCTAGTTCCTCTGCATCTGAGTCTGATGCTCTATCCATTGCGCCACCGCCTGGTCAGGCAGTGGTTTATTATTTTTAATGGCTGGGTAGTATTCTGCTGCACTGCAGCTTCTCCATCTGTGGGTGGACAGGTGGGTGGTCTCTTGACTTTGGCTACACGGGTTTTTGCCTGGACATAAGCTTACCTTTCTCTTGGAATAGACAAGTTGAATAGATGGATAGTACCTGTATGTGTAACTTTTTTTTTTTTTTTTTTTAATAAAGAAACTGCCACTTTCTGAAGTGGTTTCCCGGCAGATACAGACTTCTAGAAAGTAGCGCTGACTTCTACGGCGGGTGGAGCTAGAAACTCTTGTCTCGGCGAACGTGAGCACAGACAATGGTTTCTCAGAGGTTAGACGGTGCCAGTCACACAGCCTCCTGCTAAATGAAGGCTCTCATCTCTTCTGTTTCTCCCGTTTCAAGAGGGGCTCGCTGCACTACAGGGTCCTTTATACTCATGACTCATTCTTGATTGCATCTGCTGAACGACTCTTAGGTTAATCTGGCGTGGACTTGTGGACGGTTTAACTGTAATTGCTGGAAGAAAGTTCTCTGATTTCAAAGTGCTCTGACCTCTCTTCCCTGCAGTATGTGTGTGTGGGGGGCTTCTCACAGACTCCCTCCCCCATTCCCCCTCCCAAATGTGCCCTATATTGTCAACCACTTTGAAAACCCAGTTTAACAAGCTCCTTGTAAACATTCAAGGCCTCAGTCCCAAGCTTTCCTTTCCTGTTTTTTTCTCCTTTTCTTTCCTAATGAAGTCATCGCTGACTGCTCGGGACGACCGGGCCGTCTCCACTGCCAAGGGCTCCTGCGGTACCGCTGCCCGCGGTCTGTGCTCCCGAGAGTGGGGAGATGACTCCATCAGCGCGTTCCTGGCACCCTTCATGTTGAACGCTTTATAGATGTTTGGCTTATGCTTTGATTTTTCTTCACGTGAGCACGGTTGTATGAGGAGCAGTAGATGTCCCTGTGCTGAGATCGAGCGTGTGTCTGAAGGACACTCCAGGCAGGGGGCTAGTCCCTTGTCCCCTGCCCCATGCCTTTCTTGGCAGCATCCTTGGATGACAGATGGGTGGTGAGTACCTTGCAGGATGTTACCGCTCTGACCCAGGGCCTGTGCCATGGCTGTGGTTGGGGCAGAAGGGGGCTTGGTTCAAGCCCATGGGGCCAAAGAATTTTGCTTCTGTAAACATGATCTCAATGATACAGAGTCCAGCTGAGCCCCTGGGGGAGCTGGCAGCGGCTTAAGGAAGGACCGACGAGCTTGACACCAGCCAGGCGGCAATGTGGACCGCACGGCTATCAGACTGTCTGCGTCGGGGTGTCCTCGGGCCAGAGGTTGAACAGTGACGGCCCCTGAGACGGTCTCTGGTTGGCCAGACGAGTGCTTTAAAATATAGACACTTAGATGCTCACATTCAAAACGTAGTTTCACCAAAACCCTGGATTTCCCGTTTCTCTTACAAAGTCTCAAGAGCTCCGAACACAGTCCTGGCGTTCCCGCGTGGCTGTGTGTGTGTGGGTGGGGCAGGGACAGCTCAGGTGAGTAGCGGCCGTTCCCCCTTGAACGATGTTGTGGTGGCTGCCTCCAGGTTGCCATGGTCACTGGCTCTCCTATCAGTCCCAGCAGACAGACCCACCTTCTTTGTTTCTGGGACCTCCCCAGGTGGGAAGGGGTCTGGCTGCTACATCCGCCCCACCAGCACCTCCCGAAGCTGCACGTTGGGCCGTCATTCTGGAAAACACGCGCGTGAATCGCGTGCGTGGACTGGCTCCCGTGACCGTCTGTGAGATAAGTTGAGCGGGAGGAGGTGGGAAAAATTAGAACCCTGTATTGGATGCAATTATTTAAATTCATTGCTAATGTCATTCGAGATGTTTGAAGAGTGGAGTCACTTAACTGGCAGATCCACTGTCATTTTATTTCGCCGCGGGGGCTGCCGGTGAGGCTGCCCAGACCAGACTTGGGCCGTGGGATCCTCATTAGCCTGCGCCACACAGGCAAGGACTTGCCGTGCGTCGTGGAGGGGATGCACCTGGGGACCGCTGTGCGGCGCAGTCCTGGCTTGTCCGTCTCACTCCCCTCTGTGACGGGCTCAGCCTGGCCGGGCTCTGACCTGCTGGTGTCTCTCTGGAAATCACCACCGACAACAGGGCCTTGGACGGCCAGCTGTCTCCTGGCTGCGGCGAGCACATCTCGTCCCTGCCGGTCGCCTCAGCTCGGTCCTCTCATTGTCGGTCTTGTCCCCGTTCAGATCCTGGAGCAGTGGGCGTGGGGCCATCCGCTGTGTTCCTTTCTGTCCTCCTTAGCCTGGCGCCTCGGAGATAAAGCCACCAGCCGCTGGTCCGTGCAGCTCGAGCTCACAGATCTCAGACCTTCTTCCCCAGAGAAGCTCCTTGCCTAAAAGACACGCTCACAGGTCTTCTCAAAATGTTTGGGGACTCACGAACGCTGTGGATCTGTTTCCCCTGAGAGCGTGCTTGTCCCGCTGAGATGCTTTTCTTGGATGGGACTTGATTTCTGGGCAAACCCCAGTAACTTTGAGCATTGGCTCTGACATCTGCACCCGCAGAACCTAAATCAGCAAACCTCCCGGTGGACTCTGGGCCCACCATCAGAGCCAGTGCAGGGGGCCGGCTGCCCGGGCGCTGGGTGGACTCTGGGCCCACCATCAGAGCCAGTGCAGGGGGCCGGCTGCCCGGGCGCTGGGTGGACTCTGGGCCCACCATCAGAGCCAGTGCAGGGGGCCGGCTGCCCGGGCGCTGGGTGGACTCTGGGCCCACCATCAGAGCCAGTGCAGGGGGCCGGCTGCCCGGGCGCTGGGTGGACTCTGGGCCCACCATCAGAGCCAGTGCAGGGGGCCGGCTGCCCGGGCGCTGGGTGGACTCTGGGCCCACCATCAGAGCCAGTGCAGGGGGCCGGCTGCCCGGGCGCTGGGTGGACTCTGGGCCCACCATCAGAGCCAGTGCAGGGGGCCGGCTGCCCGGGCACTGGGCGTTCATTAGGTGAATGACTCCCAATCCCGTCTGGGCCACCAGCGATGAATCTGAAGTGCCTGGGTCTTTTCTTAAGGGGACATTCTCAAATCCCCCCAAGTCGAGGTGGGGGATGTACTAACAGAAAACCGTACCACAGATCAGCGAATGCCACCCTTTACACCAAATCATGGGCCTCGTTTGCTGGGGTAGCTTAGTTATGGGGTGAAACTTTGGAAGCTCTTTTCTGTGAAGGTGGAACGCAACCTTGTCAAACGTAATTGGGACGGAGATCATCATCCTAGAGGAAGAGGAGGGGCGGAATGCCTCCAGTGCTTCGCAGAGGTGGCCCAACAAGCAGAATGCAGACCCTGTCTGTGCCCAGCATCGGTGCCATCGAGTGAGGGGGAGGGGGTGGCGGGGGGAGAGGGGTGGCGGGGGGAGAGGGGTGGCGGGGGTCCAGCAGTGAGGATATTCCAGCTTCTTACGTGATGGGGCGGAAGGCAACCCAGAGGCCTGAGCATTCCGTAAGTACCACACGAACACAGACCCATCACCCTGTCAGGCAGTGTTTTGTGCACGAGTGGCGGGCTTTCAGATTCGCTTTGTGCTCTTGGGAGTCCTGTCCCGAGTCCACCGCACATCCTCACTGTGGCCCCAAGTCAGGTCTCAGTTGTCAGCTCAGACTTGAGTGACCTCTCTGTGTCTCTAAGGCGGGCACTGTCCCCCCTGGCCTGCATCTCCCCAGGGAGTGTTTATCAGACAGTTCCTGAGGTCTCTGTCGGCGTCAAGACTCTAAGGTTCCAGTGAGGGTGTGTGAGGAGGATAAGATGGGAAGGGAGAAGCGAAGCGGTCTCCAGTCGGGCTTCTGGGATGGGCACTTGCTGGGAGACCCGATGGTCAGTCAGTGACCGCCAGAGAGAGGAAGAAATAACACATCCCAGTAAGGGTCTCACCGCGAAAGCTGCACCGACCCCCCGTGACCGAGAACGGATAAAAATAAACGCAGCTCAGTGCCAAGCATCAGGGTCCGGCCTTGCCAAGCTAAATTAGGGGTCCCCTTCAGAGAGTGGGGCTTGGAGTGGCTCTCTGTGCTGGTGAGGGGCCTGGGGGCTGGGTGCAGGGGCTCCCAGGACCTTTCAGTTGCTGGTGGTTGATCCTGAGCAGACCACCCCTCTCTCATTTCTTCTGCATGGTCCTTGCCTGTCTACCGTGGTCCAGTGCCCGTGCCAAGAGCCTTGGCTGCAGAAAATGCAATCAGGCAACTTGCATGTCTCCAAATGACGGGCCTTGTGACCCAGGAGGGGCAGAGGAGTAAGTGTCCCTATTGTGAGCCTTAGCCCTGGGGACCCAACGCGTCCACACCAGCCCATAGCTGCCCTGTAGCAAATCAGTCAGGTTTTTACATAAATTCTTTTTTGTGTGACAGAGACAGAGAGTCAGAGAGAGGGACAGACAGGGACAGACAGGAAGGGAGAGAGATGAGAAGCATCAATTCTTCATGTGGCACCTTAGTTATTCATTGATTACTTTCTCATATGTGCCTTGACCATGGGCCTTCAGCAGACCGAGTGACCCTTTGCTCAAGCCAGCGACCTTGGGCTCAAGCTGATGAGTCTTGCCCAAACCAGATGAACCCATGCTCAAGCCAGCGACCTTGGGGTCTCAAACCTGGGTCCTCCATGTCCCAGTCAGATGCTCTATCCACTGCACCACCGCCTGGTCAGAGTACATAAATTCTTTTTATGAGCTTACATATATATTGGTTTCCGCTGCAGGGAAGCAGGAACTTTTTCCTGATCCCCTTGTAGTTATGTGTCTGCCTCCAGATCTGCAGATGCCGCTCTGACGTGTTTGAGAACGGAGGTTAATCTGCAGGGTGGGAAGCTTTCTCTTTCCCTGATGTGCAGCTAGGACTGGGTTGACTTGCTTTGGTCTTTGATGTTTATCAAGCAGAGAACAGCTCAGGCCCCTTGTTTGAAGGACGCTTCAAGTGAAAATGGAGAATGAAGTGACTCCAGAGAGGGGGGTCAGTGGAGACTACAGCCGCCGTGTGCCCCTGGAAAAGGGACCGTGTTGGGTCAGAACATGCAGCCTGGAACACTGGCTCTCATGGAGCCTTGGTTTCCTCATCTGTGAAATGGGGATAAGGAATAATTTCCCCGCAGTGCCCATGGGCAGGGTCTTTTCAAATTACAGGCCATTTTTTCATGGGATCACACCATCATTGTTTTTTTTTTAAGATTTTTTTTAAAAATTTATTCATTATAGAGAGGGGAGAGGGAGTAAGAGAGAGAGAGAGAGAGAGAAGGGGGAGGAGCAGGAAGCATCAACTCCCATATGTGCCTTGACCAGGCAAGCCCAGGGTTTTGAACCGGCAACCTCAGCGTTTCCAGGTTGACGCTTTATCCACTGCACCACCACAGGTCAGGCCACCATCATTTTTTTTTTTTTAAGTGATGGAATGGGTGGAAATTGAACAGAATAGAAAGTTGGGCTACTTCTATACATAATGAGGCTAAGTATTTCTCCATGAAAGTTTTCTCTTGTCTGTGCTTTTGGCATATTGGTCATCACGTAAGACATATTTTCTACTGGTGGGTGGAGATTCGGAATACCGTTTGAGACACATGGTCATAGAGCATGATGGGGTAGGGATTCCTACGTAACAAACCGCCCCTGGCTCCTAGCACTGGCTTTTCCCGTGGCTCTCAGGTGGCTGGGGTTTAGCTCCTCAAGGTTGCCAGTGTACAGAGAGCCACCCCAGTCCTTTAACTGTATTGGTAAGTGTCTTATTGTCACATTTTTTGGGTCAGAAATCTCCTGAAGAAGGCAAATCATTTGCCCAAACCCAACATTCTCAAAAGGAGAAAGTGTATTTTATCTCTGGGAAAGTCTCACGGCAAAGGTCGAGGGTGTCCGGTTCACTACTGAAATCCATCGCACATGAAGCAGTTGAGAATGTCAGATGCCACGAGGTTTGTTTGTTGTTGTTGTTTTTTGCCACGCGGTTTTATAAATTGTACAGTGCTCTGTTAGATTCCATGACCCCTCCCTCCTTCCTGTCCATCCCCCTGAAGTTGGGAGAAGAGAGAGGTCACAAATACCCAGTCAGGGCCAGGGACACTTTTCTGGATTATCCTTTGCCGCCCGCCGGCATGCAGCAAATTCATGGGCATCCCACCGCGCGTTGCGTTTTCTCATCTCCTGTTTCGGAAATGTTGCCTGTAGGCAAGGCCTGTCTTCTCCTCCGTTTTACCTTCTGATACACGACCGGACTTGGGTCGGGGGGTGGCTGGCATGAGCATGGCGCAGCACGACACCGGTGACCTGCACGGAGCGGTCACTCAGGGCGTGTTGCTCGTCTTTGATTGTTTTGAGTCCTGAGCCCCTGGTGGACAGCCCACTGGTCACCTCCCTGACCCCGGGGTTCCGACTCCTTGCGGGGACTCGGTGAGGTTGGCGACCACGTGGGGCCGGTGGGTTGTTCATTTCAGCTGAAGCATGAAGGGTGATGTCCATGTTTCAGCACATTCTGTATTTTCGTACCGGGGTTTTCATCTAGTGCCACGCTCTCTCGGTTTCTCAGAAAGGGTCCCCTTGATGGTTTGAATAAACTGGGGTTTGTTTTTTTTTAGTAACATGTGACTACCCGGTAGGCTTCCTGCCATGTGGTGCTGAGTGAAATAGGTCACACCTGGGGTTTGATGAGTGGTGGTCTGAGAACATAAAAAAAGTAAAGAGAAAGAAAACACACACTCAGAAAGAAGCAACCCGGGCATTGCAATGCCATTAAATTACGTTCCTGGTGTAACTTGTCAGTGTTACGTAATACGACAGGTCCTCCTGGGGTCTCTGTATCAGTCTTTGTCACTGACTGGTGGCCCACCGGTGACGTTGGTTCGAGCCGTGCTCCCACACTCGTTCCGGCACGGCCCGCGCTGGCGCCTCCTGGGTCCCGGCCTCACCGCCAGCTTTGGCGTCTGCTTGTCCCGCGGCTGCATCTCGAGGTCCAAACCCCTCTCCCCGCAGGTCTCGGCTGGCTGCGACGCCATGTTTGTGAACGGGAAGGAGATGAGGAGCAGGGTGGACGCGGCCGTGAGCTTCACGCACCAGCACTTCACCGCGCAGCTGGAGGTGACCGTCTGGGCGCCCCGCCTGCCCCTGCAGATCGAGGTGTCGGACACGGAGCTGAGCCAGGTCAAAGGCTGGCGGGTCCCTGTGGCCCCTAGCAGAAGGTGAGGCCCCGAGAGGGGCGGCTGCCGGAGGGGACGCGGGTCTGCATCCCCTGCCGAGGCTGGTGGACGGCGGGTAGAGACACACAGCCCAGGGTGTCATCACAGGGTTTGAAAATTAAACGGGAGTCATTTTTTTGGTATGCCATTTGGTGTTTTTTAATGGGCTATGTCTTGTTGCTCCCTAATGTCACCCAATAGGCAAGGATAGTCTCCTCTCACTGTGGGAAACCCCGATTTCTGCATTACGGTGCTGCTGAACGTGTTCCCTGTGACTTTCTATGTGCGTCTGAGGCCCTTCTTTAAACCCACTGAAGAAAGCGGGTTTTGGAGTCAAGTAGAGCTCGTTCCAAGGCTGCTTGCTACCAGCCATCCGGGCCCTGTATTAGCTTCTTTGAGCCCCGGTTTCTTTGTGTGAAAACAGGAACATGCTTCTTGGCTGTTGTGACAGTGAATGGAGTTAGCTCTCCAGAGGCGGGCAGGGGCCCCGGTCTGGGCCCCGCCTGGCGAGGGCCAGTGTGTGGCCATGGCCGAGTACCCTCTCCTCTCTGCCTTGACTTCCTTGCTGGTCTGACCAGGACAGTGGGACGCCCCACCCCTCGGCCCTGGGTGACTGAATGTGTCGAACATGTGTGGCAGGCGCTGGTGGGTAGCCGCCCTGTGTCCGCTCTCGTCGAAACCCGGCACATAGCGGGTCTGACTGTGCCTGTGGGTGGCTGCCCCTTTCTCTCCGGGCCCAAATCCCCCTCCACCGATGGTCACGGGCTAGCCAGCAGCCACTGAGCAAGGCCCTCTCATAAAAGAACAAGGGATGGGTTTGTCTTGAGGGGAAGGTTCTGGAACAGCAGAGCCAGACAGGAAGGGCGGGCGTGCTGAGGAGGGGCTGCCCGCAAGGGTCTTCACACCTTGACTTGAGTCTCCCGCACACCTGGAGGAAGGTAGGGGTGGCAGGCCCTGACTGGGGTGAAGCTGCTCGCTCAAGGCCAACGGGGACTGGAAACAGGTCCCCCAACTCTTCTAACCCAGGGCCTCCGGCTGCCCCTATTAGACTCATTCCCGCGTGGGAGTAGTTTTGACATCATAGGTTTCCGGAACACGGGACAGAGAGAAGTCTCCACCTGTGTGTGTGTGTGGGGGGGGGTGGGCAGGGACTGCGCTCACCCTCCGTGTGCCAAGCAGGTGGCACCACGTGACCGTCACTTAGTGCCCGCAGAATGCGTGGAGGGACAGGTGGTGAAGGAGCAGCCCGTGAGCTGATCTGGCGGGAGGAGAACCACCTCGTGCCGCCGGGGGCCCTCCGGGGTGCTGGGACACAGAGCGCGTGGTGGCCTGTCTCCCCCCGCCCCGCCCACGAGGGCGCTGACAGGTTTGTCCCTGTGCAGGCCCACCCGGGAGAGCGACGACGAGGAGGACGAGGAGAGGAAGGGCCGCGGGTGCTCCCTGCAGTACCAGCACGCCACGGTGCGCGTCCTCACGCAGTTCGTGGCAGAGTCGCCCGACCTGGGGCAGCTGAGCTACATGCTGGGCCCCGACTGGCAGTTTGACATCACTGACCTCGTCGTGGACTTCATGAAGGTGGAGGAGCCCAGAATAGCTCAGTTACAGGACGGCAGGACCCTGGTGGGCCGGGAGCCAGGGATCACCACAGTGCAGGTGAGCTGCCCAGCCCAGCCCTGCCCAGGTGGGAGGGACAAGTGTCCGGGTCAGTGCTGCTACTGTGAGTGAGTGTGTGTGTGGTGCCCACACAGTCACGGCTGTGGATGTGTACTCACCAAGTTTTATATTATTATTATTTTTTGTGACAGGGAGAGAGGGACAGATAGGGGCAGACAGACAGGAAGGGAGAGAGATAAGAAGCATTAATTTTTCATTGTGGTACCTTAGTTGCTCATCGATTGCTTTCTCGTATGTGCCTTGACCGGGGGGCTACAGCAGAGTGAGTAACCCCTTGTTCAAGCCAGTGACCTTGGGCTCAAGCTGGTGAGCCTTGCTCAAACCAGATGAGCCCGCGCTCAAGTCGGCGACCTCGGGGTCTCGAACCTGGGTCCTCCACATCCCAGTTCTATACTCTATCCACTGCGCCACTGCCTGGTCAGGCAATACTCACCAAGTTTAATCATCGAAACCCACATCAACATTTGCATCTAAGAGAGATTTAGGAGACACATTGAGTTTTTTTTACTAAGGCGAGATTAAACGCACAGTGCAAGCAGCATCCCCACACATCACCTGCTCTCGTCACATCCCTGATAGAAGGCGGAGGGACCCGTGAAAGCCGGTTTTATTTCCTGAACCCAGAGGGCAAGCCATGTGGCTATGTTATACCATAAACGGTAGACAAAAAAAAGTCTTTAAAAACATGCCTTTGCATTAAAAATAACTTTTAAAAACCCTACAGTTAATGCTCTCCATTATAGTATGAGGGATACTATTTTTAGGCCAATTTTGACAGGATAATTATGCAGAAATAGTGCAGCATGTTTATAATAAAAAATAGTGTTCAGTCACATTAGGTGTTGCCAAAGTTAAACATTGAGGCAGAGGAATGAAGCATGTTATATTTTGTATCACTTTTCTGTTGCTGTGTAACTCATTACCAGACGTTTAGCGGCTCAAAATACTGCTTCTTTATGAGGAGAACCGGTGCCGTGTTCCGGTCCAGTCCTGGGTTCCTTGCTTAGGGTACCACAAGGCTTGTATCGTGGTGGTGGCCGGGCTGGGCCCACATGGGGGCTTGGGGGAGGACTTCTTTCTCGAACCAGGCTGTCCGAACAGCGCAGCGCCTCCTGGTGTCGGATGGAGGGGTCCGTGTCCTTGCTGACTGTCAGCCCGGAGTCACTCTCTGCCGCGAGAGGCCACCTGCATGCCTTCTCAGGTGGCCCCTTTGTCACCGGGGACTCCTGCATGCCTTCTCAGGTGGCCCCTTTGTCACCGGGGATTCCTGCATGCCTTCTCAGGTGGCCCCTTTGTCACCGGGGACTCCTGAGCATGGTCTTCGCACACTTTGAATCTTCCCGACTCCCGCCACCTGTCGGGAAAGCTCTGCTTTTCCGGGCTCATGGGGCTGCACCGGACCCGCCTGGAGACTCTAGGCCCTAGAGTCTAGGGAGATCTCCCGGTTCTATATAACAGAACACCGCCCCAGAGCGGCCGCTCATCAGTCCCAGGCCCGAGGGGGTAGGCGGGACGTCGTGGGGGGAGGGGGGACGGGGACGGCGCTGGAGACTCTGCCGGCTGGACAGGCCTCTCCCTGCGTTAGCCTCCCGGTTCCAGGCCAGATGGTGAATCAGGGGGACGACCTCTCCCAGGGTTAGCATTCCTGTTCCCACTTGGCCTGCCTGGTTAGTGTGGTGACGTCACGGCAGCCCTGCCACGTCATTCCTGCCCCTCCCCTGGCAGGTGTCCAAGTGCCCACGGGAAGGCATGTGAGTGGGAGGTGGAACCCCACTTCCCCGTCGGGCTCTCCCACGGTTCTGCTGTGTCGCCCCTCAATAGGTGCCGTGGGGAGGGTGTCATTGGCACGCCTGGCGCCTCGTGCCGAGGCGGGGAGCTGGCGGTCGCTGCCTTTACATTCATCCAGGCTCCTCCTGGAGGACGCACCGCTGTTGTCGCGGTGCAGACTCAGGGAGAGGACAGGCCGCACTGACGCCCGCACGGTCCACGCGGCGGGCGTGTGTCGGGAACGGGGCAGCCCAGGGCCCGGCCACACAAGTCCCCGACCGGCCCGCCCCCAGCAGAGAACCGGAGAGCACTTACTTGGGGGTTTAAAGCGGGGCGTGCGGCAGGAACCGCAGCTGTCTCCCTTCCTTTCAAGGTCCTCTCGCCTCTGTCCGACTCCATCCTGGCCGAGAAGACGGTGACCGTCCTGGAGGACCGCGTCACCATCGCGGACCTGGGCGTGCAGCTGGTGGCAGGCTTGTCTCTGTCCCTGCAGCCGCACAGGGTGGACAGAAGGGCCATCGTCGCCACAGCGGCCGCCCAGGACGTCCTCCAAGCCCCGCAGCAGGTAGGTTTGCCCAGTCAGCTGAGGAGGCCTCCCTCCGACACCCCGCAGGGGCGGTCGGTGTCGCCCTCGGGGCGGGGACTGGCGGTTCTCGGGGCTTCCTCCTGCGCCTCACCCGGTCTCTTCTAAGTGCCCAGCACCTTAGGTACATTTTCCTCCTTTGTTTCCGTCGTGGCTTGTCCTTCTGCTGCCCGACTATGACCGAAGGATCACATATTTCTCTTTTTCCAAAGCACGTGGTTTTTGCTCCTTAGAGATTCCACTGTAGCCCCCCCGGCTAGTAGGCGCCTAATCGCTGCCATGGCATCTTGATTGTCCCCTCTCAACGTCTCCTCCATCTTTAAGCTGCCCCAGGTCACCTGTCAGGGTCCCAGGGCTCTGTGTGCACTGTGAGACGTCCGTACCCCTGGCTCTTCCAGCCAGTGCTGTCCCCGTAAAGGAGGGTCAGAGTGATGTCACCTGTGGCGTGAGGCTGATGAGTTGCACCTGAATTTGACTCGGATAAAAACATTGCCTGATTTTTCAGAGTGTTTTTAGAAAGGTCCAAGTCAAATTCTGGCGTGTGGCGTGTGAAGAGGTAACACGCACCTTCAGGCATTTATTGAAGTATAGGTTTCGTTGCTCACATCGGTGGGCAGGAGTCTGTTATGGACACCGCTCCAGGCATGCCGATGAGCTCCAGCTGCTCCACACGAGGAAACATGGAAGTTTCTCTTCCTTTAGTCTGTGTGTCCGAGGCCCGTCACCCCGGGAAACCGTGTGTACGTTGGCGCGTGTGAAGGGGCCTGCATATAACATGACCGCTCTGGTTCCTTTCCCCTTAGGAAGCCATCGTCAGCTCTTGGATTTTGTTCAGCGACGGTTCCGTGACGCCCTTGGACATTTACGATCCCAAAGATTTTTCGGTGGCGGTCTCATCGCTGGACGAGATGGTGGTGTCCGCACAGGCGAACCTCCAGCCCAAGTGGCCGGTTGTGGCGGCAGAGGGCGAGGGGCAGGGGCCCCTGATTAAGCTGGAAATGATGATCAGTGAGCCCTGTCAGAAGAGCAAGAGGAAGAGCGTCCTTGCCGTGGGCAAGGGAAACGTCAGGGTCCGGTTCGACCCGAGCGCCGACCGGCACCACGAAGGCGGCAACGACATCGAGGGCGTGAGCCGCGAGTACAGAGAGCACCTCAGCAACTCCATCGAGCGCGAAGGGAGCCGGGAGCGGGCAGTGCAGGAGTGGCCCCCGCGCGGCGCCTCGGCCGGCCGGGAGGAGGGCCCCCCTGGGAGCTCCACCCCGCAGGCCCCCCGGGAGCGGAAGGACAAGACGCTCCTCAGGAGTGGCAGCCCGGACGCCTTCACCAGCTTCCCCACACAGGGCAAGTCCCCAGGGCCCCACCCGGCCAGCGACCTGACGGTGACCTCCCGGGGGCTGACCGACCTGGAGATCGGCATGTACGCCCTGCTCTGTGTCTTCTGCCTGGCCATCCTGGTCTTCCTGATCAACTGCGTGGCCTTCGCCTGGAAGTACAGGCACAAGCGGTTCGCCGCGGTCAGCGAGCAGGGCAACGTCCCCCACTCCCACGACTGGGTCTGGCTCCGGAACGAGGCGGAGCTCCTGGACAGTCCCGTGGACGTGACGCTGCCCTCGGAGGAGTGCACCACCGTCATCGACCGGGGGCTGCAGTTCGAGGAGAGGAACTTCCTGCTCAATGGCGGCGCCCAGAAAGCCTTCCACAGCCAGCTGCTCAGGGCCCCCGACTACATCTATGAGAAGGAGGGGAAGAACGAACCCGTGACCCCGTCGGGCCCCAAGAGGAAGAGGGTCAAGTTCACGTCCTACACCACCATCCTGCCCGAGGACGGCGGCCCCTACACCAACTCCATCCTGTACGACAGCGACGACAGCATCAAGTGGGTGTGCCAGGACGTGGGGCTGGTGGGGGACCCCCAGGACTTCAGAGACTACATGGACAGGCTGCAGGACCCGATGTAAACTCCTTTCTTATGTTGTGCTCACCTTTATGCCTTCTGTTTTCACAGTGGTGGGGCCGTGGGGGCCATGAGCAAGAGGGGACGACGGACGCGACGGAGCTTAACGGCTGGGCGTCCAGTGGGATCCCGTCCTGGGTGGGGTCAGGGGTCTGGAGGGCTAGAGCCGCAGGGGATGGGGGTGGAGGGGACGGGTGAGCCGGCAAATGCTTCTAAAACAGCCACGGAGAGGCTCTGAGACCCACCGTTCTACCTGCTGCCTGGTCCTCACTTGGTTCCGACGGAACGAACACGACCCTGCAGACGTCGTTACTACGGTCATCTCGTGGCAGACGGCAGCGTGGAACTAGATAGGGTGTCGGTGTTTCTTACTCCTAGACCTTCTAAAGCACAGTGGACACTTCTTGCCCTTGGCCCGGGACTGGCCGTATGTGGGAGAGGCTGAATGTCACCGCCCTCGGCGACCGGCACTGCCCGTTGATTTTCATAGGCGTCCGCGGCCACATGGGCTCCCTATGGCCTCGGGAGTTCTCTTTGGAAACACGAAAGGGAGGGGTGTCCGTCTTCTCTCTGACGTCTGTGTGGAGTGCCTGCGTTTGCCGTCACTCCCTGTTCTGCCCCATTTGGTTCCCATCTCGTTCGTCCGTCCTGGGGCGTCCCCACGGGGTGTCAGGCTCTCTCTGTCCGGCTCCCCACGCGGCGTTGTCTCGGGGAAGCATCTTGGAAGCTTGCTCTCTCCCACATCTCTCCTCCCCTCTGTTGTGGAACTTTCTTGTGTCAGATGGGGACTAGGAATTTTACGTCAACTATGAATAAGCCTGGGGAGGGAGGTTCGTTTCTTTACAATTTTCTACAGGAAGCTTAAAAACTTTGGAGAAAGGCTGTAACCTGCAAACATCAACCTTATGCATGCTGGAGGCCCGTGGGGGGCACCCAGAATGCATTTCCAGCGTGGAGAGAGATCTCAAAAAAGCTGTGTTTATACAGGAGCTTTGTGGTCGACGCCCATTCTCATCCAGACTGAAATCTAAATGTCAGCTTGACATCCGCAGAAAGGAAATTGCATAGGCAGTACCTTCAGATGGAACTTTCCATGGTACCAGAACAACAACAAATTTTTTTTAAAAATTGTAGAATGTTTTAACTTACAAATATGTAGAAATCTATATGTACAATGACCCCCCCGCCCCCCAATATTCCCAGTCATGACTCCAACTGGGACAAAACCCACACAGGGTGAGCCCTGAGGGAGGTGCCCTCCTAAAAAATTCCATAAAATACTTGACTATTTCAGTGCTCAACAAAGAAACTGCAACGGAAACCAGAGCTATTGGAAGATCAAAGGCAGGAAAGAGAGAAACAGAGAGAGAGAGAGACGTGATTCCTGCATAATTTAAAAATAAACATGGTTTTCAAGGAGCAGCGTGCATTGTCTGAAGCAAACCAAGAATCTCAGGTTAGGAAGCCATGGCGACGATTTTATGACGCTGGGATTGCTGGGACACGGATGGGACTTGGGTGCCCTGTGACGAGCTTTCTCGAGCCGTGGGCACCCCGGAGAAAGGGTATGTGAAAGGCCCAGCATAGCAAGCACCTGAGGAGGTCACTGGTGGCCGTTCCTTGGCCCCAGATGGCTGATGGCCAAGCTGTTTGCAACAGAGGCGACGGGTTGTTCCCTTTGAGATGAGTGTGCCGGGGAGGGTGACACGACAGCCACAAGGTTCTGCCTGGATCTCGCCCCCAGGACTGCGGGGTGGACATCGCCACAGACGTTGGACATCACCACCTGAGTTCCCGAGGCTGGCGATCTCATGTTGAAAGAGGAGACCAGGAACTGACGCTGGTGACGGGTGAAGGAAGCCAGGAGGCCCACGTGCGCACTGGCCGTTTGCAAAGAGCTGGCTGACACCTCACAGGGTGAGCTGCTCTGTTTGCAAAGGAGCCGTAGCTGCCTGTCCGAGGCCTCCTGGGGGGTGGAGTGGGGGGACAGGGGCCAGAGGTCACCTGACCGCGGAAACATACCCAGAGTCCTGCTCCTTCCTAACGTGTTTTCAGTTTTCTCTCCATTCACATCTCCGACGCTCCAGGAATTCTGTCTGGGACTCTCGTTTCTGAAGCTGAGGAACGTCCACTGGTGTAGGGGGAAGTCTCTGTCACAGCCGCATTGGTGGGCTGCCCCCCACTGGGACAGGGAGGCTTTGGGTGGGGTACCCGTGTCACCTTGTTAAGGAGCAACCACACCTGAGCGTGCCCTCTGCCCTGGGTGCTGGCGTGGCCCAGGGAGCACACTGGGGAGACTGAACCCTGCCGCGCTGAAGCTGCCCGCCCCCGGAAGGTGCCACCTGTGGACCATCTGGAGCCGCCCTGAGTGACGCCTCTCTGCACGGTCCCTTTCTTGGTTGGTGTGGAAACCCTGGCAATACAGAATAAAGGCCAAATGCAAGACCGTGGAGGAGGGATGCACATGGATATGCACACATACATTTGTGGACTCACATGTGCGTGCGTGTGAATGGCGAAGAGCCAGAGGACGCAGCACAGAGTGGCAGCACATCAGCAGGGACCGTCCGCTGGCCTGCTCACCCTTCGGCTTAACGGAACCCCACTGACGTTCTTCCTGCTCTGTTCCCCGTTGACCAGAAACCACGGTTAGAGCTGCTCGCCACCCAACCGTTCAACTTTAAACGAATAGGAAAACAGTGCCCCCCAAATATTTAAACACAGATGGGGGGAACGACGTGAATTATTAAGCCTTGTAATACAGTGTCTTAGGGGCCATGCCTTTGCTTGGATCTTCCAGGTATTTTGGGTCGAGGGGCCCAAGGGACTGGAGTTGATGACCCAAAGAAGCGACGTTGGCAGAGTCCGTTCCTCGCCCCCAAGTTGGGAACGTTTAGACTCCCCCGGGGTAGACACCAGCAAGCCACCCAGGAGGCCACCAGGCTGCGAACTCAGAGTCACACGGGAGGGTGGGGGCGGGTTCAGGTGCTCCCCAAGGCCCTGGTGACCTGAGCTGCGGACGTGTGACACCACAGTTGCCAGGACCCTGATGGGCCCCTGTCCGGGACAGCACACGAGGGTGGCGTTTGAAAAAAAGTGACAAGAAAGGACACATCCCCGAGCAAACCTCAGAAAGCTAGGTGTGCCCCCTAGCAAAGGAACCCTTGACCTCCTCCTGATCTGTCTCGCCCGGTGGTCAGCGTGAGTGGCCCGGCTCCCACCATCCTCGAACTCCGGGCTGAGAGTTTCTGCTCATGAATGGTAACGCAGGGAGGGAGCCGTGGGTTCCGGCTTGTCCTGTCACCCCGTTTACGGACAAAGCCATTCGCACCTCGCTCCTGCCTGCGTTTTACAGAGCCCGCCGTGTGTGTCGCTCAGTAGTCCTGTCCGCTGCTCGCGACCAGCGTCTTCGGTGTCGGGGCGTTGGGACCCTGGCCCAGGCTCCCTCTGTCAGAGAAGGGCGCTCCTGTCTGTCCCCGGAGGCCACAGGGGGTGGTTCCACCTGGTTCTTCCATGTCGTCGGTCCCATAGGGTTTTTCTCCTCTAATCATCTTCACAGAATGGTCTCGGTTCTCTGTTCTCATCTGTCTGGGACATCACCCTTGGTTGACAAGCCCAGCAGCCCTGTCCCCCACCCCCGCCCCACCCCATCAAAACTGCACACGTGTGATATAACCCGTCTCACTTCTCACGCAGAGGGACCGTGGTGGCAACGTTCCTATGCTAACATACGGATAGCAGATATTTTTGTATGTAATATAGGCAATATACCAGAACACCAAGAGGTGTGTTGGAATAAATACGTTTTTAAAACTAAAAAGCATGCAACTCCATAGCTTTTACATATGCAGACGGCTCACCCCAGTATCTACGCCGGGGGTGGGGAAACGGCCCTCACGTCGCGAGATGGCCGGGACTGGGTGTGGCCCGTGTTGGGAGCGTCCATGGAATCTGCCACAACTTTTTAATCTGACTGTCATTTTACTTTTGGATTTTTTTTCTTCTGCTTTTTTTTTTTCTGGAAATATTTCAGAAATAAAGTGACTGTTTTCCAGCATAAAGGTATATTCTAACCACAGGGTAACGCGTCATTTTTAACATGGAAATAAACATTTAAACCTTCTTGGGTTGTTTCCTGTTTTCATCTGCATGTTCCCTTTTTGGTTTCGGCATCTGTGTGATTTGACTCTATTTATCTATTTTTTTTTTTTATTTTTAGATGAAGATTTTAATTCCTTTAGATACAGCAATAGACGGAAACCAAAAGACAGTGTTTCTCAAAAGTTGCAAACGACCTTGACGTCTGACGAATGTCTCCTGTGGTCTCCTGATGCCGGGTGGGTGTGGGGCTGGGGGACACTCCCACCCCCATGACTCAGGACGAGGGCTGCTGTTCCTGTGTCCCTGTCCAGGTCCTGACCTCCGTCTCTGTCCTGGTCTTGTCACGGGTCACTCCCTCGTGCCTGTATTTGGGGCAGGAGCTTGAACAGGGTCAAGGCCTGGGGTGTCAAGGGCCCAGGACAGGCAGTGCTCTGGAGACATAAGGAAAACAAGCCATCAACGTTGGGCCCCTTGCTGGGACCGTGACATGGACATTCTCCACTGAAGGTGGGCGGCACGTATGCACACTTCTTTTTTTTTTTTTTGTGACAGAGAGAGAGAGAGAAAGAGAGAGAGAGGGACCAGAAGGGAGAGAGAGGAGAAGCATCAATTCTTTGTTGTGGCCCCTTAGTTATTCATTGATTGCTTTCTCATACGTGCCTTGACCGCAGGCCTTCAGCAGACCGAGTAACCCCTTGCTCAAGCCATTGACCTTGGGCTCAAGCTGGTGAGCTTTTGCTCAAATCAGATGAGCCCGTGCTCAAGCCGGTGACCTCAGGGTCTTGAACCTGGGTCCTCCGTATCCCAGTCTGACGCTCTAGCGACTGCGCCACTGCCTGGTCAGGCCATATGTGCTTCTGACGCTGCTGGCATCCTTTTGGTCATTTTGGCAAAATGCTACCCTTGCTTTTAGGATGAAAAGGGCAAAACTTGACGTGTCACAGTAAATGTCCCATACTGGCCTGGTCCGTCCCTGGGCCCCAATGCACATCACTGAAAAAATTGGGTTTTGGATGAGCCCAGGTGCACTCTCTCCACCAGGTGTGCATACCCCCCCCCCCCAAAAAAAAAAGCTGCACGTGAACTTTTTTTTTTTTTTTAATTTTTTTTTTATTTTTTTTAATTTTTTTTTTTTTTTTAGAGAGGAGAGAGAGAGGGAGAGAGAGAGAGAAAGAGAGACAGAGAGAAGGGGGGAGGAGCTAGAAGCATCAACTCCCATATGTGCCTTGACTAGGCAAGCCCAGGGTTTCGAACCGGTGACCTCAGCATTCCAGGTCGACGCTTTATCCACTGCGCCACCACAGGTCAGGCACACGTGAACTTTTTTTAAATTTAAAACATTTTTTTAATTTAAAAAAAATTTTAAATTTAATTAATTGTGTTTACATAGGTTCTAGGGTCACCCTGGATCCGCACATGAACTTGAACACTGTGTATCCAGATCTCCTTGCTTCAACCCTGCAAGATTCATTACGGTCATTAACAATGTAGATGCTCCATAAAAGTATTATTTTTTTTTACATAATATATACAAGGGAGCTTGTAGTCCCCATTTTTTTTTTTCTTTACTGAAGTTGCAAGACCACCTGTGACCTAGGAGCTTTCCAGTGTCCCTCTTAGCAGGAACCGGGGGGAGAGGTTGGATTTTCTAGGTCACCGTGTCTGTCAGCGTTCCCATGACTTTCAAAAACAGCTCCCAGGCAAGGCTTCCGAGCTTTCCGAGGCTTTCTGAATGCGCACAGCAGTCGAGAGGTTGCATCCACCTGTGAATAGCGAGTTACTTAAAGCCAGGTACTGTCAGAGACAAAAAACCACCCCCCTAGTTTTATCAAAGCATCATGTATCTATTTCCATGTGGCTGGATTATGATGAGTGTTCCGTGTCCTTGGGAACGGAACCCCGGGACGGAAGGGCCCTCGGGGCTGCACAGAGACCTCTGAGAGCCTGCACGGGCTCTCAGGACCACCAGGAATGTCGCCGCGGTGACGAGGAGCGTTCAGGGTGGCACGAGCCACAGGGGACCCATGAGTTGGCAATGGAACCCGGATACTCTTTCCTTCACGTTCTATCCCCTTGTGGCGATGAGCCCGCGGTTGGGGAGATGAACACTCTAGAGAAACTTGTGTTACCTTAGCCTGTGATAATTCTGGAAGCCAGAGCCGCCGATGGGCATTGTGGACCATGAACGTAGAATCATAGAACGGCAAGGGAGCGCCCACCCGGTCACTCTAGGTCGACGGGAGTTATTTTCGTGCCCGTGAAATCTGAGATAAAGGGGTCAGGACAGCCATTGGCCTGATTCGTGTGATGACAAAGAAAGGGTCAGACCCTGTGAACTTGGCTACAGGGACAGGGACCCTGCAAGTCTTATGACTTCCTTACTTGGGTGAGTTCTAAGCCCAAAACCAACGCATTGCGGTGTGCTTGGGCTCAGGAGGCGGGTTTGAGGTAAAATAGAATGAACGAGGCGTGTTTGGGTCGTACTGCAGTAACCTCTGCAGAACAGCGTTTTCCCAAGTGTGCTACAATTAAGAAAGCTTGCCGGGTTCGATGGCGGGGCACACAGGGACAAACCAATAAAAAAACTACTACATGATCAGTCCCCTGAGCACAGGCTGTGGGGGCGGGAGGGGTGGAGGGGGCAGTGCTCTTCAATCCCACCCCCAACCCCTGGAGACTTTTCAGACCACACACAGAGGGCTTTGAGAAGTCCACCTGTAAAGAAACATTTCAGGTGCTCCTTATCCTGCATTTTCCACGAGTTACCCAGACCTTTTATTTTATTTACCGTCCCCATTTTAGTTAATGAACTCTTTGTTAATTTCTTGTTTGCTTATTTTTGTCTGAGACGAATGAGACTCCTCCCCCAAAGGGCCGCATCGCAGGCGTGGAGGAAGGCTGAGGGAGCGTCTTTGGTCGACGCCGTCAGAAATGCAGGCTCCCCTTTGCGGTGTCATCGGTGTTCCGGGGGACATAAGGGTAGCGGCACAGCGGGAGGCTGGGGCCATGGACGCTGTGTGGTCTTCGAGCAGCTGCTGCCCTCCGACCCCGCCGATTCGTCGCTGGGCATGAAGTACAGGCGAGAAGTCGGTAAAGCTCTGGTTTCTACGCCCCAGACCACAGGACGCATCTGGAAATGAGGAGCGGGGAGGCGCTGGCCGGCCCAGAAGACTACAGCTCGGCAAAGACAACGCGCGCTTTGATAAAAATTCCTTTTGTCAACAAGAACTGACCTGTCTGGTGGTGTTCCGAACACGAAGAGGAAACTCGCACGAGGAAACGGAAAGCAGCTACTGCTCCTTGTTCTTTGAGGTCTGTTTGTCACAGCTGCCCTGAGGCAGATTCACATGCCAGGTTTACCGTCCCCCGTGTGCCCTCCGGTGGCTTTTAGTAAGGTCACAGCTTGGCCGCAATCAGACTTAGAGTGCTCCTGCCCCTGGGCTGTGGGGAGCTGGCGCCCTCGGTGGTGGTGTCTGAGGAGGACGTCCGGCAGGCGCCGGTCGGGGCTTCCTTGGGCGCTGGTGGCAAACCTGCCCATTGCGTTCTTAGCGAATACTCAGATTACTGTTAGCAGGGGAGAGGGTAGCCCGCAGATCTTCTGCACATGTTAAACAAATACCATAAAATCCACGACAGGCTCCGCTTGATTACACAGCCCCTGGGAACCTCAGGGAACCTTCAACTGGAGTTTGTCACTTCGAACAAGACACGTAACACGGAACTAGTCCATCCCGTGCAGGATAACATGGGCCTTCCTTGTCAAAGAACTGGAAATTGAGCCCGCTAACCCTTCACATTAACTGCTTGTGGCTCCTAGTCAAGGAAGGGGAAGCACCCTCAGAGATGGGCCACCTCAATCTCGGGTGACAGAAGCCCAGAAAGATGGGAGGATTGTCTCAGATGAGGCTCAACAGCTTCCCATGTCACCGGTGGATGGTCTGGGTGGGATGCTGACCTTCAGGAGGGTCGCCTGGTTTCACCAGGAACAGATGGGGGTCAGGGGTAAGAGAGAAGGTTCTGGTGGGACAGAAAACAATGGGGAACACGCCTTAAGCCTCTCTCATGGAGACCTGTGGAGGGGGGAGGTTGCGCCACTGGCAGAGAAGCTACCTGGCCAGTGGTGACTGAGAACTGACCATAAAGCGTGCGTGGGAAACTGGATACCACCCCCCCCACCCTGCACCATCACGTCCGTGCTGCTTTGTGGACACTGACGTGGGCCACCCCGCCATGTGCAAGGAGCAAGTTGGGAAATCCGTAGGTGAGCGGGAGGAAGACAGAGCGCGCAGCACCCAGCAGAACTCTCCACTCCAAGCTCCCTTCTCTGCAGGCGGAAACGCAGCTGGAAGTGAACGGTTCACTGAATGGTACCAACAGCAGCACCGGATGGAAACGCTGCAGGAAATGACAGGAGGAAGGTCAGCCACCTGGGGACAGAGGCAAACTTTCCAAGGTGCATGGCAGGAAAAAAAGATACAAATCAGCCAGACCCATCAGTGGTCAAAGAAGAATTAGGAGGGAAGCACTCTCTGCGATCAAAGCCAGTTTATTTAAGAGATTAGCCACTTCAGGGGATTGGCGGGGGGCCCCTGTGCCCTGAGAGAAAGCGTGGAGACAGGAAAAATGAGTGCACACGACGCCCAGGAATTAGCTGGAGTGGCTTAAATCGAAGCTTTTATCAAAAGGTTCTTACGCCCCGCTGGTCCAAGTGCAGAGGCAGCGGACGCCTGAAAATGAGCAGCGATGAAAAACCTCGCCTTTACAACGACTAAGTTTATTTCCTCTCCCAGATCCTACAGGAAAATGCCGTCTTTAATGAAAGTAATATGCAGACATTCTTTGACACCCTTTTCTTTTTTAGTTGATCTTGGGGTTGGGGGCAGGGAAAAATGAACACTTATTTAAGAGCAAGGGGCTTGTACCGGTGTTCATATATTATCTATATATTTTGCAGTCCTCCGTCCAACAAGGCTCCCAAAATGGAAACGGGCACGGTAGCGTGTGGAGGGTGCACACTGCCACTGTCCACGCAGTCTCACTTCTGGGCACCGGCTCGGAGCTGGCCGGCTGTGGTCAGCAACTCCTCTGCGCTCATAGGGGAGACACCAAATGGACCAGAAACAATAAGTGAAGAAACAAACAAAACCACAATAAAAGAGAACTGTTAGCTTTAACCAATGGACAATTCTGTTATCCTCTGGGAAAAAAAAAAAAAAAAAAAAGTCCACGTATAATAAATTACCTGGTGATTTTTGAAATAGAAAACAGTCATCACTCCCAGAATATCAGGGTACAAACATCGGCAGGAAATCTGCAGTCTCATTAATTCTACAGGTGGCACCTGCAGCCTCAAAACAGAGCGACTCACACAGATGTTTCCCCGCCTCACTGCAATATGAAATGCTGTCTTTTATCACTGCTTGATTAGGTCATGTTTGTATTTTATCTGAAATGATACGTTTTATCTGCCATAGGGTGATTCACTTTTTGTGGAAGGAAGTTAGAGGCTGCAGTGGGTTCATCCTTATTCCTGGAACGGACTGTTTTTAATCTCAACGGGGCTCATCCACACACCTGTGCCCGTGTGCGCCCACACACACACTCACACTCAAGAGGTTTACTCAGGTCTGGAAGCCAAACCAACTGGCTGCTGTTTCTGCTGCAGGGAAATGATGGATTCTTTACACACGCAAATATATTCGGAGGTGAGGCTTGGATTTATAATGATTAGATACTCGGAGATGAAGTAATTAATATCGTAAATGCCATGCCCTATTTAAGTAACAGGGGAGCTTTCAGGTGGATCAGGGATCAGCGTGGCTTCATGCTGCCGGGTCAACACTCCCTAGGCTGGGACCTGTACATGCCCAGGGCTCGCAGGACATTCAGCTTTTCATTTGCCACCTGTGGCTTTAGAGGCCACCTGGGCGGAACCCTTTACCACAGCAGGTGTCCCCAGATGCTACCTAAGTTGTTGGAGGGGCTGAGAACAACTGCACTTAGCTCAGGGTTCAAGACTAATGTCTAGACCTGAAAGTTGGATTCAGGTGCAGGTCTCATTTAAGTCGGCCCCAGCCCTATGACCTGCGCGCGGTGGTTAGCTCCAGTTTAGGGGCGGAGCAGGGGCAGTGGGGTTCAGAGGCGGGAATTCCTTGTCCGAGGTCACCCAGTGTAGGGAAGAGCCGAGATTCTAATTCAGGGATACCCGTTTCCAGGACACCCCCAGAGAGGATTTTTGCCAAGATCTCTGGATGAAGTGCAGCACTCTCTCCAACTTTCCCAAAGCAAAAGGTGCCCCCAGGATTGGTGAGAGGTGAGGTCTCTTTCCCAGGTGCACAGGGAAAACCTTCCTCTAGCTGGGCCGCCAGCCCCAAGGCCCCACCCAGCAGCCCCAAGTCCCATTTCCAGCCCAAGGCCCCTCCCATCAGCCGCAAGGCCCCACCCATCAGCCCCAAGGCCCGTTTTCTGGCCCAAGGCCCCCGCCCACCAGCCCAAGGCCTGTTTTCCAGCTCAAGGCCTCGCCCACCAGCCCCAATGTTCTGCCCACCAGCACCAAGGCCTGGCCCGCCAGCACCAAAGGCCCGGAGCCCACTCCACCAAAGACAAGCAGCCGAACTTCAACGCCTTGTTGGGCTTCCGCCGTCTCTATTATAGCGCCCCCTGTTGGCCACTTGGAGTCTGTGCAACAGCGCCAGAGTCTACCGGGGGAAGCCCTGCAGCCGAGTGTGTGCAGGCGCGCCCTCTAGCGCCAGTGAGCGAGAAGTGCACCACGCAGTGCCGGGTCCCGCAGGTGGGGCGCATCTGGGGTCGCCCGTCTGGACGCGAACAAGCCCGGGTCTCACTGAGCGGCCTTCCCGTCCGCCCCTTTGCTTTCTATCTCTTTTCTTCTCCTGCCCTTTCCCGGCACTTCTACTCATCTAATTAAATCAGAGGGCCCTGTTGCCAAAAAATGCAAAGTGCACGGAATTCAGCTGTAAATGTTAAATTTAAGCGGATCACCGCCCTCTGGGCAGATCATCCACAAAGGGCCTTGGTCACGTGGGAGGCTGGCTTCATTTATTTATTTGAGAGGAGGGCAGTTAGTGAGACAGACTCCTGCATGCGACCCCACAAGGATCCACAACTCCCAAGCTGATGCTGTAATCAACCAAGCTATTTTTGGCACCTGAGGCTGATGCCATGGGACCAAGGGAGCTTTCCTCAGCACCAGGTGTGATGCTCTGACCAGGCCACTGGCTGCAGGAGAGAAAAAGGGAGAGAAAGGATAGTGAGGGAGAAGAGAAGCAGATAGGCGCTTTTTCTGTATGCCCTGATGGGGAATCGAACCTGGGATATTCATAGGCTGGGTGGATGCTCTATCCACTGAGCCAACTGGCCAGGGGTCAGGGCCTGGTTGAAAGACAGGGCTGTCTAGACTTCTTTAATATAAAGTCATGAAATTCTCAAACAGGTGGCATATTTTCAGTGCTCACATTTGAATAAGCAAATGTTTTTACTTAAAAAAATTTTAAATGTTATCTTTAATTGATTTTAGAGAGAAAGGAAGGTAGAGAGAGAGAAAAAAAAACCCTTATACTGCTTATCACAGCATTCATTGGCTGAACTCTCTATGCGTCCTGGCTGGGGATTGAACCCACAACCTCAGCACATCAGAACAGTGCTCTAGCCAACTTAGGTAACCAGCCAGGCCCTGCCAGGTGCTTCTGAATTGCAAAGGTGTAGTATACCATTCACACGCTGCCTTCAGGATGAGGACAGCATCCCCGGGGCAGGAAAGGCCTTGGAGGGGAGGGGATGTTTCCACGGGGTGAGAAGGTCTGTCTTGCTCAATCCAACCAGTGTGGCTCTGTCACTGGTTGCCCATCGCTTTCTTTGGACAAACCATTAAAAGGCCCAAAGTGAAAACTGTTAAGTACATGGGTCCTGAGCTCACCTGTGTGTGCTGCCCCCCCCCCCATGGACCTCCTCCCACACACACTGAGATCACCTGCTGGAAGCTTTGTCTTCTGTCTCCTGATCCAGCACCTGGGCATGTGTTGGGCGGGGGATAAGCACTGTGTACCCGCTCTGGGAAGGGTCATGAGGTTTCTAACGAGAATGGTGGCTGCTTTGCGGGTGCCCATGATGTGTGGCTGGACCTGCCCTCACAGCAGCCACGGAGGGAGGTGTGAGGACTGACCCCCTTCCTTGGAAGAGGGGCGTGAGGGGCAGAGGGAAGCAGGCTCAGCATTGGACTTGAACCCAGGGATGTCTGGGTCAGGAGGAACCACTGGGCCGCCCCCATTCTGCATGAGGGATATGGAAGAAAAGGAGGAATCGGAAGGAGGGACAAACTGGCCAGGGGTCGGAAGAGGGCAGCTAGAGGCTGACTGGTCGGCACCAGGCAGGGGGTCATCAGTCAGTGCAGCTGGTGGGCATCAGCACCACTTGTCTGCTGTTTTGCTGTTTTTTGGGGCCTGGGGCTGAAACACCTGAGGCCCAGGTGTTATCCCTTAGAGGCCAGTCTCCACCCCCTTGTTTGCTCCTCCCTCTAAGGGGGGGGTCTGACCTGCTTGACCAGCCTTCGCCAGGGAGGAAAGGTCAGGGGAGGGTCTGAATGAACCCTGTGACCAGCAATATGCTAGTGGAGGAAAGGTTACCCTGGGGGGCGGTCCTTGTTTTCCCAGTTGTGCCCGTTGCTAGGCACCTGGGGCTTTCCGCCCTGGTGGCCTCCAACGCCTGGTACACTGTCCTTGCTCCGCTCAGTCTGTCTAACTGCCACCACCGTTGAGGTTGACGTCATGAGCTGCTCAAGAAAGGGAATGGACCCGCTCCTCAAAATGGGTGAAGAGAGTATTTAAAAAAGCAAGGAAACAAACTCTATTACACAGAATGCTTGGGAAACGGGCTGCTTGTAATGAGAAACACCTTGTTCTTCAGGCTAGTGTCCCCAGGACCTTGGCCTGGGAGACCAGCCGAGCTGCGGGCAGATGACTCGGCTGTTTCCCAGTGGATGAGACAAAGGCTCGGAGAGTTGGGATGACCAGCTGAAAGATGGACTGCCTCTAGCCGGAGGTGTCCCTTGTCCACCCCTTTCCACCTTCGCTGGCCGGTTCCTGGCGAGGCCACCAGTCTCGTTAGCACTCAAGCAGCCTTGTGATGCCTAGGCGTTTTCTGTGTTGTTATTATTGTAACATAATCACGATTGGAAACAGCTGCTGTTGAACAGGAGCACATGTGCATGGCGTTGCTTGATTGGTTTCGTTCACTCCATTCATAAATCACGGATTAAAGGGGACGCGGGAGCAGAGAGGAACGCAGCCGGCGTTGGGGAGGCGAGCCAGCTGTTGGTGCAATGCCCCTTGTAGGGAAGTGGCTGGAACTGTCTACCTCACAGCTGGCGGCTCTCTGCTCCCCCTGCGGCCCCGAGCTCCTTCCCAGGGTCAGCGGCTCCCGGTCCAGCCCTCTGCCTCCCCCATACGTGTTGCTCATTCCTCCTCCCCCCGTAAAGCCCGTGCTGTCCCGCATCGACTCAGTTCCCACTTCCCAGAGGACCCAGCAGACGCAGATGGACGCAGAGCTGGAAGCACATCGGGACACATGACACAAGGCGAGGGCTGACCTCGAGCTCTGGGTCCAGGGTCTTCCCGTGTCTGTGGCTCAGGGACCAGGAGTAATCCGGCCAGGGCTGGTGGGGGCAGCCACCTGCGCAGCGCCTGTCCCCAAATCCTTGGCCCAGAGGCTGTTGTGATTGGAGAGAGAGAGAGAGAGAGAGAGAGAGAGAGAGAGAGAGGGAGAGCTGTTTCCACATCTGTGGCCTCCTGTATGGGGATATCCCTGTCACCTTGATTCACAGATGTTGAAAGACAAGATACCTCCCATCACCCTGACTCACAGATGTTGAAGGACAGGATGCCTCAGCAGCCTCTGCAATGGGCTTCCTCCTGTCTATTCCATGCAGGGTCCAGGAAGACCTGGGAATCTACACCTGCCATTCCCTCCTAGGCACCAACGCCCTGCTGCTGGCCTGGCTGGAGGAGAAGTCCCCCTCACTGTGTATTCAGGACAGTAACCTCAGGTGGACCCTCTGAGCTGCTGGGTTTCAAAATAAACTAAAACATAAGTGGAGAGGGTCTAGGATGGTCAGGGATGCCTCCCTGAGGAAAGGAGAGGAGAGGAGAGGAGAGGAGAGGAGAGGAGAGGAGAGGAGAGGAGAGGCAGCCAGGTTTAGGACGGAGGCTCAGGGAGCAGGCCCTGTGTGTGAGGGGCACAGGGACACCAAGAGTGGCCAAGCCTGTGGTGGAAAGACAGGGGTCTACGTCTTGGGGATGATGGGTTAACTACACAATTGAGGCTGTGCTCATGGTCCAACCTGAGCGTGGGGTGTCCTGTTATTTAACAGGGAGCAGAAAGGCCATGGGACCTCCTGGACTTTTATTTTTTAAAAATTCTTACTTTTATTAATTTTTAGAGAGGAGAGAGAGAGAGAGAGAAGGGGGAGGGAGGAGCAGGAAGCATCAACTCCCATATGTGCCTTGACCAGGCAAGCCCAGGGTTTTGAACCGGCGACCTCAGCATTCCAGGTTGACGCTTTATCCACTGCGCCACCACAGGTCAGGCCCTGCTGGACTTTTAAAGCAGAGACAGGAAGAAAGTGCCCAGTGAGTCCATTTGAAAGGGGGAGTTCAGGGAGATGAACCCACCTGACACCCTTTGCTCTCTGCAGGGCAGCTGGACAGGTGTCACACCCTTTATGTCATAGGTGGGGCCTTCAGCAGTCATGATCACCGGGACAGCACAGTGAAGTGGTCGGATTTCTGGGGCAGGGCTCCATCCTCTGCCCCCAGGGGCCCCACCACCGCCCTGGGTGCAGGACAGCCCGGCTGGGCCAGTCCTGAAATGCTTCGCTGCGGACAGGGCTGGGCCTGGTGACAAGCATGCAAATTACAGAGACCCTCAGACTCCCCGAGCCCCCCTCCCCCCTCCCTTGCTCTGAAAGCACCTGCAGAACCACCCGTTTCAGCCCAACCCCCCCCCCCCCCCGGGCTCTGTGGGCGGGCGGGGATTTCCATACTGTGTCAGGTCCCGAAACCACAGAGTCAAACCACAGCCCAGCACTCGTAAATCTTCCTCCCATCAGCACTGGAGATGTGGCCCATTTAGTGTGGCGTTGCCTGATGACGGGGTGGGGTTGGAGCACCCACAGAGGTCATTGTCATGAGCCCTCTGCGAGAGTTGGGGAGCACACTCTGAATTAATTATAACTTCATTTGAGTAATGTGCACATGCTACTTGTGTGAGTGGCGGACTTTCTCCACAATAGACAGCAGCAACAGGGTCCCCCCTCTCTGGGACACCTGGGGGCGCGGACCTGCCCGTGGTTTGGTCACTGGGAGGAAGTTATTTTACACTCCATCTTGCTGGGGTGGGAGGACATACACACATCTGGAACATCCTGGAGTAGGGGAAGTCTTGGATGTTCTGCTGAGTTGGCTCAGGTCGGGAGGTCGGCCCAGCATTGTTGTGAAACAATATAGGTGCCTGAAACCTGACCCTTTTAATCTCCCTAAATTCTATCCTCTCCTCTGGAGCAGCTAGCCCCATCTCTGCTTGGGTCAAGGCAGGGAAGCCTGGACAAATAGCATTCTGATGGGGCGCTAGCCCTGCCCACTGTGGGCAGGGGCAGACTCAGCTGGGGGTGGGGCTCTAACTCAGACCACGTCTGGGGCTGAGGTCAACCTGGATGCTAAGGAAGGCATTTCCAAGCTGAAGAGCCAATCACATGCATTCTGGCTGCAGGGGCCCTGAAGCTTTCTGCAGGGTCACCACTGGCCAGGCTGATGGAAGGCAGTTCCACAGGGATATTTCCCCCGCAAACTTGTGGCAGAGGAAGGTGTCAGGGCCACTGCACCCCTCACACAGGACGGACTAAGGTCTGCTGGGGTTCTGGACTCCCATCATGAAATCCCACAGACCATGCTTCCTATGGAAACTGGGTGTCCCAGAAATCCAGACCAGAGCCCTGCACCATGGGTACAAGTGTCCACCCTGTGTGTCATGAGAGCCTACGCCAGCACCCATACAAACTTGGTAGGGAACAGCATTGGGAACCACACTGGAACAGACAGGGCGATTCAGCTCCAGTTAATACCTTTCCTTTCTATTTTTCAAAATTGATTTTTAAAGAGGAAAGGAGAGAGAGAGAAAGAGAGAGAGAGAGAGATAAAGTTGTTGTTCTACTCATTCATGATGTCAATGGTTGATTCTTGTATGTGCCCTGACCAGGGATCAAACCCACAACCTTGGCATATTGGGACAATGCCCTGACCAACTGAGTTCCCTGGCCAGGGCCAAGTTAATACCATTCCTAAGAGACCTCAGCGGTGCTGTGCATTTGGTATTGTTAAATCTTTGGGGAGGGACAGCCCCAGTCCCAGAAAATACTGTTCATACACTTACTGTGGGTCTTGGGATTTCACAAACAGAACCTCAGTGTCGCTGGGGTTCCAAATTCACCTTGTGTCAGTGGCAGGTGACACCGTGGGACCAGGAGGCTCTAACCGTGACAGGTGATCGTCTCCTCCACCAAGCGGCCCGAGGGCTGGTTCGTCTCTCTGGACGTGCAGCATAGACAGTCCTTTCCGTGGTTCCTGCCAGTGTGGCTGATCTGTCTGTGTGGAATCCCACGGTCCCCACTGGTTCCACTGCCCGGCCCTTGAGAGTCATGGTCACTGGGCTGAGGCCACCCGAACGTTTATTGAGAAACTACCTGCTGAGCAAAGGAAATGTGCACAAGTTAACACAAACAGGGTCATTGCAAACTCCTAAAAAAAAAACAACCCCAAACCACACAGTGACAAACTGCTCAGGCTCATGTATCCACGGGTCTGACACGGTAATAACAACAGTTTGTTACTATACACAGTAATAACAATAGGTCGTTATTATTTATCTAAAGTGATTGAGCCTGGATGGTGATCAACTTTGTTTAAATTATCCTCCACTGTGTATTGGTCATAACATTGTATCTTTCCTACATTTCTGGTCCTTTAAAACCTTTTAACTGGTGTTTAGACACAAAGTTGCCGCTAACTCAGGACCCAAGAGGTTTTGATGGTTTCTCCCTCCTCCTTGCACCGGACAAGAGTCTGCTTTGAAAAGGAGAAAATGAACAGTCACAGAACAGGACATTGGAACTGGCTTTGACAAGTGGGCACTTGTCTCTGATCTTGTCATCCTTTTCAAAGGAACCCGTCCTTACCCGGCTGCTTAAAAACGTGGGCCTTAGATTTGAAAACTAAAGAATAGGAAGTTGTCTAGAACTGAAGGTGAAGTGCTGTCGCCTTGGCTCTGGAAAATGAGCATTTTTGCTTCATCTTTCTCATCTTGTGACCCGTGTTGCAAGTTCCCATCGCCCCCCCCCCCCATGCCCTGTCAGACCCGCTGAGGCCTGCCAAGGACCAAAGTGGTTCTGTGCCCGGAGCCACAGTGGGTGGGGCTCTCGGTGGAGGCAGGAGAGGAGAGATGGGGACCTGCTACCAGGTGCAGGGCCCTACTTGGCCCTGGAGTTCAGGTCAGTGGGTATTGACCCCACCCAGACTCCTGGGTGGGTGGAGCTCAGCCCTTCCCCGATGTCAATCATTCACAGACCCTCCCCTTGCTGTGTTCAGATCCACCCACCCATCCATCCATCTGCACACCTGCTTATCCTGACTGGTGCAAGTTAGCATTTTTCTTGAACTCCAAACGCATTGTTTAAAGACGAGTCACACATATCGCTGACATAAATAGCTTGGCCTGTGGCTTCTTCCATCATTATCATTCTAAATTTTGGGACACAGACTGATGTGTTTTGATTCATGACCTTACTCGCTGTGGGGCTTGCTTTTAGGAATGGCTGGAATGGTGGCCGCGATCAATGAGAAACGCCACCACGGCGTTGGGTGGCGTGGAGCTACCCGGTACCTGTCCACACACAGATCCAGCTGGGGGCCGGTCACCCCACAGGATGGGAGGTGTTGGCTGGAGGGGAATGATGTGGATCTGAGGGGTCCATTGTCATCCAGCCCCCCATGGAGATGACCAAGGATGACCCTTCCCCATTTCATCCCATCAGTCTGGTCATTGGCTCATCTGGGCTCAGATCCCTGGCTGCCCTCGCCTGGTTCTGTTCCCCATCAAGGGCTGGTCCTGGCCGGCTGCACTTCCCGCCCCTATGCCCACTGGCTTCCGGCTCCATCTGACCTCTGAGGACACCCTGTGAGGCTAGAGGCCCGGGCAGCGCCACGTTCTGCTTTGGGCTGCACTCTGGGCGTTCTCTGCATCTCTGCATCTTCTCCGTGGTCCCAGTTCTCACCAGCCATCCCTTGTGCCTGGTCCCATGTCCCCGTCCCTGTGGGGAGTTCCCACTGGGGCTGGAGCTCTTGGGAGGGGGTGTCTCTGCTTTAAGACTCTGGCTCCTCCCTGTATCCTTCTGTCTTCAAGGGCGACAACTGGTCACAGACTAGTGATCCCAGTCCAGGACACATCTGTGTGTGCTCTTTCACGGACAGTCACAAGGGACCTCAAGTTCAGGGTCTGATGCTCTACGAAGGACACGTACAGGAGACTGTGCCCCTGAGGACTCAAGGCAAAGGGGTGGGGAGGGGCGGGGGAGGAAAGGGGAGTGGGTTTGGGAGCTTTAGTAAGGAAGTTATTTTAAAGGCAAAAGGAGTGAGTGACAGGTTGATTCTGCCAGGGAAGGGCTGTGTGACAAGCAGCAGGTCCTCAGCATAGGACAGGTGTGGCCAGACAGCTGGTCACCTGGACCTAGGGACACAGGGCAACATTAACATGGGTGCCCTGGGGAGTCCCCGAGGTAAGGAGGCTTGAGGATGCCATGACTTGAGTCATGCATGGAGGGTGAAAGCCCACCCTGCAGCCTCTACTGCTGCCTGTGTGTGTGAGCCTAGGGGGACCCTCGTCCATTCTTCCCAGCTCCAGTCTTCTCCCCCTCACCCACGGTGCTCCTTAGTACCAGAGAGAAATGGACCTGCCCCCGGACAAGCCGGCGGGCAGGAAAAAAACAAATCTCTGTTGGTCCTGAAATTCAGATACACCTCTGAACTTCCAGGGGGCTTTCTGGAACAGAATGGCCCGTCTTCCCTTCCGGGCACAATCTACCCTATCCTTCCACATGACTTTACCTGCCCGAGGCCATCTTCTCCCAGTCCAGGCTTTGCCTCCTGACTGCGCAATGGTTTTTCACTACCGCCTGGCACTGGGAGAGAGAAACTTTTCAGCAGGTATTATTATTAAAAGGCTTTTAATCCACGAGACCTTAACCAGCTCAAGTGAGTTTGAAAGCACCACCGTTCCTTTATGGCCGATGCACGAGGCATCTTTATCTAATAGCCGCTGCCTGCCAGAATCAAGATTTGGGATCAAAGCTGATGAATCAAAACATGTGTGTTTTTAAATCTGTTCCTGCCCATTGCTCCAGGCATTCATAACTTGTTTTCCGGCTTTCTCCTCCTTTGAGAACTGGAGGGGAGGGGCGGGCTGTGATCGCTGAAGCCCCTCCAGCAACTGAACTGAATTGTCTTTATTTTTCCTCCACAAAAGGGGGGCGCAGGTAGCCGAATCCCACAGGAACATGGTGGAGGTTTGTGGGAAACAGGAAGTCTCAGTTCCAGTCCCTTTGTGTGCTCAGAAAAAGCTGTCTGCATTTGTCAGCAGAAGGCATTTTACGCGGCATTTTTTTTTTCCCAGGAGGAGCTCTGTCCAGCCACTGCAGGCTCACCGGCTTCACAGAAAGGGGCTCATAGGAACATTTACTAAAATAATGAAATCACAGTATGGGCGACAGTCACAAACGCTTCGTCTGCGTCGGACCTTGTGCTGAGAGCTTGCACCTATTTTCAGGCCCAGATGTGCCCGCCTGGTAGAAACATATACAGCTAGCGCTTAGGAGACTGTGAGCCCGGGGGAGTAAAGTGCTGGTCCCACTTGCTGGTTCCCTTCGGGAGGGTCGGCAGTGTGCAAGGCGGGGTGACCTGCGTGGCAGCAGTGGGCTGTGCGGCTACCAAGCGTTGCCCTTGCCTCCTGAACTCGCAGCTCAATGACACTGATCCACATCCCTTGCCCAAGTTCTGGCCAATGGAGTGTGACGTGCATATTTCTAGACCTCGTCCCTCTAATCTCCCTCCTCTCGCGGGTAGGTGACACAATCCCAGCATCGGCTGGGAGGCCCCAGAGCGTGGCGGCGCGGAGAGATGGCAGTAGCCGGCAGCCCTGATGACTGCCTGGAGCCCCGTAAAACTATCCAGGTAGACACTCGCTGGCCTATTCATCCAGCGTACTCTCCTCTCAGGCCGGCCTAGTGAGGTGCCATCATGGGTTGGGGGGATGCGGTGGGGGGGGGGGGGCTGAGAGAACAAACACGTAACCTCTCACACTCTGGAGGCTCCTGGTCCAAGGTCACGGTGCCGGCAGCATGGGTCTCTGGAGGCTCCTGGTCCAAGGTCACGGTGCTGGCAGCATGGGTCTCTGGAGGCTCCTCGTCCAAGGTCACGGTGCTGGCAGCATGGGTCTCTGGAGGCTCCTTGTCCAAGGTCACGGTGCCGGCAGCATGGGTCTCTGGAGGCCTCCCTCCTTGGCTTGTTTGGCCAACTTCTTGGGTCCTCAAGGGGACTTTCCTCTGTGCACGCACCTTCCTGGGGTCCCATCCTCTTATAAGGACACCGGTCATATTGTATCAGGGCCACCTTAATGACCCCCTTGAAGAACCTGTCTCCTGGTCAGTCATATTGGAGGTTAGGTTTTACCCTATGAATTCTGTGGGACGCAAGTCACCATAGCGGCCAGTGTGGCCTGGCCTTGGGCAGGGACTCCGGTGGACGTGAACAGAGCATGTCTCAGAGGATAGAACCACACTGCCCCGTGCACCATGGGGTTAGGGCGTGCCAATGTGCCATCGCCTTGCGTTCCTGAAGTCTGTGCTAAGTCCCAAGGATCCTTGCGGGTCCTAGAGACGCTACCGAATGTGGGAGCACCTGTCCGTGGCCCCGCCTGCCTGTGACGGCCAAGAAACTGCTTGTTGTCCTCACCATGCTGGTTTCCATATCTGCCTTCCCAACTCACACCGCTGGCCCTGAAGTGGACTCCTCCATCGCCCCGGAGGCCGCCGCGGCCGCTGACCTGCTTGCTGCATCTGCCCTGCCAGACCCGCAGGTGCCCTGTCTTCTCGAGGCGATGGCTTGGGACGCGAGCCCACCACCCTCCTGGCTGCTGGCTGTCCAGATACAGTCCCTCTCCCCGTCCCGACTTCTCCTCCCGCGACTTACCGGCTCTTGTGCGGTCAGCGGTTTGAGCTTCCACTCAATTACACTTCCTGCCTCCCCTCAGACAAGTGCTTCCGTTTATGGCTTTCAATAAGCTGCGAGACGCTGTGGATGAAACCGCCGCCTGGTCCTGTTATCCCAGTGTCTCTATGGGGTCCGACAGCACGGGGACTAACCCCCCGGCTCGGTCTTCCATCGGAATGGTTTCCGGCGATGAGTACCTTTCACATCGCCCATTTTAGAAACCTTGTGTCCGGAACGACGGCCTCTGTTACCGGGCATCTTTTCGCCCAGACAGCGGCGTGCTTCTCCGAGAACTGCCGTGAACTCTCCTGTTGCCGTGCCATTTCCTTTTCCATCAAGGTGACACCGACGTGTGGCCATCAGAAGCAGTTCTGTAAGGGGGTTTGCTGTCCTGGGCACAAACCGCTGGCTTGCACCGCCGCGCGTCAGCGGAGGTCTCGTGATGCCACATGCTGACCTTGCCGCGGCGCTGTGATGACCTTCGACTTGTGTTATGCTCAGAGGAGCCACCTATGGGGGGGGGGCGATGACAGGAAGTGGTGGCTAATCACCTAACAGGAAGAGACCCCGTGGTGTCTCTTGCCTGGCCCGGTGTGGACGGTCACGCAGGTGGCTCACGGCGCTGTCCTGGAAGACGTCTCACACCCACCCGAGTGTATGTTTTGGTCAGGTTGGGTATGCCACTTGGGTTTGGCTGTGTGCCCAGACGAGGAGAACCAACCCTCCCAAAAACAAGATGACCACTGTCTCCCCTCCCGTAGTTCTTTCTTGTCTGGGCTGTCCTGTGTGATCGACAGCTGTTCACATCCACTTAAACATCTTCAATCAGCAAGGCCGTCTCCCTGGTGGCTGACACAGATGTGACCAGGGCGGGTATGTTTAAAGTGTCCCTAGCAGGGAGGGTATTCCTTCCCGTCCACCCGGGACGTCGCACACTGCAGGGAGGGCGTCAGGTTGAGAGGCACATATTGCAATCCCGTTCATGTTGGCGAAAAATGATTCGCCTTGCGTGTTCTCCATGTTGTGATGGAAAGGAGCCCTGCCCATCACGCCTGCCGTGTTTCCAGGGCCCAGGGGAAGGCCTGCCCACAACACTTCACCTGTGACGCCTCCCATGATTTCTTGGGTGCAATGTGCTTTTGCAGCCTTCGAGCTCTTTTAAAACTAGGGAAGTACCAAAGGGACTGAAAGTTCCCCAAATGTGCCATCATCCCCCTGGCCCCAAATCTTCATCCTTTTGAAGAGGCAGAGAGAAGTCTCTCCAAGCACTTTTGCTAAATGCTTCTGACTCCATGTCTCACAAAAGGAGTCTGCCTTTTGTCTTTTTTTTTTTTTCACCTGAATTTCATTTCTTGGAGCTGGAAATATCAAACCATGCATTTGAATATCAGGGCTTAAAAATATATATATTACCTCCTCATACATTCCAGGTTTCAGAACTGGCATTTATGAAAGGAAGTGAAGATAGTTTTGCATTGGGCATTCGGAATAAGCAATAACTTAATCGTTTGGTTTTTATTTTTTTTCCCCTCTGGGACTGGAGGCGCAAGTAATAAATGTGGTAAGAAATTACTTAAAATCTTTCCCTTTGCAATTTCATTCTTTTATCAACTTGTCAGACAGGAGTACTTGGTTAGACGCGGTACACACACTGCATAGAAGGAGGCGGAGGTGGCTGTGAGCAGACTGATCTGATTTGCCAAGTAAAAACGCAGGACCCCTGTGACATTTAAATGTCAGGTAAATAATCTATAATTTTAATGCACTGCCAAAACAAGATTCGAGAACTACTTGTACTAAAAATGCATAATTTATGCAAAATCCAGATTTAGTTGGATGTCTTATAGGTCACCCGGCAACCCTAGTCGTGGAGGGGGTGACCGTGAAGAAGATGTCAGGAAAGGAAAGGGTGACTTGATGTTTCACATCCCTGGGGGTCTTCTTAGATAGTCCAGGGGCACAAAGCAGCTTTGTGAGGAGTGAGAATAAGGCACAACTGAAAAAATTCAGGGTCGAGAAAAATAATGGCCAACACCACAGGGTGACGACTGCATTTTTATTACTGCCTAACGGTGTCTTTCTGTGGGCTGGCGCTACCGAGCCCAACATCATGTGTCCAGGTGTGTGGTGTCTGCCTGGCCAGTGACACACGCTGGGAGGCAGGGAGGCGTGGGCCATCGAACCCAGAACTCCAGGCTTGTCTAGACCCCGGGCTTCATTAAGTCCAGCCCTGTGCTGATGACGGGCCCTGACATGCCAGACCTCAGTGTCACACTTGGCAATGGAGCCAGCAGCCCTTGGCTTGCCGGCTGTGCAGCTGTGCTGCAGTAGACAGGTGATTTGACAGGCATGGGCGATAGCTCCGAGGATGGGACCTGGCCGCTGTCTTTTAGATGCATCTTCCAGGGGGTCAGAGGCTGCATCTGTCCTGCGTGCTGGGTCACCCATGGCTCCCAGTGAGTCACATAGTCAGAGCAAAACCAAAATTCGGGGGAGGATGAAGACCAGCAAATATTGTTAAAATCCTACTCGTCGTATAGAATACAGAAACGCCTGTTGTGTGTGGCAGAGAGATTGTGTGCATGTGTGTGTATGCACGTGCATGCACATGTATGTTTGTGCACACATATGAGTGTGCCTGTATGAGTGTGCATGGCAAGTGAGTATACAAGTATGCATGTGTGAGTGTGCATGTGTGTGCATAGAATAGGATGTGTATAAGTATGCATGTGTGTGCATAGAATAGGCTGTGTATATAAGTGTGTATGTGCATGTGTGTGTATGCACGTGCATGTGAGTGTGACTGCATATAAGTGTGCATGGCAAGTGAGTGTGTAAGTATGCATGTGAGTATGCATATGTGCACATGGAATATGATGTGTATAAGTGCATGCATGTGCATGTGAGTGTGTATGCAAGTGTGCTTGGGATATGTATATAAGTGCATGCATGTGAGTGTGCCTGTATGTGAGTGTGCATGAAATATGTGTATAAATGTGCATGTGTGTGCATATGTGCAGGTGCATGCATGTGCATCATTGTAGCGATGGCAGGTGTGACAGTGAGTGAGAGGCCCTCCTGACTTCCCCAGATATGAAAGCAGTGCAGAGTACTGGGCGTTCATCGTAGGGTTTATTCCCAAACTGTCCCATGAATGGAGTGATTCCACGGCGAGGGAGAGGGTGACTTGTGGAGGCTCCCGGGGAATGGCCACTGCACTGGGCAGCACAGCTCCTATTCTCCCCTGTCCTCGCTCAGTGGGGAGCTTCTGGCGCACGACAAGACCACAACCGGTCGCCAGTCTTGCACAGACCAGAGGGACTTGAACTCCTTTTGGCTGGCTGATGATCACATTGGCGTGGTGCGTCTACACATGACCGTGCTCCTACATCTCAGTTTAGTTCCAAGCATGGAAACGACTGATGCTCAATTAATGACCATTCACCGCGGGGGTGAACCAGAAGCCAGCAAGGCTGGGTCAGTGGCCAGTGGGGGGCTGGACACTGCTTTCCCATTCAATTAGGATGCGGCTTGTTTGAGCCTACAGCAGGCCTGGACACCCTGCCTTCATTTTCCAACGTTTCAGCATTTCCAGCTCGGGTGTTCTCTGCTGCACAAGAGAACCCAGACGCAGAGGGAGCACATGGGACTCACAGTCAACCACAAACCCGCCCACAGTCCCTTCTGCACGGTGAGCTGAGTGTCGGGGCTGGAGGGTAGAGATGGTTTTGTTCAATGGGCTTTGTAATGAAGAACACAGCCCAGAACGTGCCCCCTCTTCCTCCTCCATACTAGAATCACTCTACTCCACCCTGGCATGCTTCCCAGACCTAGAACAACAACAACAAAAAACTAATAAATTCCAGTGCATTCATATTTAAAAAGTACCCATAGACTTCTCTCCCATTACGAAGTCAACTACCAGGTGATTTTAAAGGAGTTCCTCTTCTGTTTTCTCCTGCATGCACTTCATATACAGAAGGTTGTCTGGTCCATCAGAACTATAGCCAGGTTCTGGTGTGATCTGTTTTTCTCAGACCCTTCCGTATCTGGGGCGGGTACACTCATTCTGGGCAAGAGGTCTTGTCTCCTGTGGACACCCTGGGTTGTGACATGTGAGAACGTGACCAAGCCACACTCGTCTGTAGTATCGCTGGCTTCCTGGTTCCCTAGATGTTCCCTTTGGATTTGGCTCCTGACTCCCTCTGGCACCTGGGGCTTCCTCTCCATAGGTGACATAAGAACTATCTGGAACTGGGCTACCGCGGGGGTCCCTCACTGACCACCTCACCCTCTTCTTATCTGTTCCCGTTCATATGACACTAGCTAGCAAGTTAATTTCCCATCATACGCTAGACAGACCTGGTTCCGGGCAGCTTGTGTCACCCTACTCTGAAACGCCACACCCGTGAGATTGTACCTGCCCCGGTGGGAGAGCCCCGTCCCACAGAGATGGGGACTCGCTGCTAGAACCCCCAGGGAGTGATGGCAGGCCTCTGTGAAGCTCAGGGGTTCAGAAACATTCCCTTTCATCTGTCCAGTCCGTGCACACAGCGTGCTGGCTCCCAAACATCCCGTGCTTTGCTGAAGTGACCCGGTCTCCGAGAATGAGCACATTTTAGGGTCCTTCCTATTTGTGCTTGAAAACCCACTGATCAGTGGTTGCCAGGCTGCCTCTCATTCACCCTGGGAATCCCATCCCTAACCACGGGCTCTAATTGGTGCATGGCAAGATCTCAGCATGAGGGAGAGAATGCAGAAGATCACAGAAGCGTTATATTTGATGGTAAAATAACGACAATCTTCCAATTGTGCAGTCAACCATAACTACAGCACGAGTTCAGTCTGGTGGGAATACACTTCCACTTTTCTGCATGTTTTGATTAAATAATTTTAAGATATTTTTTTTTTTTTTTGCCATGTAACTGTATTTACAGACGTAATACAGAGGGTAGGCCATCATGCTTTGTTCTCTGATCCCAAATTTCCAGTCCTCACTGAATGAACCTCAGCTCCGGGAATACTGCTGTGCCTTGAACAGTGTTTAAAACAAAACCAGCCCTTCCTCCTCAAAATTCACAACAGTAAATGACTCTTACTGTTTGAAAAAAAAAATGTATACTACCACTTTATAATAATGAGAGTGATTACTAACTGGGAAGTATACTTAGGAGGCAGAGGTGGTGCTAATTACATCCTATGTGTCATTCGTTCTTCCAACAACCCAGCGGACCAGGGGCGGCCACCTCCTCTCAGGTATTCCTGAGGAAATCGGAATTTCCTAGTGATGACTTTCAGGAAAGATCAGCCATGCTGATCGCCACTGATGGCTAATCAATTCATGTGGTCTTTCCATGGGATGGGTGGGGAGGGGCCCAGGACTCTTTTTCCTCTGTCCTCATCCCACAAGCACCTCAGGTGAAAATTAATCAAGGAGGCCTCAACCCAGAGTGGGGTCCAGAGGCCTGTTGGGGGAGTTCTCATGCTTGTCAATTCTCCAGCAGGAGAAAGGAAGATTTTCTCCTCCCCTGGCAACAGCCCAGCCAATGAGAGGCTGTTACTATGCAGCTAATGAAAAGCCACTAGACTCTGAAGGTCCAGTTTCCACAGATGGACTCTGTTTATAACAGCTCCTCCCAAATTCCCCTTTCTTCTATACAAGAACGTTCCTTTCCTTTGTTCTCTAGACTTGCCTGGTTTTGCCTTAGTTCATATTCTTTTTCTTTGTTGTTGTTGTTTGTTTTGTTGTAATTCTTTGCTATTCCTGAATGAGCCCATTTTCGCTGGTAAAAAACTTTTATTTTGAAGGTCAACATGGTCTGTAAGGAAGCTGGGACACCACAGAAAAAGCCCCCCTGGACGATGGAAAAATGATGAATGGCCATTCAGTTACTTTAAGCTTACATCTCTCTTAATCCTATAAAAATCTGCATTTGCAATAAATGAACATTTTTTATAAACACCATCATTATCTTGTGATTGGTCCCATTACGTCACAATGGTTTTGTGTGTGTTGACAGTATTTAAAAAAATGTCAACATTTATAATCAGTACTTCACAGTTTCTGCCAACTAGCACTGGCATTTCTCTTTAAAAAAAATAAATAAAAGGAATTAACTTGGCTTTGTGTGTGTGTGAGTTTGTGGCATTTGGATGGGCCCTGACCTCGTAAATGAGTCGCTGCTGGTGTAAATGAGAAGGATGTCAGTAAGAAAGGAAGGTCCTGCCTGACCAGGTGGTGACGAAGTGGATAGAGGGTTGGACTGGGACCCAGAGGATCCAGTGTTGAAACCCCGAGGTTGCTGGCTTGAGCGCGGGCTCATCTGGTTTGAGCAAGGCTCATCAGCTTGAGCCCAAGGTCGCTGGCTAGAGCAAGGGGTTACTCGGTCTGCTGAAGGCTCAAGGTCAAGGCACAAATGGGAAAGCAATCAATGAACAACTAAGGTGCTGCAACGAAGAATTGATCCTTCTCATCTTTCTCCCTTATTGTCTGTTTGTCTGTCTCTATCTGTCCCTCTTTTTGTTTCTCTCTCTCTCTCTCTCTCTCTCTCACACACACACACACACACACACACAGAAAGAAAGAAAGGAAGGTCCCATTGTGTGGGACAAACAGGATCTCACTCAGTGTTTATTCACTGTAAGTTTGCTCTGGTTGACAGGACAGACACACATGGCCCGGAAGAGTTAACACAGAGATCCCCGACTCCCCACAGCTTCCCTTCTTCTTGGGAACAGGAGTTCTTTCTTCTCTGGCCTGTGTCACCCTCAGGTGAGAGAGGAGTCCTCCCTCCTCCCAGATTTGCGAGAACAATGGGAAGGAAGGGGGCACACCCTTCCATACAGGGGACTAGCAGCACCGGGGGATCCTGACAGATGAGCCGGGACAGTGGCCAGGCCTCTCCCTCCTGACCTTCAGCAGTGACCCGAGGGCAGGTAAAGACACAAACGCCCTGCCCTGGGGCTGGTTCTGAGACACCTGCGGAACACTTGCCCCGATGTTCACTCTGGGCATCGGCCCTCAGCGGGCATTGGCCCTCAGTGGGTACCGTGTGTCCTGGGACCCTTAGCTGTGACTGCAGCTACGAATTGGTTCCCGGAGCCCCATTCCGACAAGAAAGGCCTGTCAGTCAGGGCGACGCCCACCACTTCAATATAAACTATCCTCTAGGGCACATTTTTCAAGTGTGCTGATTCAGCCCGGATGAAGAGGAGGTTGTTGAAAAACTGCTGTTTAATAGTATTAGGGCTTTTGTGCTATGTGAAAGGATCTTATCTCCTAATTCTGAAGAGGAATTGTCTAAATTATTCAATAGCTCCCAAACATGGAAAATGTGAGAAAAACAGTGTTATGAATTCAGATTTTTTTTTAAAAAAAGAACAGTTCCTGTAGAGATAGACTTCAATTATTTAACAAACGTATCTCCTCAAACAAAGGGCCTAGCCTCCTTCTTCTAAAGGGGAATGTTGGTGTTGGTGTCAAACGCTTGTTGAGTTCTCAGTGGCTTCACTGAGTGGAAATGACACCCATAGACTTAAAAGCTATACAGCCCTTGACTTTCATGTGTGGTGCCCCCTGGTGGCAGCCCATGCCCCACCTCTGCGGGCACTGATGGCATCTGTCCCTTGGCAGCTAGACCCGCTCCTGGTTTGAAGACCAACCCTCCAGTCAGGGAAGGAGTAGGAGCCCTTGTGCCCCATTTCTTCCAAAGTCACCATGCCCAGGAAATCGATTCCTGGGGCTTCTAAGACACCTGCCCAAGGACCTAAAATAAACTGAATTTCTTCACCAACATGTTTTTTGTTTGTTTGTTTGTTTTGTATTTTTCCAAAGTTAGAAGTGGGGAGGCAGTCAGACAGACTCTCACATATGCCTGGCCAGAATCCACCCAGCATGCCCACCAGGGAGTGATGCTCTGCCCACCTAGGGTGTTGCTCCATTGCAATTGGAGCCATTCTAGTGCCTGAGGTGGAGGCCATGGAGCTATCCTCAGTGCTTGGATCACCTTTGCTCCAATGGAGCCTTGGCTGCGGGAAGAGAAGAGAGAGATAGAGAGAAAGGAGAGGGGGAAGGGTGGAGAAGCAGATGGGCGCCTCTCCTGTGTGCCCTGGCCAGGAACCAAACCCGGGACTTCCACACGCTGGGCTGTCACTCTTCCTCTGAGCCAACCAGCCAGGGCCACCAACATGTTTAGATTGCTTGAGTCACACGTTGCCACAATCAAAGAACCTAATATATATATCAGTCCCTCCTATGGCTTTCCGTATCTCCAGAACACACTTTGCTTCTTTTCCTAACTCTGCTATTCCCCGAGGTGTGACATTAGGTCTTCCCCACATTAAAAGTGTTGATGCCGATGTCAGGCCAATCCACCGAATGAACGGCACAAGTGAAATGAGCTTAACCAACACTTATAATTAAAGGGAAATCATTTTTGACTCAAACAAACTTGCACTTAACAGGATTTAATACCTTGTTGCAGTTAGGTTGAGGATAACCATGAATTATGGATCCTTGGCTAGGAGTGAAGCAAAATTAGCGGCTGGGCGCATTTCCAAAGTTTGGGCAAATTTATGAAGGATCTGATATTGACCAATAATATTTTAAAAGCCTTTAAAAATTTCTCAGCACCGCTGGTTACCAGGAGTTTATGGGACCATAAATGCAGTGAAATAGATTAGTTCCCGTTCTGAAATATCAGTAGACAGCCTTCTGGGTGAAAACAGTACATATCAGTCCTCCTTCACATCTCTTCCCACTTCAAATTATGAAAGGCTGTTTTCACGTTTCAGGACAAGAAGCGCTCCAACGCTAAAACGAAGAGAACGGCTTTCAAAGGGTTCACAAATACGGGTACCCAGACCCCGGGCTAATTTGCAGGGTCTTCGTCCTCGATACGGGGCTTGGCTGTTTGTGAGTGGACGCAGGGGGCAGGCGTGGACCTTCACTTGAACGCAAACCGCAGACAGCTTTATTTACGTGAGACGCACATTCGTTTCCGTCCAAGTTGGCGTATTTCCCTCTTGGTGTTACAGACAGGGTGTTGAGAAATTATTCTTCCTTTTCTTTAAGGCTGAGGGTCAAAGATCAAACATCCTATGATGGGTCCACTCCTCCTCCTTCTCCCCTCTACCCCCCAATCAATGGTGTTTTTGATAGTCTCTCCCGTTTTTTTAAATTTTTTTTTATTGCTGTTTTAGACATTTCATGGCTCTGCAGACAGACATTCTTTTACTGGACGAGGAATAGTTGTCTCCTTGATTGTACGAGGCACAAGCTGAGGTCACCGAGGTCCCGGGCACCGTTCTCAGTGACCTTCTTCCCCTCTTTTTCTAAGTGGCTCCTTAAGTATGGATTTATAGGAGGAACCCCAGCCAAATGAATAAACAACTCCCGACAGAAACTGTAATCTGTTCTTGCTGTTACCCTATCGCTTCCCAGGAACCCACTGCATCACCACTACCGGCCGGGCAGCGGGAGAGGTATGCGGGTTTATTTATGTGGGATTCTGCCTCATGACTCATCTTACCATACATACGGGGACCGGCAGCCTGGGCACCAACAAAATGAAGCGTCCTAGAAATAACTCTCTTGCTCATGCTCTGAAAGAAAATTTCCTTCTGGCGGACAGAGAGTTCACGCCATCGGGACGAGGGAGGGCTGAGAGCCCCCGTCCCAATCGTATGTCAGCACACAGACGGCGGTCCACATTATTCTGTTGCCACCGTTATGACGAAGGTGAATGGCGGGATGTCTCCTATCTGAAACAAGCAGAGAACGTTTTTGTACCACCAGTGACAGGCTGCCCGGGACTCTGTATTTTGAATAGAGTCAATTCCTTGGCCTCAGAATGTGTTTGACAGTCAGAGCGGGGGGTGGGGGGTGGTGGTGGGAAGAATGCCTACTCCTGAGCCCCAGGTGGTCGTGGGGTGATCTCTAGTGTTAGGGGACTGGCCTGAGCTAGGAGACGGGCCTCCTAAGCACCGCTCCCACAGAACACGGGAAACTCAGACATGATGAATGCCTTGACCACGCCAGTGTGTTCCCACACAATGGCTCTGGCTGCGCTGCTGTGTTTTATAGTTTAAAAATGACGAGATTGAGGGAAGCAGCTTCGTTTACTTACGGAGCCCAATTACTGGATTTTTTTTTTTTTTTTTTTTTTGTAAACAGCAAAATTACAAGACAGGAGACAGTTAAACAAGAAGGATAATTTGTGACAGCAGCATTCTGAGCCCTGCCTTCCATGTGACTCCTCAACTCGAGTTTCTTAAACAACCAGAAAAGCTACTTTATGGGGAAAAAATGTGCGTTTGGGGTATGAGTCCGTTTCCCTAGATGATACACAGTGTTTTATATTTAGATTGTTCCCGCCCAGGCAGTATCTGATTTGTATGCTAAATTATTAATAGTTTTCTCTCTGTGGTTGGGGGAAATGTTTCAATTTGAAAGATGACAGAGCACCATTTAAAACAGGGGAAATGCATTACCGGGCGTAAAGGCGTCTGTGACGCAGTAACCTCACACGGTGCTGCTTATCTGCCGAGGACATGTGTCAGGGATAAGGGAACAGGTCTGAGGAGCTAATTCACCTGCCTGATGACGACTTCTGATAGGCTGCGTGCGTGTTTGCTAATGGGAAGGGGAAGGAGGACTGTTCCGCTGTTGGGTGAGCTGGTGAATTCAACTTCCCTACTCGTTTTATGGGAAAACGGTTTCCTACATGTGGTGGCACAGCAGGGCTGTTACATTGTTGCCTCTAGAGTTGAGAAGAGTTAGAGATCAACCACCACAAACATAGAAGCAAGGAGCCCACTGCAGCAGCTTCCGGGGAGAGGGGAGCCTTTCTCTGCTCCGATGGTGCGTCACAGTCGTTAGGATCTCGGGACCCGATCCGACAGAGCCAACCGTAGGAATGTCGATCTGGGGATATTTTAAGAGAGGACACCTGGGCAGTGCAGGAAAACCCAAATAGGAAAATGAGAGCGGTCACAAGCTAGCTACAGGAGACTGTGGTCCCTAAAGCACGGCGCCTCCCAAAACTGTGTTGCTTGACAGCAAAGGTCGCTCTTTAAAAGTATCTGGTCATAGTACTGGCCGGCATTTATAGATCGCCACCTACGTACCAGGAACAGTTCCTTTGTGTTCGGTGTGGTTGTTGGACAATGCAACATCCAGTATCTGACTACCTTCTCCTGGGTTATCTTTTTAGTTGCAGTGGCCAAATTCCAGCCAGGTGTGGGTTTTCTCTCTTCCTTCCCTCCCTCCCTCCCTCCCTCCCTCCTTCCCTCCCTCCCTCCCTCCCTCCCTCCCTCTCTTCCTCCCTTCCTTCCTCCTTCCCTTCTGCTTTTGTTGATAATCACAGCTTCTGCCTTCCTCCTTCCTGCCGTGAACACAGCTTGTGATGGCTAGAGCTGCAGCAGCTCTCTCGTGACTGTGAGTCAAAGGACCGAAATATGAAAAGCTGTGGTCCAGACAACACTGATCCCCCAAGCCAATGCTGAAGTCACCCATCCCTAGACACCTTGCTAGATTAGGAAGATAAACCTGTATTTTATTTAAGTCACTGGGGTCGAGTTTGACCTATCGCCCAAAGTAAACCTTGGTGACACACATGCACATTTATCATTTCATCTTTCAATCGTTCCCCTCATCACAGAGGAGAATGCTCACATTATTTACGGTGGGTCAGCTAGCAGGCAGTGCCCACGTCTGTGCCCAGGTAAGACTAACCATTGCTGCTTGTGTCTTCTCTGAAAAATGCCCGTCTCAGTGAGCAAGTCCTCAGGGGAACGTGTTGTGGGTTACTTATGAAACTAGTTGAAATAAAATAGAGGTGACCCATAACCCTACCTCCCAGGGATAGCAACTATAATTTTTAATTTTGGTGGGGGGGTGTCGTTCTTTTACGTCCTATCTGCCCTTCACACCCACCTCCATGCTCTCAACACTTCCCACCCGCCTTACTTACCCCTGTATAGCCCCTGCCACCGTTCAGCATCCCTCATCGCTTGCTTACTTATAATAGTTTCTCACTCCCCCCCGCCCCTGCCAGAGACGGCTCTTCTGTGGTGTGACTAGCGCATTCACACGATGTGTCCGACGAACAGCACCCCGTCTGCTCCGGCAGCCGCACAGCGTGCTTCATAAAATCCCCTCCCTTTTATTTTTTCCCCCTTGAAAGTCATCGGATCCCTGAATAAATGAAATGGAGTTCATAAAATGCATTGACCTCAGGGCTGTGCTGTGTGTCCGGCTCATGGTCAGAGCTTCATAAACGCCCCCCCCCCCCCGTTTGATTATAAAATGGGTCCCCTCTCTTCGAAGTAGAGGAACACAAATCCGACCCAGAGGCAGGGTGGGACACACGACAGGCCACCCCCCGCCCCCATCGCTCCGTCTCTCTCCTGTCTTCCCTGCGTCCAACCACACAGCCTCCTCCCATTAGCAAAATCAAACCCATGGGACTTGTGTGCTCGTGGGTGCAGGGACGCCTGTTCCGTGCAACTGCTGTGTGCGACCTCCACCGACCTCAGCCCGAGCGAGCTTCTGGGATGACTGTCACCACAGTGATATTCTTCATGGGATTATACAAAACCCACTTCACTGCTGCTGTTAGGACAATCTGTGCAGATGCAAATTTTATGGCTGGATGTTGATGTGGCATACGGCGACACTATTTCTCCGTTGTCAGATAGTTGAGGTGTTTCTTATTTGTTTGTGATCACCAGTAGGGGATGCTGTTTCTCTTGGGGCAAAGAAGACAAAGGCCCTCTGCTGTAACCATCTGCGGTGGGAGGAGTTGCGGTAGCAGAGAGGGTGAGAAGTGTCTTTGTGGAGGTGGGGCTTCACCGAGGCCCTGGGGACAGAGGCTTCCTAGGCATTTATCTGAACTGTGCTCTCAGAGGTCCCCAACACCACCTCTATTCAACGTCACCGGAAGGGTCAAGGCAAGGGGACAATGAGGAGAAGAAGGGAGGAGACATTGTCTCCCTGTCCACAGACTTCACGATTGATTACGTAGAAGGTAACAAAGAATCTACAAAAACCGACCAGACTCAGAGGAGTTCTGCTTGGTCATGGTGTTGATGTACAAACAGGCGAGTGTGTCTCTTTATTCTTGTGATGGCCACCGGGGATTGAAATCAAACAGACGGCCCCTGTTACAGCACAGACCTGTGACATTTGTAGGTATAAAAACTAGAAAATACAGACAGGTTCTGCAAGCTGATGAAAAATAAAATAAAATAAAACTGTAAAACAGGAACTTTGGCTGTTTTTCTCCCACCAGGTGTTTACCTGGTTGACCACGTTGCTTTCTTAGGCCAGATGTAGAGAGAACTTCCACAACCCAGCGATCATCCCAGAATGAATAATTCCACCTAGTGTGACTCAAGACTCACTCCAGCAGGAAGATATAACACCCTCTGCTCCGTGAGTATTGACCTCATTGGCACCTGAGCCAACCTCCCCCACACACCCCCTGTGAGACTCTCACAGCTCTGCCCAGGCAGCGGAGCCCGGCAAACACACGCTGATGTCCTTGTCCCTTTTGCTGAGCTCAGGGGGTGGACAGGCACGCCCCGGCTTACTTTGGTCTGTGTGAGATGGAACATCAACGTTTCCTCGGGAGCACGGGCAATGAAGATAGATTTGAGCTGTTTAAGAAGGGGGTGAAAAATTTGGACTTTCTCTGAACATTTGTTTCGCCCCGAGGAACATTCCCACGCTTCTGTGAAAGTGCTCGGGCGGCTCTCCATGAGGAAGGCACAGCACGCTCTTAATCGGACTGTCTCAGAACCAGTTCAGGTCCTCCGTCCTCGGCGAGCCCACACGGGCATGCTGTTCCCACCCTGCCCACCACCCGGGCGTTCTAACCTGGGGGGGAGCACACACAACACCCCCGCTGACAATGCAGATCCCAGGGGGCGTGAGCGCCCTGAACCCATGCACGCTGCCCCATTTAGGAGAGGGTCACTGCAGTTCTGACAGAGGGCTAACAAAGCAGAGAAGTGTTAAAGACTGAACCCGAGCACCGTGCCTCTGGAGACGTTTTCCTCTTTCTTTTTTTTGTGTTTTGTTTCCTTCAAGGAGTTTTATCTTCTGTTGTGCAGAGCAGGGAGCATAAGAATGGATATTTGGGAGATGCAGAAACAGGAGAGGAACTCAAAATAAAGTGCTGAGGGAGGGACCGGTAGCTCGGGCAGGACGGGCAGGAGATCCAGGGAGGGGCGTGCGGAGGAATGGAGCGGCCGGCTCTTGTTCTCTGGTCCACGCAGGAGGCAGGGCGTCTGGGATGCTCTGTCCTCAGCAGTGACGGCCAGGCAGTACAGGGTTTTCCCAGGAGCAGTGATGACGGTGGTTTAATGTCAGGAAAAAGAAACCTCTCCGTAATAAACCTTCTTGGTGAGCTATAGTCCATGGCGTGCTGGGGTGCAACCACTGCGGAGGTGGAAGTCCGTGGGGCAGCATCTAGGTGAGCTAACCCTATAGTTCCGTGTGGGCCAGGCACTTGGCTCCTAGGTACACATTCAAGAGAAACGCGTCCAATGTCAGATGGGTATATCAATCTACAGCAGGGGTCCCCAAACTTTTTACACAGGGGGCCAGTTCACTGTCCCTCAGACCATTGGAGGGCCAGACTATAAAAAAAACTATGAACAAATCCCTATGCACACTGCACATATCTTATTTTAAAGTAAAAAAACAAAACAGGAACAAATACAATATTTAAAGTAAAGAACAAGTAAATTTAAATCAATAAACTGACCAGTATTTCAATGGGAACTACGGGCCTGCTTTTGGCTAATGAGATGGTCAATGTCTGGTTCCATATTTGTCACTGCTAGATGTAACAAGTGATGTGACATGCTTCCGGAGCCGTGAGGCGTGCATCCCATGTCACTGGAAGTAGTACTGTATGTGAGCGATGCCATGCTTTGCGTCTCTCACTGACCACCAATGAAAGAGGTGCCCCTTCCAGAAGTGCGGCGGGGGCTGGATAAATGGCCTCAGGGGGCCGCATGTGGCCCGCAGGCTGTAGTTTGGGGACCCCTGATCTACAGAGCGGATCTGTTCATCACAACCCCAACAGGAACCAACACGGTGTATGATCACACAATGGCATAGTATACAGCCACCAGCAGGACACACTGTAATTACACGAGGGTTAGGGTGTTTTGGGAGGGAGACTACAGAGGTGAGGTGCTCCCTGCATCATGTCATATCAAGGCCATGTATGGCCCACTGGACTTATCCCGGTTGACCCTGACCTTGACCACCTGGCTGCGGTCAGTACTATAAACGCATTCTTCTTCCTTGCTTTTTAAACCATACTCCTTGGAAGGAAGCCATGACGTGGGGCCCCCCACTTACGGCAATGGGGAGCCATGCGCAGCTTCCTTGTGGGCAGACTGTCTACCTAAGCTATTTGGGAGTCTAGTTGCATGAAACATTTAATCGTTTATTTATATGAGTATGGACTCAGGGACAGTTATTTTTTTCTCTGGGTTATCATCCAAATACTGCTGTAGTTGTTTATCTATTTGCACAAATGGCCCCCGTGTTGCCCCTTGGAAGCTCCATCAGTTGGACCTTGTGCGCCTTTGAAAAATGGCCTCAGTGTGGGCTTTTGGCTTTATTTTTAAAGCATACCCGTACATTCTGGGCAGGACAAGATGCTCCCGGCCCGTCTTATTTATTTCCCGCCCCAAGTGTAGAATCAGCCCCTTCCCCAAGTGCCCTGGCTGCTCTCATTGGAGCATGGTCTTAGAGACCAAGACGCAGATGCTGAGTGTGCCCATGGCGGCCAAGGGTTGTTCAGCTAAGAGAGCGAAGACAGGGATGTGGGCTTACTCCCCCAGCGTACGCAAGGCATGTCTATAAATATTTCCATTCAGAGCCACCTGTCTCTGCGCTAAGGTAAACATGAATTCCTGATGATGCCTCTGGGCTCGGTCTGTACCACGTGGGTTATTCTAGCTTCCCTCTTGCGTCTCTGCAAATTCCCACTCCCACCGTCAGAAATCTGGCTCCCGCCACCTGCCATCTGTTTACGGAATTCTTCGATTCTGCACTGGGGGCTGTTAAAAAGATACTGTAATAATAAAACTTGGGAAACAATTTTAGCCTCACAGAAAAGTTGCAAAAATAGTGCCAAGGGCACCCCCCACCCCCACCTTCAGCTTCGCCCATTGATGAGAACTTCCAAAACCACTGCACCCCCACAGAAACTAAGACGTGAACATCGCTACAATTTGACAATTTACTGGCCTCCGGACCTTGTCTGGGTTTCACTGGTGTTGACACGCACTTTTCTTTTTTCTTTGTGAATACCGCAGTTCTGTGAAATTTGATCGCATGGCCAACAGTCACCGCAATCAAGAAACAGAACTCTGCCGTCACAGGAGGAACACCCAGGGTTATCCCTTCAGAGTCTCATCTTCTCCCCAACACTGACTCCTGTCCCCTCTCCCTGTGGCTAGGTCATCTGACGTAGACGGTATGCGACCTTTTCAGATGAGCTGCTTGGTGCCCCTCAGGATAATTCTCTCGTGCCCACTCAAGCCGTCTGTGCGCATCAGCGTACCAGCTGTGCACTCCTGTTTACTGTTGAGCAGCGCTCCGCCCTAAATTTATGTTCCCAACAAGAACATCGGCACCGTGAAGGCGGGCACTGGTCTGTGCCCCTCTGAGCCAACACACACCAGATCAGGAGGAGCTCAACATCTATCTGAGGAGTGGACATGTTCTTTATCTGCCTGTCGCTTTAAAGATTCCCCTTCTAAAAATGGAGAGGAATAAGATGACTTAAAAGAAAAAAACGTTTCCTGCCCAGAATAGGCAAGACTTTGTGTGTGTTTTAGGTGTTGATGTGAGGCAGCAGCGTCTGACACTTTAAGCTCCCGTATTCCTCCTTTTTAGGGGACTGGAGGATTTGGGGGGCTCAGAGTAAATTCTGGGGGAACAAGACATTTGTGGGAATAGCGAACTCCATGACCTTGTTTGCCATCTCAGAGAGAAGACCAAACTCAGGGCGTTCTCCGTAGAAAGTTTCCCAATGGGCATCCAATCTCCATCCCCCCCCCCACGGATTTTCTGTCATCTCAAGAGGAGACAGGACAGGAGGCTCGACCCAGATACACCGCCCCTTTCGAGCTGTCACCCTCAACATCATCACGAGGACACAGGTGCCGCCTCATATCTCCAGGGGTTGGGATTTGGAGGACGGAAGCAGCAAGAGATGTGTGTGCCCGTCGAACCCAGGCAAGACAGAGCATCTCCCTGCATCCCATATTTTTACCTCGTATATTTTTAGTCACACGTTCTGTTCATGGATGGCACTGGGGACATTCTTTTGCTGTCTGTCTCCAAGCTCTGCTTCGATTTATGTTGATTATCAGGAGACAAAGGTGTCACTGCTATGGGGGTGACTCACAGAAATTTACAAGGAAAGGGGGACATCATGTTCTGCAGGGTGCGGGGGAGACTTTCTCCCTCACGCAGTCAATTCTCAGGGCGCCGTCTGTCCACTACCGACCGAGAGGTGTGCCGTGCACGTGATGTGACTGTGCACATGCTCAGGTCCTAGCTCCGGCAGTTTAAGAGGAACGGTGAGTGCTTTTTATGACCGACCAAGCCCAGAGACCCGGTACCAGTCCGGGCTGATGGATGTCTGGGCTCCAGGTCTCTCGGCAGTGAATGTAGGCTGGCATGGCGCCGGCAAGAGCTGGAAAAGGTTTTAGCACCTGAAGGAGAAATCAGACGATGGGTTGACGTGTTCGTCACCATATTGCTGGATGCTGTCACCATTTGAATAACCTCATCAAACTCAAACAGTGGATAGCAATGCGGCTCCTTCACGTAACTGAAGAAAAAAGCCATAACAACTCCATTAAAAACATCCCATAAAATAGCCTGGCCAGGCGGTGGCGCAGTGGATAGAGCATTGGACTAGGATGCGGAGGACCTGGGTTTGAAGCCCTGAGGTCACCAGCTTGAGCGCGGGCTCATCTGGCTTGAGCAAAGCTCACCAGCTTGAGCCCGAGGTCCTCGGCTTGAAGCCCAAGGTCACTGGCTTGAGCAAGGGGTCACTCACTCTGCTGTAGCCCCACGATCAAGGCACATATGAGAAAGCAATCAATGAACAACTAAGGTGCTGCAGTGAAGAATTGATGTTTCTCATCCTTTTCCCTTCCTGTTTGTCCCTGTCTGTCCCTCGCTCTGTCTGTCACACACACACACACACACAGATTATAAAAAAAATCCCATAAAATAATTAAAGCGGATGGAAGTCCTTCATCTTGGCCCTGAGACATAAATATTAGAGCTGCAAGAGTGATCATCTCCCAAAAAGACTTTATGATGGAAAGTGCCGTTTTTAAAAAAATGCTGTGAAACCCTGATTCATTGAAAAGCGAAGCCCAGACAGCTGGACATGGGCTTCAGCGATGTGTTTATAATCACCGACCACGGGACCAGTGGATGTGCGCTTCTGCCCTGGATGCTGGTATCTAAAGATAGAATTATCACAGGCTGAATTTATGCCCAAATTATTGCCGGTGGGTTAAACTGTTCATGGTTGTGGGTCCTGAACCCACGATGAAATTATTTGTACAGTTCTGTTTTCTCTGAAAAATACAAACTTAGATGCCTTCTGTCAAGGAAGCTACACTGGTGTTTATCTCGAGGGTCTCATTTTCGCACGGATGGATGGCACGATTTGCTCAGCACGATTCCGACGGTATCCTGAATCCCCGGGTGTTTCCGTGGGTCAAGGGGAGCTAAGTGGACGTAACCAAGGAAAGCCTTGCCCAGCACGGGGGAGTGGGGTGGGTGGGGGTGAAGTCAATCGCAGGTCTTAGGAGAAACGTCAGCCCTGGGCTGTGCCTCCCACATGGTGCACCAAGTTCAAAGTCACCATCCAGGACTGTAGAACGGGCTGTGAGCCCAGTGTCCCGTTTTGTTTTCAGAGTCCGCTCCAGAAACAGTGAGTTGACAGGCACAGCATTTACAGCCTTCTCAGCCACGAGTTAGAACTGCTTTCTTGCTCTCCTTTCTGCTGCGTGATTTCGTCTTTGGACTCTAGCGCACATCTGTCCCCGCTGTGTTGAGTGAGTTATGGGAGGGCTCCGCTACTTCTAGGTCCTGAGCTCTTGGAAGGAGAGCTCATTTCTCTCCTCTGTCTCTCCCAGAACTTGGCCCAATTCTTTGCCGAACATAGTAGGTTTTCAGTCAACAATTCTGAGATTGCTTGTCGGGATTACAAGAGGCTGGGGGTTTCAGGGAGTGATGAAGCGGGTGTAGCTTTCATATGTGACTTCGTTTTGCTGTTAGATGTGAACTGAACGTCTTTGCTTTAAGAGGTGTGACCGTCAGTCATCCACCTGTGATTCTGACTCCAAGCAGGGGTCCAGTGTGTGTGTGTGTGTGTGTGTGTGTGTGCGCGCGCGCGCGTGTGTGTATCTGTGTTTTCAACACCACCCGCGATTCTACATCACCAGCAGGGGAGTCCTGTAATTCAATCCTGACTGTCTACCTGGAGATGCATCAGGTCCCACAGGGGAAGGGCTCACTTTTACCAGACTGCCCTCACCCCACTTTAGATGCCAATGACAAGGTCAGGCTGTCACCTGGGCTTCCAACCCACCAGCCACAGATCTGAGGTCCCAACCATCCCTCCTTGGGTTTGGCTAATTTGCTAGAGCGGCTCAGAGAACTGAGAGAAATAGTGTACTTAACTAGGTCACCAGTTTGTAAGGAAAGGGTGTGACTCAGGAAGAGCCTGGTCAGGGGTCGGAGGTCAGAGGTTGGAGGTTGTGGGGGAGGGAGCCGTCCAGGGCAGGTGTGGTGAAGGGCCCGAGCCCAGGCCCCCTCTGGGAGAAATTCTATGGACTTCCAGACAGCTGCCACTGTGCTGTTTCCTGCCCTGCAGCCATGTTGCTTCCGTGACAGAATTCCTAGCGTTGTGGGTGGCTTTATTGTCATCTTAGCTTGCCAATCCTCGTCACCCCTGTAAGATGCTGCTGACACACAGCAACCCCCTCCCCCTGGAAGCCTGTGGTGAGGGCAGAACATGAAAAGGCAAGACAGGGTGCTCAAGGCGGCCCCAGACACGGGGGGGGGGGGGGAGAGGCACATTAGAGAGATTGCTACTCACGAACCGTCTGTGTACTGCCAAGGAGCAAGCTGAACGGTGAAGACCTCCCCCTGGTCACACAGCTCAGGGCGCTGGTGATGGGATCGGAGCCCGGGAAAGTCAGATACACGGGTGCCCTGGACCATTCCGGAACACTGCCTACACCGCCTACATCGCCTGTCCCTTCTCCTGACCCCTCTAATCACGGGGCGCACATTGGGGGGGGGGAGGGATCAGCTGTGCCCCCTTCCCCCCTCTGCAGAGATGGCCGGGGACCCGCTGGGACTTCTCTCTGTTGGCTTTTGCTCTTAGTTCCTTTAGCGCAGCGGTTACGTCACCTTGGGGGTCCCAGAGTTTACTTAGCAGGAGGCATGACCCCCCTGTAAGCAGGGGGCAGGTGCTGTTTTGAATACAGGACTATAGATGAATCATGCCCGGCCCACGTGGGGTGGCAGAGATCCGGAAGAAATAAAGTAAAACTACCTCCCCGTGCTCAGGGCAAACCTCAGGCGGCCGGGCGGCTCTTGCCTCGGCTGCGGCAGCGGCAGCGGGGATTTTGGGGTTTGCCTCCGGGATGGGGGCTCTCCTCCTCATGCAGCATTCTGAGGAAATGGACAGGGACCTGTGACTACAACTGTGATCTCACCTTCACAGGAGAAATTTAAGTAGTGAGCCACGCTTGGCCGGGAAACCAAGGACACAGGTGTGTTTTCGTGGCCACAGACAGGCACATCATCAACATGTTTCTTCCGCAAAAATGATTTCCTGTGAATTTGTTTATTAACTAAGGGGACAGCTGAGCGGGAGAGAGGATGGGCTTCTAGGGGGAAAAAGCATTAAAAAAACAGTGGAAATGAACTTGGCTTTGTGGCGGACCTCCCTCTCTGCGTTTTAAAATAACCTCAGGGGCGGAAGCTATTCGAGCCCACCTGAAGCCCTGGCTGAGACGGCAGGCAAGCTGGTCTGCGACCCCTACGTGGGCCAGGACTCAGCAAGAAGGCCGATTAAAGGGGACTCTCAGGGAGAGGGGCCCATGAAACAGCTGGGGACCAGAGCATGGTCTTCATAGAAAGGAGCTACAAAGGACAAAGCCTTTCCCGGAGGTGCAGTGATGCATCCGCTTCTCCGTTCCAACTGCCTGCCAAGCACCAAGGCGCATCACAGCTTTGCCCGCAGGCCAGCCCACTGGTGGCGGGGACTCCTGATGGGACAGGAGCTCTCAGACCTGGATGCGGAAGCCAGGGGTACTGCGCCCTCCTCCTCTCCTGCCCTTTGCAGGAGAAGGAGCTCTTCTCCCCATCCACGCGGGCTCCGGGAGCACCGAACTTCAGGCCCCTCCTAGGAGGTGAGAGGTCACGGGAACCATGACCCACACCTGGGGAGACAGAGCCAGAGGTTGGGAGCCTGCCCATGACTGTGGCCCCCTCTCCCTGGGGGGCTGTGTGTGCCCTCCCACCCTCGGAGCTATCCACAACCCCCACCCCTCAGGCTGGGCCTCATGCTGGAAGGGGCCCTGCAGAAGGACGTTTGAATAAAGTCTGACTTTAAATATGGTGATTGTTCCTTAAATGTCATTGTTGACAGCTGGGGGGCCCAAGATAAGCACAGGCCTGCCTGGGAGTCAGCAGGAATCAGCATCCTCAACAGCTGTGGGTGCGGTCTCACCTGTTCAGACCACACCTGTGAAACAGCCTGCGTTGTCATGCCCCTCACAGGACAGGAGCCTCCGGAAAGGCTTTGTCCTTTGTAGCTCGTTTCTATGAAGACCATGCTCTGGTCCCCAGCTGTTTCATGCCCCCCCCTGAGAGTCCCCTTTAATGGTACTGTCAGCGCCCCAGGCCTTCCTATACACGTGCCCCACCAGGAATTTCCCACTGCAGAGACAAAAAGTGGGTCAATGTTAAAAATAAACACAAGCGAGTGCTCCCCACCCCAGGACATGCAGAGCACGCTTAGGTGTGGTTCTGGTGACAGGCGGGTCGTGGTACAATGAAAATCCAATTCAAACTGGTGTTTTATTTATTTATTTATTTATTATTGATTTTAGAGAGAGGAGAGAGAAAGAGGGGTGGGGAAAAGCGGGAAGCATCCACTCACAGTAGTTGCTTCTCATATGTGTCTTGATCGGGCAAGCCTGGGGTTTTGAACCAGCGACCTCAGCATTCCAGGTCAATGTTTTATCCACTGCACCACCACAGGTCAGGCTCTTTTCTTTTCTTTTTCTTTTTTTAAAGGGCGGATTATCCGCCCATGTGTGACACTGGAGCGTGAGGCTTCTTGCCTACATCCTGAGGCTCAAATAATTTAAATGAACCTCTTTTTATTGTTTTCATTGCTAAAGGAACTCATCTTCATGCAGAAGAATGAAAAGAGCACAGCAGCACAGGCAAGTGTAGGGAATGAAATAAAAACTCACCAGTCATCTCAATATTCTCAGGACATCGGGGTTAACGTTTGGCTGCAATAACGTTCAGTCTTTTGTTCTCTGCAAGAATGTGTTTTACAGCCATGGTGGCCAGAGTTCAAAGTCCCACCCCTGGGTATGCGTGCCCCAGATGAGGTCTTCTACTTGAGCGTGCTGGGGACCTGTCAATAAGGGATATGGAGAGAAATCTTGCAGGTGGATTCAAGGTCCCCAATCAGCTGGCCCTGAGCTATTCTGAAGGGAGAAGGTCCTCGTTGAGCCTGACCCGGTGAGCCCTTCAGGAAGAGACTGACGCCTTCCTGTTCTGGGAGCCCTAACCGTCAGGAAGACTTTCCCCTGCTGGCCTGAGGAGGAAAGTTCCCTTTGATCTGAGAGGAGAAACTCTGTCGACAGCCACAGGAGACAGGGAGAGGACCCCAGTCTCAGACGGCTCTCCAGCTCCTGCTGACCTCGCCGCAGCCTTGCACGGCCAGAGCTGAGGACCCAGCCAAGCTGCAGGTGGACGCCTGATCAGCGAGGAGGTAATCCGTGTGTGGTTTTCTTCCACCACCCCTGTGGTCATTTGTCACATGGCATACTCACTGAATACAGGGACAGGCAAATGAAAGGGGGTGTTTACATCACACCTTGGGACATTTTTGTCACATGGTGTCATGGAAGGCACTTGTTCCGTTGGGGGGGGGCTCAGCCGGTTAGTTAATTCCAGGGTCACCAATACGAATGCTCACAGGACTCCGGCAGCACAGTGAGTTCACGGGGAGATAAAGCAGGGAATGCTAGGGGCCCGGGGGCCGAAGAAGGCATGGCCGCTCTCAAGGAGGCAGCGACTACAGAGATAAGGCCAAGGGTCTTTTTCACTTTTTGGTGGTGGGGGGGAGGAATTTCATGTTGGGACACCATATTCCAGCTCTTCTCTTCTCTTCCCAGAGCAGCAGGCACTCTGGAACGTTATGTGGGAATATTTATATATTGACTATATATATATAAACACTGCCTGCTAATTCCGGTTTTCCCGGAGCACACTCAGAGACCCTCGCGGACCGACCAGCTCTCTGGGGTCCCGCACCAGTTTCCAGGCTGCAGGTTCTGCTGTGAGCGCGCTTGTGTTGCTGGACACACCTTGTCCCCGACATGTCGCCCTGAGAAACATGGCAGGAGCGAACTAACAGGTTGGAGCTGAGTCTTCGCGAGCGCTCCATGACCAACGCCACAGGGCGAGCATCCAGACGTGAGAAGACGCGCTCCTGTTCATGTGTATTTTTTTGAGGATTCTGAATGCATATTGCAAATATGACACCCCCACCCCCCACCCTCCCAAAGACAAGGAAACTTTCTCTGCATCCGTGCTAGTGTCTATCTCTTAGTCCCTATTTCAATTTTGCCTATAATCTTTTTTTTAACCTATATATTTTATTTTTTAGATTTTTAAAATTTTATTTATTGATTTTTAGATAGAGAGGAGTGAGAGAGAAAGAGAGAGAGAGAGAGAGAGAGAGAGAGAGAGAGAGAAGGGAGAGGAGCGGGAAGCATCAACTCCGATATGTGCCTTGACCAGGCAAGCCCAGGGTTTCGAACCGGCGACCTCAGCATTTCCAGGTCGACGCTTTATCCACTGCGCCACCACAGGTCAGGCCAACCTATATGTTTTAAATTACATTTGTGTGGTTGATATCACATCACTTGTAAATGTTAGGCACCAGCGAAGTTGAATGTCCTTCATCTATTTATTGCTCGTCTGCATTTCTTCATGAAGAATCATCTCTTCATGTTCCTTAGGTGTTTTTTTTTTGTCTTTTTTAATTTTTTTTATTATTTTTTTTATTTTTTATTGAGAGCTCTTGACAGATCAGAACATTAACAGAGTTTAAATTCTCTGCCCTATTCAAGACGTGCAAAGTTTTATCTTGGCATAGATGAATGGTTCGCCATTTGGGCACAATATGCCTTAGAATGATTTTATCCTCATGGAAATACTCCAAGGTTTGAAACGTGAAGCTGGGAGTCTCCAGGGCTCTATGCGAGGACTGGACCATCTGTCCACGATCAGGTCCCCTCTCAGGTACATGCACGGGTCTTGCCATTGGAACAAAGTAATAAGTTAATCATATTTCAATGACAAGAGAAAACAAGAGGGCCCTGGCTGGTGGGTAGAGCATCACCCCGGTGCACTGAGGTCATGGGTTCGATCCCTGGTCAGGGCATATACGAGGGGCAGTCAGTGAGTACATAACTAATTGGAACAACTAAATGGAACAATGAGTTGATGCTCCTCTCTCTCTCTCTCTCTCTCTCTCTCTCTCTCTTTCATATCAATGGAGAAATTTAAAAAAGGGGGGAGAGAAAACAAGAGAGAGCAGAAGGATAAATGAAAGCAAAGAATCAGGAGAAAGTAGGGTGAGCTTAGGGTTTGAAAAGATGTCAAGAACACAAGTCCTGTTCTAAGGACGAGGAAAGCCAGGTCAGCTACAACATCATAAACGTTCTTGGGCCCATCGAAGAGCTGAAGTTCAAAGTCACCAAGGAAGCCAGAATGTGGGGTAGATGGACGGACGGCTGCCTGCCCCACAGGTGGGTGAGAAGAGAGCTAAAATTTGAATACCTCTGACGACCACAGGTGAGCTGGCTGGTGAGTCTGGAACAGCTGGGGCCCTAGACGCAGGGGCGCACATGTATGGGCAGTCTCCCTTAGCAGATTGCTGATGGGCGCTCAGGAGACATGTCGGGAGTGGGGAAGATCCCACCTGAGAGACCCTGCGCGGCTTAGGCACGCAGGTGGGGGTCGGTGGCTTCTGAGGGCGGCACACAGAGCTCCCCCTGCTTCCCAGGTTTTTTCTCCTCCTAATTGAAAGTGTCACGTTGCCGGCAGAGAGGATGTGAACCTTCCAGTCCCTGAGACGCAGGCAAAGACCATTGCGTTTGGAGGAGAAGCTAAACCTTCCTACCTTTTTCCTTTTTTTTTTTTTTTAACTTTTTAATTCTGTTTTTATTTTTTGTATTTTTTTTTCCTGAAGTTGGAAAAAGGGAGGCAGTCAGACAGACTCCCGCATGCGCCCTACCGGGATCCACCCGGCACGCCCACCAGGGGGTGATGCTCTGCCCATCCGGGGCGTCGCTCTGTTGCAACCAGAGCCATTCTAGCGCCTGAGGTGGTGGCCATAGAGCCATCCCCAGCGTCCGGGCCAACTTTGCTCCAATGGAGCCTTGGCTACAGGAGAGGAGGAGAGAGACAGAGAGGAAGGAGAGGGGGAGGGGTGGAGAAGCAGATGGGCGCCCCTCCTGTGTGCCCTGGCCGGGAATCGAACCTGGGACTCCTGAACGCCAGGCCAATGCTCTACCACTGAGCCAACCGGCCAGGGCCCTTCCTACCTTTTTGAGAGAGAGAGAGAGAAGAGGGGAGAATGTCTTCTGACTCCTAGGACACAGGCTGAGACCTAATGCTACTGGGAGACGCACAAAACATCTTCCGGGAGGGACAGGAAACCATGTGGGTGGGACATGCCATGATGTGAGACAGAGTTTGGTGCCATCACAGGACAAAGGGACTTTGAGAACCTATGTCTGAACCCAGGGCCACAGGCTCACCCCTTCCCTATGACAACAAGTCAACAACAAAGTAACAACATGTCTACAGATGAAAAACAAAGACAGGTTCATACAGTGGAATGCTACTCAGCAATAGCAAGAAACAAACTAACTGCCAATGTTGCAACACCCCCAAACCCCAGTATCATTACGATGAGGACCAACGCCATCCACATAAGCAGATCAGGGCAGCCTAGAGCCAGAGGCAGGTGGAGGGGATGGGGGAACCTTTGGGGAGACAGATGGTGCAAGTGTTCTGATCTTAACTGTGGGAGCGGCCTCCTGGGTTCAAGTATTTGAACAATGGGGCCATTGGACCGGGCCATTGTCAGCCCAGAAAGCCCCTTCGGGGAAAGGGGCAGCATCTCAGGAAACCAGCCGAGACAGGTGTGGGTGGCGGTTGCAGTGGGGCTTTGCCCTTCTAACACCATGACTGTGGTGGCCTTACCATGTGTGAAGAGGACCCATCCCAGAGGAAGAACACCCCTTCCAGGGCCACCTAGAACCTGGGATCCTTTTCTGTCTCCCAGGTCTTTGAATTTCCGGGCATTTATCTTGATAAGTGTGTTCAACAACCAATGACAGGACCCAAGGAGCACCCACCCAGGCTGTTGATTATATATCAGTAAATATCTAGTCATCTCTGGGGCCTGGCTATTGACTTCTTTATGGATGGGTTGATAGAAACACACACACACACACACACGCATGCACAACGCATGCACACACACATATCACATGCAGGTTATGTAAATTTGTTTAACAAAATGGAAAGAATGCAGCTGCAAATGCAGAGGGAAGAGCCTCTGTGGACTAAAAACTGACTCAAGGAAACAGACATAAATTTTAGACAGTCCCCCTCGGCCCACAAATAAGGCCCACCATGGTGGACAGAGGTGAGAGAGAGACAATTCTTCACCCTGAAGCAGCTGTCCGGGCCGGCAGGAAATATCACCTCTGGCCGGCATCCGTCTGGAGAAACTGAAGGGACTCAGTACAGGAGTCTGGGGAAAGTGAGAAAGATGGCCTCCGCAAGCCGGCTGACCATCCCATGGACCTGATGCCCAGGTTTTGATAAAACAGAAGGGGAACGGGGTGGACACACTCAGCGAGGTGGACCCAGAAGTCTCCCGCCGCCCCGCTGCTGACAGCCACCAGCCAACGTGACCTCCTAGGGGCCTCACGCCTCCTGTAAGCTGGGTTTTCCAATGCAGGGCGCCATGCTCGGAGCTGAGCAGGGACCAAGCCCCACGAAGCAGGTGGGCTGCTCACAGATGAGCAGGTTTACGGTGACCCCACAGGAGGACCATGAACCCGGACACGCCCTGGCAGCCCCCCATGATGGACGTTTGGGAGCTCAACCCAAGAGAGATGGGCGGTTCCCCTTCTCCATAATGGTGCCTCTTATTTTATAGACGCACAGAATGCAGACTTTTTTTTTTTTTAAGGGTCCTAAAGCCAAAAAGGATTCTGTGTCGTAGCGTCACGCCCTGCCTTGTCACGTGGGGGTGGCAGATTTATTTATCGGCGACCCCATAAACACCGAGGATGGCCGAGCGAGATGTCAATGGGGGCCCTGAACCGAGGCCGTGTGCCTGCTAACCTCACTTCCTCAACTTTTTCCAGTGAGGAGATCTCTTTTCTCGGCGTGGAGAAATTACACGAATTTTTGAAATGAGCTATATGTGAGACCACGTTGAGGTAAATAGAATCTAATAAACATCAGTGTGCGTGTGAAATTGTGTCATCTGTACCACACAGACTTGGTATATACATAGTTGCGCTGCACGTGCACTGTTACATCGGATACACATTACACGTCTAATAGATACTTTGCAAGTCAATGCAAAGCTAGCACCATACAGCACTTTATTTGTAGGACTACAACCTGAAACATGGTGTCCTTACATGATTCTCTATACTTGAGCATATGTACTGGGCCAGAGTAATGTAAAATGAACACATCACGTAGCACAGACATCTGTAGTGTATTCGCGATGTATGTACGTCATAAAACAACAAGGGATTCCACAAGTTAGTTTCCTTGCTGCCCTGGTGACCTGTCCCTGTTCTTCCTGCCAGGTGGATGCCGCCTGCTTCATTATTATTGTCACTTGTTTCCTGCAGAGCTCTGGAAGGGGGAGGTCTGGGTCGTTAGTAACCTGCCTGTCCCATTTTTCTATCCTTAGAAAAGCAACCTCCCCCAACTGCTTTGCAGCCCAATTTTAATTCAAATGCAAACTACTCCCTTAGGGCTAATAGTGGAACAGGAGCCTCAGGCAGGCTGGTGACAGCACTGGTGTTTTTCATCTGCTTAGAACGTTGTTTCCCTGCTCCCCCCAGACCCTCGTGCACCTCACGTCCTGCCAGCATTTCACCTTTGTCTCCCTGGGTCCTATCCCCCGGGACATCCATTTGTCACATAGAATTCCTCACCTTTCATTGGCGGCTTGTTAATTTAAATGTCTGAGAGCAGTAAGATTCAAACCAAGGCAAGACATTTATAGACAAACTGGTACCTACATAAAGAGATTTGCTGTAAGGAACTGGCTGATGCGGCTGTGGAGGCGGGCCAGCCTCACGATTGGCAGGATGGAGATTGGAAGCTGGAGACCCGGGAGAAATGATGGGTTGGTTCTAGTTTGAGTGCCAAGACCTGCACCAGGAGAGGGGAGCTGCATTTCCAATCTACAGACTGCAAGACCAAGTTGCACATCAAGTCTGGAAGCAGAAAAAAACAAACAAAAAACCGATATCCCACTCAAAAGTCATCAGCCAGAAGAATTCTCTCTTACGTCAGGAGAGGCAGCCTTCTTGTTTGAGTCAGACCTTCAACTGATAGGATGAGGAGGCCCATTCACATTAGGGAGGACAATCTGCTTTGCTTATATAAATGCGAATCTCACCTGAAAAACCTTCTCACGGACACACCTGGAATAATGTTTGACTAAATACCTGGGAACCCTGTGGCCCAGTCAGGTTTACACATAAAAATTTACTATCACAACGTCCTAATTCCCAGAAACTATGAGTATGGTACCTTCTATGGCAAGAGAAATTTTGCTAGTCCTCAGATGGGAGATTATCTGGGTTGGCCCAATGTAATCACAAGGGTCAGAGTCAGAGAAGACAGAAGATGCAATACTGCTGGCTCAGGAGGAAGGGACGGGACCACAGCCTAGAAGTGTGGGTGGTGTCCAGACTCTAGGAAAAGTATTCTAGGACATTATCTCCTGTTAGAGCCTACAGAACACAGACCTGTTGACAACGTCACTTTGGATTTTGGACCCCAGACCGTGAGGTTATGACCCTGGGGTTGTTTTAAGCCACTAAGTCGGTGACAATTGGAGCACAGCAGCTGCAGGAGACGACACAGTCCCCAAAATTCACAGCAGGTGACAGGAGTGACTGTCATGTCCCCACCTTCAGAACTTCATTTACAAAACCTTTTGGGACACTGGTCTGCCCTGACTTGGCCGACACGTTGTTTACGATGACTTTCTTTGGGAACCATGTCATGGGACCAACCAGTAGATAAGTTTACCTTTTTAACTAAGGTATTCCTGGTGACATTCATAACTGAGCTCCCTTGGGGTGGGATCCAAACCAAAGCCTCCCTGTACTGAACCCCTCTCCTTATGGTAAGTAAACTCACGTCACATGGTTCAGCTGAGGTCGGCGGAGGGGGATTATCACAGAAGTGAAACACCTGGGCTGTGTTTAGTGGTGTGGTCTTGGATAAGCGACCAGTGTCCTCATCTCTAAAATGAAGATAATCACACACAGTTCACAGACTACCTGCGGATTACCTGGGCCAATTCACACAACGTGTTTAAATAGGGCTCAGCTCACTGTAGGTGCTAGTGCTCAACGGACGTCTGCTCTTGTTAAAAGCTCTGTGTGTGGAATAAAAAATAACCTTTTTTGGCAAGAATGGGAGGCCTGACCTTCTCCTGATGTTGTTTGTTAAGACCTCACGAATCCAGAATTGTTTGAGTTCCAAAGCAGGACACCCAGCAGTCATGGCAAATAAACAGTGATCCGCTGGACCACTTCATTCCGATGGGAATTGTGGGATTGGAGAGAGACACTCTCATTTTCTAAAAATCAACTTACGGGGGCATATGATTTTCAAAAGAGTTTTTAGAAGAGTGTTAACCATTCTTCTTGGCTATTGGCTTTGTAATGACGATGTCGTGATAATGATGATGATGAAAATAATAATAGCGTTGTGTTTAAGAGCTGTAAAATTTCCTCATTTGTGATATAAGTGACTTCCTTTGTCACTGTAGATAAAAACTGGGCTGGGGACCTGGACAGTTGCATTTGAAATTCGGCCCTTTTACCTCCCACTGAGCGGTCACAGGCCAGACCCTTCAACTCCACAGACCTCAGCTTCCTTATCTGTAATTTGGGAACATGAACATTACACGTCCCACAGGGTGGCCGGGGGCATTAGAGGGCACCCCTTCACCCAGAGCCCCACATGTGGTCAGAGCCTCACAGGGATGAGGCGTGTTCTCATTTACCATGATCCTCAGAGCCTTCCAAAAATTAAAAAAAAAAAAAAAGGAGTACCATCAGCTTCCCCCTCTCACCATGGTGGACGGGTCCCTGCGTGATAAGCGCCCACACACTGCCCTCCCCACTGACCTCTTCAGAGTATTTTTATCACCCTGTTCGGGAGCGCCCCTGATGAAGCCGTTGCTGAGGAGGAGCGGAACCAGGACCCGGCCCACCCTGCTGGCTGACATAATTTCATAACCTGATTCTTCAAAAACAACAACACAAAGAGACCTTTGAGACAGACGGCAGGAAGTCCAGAGCACTCTGATCACATGGCCAGTATCTGTACATGTTCCACCCCGATGGGCACCGACCTGGAGGAACACTTCTGTTCAGAAGGAGAGTCTGAAAGAGTACGCGGGAGCGTGTGTGGTGACACTTTGAACTCTGAAAGAAGGTGCTCAGGCAGTGGAGGCTTGTTCTGACCACAGTCTCTCCATTCATTTGAAAACCTCTGTGGGGAAGAGGACAGGGCTCCCGGCCCCCAGAGCCATGAGACAGAAACGCCCCGTCCTGCGTCCTGCAGAAGCTGCCCTCCCTGCCCGCCCCCCGCCACCTATGCACTTGATTGCAGCAGCCAAACTAGGTCAGCTGCTTCGGACAGTGTCCCTAGAAGGGACCGAGAGGGACCAGAGTGAGTAGATGACTCCAGAGGCACAGGGACAGGGACAATGTCCCCACAGAGGGAGCCAAGCACTTGGGAGTGCGGCCTTGAGCCCCGGCACCTGTCAAAACAGTCATTGCAACCTGAAATAACAGTGGTGATTTATTGGTTTGTCTCGGTCACTAGCTGCCCCGGGGTTTAGAGAAGAGCATGCCGCAGGCCGGCTGACCTGCCAGGTTTGGGGAATGAACACGGCGATGAGGCGAAACGCCCTGTCCCCCGCCCTGTCCCAACCTCACACGAGGAGACTATGCCTTGTGCACCAATGTCACTGGGCTGCTTTCAGCCCAGAAGAACCCTCTCTGTCATCACTTGTCACCATCCACACAGCCGCCCTCACCCCCAGAGCCGGTTTGTCTCTGTAACTGCCCAGCGCCTGGCGGTCCCCTGTCTTGGCGTCCGTCTGTGGAACCGAATCCGTAAGCGCGAGTCCTGGCCCTATCTCTTTATAACCCTTCCACGGGAACCTGAAACTTGGGGATACCACGGACAGGGATGTGACTGTCCCCCCAGGGAGTATACACACCTCAGAGGGCCTAATTACGTGCCCAGGTGTGACACCATGAGGCTGCTCTGTGGGTAGGGCCGCATGCCCACGGTGTGCTGAGGCCTTGGAGGCTGAGTGTCCCTGTGGCCAGGTGTGGGCGTGGTCAGCTGTGGGTGTGGCCAGGTGTGGACCAGGCTTAGGTACCTGCTGTCTGTATGGACATTTCATGCACAAAATAGTCACTGTTCATAGTTGTGCTGATGGATGATGTGTAAGCCAAGACTGTTCTGGACAAACGCCTCAGTCATTATGCTGGGTGACCAGGGGCCCCTGTGGGGAGAATCCAGGGAGGGTCAAAGCTGGTGGGTTCAGGAGACACAGGGGAGGCCAAATGGGCACGTTCAGGACTCCGTTCTCCCCCCTCCCCCCATCTGAGCACATCATGTCTCATGAACAAATTCAGCAGCTTCCAGAGACTTCTGCCCGTTTCAATGCTCCCCTCCGTCTGTGTGCAGAGACCGGCGTGCAGCCTTCCGCGTTTGTGCTCACACGGTCCCGGCAGCTCCTATGACACTCTCTGGTGAACGCGTCCCTCTGTATGTGCCTGTGTGGGCACGCTGTCACCTGCACTGGCAGCTCGGATGCTACCCACAGAACCTGGCAGACCCGTGACAGTCCCGGCATCGGGGCCGTGGTGAATGTGTCTGCGCTGCAGAACCGAGCTCTGTGCGCGCCCGCTGCCGTGTGGGCACTTGGGAGTGGACATGGAGAGCCAACAAAACCACCTAACAGCCAGTTCCCTTGTGGGAACACCCCGGGGCATCGAATGTTCCCCAAACCAGGCAGTCTGGCTGGCGGAGGGGGCTATGGGGCGTAGGGGTCCACTTGGAGTGTGCTGAAGGACTACTGAATTTGGGCAAAAAACCCACTCTTGATGGCCAGGTGAGCATCGGTGGACGCAGCACGTGTTGGAACCTGACTTAAAAACAGTCCATGTTAAGCAGAGTAGCCTGGTTTTTAGTTGACATTCGGGAGGCTACATCTGTCCCATTCTGTGACTATCAACAGTTTGGCCATGTGAAATTGCTCAGATCTGACCGTTTTGGCACATAAAACTACACTGTCACCAGGGCAAGCCGCATTGGGGGACATTATATTTAATAGATCTCTGGGGATGGAAGCGGCAATTAGTATAAATTCTAGGTCATTTTCATACAGTGGCTCCTCTCGGTTGAAATGAGAGTAAATGAAAGTTAAAGTAAGTTGGGAGTCATGCTCTAATTTAGTAGAATTCAAATTCCTTTGTGAGTCAAAACAACTAAGCCTCCCCGGTGGAAGGGAGGGTGGCATCTCTCATGGAGTCTCTCTTCTACTTCTCAAGCCGTCACTGGGTTTTCCGAGAGACTAAAACATGGTGAAAAGTTCTCGCTAACTCAGGCAAACTCTTCCGTGCACCCCTCCCAGACTTCTGTCCTTGTAGAGGCCTGCCTGTGGGCCAGCACTGTCCTATCTCACTGACCCCTTTGCTCCCTACGGGTAACCACCCTCCTGGTGTGACCATCCAGCAGGCGTCCCAACACCATAATGACAGACTTTTCCTTTGTTTAAAATAAGCGTGGAGAATACACTCCTTCTCTGTCTAGTACCAGGTTCTCATGTCAGATAAAACCACCTGGAAGCACCGCCCTCCATGGATGCGAAGTCACACACACACACACACACACACACACACACACACACACACACACACACAGGCTGGGCGTGGCGTTGCCATGGGGAATGCTGGTAGAAGTCATCGAAAATGAGGAACAGGAAGTGATCATCCAGGCCAGGTGTCATCGTGGGAACCAATGCGCAGAGAGCGCAGGTGAGTGGTCCCAATCAGAGGTCAGTGGCAGCAAGCATCCGGGAGGACCCCATGCTGCCCTGGGTGGGAAACCACGTCACCACGGCTCCCAACAGCCCACCTGTAATGATGGAGCCCGTTAGGGACACACTGTGCGGGGGAAAAAATTACTAACCATTCTTCCTGAAAATATAAGGAAAACTGCAGGCACCTGCCTACGGCATTGGGGTAGCAGGGTGGCTTCAGGATGGGAGGCCCCCCATCCCTGGGTCTCCATCTGAATGGGAGTCCAAGATGTCCCTTCCCTCCTGCTCTGACGTGGACGCATTGCACGCTCCACCAAAGTGCATTAGCTCCAGGGCTCGGCTCAGCGTCGTTTGGCTGTGACGCATCGTAATGGCTGAGGGACTGGTATTACTGTTGGATGTGATGCCTCTAATGCTGTAGGAGGTGTGTCCCGCCCAAGTTCATAGCCAAGCGGGGAAGGGGCCGGAAACACAGCTGTCCCGTCCTGTGACGGTGCCGTGGTGTGTCCATGCATCATCTGGAAGGCACCGGCACCTTCTAACAGCGTACTCGTGCTGATGACGCCTGACTCTTCGTGTTGATGCTGTGTGAGCCTCTAAAGGGGGCCAGCCCGTGCGCCTGTGGCGGCTGCGGTTATCTCACATTACCACGGAAAGCTGAATGGCTACGTCAGTCCCAAGAGGTAGAATGTGATGGAGTCAGGACTCGAACCCGGAACACCGGGCTTCAGCATCCACATTCTTAACTGCTCTGCTGTGTGGAGGCACCTGGCGTCTTCTCAGCTGCTGTCTGGATGAATCAGCACCTCTCCAGGAGTGTCCCCTACGCATGCTCATGAGTGCGCGTATGTGCGTGCGCACACACGCACACACAAAAGGACATTTTTTTCTCTGTGTCTTTCAGCTCCCTGGCTGCTGTCTTCAGAAATTTCCCTTCGATTTTCTCATCAGGATGTCATTAACACCACTCATTGGAACCCTGTCTCCTCCTCCGTAGAGAGCCTAATTGCAGCCGTTTACTTGTTTATGGAAAAGTCCCGGATGGACTTTATCAGCACTTCCCCTCGTGTAATGCCCAGAATAAAAATGCATAGTTCATCCAACCAGAGTGCAGAGGTGCAGAGGACGGCCGTGTGAGAGTCAGAGTGAGGGGCAGGACAGAGAGGACATGAGTGCAGCTCATCGGGCGAATACACACGTGTGTTCCTTGTCGTAGAGAAGGCACTGGGCACAAGCTTCACTGCAGTCTGAGCCCTGGGTCACCCCCCCCCCCCCCGCTTGCATACCCACGGCTGTGAGGCGTGGATGCTGTGTCATCCTCACGGTAAGCAGAACAGCCTCTAGGATGCCCATGTCCTTAGCCCTACAGCTTGTGACTGTGTGACCTTCAATGGCATGAGGGACATGGGAGGTGTGACTCAGCTCAGGATGTTTTTTTTTTTTTTTTTTTAGTGAGAGGAGAGGAGGCAGAGAGACTACTACATGTGCCCCGACCAGTATCCACCTGGCATGCCCACTAGGGGGCGATGCTCTGCCCATCTGGGGCATTGCTCTATTGCTCAGTAACCAAGCTCTTCTTAGTGCCTGAGGTGAAGACCATGAAGCCGTCCTCAGCAGCTGGGGCCAAGTTGCTCCAATGGAGCCTTGGCTGCAAGAGGAGAAGAGAGAGAGAGAGAGAAACGAGGGGGAAGGGTAGAGAAGCAGATGGGTGCTTCTCCTGTGTGTCCTGACTGGGAATCAAACCTGGAACTTCCACACGTGGGGCCGATGCTCTACCACTGAGCCAGCCGGCCAGGGCCTCAGAATCTTGAATGGGGCAGTGATTTGGCTCAGCCCGGTAGCCCAGCGTCATCACAGGGGATGGTAGCCTAGAAAGAGGGGGTAGGTTGGAATCAGAAGGGACGTGAGGACGCAGCAGAGGCTGCAGTGATGCCCCCATGAGCCCAGGACGTGGGTACCTCTGGGAGCTGGAATAGGGAACGGGAAACTCTCTGGTGGCCAGGATAGGATAAGACCTCTCCCACTAACTGTGTCAACGCCTAGGACAGAGCATGGACCGTAATTGGCATCGTAACATGCATGCTGGGTGTGTAAATAAATGAGTGGATGAGTGTAGATCCCGGCTCCAATGTTTGAAGCGCTGTGACCATCGACCCAGTAACTAGCAAACATGGCCTCACTGTGGTCAGTGTGCAGGGCACAGTCACCTGACATTTATCTGGGCGCTGGGGCTTCTCGCATGGAGCCGGGGGGTCGCCAATGTCCCCTCCATTCCAGGCAGTGCTGGTGCTGTCGCCTTCGCCCACAAGGAAGACAGCAGAAGTCTCTCTAACCTCGTAGAGCTGCTTTCTGTTCCTCCACAGTCATTTCTAAGGAGGGACTGGCAGGGTGACGTCCTGAGGCCGTGCAGCAGTGGAAATGCAGAGACTTAACCTCTGGAACACAGACAAGTCCGAGTGCAACTCCAGCCTTTGCATGGCTTCGGCTGGCTCTGCAATGCTGCTCGAGATAGTTCCGGAAGCCTTCCTCATGGCTAACATCTCCACGCTTGCCATCAGCCTGTCACCGATTTCTGTCTTTGCTTATGTCCATAGGCAAGTTGGAGGGTTGGGTGACCAACATGACAATTTGCACGCACCATGCACGCACACACACATGCAAACACATGCACACACGCAAACACGTACACATACATGCATATACTCACACACAAAACACACATGCACACACATGCATGCACACACATACATGCACATACACACATGCATGCACACATATGCACACCCCTCCTTCCATCTCTGGCCATTTCGAGTAATAGTTCCCATTGTCCCCCTTGGCTGTAAGCCACATTAAATCAAGGTGGAACAGTTTGGGGATGGGGACATATCTGATTAAATACAGCCCTGGCAAGACCCACAGCGAGGCCCATAAACTCTGGCACTCGAGCAAAGACCCTGGCGAGTGACAGAAAATGCTAAGTTGTCCTAAGTGTCAGAGCTCGAGCACCACACCACCAGGTGCTGTTTGGAAGAGGGCCCTGTGCTCACTGACAGGTTCATTCGGCGCACCCAGGGTGACAGCTGTTAATGTGTGTATTAATCAGTGTACTAAAGAGTGCACTAATTAGTGTGCTAGCATCTTTCCTGGGCGGGCGAGGCCCCAGCTGGTCACAGCCTGGCCGCTTGCAGAGGAGTCGGGTCATGCTGGTGCCCAGCCGTCTGTGCTAGAAAGTTCTGTGCAGGTTACTCACGTGTGAAAGCCTACTGCCTCCTGACTTTAGAGGAGGTGACGGCTCTGTGCTAGAAAGTTCTGTGCAGGTTACTCATGTGTGAAAGCCTACTGCCTCCTGACTTTAGAGGAGGTGACGGCTCTGTGCTAGAAAGTTCTGTGCAGGTTACTCACGTGTGAAAGCCTACTGCCTCCTGACTTTAGAGGAGGTGACGGCTCTGTGCTAGAAAGTTCTGTGCAGGTTACTCACGTGTGAAAGCCTACTGCCTCCTGACTTTAGAGGAGGTGACGGCTCTTCCCAAGAGTAGAGTCTTGGTTTCCTTGTGTCTCAGCTTAGGCCTCCCAGTTCTCACACCGGGGACAGCACAGCAGGGACAGCAGGCAGGGGTCCTGCAGAGGTCAACATTGTCTGCTTCTTGCAGATGGCCTCCAAGGCGTGGGGCGCTGGACTCCCCCGAGTTGATGCCCGGGTGCACCCATCTCCTCACAACGGTGGAGCAGACTGTGGGGTTCCACCTGCACATTGTGTGGGAGGCTGGCCATTGATGTTTTCAGCACAGCTGCCGCCTTGGTGAGGGACGGTGTGAGAAGGCCTGTGATGACCTTCCCACTAGTTCCAGCTCCAGGGTCCACAAAGTGACACAGTCCGGAGCTCCGTAAGGACCACCTTCTTCCAGCAAAGCCTCCTGAAGGAGCCCGCCTTCTGGGTGATGGCTGTGATGTCCGGCTCCTGCTGATTCAAACGGCTGCGTCATGGAACTCAACCGTGGGACCACACATGGTTTTGATAAAGGTCCTGCTTTCTTGTCGAGCTCACATCCTTTTCCGTGTCCCCCATCCTGTGTACGCACTAGTGATTTTTCTGGAAATACCGTCTTCAGGAGGTTGGCAAGGGTGAGGCTTTCAAGAGCTGAGGATGTCGTTTATGATACAGGACAGAGTTGGCGCAGACCTGGCTGAGGACTCAAGAATGCCTGAGTCATGTCTCTTCCACACGCACGCAGATGTGGCTGGGTGGCATGTGTGTGAGATCCGGTGGGGAGTCCCCTACAACATGATGCTCCTTCCAACACCCCGAGACTCGTCGCGGTTCCGGCAGCGCGATTACCTTGAGGAAGGCGAGAAGAAGTCGTGCTGTGTCATTTCTGTGCAGCTCGGTCCTTGGGTGACCTTGAACTTCCGCACCCAGCCTTCCTTGTAGGTTAAAACCGCTGCTGTTTTTAGAGTATTTTTGGCTAGAAAGAAAAGAACACAGGTTCCTCCATCATCTCTCCAATTTCTAGCTGGGGAATGAACGCCTTGGAGACAAACTAACAGGGACCAGCTCTGTGGTTTGTGCTGGGGACGCAGAAGGCCGGGTCTGACTGTCCCCTCCTTGGGGGCTCCATTCCGAGTCACGTCTCATTGGTCTCTGGACGGGCGAGTGGCCGCCCTCACGGTGCTCTGCTGTGTGGACTGTTTCTGACTGCTGTGCCCGGGTCAGAGCTGTCACAGGTCAGCACGTGTCCCTCCTGTTTGCATGTCGGTCGTGATGTCCAACGACACCCGGGACCGTGTGACCCTGCCCGGGAGATCCTGCCGGTGAAGACGATTCCCACGTCCCCGGCTGCTCCGCCCTTTCCGGCAGCTGCGGCCTCACGTTCACCCGCATTAAGATGGAAGCGGGCTCCCCGTCTCCCAGGTGCTTTCCTTCTCTGCTGGGGCGGGAACAAGGCCCGTCACTCAGAACGTGCCGAGCCGCGTCCTGTCTGTGGAGCGGGTCGGCCTCTGTCCGGCAGGCCACCAGGCTCCCTCGGAAGCAGCGGCCCAGGGCCGTGTATGGGCCATGAGCCTCAGGAGGGGCTCTGCTCCGTTTCAGGGGAGCGGAGTGGAAGGAACGGTGGACACGCTGACCCACGGGAGTAAGACTGCCAGTCGCACAGGCCGCACGCGGGGATTTCCAAATGGGCTTACCCACGCGAGAACACCTGAATGCTCACCAGGGGTGTGATGACATACCCGATTGTGCGCCATGTTGCGCAGGATGCGGTATTGTGATTTTGCTAAAAAATGGTTGTCATCGTTCAGAGAAAGGTGCTGACATCCAAACAGATTGCAGGCAGAGAGGGAATTTCCAGAGGTCGCAGGAAGAATGTATGAACACGGGTGATTGGTGAGGTTTCACGGCTCTGAGGAGGCTTACGCCTGCCTGACCGCATGGCTGTTTGGAAACCAACGTGACGTTCCAGCCCCGGGACCGCACAGCCGGTGGCCACAAAGGTGGTCCTCACCCTTTGACCTTCTGCCTCTGGGGCACCTTTGCCCGTGGTTTTTGTGTCTGGGTACACGGTGATGAGTCCTTTCAGGGCCGGTTCTAACTTCTGCGTGCAGCAGAGCCTTGCAAATGCCTTTGGCCATGGAGCGGACCCCTGACTGTAAAGTCCTCTGAACGGGATAATTGCAGAGACTAACGGCTGGGCGCTGTGCCACCATAATTGTAAATAGCACTGACAGCGTAATTTGCCCTCATTAATGGCTTCATTCCCGTCCCCTTCATTAGCAAGCTCTGTGCACGGAGATGCCGGGGTGAGGGGGTGAGGATGGGCGAGAGGTGGGCCCTGGGACAGCAGTGCCCAGGGAGACTTCCAACCTGTCTGTACAGGGAGAGGCATCATGGGACAGGGTGCAAATCTTATTTTAACACATGCATTTTGCCTGCTTGGCTCACAAGGCATTCTTACAGTAAATAAATGATGAATAAACTCCACCTCCAATATAATAATAATAACAGTAACAACACAAAAAGGGGGGGTGGAGGAGGCGGAGGGGAAACGTAAAATCAAGAACTGTTTCCCTTGAGGACACGTTCGTGGGTCAATTTCAATGTCATTCCAATCACCCAGAATCCTCCACAATGCCACTTACTCTACTGTTTTAGATCTTGGGTCCCATGGGGTGCTCGTCTTTCTAAAGATGTTATTTTTGCTCTTTGTGTGACATCAACAGCCCTAGCCTACTCCTGTGGGATCATGACATGGGAACGTCCCTTCCCTCGGAAGTGTTGGGAGGAGACTGCCCCCACCCTCTCCCATCCCCGCGGGTCCTCTTGCCACAGGAGTCGGTTGAAGACCAGGTTCCACCGTTCTGCCGCACCTTGGTGAGATAAATCTCTCACTCTGTGTCGAGCCGTGAGGGGCCCCAGGGAGTGGAAAGGCCCCTGCTCCCAGCGGCCTAGGTGGGGGCAGTGTCTATCCCTCCTGGCTCAGCAGCCACAGCCCATGCAACACGTTTGTACCATGTGGTCCAAGAGAGTACAGAACCTTCCTTCTACTCAGCCACTCAGCCAGATCACAGGTCAGACCAGGAGGCATGTTTCTGTGTTGCTTTTGCGTTGGCCAGCCTGGGGGAACACGGTGATTATTACTTCTTGAGAGAAAGGAACAGCCCTATTTCAGAACAAACCCTAGAGTCTCTCAGGCTGAGGTTCGCCGCTCTGGAGAGGAGCAGACCTCTGGGTCAACCTGCTTTCCACCGCTGTGCCCAGGTACTGAGCTACCACGTTAATTTTGGGTGTTTCTGCCTGTGACCGTGGGATGATAGTTCCCACCCCAGTGCTCATGTGCAGCTGCACAAACTGCATACGTAATCACAAGAGTGATCCTTTAGTTTCGCTAATACATCCTCCCCAACACACACACACACACACACACACACACACACACACACACACACGCACACACTCTGACACCCAATCTTCCTCTTCCATGCACATGCCCCCTGCCTTCCGGACCCAACTCCGCCTTATCCCCATTCTTTTGTAAGAACCCATTCTTTTCTTTACTGCTTTCATTTATTGACAGATGCATCCTGAATAATAGAGAGCCAAGTTAAGCAAACAGCAGCAACAGAACACCCTGACATATTTGCAAAGAATGTTGCATCTGGCTCGGTGCCCCAGTGGCAAACTCGGCACTGGCTGGGACATGGTGAGCATGAAATGGTCTAGGTGCTAGACCCCCCCCCCCAAAAAAAAAAAAATCAAACAAGGGAGAGCTGTCCCAGATGAATCCTATCTTCTCCCCACCCCGCCCCCAGCTCCTGATCCTGTTCGAAACACAAACTGATTAAGGGCTTACACAGAGCAAGACAGACAGGAACACACTCGCTCAGAGAATCCGGGGGAACTGTCCTAATGTTATCAACTAATTGTTACCTCTCTGTGCAGTTCATTTCTCTTTTTTTTTCCACATAAAAGTGTGGCAGGAAAGAAATTCTTTAGGATATAAAATAATCAACTCCTCACTATTCAGAAAGGGGCATAAAAAAGTCACTGAGTGTGAGGGGAGTCCCCCTCCTGTCCAGCAAGCCCTCCAAGGGCCACATGGACTACAGTTAAGATGCTTCGATGTCCACAGATAACCTACACAACAGCGACAACAAAAACACTTAACTTCTATTACCCTTATTCTAATGTTCTCGTTTCTACAGCATTTGTTACCTAGTGTCATATCATCATTATCTCAGGAAAATAAAATGTCACTTCCCCCTTTTTTGGTGGAAATTTCCAACATACAGCAAAACAGGAGATGGAGAGATAAATGCATGAACTTCCAAGTACTCCTTACCTCATTTCGACAACTGTCACCATTCAGCACCAGTTCGGCCACTGATAAAGTTCACCATGGCCTCTTAGTGCCTTTTGATACCCAGTCAGTGTTTGGTCCCCCTTGGTGTCTCAGCCGTGGCCGGCAGACCAACCATCAGTATGGTTGCCACAGGTGTCTGCAAGGATCATACAGAGTCCTTCTCCTACTCACAAGGCATCAGGGAAACTCATTTAAAAGAAAATGGAATCTATTTGGCAAGCTTGACAAACAATAAATTGAGTAATACCGGATTCAGAGTAATCACCCAGGTGAGAATGTGCGCGTTTATAACATTGTGGAAGGGAGTTTGACAGGAGCAATTGAGATGCACGTATCTTTTATCTGGTCTCAAAATTCAAGGCCTGGGAGCAAAGCGGACGTGTGCCACATTGTGCTGGTTGTACAGCACGCACTTGGGCCACATCTGTAGGAGAACATATTACGTTGGCGTGTTGTTATTCTACTCTTTTCAGCGGACAGTGGGAAAATGTTCCAGTCTTACAAAGTCAGTGTTGTAGGAAAATTTATTGACACAAGACGAGAAAAAGTGACATTTCCTAAATTGCACATTGTGTTGTATGGGCTAGTGCTGGTCCTGCATTTGTGCACAAAGAAGAGTGCTCAGGAGGTGGTGGCATTATTTGAAATAGTGAAATGAAGGTGGTGGTGATGATGGTGATGATGATGGTGATGATGGTGAAGATGGTGATGGTGGTGATGGTGGTGATGGTGGTGATGGTGGTGATGATGATGGTGGTGATTCTGGAGATGATGATTGTGATTATGGTGGTGATGATGATGATGGTGGTGATGATGATGATGGTGGCAATTGTGGTGATGATTGTGGTAGTGATGGTGATGGTGGTGATGGTGATAATGATTGTGATGATGGTGCTGCTGCTGCTGCTGCTGATGGTGGTGATGATGATGATGATGGTGGTGATTGTGGAGATGATGATTGTGATGATGGTGGTGATGATGATGATGGTGATGGTGGTGATAATGATGGTGGTGATGATGATGATGATGGTGGTGATTGTGGAGATGATGATTGTGATGATGGTGGTGATGATGATGATGGTGATGGTGGTGATAATGATGGTGGTAGTGATGGTGGTGGCATTGAAAATGACATATAGCTTTTGATATGAATAGTACAATGTTTTAGATGTATTGGACTAAGTTTGAGGTCATGAGCACCATTTCTAAACATCTTTACCTGGATTGAAACATATATCCTGTTGTTTATTAACTGTGATCCTAAGACATGCTACTTAACTTCTCTTCAGTTTCCTCATCTGGTACCTGAAAGTCAACGAGTGCCTATCTCATGGGATTGCTGCAAGGATCAAATGAATTACTATGTAGAGAACTCAGACCATACCAAACAAGTTGGGACATTGTAAGGGGTTTATGCACTTGTATATTATTGTCATTATTATCATTTTCTCACATCAGTGACAAATAATTTAAAAATCTTAATATTTTCAGTCAACAGTATTCATTTTTAAATGTTCTCCTTTTAATAAGAAAAAGATAAATTCTTTTAAAAATATGAATTTGACTAATAGTAAGATGATTCTAGTGTGCCTTCTATGAATTTTGCTCTTTATGGATTCTCTAAGTTCTCTGTTTACATTTTAGTAACTGTTAAACAAATAGGAAGGTAAATTTTAGTTTTAAAATTTTTGCAAAAAAATGTTTGCATGGTCATAAACTTCTTCAGAAGACACTTGAACACCAATGGTGCTTACTAAAGGATAATAAAATAACATAGTCTTTATCAGAAATATTGTAAAACTGAAATAATTTTGAAAATAAAAATAATGAAAAAAATCCTAATATAATTTACACAGAACTGAGATTAGAAAATTTCAGTCCTAGTCCCTGATTTGGGGGTATCGATAAACCTCCCTTTATAAAAAGTTTACACAAAATATAGAGAACACACACACAGACACAGACACACACACACTTAGAAGATAAATGAGAGAGACAGCCAGTCTAATAAAAGTCTTGAAATCCAGAAATGCCAGAGGCTGAAGGTTTATTACACGGGCCCAGGATAGATCCAGTCCGCCTGAGGTCCTGAATACTCCAAAATTTCATCTCTGGGCTCAAGTGTTTGCCTGGCCACCTGGGACAGTGAGCTTGTGGGAAATTCTGCAAAAGATTAAAAAGAGTTCAAAGTTCTCAAAACTCACCCTCCTTTCCCTCTATCTCTGGCTCTCATTCTCCTCTCCTATTTTTCCAGGACTTGTTTTTTTCTTTTTTAATTGAATTTTATTGGGGTGACAGAGGTCATCTCAATAAACGGTACAGGTTTCTGGCGCCAAATTCTATGACGCATCTCTGTGCACTGTATTGTGTGTTCACCCCTCCCCTCCCAAGTCAAGTCTTCGTCCGTCGCCATTTATTGTCATATCTCGGTTTCTTGCTTTAAGTGGGAATATCAGGGTTTACACCCTTCTTCACCACAGGGTGGTTTCTCAACAGCTTTAACAGACTCACGACGAGAGAAGGTCTTGTCTGGACTTGGGCACAGAATTCTCGAAGGGGCCTGACCTGTGGTGGCGCAGTGGATAAAGCGTCGACCTGGAAATGCTGAGGTTGCCGGTTTGAAACCCTGGGCTTGCCTGGTCAAGGCACATATGGGAGTTGATGCTTCCTGCTCCTCCCCTCTTCTCTCTCTCTGTCTCTCTCTCGTCTCTCTCCTCTCTAAAAATGAATAAATAAATAAAAAAAAAATTAAAAAAAAAAAAAAAAAAAAAAAGAATTCTCGAAGGGGACCAGCTCCTGGGAACAGCTGCGTTCGGCCAGATTAAAATGCACACGTCCAAGCAAAGGTGAGGGGTCTCTAATGGATCATAAAACAGCTCTCATGTGGAGAGCTCAGGTGGGCCCCACCTGCCTGCCTCTCCCAGCGCTCATCCTGCCCCCAGCCTCTGCAGCAGTCCCCAGCGTTACACCTGAGACCAGGTACGATGTTCCTATTACATGCTACATGCTCAAGGTTTTCTTTGTCACATGGAACGCAGAGGCGATTAAATAATTACTCGTGCCATCACCTGTTTTTCCAACTCACACGCCTCGATCTAATATCAGCTGAAGAGGTGAGTTAAAGGACAGGAGTCGCCGCCTTGGGGTGGGTTGGGGGGATGGGGACCGCCGTGAACAGACGGGCGTGTGACCTGCCAAAGAGAACGCTCTGCCCACCACTGGCGAGCCGTCAGAATACGGCCCAGGGTTCATCAATCTTCCCTACGTTAGACGAAGGAGAAGATGCTGTTTTTCTGTGTGGTATTCCGACATTTAAAAAATGTTGATGATTAATTAAAGAACGCGCATGGTGACAGGTGCACATGGGCTTGGCGCTGCGCTGTTGCTTTGTAGAAGATGTGTGTCTGGCCGACTGCCCGTCTCCAGGTTGACTCCGGGTCACAGGGAAAAAGGAAGGGACCTTTCTTGGCCTCCCATGGCACCGCCACACACGCCCTGCCGTCCGGCTCATGCGCGAGGTTCAATCTATATTTATTAAGTGCATGAACTTGACAAATCGAAAACCACCGTGCAAAGGGTTGGTTGGCATCCTGGGACAAGGACTGATAACTACCTGGGCCAGAAATGGAAGAAAAACCATTTATCTCTAGTTGTGGCTGGCTCGTAGTTCCATTGTCTCCCTTCCCTTCCCTTCCCTTCCCTTCCCTTCCCTTCCCTTCCCTTCCCTTCCCTTCCCTCCACTCTCCTCCCCTCCCCTCCCTTTCCCCCCTCCCCTCCCCTCCTCTCCCTTTCCCCCCTCCTCTCCCCTCCCTTTCCCCCCTCCCCTCCCCTCCCCTTCCTTTCTTCTTTCTTTTCTTTCCTTCCCCTCCCTCCCTCCCTCCCTCTCTCCCTCCCTCCCTCCCTCCCTCCCTCCCTCCCTCCCTCCCTCCCTCCCTCCCTCCTTCTCTCCTTCCTTCCTTCCTTCCTTCCTTCCTTCCTTCCTTCCTCCCTCCCTCCCTCCCTCCCTCCCTTCCTTCCTCCCTTCCTTCCATCTTTCTCTCATGGTGCATTTATTTCATTTTTTTTTAATTGTATTTATTGGGGCGACACTGATGAACATCATTATATAGGTTTCAGGTGTCCAATTCCACAACCCACCTCTGCACACTGTTTTGTGTCCATCCCCCTACTCCATGCCCAAATCAAGTCTCTGTCGATTTCCTGTTATGAAACAACATGGAACACGTGTGTGTGTGTGTATGTGTGTGTGTGTGTGCGTGCGTGTGCGCACGCAGTTGCAACTTGACTGCCATCCCAGGAAGGGAAGTGAAGCTGTCACAAGCCGCCCATGTGGAAAGGGCATCACAGCGAGTTCACGGTTACTCTCCGCCATATCAAGGTTAGAGAAAAAAGGTCAGTGCCATTATTTTGGATTCTATTAACAAAGACGTTTCCTGAGAGGCGCTCTGGAAATCCTTACCTGTGCTCCTTATGGGTGAAGCTGCAGGCATTGGAATCTATGCAGAAACAACGCTGACCTAAAGGGTAAGCCCTTGCTCCCTAAATTCCGTTAGACATCATTACTGTTTGGAAGGTGAGGTGTGAGGAGGCGTGAGGACCACCCACCAGAGCTCAGAGAGAGGATGTGAGTCTGCATCCACCAGCCAGGTCCGGGAGCCCCTGTGGGAAGTTTCTGTGCTCTCCCACGGCCCCTTCTCCCTGCATTCCCCCCTATGCAAGCAGGCCTGCAGGTTGGGCCATGCACGGGCCCGCTGCCAGCCCGTGGGACCTTCCCTTGCCTCCTGGGGCACCTGTGCCAACAGAGACAGATGTCCCAGCCAGCTGACCCCAACACCTCCTCTAACAGTGTGGACACAGGTCACTTTCACATGTATGGCCCGTCCTCAGTCACCTTGTCACCCCGAGGCTGTGGTTTTAGCCCTGTAGGTCTCAGCCTTCACACTTATGTGCATGGGAACCAGGGTGGACAGTGGACTAGAGACACAGAGTCACAGAAGTGGCTTCTGCTCTCTCCCTCCACCCCTCCCACCTTCAGAACAATGCAGGTCCTGCTGTGACGGCAGATTGCCAGCATGTGGCCTTGGGCTGCCTCCACTCTGAGCCTCCGTTCCCCCCCCCCAATAGTGGGGACATCACACCCGCCTCACATTGTGATTGGGCGTCTCAAGACATCAGGCGGGATGAACTCATGTTCAAGACGTTATTTGGGTCACCTGCTGTATGTAAAGCCAGAGAGAAAGGTTAACTATAGTTTTTTCTTAACTCTACTCGTTTGAGGAACACCTTCATGATTTGGGGGGTCTCTGCGCCACCAGGTCCTGGGGAGACCACCCAATGGGAGGAGGAGGCCCTGACTCTCGGGGGTGTTGCCCGTTCCTGGGAAGGGTCAGGGAACAGGGTTCCTGGTGGCGAGGGGGAGGACTCTGCCTTTGTCACCAAGAGCTGGTCCATGAGGCTCCATGGGCATGTGGAGGGGGACCTGCCTCGTTGTGAAGGTGGAATGGATGGAGAGGGTTAGACACATGGTCCGGACGCCCAGAGTTATATGACGTACCATGTGTGCAGTCTGCTTGTCAGGGCCCGGGTCCTCTTTGCCACATCACGGGGACCCCAACTCTTCTGTCTGGAGGGGGGATGCTGGGACTGAGACACAGGACTGACCGCAAGAACGACTGTGACAGCAGTTAGACAAACCATGTCAGCCAGAGACCTATAAACTAATTTTTTTCTGTACCCCCCCCCCCCGCACCCTGGGTAGACATGTACATTTAGATCCTCTTGGCATCTGAACTAGAGCCTGCTGTCTCCACAGAACCCATCCTGTCTCTAACCCTCTAAATACCCAACCAACTTGCACTATTTCCACATCTAATGCTGAAGAAGTGAAGCCCAAAGTCATCCGCAGTACGACGTAATGTTAGCCGTTTCTGTGGTTTGGCGTCAATAAGCAGATTGGGCATTGATAGGTCTTATTTGCATCTGCTGTGTTCGTTATATGTTAGTTCGCCGCTCACAGGTACAACTGATAGGTTAACGGTTCTGTGCGGCTCTCACCTGGACAACAGATGGCACTGTCCACTCTCAGGAACGGCCCGTGGCCTCGAAGTTTAGATTCTTTCTAAAGTGAGCTTCGACCTCTAGTTCAACAGTCAATGCCTCCAGCCACGGCCAAGATAATGTGCTTATGGTGGCATTAGCTGGGACATGACAGGGAAAGGGTTAGTAGCATAGTCCCCCAAATGTGCTCGGTTTTAAACCCACGTCATATCAACAAGGCCATGCTGAGAAGAAGAGACGGAAATCATGAGCAAGTACCTGAGAAAACCTTCACTGTCGATCAGAGTGTCAATGAAAATACGTGGGAGGGTAATGAGGGTGCCACGCATCCCCTGTCCCTCACGGCGTGTCAGGCGATCCTGGGGGAACCGGGGTCGTTAACCCTCCCCGTGAGGACAACAAAGGAGAGCGCACGCCAGGCCCCGAGACGGTGTACTGTAAGGAATAGAGGCTTCTCGGGCTGGTATCCAGGGTCTTCCCGAGAACCAGGGGGAGCCCAGGACTCTGAGACCTCCCCCAGTGGAGCTGGCTGGAATGCTGGGGTCTGAGGGGCTCCCTGCACAGCTAGTGTGATGAGGAAGGAGAAGGATAGGGTGTAGGGAACGACCAGACGGGGACCTGGGCCTCCACTCCCTTCATCTGGGTCTTCTGTAAGTAAACGTGGACCCGAGCGGGTGGTCCCTTACGGAGACTGCGTGTCCAGCTCAATCCCATTTCCTTCGTGCTTGTGTGAATTGAACACAGACCTGTACTCAGGCAAGGGGAGACTTCACACGAGGTGATTACTGGGATCGGGGATGGGGCTATCTGGAGAGGGAAATGCCCCGACCTCCTAGGGGCAGGTGTCTCAACGCTGAGACAGAAATGGTTTCCTTTCTTCCTTGCAAGGCTGGGAAGAGGAACCAGGCTGGGGAGTCAGCAGAATCGGGAAATACCCTGAGGTCGGCGACTGCCTGGAGGGCCCTTTGGGACGGATGGCTCTGTGTTCCAGTGCCCAGGGGCGGTCCAAGGTGGGGGGGGCCAGGGACGACCCCTCATTAGTACCCGCAAACAGTGACGTTGAAGCTGCGGTTTCTAGATGGTCACAGTCCAGGTGATGTTTGGAGGCTGGCAGTCCAAGGCCGTGTCCTGTGGCTACGTTCTTGTGAAGGCGGCTTCCTGGTCACAGGCGGCTGGGGCTTCTGTGGGTGACCAATTCAGTTTAGTTTTAAACATTGTGCAGGTGGATACTGAAGGAAACAAAGAGTCTTTGAGAACCGATATGATCACCAGTCATCAGGTTAAAACCGCCGGCACTGAATCTGGTTTGAGATTCGGGCTGCCCTGAACTGTTTCACACATGTGGTCTGTGTGCCGAGTCCTCTGTCTGCTGGGCCCAGTGGGTCTTGGTTCTGGGTGACTTTAGCAATCGTCCTAACTCAAGGCCATGGGGGTCAGGCATGGACTTCATGTCTGAGCCCAGAGGCACGGAAGAATAAACCTGCATAATCGCTTGGAAGGTGCAGAGCCCACGACCTCCTGCAATAAAGAGAGGTCATTATCAGCCCCCCGGACAGCTGGCCGGCCTTCCTCTCTCCATTGACATCTCAGCACGGTGAGGAATTTAAACCTCAGCTCTGAATTACAAACTGTAGAGCTGACGGGGAGCCGGTGATGGGGGAAAGCAAGTGCAACCCTTTCTCCCGAGAAAGGCTGCGGGTCATGACCCGGTAATGACCGTGGACGCTGTGCCCATTAAGTTAATGAGAGTTATGCATGCCGGCAGAGTTCGTGAGCAGACAAGGTGCCGGCTTTGGGGTGAAGAGATCAGGGTCATTTTAATGTTTTATGTGATGTCTCATAATCTGAAATAGACTCATGAAGCCTGCTTAGCCATGTCACGGGGAAAAAAACAACAACAATTTCTACTTGAAGGTACACTGATTTTCTATAAGGCAGAGTGAGGCCAGCCTTGTCTCCTGGGCACGCTGAGGGCCAGCGAAGGAGAGGGCCCTGCCCTGCACCTAAGGGGGCTCAGACGCGCTTTGTTGTCCACCAGCGTTGACGGCCTTTTTCTGCGAAGGACCAGCCAGTGAACCCCGCGGTCTCCGAGGGCCACGTGGCCGTCACTCCTCTCTGCTGCCACCGCCGCACGTGGGCACCCCTCCCCCCCACCATCGTCTGTGGGCGGGTCCGGCTGCCGCTTCGATAAAACTTTATTTACAAACACCAGCAGCAGACGGGATTCTGGTTGCGAGTCACGGCTTTCTGTCCTCTGCTCTGCACCATGGAGGTCAGGGTCAGTTGTTAACCGCAACATGAGGGTGTGATGATGGTGAACAGGCCGTGGAACGTTCCAGAATGATTACAGTTAAAAACAGCAGATCTGCTAGTGGGCTGTAAGCATCAGAGGGCCAGGCACCGTTTCTCCGGTATAAACCAACGAACGCCTCCCAAGTCCCGGCAAGACATGGGCATGAGAGGCTTCGGCACACGCCCTGTTCTTACCCTCATCTGTGTGTTCCGTGTTCTAACTCTCGAGACTTGAGATTTTCTAAAGGTTCAGGTATTCTAACGCATGGACAAAATGATTGTGGGCGTAAGACGTCGGTGACACGGGACTGAGTCCCTCCTCTTCCACATATCGTGGGTAAGTCCCATCCCCTGATCATGTGATGCTGCTGGCACAAAGCCTGGACCTCGCAGTTTGTCTGGGCACCGGGCTGAACCTGGCGTCCCTGCACAGGCGAGAGGGCGTGCTATGGCTGGAAACAATGTGTGTGGCTTTCTGAGACACGTCTGTGAACCATCTCTCACCCACAAGGCAAGGGTTTTCAACTTCAGTCCCCAAGAACCGGGGACTAACAGAGATCTCAGGGAAAAAGACAACAAGATGTCAGCTGGAAAATGCCGAGGCCCCCATGCCCCCACTTACTTCCTCTGCCGAGAACCCCATTTGTCAGCTGGAGTGGGGGCCAGCTCGGAGTGTCAGAGAGGAGGTACAAGGAAGGGCTCGATGTTATCCGTTCACGCAAACAGAAATTGCCAAAATGCAATTTTTTCTCATTTAGTGACCATCATTTTTTTTTCCTCTCCTGGTTTTACTGCCTATTCCCTCCCCACAGTCGTCCCACAGACTCGAAGCCAGAAACACGAAACCCAAGTTTTCGCTCAACCACGAGGTCGACGCTATAGTGTATCACGGGTATATCTCAGATTCTTCTCCATCAACGAGGATGTCGATTTTTGTGTGTCCGAGTACTTTCAAATCAATGTCATCCCGACTGAAATCGTCTTAAACAAAGAGACACTTTCTCCAAGTCAGCCGCAGGAGATGGCATTGCTGCCCCGGGTCTGTCTCTCAGGGACCCGTGCGTGCTCACCTTGGGACTCCAGCCGATGCGCTCCCACCGAGCGGACGACCGCTGCCTCAGCGCCCCTTCCGCCGAGCCAAGCGGGGCCTCCTTTCCCTGCGAGGTGTCACGTGCTCATCAGCTCCTCAGGGTGGTGTAGGCACGGGGACAGAGACTATCGGATGAATGGGGGAGAAACTCCTCAACAAGGACGGGGGGCAGGGGGACAGGTGCTCGGGTGTGACACTTTCTCGGGGGAGCCTTTTGCGCAGCGTGGTCCAGCGGAAATAAGAACGTCAAGGAGATGGGATTAATTGTGAACGATTTCCCTAATGAGGGGGAAATTGGATGTCATGTTTGATGTCCCTTGTGGCCATGAAGCATGCACAGGGCGCGCTGCGAGACGGCGTGTGCGAGCCATTTACCCAGAAGGGTCCTGATGCCTCGCCGTCCCCGATGGTGTCTGCACGGCCCTTGCGGCCCTCTTCCCAGACCCCCCCTCCCCCAAGGACAGCGGGGATTAGCTGGTGCAGGCGGGTGTCTGGGAACAGCACCTCCGCCCGAATGGCGGCAGTGCTCAGAAGCAATGTCACCAAAGGGTCCTGCAGACCCATGTCCTTTCAGCCGCGCTTCCGGTGCTTTGATAGCTTTATCCCCAGCACGGCCCGGAGAGGAGAAGCCAGAACAAAACCCTCTGAGCACTCTGACTTGATGTGCGCCTGACCACCCCCTCCTCCTCATTGCCATCCCCATCGCTTTGGGGGGACAAAGAACCGTTTCCAGCACCTCTGGCCGATGATATGCAAAGAGGCTTTGTAAAAGCACTACCTGGCGTGCACCTGGCCCTATTCTGCAGTCACACATGCCATTCAGGGGGCGAGCCGTGAGCAGCGCCCCGGTCTGATGAAAGGCTTTGTGAACCTGTGCTGAGGAGATAGGATCGGCACGATCATTGTTCCGGACGCGGCCGTGGGCTTGCTCCGCCGTGGTTACATTTGTATTGAAAATCTCTTAGTCGAAGAAGGAGCAATAAATATAATTGGTATTTGCAAGGTCCGGAGAGGCCGAATAGAAAGGCTCATCTTTTATTAATCGCATACATTTTGTATAAGGGGATTATAGGCTCCTGGTTCGGGAAGGCATCGCAGAATCATTGCAGATAATGGTGGGGAACAGTAGGCCTGTGACAGTTTAATGGTCTTTTGCAAAACTCTCATTTTGCAAGCTGTGCGTGGCCGCCGCCCCCGCCCCCGCCGGTTTTCTTAACCATGAGGCAGTTCTGGGGGCTGCTGATACCGGCCAGCCGTCCCCATGCGGCTGGTGTGACTTGTTCCCAAACCACCATCCTCTCTGTCGGGCTCCCGCTGAGAAACTGCAGGGGTGGACGACAGCCCACAGAGGTGGGCAGTGGGCTGACCCCGAGCATCTGAGCCCCACAAGTCGCTTCACCTCACATCCAGGCTCAGCCTCCTTAGCGGACGCTGCCGTAGCAAAGCACCTACAGGAGAAAAGGACACGGTCTCCTGGTTTCCGAGGCTGGAACTCCCGATCAGGCGGTGGGTGAGGTTGGTTCCTAGCGGAGGCTCAGAGGGATGGTCTGCCCCCAGCTGCTCCCCAGCCCTGCTGGTTGGTGGCGAGGCCCGGCGCTCATCGTTTTTTAGAAGATTCTCCCCATCCCCTCTGTGTTCATGCCTGCTGGGCATTCGTGTGTGTGTGTGTCCCCAAGTGCCCCCTTCTTACCAGAACACCAGTCACATCGGATGGGGACCCACCTTAACCCCTTGAATAATTAGTTTTTTTCATGCTCACTGACCCTCGGGAGTGAGTTTTGTTTCAAAAAATGATGTTAGTTCCAGTTACAGTTTTATTAACTTAAAATCATGTTTGTTTGATAACCAATTCACGGAAACAAGAACATACATTTGCCTTTATTTAATGTCGCCTTACACATTTTTGAAATAAATTAATCATACTCTGGATAGTCAGGAGGCATGAGAACATACATGAACGTTTGTACGACTCAAAGGGCTAATGACCGCATCTTTACTGGTGACATCTGCCAAGAGCCGATCCCATTCTGAGGTCCCAGGGTGAGGGGTTAGGATTTCAACATGTGGACCTCGAAGGAATACAATTCAACCCATAACAGCTGGTCACAGAGGAGAGCTGCTTGGACTCAGATGCCCAGCCTCCCACAGGACGGAACCACCCACCTCGAGGGCTGGGAGTTTTATCACGCTTGGCACCCACACCGGATGGGAGGCCAACCCGGGCCCGCCCGAGGGCGGTGCTCCTGCCCTGTGCTCTGCCCAGGACTGCTCTCTCTGCGTTTACAGACGGGGTGCGGGCAGGAGGAGGGCCCCACGAGGGCTGGATGGAGAATGTGGCGTATGCGGGGCTGTCCCATGGGGATGACATTGGGAACCCGGCCATGGGCACCGGGCTCTCTGATGATGTGCTGTTCACACCGGCAGGCCCTGCTCCAGCTGCCGAGTGTCAGGAACCCCTAGCACGGTGGCATGAGTGCCTAAGGGGGATCTGAAAAGACCCAGCTCTGACAAATCTGGGGAAACGGGGACCCCGGCCGACACAAGGGCAAAGCATGTGGCGTATCGACTTCTCCAGGGAGAAGTCGAGTGTGGTTAGAAACTGCAACATCTCCTGGCCTCACGCTCTGCGCCCATGAACCAGGAATTCAAGTCTCTGCTTATGGACCCTGGCAAGCACCATTGGGATCCCGGGTCTGAAAACTCCTGGTGCATTTCGAAGCAACAGAGAAACGTAAGTGATTATGGTGACGTGTCACATACTGTAAAATTGGAACGACTTTCGGGAATGGATTTTCCTGCTGACCTGCCCTATGCACTCCGCAGGCGCCGCTCGGGGACGGCTGGAGTCCGCTGCAACTCCTGTTCCAGCGCAGGCTGGGAGCCGCGCCTCGGAGCGCGGGGAGCCTCACTCATTTACCCCTTTTGGCTACTGTAAACAGTTATCACCGTGCCAGGCACTACATACTGCATACGTTGTTTTGCAGAGAGGCAGAGAGAGGCAGGCGACCAGCCCAAGGTCCGGCACTGATGGGATGCGGGACCCACACTCCAGTCTGGATCTTCCAGAGGGTCTTGAGTGGAAAGCCCTCCACGTTGGCGAGAAAGAGAGAAATGTATCTGGGAAATTTCACCCTTGAAGCATGGACAGCCATCAGTTCAACCCCGTGGGTGACGTGGGGCAGAATTTCAGCTCCACTCACACAGATCCCTGTCAGATCAGTAAGAGCCATGGTGGGGTGGGGTGGGTGGGTGAGGTGGGGGTGTGGTTGAACCCCTGACTGATGTCATTTACTCTCCTCCCATTAATATACTCCATTATCCCAGGCCTTCTCAATCCTGTTGTAGGAAAACATTAGTTTGCCTTTTTTTTTTTTTTTTTTTGGTGATGGTGGTGTGGAATGTGACAACTCTACAGAAGACCTCTCAGCATTAGAATAAAATATTTATCTAACAGTCTGAGACTTCTCTGAGGAAAAGACATGTCCATTAGCCAAAGCAGTGCTTACATGATCAGATTATTTTAAAGAGATTCAGATGCAGAGGTTACAATCCGCTACTGCCCGGGGTGAATGGCCCGGTGAACGGCAGGCGTGATCCATGCAGACAATCTCCCACCGTGAGCTGAGGGCGTTCTCCCTTTCCATAAACTGTGGCGGTCACCACAGCACGGTGCCAGGGAGACGGAGGTTGCCGTGGTGAAGCGGAGGGCGGGGCTCCCTCACACTGGGGTGCCTTTATCTTCCGGGCTGATGTCACAGGACTGTGCTCAGACGCTTTGCGTGTTCTCATTGATTTCTGCAGACCCTGCTGCTGAACAGGCTTCCAGAGGCGGGTGATTCTGCACGTGGGCTTCGTCCTCGAATGTGGTCAGCCCAGATGCGGATGGGGTGTCTGGTCTGAAATAATGGGAATCCTGCTCGGCTGACCCTGCGGATCCCGGTCCTCGCTGTCCATGTCCTGGTGGACACTCCTGCTCACACTCGCCGTCCAGGCCACTCCACGTGGCTCAGACGAGGGTGTGAACCAACAGAGAGACGCACACACAGGAGTGGGGGCTCCGGCGAGGGACAGGCTGCAGGGACCCCGGGGTGATGGTGCAGGGACACTCCGGTGGCTGTGCCCAAGCAGGGAAGGCCCCCCTTCCCTGGCCAGATGGAGGCAGGTCAGCTTGTGGAGGACGCTCTTTCCAGCAGACGATGGTTGCGCCAGTGATCAGTTTCCTGCTCTGTAAAAATGGGCACGACGTTGCGCCCCCACCCCGGGCGTTGTGAGGGGTGAATACGTTGCCCGACACGGTTAACCGCGGCCCTCCCCCGCTTTCCCTGAGAAAGAATTCCAGTTCACATGTCAAACTCCCAGGAGCAGGCTCTGGGACAGAAGCAGGAGACCAGGAAATCACCCCCCCAACCCCCAGCCGGGTCAGTTAACCAAAGACAGGATTCGTAAATTGCTCTACTTTGGTAAAGACACTGCGTACCTAACAAACAACTATAACCCACATCCATATTCTTAAATGAAACACTTTCATTGCTGGTACCTGGTTTACACGTTCACGTTTGTGGAAGGCTGGCTCACTACCGGGGGCCTGACGAAGGCGGGTGGCTGCGGCCCGCGCTCTGTGAGAAGACCGCCGCTGGGTAACATAAGTTATCCCATTTCAAAAGGGGTTCAGAAAACACCCCCCCCCCCCCGGCCTTCAGACGAGTTAGAATTGGTCCCCTGTAGCTTGTCCTACTTTCACACTCATTGCCACAGACAGGCCCGCAGCTCTCAGTTGCTGGGCAGGACGCACGGGGGACCCAGGGCCCTGCGGTGCTGCTGCCCTTGGGGTCTCCTCCTGGCCCGGCTGCCCTTTCCCTTGGGATCCTGTTAGAGGGCAGGGACATGCCCTGCAGCTTTCATCCCGGCCCCCGTTCTGAGCGGCAAACCCGGATGGTAGGGGTCCAGATGTGCTCTGGGAGCAGACGCACCTGCCTGGTGGGCGGGAAGAACCATGTCTGTGTGCTCTCTGTGTGCACGCCTAGTGAGCTCACACACAGACGGCACCAGTGTGAGGCAGACACGTGAGGGAGTCGGGGGCGGAGTGGGGGAGAAAGGACTGTGCAACGTACCCCAGGTTCTCCTTGGATTAGCGTGATTTTGTTTTTGTTTTTGACAGAGACAGAGAGAGATATAGATGGGGACAGACAGACAGGAAAGGAAAGAGATGAGAAGCATCAATTCTTTGTTGCGGCTTCTTAGTTGTTCATTGATTGCTTTCTCATATGTGCCTTGACCGGGGGACTACAGCAGACCGAGTGACCCCTTGCTCGAGCCAGTGACCTTGGTTGGGCTCAAGTTGGTGAGCTTTTGCTCAAACCAGATGAGCCCGCGCTCAAGCTGGCGACCTCGAGGTCTCAAACTCAGGTCCTCCACGTCCCAGTCTGACATTCTATCCACTGTGCCACTGCCTGGTCAGGCAGATAAGCGTGGTTTTTGTTGCTAGCAAAACTTCCCTGAACGGCTCCAGGTGAGTCCTTGTCAGGGCTAAGGGGGGGTCTGAGGTGAACTAAGACACAGGCCCTCCCCTGGAATGCCATCTGCTCTAGGACCGGCACAGATACCACCGCTGCCCACGGTGGACACAGGGCCAGGGGTGTGTCTCCGCTGCCGCAGGCCCTCGGGGTGGGTGCAGGGCATGGTGCTCGCAGCACAGGGGAGGGGCCTGGGTGTTGGAGGCAGGGGACTGTGCACGGGGCCTTGAAGGGTGTTGGTGTCGGGGGAGGAACATCATCTCTGGTGACAGATTCTCAGTGAGCAGAGTCACTGCCCTGGAGAGATGGTGCGTGTCCCACCCAGAGAACTTCAAGTTGGGACTACTTTTGGGAGCATCTGAAACCAGAACAGCCTCAGACTTGGTGTGGGGGGGAGAGTTTTCTCTAAGCCGACCACGGTGGCCACGGAGAGCTGGGTCCGACAGGGACTAGGAGCAAGGGGTCGGCCGTGGGCTGGGCTTGTGTCCCGCCATCCAGCCTCATTTATTCCGGATTCAGGAAATGATCGGCACAGATGGCCTTTGTGGCACCCACGCGTCTGTGTGTAAGCAGAGGTGAGCGCTGACCGCTTCTACAGGAGGTGACACGCAGCGCGGGTAATTGTCCACGGCCCTGAGAACGGCGTTAGAAAAAGGATGAAAGTTAGGGCACCATGACCTATGTTTCCCTGAAAAACGCCTATTCACAGGACACCGCAGTGTGTTTTACCAGGATACAGAGGTTGTTCTGCACAAACAACAACACAGGAGGGGGGGGTGCCTGTGAGTAGAACATAAGACTGGAGTTGGAGAATTAAGGCAAAAAAGAAAGAATAACAGAAAGAAATAGTGCCCTCATGAACCAGAGATTATGGCAGAACCCAGACCAAATAGTATGCCAACTCAACTCTGTACTCTGAGGACAGGACATTTTAAAGTAATAAAAACAATAAATTCATTTAAAAACAAGATCCCACAAACCAATGGGTTGCAAACACATATCTGGGTTTCCAGTTGAATGTGCGCTCTTAATGAGGCAAAGTCCTAGCCTGGGTCCATTAGTCTGTGAAGAACTCAGTCTCAAACTTTGAGATAGAAGAGTGAGAAGGGGTGAGCTGTTTTTATTTTTAATTGCAATAAAATGATTTATTAAAAAAACAAAGTCTCAAATTCAAATGCCTACAGGAGCCAGGAGCTGGTCATCCACATGCGGGAAGCTGGCCCCTGAGAGGCAGCAGGGCATGGGGAGGGGGGACTGTGGCAAACTCAGCGTCCCCGCCCCACCTAAAGGGGACGCTGTCTGCTCCTCACACCCAGCTGATTGTTATTATGCGAGGATGTGAACTCAGTCACCCCATCTTCAGGTCTTTTACCCAGCGCCAATGACTGTGTATCTCACGTAACATCTTCACACACTTTAGAACACCGCGGAGAACAAAGCAGCTAAATCCAGCTTCTGGGTCACCCTTGCCAGCTTTGCTCCCGGCCAGCTCCCTGTCCCCCCGCATCGGACACGTAACCCTCCAGCATCTGACACAGTCCCAATGGGTACACATGGATATGACAAAATTCCCTCTCGAAAGCAACCCAAACTCCAGGAGAGCAGCCACAGGGTTCCACGGGAAGATTTTTTTTTAAAGGTTTTGCCGACAATGGAAACTTACACATTTGTGAGAGTTAATAAAATTGTCAGACGTACATATGTATAATTTACTTAGGTTGACACATGTACTAAACGCCACATGTGTAAGCTAACACGTTCCTTTATCTGTTCACGCTCGTGCTCCCTGGGTTCAGTTAACGCTCCGACTCAGCCCCTTTGACCTCACGCTGAGTGCCTGCGTCACCACCATGGTGTCACCGTTTCTCTGTGCCTGTCGGAGCCTGCCCGCACAGGCCAGTCTTTTCACACAATGTTGAAATTGCACGTTCATAGCAAACCCTCAAGGCTAGAAATCATGAGGCTGGACCTCCCAGGATGATGACAAAGTTCATATTTAACGACTGTCTCCCTCTTTTGTGACTGTGTGGTTCAGTCGACCTCACAGATTTTACAATTCTAGCAGTCCCTACTTCGTTGTTTAAAATGATATCACTGGGACAGGACCTTCTGGTCCTGGGGCGTCTCCCAGGGGTGATGACAAGGGAACACACTTGTCACCCTGGAGGCCAACATTCCTCGGCCGTCACTTGAACAAGGCTCAGGGGAAGAGAGTGAAGCTTAGAAAATCTGACTGTTGGCAGAGTGACCTCCAGTGTTGGGACGAGGCCAGCCACACGCCGGTGCCATATGGTCGTGAATGGCAGTCACTGGGACATCTTCACGAGCACCTGCCTGATCCACTGTGACAAGCGCTGTGTCTCCAGAAGGCACATTGGCGCTGCCCATGATAGGATGGGTCTGCAGGGGTCTGAGTGTCCGGCAGAACCTCTGACGTGCACCTACCCATTTAATTATCCCCCAGAACGAATACGCGGGTGCCCAGAGCCCCTGCTGAACGTCCTGGCATCCACCCGGAGACCCTGTTTCAGCTGAATCCTGTCTGTTAACTTCCTTCTCTCTTCCCCCCCATCACCAGGGACTGGGAGTTGTCAGCCCGGGGAGGTTCGTGGTGCGCACGCCATTTGGTGGGCGGAGATAAAGAATCGGCCTAGAAATTCCTTTTGATAAGGCTTGATGAAAGACTCCCACTTAAACTGTGAGGTGCAAGAGGGCGAAAGCCGCTGCGAATCCATTCTCCTTTCTTGCCCCCCTCCCAAATCACCTATCACGTTAATTGAATTCTGAAAGTTTCTGAGAAAGCTACCTGGCAACTGAAGGTCTCCTGCGTCGACGAGGCGCAGTTCTGGCCATGTTCCTCTCTGCGCGGTGGAAACACGAACTCCTTGTTTTCCTGCCAGAGCCGCTCTCGGAATCCATCCGTCCAGATGGCTCTCGTGCCTCCGTGCAGCAGGAGCGCTCGGAATGAAGAAATCCAACGCGGTCACCACGGGGAAGCGCCCCGGGGTCCAAGGATAATGAGGAAGACGCTTTTCCCCCCCGCAGAGACACAGGCGGCATCTTCTGAAAAACGCTAATTCAGTTTGAAGGGGGAAGTAATTACCTCCGCTGGCCATCACGTTGAAATGTCCTTAGAGAGGAGAGTGGACGTCACCCACATTAACTCGCTGGGTCTGAGCCAAGAGCTGCATTAGCCAAAAAGGGCTTCTTCAAGGGCAGGGCTCCACCAGATCAAAGTGTGTGCTCGGGGCTAGTCCAGCTGGACTCGGATGGAGATGTTTCCCTGTCTAATGAATCTCTCGTGTGTTGTAGCAAGAGCAGTCCTCGCAGTCGGAAGCTGAGAAGCGGCATCCGAAGTAATTTTGTGCCATCTCGCTGATTCAAACCTGTGTCCTGGGCCGGCCCTGGTTCTCCGGTGTTGATGATCTTGGTGGCCGTTCATGCCCTCACAACCTACAACAGCTGGACGCCCTGCCCCGGGCATCTGGACTCCTTCTGGTCATTGGTGGCCCCAGATGATGCCTAACTCCTCACAACGCAGAGCACAGCTGCGCCCGTGCACGGTTAAAGGGAAGCAGTCCTGCCTTGGATTACCTTTTCATAAGCATTCAAGGGCCACCCCGGTGACCTCCTTTTAGACTATTCCAAACTCCCCTTTAAGAACATTCTGCATTCTGTAATGAGACATTCAAGTCAGCAGGATCAAAGGGAACAGTATCATTTTATTTTTCCCAAATGCTACAAGTCAAGCATTCATTTTTTTAAAATGACACCCTGAGTTTCAGGGTGATCGACAGCCATGGGGCTCAGGGGGCAGCAGGAGACAGAAGAAATCGAAAGAGGCTCCGTATTGGGTCCAAGAGGGCTTTCTCGCAGGGTCCGCGGAGTGCGCTGTTTTGTACGATGGGAGCCGACAGGGATAAACGCAGGGCTGTAGATCAATGCGCTCAGTGGGGCTCAGCGGCAGGATGCCCAAGGAGGATGGCGGGACCTGCGCCGTGCTCACCCGTGCCCCGCACAGACTTCATAGTCCGTCTATGGACATCAGGATGCACACGGCACCAGAGGACATGGCAGAGACATCGGGGCGCATGGGAAAAGGCAACATGGGGTCCCTGCTTAGGAACCCTGGCCTAACGCTGGCTCTCTGGCCCCGTCCTGGCTGCAGAAACATCACGTAACTCATCCAAGTTTCTGTTAAACCCTTTATCCAGGAAAGGGCTCCACCCCATAGCTGGGAGACCCTGGTTCCTGCACTTGTCACGAGGCCTCAGGACAGGGCGGGCACAGGGGCCTGTCTGTGTCTATGTTTAGAGTTTGGAGCAATCCAGTTCTGTCCTGTTCTCTTACTGAAAACTAGAGACCCGCTGGATGCTGATCAATTAACAGCAGGGATGTTGATGAACAGCACTGATGACGAATGTGTACAAACGGCTAAGGGGAAGTTGGCTCAGGGTTCCAGGGTTCACAGTTCACTGGGAGATTCCCTGAGGTTCCATGATGATCACAGATCTGTTAAGTGAGACACACCGTTTAGTCATTCATTTATTCATCCATCTGTTCATCCATCCATTCATCCATCCACCATCCATCCATCCTTCCATCCATCCATCTACCATCCATCCACCCACCATCCATCCATCCATCCATCCATCCATCCATCCATCCATCCATCCATGCATCCATTAGACAAGTGTGGACTGAGCACCATCTGCAAGCTGGGATGATGGAAAATGCAGTAGGTTTACACTGGGGGACACTTAGGAGGCGGAATGCATCCTCAGGATTTGGGACTGGTCTGGGAAAAGCTGTGGCCACAAGGGGGCAGCAGGGTACATTTGGCTTATTTGGGGACAGGGACAGGTCTGCAGGCAGCCAAAGGAAAGCCAGCTATAGGCTGTGGCAGCGTGGGAGGAGGACCCAGAGGGGAGGAGGACAAGGAAGTCTGGGAGGGGCTTACTCACCCGTGCTGGGTGCTTCACACTCACTTCTACAGAGAAGGGGAGGGACGACTGATTCAGTGTTTCCTTGAGTCCGCTGACACCCACCTGGTGTTCCCCCAAGCTCACTCAGCAGCAGGTGGCCTGGCCGGTGGCTGTGCAGAAGGACAGACGCCCACTTTTGGGCCATTTCCAGGCCCTTCCCTGTGGTGCCCACATGTTTGGGAACCTTGGAGGGTTCACCTCGCTCCGGTGAAGCAGGGAGGAGCCGTAGTTATTCATTCTTGAACACTGGCACCCCCATCAGGGCCACGGACAGAGCTGCAGGCTGCTTGGAGCCGGCCGGAACTGGAATGCCCGAAGAGGGTAGACGTGGGTGCTCTGGGGTGCTCTTCTCTCCCTGCTGTGGGGGTTCCCTTCCATTCTTCCCCACTGCCCCCCAAACCTGTGATCAGCATCTTTGTGAATAAATGCACTCTGGTCCATTCTTTGTTGAGTGTCTCATCTGCTTCCTGTGGGTCCAATTACGTCAGCTCCTACTTTAGCGACACACACATTTCTTTATAAATAAGTACATTTCAGCTTTCCTTACAACATGACATGTGAAGGCAGCGATGAAGGAAGCCATCACATGTGCACACCAGACAGGCATCGACCAGGGGTCAGACCCTGCAGCACATACACGGTAAGGGATTTATTTAGTGAGAGAATGGTGTACACAGTCACTACGAGGGTGGCTGAGTGACCCTGAACTCCATAGGCGGGATTTCTTTTTTTCTCAGGGCAGTGTCAGCTCTGCTTCTGAAGGTCCCTCAACGGACTGGCTCAGCCCCATCCAGAGTACCTCCGAAAACTTCCCGTTCTTAGAGCCAGCTGATGTGGTCATGAGTCACATCTAAAAACACCTTCAGATGGCAGTTGGGAGGGGGGCCTGACCACATGCTCACATCGATGCCGCCCGGCCACGGGATTCAGATGTACGCCCAAACCTCCCAACGATGGCCGGTGAATGATGGGCGTGTAAACAGTGACTACTCGGTTCAGCTAGTTAAGGGAAGTGAGAAGGAAGGGGACATGTCCGAGGTCACCTAGAAAGTTAGTGCTTGTCTGACTCAGTCAGGACTGGAAGCAAGTTCTCATGGCAGCTGGCTCAGATTATCCCAGCTACCCCCTTGCCCCCATTGGCTATGGAATTCCACCCTGCACAATGGGCTCTGCCTTGTTGGTCTCCAGACATCTCTGTAAGTGCATGCTGGATCTCTGTACACTTGCCTTTCTACCTGCCTCCTTAGCCTTGGCAGCAAAGGTTGTCCCAGTGACACTACCTTCCAGGCTTCCACACCTCACACGATGCACTAAGTCAGCTCTGCCACCACCACTTCATCCACCAAATGGACATTCTCTGTCCTGTTTGGTCACTGTGGATAACGTCCTGCTTCAACTGGGCTTCTGTTAAACCAGACTCTCTCTTCTTTTTTTAAGTTAGAGGAGGAGAGATAGACAGACTCACACATGTGCCCCAACCAAGATCTATCTGGCAATGCTCATCTGGGGCTAATGCTTGAATTAACAGAACTATTTTTAGCACCTGAGGCTAATGTGCTCCAACGAAGCTATCCTCAGCCTGGGGCCAAAGCTCAAACCAATTGAGCCACTGGCTAAGGGAGGAGAAGAGAGAGAGAAGCTGAGGGGGTGGGGTGGGGAGAAGTGACGGTCACTTCTTCTGTGTGCCCTGACCAGGAATTGAACTTGGGATGTCAGCACACTGGGCCGATGTTCTATTCACTGAGCAAACCGGCCAGGGCCCAGACTCTCTAGATAATAAACAGAAATAAAAACGCAGATGTGTATGTATGGGTGTGGCTCTGTGCTAGGTTCTCACGTTCCGGCAGCCACCAGCATGGCAGGGGCATCTGGGAGCCATCTGCAGACAAAGAAATGGCACATGTTTAATGTCAGTCTTTCCCCCGAGGAAGGCTGGGTCACTTAGACTCAGGGACAGTCCCTTGATTGCTTAGCTCTCGAGTATCTGGCACGGTCTCTTCAGAGAGCTAACAGAGTGAAGGGACCCCGGTCTAATAGGTAGATAACCCAGTAACAATGGTGGCTGGACGGGTGGAAAGACGACAGTCTCCCAATGCTGGAACTTAGCTCTGCAGAGCTTTTCCGAGGCCTGCTGGTGACTCAGAGAAAACTGCGTTCCTGCTGATAAGAGGGCACATGCCCATCGGCACCCCTGACAATTAAGTGGCCTTTCTGGAAAGCTGAGGGATATACACAGATGCAACTGGAAATACCTAATTTTTTTTAAAAGAGATATAGACGCATAAAGGACAATAAAAAAAGGGGTTTTAAAGAACTTCCTTTAAGATTCTTCTGATGCCAACTGAATTTAAAATAGGTTGCTAGCAAAAGGCAGCTGACCCTTTCATTTGACACCCCGTTATGAAAACGTAGCCATCGACCTGGAAATGCTGAGGTCGCCGGTTCGAAACCCTGGGCTTGCCTGGTCAAGGCACATATGGGAGTTGATGCTTCCAGCTCCTCCCCCCTATCTCTCTCTCCTCTCTGTCTCTCTCTGTCTCTCTCTCTCTCCTCTCTAAAATGAATAAATAAATAAAGAATAAAAAAATGAATAAATAAAAAATAAAAAAATAAAAAAGATAAAAAAAAAAAACTTAAAAAAAAAAAAACTTTAAAAAAAAAAAAAAAAAAAAGAAAACGTAGCCAGGCTTGACACGGGCTTAGAACGTGATCTGTACAGATCTTAACATTCATATATGTGCGCTGTTGTGTTTTCGGTGTGTGACTCTGCCTTTGGTGAGGACAGCCTCTGAGATGACAAGTGAGTTTGTCTTTGTTTTCAGCCGCAACGTTTTGGGACAGTTTGTTATGCAGCAATGAACAACAGATATCCAACACATGTCTTCTCTACTCTACATTTTCATGGCCAAAGGAAATCCTGTCCTCAGGGAAGCGAGGACGAGAAGCCAACAGTAAGTCTAAGGGTCTCCTGGACGTACAGACTGGACGGCAGCCATGACCAGCACAGTGGGCACACTCACCAGGAGTCAGATTAGAAAAAAAAAACAGCAACAAACGACAACCAAACACTGAAACCGAGTCAGAGGTGGAAACCGTCTGCTTGTCACACAGTTTGGCTCTCAAATCAGAACCAGTGAATGACCCCTTGATTCTGGGGACACTTGACACAGAGACATAGGAAGTCATTTCGGGGTTCACGCTCTTTCCACTTTTGATGGGGGTGGATTCATCATTCTTGTCAATACAAGAATGATGCCTTTAATTTCTGGGCTAGGGGTGAACTGAAACTGTGGGGAGGAAGTTACAGAAGGCCATGGTGGTCCCGGGCCTGCGTCCATGGCGGCCGGCCTCGTTCCTGGCTCCTCCTGGCCCTGATGGCTCTTGGGCCGCTGGCGTCTCTGTGGAGCTGTGATCCACCTCGCCTGGCTGGTTGTTGTGGGCTATTTCCCATGATGCGTGCGTATGCCCATTCCAGACGCCCGACAACTTAACTCTGATCACTTGCTGCTAGGAGCCGCCCCCCCCCTCCATCTCCCAGGAAGTCCCTGGTGCTCCCTGCCCTCCTGCCGTCTGGAAACAGCAGTCAGGGAGAAGAAAATGCAGACTAAGTGTTCCCCCAAATCTTTTCTGATACAACCACTGGGACATGGGGAGCTCCCCCTTCCCCTTCAGTATTTCTACCTGCTACAGCTGTCAAGAGGACCATGAAGGAATGGAATAGGGGTTAAGGTATGTGCCTGGTCCCTGCCGCTAAGTCAACGTGGCCACATTGATGGCCTCTCCTGACAGAAGTCCTCTGTGAAATCTGTCTCTCTGGGACGTGCCTCGGATTGCGGAGGACTGTATTTTCAGTGGGAGAGGCAGCACAGGGGCCGGGATGTTTCATTCCACAACGTGTCTCTTGATTTGAGGATGGGCGCCCACACCTTGTCCGATGACTCCAACTGTGAGGAGCTTGTATCTGTTTAAGCCGCACTCCAGTGTGGATGTGGACTAGGATCATGAAGTGAGGATGGCATGGCCTCCTTCCTCTGAGCACCTCAAGTTCTGTCCTCTTGGTCCGCAAATCCTGGGAGGTGGAGAATTGTTGTCTGTATCTGGATAGGTGAAAGCCAATCCCAAATTATCCTAAATCTGGGTCAACATCGACCATCCTGCTTGAGACCGGGGTTCTCCCAGGACCTGGGGCTTGCAGGGCGAAAGCAGGTGGAGCCCCTTGACCCCACCCCACGGTCCACCTCCGTGCACACAGTGTCCAAGAGCAGAGAGGGGCATTACAGGGCCAGCCCTTCATCCAATATGAAGATCCCTCTACTTCTGAGGTTTCCAACAGACCAGAAAGAAAACGAGAAATACAGAATGGGGTGAACACTCTAATGTGTGGCCGTGGCTTTATTTTGTGTGTTTTTAAAATGAGGCGTATTTAGCCTGACTCACATAAAGGAAGCTGAGGAGGGGGCTGGGCAGGGCTCACAGCGGGGCTCTCCCACCCTGGCTGGGCATCCTCCCGGCTCCAGCCAGCCCTCCTCGAAGGCGATAGTCTGATCAAGAATGTCCAGCTGAGGGATCATTAATTCAAGACTCAACGCCTTTGAAGTCTGGTCTCATTAGCGACCACATCTGAACGGAGCCAGAGTGGCCGCATGTTATGAATATTCTCACACACATAATAATAGATGGTAACGGGCATTTCCCAGGTAGTCTGACTGCGTCTCAGAGACTTTATCCAAACTTCTCGTAATTATTTAGCGGGAGTTAAAAAGGCAGCGATCCTGCCGTGCACCTCTCCTGATGTTCCCGTTGGGCAGAATCTTAAATCATCCCAATATTCTGCACCGACCGACAACAGAAATAAATAGTTGCATGCAGAATTTAGGATGCATCAAGATTTTTCTGACCTAGTTAGTTGGCCAAGAAATCCTTCCAAGCAACTGTTATAAGAATGCCAGAATGACGCAGAAGCGTGGCTGGCATTCGAGATCGGGTCCAGACTGAGCATGTGGAGGTAGCTGCAAATTACTATGGTTATGATGAACTATGTGGTTAAACGCCCGCCTATGAACTCTTGGGAGCAGACATAATCAAAAACCAATCTGGAGAAACTCGTTAGAGAAGAAAGTCATGGTTGGCCACGCAATGTCTTGAAGGAACTCCGGAAACCAGGAGCGATACTCACTGTGTTGGACAATTCGAGTTCAGTGAGGCTGTCAGGGAAGGTGAGGGGCGGGGAGCCCTTCCTGTTCCCAAACTGTGAGGTGACGGGACTCGGCAGGCCGGTCTATGAAACACGTGGGGTTCACATTTAGCATTTACCAATACTGGAAGAATTGGAGCACTTCGAGTAAGCTGAATAAAGACATTTTTCACTCTCAGTGAATTTCAGGCTGTAGGACAGGCAGCCTTTTCTGTTACACGAGCTATTGTCTTTGATCTTCACGAGTCATTCATTGTAGAGGTGTTAAGGGTCATGGTTCATGGAAACAGTCGTCTGCTTCTACCTGTTCTTTAGACTGCTTACAAGTGTCACTGAAGTAAAACAAAACTTTCTCTCCGCCAGCCCTGACTAACGAAGCCTCTCGGTCCCGCTGGGGCCCAGGTCACATCCCACACATTCTTACTGAACTGACCGGGAGTGGGGCCCTGGTGTGGGGGAAGTTTTTCAAGTGTCCTGGGTCATTCTAGCCTGTACCCAGGGCTGGAAACCCCTTCTGGGGACAGTCCTGAGTGAGGAAATGACCGTGAGCGCTCTCCTGGGCCCGGGGTTGATCTGCGCGAACGGAAGATGCGTCTGCACTCGCCCCTCAAAGAAGGAGGTCCGGCTGTGGCTCCATCCGCTACAATTCTCTACTGACCTTGCTTTGCAGGGCAGAGAGGAAGGTTTGGCTCTCAATGTCTGGGTTCTGGGTTCTGGCTAGCTGGGTTTTCCCCGAAAGAGACGGTTCCAGGTATGTCACTGATGGGTGGCCCATTTTGAGATTTCCCAGGGGGAAGTGACCCAATGTGGAGGGCGATGAAGGCACCCTGGTTAAGGGGGGCTCACTGTCCCGGCTGCCCGGGACTGAGAGGTTCCTGGAGAACGGGGCTTTCTGACCGTCCGTGTTAAAATAAACAGGGCTTTGGGCAGAGTGAGAATGTCGGCTCTGGGTTCTGTGGCGCAGTATCCAGTTGGGCTGACGCAGCCTGAGTGCGTGGCAGCAGGTGGGGTGAGGGCCCCCAGGCTCTGAGCTCCGGCCTGGTCCCGACCAGCTCCCTGCCCCTCCAGGCTCGCCTCACCCTCACCCGGGCACAAACCCTCTGTGGACCCTGCCCTTGCTTCCCTTCTCAACCTCGCCAGGACCACTCAGGTGGCATCCCCCTGACCGCAGTCCGTCCAGAATGCTTTGTGTTTCCGTAACACATTTTCCTGTTTCTAGGTGTATCAACATTGATCGACACAGATGGCTTCCTCGGCTTTAAAGTCTTTTTTTTTTTTTTTAATTTTTCTGACGTAAGAAGCACGGTGGGGGAGGCAGACAGACAGACACCTGCATGTGCCCAACCGGGATCCACACGGCATGCCCACCAGGGGGCAATACTCTGCCCATCTGGGGCGTTGCTCTGTTGGAACCGGAGCCATTCTAGTACCTGAGGCAGAGGCCATGGAGCCGTCCTCAGTGCCCGGGCCTACTTTGCTCCAATGGAGCCTTGGCTGCAGGAGGGGAAAAGAGAGACAGAGAGGAAGGAGAGAGGGGAGGGTGGAGAAGCAGATGGGCTCTTCTCCTGTGTGCCTTGACTGGGAATCGAACCTGGGACTTCCACACACTGGGCCGACGTTCTACCACTGAGCTAGCCGGCCAGGGCCTGCTTCGAAGTCTTGAAATGCTGGCCCATGGGGAGAGTGTGAAGACTGCAGACACTGGTTATCCTGAAGGAGGGGGAAGCAGCCTATCCAGACCTTGATGGCCAGGAACACTGCGAAGATGGGGGAGGTCACAGTGAGAACAAGGCGTGGCACATGATCACCACTGATGCTGCTCTTCATGTTGGTGGGAAAAAGAAGGAGAATCCCGCCGGGTTTAAGTGTGGCATGCAGATAGAGGTTTCCTGGGAGATCTTGTTTTGTTTCAAAAATGTTACAAAAAATTTCACCTCCAGGTTTAAATATATCATAATAACACGACAGGACGTGTGTAAAGGCAGAGTTACTGGGAATTGTGCAAGAACATTGAAATCATTTTCCTCCTTGTAGTCAAGATCTGAGCGACTTCCTATTTATATGCAAATGCCAGATTCCGGGGCTTAGTCCGTGCTGCCTGGTGCTGAAGCAGTATTTCTTTCCCAACGTGTAGACGGTGCAGAGGGGCGGAGTCCTGACTGGGTAGCGAGGCCACCCGGGTCTCGGGCTCGGAACACACGTTCCCGAACCCAGCCGTGCATGGAGCCAACACTGCTCAATTTCCTTTCCAGAGATGAGAAATTATTTTCTTTTCTTTCACGAGAGTGTAACGATTTACTGATTTTTAAAATCAGCACTGGACTTTAAAAGGCGGCACTTGCCTCTCAGCAGCAAAGCCAACAGGCAGGTTAAATCCGACTGGTCTTATAATTATCTGCCAATCGCTATGCGTGCAATGTCCTCCGGGCAAGGGTCCCTTCTGAGTTACTGTGTGTTTTCCTGGAAATCCTTCTATCCAACTGCCTCCATCTTTTTTTTTTTTTTTTTTTTTGCATTTTTCTGAAGTGAGAAGCGAGGTGGCAGACAGATTTCCACATGCGCCAAACCGGGATCCACCCTGCATGCCCACCAGGGGGCAATGCTCTGCCCATCTGGGGCATTGCTCTGTTGCAGCTGGAGCCACTCTAGCACCTGAAGCAGAGGCCATGGAGCCATCCTCAGCGCCTGGACCAACTCTGTTCCAGTGGAGACTTGGCTGCGGGAGGGGAAGAGAGAGACAGAGAGGAAGGAGAAGGGGAAGGGTGGAGAAGCAGATGGGTGCTTCTCCTGTGTGCCCTGACTGGGAATTGAACCTGGGACTTGCACAAGGCGGGCTGGCGCTCTACCACTGAGCCAACCGGCCAGGGCCAACTGCCTCCATTTTAACTGTATTTTAAATCCTCTTGCAGAAAGAAGCAGCTTCTAATGAACATGATTGCTAATTGTGTGTTTTTAATTAGCTGCCGCCTAATAAGAAGTCACAAAACAATTTGGCGCCTACAGAGAGACAAGTGGCCAAAGAACCACTGCTACTTGGGAGGGGGGTGTTCTTGGTGTTTCATGGCCTTCCTGCCTGGCACAGACGAGGGCTCGCCTGACTGCCGCCTGTTCGGGAAGTGGCAGAATACAGATGGGAGGAGAAACAGGGTGCTGAGGTGTCCCCTGCCGCCACTCACCACCTTCCGCATTCAGGAAAGGCCAGAGAGAGGAAATAGGGGTCTGAGACTTCCACTGGGGACCGACCCGAGGTCAGCCTGGCCGGTCAACGGCAAACCAAGCCTCAGAGGAAAAATTATATCGAAGGCAATTATGTGACCCTGTTGGACGTCAGGACGGCTGTAAACATGCCGGAAATGGGCTCCTCTTCTCCTTCCCAGACAGCCCTGTCCCCGTCAGCTGGGGGCCTTCCAACAAGATGGAAAGTGAGAAGAAATTCCATTGGAAATGAATGAACATGGTTAAGACACGCGTGCCCAGTGAGTTGTTTGTGAACACCGTGTCTATGCGTGTGAGAGTTCATCAGAGCCCCTGTTTTAGTTTAGTCCTAGCAATGCAAGGAGGTGCCCCCTCACATACAAGAGCAAAAGGAGACCCCAGCTGGAAATGCTGGCTCTCCAAGAGCCGCGTAGGGTGCGATTCTTCAGAGGGAACGGTGCTGTTTTTATCACTTGCTTATGAAGACACTACAAGTTGGTATTTGTCAACATCATGGTCACCTGGAAGACTTGTGAGAACAAAGACTGGGGAGGGGACCCATCCCCAGAGATTCTGACTTGGGGGGGCTGGGACCTAAGAATTTGTACTTTAAATCAGCTGTTGCTGGTCCAGAGCCACTCTGAAAGCCACTGCTCTGGGTTATGAAGGATGTCACTGCAAAGTGCACAGTTCCATCTGGAAGCGACAGAAAGTTCAACATTTTGTTCTGTCCTACAGTTTTCACTGCCGCCCTGAAATAAGCAGGCTCTCTGCAGCCCAGGCGGACACAGCCGGTCTGCACGGGAGATGAGCGAGGGGAGGAAGGGCAGTCACCCTGGTGTTTCTCACGGACTTCATAGTTAGGGACGGCAGGGGCATTGGAGGAGAAAGGGCCGAAGCCGACAGAAGAAGCTGAGACCCAGAGGGGAGTTTAATTATGGGAATCACACTCACTCCTTTGACAGGTGATCTGACAAATGTATCGATAGGCAGACTGACTATAGGAGCACATACACCCAGCCTTTGGCGTCTAATTGTCTCAGGCTCAGTTGGTCCTGTGACTTGATCAAGGCCCTTAAACAATTTAAGCCTATCTCTACGAAATGGCACTAACACTACTAGCTGTCCTGTAGAGGTGTTGTAGAGCTCAAATGGAACATTTTTGCTTAGCATAGAGGAAGCGCCCAATAAATGTTTGAAACCATCATCACCGCCATCTCCATCTTCATCACCATCATCACCATCACAGCTATCTTCATCACCATCATCACCATCACTACTATCTTCATCACCATCATCACCACCATCATCATCACCATCATCACCACCTTCATTATCACCATCATCCCACCATCATTATCATCACCATCATCATCATCATCATCATCATCACCATCATCACCATTATCATCACCATCATCACCACCTTCATTATTACCATCATCCCCACCATCATTATCATCATCATCACCATCACCATCATCATCATCACCATCATCACCATTATCATCACCATCATCACCACCTTCATTATTACCATCATCCCCACCATCATTATCATCATCATCACCATCACCATCATCATCATCATCATCATCATCAACATCACCACCATCGTCATCCAAGGAATAGGGAAAAATAAAGGTAAATTTCTGTACAACGACAGAAAGTATTGACTGAAAGACAGCCTGTCTACTAGAATCTGTACTGTATTTACATAGAACAAGCATGTAAAAAGGTGTTTGGTAATTATTTTTTTATAACTGAATAGAGGATATTTTGAGTTTGTTTTAAACTGAGATGTGTTATATCAGGGAATGCAAAAAATAAAAAAATCCACAACACCTCCCCCCCCCAAAAAAAAAAAAAGCTGTGTCTTTCAGGAAGACATCGGGAAGGTCTGCGGAGGAAGACAGGCCTGGTTTGGTGTGTTATCTCCAGTGCAGAGCAGAGAGGCTGGGCTGAGACCATGCACGGAGGCATCACACTGGGTTGCCCTGGTAACAGCAACTTCTGTTCTCACAGTGATGAGGGTACAAAGAAAAAGGGACTATTGAGGAGAAGTGTCAGTGATCAGGAGCCAGAGCAGCATGGTGTCTGTGAGCTCCTTTTCGGGGACAGTTTGAAAGGGAGTCTTAGAGTTGTTCTCGGAGATGATGGAAATGAAAGGGTCTGATGAACAACGACATTGCCTGATGGTATCTCAGGGCTACCACCTGCTCGTCAGCTCTCCAGACCGCAGAGGGTGACCCTGCTTTGCTGCCCCAGCCGGCCCATGTGGCTATCTGAGCACACACTTTTGGCTCCAGGTAATGACATGTGTGGGGGGTATGCAGAGGACAAAAGCCCAGCCCTTTGTTGAGGGGCCCTAGGTAACACTGTGGAGACGGTTCTCATTATTGCACGGACAGCCTCCTTGTTTAACTCTTTGGCTTCCTGATGGAGTCGATGTGGACTTCTCCTGTCCGCACGTCTGTGTTAGACAGCGAGGGGGCAGGAGTCCTCGTAGCCACATCAGCTCACACGAAAGCAGATTGATTTCTCCAGAGAGAGTAGCTCTTGTTAACAAAAGACAGGATGTTCACACTCAATACGTGAGCCTCAGGAGCTGCGAACACTCTGGAGGGATTCGGTCTGCGGCCGGTCAGCGGCGGCCTGAGAGGCCCTACCCAGCCCGTCACAAACTTGTGTGTGACCCAGGAACTAAGAATGACGTTCACATTGTGACATAGTTGAAATGAAAGAAGAGACTATTTTGTGGCATCTGAAGGTAATGTGATACTGAAATTACGGGGTTCACAAAGGTTCATGGGACTTGGCCACAGCTGACTGTTGGCACTAAAGTCCGCGGCCACATTCACGGGGACCTGGAAGGTTTACCACGTGGCTCTTGGCAGAAAAAGCCTGAAAACTAATTTCCTTGCATTTTGAGGATATCCGTGCTGGAAGGGGTTGTGGTGGTCACCTCATCTATACCTCTGTTGACAGATGGAGAGGCACACGCCCTGGTCACTGCCAACAGCACAGTATCTCCAGGGAGGGGGGCGCTTCTACCACGAGTCATGTATGCAGTGTGACATCATTTCTAGAAGACACACCAACCAAAGAGAAAGGTTTGTGGGGCTGAGGGGACGGAGAGAAGGAAGTAGGCAGGACCGAGGGGAGAGGGCTGTCCCATATCTTGTGTGTGGTCACTAGACCCCTGGGGAAGGGTCCCCATGCTCACCCACCCATCTCTCCATTTTTCCTGGGGCCAAAAATAACAACCAAAGGAGTTCCTCGGGGAGTGGCATCCCTTTCATATCTCTACCTTCCTTTTCAAAAATAGGCCAGAAGCCATTTGATGTTACAGACACATCGTTCAGCCCTGGGGACATCCTTTTGATCCTTCTTATCCCCCTTTCTCACATTAACATAAAATGTCACCTCTGTCTTCTAATCCCCAACGCAAACCTAACATTTCAGCCTCGCCTCTCCGGTGCTTGCATAACCCAGCGTTTAAATTCCGATCGGCTGTGGTGTTAGCACAGGCGCAGGGCTAGACATTCATTGCCTGTGATCCGTAAGCCAATATAATACACTGTCGGGACCAGGAGGGCCAACATGTAAAGCAAGAAAGGGGCTGTCTCGCCACGTGAATTTACCCTCCCTGCGTTTATGAATTCTCCAAGGGCGAGCTGGGGCGCTTCAAGTCTGCTCACAGTTGGACCCTGCCGGGAAGCGAGGCCTCTGCCCGGAAGCGCACGCCAGACCCGGGCATCTGTAATCCACGGGTCATGACGGCTAGACCCAGCACTGAGCAGCTTGTAAATGGGACACAGGAGTGTGTGGCACGGCTGAAGCCCGGAGGGATTTCTGAACCGACAGGACCACGTTTTATTTCATTTTCTGAAATAATTTACAACGAGGGAGGGTGTTGGTGACTCAGAGTCTGATCTCTGCATTTATGAAAATGTTGGGAAGTTTCAAGCTAGTTTCTCAGGGGCTGTTATCCTGAAGAGCATCTCGGCTCATTGATCTCGGTAGAGGACAGTGCTCCCCGGGACCAATTAGTAGTGTTTTGGTTACAAATGTCTCTTCTTCTTCTCCTCCTCCTCCTCCTCCTCCTCCTCCTCCTCCTCCTCCTCCTCCTCTTCTTCCTCTTCCTCCTCCTCTCCTTCTCCTTCTCCTTCTATTTATTTTTTTATTTTTTTGAGAGCTCTAAATGGAAAAATACTTTCTAATCCAGCCTGGGTTTTGGTCTGTTGAATTAAAACTCAAAAGCTCAAGGTATTCCGTGAGGGGCCGACGTGCACAATAGGGAAGCAGCTGGGCCTGTCTCTCCAGAGCAGATCCGCACAGAAATGTCAGTACAGTAATCATAAGAAGAAGAAAGAATCTAATTCCTCTCACTGCTTCCCCGTTTCAGAAGCCGTCTTCAGCTTCTCAGGGGGACGTGTTGAGGTAGAGACTGAGCACTGAAGACCATGGGAAAGTCTCACTTACACGGGTGACGGAGCACGGGCATGCTAACAGAAAACCGTCCACAACAACACTGTTCAGCGGAGGGCTTTAGGTTTTAATTAAAAAAAACAACAAACAAAAAATCCGCCATATTTTTCAATATCTTGTGCTGAGCTGTCAGACTTCAAAGGCAGAGTAAAAGAACCTTGTCCTAAATTTTAGACCTTATGAACAATCGATTCAGAATGGATAGTAGATGTTCGTGTCAAATGTAAAATGAGACAACTTTTTTTTTTTTTTTTTTTTCTGAAGCTGGAAACGGGGAGAGACAGTCAGACAGACTCCCACATGCACCCGACTGGGATCCACCCGGCACGCCCACCAGGGGCAACGCTCTGCCCACCAGGGGGCGATGCTCTGCCCCTCTGGGGCGCCGCTCTGCCGCGACCAGAGCCACTCTAGCGCCTGGGGCAGAGGCCAAGGAGCCATCCCCAGCGCCCGGGCCATCTTTGTTCCAATGGAGCCTTGGCTGCGGGAGGGGAAGAGAGAGACAGAGAGGAAGGAGGGGGGGGTGGAGAAGCAAATGGGCGCTTCTCCTGTGTGCCCTGGCTGGGAATCGAACCCGGGTCCCCCGCACGCCAGGCCGATGCTCTACCGCTGAGCCAACTGGCCAGGGCAAAATGAGACAACTTTTAACAGGAAACATACATGATATGTAAAAGAAGATACACTGTTCGTCATCAAGATGAAAGATGGGTGATCTGTCAAGAAGATGAGAAGACACTTTGTAGACCAAAAGAAAATATTTGCAAACCATGCACCTGCTAGAAAACGAAACAAAACTAAATCCAACAACCGGAAACAACCTAGCTCACTGAGCAAAAATGGGCAAAAGACAGGAAAAGACGTTTCAACAAAAAATATCAAAGAAGCGCATGAAAAAGAGGGTCAACATCGCCAGCCATTTGGGAATGCAAACTAAGACCTCGCTGGGATGAGAAATAACGCACACCTCGTGGATCAGCGAACATGTCCACAGATGAACACTCTGGCAAGGGCTGGTGAGGACGCGGACAACCTGGGTCCCTCCTGCGTTGCCGGGGGCGGGGGGGATGGAAAATGGGACAGCTCATCTGGAAAAATCCAGCAGTTTCTTAGAAGTTCAAACGCAATGACCATGCCAGCCAGCAAGGGCACCCCTGGGCACCTGTCACAGATGGATGCAAAGTTATGCCCAACTAACATCCGCAATGTGCATATTCCTAGCACGTCATCTGGACGTGTCTCTCCGTCTGGACATCACGGACTCTCTCTCTCTCTCGGAAGCTCTGAGCTCGGTTCTCGCTGTGGCTAACTAACAACGAGAGTAGCGACAAGAGCCGTTGGTAGCTGGGTGTGATGGAACCCTTCTCATGAAATCGCCGAGGACGCCCGTCCAGCAGCGGGGTGATGAAGGCAGTCTCACAACACACTGGACCCGATGCAGCCCCGTCCCTCGTTCCGCATGCAGATGACAGTTGTACCCCAGCTGATGGCGAGAAGATGGATGGATGCCGCTGACGCTGGACTCAGATTAAACTGAGGGATGCCGGCTCACCTGGGCAGGAGGCATTCATCAACACACGCCTCTGTGGATTCAGAACACGTCCCCAAAATTCTGACGCAGCATTCTATGGTCAGTGGGTTCGAGGACAAAATGAGAACCTGTCAGCTGATGTTGATGACTTTCCATATCAGCTTTCAGACAAATTGATCTTGCGTTTGGCCTGAGGCGTGGTGGGATGGAAGCACAGACCTGGAGTTCCCAGGGAGATTTGCCCCAATCACTGAGAGGGGTCACAGCCTTTGATTTCTTATAAACAGATCTTTAGGAGGTATAATGAACCCATCTACAATCAACACTTATTTAAGATTTGTCCCTTCTTTAATTTTTTTCCTTTTTGCAGGTGAACCTCAAGGAGGACTTACAGGTTTACTCAGAAGAGTGTTTTACCCTCAAGTCTGGCTCGCTGTGTGTCCACTCACTTCCAGTGGAGAAGATGTTTACGCTGCACCCGGGCATAGAAGGCGTGCTGTCCAGCCCAGCCCAGCCCTCACTTCACACATCTCAGCGCCACGTGTGCTGGTGGCTGCTGAGCTGTCAGTGCTCCTAAGCCCACTCATCAGAGAGAGCTGGGAAGTATATGTATGCACACTACCCATGTGCCCACATACATACACATCCATCCATCCATTCACCCACTCACCTCTCCATCCATCCATCCATCCATCCATCCATCCACCTATCTATCCATCTATCCATCTGTGTATCCATCCACCCACCATCCATCCATCCATCCATCCATCCCACCCACCTATCTTCTTATTATTGCTGACTCTGATTCTAGTCAATCACCAGGCTTTATCCTAATACTCCCCCGTTCCTTATTTATAACTTCTCTTTCTCACAGTGAGAAAGCTGGCTCTCTTGTTCTCTTACATGTTTACTTGTTCATTCAACCCCAGGGTAAGCTGTTTCATAACTGCTGAATGTCCTTAGCCTTACACCTTACAATATCCAGTCAAAGCCCATGTCCCAGAGCTATGTAGGCTCAGCCTCTCGTTCCTCATTTCCCTCAGTGCGGCTGTCATTCACTCATTACTCATGAGGCTCATTATCACCACTGATGTTCCACTTTGGGTTCTCCCACATCCTGACTCTTGAAATCATGCATTTGTTCTTAGGGTATCCAAAACACTGCTTATGGTTCTGAGTCAGAGCTGTACAAACCTTAGTTTCTGGTTTGTCCTTCCTGTAATTATTTTGCATCCATAAGCAGATACATGTGCATTTTTCTAGAAATGTGATCCTAGCCATATTAAAAACACACACTCTATCAGGAAAAACACCCCCTTCCTCCAGAAAACAGGGAAGTAAACCCATAGAGATAATAATTACAAACATTAATTAAACCTGTGCCAAATATGTCCATCTATTTGCAAAGCTTGACTTGCCTGTTGTTAAATAATGCACATTAATTTTCATTCATTAAATGTTGAGCACCTACTACGTGCAAGCTGCTCTCCTAAAGGCTAACGTCGCGGCAAAGAAGCTCGTCCCTGAACGGGTTATTATGACCCGGAGGTTGGGGCATTCTGATGGGCCACGCCTGCTCACACGTCCAGCCCTAGACTGTTTGGGCTCCAGTGAACACACGCAGACTGAACTGAGTCGGGGGCTCTTCCCTGCACAGGGCGAAGATACCCAACGAAGAGTGATGAGACATTGCCGAAATGCTCCCTAAGCTCCTCCTTGGTCCCTGAAGCTCAGCAGAGCCTTCCTGCTGCCTCAGCTGTTATGGACACACGTTCTGAATCAGAACACACTGTTCTTCTGGTGTCTGCTACATCCACGCCCGACTGGCTGGTTTCCGGGAACAGTGTGCTCCTGGGCCTGGGCTCACAGGACGAATCAGGAAGGGGCTCATGGCTACCTCCCCTGAAGTGGTTCTGGGACGCTGCGGTCAGTCCCACGCACGCCTGTGGCCTGGACACGAGGCAGACACAGCCATCTGCAGCAGCTCCCTCCGTGGGACCGAAGCCAGCACGCTGTCTATTTCTAATGATCTGGCCTGCCGATCAAGTTGCATCTAATTGATGAGGACAGCTGAGGCAGCCCTGGCTGGCCTCTTTACAAATTTGAGCTTATAGGTTCACGAGTGTCCCCAAAGATTGATTGATAAGCCCAGGCAAAACATCCCTTTCTCTATAAATCTGCTTTCGCGTGCTGTTTGTGCCTGACCGATGACCTTGGAACGGAACAGCTCTAGCACCTCAGTTTCATGGGTGGGAAGTCCGGCACAAGTCTCCCCACGCTCAGATCGCTGTGTGGCCAGTGCCCCTTAAGTCCAGAGGCTCTAGGGAGAACACGCCTGCTTGTTCGCTGGGCTGGTCCCCGAGGCTGTGGACCGGGGCTCCTGCTTCCTGCATGGCTGCCTGCTCTACCCAGCTTGTCCCGGGCTCCTGGTCCCCTTGCAGAGCTCCCCGCCCTTGCTTCCGGTCCCTTCCGTCGCTGCCTGCATGGGTGCCCCTTTCTGCCCGACTTCTCTGCCACTCCTCGGGTGCTGGTGGTGACACTGGGCCCAGGACTCAGAGCAGTCTCCCCGTTTTATGGTCCCTAACCTCCATTCCATCAGCAAAGGTTCTTCTGCCGTCTGATGTAACATCTTCACGGTTCTGGGGGATCAGGTCACGGAAGTCTGAGGGAGGCACTGCCGTGCGGTGGGTCGCTAGGGCTGGGGGGCACCTGGGGTCATGGAGTATACCCTTTGACCTGCCCTGCCTACCTCTCTGGTGCAGCAGCCTGCTGCTAACAGAGCAGGTGCATCTCCATCCCGCCTCTCCAGGTGATAGAAAGACCTCCCCCAGCCCCTCCTCCCTCATCTCCTCTCTGGCCCCTCCCCCCGTGGGTGTGGTGGGGAGCCGTGCTGCCTGCTGCTTAGACCCTTGGGGTTGGCGTCCCAGCAGGAGACCCCAACTCTGCCTGCATCTCTGGGTGAGTGACCTCACATCTCAGCCTTGGGGTCTTCTCCGCAGTGCGGTAGGCCCCCTCGGGCTGATGCAGAAGGCTCAGTTCTGGGCCGGGTGATCACAGCAGAACCAAGGCTGAGCAATTTTCCCATTCTCAGGCCATCAACACCGCCACGCAGAAATGCCTGGCTCACGTCAGGTGGCAGGCTGCAGCGTGCAGACGACAAGCCCTGGTGTGACAAAGACAAGGTCGAGCGTCCGGCGGGGATCAGGGGGTGAGGAGGGCCCGGCAGAGGATGCTGCCTGGGAGGGAGAGCCGTGCTGAGGGGCAGCAGAGGTCTGAAAGCGGGGAAGGAGCCAGCCGTGGCACGTCCTCGGGAGAAGTGACAGCGGGACACGGCACAGCCACCCACAGCAGATCTGGGTGGGAGCAGGTGCCAAGGGCACAGTGAAGGCCCCTGTGAACAGGGAAGCGTGGCCTGGAGCTGGGCAGGGACCATGGACCTGACTGGGTTCCATTTCCTTGTTTCATCCACGCTGAGAGGCACCCGCCCCTGTCCCCGCAGAGGCAGCGGTGAGAAGTCGTGTCTTGGAGGAGAAGCCATGTCATGTCCTAAGGGCCTGAAAGAACTCAGTCTTCCATATGCATTTCCAAGAAACCCTCCTTTTTGGGGGGCTCACTTTAGAAATTTTTTACTTTCAAGAAATAACAGCAAATAAAAAGCCAACTGTCTGCCTAGACAGGCGTCCCCACACCACAGCCCACGGGCCGCATGCGGACCCCTGAGGCCATTTATCCACCCCGCCGCACTTCCGGAAGGGGCACCTCTTTCATTGGTGGTCAGTGAGAGGAGCACTGTATGTGGCAGCCCTCCAACGGTCTGAGGGACAGTGAACCGGCCCCCTGTGTAAAAAGTTTGGGGACCCCTGCAGCAGACCTGTTACATGGTGGCATTTATTTCACATATAGGTAGCTGGTCCCATTTCCCCCCTCTTTCTTAATAGGTTTTATCGTTTCTTCACAATGATTTGTGCGGTAAGCAGTCCTGAAAAAATATCCAAAGGCTCAGCACTGATCAGACCCAGAAAGTACATTTCAAATATCCTAACTAGAGTGGTATTATGGGGTGACAATTTCAATGGATTTCTTTTATAAATGGAGAATACTTTTATCTCCATTAATTTCCCTAAGGGGAAAAAAAAAAAAACAAAAGAAAAAACTCCCTCTCCCTCCGTGGTGTTCCGGGTTGACGACTGCTCACTGCCGTTCTGACAGATGGCTTCAAAGACCACTGAATGAGAGAGAGGAAGGAGATAATGTGTTATACAATGCAGCACAATTGATAATCCCTAATTATGAAGTCAGACACTTTAATTCCGCCAATGCTCAGTATCTTTGAGCCATGCTGTCCTCTAAGCCCACAAAGCTCTTTGCAAGTGAGTGTCCACACCCTCCTTGTTGTTCTCTTTCGATTTCATTCAAAACACCAGGATGGACCTGATCCGTGCCCGTGCCCTCTGCTAGGCTTGCGACCTCCCTGGGGAGCGCCGTCTGGTGCTCCTGCAGCCCTGGCGGCACGGAACAGGCAGCTTTGGGAAGACCTCACGAAACCTTCATTGAATGGGGTTCAGTTTGAAATGCCACCTTCGAGATCTTGCGCCAGCCTCCAGGGTCCTCAGCGGTGATTTCTGTTGTCACCCTGGCAATGTACTCACGTGCCACACTTAGTAAATACTGTGGCAGCTTCTCTCTCGGCTGGGAACCAAAACCCTTGTACGGGGCATGTGTTCCGTTCTCCGGGTCTGGCTGAAGGACCCCCAACCCCACCCCCGCTGCCCGCCCCTGGGGCCGGAGGGCCGGGATCAACGCTAGGTAGGAGCCGTTTCTTTGAAAGAAAGAGTTTTGTTTTACGAAGGCAGCAAAGTGACCGTCATGAATTGTTTGGGGTCTCATTTTCTGCTGACTTGAGTATTTGAAAGCTTGCTTAGGATGAAAGTAGAATAGTTTTTCCCCTCTGCACATCTGAGAACGATCTGACCGTGACTACATGAGTCATGGCAGATAGGAGGAACGTTCAAACTCAATGCTCGCAAACCCGGAGCTTCTCGAAAACGCGGTGAACCTCTGACCTCCTCTCCCAATGCTCCCGCCACCGCCCCTCCTGTGATCCTGCCACACCATGGACCTCGGCGGTTCTGTCAGTCACCAAGCTCGTTCCCACACGAGAACACTGCTGTCACTATTCCCCTGCTCGAGCATGCTGTCCTCCTGCGTCTCCGCAGGGACGGCTTCTCCTCAGCGGTGACTTCTCAGCCTTGCTGGCACCTCTTCGTGAAGGTCCCAGTCTCTGCCCCCTCCCGGGGACCTCATCCCAGTCGCCCTCTCCCGTTGTCCGGCTCCTGTTTCTTCCCAGCTGCCTCCCTCCCTAAGATAACCTTGTTTGCTTACTTATTTGGGACCAGTGGCCCTCGCTGGAACGCCAGCTTCCTGCAAAAGGATAGGACTCAGGCATGCAAGTGTCGATTAGTGATATAATCAATCAGTTACATAACTGGGGACATATTCATGTCAGGGGATGAAGGAGCAGCTGTGTCATTTTAGGTGTACATTGCATGACATCTGCATGATGTCGTCAGAAGGTGGAGGGCTCAGCCCATGGGGAGTGTGCCTGTCGTTGCTGGGACGCTCCTGCCCTGACACATCTGTCATGCCCATCATGGAGGGTGGAGGGGGAGCTCCAGCAGAGGTTGATCTGCTTCCCAACACACCGATAAACAGACCGTTAACACACGTGGCAAAATGCCGGACTCCTGTCCAGGGTGCTTGTAAAATAAAGGGACGCTTCATTTCCCAAGTAAAGGCGTTTGTGGCCACCCTGCCCATGTGCCCCAGAGCAAAGGGCAGACGCTGGCTGCCTTTTGCCAGTGGCTAATTCTCATGGGAGGCTTGACCACCCACTCGGAACCAAAGTGATTTGATGGATGTGTTTTCCAATTAGCTTATTGTTAACAGCTGTCATAGGGGCACAGCCGTGGCCCTGACAGCCAGCAGCGAGGACCAGCGGGACGTCCCAGGGGAAGGAGAAATTCGTGGTGCTTAGGCAGCGCCTCTGACCCCTCGCCTGCCCAGCTGCCCCCCTCCGCCACGCCTGCGCACCCTGACAACGCAGAATGGACCCGGGTGCCTCTCTCGAGTGGTACCAGTCCAATGAGCAGGAATGGGCCCTGGAGCTCACCAGCACAGCTCAGTCACACAGCCATTAGAGGGGGTGCCCATCACAAGGACTCTCTCAAGAGGCTCTTATTCTCCTAGCCTTTCATGTGCAAAATGACCTAATCAGATTTATAGCGGCAAGACTTAACCCGAGTCCACACTGTCACAGGGAAGATCTTGAGAATGCTGTTTTTCAAATGTATCGTTATTGTTGCTATTACCAGTGTGGAACTGAAGTGAAGTTACTATTACCAGAGCTGAGGACTGAAGTGGAAGAATCAGCAATGATGAAAGAGGCCAGAGCGAGAGGTGCAGTTTCCCACGCCGAGCTGCGCCATCGGCCCTCTGAGCGTAAGTGCAGTTCATCTCGCAGCTACAGCCCCCGTGGACCGGCTCTGCGCTGGGACTGAAGACATCTCGGGGCTTCAGGATGGTGAGCCAGGGGAGTTTGGCGTTCCTGGTTGGCATCCTTTCTCCTCTGTGTTGAAGGTCAATCTTGGCGTTTATGGGGCTTGAACTCACTGCGAAGCAGGACAAAAACTAAAAGCCATCAGTAGTTGCTTTGTATCGAAGTATCCAACAGGCAAAGCAATCCGTTGTCTCCTATCTCCCCATCTGTCGGGCGCACATCTTCTGGGCACTGCTCAGGTGGTCGGTCCAACGCGCCAGCCATTCTTCTGTAAAAAATCACCGACTCCCAGAGTGTCTGGCATGGGGGCTGGTGCCTATCACTGGGTATTTTTGTCACAATCCGTTATCTTTTCTTCTTCTCTAGACCGTAAACACTTAGAAGTATACAGTGCGGTGCTCGATAAATGATTGTTGCGTGACCGAACGGGTGGATAAATGGACAAGGCAACGCGTGGCTGGCTGGGATGTGCCCTTTCCCAGGCGGTAAAGGGGGACGCTCCACCCCAGGCAGACCGCAGCAAACTTCACCCGGGACTATCTCCTGCCTTCTCTGCACCTATTTACTTCAAAGAGGAAAAGGTGACTGAGCAAAACCTGATAGGCCTCCTCTCTTGAGACTTCCACCTAGGTCAGCATCTACCACAGTTACCAAGAGGGGCAGTACGTCAGCCGCCTCCTTTAAACCTCAGAGCCCCGAGAAATAGCCGTTGGCTGCTGAACGCTTTCAAAACTCGAGGGAAAGAACGCACAGAGAAGCTTCCCTTCTGTTGCTTGCTTTCGACTGCAGGAGACAGAGCACCTGGTGGACTGCAGCAGGTACAGCGGACGGGCGCTACGTTGCAGAACAAGAAGCCCAGAGGCAGGTCCTTCCACAGCCAGTCAGTGAGTCCTGCAGCTCTGGAGTGTCACCAGAGGCTTCCCCGTCAACCACGTCAGCCGGCTGACTCCCTCACGGTCGCAAAATGGCTGCAGAGCCTCCAGGCATTACACGTGCACACCGCGCTGTCAGCGAAAGGGGACCTCATCCTCACGCGTCGAGTGTTGGCCATGGAAGAGAACCTCTCTCGCAATGTGACCATTGCCGTCAGAAAGAAATCTGTAATTCTACTTGGTTATCTTATTTCACTGTGCATCGCCTGGTTCAATGACGGTGTAACTGACATCTCTGTATTCCTGTGTAGAATAGGTAATTGTAATTTAAAAAACAACAACACATATTTTGTTGGACTGACTGAGTTGAAATGTTTATAAAAAAGAAAGAACACTGCAAATCACTGTTTGGCCATCATTTTGGCTTGTGGGAATGAATTCTGTGTTGTCTTTAAGACATTACACGAGGGGAAAAAATGTTTTTAGCCCAAGTAGCATCAATAGCCTTTCTCCTTTTCTTCTCCTTCCTATTCCTTACTCAGACCCACCTGGGCTCTAAGAAGCACACTGTTATCTCTTTTTCTTTTTCCTTTTGAATTATATTTTATGCCTGGCTAATATCTCTGTAAAACCCATTGCGAAATGTGAATAAATAATTGCCTCTTTTCATTGGCTGTCGCCAGATCATGTTATTAAATGGGATGTGAAATGCGGGCTCACAGAATTAGCCTATTTGGCGGCCAACCAGACGGAAATGAATATATTCCCAACAAAGCACAGAAAGTTGCAGTCTCTGTATTTCTGCCTTAATGATACAATGTGCAAAGGGCCCGAAAGAATATTTTAGAGTGTCATAAGCATGGGCATATATCAGGATTTTCTGCTCTTAAAAAAAAAATTGGTAAACCTAAATATCTCTAACAAATAGCATCTACTCGTATAAAAGTGTTACAAGGACACACTTGATGGGTTCTGTTAAATAAAAAAAGACAGGAAAAAAAATCTCTGAATCAGAACCACGTTTACGAACTTTCCCTGGGAAGCAATGTGAGCGGGGATGTCACCGACCAGCCCGCAGAGAGGAGGGTCACCAAAGCAGAAGAGATCGGAAGAGAAAAGCAAGGCTCCGAGGGACAGGGACCAAGGGACATGCAAGCCACCTGCTGGACTCGTCGCGTGGAGGCCTCGTGCCGCCAGACAGCACGGCCAGGCCTGGGGGACCGCTCCGCTCCTTGGGCGACGGTCGTCCGCGTCCCTGGGAAGCAATTCTGAAATGGAAAGGAAACACTTTTCTATGTGGCAAGACAACAGCGCGCAGAGCTGCTCTGGGGTCTAGAAGAGCAGCAGAACTGGAAGATATATATATATTTAAATAGACCCCACCCTCTCTGTTCTCTTGTAGTCCCAACTCATGATATAATTAAGGTCCGAGCCTCACTCACCCTGGGGTGCCGTCTTGTTTGGAAATCAAAATCCCATCCTTCAGGGGTTTCTGTTCACATCGGTTTATTTACCCGGAAGACATTCTGAGCCGGGAGTGGAGGCTGGGCTCCTGCGGCTGATGGTCCTGGGGATGCGCGGGTTTGGTGCGAGTGCGGCATGGGTAGCGGTGGGCAGTGGACACAGGCCGGCCGGACAGCGGAGCCTCTGGGGGCAGGGGGAGTGGACCAGGAGAGAGGGCAGCTTTGAGGAGACTGACCAGTCCCTTACCGGGAGGTGAAGTGGGCGTAGTTTTCAAGAGCAGTGACACAGTTTCCACACCAGGGCTGACATGGAGGGTGAGAATCGGTAGGAGCGTCTGGGACCGTCCCAGGCAGGGAGGCAGCCGGAGCCCCGTGCTGAGAAGGGGCTGGGTGGGCTGGCACTGTGACCGCGCCTGCCGGGGTGGGGACGGGCCCTCTAGCGAGCTGCTAACACTGCCAGACGCACAGACTTCTAGTGAAGGTCAGCGAGCCAGTCCAGAGGACTCAGTCCCTGGCACGTTGACGGCACGCAGTAGGTATTGGCTTTATCCCTTTCTGGGTCCTCCCTTTGTCCTTTCTCCTGCCCGCCAGACCCAGGGACACGTGGGCCTCGTGCACGGCTCCAGCTCCTTAACCTCCTGGTCTGTGACAGTCAGAGTGACAGAAAGACCGTGCCCATCTGCCGCCTGGGGCATTTCCTCTGCAGGGCTCGTCTCCCGTCTGTACAGATGTGTCCGCCTCTGTCACGGTGGGCTGTGCCGCTGCCCGGTGGGCTGTGCCGCTGCCCGGTGGACAGAGCGTGAGAGGAGGCATGCTAGACACATGCTCAGCTGGACGCACGTGTGGGGGAGAGGGCGGCTGAAGTAATAATCACTGATGTGCAGCACGGACAATTCCGCCCCCTGCTCCTCTGTTTAGTCACAGGGTTTCTAGGGAGCCCATGGCCCCGATGTCTCCCCATCTGTGTGATTCCGGTGTTTAGGGGTCTATCCACAAGCCAGCTACTTCAGACTAGTCCCCAACAAAAGGAAGCATGGTCCCTCCCCAGCAAATCTACGTATGAGGTGCTTCACCTGAGCGATATTCCCAGGTGATGATCGAGATCGGTTCTCTTTTCCCTTGGGTTCGTTGAGGACTAAACTCTCAGGTAAGGTTCAGTCTCATGCTCCCAACCTCGGTGAGACTTTCTAAGAGTTTGATGTTTTTTGTAAAGACTCGGGACGCCAGGCTGCCTACGGAGCTTTCAGTGTGCAGCGGTGCATCATCAGTCAACAGGAAACTGGTCAGGGCTTGGGGGAGAGGACACGGCCGCGGACCACGTCTTGGACAGAGCCAACTCCTAAAGAGCTGGGAGGCCAGGCAAAACCATCTCCCTCTGGGAAACCACGCAGGACGGGGCGCCGTGCCTTGAACCACGCCACAGGGCCCGCGGGCGGGCACCTGGCCTTCCCTCAGAAGCAAAGCCTTCCTCCTCCCTGAGGAGTTGTGTTTTCATTTGATTCTTTAAGACAAGAACGATTTCAAGCACTCCTGAACACACAGAAGCTACCGCACACGCACCCGCTTCATGTGTAACATCCCGCGTTCTGGCAGACGGCATTCTGCCCTTCGGGGCTCAGAAGTTCTTTTTAAAAGGCAGGAGGTGCCCCACAGACATGGCCGGGGTCAGCTCCCTGCAGGTAAGGAACGGAGTCTTACGTTGCTGCGCGCCGGGCTGCTGTGGACACCTGTGGGGGGGACCACACAGGGCTTTCAGGGTCATCCGGGTCCCCTTCTTGCAGCACCAAGGGCTGCGGAGAGGTGGTGAGCCCCTGACGGCCACCATGCCAGGAGAATAACCCCACGGTCCCTCCATTCTGGCCGTTTCTGTTTCATTTCCCCCGTGACTCTGACATCAGGCAGGACGTGGGACAGTAAAGGCCACAGACATTTGCTTTGGGGAGCTGTGACATAAAAGAGCCGGAGGTGGGCCCTGCAGACTGGCTTCCTGAGCGATTTACCCCCATCCCCATTCCCCCCTCCCTCCGGCAGGCTGGGACCAGCAGCTAAAAACCCTCCTGGCACCGGAATAAAATTCTACACTTCCAACTGCCTTACACGTCACCCAGAGCTACAGATTCATAGCCAACAAGAGCTGGTCTGCTCTGTATAACTCACAAAACTGCATCCAACACCTGCTAGCCATAGATAAGACCAGCCTGGGACCCATCAAAGGCCCAAGGCCACGTGCTCTGACTCGGAGATCCCCCATGTGGCTGAGGCGTCATGAGACCCGTGAGTACCTCTCCAAGTGCCACCCCTCCCCTGCGGCCCCCTGCCCTCCTCTCCCGGGTGGCGGCCCCTGCACCACAGGGGCAGGAAGAGCAGAAGTTGGACGTGGCATTGACGGTGATGCTGTCCTTGCTCCTAGTTGATGTTGTGACTTCCTGCCAATGACCGGAAACAGGCAGCAGGCCCCCCAGCATCCAGGGCTGGGCCAGCCCCTTGTTCCTCATGTCCTTCTCGGAGCCTGGCGCTTGAGGGATGCTCAGGGACCATTGCCCAGTGAATGGCAGGGCTTTTTCAGAATTAAATGAGGTTCAAGAACACACCGGTGGTCCTCCGCGCTTTATGGCGGCAGCACACGGGGTAGCTCCGCCGCTGCGCTCCTATCTCCTTGGGTGAAGCGGTCCATTGCCCCGAGAGCGGCTCAGAATACAGCGCTCATTCAACTCGGGGCCAGACAGGACTGCGAGGGTATTAGCCCCATGCTCCAAAGCGGCAGCGAGCCTCCAGGGCACAGTGTAATTACTCATTTTGCTAAATAACACAGACACACAATGGCTTAATTACAGCAGTTTGTAGTGGGAAAGAATGGTAGTGATTTCCACATCAGAGTGTCTCATTAATGGGATTTGCTAGCTGTTGCCTGCGATATTCCGGAATGCCCTTTTGTTTTAAATCATTCTCCAAATTGCTCTGGTCGTTTGTGGGGAGAGGGAAGTTCTCCAAAATCCCTTGCGAAGGTGAAATGTTAGCGATTCAGAAAGCCCTTGGTGTTAATTTCTTCCCAGGCAGCGCGGCTTGACGGAGTGAACAAAAAGGCATTTTTGACATCTCTCTGCGTCTCCACACCATCAGCATTCACACTATATGGGCATCAAGAATTTCTGTGTAAAAAAAGAAAAAAAAAAGGAAATAAACGTTTCCAAATGCAAGAAGAGCTCTTTCCTGGGAGCCCACAGGCTGGAGCACACTAATGGGGTGTCACACCTTGGTACCCAGGGATGCCACTAGCTACCTGCCATGGACCTGCCAAGACACAGAGTATTCCTGGGCCCCAGTCCATTTGCCTTGGCTATACCTGGGTGCATTCATGGATGGAACAAACATTGCCCAAGGGCCCCGGGCTCCCTTCTAGACCCCCAGGGTTCCCGCAGCAAAGGGGACCAGATGGATCTCCCCCGTTCCCAGGACCTTCCCATCCAGCGGGAAAGACAGACCACATGCTTGTCACTCAACAGATGGCTGAGAGAGTGTGATTTTATTGGGCAAATGAAACTGAGTCATATCATGGGAACCTTTTTGAGGATGACTGTGCATTAGCAGAAATCTGAATAACAAGAAGGAGCCAGTTGTAGGGATTTTGGGAGAGGAAAATTCCAGGAGGAGGGAATGGTGTCCGTGTACTTTGTCCCCTCACTCTCACCCACTGGTGATGGTTTGTTCGGAGCTGACTAAGGGAGAGTGGCGTGAGGTATCTATTTAATGTGCATTTAGCATGGCCCCTTGTTCTCACACTCTCCACTATATAATGGAGTCACCAAGCCTGTCCTGGGTTGGAATCACTTCATCCACCTTCAGATGCCCGTGATGGGGACCTCACCAGACAGGAAGCAGCCTGCCACCTCAGGACCACGCCACCTGACAGGGAGAGCCGCCAGTTATGAGCCAGGTGACCCAGACCAAATGACTCACCCGCCCCAGCCCTGAAGGAGGTGGGGGTGGAGATGCGGCAATCCGCTGCAGGGGACAGGTGCAGGGTGGCACCAGTGGAGGCACACCAGGGGTGGCCGCCTGCCAGGGTGTCAGAGTTCCCTCTCTCCGCCCTTCTCCGACTATCCAGCTGCAAACAGCCGGTGGCTCTCTAACTCCTGACCCTGTTCCCTCTCTTCCAGTACTTGTCACTTCCAGACGGTGAGGCTGTTGGTGCATTAGGTCCCACCGCACACCACAGTGCCCACAGGAGCAGGAGCTGTGTCTCCAGAGCCCGGAACAGAGCTCGGACCAGGGTCGGCGGTCCCCGAGCATGCGCCGAATGATGGGTCTCGTCCTCACACCCTGTTGTGTTTTCACTGGGGGTGGGGTGGGGGGGGTAGGCCATGTGGGTAGGCACAACCTAGAAAAGGAATTCAAAGCAGTAATTTCCAGGGGTCGCTTACAGATAATGATTACGTTCCATCTTTTGCTCCTTCTTTTTGTATCCTAGCTTTATTGAGATACAGTTGATACTTAACAGTATCCAAGTTTAACGTGTACAATGTAGTGATTTTACCTTTGTATATATCTCAAAATGATTTCTGCGATAAGGTGGGCTGACACATCCTTCACTTCACGTGGTTTCCTGGTGAGAACTTCAAAACTCTACCCTCTTAGCAACTTGCCAGTATACAGAACACTATTGTGAACTATGGTCGCTGCCTGCGCACCTGTAGCAGGGAATCTGTACCTTTGACCCCCTGAACCCATTCCCCCACCCTCCACCCCGGCCTCTGGCGACCACCAGTCTGTTCTGGGTCTGTGCGTTTGTGTTCAGACTCCACATGGAAGTGGAGTTGTTCGGCGGTGAGACGGAAGAAATCCCGCCATCTGCCAACCACGTGGGCGGGCTCTCTCTTCTTCCTGCTTCTCCCACCATTTCCTCTGCCGGTGAGACCAAGTCAGGTGTGCGGACAGGACGCGGGAGCCTTGCGGTCCCCCTGGGGTTACTGCACGGAACAACCGTCGAGTCAAACTCCACAAACTCACATTTCTGATAAACGAGTTTATTAACAGCGTCCACAGAAACAAAGTGTGTTTCATTGCTCCAACTTACAAAGGGCCAGTTTAAGGGAATATGATCTAATCCATTTGTGGTAATTTCTTTCTGCTTTGTGAATTTCGGAGCGTAAAGCACGATAAACCCCCTGACAGACGAATAAATGAGAATCAGACGTTTGAAACGGAAAGCTGCTATAATTAGGAAGCTATTAACTCTCCCTCCCTGCTCCAGCACCATGGAGTGGGGGAGCCACAGGGGACCTGTCCTTCGAAATAATTAAATTTCCAAATTAAGCTTTTTGGTTTAAGGACATTCTGATGGAATCATTTTATTAAGCTGGAGTATGTAACTGTGAATATTTGGAGGCCCGGTTCCTGTCCCTCCCTTCCCCTCCGTATTGTTTGGGGGCTTCAAAGCCCACATCCAGGGATCACTCTATGCTGAGCTGGTACCTCCCTCTGAGGTAGGGAATACTCTGATTTATAGGTGGGGAAACTGAGGCACTCAAGGTGGAAGCTCCTAAGAGCTCCAGGTTTGGATCCATGTTCTTAGGTCATTCACTGTCCCGATAGGTAAATATGTGAGGCAGGTAGGAAGACAGGGGGTGGAGACTTGGACTAAACGTCAGGCGGATACAGCCCGTTCCCCTGAGGGGGCGGAGTGCAGCGTGACCCCTGACGTTCCAGATTAATTCCTAGGATCCCCCCCCCCCCCCGGCTCTGGAGTCTGAGAACGAATTCCATGGAGACCACCGACTCAGGCACCTGCGGGTGTCTTGTGGTGTTTCGTTCTTGAAGCTCTTTTTTGGGGAGACCCGTTCATGTTTTCTCTGTCTCTTTCTCTCCCCCTCCATCTCTGAGTTCCGTTCTTTTCTGCGTGGCTTCCTTCTAAGGCAGTTTCCCCCCAAACTGAAGGACACAGCCAGCAGCAGGACTGTCTCCCACTGGCTTAGCATCCGGGAGAGGGTATGTGAGAAGTTGTAGTGGACAGCCCGGTGGCCGTCACGTCGCGTCCATGGGCCGGGGTCAGGCCCTGCCTGCTCCTGCACTGACGTGTGTGGGCCACCACTGACCTCCTCGGGACACCCCAGGATTGTTTATCATCCTCACAGTGACACAGGGTGTTCTCTTTTCCAACACAAAGTGCCTTACCCTCGTTACAGATGTCAAGGGACATCGATTTATAGCCTAATAGGTGTCAGTCACCAATGGCTATTAGTTTTGGACAATGTTAACAGGACTTAAAGAGTCGTTGTGTGGGGTCTCCCATCACTCGAGGCTCTGGCGCTGCAGGTATGTGATGTGGTAACTTCCTGGGCTGCCGTAACAAGCCGCCACAAACTTAGTGGCTCCACATAATACATTTCTGTTTTGTAGGGTATAATCTAACATGGGTCCCCTCAGCCTAGAACTGCAGGGGGCGGGGCTGAGTCCCTCCTGGAGGCTCGGGTGGGGGGCACTTCCCGGCCCTTCCTGCCTCTAGAGCTCGGCCGTGTCCTCCCCTCTCCACTTGCAAGCCTCCAAGAGAGGGTCTAGCCCTCTGCGGACTCACTTGGGCTTCCCCTTGGGCCCCCTCTTCCAAGATGACGTGGGGGTCACCGGGCTTGCCATCTCTGAGTCATCTGAACAGTCACCTCAATTCTGTCTGCAGCCCTTGGTCCCTGCGCCAGGTGACCTGGCATGGTCACAGTGCGGGCCTTGTGTGGCGAGGTTTCGGGGACCACCTGCCTGCCAGAGGGGGACCCTGCGTTTCCTTAAGGAGTCAGGGACAGAGTCTCATTAGCACTGAGGTGCCTCTGTGTCTCCACTACTTTTTCCTTTCAAAATAATGAGGGTTTTTTTTATCGGGTGTTTTTTCATGTCATTTTTCAGTAGAAATACTCCAATTGCAACTGTTTAATGAAACAGCTCTCTGGAAGTTGAGGCATTGGTGTAAAAAGCAAATGGCCCTTTCGTCTTTCTGTCTTCTGTTTCCACGGGAGCTGTGTGCCGTGTCAGGACCGACGGCCCTGGGTCATGTACTGAGCCTCACGGCTGTGAGCATCCCGCTGTGCTTCCCACAGACCTTCCGGGTCAGCGGCGCCACATTTACCGGCAAACGTTTACCAAACGAAGCCAGCAGCCCTGGCAGGGACGGCCTGCTCACTGCCCGGCCCAGAAACACCGTTCATTACAGTCCGATCTCCACTTCTGGAAGGCCCACACCAACAAGAAAACCCGGTGCGCCGGTTCTCATTCTACTTTACAAAGGCTAAAGCAAATGAATTATCTTCTTTTTTTTTTTTAATATAATATATTTTTTTGAATTTATTTATTTTTATTTTTTAAATTTATTTTTCTTTTTATTTATTTATTTTTTTTACAGAGACAGAGAGAGAGAGCATCAGAGAGAGGGATAGTTAGGGACAGACAGACGGGAACAGAGAAAGATGAGAAGCATCAATTATTTGTTTTTCGCTGCAACACCTTAGTTGTTCATTGATTGCTTTCTTGTATGTGCCTTGACTGTGGGGCTACAGCAGACCGAGTAAGCCCTTGCTCGAGCCAGTAACCTTGGGTCCAAGCTGGTGAGCTTTGCTCAAATCAGATGACCCCGTGCTCAAGCTGGCGACCTCGGGGTCTTGAACCTGGGTCCTCTGTATCCCAGTCCTATGCTCTATCCACTGCGCCACCACCTGGTCAGGTGCGAATGAATTATCTTAACGTGCCCTCTGTGAGAGAGCGTGAATGCACCAAGACAGGGAGTACACGGTCTCCCATTAAAATCTCCCCGAGCTCTTGGGGAAGGACCCCCCCCCAAGTCAACCTCATCCAGGAGTGCTGCCCAGGCCAGTGGTCCCTAGCTTTGCGCACCGAGTTCACAGGGGAACCAGTCAGAAAGACCTGCACCGATTTCGCCAAACATCCCAGACATAATCAGTGCATCGGCTACAGTAGCAGCGGACCGACCAGAGTAAAACCAGCATACCGCCGACAGGATCCTCCGCCTCCCTCCTCTCCCGTCTGCCGTTTCATCAAAAGGAGGAAGGCCGCGTGAAGATATGAATTCACACTTATCCCAACAGACATCAGATGCTTCTAATTAGCTGTCTGAAAGGGATAAAGCAATATTTGGAGGACACCTCAAGACGCTAACAGACATTTCAACAGCAGCCGTCAGAGGGGATGTCAGGCAACAGATAAAAGAGGTAGCTGTCACTGCGATGTCTTAATGGGCCAAATAACAGCCTTGACCAATGTGCCAAAGAAAGCCGCCCTGCTCCCCCCCCCCCCCAGTTCTGGATGGGCAGGGGCAGAGAGAAGCAGGAATGCAGGACCATGGTGCTCCAATAGGAGGACCTACGCAGCCACCTGCGTGTAAAACGAGGATTTTTCCCTCCTCGATTAATTCCTGCCCCTTCTCAGCCCTCTCAGGCACGCTCATTCTTCTCGGGCACGCTCATTTACTAGCGTGGCTTCACCGCCCTTCCCAGAGCTGCTTTTGGACTGTTTCTGTGGTTCTGTTAGCCCAACTGTTCGCAGGGAGAGAAAGCCTTCCTGCTTTAGCAAGTTAAAAGTGTCTGGCTCTAAGTATTGTATTTATTTTACCCCAAATGGCCTCGGGGGTGGGGGAACATTCGATGAGAAGCTCTCTCACAAGAACATGATTGGAGGCATTTTGACTGCAGCGAAAAAACCAGGTCATGATTAAAAGCAGAGCCTTGGGGCGAGGTCCAAAGGTTCTATCTCTGAGGTTCTGGAGCCGGTCGGTCGCAGTTTGGGCCCTAGCATCCTACCTTTCCAGGGCCTAGGGAAGTCCCGCCTACGGGCAATGTGTCCTGTGTTTTGTTCACACAGTTCTGACTGGTTCTATTCTTCTCCAGATGACAGTCCCTTTCTGGCTCAGAGTCAAAGCCGTATTCGGTCCTGGAGCCGGAGTTAACAAATGACAGCAAACCCATCCTGTCAGAGTCGGAAAGCAGCACATTAAGACCCGGGGCACCTCGTTCGTCAGGTTTGAATGTCACCCGATGTCCATAGCTGATTGCTGTTTACTTGAACCCGAAAAGAATTTAAGTTTTCTGTAGCTGAGTAAAATTTATTTCAGTGGGGAAGCATAATTAAGGTCCTAAGGGGCGGGGGGAAATGTTACCCATTCGACCGAGCTGGTGTTAAATCAGAAGGTGACGGATGCTTGCTGAGTCTGACTGTGAGTGCTTCTAGGACACCCTCCACACGCTGCACGCAGCAGTGATTTCTCTCTGCCCCCCGCGGAGGAACCCAGTGGCGGGGAAGGCTGGTTTTGTAGTGCTCCACACAAGTTATTTGTCAGCATTCTGCCCAAGTCTCAACATGATCTGTGAGACTGGGGTAATATTTTAGACCCTCTCCCCACCCCCAGTTGCACGCATGGTAAAGTCAAGTTTAAGCAGCAGTGGTTCCTGGGAGACAGATGTCCTGACTCGTGCTCAGCCTCCCGAATTAAGTCTTCTGTTTTATTATGATGATTTTAAAAAGCCCTGCCGTTCATCCTTTGACACGACACCTCATAACTATTTGGTCATTTCCTCCCAAATAGGAAGTAAAACAACTCTGGGGTACGATGACAACGTGTGCAGAGTGGGTGAGCGAAGAGCCCAGGCGCCCTGAGGAGGCGGACATCTATCTACGTCTGCACAGACAGCTGAACAGGAGCGCTTACGGCAGCTCTGCCTACCAGGGCCAACACATGGGCGCAACCACGCTGCCCTTCGGAGGGTTGACAGGTGAACGAGCTGTGGCCCACCCAGACAACGGGGGCTACTCAGCCCTAAATGGGAACGAGCTATCAGGGGACACAGGAAACTTTCGCACGGCGCTAAGTAAAAGGAGCCAACGTGAAGGCGTCACACGTTGTATAGTTCCTACTCTGACATCCCGGGAAAGGCAAAGCTGTAGAGACACGGTGAGCACACGCACCATCTGCTGACCATCTCCTTTATTTTAGTCTGCTTGTTACCTGTTCCCCCGCCACCAGAGGGCAAAGAGCAGAGGCCACGGTGCTCTGCTCACCGCTGTTCACGCTGTGTGCCCAGGACAGAGCCCGGGACGTCGATGCCGGTCCCTGGCCGTGTCTCTGCCGGGCGTGTCTGCTCAGGGCTGTGTCTTCGGGGCCTTACTGCCCCGTAGGTGTGCTGGCCTGGACTTCCTGGCCCGTCCTAGCTTCTCGTATTCTCTCCTTTAGTGAGACGACACCCAACAGACCGCACGTCTGATTCTGCATTCAGAGCGTGCGGCCGGCAGCCTCTCGTCCCCTCCTTAGGACACGTCGGTCGGCCTCAATCAGAGAGAAGACATTCTGGCTCTGGGACTCAACCGTTTTCAAAGACACTGGCCCCTAGGGCTCTGACCTTGCGTGTTCAGGGCTGAAGTAGAAATGGACTCTTTTCTGAGATACTGGGTCTGAGATCAAACAACCCCCCGGGAGGCTGAGCTTGGCCCCCAGTGCACTCCTGACCCCCCCCTGTGGCAGCACAGTGGGGACAGCAGGGGCAAAGGTGAGTGTTCCCAGTGGCCCTCGCGGGGCGCACGGCCCCTCATTAGTGCAGTGTGGAGGAGTCGGGCCAGCTCAGCCATCAGGAGGGACGCACCTCCCGTTCTGGGCCCCTTAGTGTCTCCCACCTCGCAGAGCCTGGCCCGGCCTGGACCCCGCCCGGATTCTGTCCTACCCGGGAATCCAGTCACGCCCGAGAATGCACACTGTGCCACCTCTGAACACCCTCTTCCCCAGCCTTGATGTGTTATGGGACACAGCGTGAACTCCCGCCCCTCTTCTGGGACCTGTCAAACGGCTCCTCAGTTGGGAACTCAGGGCCCTTTGCTTCCCTGCCCCGTGGCAAGACCCACGGGCGAGCTGTGACGACACTGCTATGCGCTGTCACCTCTCGTAGTGACTCAGAACAAACACATTTTCCTTATCTCACTGCTGCTATGAGGACACGGGCGCGATTCTGCACACAGTGTGGGCGCTCTGTGGGGTGGCACATGGGGATGTCACGGGCATCCGGGAAAGATGGTGAACTCCCTGCAAGGCGCAGGGCAGCCGCCCCCACAAAAACCAGACTGCCCGATCAGCAGGGCCCGTGGGAGGCCCCCTGTCCTCCCAGAACACGTCTGAGGCTCGTGTGATGAATACCAGGAGCCCCGCAGGAGATGTGGCCGAATCCCTGGACCGTCAGGAACGGAAGATGGGGCTTGTTATGTCTTCAGAAGGAGAGCTCGTCGCATGGGGCTCTTCATACACGCCGCACTTACAAGAGCCAGCCAATCCCTTCACTGAGTTTCTGCCGGGTGAGAAGTGCGGGAGAGACCCCGGGGGAATTGAATGTCACGAGGACTCTGAGTTGATACAGAGGTATATGGGATACCCCACTATGGGAGCTGGTCCTAGTTCCTTTGCTGAGCCCTTGGGCTCCCTGGTCCCCGGAACGTCAGTGTGACCTCCATGTCCTCACCCTTGAGGGCGTGTCCTTCCTTTGAGCTCGGCTTTGCTTTGTTCACTCGTGCTCTTTCTCTTGAACATGTCTGTGTGTGTGTGTGTGTGTGTGTGGGCGTGTATATGTGAGTGTGTACATGTATGTGCAGGTAAAGGCAGGTGGGGCTGGATCCCAGGTGAGTCCAAACTGTAGTCTGTGGAGCAGCCGCGCTGTCTTCGTCAGTTTCAGATTGTGAAAAGCTCTGAAAAAGCTTTTGTTTGATTAAAAGGGGGACCCACCAGGCCCCCCGACAGGCAGCGTTTGGGCTGGGAGAGCGTGTGTGGTGTGGCCAGCCAGGCACATGTCCACGCTTCATTTCCTGTCTCCTACCCATGGAACCCCTGGGAAGTTATCTAGTTCTTTTAAACTTTTTTATCCACAAAACTCAAGGAGGCCCTGGCCAGTTTGCTCAGTGGATAGAGCGTTGGCCCGGCACGTGGATGTCGGGCTGGTTCTATCCCTGGTCAGGGCACACAGGAGAAGCGCCTGTCTGCTCCACCACCCTCCCCTCCTCCTTCTCTCCCTTGTTCCCTCCGCAGCCAGTGGCTCAGTAGATTCAAGTATCGGCACCAGACAGGGGTTGCCGGGTGGATCCCAGCGGGGGTGCATGCAGCAGTCTGTCTCTTTATCGCCCCTCCTTCCACTTAAAAAACAAACAAAAAACAAACCAAACTAAACACAAAACACAAGGAAACTGATCCAAAAAGTACCTCCCGGGTCCTTAGCACATGCCGAGAACTGTCCTAGGCGCGGGGACACAGCGGGAAACAGTCCTCGTCCCGTGGTGCTCGGAGCGTCCTGCCGGCATCTCAGCCCTTGTGCTCTGCAGATACTGTGGAAGTCTGACGGAGCCACGGAGGGGGCTCACGCGAACGCTTTCAAGTGCGTAGAGCAGAGCACATAGCACAGCGAGGGAGTGGATTATGCTCAGACGCCATTATCACAATCTGCAGACCAGTCATCATACACCCCGCATTGCCGCATTACTGACAGAATCTGGCGACCGGTCTATGAGCTGCCGTCTTGAAGTGGTGTCGAGTATAAGTGACATTTCGGAACACCTGCTGTGACTGTAACATGATATGAAATGTCTGTCATCATCCCCCCCCCCCCCCCCCGGCACAAAGCACAGGCACTGCTCATGTGGTGTGCTGCCCATGCTCGTGACAGAGCCCTCGAAGGAAGTGGAAGTGTCAGGTTTATGTTAGAAGGGATTGCACGGCTGACATCCACTCTGAGGTCCTAGGCTTGCAGGGAGGGACCACTGGGCGCCGGGCACTGGGCACAGGTATAACCCCAGAGGTCGCAGTTCCTGGCGACCCCTGGGCCCCAGCAAAGGGGTATGTGACTGCCCGCATTGGAAGAGAAAAGCCACTGCTTGGACCCTGTGACATGAACACCCCATTTTTTCTCATAAATCTAAACAGACACCCTCATCCAGGGGAGGGTCTTGGGAAGAGACGGTGAACCCTTTCAGGGGACGATGGCTTTGCCGAATTCTGTGATCCCCACTCACGGCAGAAGAGATGCCTGCACTTCCCGGCGGTGAATGGCGTCGAGCGTCTTGGCACGTGCCCGTTGGCCATCTGTATGTCCTTGCTGGTTTTCTTATTTCAAGAAAAGACATTAAGTTGGTTTGGGGGGGAGGGAAGGGGGTCAGAGTTTTCTATTAGATGTCCTCTGAAAGACATTCTCTCCACTTCCCATCTGTGTCCTTCACTGTGGAGTTCCACGAACGGCTCTGAACTATTCTCCCTCCTCTGAGACGCGTCCCAGGTGTTGGGGGTTGGGTCCCCACGGCGGGCCCAGGTTCCAGAAGAAGACAGCATGCCTTGTCCCTCTCCTGAGTCACCTCCACCTGTCGCCCCGGCATCGGACAGCGGAACCAACCCAGAGAGCTGGGAGGTGGCTTTGTTTGGGGGCCCCCTCTCCTCCTGGTTTGGATACCTTACTGCACTCTGACCTGCGAACTCAGCTCACACCCGTTCCTGAAGGAGACCCTGGGTCAGCCAAGAGGCAGGCCGCATGGGGCCTGGGCGGGGGATGGAGAGCTCACGGGGCCAGCCTTGGGGACTGGCCCCCAGCCCTGACCTGTGGCTTGGACGCTGTGTCCTGATCAAGCCTTTATTTCCGGCTTGGTTTCTCAGAGTTTCAGGCTCTTCCCTCCAGCATGTTTCTCTCTGCTGCACCGTCAAGTTTAAGTTTTAATTAAACACCTGTCATCTGCTCATTAGTCCTGTGGCAACATGATGTTTTGTTAAATTTTCATTTCGCCTGGGCTGGATGGGACGCCTCCTTCAGACAACAAAGGGATGCCATTAACGGGGTGCAGGTGGGCTGATGCAGAACTTGCTGAAGTGCTAACAGGCTCAGGTGCGGGAAGCAAGCACCCACGTCGTCCTCATTAAGCGTTGGAGCTGGATGGATGGGGATCACACGGGAATGGTGGACTCGCAGGGCAGGGGCCCAGACGGCCCAGACCCAAGCTCCCACGGGTCTGTGTGTGCCCCAGGGTCTCCCTAGGACTCAGCAGAGTGCCTGGGCATGGGGGGCCATCCATGAAAGGAGTGGGGGACAGAAGGGAGGCAGGAAGGATGGAACCGAAGGAAGTGCGTGGCCCCAGGAGCTCTTCCGCACACCATGTTTGCTGGGACCTCCGTGCACTCCTTCGCACTGTAGGTAACAGAGAGACACGGAACCTCTCCAGCCAAACCGGCTCCCCCCGGGTGGAGGCTTGGATCGAAGTCCTCAGCCACTGTGATCTCAGTTCTCTGTGGTTCCTGTGGAGTGCACTTATGCCATAGTGTTCGCCGAATACCCGTTCTGTGTAATGTCCAGAGAGCTTTGAGGGCCAAAGAAATGGATACGAACAGCTAAATTACACGACTGACCAAGCACCACTAGAGTATAAGAATGGGGTCAACTTTTTTATGCCTCAAATAGGACGTTAAGCTAGGCGATGCTGCTACTTGAAATTTTATAGGAGTCAGGGGCAGTGAGGAGGTGGGTGACATCCCCCAGGTCGGCCAGCTTGGGACAGGGGCGGAGCGTGAGCCCACCTGAGCCTGCACTCTGACCCCTGGTGCATCCTGGCTTTGTCCTTCCTTGAGGTTCCCGAGAACGCGGTGGGAGGGGCATCATACCATCAGTGCCGTCCCTCCCTCCTCCTCCCCATTGGAGGGCTCCACTGGTAGGTAGGTAATGAGCTTTTCTGAAGCTGGTGGCACACCGTCCCCGCCCCCCCCCCCCCCCCCCCCCCCCGTCACCTGAGAGGCATGCTTTCTTCTGGCTGCTGAGGTGCTTTGAAGGGCCGCACAGGACGGACGAGAGTGAGCTTTCCAGAGCGGGCACCTGCTCCTCCGTCTCCTTCTGATGAAGCGATGGGTTCCTGCTTTTGTGGACGGCTAATGATATCGCCCGTGCATAAATTCTGGTCCCCCCCCCCATGCCTGTCACACGCACACATCATTAACAGAGACTTGACGGTTTTCACGCTTCAAAAGGAAACATAAATAAGCCCATGCTGGCACCGAGACAGTGCCCACCATCGCGTGTGATGATGACCGGGTGTCCGGCCTTCTGGCTTTGGCTGGGCCAGGCAGGGATGAGATGCTAAAGGCTAACAGAAAGACATGAATAGGTTTTCGGTCTCCTCGCCCCAGGGAAGCACTCTGCTCCCGCATGTGGCGTGTGAGCACCGAACGCAGCGTGCCTGCTGGTAGATGGGTTGTCACCCGGAAAATCAGAAACGTCCCGCTACCTGCTTAGGAACGGGGAGCCAGCTGGCTGCTCAGCAGGGACAATGTGGGCTCGGAGCGAGCCTCTGTGCGGCCAGCCCTGGGGCGCAGTGGCGGGCAAAGAGCTCGCTGACCAAGGCCTCCCAACAGAGCTGGGTGGCAGGGGCACATTTTCTGCACGGGATGCTCCCGAGAGGACACTCAGAACTGCAGGAGCGGGGACGAAGGCGTCACTGAAGGTGGAGGCAGAGGAGAGATGGACAGGTGCAGCAGGTGGCAGAAGTGGCGTGGAGCAGGACTGGGCAGGGCTGACACACATCCCTACGCCAGTTAGATGTCTTCTGGGTGCAGATGATGAGAGATAAAACCAAACTCTGCTCTGCCAGGCCGGGGATGAGATGGGCGATGTCTGTGAGAAGGTCTGGTAAGGGGACTGCGAGGCCGATGGAAGGCTCTGTCAGGACCTGCTTCCTCCCACTTCTCCACACTGTGTCTCTCTCTGGAGTCTCCATTCCCCGTCACGCCGTTCCTGGTTGGTGGCCTCCCCGCCGCCATGGCTCCAGGGTTTACATCATTCCAGGTTCAAGGCCATCGGGAGGAGAGCTTCCTTTCCGGGCCACGTCACCCAGAATCCGCTGAGGGGACAGAGCTGGCTTGCACGCCTCTTGCTGAGCCAGCAGGACCATGAATGTGAGGTGGCGTACACTGTCGGGCATACATGTTGTGCGTCCAGGTGGGGCACGGGGGGGGGGGGGGTGGTGAGAGTGCAAGCTCTCGCCTCCTGCTGGGTAAAGCCAAGCAAACAGCAGAGCGACGGACGGACAAGCAGAGGGTGACTGGAGAAATCCTAACTTGTTTCAGGTCCAATCTGATCCGGAAGTTACTGTGTGTCAGGGATAAAAAGGAGTCTTATTTTCAAACCCTAAAGCATTGTAAACGATTGATTGTATATCGTCTTATCTCAGGAATTAAAGAACACACCAACAAAACCCTGAAATCATTTCCTAGTCAGAAAGTATCTGCACCATTGGGGTTAGAACTGAGAGGGGGCTCTTCTGATTAAATCACAGTGCTCCCCAGACATGCTGGGAGCTCAGAAGTCCAACAGCGTGGCATTGATGTCTGCCCTTTAGGTGACATGGACGCTCAGAGGCCCTGGTGTTAGGCGCCGGAGGACACAGAAGTCCCGGCTTAGCTGAGAACCCCAGGAGATTTTGTGTGTACAAAACTCGTCCATCGGGCCAGGAAGAAACCTGCGCCCCTGGTTTTATTCACAAGCAGGACAAGTGGCTGGTCGACCACGATCGGTGCTGTTCTGTCCCTCATACCTCCTTTTCTAATTACATCCTTCAAACTGCGGTGCGGACTTGACTTCCCACTGATGCTGCATGCCCGCTCAGGGCCTGAGCTCCTGATAAGGGAGTAACATGGGTTCCAGTGGGCCTCACCTGTGTGTGATGTGTCTTCTTCCCTGGGGGACTGGGCTCACCTTTCTACAGAAGGTGGGCTCCCTTTTTCCAGAAAAAAGTAACGAATTGATGAAGAACGTGTCTTTGTGTTACTGACCTCTCCTAACGCAGGATTCTCCAGGCCCTGCATGGTGTTTTCTTCAAATGAAAGCACTGACCCCAAGCAAGGCCCAGCAAAGACAGCTTTTTATGCCAACAGCCGTTCTTATTCACCAAGGGCTTCAGTCTCACCATGTCCCTGGGACCAGGTTATCAGACACAAGCGACAGACAAATCAAACACGGGCCCAACATCCCGGGCGTGTGCAGTTCGGCAACTACGTTGGTTACGATATCGGTGTATTTTGTGTTTACTACAGTTGTGCAAACACACGCTAGACACCCACTTCCTGAGCATTCTCTGTGTCTGAAACTCCCACTGGGGGTGGGAGGGGACTGTGCCTTTCCTACACTCTTGACTGACAGCCCCAAGGGGCTGGAGCTCGTGATGTTAGGAGAAGTCACCGATGTGCTGGCCATCGTCCCCAGTCCTCCAGCACACCTGCCCCTGGGGAAGGAGGAACTGTGATCCAGCATGCCGGATTTGCACCAGAAACGTCTGACAGCGCACACAGCATGGATGAAACAGGGCCGCTCTGTCGGTCAGGGTTCTCCAGGCAAACCGCACCAGTAGAATAAACGGAGATTACAGAGCAAGGTTCACTGTGAGAGTCAGGTGCATAGGCTTACAGTGGCTGAGAAGTCCCCGGGTCTGCCCCTAGCAAGCTCCAAGGCCCCGGAGAGGCTACCGAGTTTAATGCTACTCTTCCCCAGAACCGCGCTCACAGACACACCCAGGAATAATGCTTCCCCAGCTCCCTGGGCGTCCCTCAGCCTGGGCCAGTGCACACACAAAATTAACCACCACGGCGGTGTGTTACAAATACCCACGACAGCGTCTGGCCTGTGCTGAGTCACTACTGACTATTAGCAATCGTCACTGTGATTACAGATCGCTTCCTTATGGATGCCCTTGACTTATCAAGGGACAGCGGTGTCAGGAGACAACGCCCCGCCTCCCGCTTTGCTATGTGACGCTTCCTGTCCTGATCATGCCACTCAGCATCTTTGGCTTCTGTTTACTTTTCTACCAAAAAACGGTGGCAGTGCCTGGCCGAGGTCCCGCACGTAGGTGAATTCTTACAGCCACCAACTGTCTTTGGAACGTGGAGGAGGACTCGTCTTCCCAGGAACAGAGACGGGCTGTCAGGGCACTGCAGAGAAAGCACAGCAGCTGACAGTCACTGTCCCCTCGTCCCGGGGTCAGGGAGCAGCGGCCATGCCCACACCCTCCCTCCATTGCTGCAGAGATGCACCGGCTCTGTATCACAGATTCACAAACTTACTAAGTCTCAGCGGAAACGTGTTGGCTTTCTTATTAATAATTGTGTTTGAAAGTCCCCCATCAATTCAGAGCAGCAGAGAGTAGAGACTCAAATTTGCTGAATACCTTCACGTTGCTGGAGCCTTTCCCAGAACGCCCTGCAGGCCGGTTGTACCTCACGAAAGTCACGCTGGCTCTTGACGAGTCTCGGACGTCCTGTATGTCCCGACGACAAGGGAGCCTCAGAGAGGCTCGGTGTCCACGTGGCTCTCGCTTTCAGATTTGCCTTGCTCTGGGACGTGTGTTCTGTTGGGAGCGTGGTGCTGGCCGAGATACTCTACAGACCATGGACGACGTAACGGAGGTCTGGAAACTCTCACTGGGAGTTGGCGGGGGTGTGCTTTGTTGTGTGGGGACAAAGGTAGGGGACAAAAGCGATTCTGAGTGAACACCAGCTTCTCAAGGAAGGCTGGAGGACGGAGGGGGGCACACCTTTGCGTGGGGGACCAAGGCTCTCGAGTGAGGATCTGCTCCCCTGGAAGAGAGTGGACCAAGGCGCTGGCATCATCTCTCCCTGGGGCAACAGTGTTTTCCTGATTGGCTGAAGTAAACATGAGGGTAACAGCGTGGATGGTGGGCCTTTCCCTGCGGAAGAGGATACCCCTTTTCATTTAGACCAGTGGGAATTTTCTCGTGCCCGCATTGCCCACTGGCTCCCCAGGAAATGCAAGCTGTGTCCATCTATGGCGCTCTCGTGACGGATGCCCGTTAGACAACACGGAGCCTACACACTGCAGGAAAAGGAGCATCCCCTCTAATCGGAAGCATGTGCTATTTAGAGTTCAATCAATCGGCACACACTCCCAGACGGAATAAAACATGAACCCTTAATACAGCTGTTTCAGAGAGTCAGGTCTAATGCGCCCATGGTCCTGAGATCTAACTCTGAAGGTGGGGTTGTAACGATTACAAGAACGGAAACAAAATATGGATGAGAGAAGCACATTTGACATTTGCTCTGGCAGGGGCTGCGTGCAAATGGAAAATCAATTTCCTTGCAGCGAAATCCCCACTTTGTAGTCTGAAGCCGTGCCGTGCCAACATTGATCTCACGACGCTCCTTCTCCTCGATGGGGTGGGTGGGCGTGCGGCCCTGGCATGCGGGCCCCCGGGAAGGAGGATGGGAGAACTAATCCTGTCCTCTGGTCATGTGCAGCACAAGCTCAGTCTCACCCACCTCCCCCAAAACACGGGCAGGAAGGATTTTCTCCCTTGAGGCAAACAGAAGGTCAGGGCCGTCACCAGGAGAGGTCACAGATGACAGTCCACCTGGAGGTGTTTGTTCCCTGTTTCTCTTCTGGGCACGGGGAACTTAGCCAAAGGAAAAGCCTGAGGCCAAACACTGACCTACACTCCTATTTGAACAGACTTTTAACAAGAAGGGAATCGTGTTTCTTACCAGTTTCAGTGCAAGCTCCCTAGGGGAAGCGTTTGCACCCGCCGAGGTCACCAACTGAATGCCCAGGCCAGCTGCCATGGAGGGGGGGGATTTCCAAGTGGCTGATTGGTCTCTGCTGGGCCAGGTGTTCATCCCTGTGTGCGGGGGTTCATGACCAGAGGAAGCTGGAGCCTGGCCACACATGCCCAGAGCATGAGATCGCGTCTGCAAGGGTTTGAGGCTCAGAGACGTGAGCTGAAGACTGGGGGCTGTTTCCAAGAGGGGCTGTTGATTTGGGAGACCTGGAAATGCAGGCAGGACCCAAAGGTGCCTGGACTGTCTCTGAGAACTTAGGTGTGGCTTACAAAAGTCAGCTCAGGGCAGGTTTCGCTAAAGGCTATTTCGATGAGTTAGGTAAGGGCTGAATCTGGTCTGGCTGGTTTGATGGGAGCGAACTAGGTAATTCATGGGGAAATAAAAAAAGGTCCCCCTCCAGGGGGAATCACTGTTAAGAGAACTGTGCCTCCCAGATACAAGTGCACAGGCTTCCAGGGACGGGTTGGGAGGAGAGATCGAGCGATGTAGAGGACAGAACCATGATGTCACCTCAGCCACAACGAGGAGTTGGGACTATAGCCTATCACCAGTGGGGAGGCATGGTGGTATTGTGATCGGGAGAGGACATTAAGACAATTCCTCAACACAAATGAAATTCTGGCAAAAGAAGATAACCTGGAGATGTTTTCTTTGAACATATGTACCCTGATTTATTACTGTCACCCCATTAAAATTAATAAAATTAAAAAAAAATTCTGGCAGGGTGTGAACTGGAGAGATCAGGGACTCTGTAAAAAGTTTCTTCCTCCCGACTGAAAAAGAAAAACCCATCACACCGCATCACTGGGGAACCAAGACAGAGCTGTGAGATCATCAGCTCGCACTGTGAGAGCCCCGACGAAGGAGGCCCGGGCGAGTGGTACCAGTTCTGGCGGCCTGTCACGTCCACCATGGCCAGCAGGGCTTTGCAAGACCTACCCTACAAACGCCCCTGGGCTCATCCTCTCTCTCTGTTCCCGGTCAAGAGTTCTGAAGGGGCCAACAGCGGTCACAGCCTCGTATCCTTCCACGGGGTCACGGAGGCTGGTGAACGGCATGAGACTCCTGGGCCGGAGACACAGATCCTGCTACTCATGGCACACGTCATGCGGACACCAGTTCTCTCTGCCCTCGTGACTCCCACAGGGGCGATGCCAAGGGCGCCTGAATACCGGGATGCTGAGCCCTCTCCTTCCACGGACAGAGCCTGCCCCTGCCCCGGCAAGCTGTGGAGAGCACGGCCCCGTCTGCCATGAGGGGGACAGAGGGTGCGTCTAGTGATACAGGGACACGGGTTAATAACACACTTCTCCAGAGATGCTCTGGCCGTCCATGTGGGTTTCTGAAGTGAGGGAGAGATGATGTCAGAGGACTCTGTGACCGACTTTTTAAACAGAATTCTTGGGTAACTGTTTCAACACATACACCCACCGATGAGGGCTTTCACATTTGGTTAAATAGCAAAGAACAAAGTCAACTTAAAGGAAAGGAGTGATGTCAAAGGTGGCCTAAGGGTACGGCAAACTTCTCGGACGTAGCACTCAATGGCGACGGTCTAGGAATCGCCGCAATGATTGTGTGAAGTGATGTTAAAGGTTGTATCAAGGACAGCATCTTCCTTTTATTTCAACTGTGATTATTACTAAGATAAGAAGTGACAAAAAAACCCAACAACCACAAGAAAACAAAAAGCTCAGGGCGTGAGTTGTTGGTATCAGGCAGTGAGCAGAGATTAGGTGTGAAGTCAAGTTTCAGGCTGAGGTGGGCTGGCCGTGCTTCTGCGGCAAGAGTCCCTCGGCTCCGCCTGGAACAGCTAGATGTGTCCTTGCTGATGGAGGAAGTGGCAGCTGGACTGGCAGGGGGTCCAGAGGCCCAGGGCCCCCTTTCCCGGGAGAGCTTGGCCCCGTGCGTCCTGCACGCAGTTCTGGGCCTTGAGGGCGCCGGCCTGCCTGTCCGCTGTGGCTCTGAACTGGGCCTTTATGGAAGGCAGTGCTGGCGATCTGCTCGGACAAGGCAGCCCAGGGCCATTAGGCAAGTGTGTCCATATATTAAAAATAATTACTGTGGTATTGAGTTGCAGTTCTCCGTGATCAAGGAGAGAATCGATACCCAATTCCATTTGTCAAGGAGTAAAGGAGGGCTATGCGCCTGCAGTCCCGTTAAGCTGGAGCCGCCTGGCAGAGGGCACGCCAGTGAGGAAAGTCTGTTTTCCCGGGGCTTCTGTGTAACCGCCCACAAAATAGATGTCCTTCCTCTGCTCACTGCCATCTTCCGAATGATCACTGGGTCACCCAGGAGCCGTGCTAAGCAGTGAGCTCTCAAGGACAAATCACGGGATCACCGCCTCCCAAAGCATGGTGCACGAGGCCCTGGAGGTATATATACAACATGGTCTTGGGTGGTGGGTGGCAACCTTGGGTTTATTTTATTTTATTTTATTATGTAATATTCCTGTTTATTGGAATGTGTCTTGGAAATCAATGGACGTACAACATGGGAACCGTGACTGGTGGATAATGCTGATCAAATTACCGGTATGCAGCCAGGAATGCGTCATTTCAGCATGTGGGCTCTGCCTCCGGTGCAGCAGCTGGGAAAGGCAGGTTGGGTCACACAAATCGCCCACAGAGTCTCCCAGTTTCGCAGCTTAAAACACGTGCAGCATTCTGTCCTTTTCAGTTAGCCTTCAACCTCGCCAGTGATGTTCGGAATGCAACGTGGCATGAATCGGGAACGCACCATATGAATAATCCCAAGTTTGGGAAAATCTGACCTAAGAGATGCTTCCATTTTCTTACCTAAGAGTTGATTCAGTTGTTTGTGTAGTAGAAGTAATTCCTTCATCTCCTAGTCCATCCACTTTCCCAAGAAACATAGGCACTACTGTTGTTTGATGGAGACACGGTTTGTGGCCTTGAGTGGCTCCCTCGTATTAGAGGAGACAATACAATTTGAAAAGCTTCCCTGTTGAACATGGCCACAAGGTGCTGTGGGAACAGAAAGGAGTTGAGATCAGAGACCTAGGAAGGACAAAGGGGGAGGTATCTGAGCTGAAAGTTGAATGTAAGCAGGAGATCATCTGGCAAACAAGAGAAAGAAAGGACGGCCTTCCAGACAGCAGAGCTCATATAAAAAGTCTGGAGGTATCACTCGGTGTGTGATAGGCCTCTCTCTGTATGTGCGTGTGGGGAGACTGGACAGCGTAATACTGGGGAGAGGCTATACACATGTAAGGACGGTTTTTAAAAACTTGGAACTACATGTTGGAATTTGACTTATTTACAAGCCCAGAAAGGCAGAGATAAGACATGCAGGTCCCCAGTGCCTAGCGTGTACCCATGGCAGACATCACTAGTCAATCCCCGTGCCAACTGTTACTGGAACCCATTGCTTCTCGAGACAGGGCTTCCTCTGGCTGCCACTATTCCCAGCTGGTGGTCCTAGAAAAGCTGTGGCTACACAATACTTTTATAAGTTGAATTCTGAATTCTGTTACAGATAATTAGATAGAATTGAGGTGTTTGGCTTTTTGTTTTGCCTTTTTTAAATGCAAATCAACATTTGCACATATCAGAACTTTATAAATGAAGGAACTCTTCAATTTTATTGTGGGAGGATAACTTCGGAAGCTCAAGAAAACAAGACTGTTACGGCCAGGGGGCCGACCAGTCCTCCTCATGATAAATGCCGTTGGACATGGCATTTACCATCTAATAATGCTTTAACTGCCTTTGCATAAAAGAGCCTAGGGTTCCCCACGCTGGTTACACTCAGGCAACCCCAGTGGGGTATACTTACACGGCCTCGAGATGTTAGTCAAGGGGATGGACTTTGTTACCAGATGGGTCAGTTCTGGGGCTCTGATGGTCAGCACAGAACTGCACTAAACAACACGTTGTGTATTTGAGATCTGCTGAGACACACACACACACACACACACACACACACACACACACAATGTGAGGCGGCAGACATGTTAGCAGGCCCGCTGTAGGAATCATTTCACCATCTGTGTGGACATCAGATCGGCACACTTACAGCTGCACGCCCTCTGTTAACTGTTCCTCAAACTGGAGAAGGCCTTGAATGATGTCCTCTGGGGGAACTGATGGGCAAGAGACACGTGGGGGCGATCCAGGTCAGGAACCCCTTCCTGTGAAGTCATGTGGAGAGCATGACCCTGGGGTGCCAGCCGGCAGGGGACAAAGTCCTGAGACCCGTGTCCCAGCAGTGTTCTCGTCAGAACAAAGCTTTTCTTCCTTGTGTGTGTGAGGGGGGGTGACGTGCTGGACCAGCTCTCATTACCGCTGACGGGTGACTTCCGGTTGGGCGCTAGGCAGGGGACAGGTGGCTCTAGGGGGCAGAAATAAGGTGGTAAACCCTTCAGACCTGCTCAGAGAGGCAGCTGCTGGCTCTGTTTCTCAGCGTCCATGATTTATGTGGTTGGTCAGTCATTCGTCATCTCCCATTTCTGGGAATGGGCCTCAGAGAGAGGGGAGGCTCACTTGCCTGTCGCCCCCGCCCACAGCCTTTGGCGGTTACAGGACCAGACCAGGAGTGCTCTGGCTTAGGTGGTTTCTTGGAAACTTGGGCGACTGAAAATCTGGGAGGAGGTGACATCCCACATGTCTAGGCTGTCTCACCCACCGTGGCATTTTGTCACCATTTAGCCTCTGATAACATTTTTAGGAGACACTGAATAATCTCCAAGTAATTGGTTAAAAAAGAACACACACACTTTGAGGTAGGACTGACCTACAAAAAGGGGTACATTCTTAATGACTACAACTTGATGAGTCTGCAGATGGGTCCATGCCCCTGAAGCCACGGCCACATCCACGCTGTAAACAGACCCCCACCGCCACGAGGTTCCTCTTCATTTGTAATGATTGGAGGCTTCCGCGTGAAGAGAAGACGGAAGAAATTCTAGCGCTTCCTGATTTAACAGTGACTATACTCAGGGGAGAGTTGGCTTCACAAACATGGCTCCTCTGGTCCTCACGTGAATTCCTGGGTTTGGGGAGATTCCTACAACATTGCTGTTTATCTCTGGGACAGAAATGGGATTTCTTTAACATGTCAGGATGATGCTTCAGCCAGTTTGGGTCGCTGAACAACAGATGTAACTGTATTAACTTCTTTGTTTATCGTCTAATTCTTCCACCAGTTACCATCACATCAGCAGGAGAAGGCCCTGGCACGGGTGGGAACTAGCCACATGCCCACACCGCCGTGTGTGCCAGATGGAGGAGTATGCCTTATTCACTGGTGTACCCCTACTTGAGCATTCCACATGGTTTACTCTGTGAAATAGCGAGAGCTGAATGAATGAGCCGATGAATGTTATGAAACAGGAAGGAAAATATACACAAAGACCACGTCACTCAGGGATGAGAATGCCAACCAGAGAGAAAGAGCACAGTAAGAGTCAAAAAATGGTTACTCATATCTTCTCCCATCGGTGCAGAGGAGAATGCTGCCACGAGAGCCTGGCTCTGGGACGAGCCGGGAAGCATTCCCTCTGGGGAAGACACTCAGCTGGGCACCTTGTGGACAGCCCCGTGGTTTCCAAACCCTGTCATTCCTAGACTCTGTGGGGTCAAACCAAACTAAGATGATTCTCTTCTAATTGGAGGTGGGTGGTGTTACTCAAATACCATTTCTAAAGGCTTCTCTTTGAGGAGAGAATGTGCCCTCAATTCATATAATGAGAATATCACCTGAGGTGTGTTTGTCCTATATCTCTCCTGAGGCAAGACTGCTGAATAATTTACAGATGCCCGAAGACCCAGCATCCTGTAATCTGTGTCTAATCTGACCTTTTCCCCCAGAGCCCGAAGCTCTTTGGTAGTAACACGGTGGCCACACCCCGTCCTGTGCTTTCTTTTGTCCACATAGGTTTGCTTTCAGCTCCTATCCCTGCAGAATAAGCCATGGTTTAGAGACATGCCAGTGACCAGAAGTTAAAGAGCCAGGTAATGTAAGTGCTTGGGTCTGTTCCTGATAATGGGACATAACTATATTTGTTCAATAAAAACTTATACATCTGCAAGCTTTTCTGAAAGAGCAGGTTCACAGGGCCACCTGCTGGAGCCAATAGCATACAGGGCCTGGGCATGAAGGGCTGGATGGAGATGGCAGTGTGCCCACCCGCGGCCCTGGTGCATGTTATGTTTCAGGGAAGAGACTTGCAGGTTGTTTAGAAAGGAGGCACCCTGGCTGCAGATAAGGGGAAGGACGAGGAGGGCAGTTCTAGGACAGGCGCGCAGTCCCCAAGGGAGAATGCTTACGACTTTTGATTGGTGCTGGGCAGCGGTCCTGAACGTTCACATGTGAGCCGGGCAGGTGTGGTGGCTGCAGAGGCTGCCAACTGAATGTTAAGAAGAAAAACTTAGAAGAACAAATGTAACGAGAAAAGTAGCAGTGCGGGACGACGACCCCAGTTGGAAACACACGTGCGCGGGAGAGAGCTGCGGTGAGCTGGTGCGCACACGCATGCGCAGGAGAGGGCCGCGGTGGGCCGGTTTGCTAAGTGTGCGGTTTCTAACTTTGCTGTAAAACCGTCGACAGCCCGCGTATCAGCATGCTGACACATGAGAGCTGTGTTGTCAGCACGTTAGGAATAAAAGGAAAATAAAATTCCCCGGAAGTGGAATTTTCCGCTATCCAACGGAAGTGTCTTCCTTCGTTCTGGAAGCTGTGAGCCTGCAGCTCGGGGCCCATGGGAGGTGGGGGGACAGGAGCGCCTCGGGCACGAGCTGAGCTGACTTCCAGGCTAAGGGACGCGGGGACAAGGGCGAACACACTTTCCTGGGGCGCGGCAGAGGAGTCCCTGCGCGGAGGCTGCTCAGATGATACAAGGAAAGAGGGAGGAGCCACGGGCTGACCGGGCCTCCCTGCGTGTGTGTGTGTGTGTGTGTGTGTGTGTGTGTGTGTGTGTGTGTGTGTGTGTGTTGGGGGCTTTCAGAAGTGGTGCGGGACCTGGGGCAGGGAAAAGGGGCAGTTATCACAGGACGAAGCCTTTTCCTATACATTCCATTGAGTCACTGTATCACCACCAGCATCGCAGGCCGTCAGCACTGCATCAGCCACATGTTACATCAGATGGGGCCTGGGGCAGATGCAGGGGAAGCAGAGAGGCAGGCACCAAACGTCCTGTCTCGGGGTGACATGCCTGAAGCGAAGAGGAAAAGCAAAAATATTCATTTACTCACTCATTTGTTCACAAAATATTCACCAGTCACCTGCCTTATAAGGTCACTGTCTGCACGGGGACAGACCAGTGCACAGACCAGACACCTCACTGCTGTCCCTGCGGTGGCCCTGGGTGTCCCTGCTCTCACAGCAAATGTTGACGGCACCGTTTGCTTCTGTGGGGAATAAAAGGGGCCGTCTCTGATTGTTGTCCGCTGCATAGAAAGTGACCTCAGGCTAAACGCTTTTTACAGGAAAGGAGAAAAGGGAGAAAGCAGCCATAGTGCCTTGGCATTCCCTGTGTGCTCCATTTCCGGCCACGCCCTCTGCTCCCCAGAAAGCAGACTGCTGTGACAGTGCCACCAGTGTCCTCGGAGGCCCTAGAACGCCTCACCCACGTGACAACGGGGTGCAAGGTCGTCAGCTTCCCTCCAGTGCTCAGTGACGAAGAGGGATGAACTTGGAGACCGGTTGTCACACTGCGTGTGTGTCTCTGTCCTGGGAGTCAGCTCCCACCGCCAGGGAGCAGGCAAGGTCGGACAGGACGACCCTGTCCTGACTGTCACACGCTAGGAGCCACTGCCTCGCCCATCTGGATTCTGGTTCCAGAAAAGACTGTGGCAGAAGGTCGTCCCCCCACTCCTTTCGAGCAGAGGCAGCGCACGACCCGTGACCCCTCTGCGTTGTACTTATGGGGTTGCGAACAGAGGAGGAGAGTGGACAGACTCTCAGGCAGGGTTTCCGAGTTGGACTCTCTTCCAGCAAACACGTGTATTTATGTCCAGACAGAACTGGGGGAGCAGAGACCAGCTCGGACCAGCGATTCCTGAGCCACCAGCGGAGATGCTCCCCACGAAGGGCAGGGTCTTCGAGGTTTTTACTTCAGTGGAGTCACAGCACAAAGACCTGAGGGGGGCGGGGGATGTCCTAGAGAAGAAATTCCCGAGACAGGAAGAGCAGAGGCAGGGCAGGAGGCGCCTGCCCGCGCTGGATGAGCTATGGGGCCTTGCGCAGGCCCGCAGTATTTGCACAGCAGCCGGGCCGTGACTGGTGAGATGAAGAGCAGTCTCGGGTCTGCTCGGGGGTGCCTCTCTTAGTTCTCCCATCTTCTCACAGTGCCAGGAGGACTCGACCACTCAGTTAGAAATTAATATCACGTTCGGTCAATACGGAAACAAAAGCAAGGTTATGAGTCAGAGACATCTTGGCCTCAGAACAGTAACGCTATTGATTGAGTCAGATGTGTTTAACCCTGACGGCAAGACATCCCATCTGCATGAAATGATTGTGACAGCCAGCAGCCAGCAGGGGCCCGTGCAACAGCTGAGTGAGACAGGTGTGTGTGTGTGTGTGTGTGTGTGTGTGTGTGTGTGTGTGTGTGTGCGCGCGCGTGCATACACGCAAGCACACGGCCGGTGGACCAGACGTCTGGAATCCCCAGATTTGTGTCCTCTGGTTATCCTGGGTAGCTGCTGATGGATTGACATAGACAGATATCCCATAGATATCAGGGACAGTTCCAAAGTCCCCCAGTGAGAATGTCCCACCTGCTGTCAGGTTGGGATGCCAGCTACTGAATCCACACATGTGCCTAGGGCTCCCGGTGAGACCATTTGCTGACCATTAAGAGCGCAGCCACATGCTTCTCTCCACATGCACAGCAGCACCTGCAGGCAGCCTCCTGGGTTAGCCCTCTCCCACCTGACGACCAGAGTCATTCAAATGGGGTGGGCCCAGCCTGCCTGCGGTGGAGATGACAATGGAGTTTTGCCCCAGGGAAATAGGAAGAGAAAATGCACCCAGGTAACTGGCTCAGACAACATCGTCTGTGTCTCAAAGCCCCCAGAGGGGAAATGGAACATGTCTCTTAGAGAGAGAGGGGTCCCAGATCCCATGCACCCCCTTGTGCACCTATGGTGCCGCTGCTCTCCTGACGGTCGGTGCAGCCACACTTGCCCGTCACATGTCAGACAGACATCCTGCCTTCCCACCACGTCCCCGTCGGGGGCTGGACCTGGTCTCTCAGTCAACGTAGTTTCTTGAGGGGCTGTGCCTAAGGAAATGGGGGACTCCTCAAGAGCGTCCACAGAGGTGACAGGAAAGGCACATTCCTGCAGAACGTATTCGGTGTTCTCACGGTCCCATGACATCCAAAATAAGAAGAGGTCGCTCGAGTTTCCTCTCTTTCGGCCTGCTGGCCCCATTTTAGGCTGGTCTTTCCTTTCTGTGGGCAGTTATCAAACTATTACACAACTGACCACCCCGGCAGCTTTAAAACCAAGCAACGTAAGATGCCTCCTTATGGCAAGAATGGCAATGCGGTGTTTACCATTAGCATCTGAGTCCCGTCCGCTCCTGCTCAGGGAGGTGTTATGGGGGCACATGCTTCTCCCTGTGGGACCCACAGGGGTCACCGCAGCCTTTCCCTGTCTTCTTGTTGGCACACCCCACCCCTCCCTGTTGATGGTGGGGAACAGGACGGGCATCTATCTGACATGTTGTCTATTGGCTGTTAAAGCAGGAGACGTGGGGAGGTGAGTCCCTGTGAAAGGCCCACAGGGGACAGGTTCTTCCTGGCATTCTCTCCACCAACGGCAGCCTGAACGATTCCCCCTCCAGCCCACCGTGATTTACAAGGTGACAACCGAAAAGTCGGTGTTAAGACTGCAGAGCGGTTACCTTGCGCCAGGACCTCCGCAAACGGCTTCTATCTCTAACTCCGTCTCCTTAACTTCGCGACAAGCCCACAAAGTGGGTCTGTTCTCATCACTGGTGTTCTGAGGAGGAGTCAAGAGTAGATGACTTCCCGAATCCCAGGACAACGGGGAGCAGGGACAGGCGGCTAAGCCTCGCCTGTGTGTTTCCACACACGCAGAAGCACCCACGGTCCACGGAGTGCAGGGAAGACCACGCCCCATACCCCAGAGCCAGGTGCTGGAGCCCCCGGGCTGGGTCAACACCTGTCTGTACAAGGGATTGCCCAGGTGACCTTGGACGAGCGCTGTAGTTCTTCTCTCTCCAGTTTATCTATCTGTAACCTTAGAGTCAGGAGGCAAACTGTCAGGACAGCACCTTGCAGGTACTAAGTGCTACATCAGTGTTCGTTACTATGGCTACTAGTGTCAACACTACCGTTGTCACACTTACTATTCAGCTGCTCTGTGTTTGCGCCTCGGTTGTTAAAACGTCTGCTTCTCAGGGAGGCATTCCCTCAAGTTGCCGTACTTAGCAGAGCAATCCCCACCCACAAAACCCGGGCGCCCCTCTGACCCTGTCTGTCTATGTCTGCTTCCCTGTGACCTCAGTATACTCTACGGCACCAGCTTTTCTGTCTTCCTCCTCCGGGTGGAGGCTCCGCTCCCCGCGGCACCTGCACACCTAGGCCAGGCTCCTCACGGGTCGCCATGGACGTGTGTCGGGTCCCACACCGCCCTGTACTTGCTCAATGCTGCTCGCTGCCCTCCTTGGAAGTGGGCCCTGCTCCAGGCTGCACCCCACAGGCCCTTCTTCAGAGGACGGACTTGGGGAGCCACTGGGTCCTAAAGAACCCCTTCCTCCCTCCTGACAGAAGCTCCCAGGTACCACGAGGCACATCTTGCTATATCAGACAACCGGCAGATGAACCGTTTTACAACCGACTGTTCCTCCTGTTGTCGGCTTTACAGAACTGCGGGAGGAAAACGCCTCCGGCAGCCACGTTCCTCAACCTTCGGAGCTCCCGGATCACAGTTAATTCAAGTGACAGCTTCTTCATGACATTTTGTCTGGGTGACATTCCACTGGTCTCCAGGAAGCAAGGTGTGGGGGGGGATAAGAATCTAGTGGAATACACGGTGTGTGCACGTGGATGGCTCCCAGGAGACCCCACACATATGGAGAGGCCTGGCATCCGTGGGTCAGATGGCATGGATTGTAAACTCAGCCCTATGCCCAGCTGGGGAGTGGGAAGGGCATTTGCCCTGGGGCTGAGGGTCTGAAGGACTCATTTTGACTGTGAGGACCCCAGGGAGTGAGTTTCCGTGGCCTGTGGCACAACCTTCAGAAGAAAGCTTGGAGCCCTCAGCAGATCTCTTCCTCAGGAGTCCGCTGCTGCTTTACGTGGACACCCAGATGACAGAGCCGTGGACCACTGTCCATACGCCAAGTGCAAGTTTATCAATTGGACGCCACGGAGGCCCTGCATTGTTAGCAGCTGATCAGTTGCTCTCTTCCTCTAGGCCTGATGGTATCCCGCTTGCTGTTCAATCTCTCTCTGACTCGTGCATTTTCACACTGTACCTCAGTCCCCGCATCTGTAAAATAGCTATAACAACGCCGACTTCTCAGGTTCTTGTGCAGAGGAACTCGGTCCATGCTTGATGTGCTGGAACACAGTCCGGGACATAGTATATACTATTATTGTTCTCCAATTTTTGTCATGCTGTTGCCCCCTTTTCCCTGCTCTGGTTTCTCGGCCGCCCCGTGCTCTGGCGTTCCGTGGAACAAGCTCTTGTCACTGATGGATGGAGTTTCCAGGAGAGAGGATCTGACTGGCCTGGCTGAGGTCAGGGGCGCACTTCTGGACCAATCACCCGTGCCCAGGAGATGAGGTCGCAGTGTGACCAGAGTGATGGAGGAAAGGGATGATGGGAACTTCCTCGTGTACCTGCTCTTCAGTTGTGGGACGTCGTTTTCCCTGCCTAGAGTGTGGGCTTCTGAGAGGGCACAGCTATGCCCCTGCAAAGCACCTGTCTGGGTCAGGGCAGTATTCTTTAGGTATCTTTACTTTATGCCCAATCCTTGGTCCACTGTGGATGATGAAGGCAGATCCTGGCTGGGTGGCTCAGTGGATAAAGCATTGTCCTGGCATGCCGAGGTCACAGGTTCAATCCCAGGTCAGGGCACATAGGAAAAGCAACCAACGAATACACAACTAAGTGGAACAACAAGTGATGCTTCCTTCTCTCTCGCTCTCAAATAAATCAGTGGAAACAATTTTTTTTTAAATGGTACTTAGCTCTTTTCTCCAGAGACTTATACAAATAGAGCTGCTTGTTGCTAATGTTTTCAGATTCAAACACACAGAGGTATTTAAAAATACTTCCGTGTCCAAATAAAATAACAGCATAGAAGTACCATACACTGTCTGGTGGACACTGCCCCGGGCACCTCCTCTATATATTTTCTCCTATCGCACGCCCTCTGCCCAATAGCTTTGGCTTTTATCTTTCTATAAACGAGGACACCAAGGCTTAGCACGGGGATATTACGTCCCCCCTGGGTCACAGAGCAAGTTAGCGGTGAAGTCGGGATTTACGCCCAAACCTCCCAGACCCAGGATCTGAGATCTGAAGCTGTCTGCAGGCTGACGGTCACACAGAATACATGCACAATGCCGCCCCTTATGGTTCCAGTTCAGACGCAAGACTTAAGAATTAGAAGATGCACGGCAATCAGTCAGCGGTTTTCGGGATTATAGAGGGTCCCGTCATTAATAAAACACTGTTGACAATGACGTGTGACCTTTGAACTTTTATTTTTTAAGCTTTCAGATATTCCCTTTGGGTCTTATGTGGTCAGGAATTAGTATCTGGATAATCTGAAAGATAACAACTGAACTAGACATTTTTACCCGTAAGGGGCTTTCGGGGTGAATTTTTGGGAACCAGTCAATTATGAAGATATTCCCACAGCCTTCTCCAGGGGGCCCGTGGGAACAGACACTTCAAGTCACATCCTGTGTTCTCGTTCCCGGGAGGAGTGTCATTGAGACTCATACATATTTATGTCAAGTCACATATTAAAGTACAGCTCAGCTCTCTTTCTTCCCCTCCTGCTAACTTAGCATGCAGCAAAGTAAATGACCCATAAAGAGAAAGGAATGATTTTTCCCTACCGTGAAAGCTTTTATATATGCAAACATTTTGACGCCCAATAGAGCAGGTCGTAAAGTGGGTTTGGTGCATTTCCTAGACAGGGGTTTTACAAGGGTTTATAAGGGCTTTAGTCGGTGTGCAGTGTGCAATATTTTATTCCACTGCATTCTGAAACCTGTTTATTGGGCAATTCATGCCACGTTGCATGGGCGTCTTGTGGATGTTTGGTGTGCGCCGGGGCTGAGACGAAGCACGAACAGATTTCTACAGCCGTGCCAGCTGTCACTGGGGTGGTGAGGGTTGTGCTTTCAAAGACACCTGGACATTTTCGAGGCTGAATGTTTGTTTACAAAAGTGGATTCTGGATTTCTCTATTCCTTAGGGTGAGTTCATGACAGATAAAATAAATAAATAAAAGGAAGAAAGTCTGTATTGTAAGACTCTTAATTTGTCAGTGCTCCTGGTGGCAAATGATTTCTTAGACCAAGTCAGATAAAAAGATAATGAAATGGGCTGTCTCTTTATGAAACATAGGCACCTATGAGATGTGGCAGCCAGGTCCCAGTGTAAGATCAGCCCTTTGTGAATAACCTCACAGGGTCTCCTGGGGTGTTCATGCCCTTGGGTCGAGGAGCGGCCCATACACCTGGCAGAAGGAGCCTCTGGGCATGGGTGAAACCAAATTTAGGATGGTGACGGCATTAAAGGGAAGAAAGGACAGAGCAGGAGAAGGGCACCCAGGAGGCTTCACCGGGACCCCTGAGGTTGTAGCCAGATTCTGCCCCGTGTCCCTTACTTCTTGTTTCCTAACACTGTCCTGCGGGGACTCTCTCTGCATCAGAAGCACAGGGGGAAGCAGGAACGAACTGTTCTCCAGTTTGAGGTGCAGGCCAGCACGGACACAGTCAGTCCTGAGGACAGAAAAGGACGGACGTCAAGGAGTTCTGAGAATTGGGCGTAAGAGAGAGAGCATCGCTTTGGAGGGAGTTTTCCGGGTGCCCACAGACAGGAGGCTGGCTCTGTGGGCCCACGGGGCCCGGAGCTGAAGTTAACCATGGCATGTGCCTGCACTGCCCCATGGAGTCTAGAGACGCAGGTATGGGTTTCAGCTAAACGTCCCCACTGATTCCGTTGCCACGTTGCTTAAGAGCCAAGGATCAGGGAAGTGTGTGAGCCATGTCCTGGGGGCCACCTGGGAGGCACTTCCTCGTGAGAACAGAAAAATACAGCCAGTGGAGCTCAAGACAGTGATGGCTTAAGTCAGTGGTCTCCAACCCCCGGGCTGTGGGCTGGTACCGGTCCGTGGGCCATTTGGTACCGATCCGCCGAGAAAGAATAAATAACTTACATTATTTTCGTTTTATTTATATTTAAGTCTGAACGATGTTTTATTTTTAAAAAATGACCAGATTCCCTCTGTTACATCCGTCTAAGACTCACTCTTGACACTTGTCTCGGTCACGTGGTACGTTCATCCGTCCAACCCTAAAGGCTGGTCCATGAAAATATTTTCTGACATTAAACCGGTCCATGGCCCAAAAAAGGTTAGGGACCACTGGCTTCAGTAACACCGAGGGTCACGTGATGTCTGGCATCTGCTTTTTGCTTTAAGATCACACGGCTGATAGTGATGAGATGTTCTGCGGAATCTGGGTTCTAACTGGCACTCTAGTTCCCACGGTGTAACTGGGAATTAATTGCCCATGTGGTCTGTCAAGCAGGAGGGGGTCACCTCAGCATCGCAAGGGGCAACTTCTGACTTTGTTTTGCAGAAGGAGCAAATACCTTTAAGAACGTTGGGACTGGCTGCCAACGCCCAGAAGTCTGGCTGCACAGAAACATCCTCAGTGACTGAAGAAACGCAGGCTGTCCCCTCGGCTCATGGAAACCCCACTCCCTGAACCCCTAGCTGCGGAAACAACCCCTATTCTTGCTTCTGGAGAAAGACAGACTGGAGAGATCTCGTTCTCTGGCCCCCTCACCATCTCCGACACCACGGTCTGTGCTTTGCTGAGAGCGCGTTGGGCACAGAGCCTGGATTTGGGGAGGTGGCTCAGTAGTGGCCCTCATCATAGCTCTTCTCAGGTTTGCCTGACCTGGAAGTGACGTGAGTGAAATCTGGGGAGGATGGGGAAATGACAGGGAAGTGGCTGGATTTTGAATTAGAGCAGAATCAAAGCAAAAAGACAGCCTGGGGGTTCAGACCTGTGAGAGGGTGGAGGCACGGCTTCCAGAAAAGGTGTGCGGAAAACGCTGCGCTCACGCAACACACGGAGATCCTGCCCATACCTTACGGAGGCCACTGGGGACCCCAGGGGCTGTGGAGCAGGAAACATCTGCCCTTTAATGTTTAATGTTGAAGGGCTGCATGACTCTAAGTACCATGTGAGTTGTACACCCACTGTGATTTTATTTCAGATGTCATAAAATTCATCTACTGGACTGTAAGGTTCACGTGGGTAGTGTGACAAATGGACTTCTCATTGTCACATTCCCAGTTTCCTGCACATTGTGTGGCTGGCAGGATAAAAGGAAGAAAGTGATATTAATCCAGCCCAGGACCACCCAGGGAGGCCTGCCGAGTAGGACATGCAACCCAGAGGAGACTGAGTCGGCCCCTGCTGAAAACCGGATCCGAGAGAGCGGCAAGAAGGAGAGAGCCCCGGTCCCTTACTTCCTCCTGCCTCCCAGTCTTCCGTCCACCCGCCTGTGCCTCCCATTGGTCAGGTCGCATCTTCACTGGGATACAATTTGCATACCATAAAGTTTAGCCTATTTAAATATACAGTTCAAGTCAATGGCTAGGAACATGGTCGCAGAGTGGTGCAAACATCACTGAAGCCTGGTTTTAGAACGTTTTTGTCACTCCAGAAGGAAACTGCATGCCCATTAGCTGTCACCCCTGCCCGATCCTGGACCACCAGCCACCTCCTGCTTCCCGTCTCCACGGGTGTGACGACGCTGAACATTTCACACCAGTGGGATCACATGCGATGCGCCCTTTCCTGTCTGGCTTCTCTCACTCAGCGTCTCGTTTTCGAGACCCACCCACAGGGTGGTGGGTGGCGGTGCCTTGCTCCTCTTTACGGCCGCGTCGTATTCCGGCATGTGGAGGAAGCACACTGGGTTTATCTGTTCATTAGTCCTTGAACATTTGTTTTGCTCCCATTCAAGTGCTCATGTTAACTTCCCATTTCTCTCCAATGTGTTATAATGATGTGGAGGGAGACGGAAGATGGCAGATGTAGCACTTCCAATAAAATACCTTAAAATAATTTTGATATACACAAACATTAACATTGGAGGAGCTTTCCGTGTTTCCCAGGACATAGTGATTGTATTTCTGAGTCTATGGCCTTATATTCATGGGCATAACATGTAAAGGAAGATAAGATAGTTGAAAAATGAGCTGAAACACGTTATTTCTCTTAAACTGAATTTGAATAAACTGAATTTCTGGAACCAGAAGGTAAGAACCCCTAGGAGAAAATGGTAATTTATCACATGCAAAATCCTAATTAAAGGGAAATGATGATTTCTTGAGTCTTTGCTTCAATTTTCTGGCTTGAGAACGGAACCCCCTGAGGAGCCGCAGAGATAGAGCTTTTACTGAGAATATTACAAGCTATTTTAGTTATCCCAAATTTGGGTTCAATACCATTTAAATTGGTGGTTTTTTAATACACAAGGTTAACAAAAGTTGATTGAGAAATTCTTCTTATTTTTTGTCCTTAGGAGCCAGAGGTCGAGGTACAGGTGTTCGCACAAGGCACCGGGGTTGACGAACGCCGCTCTGGGAATCCACGGTTGCACTCGTGCTGTCTCTTGGGCCCGGCTCTCTTTATGGGGCCAGCAGCGGGTGGGGAATCCCCTTCATGAAGTACCAGCTGAAACAGGCGCCTCTCAGTCAGCGAGTCCAGTGGGGCCTCCTCCTAAGGGACCCTCTTCACCCCCACAGTGTAGGGTTGGAGGGGGAATACCCCATCACTCCGCAGAATCAGGTCCTGTTAGAAACCCTGGGCATGCCGTCATCTTTTCAAATACCGAGAATGCCCTGTTTGAAAGCGTATCAGCAGCTCTGGACACAGCTCCTGGGGGCCTCTCTGTTCCACTGCCCACCCTGCCAGACGCACCGGCAGCCGCAGCCCAGGAGGCCGCCCACCTCCGTCCTCCCAGAAACCTTTGCTCCGATGGTGAGTGACTCACAAGGCGCAGAAATTCTCATCGAGAGGTCCATGCTGCAGAGGGACAGCAGAGAGCAGACGGGGCTGTCATTTGACCCTCAGCACCCCGTGGTTCTCGCACACACGTGAACTCAGGTCAACGTGGCTACCACAGGCCGTGGTCTCCGATCCAAACACCATGCATTGGAGGGAACCGGGCAGGCACCGCTCGGCCTGATTACCGGGATAGCCTCTCCTGGGCTGCCAGAGAGGAGGCAGTTTCAGCAGGAAGGCTGAGGCCGGACGGAGCGGGAGGAGCCCCAGCAGGCTTTAGCCCGGCTCTGCTGGACTTCCTGTCCATTCCACTTTCCTAAGTGACCAGAAGAGCCACTGAGTGGGTGGGGGTAGGGGGAATGTGTCCTCTGTGAATAAGCCCAGGCTTCCAAATATACATTCACAGTACTTTTTATTTTGATTACTGAAGCAAAATTTGATTTGGTTTCCATATTATTAATATCGGCCCTCTAAATTCAGATAAATGAATTTTGGAAGGGGTGCTATCCAGAGTGATCGAACACCGTTTACACCAGCATGAAGTCATTCCCGCTCCTGAAAGCAGTTGTAACTAGGTAACTGACCGCGTCTGTCAACGGCTCGGGAGGCAGTCCTATAAATTGTGTGCCTATTGTCCCAGCGTATTCTGTAGAGCATTGTTCCTTCTCTCCCGGAAACGTCCCCAAGCAGCTCATAAAATATCTCCTATCTTAATTATAAGCGTCTTCCAGGGCCTCTGCTTTCCTGGTGTTTTCAGAGATCATTTGATTTGAGGTGCTTGTCGGCATCCTGCCGGACAAGGGACAGGGCGGTGGGTCCTCTGGCCTGCGCTTCTCAGGCGCCGGGGGTGGGTGACCATGAGGGTCTGGGCTGCGTGAGCCAGTAGCTGTGGGGTCCACAGGTGGGCCTGGCCACTGGGCTTACAGTCCTGGGGATGTGCACTATGTGGTTTCATACGAGGGCCAGTGTTTGCCCAGAGAACTTTTTTAATAAACAATAGCAACAAAATGAGTATTTTTGTTTTTGACATTTAACCATGCCATGTATGCTACGTGCCACGTAACTAACGCTGTGGAAGACTGCATGCTGAGCCTCTCTGATCTGTTCTGCCACAGGGAGAGAGCCAGCTCACACTGCCTCAGCCCGCCTCAAAGCAGACGGCTCCCCCACAAGCCCAGGCCTCCACCCCTGTCTACCCCGGATACCTGGCCACCTCTGGGGGGTGCCCTATCTGCCAGACACAAAGGTTTCTTCTGATGGCACAATTATCGTAATACCCAGAGAGTTTAAAATAGGCACAATGCAGTTTATATTTCTCCTTTAAAGTGCTGTAACAAAGACAGAAGAGAATGTGGAAAAAGAAATTCCAACTCTGTGCATACCATCCACAATCCGGTTGGCCTACAACCATTATTCACGTAAACGGACAAACACACGAATGAAGGAAGACCGGAGGGACAAAGAAAAACACCTAGCATGAAAGGCTCACAATTCAGGTGGTAGAAACTGCGGTTGATGGCGTACCCAGCAACCCTGCCCTAACGAAGAGAGGGGGTTTGAGAACCCCCAGGAGAAATTTTCTTTCCTTGGGGAAGGGGTATGGAAAGGCTGCTTTGCATTCTCCGCTGTTTAAGATGTCTTGGACGTCTGTCTCCAGCCAGCCTGCTCAGCCAGAGGTCACCTGAAATGGCCCGTCGGAGGGAGGCAGAGGCGTGCAGTCTTACAGTGACAATGTGCTGCCCAGAGCTCAAGTGGCCGCGGACTTCCGATGTGGCCTGAGAGAATTCCATCTCTGCATTTTGGAATCAAAATTTACCAAAAGTATTCCTATTATCCAACTAAAAATCTACTTCCTCCTTCTGAGGAGGGGAGCCGTTAGGACAGCATGTCCACCAGAGACCGAGATAGCCCTGCTTGCTGGGGCCACAGGACGAGGGGTTCTAGCTCCAGGGAAAACGGGGCACAGTTTCAAAGAGAATTTAAGTAGTTTTTCTTTTTTTTTTTAAATTTATTTATTCAGTTTAGAGAAGAGAGAGAGAAAGAGAGAAGAAGGGAGGAGCAGGAAGCATCAACTCCCATATGTCCCTTGACCAGGCAAGCCCAGGGTTTTGAACCAGCGACCTCAGCATTCCAGGTTGATGCGTGATCCACTGAGCCACCACAGGTCAGGCTAAGTAATTTTTCTTAATGAAATGTGCTTTCTCCTTGAAAGCAAAGTCAATTTGAGCTTAATTTATGTTTATGAAAAAAAAAGAAATTTTTTTTTTTAAGAAACAAAACAAAGAAGATATATTCCTTTTTCTTCCCCTCTCCCACTTCAGGTGCCTTCTCCTGTGGTTGTCACTGTGTATTGTCACTTCAGCGGCCACTCTCCCTGGTCTCCCCACTGTCTGACGGTGACTCAGTTGGGCTGCCCCGTCCCCAGCCCCAGGAGGTGAACTGGGTCTAGCCTAAGGCGTAGCACCTGTCCTTGTCTAACTATCCCAGAAGATGCAGGAGGAGGGAGGATCCCACGCTCATCTCACCAGGTAGCATCTTCCTCATTCCACAGCCAGGTAAAGACATGGCAAAGAATGGAAATTGCAGGTCGATATCCCTCATGAAATTAGACGTGAAAGTCCTCAACAAAACACTGGCAAGCCAGATCCAGCAATCCATGCGAAAGGTCATTCACGGTGATCAAGTGGGGTTTATTCTGGGGACGCAAGGTTGGAATAACGTCTGCAGATCGATAAACATGATACCCCCATAAACACAACGAAGCGTGAAAACCACAGGGTCATACCAATAGATGCAGGAAGAGCATTTGATAGAATCCAGCACCCATTTATGACAAAAGCTCTCATCAAAGTAGGAATAGAGGAAACATACCTCAGCATAATAAAAGCCACATGTGACCAACCCACAGCCAATATCGTACTCAATGGGCAAAAACTACAGTTGTTTCCCTTAAGATCGAGAATAAGACAGAGATGTCCACTATTACCGCTCTTATTCAATATAGCCCTGGAAGTCCTCACCACAGCTATCAGAGGAGAACGAGAAATAAAAGGCACCCAGATTGGAAAGGAAGAAGTAAAACTGTCACATTTGCAGATGGCATGTGTGGCATCTACAGAATCCTACAGAGTCCACCAAAACACCACTAGAACCGACAAACGAACTCAGTCAAGTAGCAGGATACAAAATAAATATCCAGAAATCAGTAGCATTTTCATGCACCAATAATAAACTATCACAAAGGGAAACTCAGGAAAAAAATATCCCATTGACAACGGTTTAAAAAGAAATAATAAAATACCTAGGAATAAATTTAACCCAGGAGGTGAAAGACCTGTACTTGGGAAACTCTAAGAGGAACTGGGGAAGACACAGACAAGTGGCAGCATGTGCCGTGTCCATGGACAGGAAGAGTCAACATCATTAAAGTGTTCATACTACCCAAAGGTCTAGACACAGACCGTGCTGCCGCCCTCCCATGCCCTCCTGCTCTGCATGCAGCTGTGGGGGGCGTGGCACCTGGATCTGAGGCAGCCACGCTGGGCCCACGGGGGACTAAGACTCCGAGGGCAGGCATCACGCCCCAGATGCAACGTGAGTGCATGAAGGTGCCCGCCTAAATGGTCCTCTCTGACTTCCTGTGCATCACCTGCTGTGCCCTGTATGGATAACACTGATGTAAGGTCCAGTGCTGCAAACATGGTGGCCGACCTGAGACAAGAAAAAGGAGAATTACTCTGATCCCAACACTGGTACAACCCAGACGTGAAGGACAATAATTCTGCTCTTTTAACGGTGGACGCACACATGCAAAGAAGGTGTTGGGATTGGTTGCAGTGGAATGGAGAAGGGGGTGTGAACCCACATGTGGACAGCCAGTGTCACACGTCCTGGGTGAGACAGGCAAGAACCTGTTCGTTGGTCATGTTCCCGTATCTCCCCAGGAGATACTCGTGCTCAGTGGAGGACCGAGGCCACGCAATTAGCCCCGCACGCTGCCAGAAGGAAGAAACATGTGACAGCGTTCCCCTGGTTGCTTCGGAAGCTGACCGATGCTCCAAGTCCTAATTTAGAGTTTGAAGCAAAAATGTCCTGTGGGCAGATAAAAGTGGGCATTTTGATAAGACATGTCTGTGGGACCCTTACCTATAGAGCTGACCCTGTTCTCAACAAGCACCTTGCTTTCTGCGGTGTGTTCATGACACACCCATTCCCAACCACACACACACACACACACACACACACACACACACACCCAAATTGTCCTTTAGATACTTTGCTTTGGAAAAAAAGAGTCTCAAATGGCCTTTCTCATTCCATAAAGATTTTAGTGAAACTGTGGAAAACGTAAGACAAAAGGCTATTTCTTTTTTTCTTTTGTATTTTTCTGAAGTTAGGAGTGGGGAAGCAGTCAGACAGACTCCCGCATGCGCCCGACCGGGATCCACCCGGCATGCCCACCAGGGGGCGATGTTCTGCCCATCTGGGGCATCACTATGTTGCAGCTGAAGCCACTCTAGCGCCTGAGGCAGAGGCCATGGAGCCATCCTCAGCACTGGGGCCAACTTTGCTCCAGTGGAGTCTTGGCTGCATGAGGGGAAGAGAGAGACAGAGAGGAAGGAGAGGGGGAGGGGTGGAGAAGCAGATGGGCACTTCTCCTGTGTGCCCTGGCTGGGAGTTGAACCCAGGACTCCTGCATGTCAGGCCGACGCTCTACCACTGAGCCAACCGGCCAGGGCCCAAAAGGCTATTTCTAACCTTTCCAGACACAAGCTAGAATCTGCTCATCCTACTGCAGGGTATATGTGAGTTCTGGCACATCTGATCTCTGCTGGCCCCCGAGGAGGACGACCAGAACTGACTGGCAGATTAGTCTAGTGCACGCCTCATGCACAGCCCGGCCACCGAAGGTGCCTTGGGCTCACCTGCCACGAGGAGGCTTTCTAAGGAAACATCTCAGCCCACCTGTTGGCTTCTTTGCAATGTGCTGCAGGACTTGATGGAGGTTTCTGATTTTATAGAAATGGATGGAGATGGCCTTGTTGGCTATTACTTTCATCGGCCACAGAAACTATGTGAGAACGTTGGCTTGCCTGCCATTAAGCTATAACTTCAAAGTGTGGGAGAAAAAAAAAGAATGTATCTAATTTGGAGATTCACTGAGGACGAGGACAGAGAGAAAGGCATGGTCATTGCAAGGTGGGAGGATGGGGACATCACCAGGCCTGCCGCCTGGGACTACAGGTCTGGGTCACCTCACCTTGATCCTGAAGCTTCCTAGAAGAAGCGGGGCTTGCTGGGTCACTAGCGATCAGGGCTCTCCACACACCTGGGAAGAGCGGTGGAGTACCCCCGACAGGGGCCATTAGTACCCCAAACAGTGCCACCACAGCCTTAATCACTTAACTATGGGGGTGTTGGAAGACAGAATTTATCATATGTGACATACAATGACCCAAAAAACGAAGAGCTGAAGGAACAGACCGGGGTGAGGCCTCTCTTTCCAAGCGTACTGAAGGGACCACACGTGTTGTCAGGTGAAGACCGAGGACAAGACCCGGCCGGAAGGCCTGGTGCTTAACTGACCCGTCTTCCAGGAAGGAAGGCAGGGGCAGAGGGCCTCGCCCGCAGGGAGCGGGGGACTGTCATTAGAAGCTTATGAGAATAACAAGTCTGGGCAACAGACCCAAAACCAGCTGATGGGGAGGGTTCCCGCCTCCAGCTCTGTCCAAATCCGTTATCTCTCACAAGTATCCTCGTTGGTTTATTCTGTGCAAAGCAATTGATGAGTTACAATAGCTTGGGGCTCAACAATTTTGGCGTGTGAAGCCAGAGGCTGCTGTCTGGGGAATCCAGGAATTATAAGATCGCAGATTCTAGAACCTCTAGAACAGGGGTTGGGAACCTATGGTTCGTGAGCCAGATGTGGCTCTTTTGATGGCTGCATCTGGCTCGCAGACAAATCTTTAATTAAAAAAATAATGTTAAAAATATGAAACATTCTCATGTATTACAATCCATTCATTTCCCATTGCTCATGTTCATGGTTGTGGGTGGCTGGAGCCAATCACAGCTGTCCTCCGGGACAACACCAAATTTTTATTGGATGATGCCTAAGGTACACTGGTTGTTGTATGGCTCTCACGGAATTACATTTTAAAATATGTGGTGTTCATGGCTCTCTCAGCCAAAAAGGTTCCCGACCCCTGCTCTAGAAGATGGTGAAGGGAGTTCTCTTCCAAACCTGAGGCTTGTTACCCACAAGCTATGAGAGTGCCTTGGGGGACACCCCAGTATCTGCGACATAAGGCAGAGGTGGAGAACCTGCAAGTACCAACGTGGCTCTCCACCACCGGCTTCTCTGCAGCTCCACGGAGGCTGTAACTGGCTCTGGGAAGGGCATGTGCCATACGCAGCTCTGGGAAGAGACCCTGAGAGCCTGTGTGCGTTCTCCATCTGTGGCCCTCCACCCAGTACAGGGACCGTGGTGGTCACTCACTCCCGTAGGCCAGCTGCAGGACAGAAGACAAGTGCCCAAACCAGGTCACCCCGTGAGGAGCAAACCTCTAAGAGGTCAGGCTGCTGAGATCCCAGAGTGTGCGCGGTAGCCGGCGACAAGTACACCAACTCTCCTAGAAAGCCTCTTTCTAGTTCCTTTGCCCAAGCCTAGCCCCACAGACACAGGAAAGCGGGTTTTCCATCCAAATGATCCAGCAATAGAATTTCTGTGCCTCAGCCTGGGGCTCCACAGCGGTGGCAGAACTGTTAGTTACCCGACTCCAAGAGTCTCTGTGCGTCCACAGCAGCACGACCCCCAGACCCAGTGGAGGGCTGGAGCTCTCTGAGGTTGTAGCGGTGAATTACGGTCACACGGCTATGTAGGTTCCCCAAATCACGAGATTTCTACTGGTGGGACTGTAAAGAGAGCTTGAGCCGAAGGCCTGGCATGTTACCCCTCTGAAATTGGGGATGACGGGCCCTTCTTTGATTGTTACCCAACAGGTAGAATAAACTACCTGAGCTGAAAGGGCTTTTTCCAAGTGGCCTGAATGAGTTCCCCCTTTAATCCACACACACACTGTGTTCCACAGACTGAGGCGGGCACCAGGGAGTCAGGATCAGTGAGGCTCACCCAGTCCCTGTCCCCAGGAAGCCCACGCTTACGTGAAAAACAGAAGCTAAATAATTAGATGTGTATGCTCGACTCAGATAAAGGGTACGGCGGGGCTTGGTGTGGGGGCTTAGATCAGTGTGACACAGCTGGGTTGTGGAGGGTGCCTGGCCAGAATGACGGGAAAGGTGTCGCGAGGACAGGGACATGCAGCTGCATAGGCGTGGCCGTGTGACAGCACGCAGTACGTCAGTAATTAAATGCTCAAACCCTGGTCCCCATGTTGGAGGCTGGTCTGTGCCCTCCGACCTGCTGGGCTCCCTCACGTGTAGCTGGACATTTCTACGGGTCGAGGTGGAGCCTGGCCATGCATGAAACTGTGACCTGTTCTCATCCTTGGCGAGGGCTTGTTTTCACGCGACAGATCTTGTTTGTATGTTCCTCATCACTGAGACGTGGTATGTCCACCGGGACTGGATGTAGAGACGGTGTCCCTGACGCAAGCACGTGGCCCGTGCTAGAGTCCTGCGCATGAGTGCTGGAACGGCCTGCCGAGGGCTTCCAATCTTGGAACATTCATGATGAGAGAAGGCCCCGTAAGAAATGTTATGTCTGTACAGTTCAATATGGAATCTGTGTGTGGATGGAATTTTTTTAATAGGTTCTCAAATATGTTGTAGGATATAAACCCCATGGTGGATGTCTTTAAAAGGTAAAGAACCCTCACAGATAACTAAAAGAGGAAAAAACAAAGAATATGAATAGAATACAGTTAAAGGAGATGGCTTGTTAGGGTCTATAATCCTCATCTCCTCAGATCACCAGCCATTTGAATAAAACACCCAATAAAAAATAAAAGAACATGATTAGAAATGAACCAAAGAGTAAGTAGAACTGCACGTCCACCTTTCTGGTAACAGCAGACAGAACGGGTCACGGCCTTCCCTCTCCTTCCTTCTGCCCACGGGACGCGGGACGCCATTTATTCCAAGGGGCCTGTCTCTGCCTCTGCTGGGCTGCAAGGCCCTTGTTCCTGCCTGAGGGCGGGCTGCAGCTGGCCATGGGCTAATGCCCACTGCTGGGCAAACAGGCCTGCTTTTGTTTTCTGCCTCGCCAGCTGTCGGCAAAGACATCTGAGGGATCACCCCAGGGCTTGAAATGAGAAACGCCAGTGATGCAGCCGGGGAAGAGCCAGGAGGTGACCGGGGGCCTCAATCATCCCTCGCCTCTGCAGGTGGAGAAACATCAAGAGGTCGACGTTTAGCGTGGTGCGCTCGCTCGCCGAGGAGGGCCAACGGGCAGCTCTGTGGTTTCATCTCATTTTCACTAACTCAACGTGAGAGGTACTAAAACACACACACACATGGCTTTTCTTGAAAAAAAAAAAATCAGAATATTGGAACACAGATGGCGTGCTGGAATTGAGGAGTGTGGAAAAGTATATGTTTGATGGCACCAGGTAAAGATGGCGAGGCAGACCCGACTCAGGACTGTGTTTCCGACACTCTCGGTAAGAATGGACCCTCTCTTGTGACTATAAGTCCGGAACTTTAGTGCTGCGAATTGAAAAGGAGTGTAATAGCCCCATAAAAGGGGAAGACGGCAGACTTATGACTCAAAAGAGATTTTGAAAAGAAATGAATGTCTCCTTTCCCCTAAAATATCCCAGCCGTGGCTCTGAGCTCACCAGTGAGGCTGCCCCGTGGGCAGGAGTGAGAAGTCCTCGTTCTTTTCACTGAGGCCATGGAGTGCGTTTGCTCACTAGGACGACTGTCTCTGGCTGCCTCTGTGCTAGGAACTGAAGGGGTGGGGAAGAGGACCCGGAGGGAAGGGGAAAGCTGAGGGCTGTGGGGCCCCATGCACCACTGCTCCGGTTCTCGGGGGGGGGGGTAATAAAGCAGAGGGCTGAGATCCATCCGATCACTCACACCGTCTAGCCCACAGCTCCCCCTCGCCTGGGCTGGCCTGTTGTGCGCCAACCAACACTCTCCCTGGAAGGACTCCTAAGTTCTAAACTGATGTTTCTAAACACAGAGGGTAGTGTCCAGCCTGCAGCTACGGGGAGGCCGGGAGGGAGGCCCTGGGCTCATGAAGGGGTGCATCTGGAACAGGGAGGGGAGAGGGAGCAGGCCCATCTGCCCACTGTCTGCAGTGATGTTCGCCTACGACTTAAGCGCAGCCAAGTTCTCCAGGACTCAACTCGTGCCACGGGGGGCTTCCTCCTGCCCCAGCTGTGCCTCTTATTCCGTCTCCAGAATGGGACTTTTACTGAGTGATCACAGGGCCAAGGGGAGTTGTGCCCTCGGGGTCAAGCCCTGTCAACGAGGTCAGTGGCAAAGACCCCTTTATTACTAGGGCCCCAGAAACAGTCAGTGCTCGGACGTCAAACCCCAGGGCTGCCAAGGTGCTTCTTGCAGACTTTCCCTCTTCTGTCATCATTGCAAAAATTAAACATTTTAAGTGAGCTTATACATCAGACCCACCAAAAATGTCCGTGAGTCACGTGGAAACAAATGAATGGTGGAGGTTAGTTTTTGATCACGATGGTGGCTCCCCCCAGCCCAGGGCACACTCTCTCCCCACCATTTTTCTTTCCTCCTTCACTGCTTTCTTCAGGGCCTGGCTCCATGCCCCCCCCCCATAACCTGCGACTTTTGTTCCCACCTGCTGCACCCTCGAGGTGCGCTGCCCCATCTGGTCCTGGGAGGCCCCCTGCTCATGCAGGTGCTTGACAGAGACCAGACACAGGCCAGTATGGCCACTCTCTGCGAGTGCATGGCACACGGCCATTGTCCACGAGCACACGGCACACGCACTTCTGGCCGCAGAGCGGGACTCCACCTCTCCCTGGAGCTGCAGCCAGGAATCTCCCAGCTGAGGAATCCTGAGCGTCACAGCAGGATCTGTTGAGGTTATGGTAAAATACGAACGGGTGACTCACTTCACCCAGGTGGATGTCCCAGGGATGGAAAACAAGGATGACACGTTCCAAAGGGCCGACCAGGTGCCCACTTGTTCTAAAAGGACCCCTGTGTCGGAGACTCATTTCTCGCATTGGTTGTGGGGTTCCAGGGCCTCGTGGTCAGTGTCCCCCGGGGTCCCACGTCCCCACACACCGCTGGCTGTCTGAGGGATCGAACCCCGGAATGTCTCCATCACTCACCTGCAACGTGGGCAGCGGATTGAATGTCAGAACTGGTGAACATGCAACTGTCACTCGTTTCTCACAACCAAATCCTCCTTGAAAAGATATTTGATATGGCTCTAAATTCTTTTTTGGCATGGCTCAGTATCCTGAAGCCATAACAGGGTTCCTAAAGTGGAAGTCCAGAAAAACATATGCCAACGGACAGACCCAGGTTTAGACACAGACGGTAGACAGAAGGCAGATGCGCATGTAGATAGAGAATAGATATATGTAGACGCCACCGTGAACGAGGAGAGGAGAGAGACAGGATGTGGACGGAGGTCTGCACTGGGTGTGAACGTGGACACCAGGGCAGCGTTCCTGCGTGTGAGTCCAGGAAGTGTTCTTCCATCACTTCATCTGCACCAGCAACACCCGCGTTGGAGGAAACGGGTCCTGGAAATGAACCAGACAAAGCTGGACAATGGTTACATCTCCGTGACATTACCGGTCTTCAGAAAGATTCTCAGTGGGGTGGGGGGAGAGTCTCGAGATAGAAAGCTGAGTTTGGCATTGAATTAGCCACGTAAAATTAGCCGGGAAGATTCAGAAACCCCATTGACAGACCCAGGCGAGATGTCACTCCACGCAGCTCTTCCGTTACTGCTAGTCTCAAGTCACTTTCCCGGGTCACCTTCCGCGTCTGAGGAATTGATTTCTCTGTTGGAAGGGCCATGCCCTTTATTTATGCTGCAGCGTGCAGAGAGCCCTGCTTCGCACGCAAAACCTGTCCCCAAGGGAGGACCCGGTGCCCCGACAGGGCAGACTGCGTCAGTGTTGCTGGCATCATGCACTGAGTCCTCTTGCGAACACTGTCCCATCCCTGCTGTGTTTTTCTAGGTATGGGCTGTCATCTGCCAGGGTAGCGTCAAGGGTACGAGTAGCAAACATACGCATTTCTAACAGGTATTCCAGAGCCAAGCCCAGAGGCTGACGACATTGGAGTCAGCGAGTCATGTGTCCCGAAGCATAATCATTCTGACGCAGTGAGATCTGTGGCTACCCAGACAGTCCACACTTCTGTCCACCTTGAGGGAGCATCCTCTGGGGAACAATACCCCAGGTTTTGAGGTGTGGAAATGAGGCGGAGCAGGCTCACAGGGACCCCTGACGTGGGCCCATCCTCCGGAGAGCCAGGAAGGGAGAAAGTGCCTTTACGGGTGACGCAGAGGAGGTATAAACAGGCCATTTCTTAGGAAGCAAGTTCCATCCTCTGGAGAGAAAGGATGACTGGAGAGGGAATTAGCACTTGGAGAAATTCTCAATCAGGCACGGCTATTTTTTACTCTGATTTGACTGAATTAGGCAGGTCATTATTGACATTTCGATGTCCCTTCTGCTAATGTGGACACCCGAGGTCTTGGAGAGTTGAGACCTCACTCAAAGTCTCCTAAATAACAAGTGGCAATAAACAGAACCTCTCCTGACCTATCTGATCCCAACCCCGCGGGCTCATCGCTTGAAGGATACCTCTTCTTCATTCGGCACACCCCACTCGGACTTTTATACGTATTTATCTACATATACATATACATATACATATACATATACACATACACATACACATACATATACATATACATATACACATACACATACACATACACATACACATACACATACATATACATGGAGGGGGGGATTTAATTTTTCACCTACAGTTTCCTCTCAGTGCTATCTTGTATTGGTTTCCAGGGTACCCATCAGGGTGCTGACAGGTGTCCACTCTGGAAACGGACCACGGGCCTCTGAGGAAAGGGAAGACACGGTGTTTGCTCTGCAGTCTAGCTCTCAGCTTGGGCAGCACAGACCCAGACCACATGTCCAACGAGGCCGACTTGACTTGCAAGGGTTGGTTTCTGTTTTGTTTATCGTAGTTTAGTGTTTAGATTGCATGTACAGGTGGAATCATATGGTACTTGTCTTTCTCCGTCTGACTCATTTCACTGAGCACAATACCCTCTAGGCCCATCCATGCTGGTTGCAAATGGTGAGATTTCAATCTTTTTTAATGGCCGAGTAGCATTCCATTGTATCCATGCACCACCTCGTCTTTATTCAGTTGTCTACTGGGGGACACTTTAGGCCTAGATTGCTTTCATATCTTTGCTACTGTATGCAGTGCTGGAATGAACGTAGGGGTGCATGTATATTTCGATTCAGTGTTTCGTAACGGTGTTGGGCATCTAGTGGATAATATTGTTAATAACGGACAGGTCCTAGACTTACTGGGGTGACCACTTGGTAAGTTATATAAAAGTCTAATCGCTATGCTGTACCCCTGAAATGAGTATAATAGTGTGCATGAAAGGATTCCAGTGTGGGGCTAATGCACACATCACAAAAGGCCTTAATCATCAGGGGACGAAATTTTGTGCACAAAAAAATGGAACCAAAGTAAAAAAAAAATTTCCCTCAAACCCAAAAATACTTCGAAAGGCTTTGTTATTTCCGTTCATAGAAATTGGCTCCCGCCTTCTGAAGACTGGGAAGCTGGTGAACGTTGACGTTGTAATGATACAGGGTTATTGTAAATTACTGTCTGTCATTTATCAGCACGAATTCTTTGCTACTTTTATATTTGCATTTCAAACATGGGTACATGTTAAAATACTAGAATGCATTTTATTCTATTTCTAGAGTACGGCTTTTACTGCCTCCCTGAAGACACTTCTGGTTTCGGGTCCACGCGGTGAGTGGCGGTGATGGGATCTGAGGGGCCACGCTCTGGCATCGGGCTGATGGCGCGTCCACGGTGCTGCCCTCTTCAACGGCAGGCATTTGAAACTACTGCCGTGAGCTTGGACAGGATTAACGAGGACAATGGCTTCATCCGCTCTCACCAGTGTCACTCTTCGGAAACCCTGAGCCGTCTGATGTGACGGAGCAGGTCAGGGCTTTATTACGACCCCGTTCAAGCTACTAAGTCAAGGCTCGAAGCTCCCACCGCCTGGCCAGCCGGGAGGCCAAGCGTCAGCTCTTGCTTTGGTGGTTTCTCCCTGTTATCCCTGGTTCCTGCATTCTCTCTGAAGTGTGGCAGCTCAGTCTATAAGGGAGGAGGTGGGAGAAAAAGGGGGTCCTGTAATTCACTGGGGACACCTGCACCCCAAGTCCCAGGCCCGGGGGCATCAGACTCAGCCACCTGGACTTGAAATGGGTGCGTTCGCTGCATGTACGTCATACTCCTCACGCTGATGACCTGGAGAGAGGAAACAGGTGTACAGGTGCTTTTCTTGCCAGGCACTAACTGAAGCCAGCTCACGACTTTCCCATGCTGGGGAGCATTCTTTCCAATTTTCTGCAAATGTCTCATATGTTGGTTTTGAACATTGTCTTGTTAGTTGGAAATTTCCAAGTTTCCCCCACAACTGAGCTCCGCGCACGGTTGCCCAAAATGCATTTAACTAAGCTTGGAACTTAACGGGCCGCTTCCTTTTCCTTTGGGGACTGGTTCTTTGCTTCACCCACGAGCACGGCAGGGCCTAGGAATACAGGACGAGCCCTCCTCGGCTGTCCATGAGTGAGGAGGAGGAGGAGGAGGAGGAAGAGGAGGAAGGGGGGTCAGTGCTGTGACTGTCACCTTCTCCTCAGAGCCGACAGGCTGGGATGGGGCAGCACCCACCTCTGCTGGTGAGCACAAAGCCAAGTCTGAGAGCAAGGGTGTCCCTTTCGTCCCGGCTGAGCCACCTGCTGAGGGATATTTCCCCCATGGATTAGAGAGAGAGGAAGGGAGGGAGGGAGGGAAGGAGGGAGGGAGGGTGGGAGGGAGGGACACAGAAGCATCCACTCGCTGTCCCACATAGTTGCTCCATGTAGTTGTATGTCATTGGCTGCTTCTCGTGCGTGCTCTGACTGGGGGTCAAACCCATGACCTCTACTGCAGTGGGTAGACACTTTACCCACTGAGCCACCCGGCCAGGGCCCTGATGAGGGGTGTTTAATAATAACATGTGCCACAGTCAGGACAGGTGGCACAATGCCAGTGTGATGCTGGGTCTGGTTTCTAGGTCATTCTTTTAAACAAATCCACTACTAAAATGACAGCATGTCACCTGTTTCCCCAGGTGAGCGTCCTGGGTGGGAGGGGACGACAAGCTAGGGATGACGTGTGGAAAGGCCAGTGAGTCCAGGGGCTCGGTGGCGCATGAGGACACACCCGCCGGAGGTCTTGGGAACCTCCTAGGCATTGTTCTTCACAAGCTGCACTCGGAATAGGCGACAGCTGAGCCCAGGGACGCTGTCCATGCGCTGGGACAGCACGTTGAGAAGAGGGGACCAGGCAGGGCAGACACCCCCCCCTCCCCCGTCCACGTCGGTTACAGAGACCGAACTGCACATTTTGAAATCTCTCCTAGAGTGAAGCCCGGGCCACAGGGCTTCACAGAATTCCCCAAAATATTCCAGGAGAATTAACACTCACCTTTCCAACCAGTTGCCGGAGGAGGAAGCACTTCCCCATCCATTCATTCATCAGGGCCCAGGGTTCCACAGAGCCAACCATTGTGCACATCTCTCACCTGGAAGGCAAGCCACAGACCGGCATCTCTCATTAGTGGGGATACAGGGACCCTCTGGGGCATCCCAGCCAGCTGATGAAGGGGACACATGGGAAAGAAGGAACACACACGTGACCCAGTGGACCTGACCTCCGCGATGCCGCCCAGTGGGGATGGTACCCTGTATCGACAGAGCAAAGGCGATTACCTCAGTAGACTCAGAAAATAGTTCATGAAATTCCACACCCTAGCATGATGAAAAAACCAAAACAAAACAAAAAAACCCCCAGAATTAACGAAATAAGAGTACAAGTGAGTTTCTGAGGCCCGAGAAACGGAATCTGCAAACACCCCACACCGTCAACGATCCAGCTCGGTAGAGCGCAGCGTGCTGCTTCTTCTGGACACCATGAAAGACACAGATGTCCCCCTCCTGACGGGCTCCTCTCAGCGCCGTACTGGGGGGTTCAGCTCAGGCAATTAGGCGAGAAAATGAAACACGAGGCGTCCAGATTCAAAAGGAGGAGGCGGGTGCCGCTGCTGCAGATGGCCTGATCTTGTGTTTAGAAAACGTTAAGAAATTCATTTCAAAGAGACAAAAACCTCTCAGAACTAATAAAAGAGTTCGTAACGCGGCCAGCTTGCAGGAGATAAGATGAATATACCAAAAAAATAAATAAATAATCCGTCGTATTTCTCTACACCGAGAATGAATAATACATGAATTAAATTAAGCAAACAGTTCAACTGCAACGGCACTGAAAAGAATCAAACACTCAAGGCAAACGTGACAAAGGAAGCATAAAACTCGTCCTGTGCAAACCACAGAACAGTGTTGAGAGGAATTAATTCTCTTGCCAGGGTAATTAGTCGGGAAAAGGGAACAGAAGACATCAAGACGGGAAAGGAAGAGGCAGAGCTCTAGCCACACGCGGATGTCACAAGCTCGGGGGCACGGAATCCCGAGGAATGCGTGTAAGGCTATTATGAATGATACGGGAGTTCAGCGAGGATTCAGAAGGGAAGATTAAGAAACAAAAACCCATTGTGTTTCTCGACAGTAGCTACAAGTAAACTTCAAATGGAAGGAGGGAGACATTGTATATATTTATAACAGCAGTGAAAACAGAAAACAGAAATAATTTTTTAAAAAGCAGCACAAACAAATAGTATGGAGACGACGAGAGAACTTGGCTGAAGAAACTGAAGGAAGACCTAAGTCAGTGGAGAGATGTGCTGAGCTCCTGGAGAGAAAGACTCACTGACATTATGATGATAATACCCCCAACCTGATGTAAACATTGAACACGATCCTTTTCACAGCCCTGGCTGGTGTCTCTGTGGAAATGGACAAGCTGGTTGTTAAGATTTATACAGAAATTCAAAAGATCCAAAACGGCCAACAGTCTTGAAGAGGGAGGATAGAGTTGGCGGGCCAATCTCTGGACTGACTACAAGGCCACAGCAGGCGACTCCGGTCACATGGTCCCCAATGGTTGCTGCGGCCCCACACTTCACACCTCCTATTCCAAGGAGGCAAAACGGGGATGGTGCCAACAGACCTCTTCACCCCCGGCTTTGCTTCCCGTCCGAAATGGGGCTGCCTCCCCTAAGATAATTCCAGCGATGTCACATTGGTTCAAACTGGGTCCCCTGCCCTCAGACACAAGGGCAGCGGGGAAGTTGCTTTGCTTTCTGGTCTCTCTAGGAAAGAAAGGCAGGGAAGGAGCAGGATGGCTTTGGGGTGGGTGGCCAATGCCAAGAGTCTCCCAAAGGACAGTGAGTCCCACAGTGAGACAAGCAACGCTCCCATAGCCACAAAGGAGTGAACGAAAATGCCTAGAGTGTAATCTCAGTGAAACGGACTTCGTCTCTTCTTAGACATTGCCGTGAATACCTGACTACCGATGGAGCACAATTTTGGTGGTTTCTTGTGTCAACATTCGTTTACACAGAGCAGTATGACCGTTGGTTATCAGAGGCTGCTGCCTGCTGTCATGGGGCTGTCCCTCCAAACCTCACCATGCCACACTGGCCTTCCTTCCTCGCTCACCGCCGTCCTCTCGTGACCAGCACCCGGAGGACGCCACTCAAAAGTTTTCACAGCTGAATCTTACTGTGTCACTGTCCCGGTTCAGCGGTTGAGGGATCACCTCCTGCCATGACGTTTTCCAGTTCCCTGAAGGCAAGAACAATACTCACTTATTGACGGGTTTTTTAGCGACCAGGCCCTCCCTGAGGGAGCTGGGCGTGTCTGGTCTGTTGTGTTCACCTCATTGTCAACACCTGCCAGGAGCGGGAGCCCAGTGGGCGGTGAGCTGGTCTCTCCCAGGGGGAACCGACATCGGGCCTCTGCCTTTGAACTCGGGAGGCAGGAGCTTCCTACGACACAGGAGCAGGACTCAAGACCTCTTGTTTGGCTGCACGATGACAACTGTGCACTCCGCCCAGATGTTTTGGATGGACCCTCAGCCAGGCACATCAACTCCAATGACCACGTGTTAAAAGGACACTAAGGGCCATGACGAGACCTTGTGGGGTTTGGGCTAGCGCTTCCCGAGTCTTTTCATGTTCGCACGCCCTATCCCCTCAGACCACACTCTCTTTGGGGTGCCCGAGTGCAAGGCCTTCTTCAGAGGGCATCACTCTATAGGCAACGGCTGTACTGGGCTTGGCGTTTAGTGAGCTTACATCTCAGTTCTGGCACAGTCACTGAAAATCTGGTATTGGCTTATTTTTATTTGTTTTTTATTTATTGATTTTAGAGAAAGAGGAAAGGGGAGAGAGAGAGAGAGAGAGAGAGAGAGAGAGAGAGAGAGAGAGAAGAGACACATCAACTTGTTGTTTCACTTACTTATGCATTCATTGGTTGATTCTTGTACGTTCTGTGACCGGGGATTGAACCTGCAATCTTCATGTATTGAGATAACGCTTTTACTTGCTCAGGGAAAAAATCACTTAAAATTGTATGGGGGTAGTGAGGTACAATACCTGAGTGAGAAGCAAGGGAGGAGGTGTGAGGTGTGGAAACCCTCTGGACTGGTTAGTGGGGGGTCCCTGTAGGGTGGGGAGGGTACCTACTCAGGCCCATTTAATTGCGGCCAAATAGAAATTCAGGCCGAGGGTGAGCAAATCTTCTAACAACAGTGGAGGGGCTGAAAGATGGCTGTTTATCTGAAATGTCATCTTTAAAAATGCCGGTAGCTATCTAAGATTAGGTCTAAGCATGGCACACCTTCTAGGGGGCAGCAGCAGGGGGAAGTTTATCAGAAAACTGCCAGTCTCCAATCTCTGACCCACATGTTGATAATCCTCAAGAAAGCTGTTGTCTCTTTTAGAGCAGGGGGTGACACTGGGTGGGGAGTCCCCACTCCATTCCTCGAGGCTGAAAGAGTGATTTCCAAGGTAGTCTGTGTTCAGGTCTTTAGAATGTTGAACACGGCCAGACTCGCAGCTACACGGGGAAACACAGCTGGTATCAGAAACTGCGCCTTGTGTGAAGGAGTGTAGTAAATCCAGTGTGCGGGAACCGAGGCCCCCAGGTGGGCCCCCCTGTAAGAGGGTCACGCCGGCCTTTAAATCTGTTTGGCTCATGCGGCTCGTAAAGCAGTTAAATGCTATTTTGCATTTTACAGTTAGAGCAGAATTAGGTACGAAGAAGGGCTTTTTGGAAAGCCGTGCTTAACATCACTCATTTTGCATGTTTAGTGTTAATACCACAGGCAACGAGGTGTCTTTGGGGAGTCTGTGCCCACGTGAAGCCGGCTCAGAGAGGGAGGGATGGGGAAGAAGCCAGGCGTGTGTGCGTCCCCTCGACGGGTGACGTGGCACGCAGGCGGGACGGGAAGGCACCTCTGCTGAGTCATAACTCACAGGCGCTTTTAGGACATCATCTGGAGTTGAGGACGAATTAAGGATGCCTGAATACACTTAACTATCACAAACAGGCTTGCAAGTCATGGTCCTAGGATTTGCGCTTTTTTTTCCCCTTCCACAGTGAAAACGCTCTGGTCCTTCCGGTGTGACGCTGATTTTCTCGCAGCCGGATGACATGCACCAGCATCGGGCAGGGGCGTTATTTCATGTACCTGGTGGTCACCTGTGTATCTCCATTGATGAAATGTCCGCTCAGGTGCTCTGCCCATTGAGTTATTTATTTATTTTGTATGTGTGTGTGTGTTTGTTTTTTTGGCTATTGAATTGCCGGCCTTTTGTCAGAAGCAGCTATTTTATCAGGAGTACTTGGAGGCTGCAGGCTGGATCCCATTGGTGGCCCCGATACAAAGGGTCCAAGATCACACATCTGTAGATATCTCTGCACGCCACACACTCCACAGGCACACACGTGTGGGAGCCGTGAAACAGCTGCATGTGGGCGCCACGGGATGGCTGGGAAAGGCCACCTGGCGCTGAGAACGCCATCTCAGCAGGGTAAGCAGGGTCCGGAGGTCACAGGCGACCCAGTCACCATCTTCGGAGGCGGGCGACCTTTCCGTTGCTCAGGGCACTTCAAAGCAATCTAAAGAAAGAAGAGATCAGGTCGGCACCCGCAGAAGGGTCGGAGAAGTGCGTGAAGACCGAGGTTCACCTGGAAGAGACCCGGAACTCACGCACACAGCTCTCCCGGTGCCTTCCCGCCCCCTCCCGATGAAGCTGATTATTTCACGCTGCCAACACAGCCCTGGTAGTTCAATCTAATGAGGTGCACCAGCCCCACATTTGGCACGTTCTTCTCTTTTCTTCTTTTTTATTATTTTCTATTAGGCTTTCGACTGAACCCAGAGATAAAAGGTATTTTACTTCAAAGACATGTGTTTTTTTTTTCATATCTAGTATTTTCAACTGGCATAAATTCAGACGTACCATATCAGATTTCATTGAAAACCACATTAGAAGTTTCCCTGCTTGTTATCAAAGTCCTCATAAATCCCTCTCTCCGGGCTGCACTTGGCCTTTGTGAACAAAACGAGGGCTGTGTTTGCATGTGGAGATAAACACATTTGCAGAAGCCTACAGACTTAGGGCTTCAGCTATTAGGGCAGATCTAGAAAATATAGCAGCTAAGAGAATTGACAGAATATGAGAGAATATGATAGAATCTTTGAAAGTGGTAAGTCAGGTTTGTCCAGCTTTGTAACCGTGGGCAGTCCAGTCCTGGTGACCTGAGCAGCCACCGCGTGCTGTGTGGGCTCTGTCCCCGGCCCTCCCGGTGCCGCCTGCAGCAGACAGGAGAGGCCTTCGTGGGGCAGCGGAGAGGCGGGTCCAGCCTCGCCACCCACCTCCCTGTCACTTGGTAAAGGGGGCGCCCCTGAGTCCTGAGCTGTCTCGGCAGGAAGAGGTAGCGGAGTTTCTTTTCCTGGGACTTCCCTGCAATAGGAACCACGACCTGTGCCCTCAATGGGCCCTAGGTCACAATGCGGCTTGAAAGAAACAACAGAGCTTCCTGCCATTCCCAATCACTCAGGTGAACCCGGTGATGAGCTCGGCCTTCAGTGTGGGGTGGCCCTGACTCAGATGTGGCCGCGGCCGGCACAGGTCTGCAGGGCGAGCAGGCACTTCTCCCACTCTGATGACACTTGTCTCACTTGTAGACACAGGTGTGGTGATGACCTCTTCCAGGTCAGCTGTGGGGATGGGCTGCAGTCTCATCCACACAGTGTCCAGCTCGAGGCCGGGTGTACACTAATGGCACTTCCCGCTGACAGTGACCAGTGTCTGTAAGCCAGTGTCCCGTCTGTTAGCATGGTTGCAAGCACAAGGTTATGCAGTTAATGCGCCTTGCAGCTACGTTTCACAGACAAGCGTGCCTGGGCTCAGAAATAAGTGACATCCAAAGACTGGGCCGTAGTGAGGGTGAGAGGACTTGCCTGTGGGCAAGCCTCGTGCTCCTGAGCCCATGCCCGGCCTTGGCATTGTTGTGTGTCTGCAGTAAAGACAGATCCCGGGTGCCCAGCACAAGTCACACACGTGTGACATTGCAGAGGGAGGGGGACAAGGTGGAGGGCCCGGCTCCCATAGGGCCGTAGTCGGGTTTGAGCTCAAGAGAGCGACCCTTGTGGAAATGAGAAGAAACAAAGAAATTTCAAGCATCCTTGCAGGAAACTCTCTGGTCATCTACCAGTGACCAGTGTCCTAACCTTGCCCTCCCACCGACTGTCCACGTGACCTTGGACGTGCTTCCGAGCCTCAGTCTCCTGACGGTGAAGGGCACCATCACCCCCACCTCTCGGGACAGCGGGCAGAGGTAAGTGAGGCACCACACGACGGTCTTCTAACGCAGGGCTTGACAAATAATTAGGTCTGGGTGAATGTTTGGAATTGTGATCATGCGACGTGGCTTCTTTATTTGGGGTTTTAATGGGATTTTTGAAATGATGTTTTATGAGAAAAATAGATGTGTTTAAATCTCCTCTCCACCTCTCCCCAATCTACAGCTCGCAAAACGCACGTCTGCCTGTTGAATTGCGATGGAGAAGAAGGGGTGTTGGTAGGAAACACGAAGACAATGGAGGGAGGAGAGAGGGCACCTGCGTCCACCTGGCGGGCACAGGCGTGGGACCCTCAGCCCGTGGCAGAAGCGCCTGGGTGGGGGCGAGGGCTGGAACATGCCTCCATCACAGCCAGGGAGGTCAGCCATGCCTTAGGACCCTGGTCGGCAAACTGCAGCTCACGAGCCACATGCGGCTCTTTGGCCTCTTGAGTGTGGCTCTTCCACAAAATACCACGTGCGGTCACTACCTTGATAAGAAATGTACCTGCCTATATAGTTTAAGTTTAAAATATTTGGCTCTCAAAAGAAATTTCAGTTGTTGTACTGGTGATCTTTGGCTCTGTTGACTAATCAGTTGGCCGACCACTGCCCTAGGACCTGCTGCTGCCAGGCACAGTGGCCCTGCCAGGCCGCCTCTCTTCTGGGCACGAGACGCACTTCTCTTCCCTCTTCTCCCACGAGGAAGTGGTCCGAGCACAGACGGGGTCTGCGTGTGAGGAACCCTCAAACAAAGGTCGCCGGTGCCTGCTGGACAGAGACGGTGGGCACCTGCTGGACAGAGACGGTGGGCGCCTGCTGGACAGAGACGGTGGGCGCCTGCTGGACAGAGACGGTGGGCACCTGCTGGTCTGTCAAATGTGCAACTCGAATATATCTCATAAAGAGCATGCGTACGTTGCATTTTAGGGCTAACTTATCAGGAAGTGTGGATTATTAAAATGTCAGTCTTTAGAACATTTTTTGGTCATGTTTTCTGGTATTTCTTCATGTTGCACACCCTGAGGGATCTCAAACATGAAATCTATGCGGTCTGTCTGGACCGGGACCTAACGGACTTCATCTTCCTAACCATTTTTTTTAAATGTGGGATGAATAACTGCACCTTTGTCATAGGGAGGCCAGCGCACGAGGACCGTGGTGCCCCGAGAAGGGGGACCAGGTGTCTGACGAGTGATGCCGGCGGGGTGGAGCGTGGCCTCAGGAAGCATGGTGGGCAGCCGCAGTTGGGGTCCTCGGCTTGGAGCTGGGCGGCAGCCAGCGCCAGCCCCCGCTCTTCCCAGGCGCCCCTGGACCGTTAGGTGAGCACTCCCGCCCGTCAGGGGGGACCGGAGAAACAAACACAAAGAGAGGACCTGGAAAAGGTGGGAAAGAGCCACGGTGATGGAAGGAGGGGTGCAGCAGCAGAGAGGACGTGTCCGAGACAGTCACACATGAAGGAACACCGGGCAATATAACAACCGCATTTATATTCCCGTGGGTGCAGAATGAAAGCCAGCCCTCTTCCCTGCACACGCTCCACTCCCCCCACGTAGGGGGGCAGGACGTGTCACCACCTGGCGGCCGAGTCCCCACTGCACTCGAATTCCCTGGGATGTCAACATGGCTGGATCTCTTCTGCGCCTGAGCGCTCCCCCGACTCTCCCCAGGACCCCGATCGTCCCCAGATATTCTCCGTCCTCCTCGGGGGAGGAGGAGCCCTTTGTTCATCAGGAAACTGACTTGAAGATAAAAATTTAATGTGCATTTGAAAAGAATTAAAAAAAAAGAGATCAAATGCACCTTTGAAAACGTGGAGAACCCCCATTCTGTTCAGAACAGAAAATGGAGCGAGACTTTGAAGATCTGGAAAGCAGAGGATGAAGGCTTTTCTGAAGGAGGGAAACATCGAGGATGCTGCTTATCAGCCGGGCTTTTAAACAGACTAATGACAGGAAGTTCTTTTGAAGGTGGAGACTGTCCCCCCCCACCCCACCCCGCAGCCTCCCCTGTGGGGGGGTGCATAATGGACACGCACTGAGTGCTCATTAAATAAATCCTGGCTGGAGCTGTCCAAGGTCCGGCATTCAATTTTTTTTATTTTTTTTTTTTGTATTTTTCCGAAGTGAGAAGCGGGGAGGCAGACAGACTCCCGCATGCACCCAACCGGGACCCACCCGGGATGCCCACCAGGAGGTGATGCTCTGCCCGTCTGGGGCGTTGCTCTGTTGCAACCAGAGCCATTCTAGTGCCTGAGGCAGAGGCCATGGAGCCATCCTCAGCACTTGGGGCCAACTTTGCTCCCATGGAGCCTTGGCTGCAGGAGGGGAAGAGAAAGACAGAGAGGAAGGAGAGGGGGAGGGGTGGAGAAGCAGATGGGCGCTTCTCCTGTGTGCCCTGACCAGGAATCCAATCCACGACTTCCATACACCGGGCTGACACTCTACCACTGAGCCCACCAACCAGGGCGTCCAGCATTCAACATTCACAGCACCCGTGGGGCTGTGCTGCTGCTGTCACCAGCTGTTTACTGGGTGAGCTCTTTACAGCTCTGGGAGGGTCGGCAACTTGCCCAAAGTCACCAGGTGGGAGAATCGTTGAGCTGGGTTTGAAGACAGGTAGTCTGACCTCCGAGTCTGAGCCTGGACCCTCTCAAGAATGAGTGGTCTGGAGGACAGAGAGGAAGTAGGAGGTATGGCGCTCACCAGGGGGGAGTTGGCCAAGACCTTCCCCAGGGAACTGCAGGAGGACGTCTGGGTGGGACTGAGTGCGGTGGAATCAGGGATGGAGAAGAGGATGGGATGCGGAGGCAAGATGGGGTCCACTGAGGCCAGGGAGGATGCAACTTCGAGGAGGCAGAGCCCACGGGGCGCCAGCGAGGCAACAGATGGAGTGAAGTCCTCTCTGACGCCTCTGCTTCTCCGGGGAACTGAGAGGCAGGTGCTTTCCTGACAGCGCGGACCGTGGGGACTGAATGGAGGATGAGGGAGGGGCCTGCATTCATGCCTCAGGACCGGTGAGTGGCCTGGAGGGTCAGGCCTGGGACGGACACCAGGAACCGACAGAGAATTGGGAATGTCTTGAGAGGTGACCCTCCTGCCCTGACGGCATGGGCGTGGCTCCACTCTGTGTGGGTGTCTGCATCCAGTGGGCCTGTGTCCCCAGCGGGGCCGGCGCTGGAGAGCCTGTGTGGTCTCGGTGGTCTTGGTGCGGGATAATGAAGAGGACTGCCTGCGAGACCCCGGGCAGGAAGTTCCGCACAGAGGGGCTCACGGGCAGGGAGGAAGGTGGGGGGCTCAGAGAGAGGGGGCCAGGAGATGTGTGAGGGCAGATGCAGCCAGGGCACGGGGCTGTGGCTGCCTGCAGAGGGTGTGGCCCAAGATGCGAGTCACCACACTACGACGTCTCAGTGGGGACATCGCAGGTGGGACGGGGCTTCAGTCCAGACCACGGGGACAGCCCAGGCCGGGATGAGGCTGCGGAGTTCAGCTCGCCGTCTTCCAAGGGCGTCACAAGGACGACTGGATGTGTCAGGGAGGTGCCCGTCCAGCTAGTGGAAAGAAAAACGCCGGTCATTCCAGGGTGACTCCAAATTCAAGTCATAAACTCAGTCTTTTTTTTTTTTCATGTGAAATATATTCTTTCTATCTGTTTTTAAACTTTTTAAAAATATTTCATTTTATGCCGGTGACATCTTATGAACTGCTACACAAACTGTGATTTCCCTATTCTGAGCCTGTGTTCAACTGTCTGCAAATTAAGGATCACACCGATATCCACGACAGAGAAATGGCGTAAGGGTACCCCGAGGTCGCCGTTTGTTAGACAGGCTTGACCACAACACCCCCGGCCTCTGGTTCAGACCCCTGTCCGGGTGTCGGGGCCAATTAGCTGAACCCCACTGGTATTTTTTATTTCCTGGCTAAATTAACATCGTAATGGAGCAATATCATCATCTAAGTTTATAATCTACTCAGCCAACCAGCTGTGACATAATGTAGTTCTTGACGATTTATGACTCATTTGGGTGGGATCTATTATTCTAGATTATTCAAATACAGTAATATTGAATTAGCATTTTACACCACCCAATGGCTAATTGGACATGTTCCATATCTGAATGAAATATAACCTTGACATGTATTTACAGGAGTGGGGGGGCGTCTGTCCCCGTATTGGTTTACACGAGGCCTGTTCTGGGGAAGATTTCAGCCCGGGACAGATGATGCTCAGTGAAGAGATACAGCTAAGAGCCCACCTCTCATGAGGTCAAGGGGGATGGGGCGAGATGAGGGTGCGGAGAGGTGGGGAAGGGGCTGGTGGGGTGGCAGGTGGCTGAGTGACACGACTCTTTTCCACAACTCCGGATGTCCTCAGTAAAGTGACTAAATGACAATTTGACAATATTGTCATTTGGGGCTGGTAATTCTGTGTTACGGGACTGTCCTGTACGTTGTAGGGTGTTTCCCAGCGTCCCTGGCCTCGACCTACGAGATGCCGGGAGCACACCCTTCGCTGTTGTGACTGCACAGAGTCAGGCCAGGCCTGGGGGCGGCTCCCGCGGAGCCAGCTGGAGCATCTCCAGACCGGCCGTGGGCTCGCGAGCGCTTGCCTCTGCAAAGCAGAACGGCAGCTCCTCTCCGAAGTAATTTACTGTGGATTCTGTCTGGCCCCGCGCCCCAAGGGAATGTCGCCGGTTCTGGCCTCCTCCCTACTTCCGGGAGGCGGGTGTGGGAGGCTGAAGCCCAGGAGTTGGCAGCTGTACTTAGTAGGATTGTGCAGTAGATGGAACAGAATGGGGTCTGACGATGCAGGTGACACGTTTTCCGCATCGGCAGACTCTATGGACACACGGCACCTGTTAGGTGCCCCAACTCAGTCCACGGGAGGTCAGGTTCCTGCTCGGATTTCCCACCAGCTTCTAACAAGTTCCAGTCCAGCTAAACGACACAGGGTTTCTGCTGGGGAGGGACGCGAAGCACTGCGGTGTTCTCCCCAGACCTGGAGAGAACCCTCTCTGAGAGGAAGCGCGAAAATTCGCAGTCACACCTGCCACTGTGTGGCGCGGCGTGGGTCGGCCTGGCACCCGCAGGGGCAGCGTGGACTGCCGCTCAGAAGCACGCTCGCTCAGGACTGAAAACTGTCTACCAAGGCAACCACTTATACTTTGTCTTTTAATTCAGACTCCAGAGCCAACCCAGGGGCTCGCCAGGCTGTGCGGGGCTCCTCACTCCACTGGACGTTGCGTCCTTTAAAAACCTGTGCGTGTCTCTTCCTCTTAGATGCAGGCGCTCTGAGCTGCTGTCCCCCACCTCCCACAGATCTTTCCTCAATAAAAACAACAACAGCATACAGTTCAGGGAAACGCTTCCAAATGGGAGCAAAAAGGCCATTGCTGGCATTGTTTCATTTTTGAAGATACATTGGGAAAAAGAGCCAACTTTATTAAATGTTTCTGCAAGTCTTAGAGATTGCTATTGAACTTCGTTCATTCGTTCACAGAATGCAACCCAGCTGTGAGAGAGTGAGGACGTTAGGAAACACTGTGCCATAATGAAAGGCTTTAATTAATTTTGTATCCAAGAACCGAGGAGTACTGAGTGTGCCATCCAGAGAGTCAGCATCCAGAGCAGAGCGCTCACCGATGTGAGCTCTGGGAAAGGGGGAGGGGTGTGGCGCAAGGGCACTAAGGACTGGGAGGAACGGGATGTCTGGGCGTTGACGTGAAGAACACATCTAAGAGGGGCCTCATTGTCTTGCACCACAGGAAGGAAGGAGACCTGCTGCCCATCCAATCTTAACAAAACTGTATCTTTGCTCAGAGGCCCCCCTGAAACAATCTCATTCATTCATTCACTCTTCTTTTTTTTAAGTGGGAGTAGAGGATACAGAGACTCAGCATGTACCCTGACCTGAATCCACCTGGCAAACCTGTCTGGGGCAGACACTGTGCCCATCTGGGGCCACTCACAACCAAGCTATTTTAAGCTCCTGAGGCAGAGGTTCAATGGAGGTATCCTCAGTGCCAGGGGCCAACGTGCTCAAATCAATCAAGCCATGGCTGCAGGAGAGGGAGAGGGAGAGAGACAGAGAGCTTTGTGGGAGGTTGCCTGTCCTATGTACCCTGACTGGAAATTGAACCCGGGACATCCACACGCCGGGCTGATACTGTACCGCTGAGCCAACTGACCAGGGCCATTCACCCATTCTTTAAACACTTATTGGGAGTCTAGAATCATCCCTGGGTTGGGTTTCCTAATTCATAAGGTACCGGGGCAAAGATGAGTGAAGAGATGGTTATGGTAGACAGTGAGGACTCCATCAAGACCTTGAACGTGGTCATCTTAACTACCACTTATCTATTTATCAGGATTTTTACCTCTTGCACCATACGGCACGGGGACTGCTCCTGTGTGGGAATGCCCCTTAAAGCTGTGGGTGCTTCCATGCCTTGGGTCCTCGCACTGGACATCCCATTGCCCTGTGAGCCAATGCACATGCAGCAGGTGCTCAGCTGATTCCACTGAATGAATGGATTGAGTGAGTGAGGGACTCAGAGGGTCCAACCTTCCAGCACACTGTGGGCTGATTGTATCAGCACTAACACTGGCATCTCTGCCAGGATGGTGCTCTGTCTGTGGCTCATCCCCCGACATACAAGGCCAGCATGGTGTCATCACTCAGGACGCCCTGAGTAGACTGGAGCTGTGTAGAGGGGAATCAGGGAAGGGGGGGGGAACAGCCTTTGCCTCTTAAAGGACAGAGGGAGCATCTTACAGCCCCCAGAATGCAGAAGCCTTGTGACTGAACACGAGAGGCGTCTTCCCACCTGAAACCAGGAGTAGTGGGAGCCCCTGAGTGCGCACCTCTGCCCTTCTCATGTCCCCTGGAGGGGAGTCTTGGGGATGGAGTCAGCTTGTGCTTATGTCTGCCTGCTCGTGTCTTATGGTGGGGGGTACTCTCCCTAAGAACAAGCTACAGAAGGGCTCATTGTTCCTTTATCAGCCAGCGCTAATCTAGTGTCCCTGGGCATGCTTCTGTAAAGGCTGCAAGTACAGATACGGGGGAGGGAAGTCAAAATACCACCGTGCTTGAATGGACTTGAGAGGACTCAAGTGCACCAGTCCCATGCTATGCGCGTTGGTTATTTGGAGTCTGAGCTTTAATCTCTGTTAAGTGGAGATCACACGGCTGCTCAAACTTCCCGAGTACCTTGTAACCCACTTTCTCCTCGGTCGGGATCTCAGCCTCATCGAAGCCATCCACGTTTACTGTTAGTGACACCTGAGGTGGGTCATGGTGTTGACATTTATTTGAATAGGACAAATTGCTGAAGCTCCCTGCATCGAAGGGTGGATCAGCTTCCAAACATGAGTTAAGAGGTGTCTGTGGAAAGTGAAAAGCCCACGGTATGACTCTGATGGAATCGCTACATCTTTTCTTGGCTGTTTATGGTGAAATCGCACTGTCACTTTTGGACCAACACCATCAGGCCCCAAGAGATGGGGATGTAGAGGGCCCACTAACAAACGTCATACTAAGAAGGAACTGGGAATCATTCTTAGTGGTTGCTTGGGCCATGGCTGGACCTGCGCAAGTGGGGAAGGACCCGGATGTCCAGCCCTTGCTTCATCCCGAACCCTCCATGCACCAACAAAACTGGACACACCCACATCCTGTTACTCTCCATTCTATCCTCACTCTAGCTTGCATTTGTGCCGTCCCAGGGCCTCCACACAGATAGTTCCCACTATAGATATGCTAATTATTAGAGAATTCAGCCCGAAGCTTGAGGTTTTGGCTAAGATCTGCAGATCAGCAGGGGTCAACAGCAATGAACAAAGAGATTTCCTTTCTTCCTTGGAGCCATGCTGGCACTAGGACCAAATACTTCTTGACAGTCCCTTCTCTCTTCCCTCGGCATAACAGAAGCCTGAATTCCGGGCTCCCTCACAACAGATTTGAAGAAGCATTAAGCCCCCCCCACCACTCCACCTTCTCCAGATGGTGCCATCTCCACCAGTAAACCTTTCCTTACTCCAAACTCTGGTGTTTGGAAGCATTGGGCATCGTGAACCTTGAATCAGTAACCAAGGACATGGGTTTCCATGAGCTCTGGGGAGGCAGTGAGGTGTAAGAGTCTTTGGCTATGGGAGGGGGTGGATTGTGTAAACTGTAGAGCTCTGGTTCAAACTCTCACTTTAACTCCCATTAGCTGTGAGATCTTGGGCAAGGTGACAAGGTGACGTCATGGAAGTCTGCTCCCTGGTTTCTATAATCCAGTTCTATCCTTCAGATGCGATTGAGAAAATTAAATGAGTGTCCATAGAAACTGTAAGGTCAGTGGATAATGGGGGATGGTCATACCTGGGAACTTTGGCTAGGACCGCCCACAACCCAGCGTGCCAAAAGAAACTTCCCAGGAGCACTTTGGAAAAGAGCAACTCTCCGTCAGCCAGTGAGATTTCACTACGTCATATTAGCTCGTCCACCCTAGGGAGCCTTTAAATATCCCTCACGCGGTTTAATCCTTGTGACTTCCCTGGCCTCCATCTTTCCTTGGGGCCAGGGAACCTGGTCAGGCAGGATGCACTCTATACTCAATAAAGCCTTTTATTATCCCACACTTTGTGGCTCCGCTCCCCTTCCTTCCTTCTCGGCGGGGAAAAATACCTTACATTTTGATGCCGAAAACCCAGGAGGAGTTAGAAGTCCACAAAGACCACTCCTCTTTCCTTCCCTTCCGAGAAAGAACCGGGATCTCCAACCTTCCACCCACTTTGGCGCACGGTGCGGTAAGTCCCCTACCTCCAGCCTTCCCCTCAGTTCTTTCCACCGAGACTCCCTGTCTAGAAACCGTGGCTACGTCAGGGAAGTCTTTCCGTTCCGGGTGCGTGTGCCCGTGGAGACATCCTGAGCACATCCACTTTACCTAATACATTTGTGGCCAGACCTTGAGTTTGGGGATGTCAGTTCTCAATTCTGACCACTCCAAGGACTGAGGGCAGCCGTGGGGGCACAGGAATCTCCCTTCCTAAAGAATAAGAAACTGTTCTTCTTCTCCTCTGTGGCCTGGCCACAGAACCCACTGAATTAGCCTCCTGAAGGAACTTTTGTTTTTAACACCCTCACCAATTTAACTATCGCCAAAAACGCTGGGAACTGATTAGAGATCTCTTACATACATGGCTTCTAATTATTCGCGCACCCGTCCTTAATCTCTGTGCCACCTGTTCCACCACGCAGGCCTGTTTCTGGCCAGAGAAACCTCAGCTAAAACCTCCACTCCTGATTTTTCCTTCTCCGCGGACTCCCAACTCTCTTTCCCTCCTGCCTGATGCCCGGATTGCCCCTCTCTTGGGACTTCTTTCTCATCCCTCTGCGGACCTCTTTCACTTGGTCTCTTCCCTCCGAGAGCCCCCTCCCCATCCACTGCAAAATCCTGTTTCTTATTCACCACTACCAGTCTCTCTTTCTCCTCCCCTGCAGGTCAGGGGCCCCTCTCTTCTCCACTGTGTTCTTAAACCCCTCCTATGTCAGGCCATTCTCCACCTACTATTGGCTCTTACACTGGTTTTCAGGACCCAAAGGCCTAACCCCAATTTTCTTTCAGGAAGTTTGGCTCCAGCGTTTCCTGCCGTATCTGAATGCTGGGCTCCCTACAAGCCCCCCTCCTCTTATTCTCAACCCTTAAACCCCTAGCCGGGACCTGTGAACATAGCATTTAAAGTTTTTAATGGTCCTAACTAGTAGAAACAGGCCAAGGCTGTTCGCCAGGCCCGCATACAGCAGAAGGTGACACTCCAAACCCAAACTCTTGTGGCAGCCCTGAGGCCGGCACAGCAACAGAGGCAAGGCACAGGAAGTGCTTGACCCATGTCAAAGCCACAAAGAGAAATCCCACCAGCAGCTTGCTTTAAGTGTGGCAAGCAGGACCACTGTGCCCGACAGTGCCCCTACCCACGGCTGCCCTCTGATTCCTGCCCTGACTACAAGCAGCCAGGTCACTGGCGGAGCTATTGCCCCTTTGGGCAATAGGCTTTTCCTTAGTGTCTCTACGTGGAGGACAAGCCGCCCGAATGGGAGGCCAATCCAGCCAGGTGGGTGCATCAGTCAAACTCCTGGTACTGATGCCTGGACTTGGAGAACTCAGGGTATGCTGCAACTAGTGGATAAGTCCATCTCATTTCTTGTGGACACAGGAGCTGCCTTCTCCCTTTTTGCCATCACACTCTGGACCTCTAGTTCCCTCACTGGTCTCGGTTATGGGAGTGGATGGGACCCCTTCTTTCCCCCTTTGTATGCTACTCTTGACATGCAATTTTGCTTCAAGCTTGCTCCCATGCAGGATCGCTGGCAGTCGGAACCACTGGACTCTACCCATCTCCGGCTCACCAAAAGGCAGGACCCTATAAATCCTCCTATTACTCCTCTTAAAAAAAAAATCCTTACAGAACTGCATCTATGAAGTTTCTCAACTCATGGCCAAACAGATGTTCCTCCTGACACCACTCAAAACCACCACCAGCCAATCTCCCCTCCCCACAACGCCCCTTATCAGCAGGAAGTAGCCAGATGAATAAACGGCACCCCTATTCTATTTAACACAAAAGTTCAGAATGTAAGCTCAGTGGATAATGCGGAAAGGTCATGCCCAGGAATTTTGGCTAGGACCGTCCACAACCAAGCGCGCCAAAAGAAACTTCCCAGGAGTCCTTGGGAAAAAGCGACTAACTGTCAGCCAGTGAGACTTCACCGCGTCATATTAGCTCGACCACCCTAGGGACCCTTTAAATATCTCTCACGCGGGTCACCCCTTGCAACTTCCTTGGCTTCCATCTTTCCTCGGGGGCCAGGGAACCGCATCGGGCAGGAAGCACTCTGTATTCAATAAAGCCTTTTATTATTCCACACTTCGTGGCTCCAGCCCCTTCTTTCTTTCTCGGTGGGAAAAACACCTTACAGAAACTAGTAGAAAAGTACTTTTAAATGGTGGTCAAGTCATATTGGCTGCTGCTGTCACTGTTGTCCATATTATCACCAATGGAAGTGACAAAGCCCCCTGGGCCCTACCACAGGGATGCGGCGGACTCTGTCAGGCCGACTCTGAGACTGTACTCTAACGTTTTGTGTTGTTTGTGTCAACAGGACTGGTTTCACTCATCCTCCCTCTTATCAGCAGCAGGGAGCCTGAACTTCTCCAGCACAGCAGCACAGGTGACCCCCTCCGAGGCCCTGGGAGGCCACCATGAACAGTTTGCTCTCCTAAAGGTTTCCCAGGTCAGCTGACCTCATCAAAAGCTTGGGTCTAGACGCCCTGCAATCCCCGAATGGCCCTCTGAGCGGTGGTGTCTGTCAGACCGCCCAGCTGGCTCTTTCTTTGATCAAGAGAGGGGGTGGGGATCCCTTACGAAGGAAAGGTGGTCAGGGATGAAAATCCATTAGCAAAATAAACAAGCTGATAAACTCCTCCTAGGCCCCCCGAGGACGTTTCTTCCGCAGCTCCAAAATTGAAAGCTGATTGCAATATTGTCTGCAATTATGAGAACCTCTTACAGGGCCCGGCACTTAGAGGGACTGTGCAGTTGCTGAAATTGGCAAGATTATCCTGCAGCCCTGTCGGAGCTCAGTGGAGATGCACTCTCTTAAATGCACTCTTCTTAAAATAGATGAGGGCCGCCTCCTCTCCAGGCGGCAGGTGAAGGGCACGTGTGGATGGATCAGTTCAAGGTGACCGGTGCTGCAGTTTCAAAACACAGAGGAAATGGGGTTTTTTTTGCCCCCATAATGTCCAGGCTGTGACTGTCTTTATGCTGCTCTGACCTCAGCCTTCACTGTGTGGGCTGGACAAGAGCACGGTCGTCACCAAACATAGGATGGCGGCTTTTACAAACCACCCGCTGAAGGTGGTGAGTGCAGCCCTCTTGTTTTGGGTGGCTTCGGCAAGCATCTGTGGTATTTCCCAGAGAGACAAATATCACCAACAAGCATCTTCCTGGGACAGACGTCTGTCCTATTTCCCAGGGCCGCCCCAGGGCACAGAGAAGATGGACAGCCATGGCAAGGTCGCCCTTCGTGGGAACATGGGACAGGAATGAGAACACGGGCAGCCTCGAGAGACGGGGAAGCAGCCCAGAAGCTGCGTCTGCCCCCGGAGGACAGCCCGTGGGTACCCTGGGGCCGAAGGAACACTCACCATCGGAATGGGCAGAGCGACCCACAGTGGGGTGAACGGTAGTGCCTATGACCCTCAACCTCCTCGTGAAAACACAGGTACAGACTTTATTTCTCAGCCTTTAAGACACATGCCTTCTGCCATAAGGCAGCACGAAACGTCACTCAAGGTCCGGCTCCAACTCGCAGGCTTAACATCAGCTACCAAAATGGAAAAGGGGGAAAGTTCACACGGAAATCTGGGTGTCTAGGTGCTGTTGCAGATGTAGCTTGTGGACCCGAGTTTGTACTCTCATGAGACAGCAGGCACGGCTGGGTCATCCTCCTCTCTGCCCCGGAGATGGTGTGTGTTCTGCTGGTAATACTGGATCTTCCCTGTTTGGGCTCATTTGCTTATATTTTGGGTCTGGACCCTCCAGGCATTTGAGTATGAGAAATCTCGATGGAGAAAGGGTGGTGCCCATGGTGGCCGGTGGCCGGTGTTGGGTCCCTCGAGTTCAAGAAGGTCTTCCCATCCTCAGCCCCTGTGGGTTCTCAGACCCAGGGCCCGGTGGGGACGTCAGCGGGGAGAAAAGCCTGCGGCTGCCGGACACGCCCCTTCCTGACCAGGCTCCGCCTGCTTCCTGCTGGCGAAGTTCTGTGCCCGCACGGCTTCTGGGGGGGACTCTGTTGCCCAGAGTGAGTGTTACCACGTTTCTTCACGACCCCCTCTACGCGGCCCGGGTGAGCCTGGCGCAATTTCCCACACATCTGCCGTGTGCTGTCAGTTTCTATTCTGCGTCCAAGCACACACGTATACTAATCTTTAATCTATGGCGTGACTCCCTTTAAACCACGTGGGGCAGAAAGGCGGGCGTTACGCTCCCCCCCACAAGGTGTTCTGTGGGCACCACCCAATACCACCCTTGCTCAGCGGCTGGGATGCATCTCGGTGCTCTGTTCGCTGCCGGGGTTCCTCAGTCCGCTGCATCCTTGAATCCAGCCCGGGCTTTCCAAAGTTGCACTGTGGGGGAAAGAATTCTCCTATGTTACAAAGAAATATTTAGGTCACTTCCTGAAGTTATCTTAGCCCTGAAAACTTCACTACAGGACAATTCAAATTTTCTTTATGTTATGAAGTGATGCATTCCTTTTCTTTTTTTTTAACTTAATAGTCCTGCCCCCACAACCAAGTGCAGGCCAGAGAATAAGAATGCTAATTATTGCTATTAAACTGTGAATATCACATCACAAGACACCTACTCCCCGAATGTGATCCGTTTCACGAACAAATGCCTCTTTGTATAAAGAATTAAGTGTGGAGACTGAACTGCAGAGGGCGGTAAGGCCTGTGAACTTCCCTCGTTAGGGGTGTTATTGCTCACCAATTAGAAGCGATTAGAAATGCAGCCCCAGTGGGCTCCCCGCCCGGGGAGCGGGGTCCTCCGCACTTCGCAGACACGCGCCTTCCCTGGGCCGTTAGCTTCTGCAGGGAGGCAGCGTGGAGGGGGCCGCCTTTGCGCGGAGTGTACTCTTGATGTTTAAAAGACCCGCACTTTTTCACACAATGGGAGCCCCACGGTGACAGAGCCCGCTACGCCATCGCGGGGAGACCCATTCAGAGCCCAGCGGGAACCCCACTCTGCTGGGTTTATCTTGCTATGCTGACTAGACATGGTTTTAGCTTTCTAGGCTCTTTATGACCCAAACCTAGCTTCTGCTGTCACTTCACTCTTCTGCCATCGTCCAGGATGCTTTCTCTGCTCACCTCTCGCAGGGGGAAGACAGCACCCCAGTCCCACCCGCGGACGCATGGTGGGGTGTCCTGGTCCAGGCAGAACTGCTCTGCTGTCCACAGAGGAGACGGGGAGGCAAGGCGGGAGGGCTGTCCTCTCCCCCTGTCCTGAGGCAGGGCCCAGCCTGCTGAGCGCCGTGGGGAAGAGAAACACTTCTCGTTTCCTCAGAAAGTTCTCCCTTCTCCCCGAGAATTGCTCTTTTACTGAAGAAAGCCAGGGCCACCCTGGCGTGGGCATGGCACTTGTTCAAATCTCCGAGGTCCACCAGCAGGTATCATGCTGGCAGAGACATAACAGAGAATTCAGCAGGACAGAGCCTTGGGAGTCACTTCTGATTGTCCCCTCTCCCGGCCACTGTGAGGTGGGTCTGGAGCATCTGTGTGGCGCATCAAAGCCAGGACAGTGAATCCCAAGTCCAAGTCTCAGGTCCCATGGGGCTTGGCATGTGAGGCAGGGCCCCAGACTAGGGTTGGGAGCCCAAGGTCCTCTCTGGTGTCTGGTGAAGGGAGATGGCAACATCGCCGGCCCCGAGATGTCCTCCTGTCGTCCCCCCGTGCCTCTCACTAGCGATAGAGCAGCAATGTGTCCAGTCGCGGGGTCTCCTTGTGTAGATCCTGACTGCAGTTAGCCCTGCCCTCCAGGTGTCCTCTGCTGGACGTTCATTTTCCTGTCCTTCCTGCAGGCAGAGTGGTCAGGTGACCCGAGAAGACACAGTGGCCAGTGGCTGAGACCCCAACCCACCTAAGATCACATGTCCTCCTCGCTGCGGCACGAGCACTGGAAAGTGACACGTGCAGCTTCGTCACCTTGTCAGCACATGGGGACGGCGTGAGCAGGGAAATCCAGCTCAGAGTGTGACAGCAGGGAGAGAAGCAGGCCATGTGGCACCTGCACCCCCGCCCGGCCCGTGAGGGCCGTCCCTGCTCCTGCATCCTACCCACTGCTTCTGCTTCTCTGGCATTACGGGAGACACACCCTACGGGACCTGGCCCCAAAAGACTTTTTGCTCTTTGCTTAAACTATGGATGCAAACCGTGTTCGTTTCTGAGAAGCTAAGAACAACAGAAAGGTAGAAAAGGAAAACAGTCCCCTATAGTCTCATGAGCACGAGACTTCCTGTGTTTTATCCGTGACCTTCCCGCCTCCCCGGCTCCCTGTCTCGGGGCCAAAGCAGGAAACGCACACTGTGCTACCTCTCTTCTCGGGCTTCCCCACCCTGACCCTTCAAATTCCAGATGAGAAAGCCTGCAGCTTTGAATAAATACAAACGCTTGGGTTTAAAAGCCCTCTTTCAGTGGACCAGGTAGGTTATGGCTGGGGCCACTGTCCCGTGGTCCCTGGCATGTCAAAGGCGCCCACCTACAGTTCTCCAGGGAATAACTGGCACATTGGAATTCCTGTCTTTCCGGGAGAGGAGCTGATCCACGCCGACAGAAAGTTGCTTAGTTATCTTCTTTTTGGACAGTTTGAGTGCTGCATACTTGAATTTAAAAAGATAAGTAATCAGGAGTGCACAATATACATATGCTGTGTTTACGACAGATTATTCTGTCAACTGTCTGGAGACTCAATGCTAAAATAGGCGATGCAAACTTTTATTCTGGGGCGCCGTTAGGAAAATGTGCCTGGCCAGGCTTGACAAAAGCTTGCAAGGTCCTCTTTGTGAGTTCTGTGATGTTTATGCATGGGCATCGCTGGATTTCTGGCACGGAAATCTGCTCTCCAAAAGGATGAAGGCTGCTTATTTAAACAGTGAGATGCTCTCGAAGGGCACTGGAGCCGCTGGGAGGGAGATACCCACTTGATCAGGGAGAACCAGCATCAGGGGCAGAGACTGTGTCATCTCTAGACTACCCCGGGCAGTGACAGAGGTAAAAATGGACACCTCAGCCTCTTCACAGCAATCCTTGCGAACTCTGAGGTCAGCTCATTACGTTATTCTAAGCCACGCAGCTCTATCAGCGACTCTTATTTCTGTGCGTTCTAACTATCCGGCAGCAAACTCATTACTTTACGTTCCCGCTCAACTCTAAGTAGTCACACAGGTCAGCTGGGCGTACTTCACGAGGTTGAGTGAGGCCAGGAACTGTAGCAGTCAGCAAGGGCACACTTGTGCAAAGTGATAACAATCCCCAAATGAACATGGCTGAGCATACACCACCTGTTGGTGTGCCTCTATCTAGTCTCAGCACTCTGGCTTCGATGACCAGGAAGTGAGAGCGGCACACGGATCCAAATCAACAGCAGCCGGACATTAGAGAGTGTGATCTCTTTTGAAAAAAAGTGAGCTCCAAACCTTTCAGATGAAATGGTGGCATTCCTCTGACTAGAGACAGGACCTCAGTTTGGGGAAGGAAGGGGCGCACATATAAATCTACAGGTGAAGATGGACAGGAAACAGAATCCACTTTCAGTTCTAACATCCCATTGACTTTCTCATTGAAGTCTTCATCACAACGGACTGGTGGACACTCAACGTCAGCTCTGCCCTGTCCCAGGTGTGACAGAGTCCATTTCTGCGGTCTCACAGATGGACCCCCTGCTTCCTTCTCTGTTCACCCAGGCTCTCATTTCATGGGGGTCTAAGGTTATGTTTTTATGTTTAAAGTGTGGGAATGGGCTGATGTGATCAATGGTGTCTCCACTTAGACCGGTTATTTTCAACTGTGATCATACCTTAGAATTTCAAGGAAACCTTAAACATATGACAGAAGGCTGGGCCCTAAGCCAGACCACCCGGCCCGAGCTTACCCAGTGCTGGCTGGGGCCTGTCTCTCTACCTTGCGGCTCAAAAGTACAGACAGAACAAGGGATGGGTTATAGGTCTGTGGGACTTGAAGATTAAACAATTTTAGGAGCCCTTTTTATGAAAAATAATAAAAATATATATATCAAAATCAGGTACGGTTGTGAATATTTAATAAGGATGAGAAAATAAATCGCAAGAGGTTACACATTTTAAACAGCTGATGACTGTCACAGGGTTTCCAGGAACAAAGGCCACACCACCGACGCGCAGCGGCCGACGCACACGGGTAACACTGCCCTGCACGCCGAGCTGAGGGCTCCTGGGAAGCTTATTTATATGACAGTGACTCTGAAATGCAATTCTTCTGTAATGAAATAAAAAAAAAACCTGTTCCTCTGCCTTTTTTATTATGGATATTTACGAGGTCTAATGCTTGTGACATATCTTCTATTTGCTTCCTGATCTATGTCTCCTGATAAAGTCTATTCCACGCAGTGTCATTGAGGAAGAAAAAGTGCGATGCGTCCCGACAGCCTGTGCTGCCTCGTCAGGGACGTCCCTCCGAGGGACGGTTCCCACTGGGCCAGGTTACCCACATGCGCCACTGCCGGGGACCTGCATGTGGACACTGCTCCTCTCCTCTCCTGAGCCCAGCAGGCCTGGGGACCCCACACAGGACTGGCACCTCAGCGGGAGTATGTCTTGGGCTGCTTCCAGGTTCAGATCCCCAAACTATTTGGGGGGCTTGCCACCCAACCACCCTTCACTTAGGACTCAACGTACCCTTGCATGCCTTTCTCCTGGGCCCTCCCCTCCCTGCCCCCACAGACGTGGAGTCTTTCTTCCAGGGGAACAGGAGACAAACCACCCTGCCTTCCTGGCCCGTGGTTCAGGTCATAATTAATACCTCACATTCAAGAGAGTGTGGCTCCATAACTCAGAGCCCTCCTTCTGTTCTCCTAAAGGCACTGGCTCTGCCTGTGGTTTGAAATCCCTCTGATGAGCCCCAGAGGCTGACCTGAGACTTGTTCACGTTGTATGCTCCCGTCTTCCCTGTGTCCATTTGGGCAATAAGCCAGAGATGCCCTAGCCGCCTGGTTCACACCAGGTACAGAGGGAAGTGGGCAAGCGCATGCCTCTGATAGTCCCTGCCATCCTGACACAGGTGTAGCTGTGTGACCGCAGGACCACGGACGCTAGGAGGCCGCCAGCTCCCACGTGTGCTCCCTGCTCCAAACCCAGCGTTCCCTGTCTGTGTGGGGCCTGGTTTCTTTCTGGGGGGGCTTCCTTGTGGTGGGAAGTCGTGTGCGTGGTGAACACAGGAACCAGCCTCCATGGAGGAAAGCAAGACGGCTCCCAGGGAGCAGACAAAATTAAACAGGCCTCTCCTCCTTCCCTAGTGTGTGTAATACTCATTTAAATATTTACTTAGAGCAAATACATTTTAATGAATTTTCAGTTAAATTTAATCAATGCACTGAACCACGTTGCAGAGATCAGAAATGTAAAGTGAGACGCCAGGAGCGGCTTGTTAATGTCTGCATCTGACTGACGTGAACCCAGGAGCCACGGCACGGGTGGGGGTGCCGCTCCTCCCCTCCGGACAGTGCTCTTCATTGTGAGCGAGGCGCACTCATGTTCCCGGCTGCGGGGAGCACAGTGCCCGGGGACCCCCGTCGCGTCCTGGGGGAGCGAGACCAGAGAGGCTGAGGGCCTGTGGGCACACGCAGCAGAAACCCGAGTGCCACAACGGGCCCAGAACCAGCCGCACTGCCCCCCAGTGGGAAACGCCCCATGCTCTCAGCTCTGGGCTGAGCCTTAGAAAGCTGACCTTGACCTCCTGCCTTCCAGTGGGCTTGGCCAATGGGCAGCACCGCCTGGACCCAGGAGCACAAGAGGGGAGGAATCTCGGGCTCTGACTCAGGCAGTAGCCGTGCCATCCAGAACTGCAGCTTTCAGAGCACCGTCCCTTCCCCCTCCCGAAAGTCCAGCCCAGAGTCTGGAGACACTGGCCCCTCCTCTCGCTCTTCCAGATAGAAAATGAAACACGTTCTATGAAAAAATGCTAAGAACAAAAAGCTACAGACAAAGAAACAATGTAGCCCATTAATGCACATCAGACCAAGTGCATTAATATAGTCGTGAGAATCCATGGTCAACAGCCTGGTCACCTCGGGTCACCTCAGCAGGGGACAGCCACACAAAAACGGAGGGGTGACGGTGACACCTATTGGATGGTGTTGAAGTTGGTGCATAGGAAGGCCAGGTCTGTGTCCTTGGCCTTAACAGAGTGGATGCAATGGCCAGCAACCTGCTGACTCACCTCCCCCTGCACGGGGGACTGAGGGAGAGGGACACACCAGGGCCCTGAGGTCACCAGGCTGGGGTGACGCCCACCCCTCCACCCAGGGTCCAGGCTCCAGCCTCCCCGGTCTAAAAGCAGAGTCCCCCTGAGCCCGTCTAATGGAGGAGCTGTCACCCTGACTCCTGTCCTTGGAGGCCTGGTCTCCACAGCGATTGAGTTTAATCCCACCCAGATTGTCAACACAACCTAGTCTGTATGCTTACTAACAATGGACAGTATTTTTTGCTCCATAAGACACATCTGACCATAAGACACACCTAGGGTTTTAAATTTTTTTCCTTCCTATTTTCCTCCCTCACCCCTTAGGAACTTGAATCACTCTATAGTTGGCATTCACAACAGAAATCAATAAAATGAGATAAATCAATAAAATGTGGTAGATACATCTAGTTTCTATCAAGTCTTTCTGTGCCCCATAGGAAATGCCAGCCATCTAAACAAGCTGTCCAGGTGACTGTGAGTATGTCATTGCATGACTGCTGTGAGGCGTTCGAGAAGGAGTCGGGGCCTGACTTTGGAGCGGTGGTCAGCGCACTGACCTGTGATCACGTGCACACAGCCGCCAGGCTGCCTGGGGCCGAAGAAACCAAATCCAGGTCTAAAACCCTTCAGAGGAGAGGAGCAGTGATTGCGAAGCAGGATGGCGGGGGCAGTGAATTAAAAGGGAAATACGTGTTGATAATCAAAGTCTAGATGAGTTGTGGGGAGGGACGGTGGTGGGAGCCCCTTCAGCCCAGAACCCATGAAGGGGTCTGCCAGTCAGCCCCCCCGTGTGAAGCGCCTATCTATGTTAGCATCCTCTCCCCATGTTACAGAACCCAATGTAGTCAAAGTCTTGAGGTAAAACGAGTGAGAAGACTGTCATGTAATACTTTTGAGGTTTTCAAATATATATTACACATCTTCCAAAATTGATATATTCATTACCCTAGTGTTCCTAAGGCAAAACATTGCCAACACTTCTCCACATAAATGTGGGGTTCTTTCTGTTTGTTTCTGATACCTGCTGATGACCCACTGCCGAGGCAGTGAATTCATTTCCCCGTCCTGTGGAAGATAATTACGGGGCCTTGTTGTAATTTGTCAAACCTTTTTGCCAAGTTAGAAATAACAAGGCAAAGCACACTGCATTTTCTGGGACATTGAGCAAGGCTACCTGAATGAATAATTCATGGCTGACCAGTAAACTGGCAGGGAGGGAGGGGGAGGGAGAGGAAGAGGAAGGAAGAGGAGAGGGAGACGGCATTTTGCCTCCTCTGACATGGAAAGTCACGAGGCTCAGCCCCACTGTGTACTGCAGAGTAGGAGTGCTCGTTCAGGAGGAGACCGAGGGGACAAGAGTTTCACTGTTAGATGCAGCAGAGCAGTCGGCACTGCACAAGGCGGACCGGAGTCCTCAGCTCAGCGGAAACGGGCAAAGCTCACTCGGTCTCATGTTCTTTCCGACACACAGGGTGGTCCTTGGGGCTATAGGCCCGGGGTGTACTGTAAGTGTGGGACATGGCAGTGGTCGCACTCTGTTGCATTGTTCCTTTTGGTGGTCTTGGTGCTTTCCAGATGTGTGTGTCTCTCTCTCATTATATGGAAACGCCTCGTTCAACAGTGTGAATGGCACTGCTCAGTAAACAGACATAGGTGTCACTCATATCCCCATGACCCCACGTCCGACACGGGGGCCAGGCTTCTTCATGCACTGGAATCTCTGTGCTATGCACAGAATAAAGCCTGTAGTTATTAACACTAGTCTCCACGTCTAGGGACAATTTCTGTACCTGGCACCGTACACTTGAGCCATCGACAAACAGACAGGGACTTGCATTTTCAGAGCCATGTGAGGACCCTTCCTTTCTTGCAATAGACAACCCTCTGTGGGAGTCCTGGAGAGCCCTCTGCCCAGAAGTTTTCCATTGGAATTCCCTGACTGCCTTTCCCGCCATCCCCGTGGGCGGGGACTCAGCCAGATGGGGTGAATGAACCCTGGGAATACGGAAGGACCAGTCATGCGTTTCACCTGGAGTGCTCGGTGCACGCGGGGGTCTAAGCTGGGCTTTCATGGGTGTGAGGAAGAGGGAGTGAGCAAGCTCTAAGAGGCTTCACAGGAGGACGCGGAGGAGGAGGAAGGAGGAAGCCGTCCTAAGAGGAAGAAGTGCAATTTGAACTGGACATGGTATTTAAGATTAAGGCGGCAGCTTACCTCTGAGAGCCTTCAAAATAGCAGAGGTGATGGTCAGCCCCTCAGGAAGACGGCATGGGTCACCAGATTCTTTGATTTCACGTTGAGATTTTAAAGGAAATGAAGGCAGGAATCTATGGGTTTGGATCAAAAGGAGCAAAATTAAGTGAAGGGGAAAAAACAAACAAACGTTTTATATATCTTGTTTCGTTTTGGCTACCACTTGGCAAACCCAAAAGATGTCATCACAGGACTCAACCGCATCGTGTAGCCATTTCTCGGAAGCAGCGTCCTTCGCAGTTTGTACATGATACATTAGAAGAAGAATCAAGCCACATATTTAAATAACATGACCATGACATTACTAAATGATAATTTACTGAAAGTTAGATGGGAACACGAAATATAATTATTTTTCACTAGTAACCCGAATCTGAGTTCTTTTCTATCTATATGCAAATGTTGGATTCCTTAGCCTACTTTTTTTTTTAACAATATTATAATATTGCCTATTTCATAAAGTTAAAATGAATGAAGTTCTGTGGTGAAGGTTTTTTTTTATTATTGATTGCTTTGAGAGGGACACAGAGAGGATGGGGGTGGGGGGAGAGAGAAGCATTCATTCACTGTTCCGCTTAGCTGTGCGTTCACTGGACGCTTCCCGCAGTGGGGCTCACTGGACAGCAGGTTGGCAATATGCAGAACCAGGTGTGGTCCTGCTGTCCGACGCTCTTTGTGTGGGCATGAAACCACTTTTTGCATTTTGATATTTAAGTATAATGTACTATTTTAGTATCTTCCTGTCAACATACCAATGTATTGATTCCTTTTAAAAATCATACTTACATTTTAAAATAAATATCAGCTGCTTACAAGTCAACCCAAGTAGTTGAATTTCCAACCCTGTCCCTACCTCTTCCCCACAACCTGCTCTCTGTACAAGAGCATTCTGGGTTTTCTCTCCCCTCCTCGTTTCTCTGGGTTTTATTCGTTTGTCTATGTTTTAACTGTAATTTAAGTCCTCTTTGGGAAGGCAGCTTATAATTAAAATTGGTCCTAATTGTGTGTTTTCATTTCACTGCTGCTTAATGAGGAATTATAAAACAATTTGGTTCACGCCAGGAGGCGTGAGACCAGACAGTGGCTGCACTCGGGGAAGCTCCCTCTGTTTTTAACCTGTGGGATGTGGACTGAAGCACAGTGCACAGAGCATGGTTCCAGGGCCCGGGGATTCAGATGCGGCCGGGGGATTCAGACGCGGCCCGGGGATTCAGACGCGGCCCGGGGGTTCAGACGCGACCTGGGGGACATGCGGGGCTGCCAGCTCTGCCTGGCTGAGCCACTGACGTTCAGGCTCATAAAAAGACAGAGAAACCGGAGACTTCCTGTGACTTGGGCACAACCAGATGTAGTGACCGCCACCAAATATTCTGTTGACCCTCCAGCTGGGCGACCCAGCTGGCTTCGAGGACTATGAGATGCACTCTCTCTTTTTTTCTGGTTTATACCATTTACTTTCCTCCTTGGCAGCCCCTCCCACGGATGGTCAAGGAGAAGAGACCCCCACCAGCATGAACAACTCGCATCATCAATGTCTCACCCGAAAAAGTCTTGTTTGCATCTGCAGTGCATTCGTTACGGCCCTCGCTTTGATTTAGTTGCATCAACACAAGAAAATTACCTCATGGTGAAAGCAGAAATAAATACACGAATTAATAAATAAACGGGGAGAGAGAGATGTCACGGGCGGGACACACACTGTGTCTGTGGCCATTCAAGAGCATGAGGACTCTACCCCTGTGGCTTGTGCATGCTTCTGTCAGGGAGTGGCAACATTGTTACAGCGGGCGTTCTGTTACAGTAATTTTCATTTGGGTGTTCTGTTACAGTATCTTCAGCCAGCATTCTCTTACAGTATCTTTCATTGCCATTCATGTGAACTCCTATGATAGATACTGTGAGGGCTGGGAAACTGCGCGTGGGTCCCTTTGGCAAAGATTGGAAGCTCATGTGTTTCTCTGTGACCACAGCCGCCGCCCCAGCTCTTGGGGGCTCCCTGCAGCCTGGGCCTATGTGCACGGGCCAGGATTCGCGCTCAGGTGTGAACATGCAAGGTGGAAAGGAAGGCGGCAAGCCTCTGTGGAATGTTTCTCATGGCAGCTACTCCTAAGACATATGGTAGAAAACGGGGGCCAGGCCAGGCTGCTGCATTCACAGAGAAGGCATCGGTGTCTGGGAAGACAATTCAGCTCGCGATAATAGGAGTCAATTACTGTGTGGCTGCCAAAAAATAAATAAATAAATGTACGTTATTTATGGTCTATGCCCTGTTGGTCTCACCTCCTGCCAAGCCTCACTTTACATTCTGAAGTCGCCTGGCACACTGCCTCTCTGCAAACCTTTATTCCCGGCCAGGACTTGGTCATAAATCCCTGCCTGCTCTACCTCGGTAGCTGGCGGAGGTGCAGAGGAAAATGGATCCCGCTCCCTAAATTAATCTGGTCTCCCCGACACTGCTCTGGAAGTGGGGGGAGGTGGGGTGTCACTCTCCTGTCCTCCCCAGCCGGGACTGTCTCTCCCCTGCCCCCATCCCGCCACACTCGCAGGCGGTGCTATCACTGTAACATTGTGGGTGCTCACTGGATAGAGAATCTTTTCTGTTGAGAGTGACCCAGGGACAATCTACAGTCGACAGGATGCAGGAACACAGACGTTTCATTCCATAATGAATGTTACATTCCGTATTTTGAAAGACAGTCAGACAAATAACTGGCTAGAATGCACCAGATTAATCAGCCCGGCCTTTGGAATCGGAGAGCCTCTGGATTCTGACTCCCGGCCTTTGTGACCATGTAAACGCCCACAGGGCTCTTAGATTTCCTGAGCGCCCAACCATGGCCTGAATGGATCTTGGCATCGAGACACCATTTAACCATCCCAGGCTGGTACCACTCTGCAACAGTGACACCGTGTGGCCCTGTGGGGCAGTGGCAGCAGCTCCTTTTCACCTTGGTATTTATTGATAAAAGAGAGGACCCGCTGATCCGTGGGTTCCGAGCTTTAAACAAGCAGCCATGGAGCCCGGCGGTTTTGGAATGGGGGAAAATGAAAATGGGCCATCTGTGACCTTCACTGACAGAGCCTGTGTTCCTCGAACATTTACTGAGTGGTCGCAAACGGCTGTTTATATCTCTCATCCTCAGGTATAGGGTTGCACTGCCTGCTTCTTCCTCATTGAGGGGACTGTCCTCATCCAAAACCCAACTGCGCAGACGCAAGGCTTTGGGAGGGGTCAGTGCGAAGGTGCGAAGGTGACCTGTAACTGGTCTGGGCCAGGTGCGGCCACACAGCCCTGGTGTCCTGTGCTTGGTCTTGGAGTGAGTCTCTTGGCCAGTCTGGGCCTGTGACATGTCTTGAGAATTCGTTGTGGCTTCTTGGAAGGATCTCTGCAAAGGCAACGCCGTGAGGCCCAGGTCCTGTTTCTCCCGTCTCCACACTGTCCGCCTGGGATGCTACCTGGAACAGCGGCCACGCGCAGCCACAGGAAGACAGCAAGGGAGGCTGACTCTGTGGCTGTGATGGTTTCCGTGCCCTGACACAACCTTGCTGGTGGCTGAGCCCAGCACGGCCCATTCACGCCGTTCATCTCCGTCGTCTTCATTCAGTGGTTCTGTCATCTTGGCACAAAATACTCCCCAAATTGCATCTTTGTTCTATTAGCATGATGCACAATTAAAATAAAATAAAAAAACACATTGAAAATAAAATAAGTTCCTGAGTCAGGTGTTTGAAAAGCAGGATACGCTTCTACCAGGGCGAGTCATCTCAAACGTAATTCAATGACTCATTTGAAACCCATTGTTTGAGACTTGCCTCTGAGTGACAGCAGCAGATCCCACCTGGGCCATGACCCGGTCTCTTGTTCACACGTCACAGAGGGCCTGGCAGGAGAGCTGACATGTGGAAACATCTGCCATGTAAAAGTCAGATGAGTCAAAGGACGGTGGCTTCACACCTGTAGAGCACACGGAACCCTGTCGCCAAGTTCCAGCGTGGGTGACACGGAAAGGCAAGGGCAAGAGCTCCTCCCAGCCCCCTGGACTTGGAACCACTCCCCTGGCTTCTGTTTGTGAAAGAAACAAAAACACTGGCCCGGGCTGCCGCAGGCACTCCTGCTTGATGGGCTGTGTGTTGTCAAGGGTGGGAGGTACGAGCCTGCTCTAAAGGCAGGGCTCCCCAGAGAGCGACTGACCTGCTCTAAGTGTCCTTGGCCAGGGCGGGTCCCCAAAGCAATGACAGCAGAAAACCCAGAACAATGCATGGCTTTGAGTCCCGTCCACTGAAATGTTAGGAACATTTTGCACTGAGTTGGTGAGCATCTTTTCCAACCCTGCACTGAGTATCCCAAACCACACTGGGCCCCCCAAGTACACCCTTCATGCAAAGGTGGCTTGTGTGGGACGAGGAGATCTGGCTGAGTCGCCACCCTCAGTCCCGGCCAGCAGAGGGAGGGTGGGGACCGCCCGAGCAGAGGTGGTCCTTGTCCGCTCCCCTTTCTGAGAGACGGTCCACTCGGTGACCACTTGTTTCTACCAGAATTCGGGGTTCTTCCCCAGATTTCACCACATGCATGACAATGACCTTGGACTTTCTTCTCCTGCATTTCTTTTACTGCATGGTGTGTCCTGATTTATGCAGAAATAATGGCTCATCAACCTGCATTCTAGCAACCTGTGTGGGAATGCAAGTCAAATTTGTTTTCTTGTTTAATTTCTTTGCTTGCAAATACAGACATTTGTTCTTATTTCGTTTAATTTCACATTGTGAGCTGCATTTGAGCCCCCGATATTTTCCGAGACGCGGCGCTGTCATAACGGCGCGAATAAGAAATAAGGGCCCATTTGCCGGGATTTTCTGGGGCATTTCTCCTCTTGCTTTGTGCCAGCGTTCGCTTAAGCCCGCATATTTCTTTTATTTATGCGGCTTCATGTATATTTTTTCAGAGCTAATGGACTATTATTCCACATTCCAATCAGTTTCCTGCTACATTCTCATATGGATTGTGATATATTTGCATGGGCAGAATAATGTATTTTCTCTCCAAACCGACTTCATATCACTTTCGGCAAATTCGCTATAAAAATCGCTCAGACACTCCTACAAATATCCCACATGAAATAAGAATGTCTTATATTCTGATACATCTTTAAATGTTGGCAAATAGTGTCCCCGCTGACTCTTAAAGGAACCCTGAGTGAGTGAGACGGAGCCCGCATCTGCTGGACACAGGTGCCTCTTGGAGTGAAACGCTTTCTTTAATTTCCCAACACCTGAGATGATGTTGGAACCTAGATGCTTGGAGTCAGGGCTGCCAACTGGGGGCGCAGCCCCAGAGCGGCCCCTGTCTGGCCGGTGCTCCCCGGGAGCTGAGACCAGAGCCACAAGGGGGGTGCCCTGTCGAGTGCCCACATCTCTGCTGTCAACAGGGAGGCTGGTTCTGGGAGTGGGAAGAAGCTGCCAACTAGACCCTGTTGTCCCTGATGGAGGGAGGGGCCATCAGGTGCATCATGGAGGAGCAAGCCCCCTCCCCCTCCTCCACAGCCAGGGTCTGCTCTAGCGGCCCCTGCTGGCAGAGACAGTCAGGGGGACCTGGCGAGCAGAGAGGAGGCCTGCAGAGCCCTGCCCCCATCACAAAGTACAGCACGTCGGGGCTGAACTGAGGCACAGCTTGATAATGGACACAGTGTTTCCCCCAAATGTGTCCATGCAGCAGAGATGAGTGTTGTGTCGGCCGTGCCCTAGTGACCGTGGTGTGCTCTGAGGTGACTGTGATGGAGCGTGGTCCCTGTAGGAGCTCAGCAGACACCCTCGCCCCACTCTGAGGCTTGTGTGCTGTCACCTCCTCTCTGTAGACAAAGAAGTGGAGCTCAGGGCAGTGGCCTGGCTGGCCCAAGGCCACATGGTACAAAAGTGGCCGACCTGGGACTCCTCCTTCCAGGCCTGAGGGAGAGTCCTCTATCCCATCCACGCATCTACAGAACCCGGGCTGGACCCTGCAAACTGGGTTCCCTGCCCTCTGTGGCCCCAGGAGCTGTGGCTGCGCTCAGCGCCTGAGGAAAGAAGGGATGTCAGGGTGCACAGAGGCACACGGTGTGGGAGTGGGGGATGGCCTCTCCCAACTCCGTTCCAGTGTCAGCCGGCCTGGGGCTCAACCTCTCAGGCTCTGCAGCCCGCAGGTGAGCCTTGGGCCCCACCAGGACGGAACACCAGACTCCGAGACCCCATCCTGTCTCCTCTCTCTGAAGACAGATCACCCGAGGGGGCAGCCATGCCCTTCACTCACAAGTCAGACACAAAGTGCCCGTGGAACTCTGAGACACAGGAGTACAAGCGGAGGCTCACTTCTTTGCTACTCAAGAACCCAGACTTGGCCCTCATCCTTGACCTAGACCTCAGAAGAGGAACTGGGATTATTCTATCTCTGCCAGCTCTGTGTGCCAGCTGATGCTACCGAGGGGCCCCGCTTGCACTGAGACCACTGCTGGTGAGGCGCTGCTTACAGGGACTCGGTGACTTACAGCGGAGAGAAGCCGGAGGGATTCCTCACAGGCACAGAAACCACACACTCAAAATACGTCTCCTGTGGAACCTCCCTTGTCCCAACAGCCCATCAAAAAGACACAGAGGGTGCCAAGCACTGTGGTGGGTCTGGCTCTTGGGAGTCCGTGAGTTGTAACCTTGGCAACACCTGGAAACTTTTTCGTAGGACGGAAATAAGTCTACCCAGAGAAACAGTAGCAGAGGGCGCAGGGCTCCGGAGGGGAGGAAGACGAGCAGGGTGCTTCTGCAGCTCGCTCCCTCTCTCCTGGCAGCAGACGGGCAGAGGCTGTCTCACTGCCCCACGGTATGAGGGCCAGGACGTGCACTATCTCTGTGTGTGGGCCGGGACGTACACCAACTCTGCGACCTGAAGGGGTGCTATCCGTGCTGAAGGGAAGTCAGGGCCTGACCTGTGGTGGCTCAGTGGATAAAGTGTCGACCTGGAAATGCTGAGGTCTCCAGTTCGAAACCCTGGGCTTGCCTGGTCAAGGCACATATGGGAGTTGATGCTTCCAGCTCCTCCTCCCTACTCTCTCTCTGTCTCTCTCTCTCCTCTCTAAAAAAAAAAAAAGAATAAATTTTTGGGAAAAAAAAAAAAAAGGGAAGTCGGAATGGCGAGAGGGGGCTTGCAGAGGATGATCCCTGAAAGAGGAGGATAGAACGGGGACTGTGGGCACATCTTTATGGTTTTCTTGTTCCTGTGATCTTGTAGGAGGAGGGTAAGGTGAACCAGGGCCCAATATGTCAGCCAAGAATGATGGGCTCCTGGGTAAGCTCAGGGTTTGTGCGCGCACGCGCGCTTGTGTGTGTGTGTGTGTGTTTGGAGGTGGGAGGGGGGAAGAGATGGAGGACACAGTTGAAAGATTAAAAAGAAAATAAGGATAAGCAGCAAACAAATTCACCTTTCTCCTGTTACTAGATTCAGGCATGTTTTTGCAGATGAATTCTGAGTCTTGCATGTGCATACCTATAAACACGGCCCAAGTCCCTCTGTGTGAATGCAGATGTGTTCACACTGTTGGGCACCTTCTTCCTCTTAGTGTTTAGTTCATGCTTCTGAATCAAACAAATGAGGCAAGTGTCCAATGAAAACAAAGCAACTGACAAGTGGGAGGTGGGACCACCTGTGGTGAGGGGGGCAGGTGGAGAAGGATCCCCTGTTTGCACCTGCCCACCCAGCGGGGCACCCGGCAGCAGTGCCCAGGGCCACACAGCAAGAGCGTAGGCTGGAGTCTGCCAACACAGTTTCCTCCAGGGGAAGCGGGCTCTAGAGGATCCACTGCTCCGCCCATGAGAGCCACCAGCCCATTGGGCTCCCTCCTCTTCCACCCGCTGCCTGCGCAGGGCGCTTTCCATGCCTGTGGGCGTGCACCTACTTTTGCGCCCACTCAGGATCCGTGGGGATGGTTGCGGACTGGGGCCTGGCCGAGGGTGGGGAAAGTCCTGCAGCCACCAGTGGGGAACGGGGGTCTGACTCCAGGATGCAGTCTGAGGAGAGCTGCTGGTGTTAGAGTGCACGTGGAGGCTGGAAGCAGGACCGTGCTGCGAGAACCCCACAGGGTGGGAACCGGCATCGGAGGCGCCGCTGGGATGGGGCGCTGGGCACCACGTCACCTCCCCGCGGGGTCAACAGAAAGACGAGATCCTCGGGGTTTCGGGATGTGCTCCGAGGAAGGTAAGGCTGGGGGTGGGGGGCATCCCACAGGCTTCCAGGAGTGGCCAGGAGGAGGGCACTGTAACTTGGGGTCCCCCTGGGGGATCTAGCAAGCACTGCTGTTGGGTGCCCCCTTCTTGGATGAGCAGACCCTGGGGCACCTGGGTCCACGTACCCAGCCCCCCCTACCTGAGACCATCCGCAGACCCTGCGCTGATCCTTGGCAGACAAGGAGTGAGGGGCTGTGGTAGTTATTTGTCCTGAAGCACAATGCTCTGAGGGACCGTGGGAGTGGGGAGCCCCCTTCATTGAACTCTCTTTTCCCAAAGCCTGTGACCCCATCGATCTGTCACCCAGGTTCAGTCCAACTGGAACTGGGATCTGATGGCTTAGCTAGTCCCTGCACCATCTTCTCCCAGCCATGGGGTCCCCTGGCCCACAGAGGGATGCGTTCACCGTGCAGCCCATGAGGAGCCCCTCTTGACGCAGATATGGGATTATCCCGTGGTCAGCTCCCCGGGTCGTGAGTTTTCGTGGCTCTGAGGTTGCTGGTCAGGGTCACAGGGTTCAGCAGCACCCACGTCTGCCGGCCAAGATAGCGAGTCTCCCAATCAGAAGCGGTTCTTCATCTTTGCCATGTCTATGGTGCACAGGAGTGGTAGGGCTGGAGCAGAGACGGCCCAGACCAGCATGGGTGCGGCAGATACCATGTTGGGGAGCCACCTCCAGGTGTGCCTGCACCCAGCACTGGTCAGGTGACCGAGCACTGCAGCGGTGCGCACAGTGGTGGGTTTGGGTCCCGGCTGCACGTGGTGGTGGCGACGACGGAGAATGGGGTGAGAACCACCCTTTCGTGCTGCCTGCACTGGGCTGGGCCCTGATCGCTGTGGGAAGCCCTGGAGGGGAACCTGGTCCCCGGTAGGGCGCACAGCCTTACCCGGTCTGCTCCAGGTTTCTATTCCCTGTCTCTGCTCCCGGTCTCTATCCCTGTCTCTGCTTCTGGTCTCTGTTCCCTGTCTCTGCTCCTGATCTCTGTTCCCTGTCTCTGCTCCCAGTCTCTATCCCCTGTCTCTGTTCCAGGACTCTATTCCCTGTCTCTGCTCCTGGTCTCTGCTCTCAGAGCCCAGGATCACCCAGAGGAGACAGACCGGCCCTCTCTTCCCCTCCCACTTCTTTTGTCTAAAGCTCTTACAGTTCAGCCCAAACAGCTCCACTGGAAACTTCTTAGGAGGGGCATGCTGCCCATTCTGCTTTAAAAGTAGTGGTTACTTCTCAAAACTCAGGCCCAGTCTCAAGTTCTAGGGAGACACACCTTCCTCGAGACTGTAGGTTCCCAGCGGCCCAACTGGATCTTTTCTTTTTCTTCTTCTTTTTTAAAAAATATTTTCTACTGTTTTAAAACAATGCCCTGTCTTGCAAGCCTTCCAGGCAGGCAGGGACAGGCATGGGGGTGGGAGCACTTTCTTTTTCCCTTCTACTTAAAGGGTAGAACAGGTCACCAGAATCAGGGTGCAGAGTGAAGTGCTGTGAGCAGGCAGACAGTGACTGGGTCACCACAGTGGGTGGGGCCAACAAGAAGAAATCCCCCAGGAGGTTAACTATGGAGCACAGGCCTGAATGGAGTGCAGAGGGGACAGTTAGTGCTACGGCCCAGACGCTGGGGTGAGCTTGGGGTTGGAGGCACAGCAGGGAGGCCCCGTGGCTGGAGCAGAGGGGAGAAGATGGGGAGTGATGGCCGCATGTGCTGCACACGGGACAGGGCTCTGTAGCCCTCCTTCCCTGTCTCCCTCAGGAGCAGAGCTCTGCGGGTTAGCTGGACACGTGACCACCCAGAACGACCACTGCCTCCTCCACGTCTCCTGCTGGGGGGGGGGGTGACCCCGCCATGGGGTCCTAAGTGTTGCTGTGTTAAAGGGAGTGGAACCCGTGACTTCCAGGGAGCAACCTTCAGTGGAGGTGGAGGAACACGCCCTTCCCTGTCCCTCCACCGTGGTGGCTGGAATCCAGACCTCACAGCAGGGGCTCCCACAGCTCTCTTGGACCACGAGGTGCTCTCGGGAATGGAAGCCATGCACAGTGGACCTCCAGGCCAGGACGACTTCTCCCTCCCGACAGACAGCTGGGGCACAGGTCTCTGATGTGGCTGGGGGCCCACAAGCCCTGGGCTGATGGCTCCCGGGCATCATGAATGCAACAGATGTGACCTTGCACTTTCCCCGTGACCTTCAGCTGAACCTATATGCGTTAGAGCCCGGGAAGGCCTTTCTGCCTCTTGCACTGACCTGCAGAGAGCCTGGCTGGTGGCATTTTCCCCCCAAATATCAAATGTTTACTTGAGAGAACAGCACATGTGCCCCACTTCTGTTTTCCTGAGGACCGTCTGACAGTGTGGGGTGAGGTACGTGGTGAGGCGGGGAACTGTCCGGCACCGTTCTTCACATTCTCACCGAGACCAGCCCTCGCCGTGTGGGGTGTTTACAATCATCCTCTAGAATGCTTCCACTGGGAAGAGTCCGCTCCGATCGGAATCTTGCATCTTTGCCCATCTTAATTGAAGATAAAAAGCCAGGGATAATTCATTTGGCAGCAAGAAAAACAATCTGTAATCTAAAGATCTGAGAACATTTTAAATTCCAGTGAATGGTGGCCTTTTAAATACCCTTCTACCATGGTAAAAAATACAACAATATATTTCTACTAAGTGATCACAGAGCGGGGCTACCGGCCCTGATTCCAGGAACACTTGGGGGGCTGAGATGAGCAGGCCAGAGACCCGGCTTTCCGGAAAGGGAGGAAATGTTATCCTGACGGCAGTGGACTGGGCAGGCGGAGCGCTCCCGGGGCTGCAGGACGAAACCCGACTCCGCCTCACGGGAAAGGGCCTTCCCCAAACCACTTCTCAGTCCCCTGATCTCTCACTCAGACTGTCCTTGATGTATCTGCCCGAAGAATATGTTCCCCAATGAGAACAATCACCAGCTCTCAGACACCCGTGCCCAGAACTCATGTCCTGAGATCTCAGCCCTCGAGGTGATGGTGTTGGGAGGTGGGGTCTTCAGGAGGTGACGTGGTCAGGCACGGGGAGCCCTCCTGATGGGATGGATGCCCTCATAAAGGTCACCAGAGTGTTCCCTCACCCTCCACGTGAGAACGCAGGGAGAGGACGGTGTCTGTGGACCAGGAAACGGACCTTTGTCAGACCGGAGCCTTGACCTTGGACTCCAGCCCCCAGAAGCATGACAAAGAAATTTCTATTGTCCAAGCCACCCAGTCTGTTGTATTTTTGTTCTGGCATCCTGAACAGACTGAGAGAGGAGTCAAGGGGCGGGGGGGGGACCCCGGTAAACTGATGAGCAGGCGGGGAGACACAGGTCACGTGGAGGCCGTGCAAAGGAGAGGCACGCGGACTCCCCACGGGGCAGGCTGACCACAGTGTGCTGGAGGAGGGAGCCCTCGTCAGCATGAACATGGCAAACCCAGACTCCAGCCTGAGCAGAAGGCCCTTTGCCTGCACCCCGAGCTCCGTGTTTTTCCCTTAAGAACCGGTGCATCCTCAGTTGACATAAAGATGGCTGTCCCCCGTGGTGAAGGAGCGTGTGGTGGCTGTACAGCTGGGAGGACAGGTAGAAAGCACGAAAGGAGGACTTCCTGTGAGGGAGAGCATGACAGGCTGCAACCTGCCTCTCCTCTGAGAAGCGCCACCCATTAGAAATCCCACTGCGTATGGTGGCACAACCCATTCCACTGGGAAAAGAAAAGTGTGTCCCAATTCCAGATACGCGTGTAATTACCGCATCCATTTACACGGCTCATGCGTGGCGATCCCCCGCTCGCTAATCGAGCCGCGAGCACAATAGGCACTGGGGCTGCAAGTGTCTAATCCCGTGTGAACAAGCTGATCACAGCATCTTCGAAAGTCAATATACGACTTCCTGGCAAAGAAATGGCTGCAATTAGGCAGTAATTATGTAGTGTCTTGTGACTCCAGCTTGGGAAGCCTACCCGACTGCGAGAGAGAAACGCAGACGTGACAACAGAGGATTCCGAGCACAATTCCATCAGGGGACGAGAGTGTTCTCGGAAGACATTTGCTCAAGACCCTTGGGGACTGTACTCCCGGGACTAGTTCTAAAAAGTCTCAGTGCATCTGTGCTGAGGAAGGACCCACCTGAGTCCATCCGTGCTGAGTGAGGACCCAACTCCGAGGCCATCTGTGCTGAGGAAGGACCCACCTGAGTCCATCCGTGCTGAGGAAGGACCCACCTGAGTCCATCCATGCTGAGGAAGGACCCAACTCCGAGTCCATCTGTGCTGAGGAAGGACCCACCTGAGTCCATCCGTGCTGAATGAGGACCCAACTCCGAGTCCATCTGTGCTGAGGAAGGACCCACCTGAGTCCATCCGTGCTGAGGAAGGACCCAACTCCGAGTCCATCTGTGCTGAGGAAGGACCCACCTGAGTCCATCCGTGCTGAGGAAGGACCCAACTCCGAGTCCATCCGTGCTGAGTGAGGACCCAACTCCGAGTCCATCTGTGCTGAATGAGGACCCAACTCCGAGTCCATCTGTGCTGAGGAAGGACCCACCTGAGTCCATCCATGCTGAGGTAGGACCCAACTCCGAGTCCATCTGTGCTGAGGAAGGACCCAACTCCGAGTCCATCTGTGCTGAATGAGGACCCAACTCCGAGTCCATCTGTGCTGAGGAAGGACCCACCTGAGTCCATCCATGCTGAATGAGGACCCAACTCCGAGTCCATCTGTGCTGAGGAAGGACCCACCTGAGTCCATCCGTGCTGAATGAGGACCCAACTCCGAGTCCATCTGTGCTGAGGAAGGACCCACCTCAGTCCATCCATGCTGAGGAAGGACCCACCTGAGTCCATCCGTGCTGAGTGAGGACCCAACTCCGAGTCCATCTGTGCTGAGTAAGGACCCACCTGAGTCCATCCGTGCTGAGGAAGGACCCACCTGAGTCCATCCGTGCTGAGGAAGGACCCAACTCCGAGTCCATCCGTGCTGAGGAAGGACCCACCTGAGTCCATCCGTGCTGAGTGAGGACCCAACTCCGAGTCCATCTGTGCTGAGGAAGGACCCACCTGAGTCCATCCGTGCTGAGTGAGGACCCAACTCCGAGTCCATCTGTGCTGAGGAAGGACCCACCTGAGTCCATCCATGCTGAGGAAGGACCCAACTCCGAGTCCATCTGTGCTGAGGAAGGACCCACCTGAGTCCATCCGTGCTGAATGAGGACCCAACTCCGAGTCCATCTGTGCTGAGGAAGGACCCACCTGAGTCCATCCGTGCTGAGGAAGGACCCAACTCCGAGTCCATCCGTGCTGAGTGAGGACCCAACTCCGAGTCCATCTGTGCTGAATGAGGACCCAACTCCGAGTCCATCTGTGCTGAGGAAGGACCCACCTGAGTCCATCCATGCTGAGGAAGGACCCACCTGAGTCCATCCGTGCTGAGTGAGGACCCAACTCCGAGTCCATCTGTGCTGAGGAAGGACCCAACTCCGAGTCCATCTGTGCTGAATGAGGACCCAACTCCGAGTCCATCTGTGCTGAGGAAGGACCCACCTGAGTCCATCCGTGCTGAATGAGGACCCAACTCCGAGTCCATCTGTGCTGAGGAAGGACCCACCTGAGTCCATCCGTGCTGAATGAGGACCCAACTCCGAGTCCATCTGTGCTGAGGAAGGACCCACCTGAGTCCATCCGTGCTGAGGAAGGACCCAACTCCGAGTCCATCCGTGCTGAGTGAGGACCCAACTCCGAGTCCATCTGTGCTGAATGAGGACCCAACTCCGAGTCCATCTGTGCTGAGGAAGGACCCACCTGAGTCCATCCATGCTGAGGAAGGACCCAACTCCGAGTCCATCTGTGCTGAGGAAGGACCCAACTCCGAGTCCATCTGTGCTGAATGAGGACCCAACTCCGAGTCCATCTGTGCTGAGGAAGGACCCACCTGAGTCCATCCGTGCTGAATGAGGACCCAACTCCGAGTCCATCTGTGCTGAGGAAGGACCCACCTGAGTCCATCCATGCTGAATGAGGACCCAACTCTGAGTCCATCTGTGCTGAGGAAGGACCCACCTGAGTCCATCCGTGCTGAATGAGGACCCAACTCCGAGTCCATCTGTGCTGAGGAAGGACCCACCTCAGTCCATCCATGCTGAGGAAGGACCCACCTGAGTCCATCCGTGCTGAGTGAGGACCCAACTCCGAGTCCATCTGTGCTGAGGAAGGACCCACCTGAGTCCATCCATGCTGAGGAAGGACCCAACTCCGAGTCCATCTGTGCTGAGGAAGGACCCACCTGAGTCCATCCGTGCTGAATGAGGACCCAACTCCGAGTCCATCTGTGCTGAGGAAGGACCCACCTGAGTCCATCCGTGCTGAGGAAGGACCCAACTCCGAGTCCATCCGTGCTGAGTGAGGACCCAACTCCGAGTCCATCTGTGCTGAATGAGGACCCAACTCCGAGTCCATCTGTGCTGAGGAAGGACCCACCTGAGTCCATCCATGCTGAGGAAGGACCCAACTCCGAGTCCATCTGTGCTGAGGAAGGACCCAACTCCGAGTCCATCCGTGCTGAATGAGGACCCAACTCCGAGTCCATCTGTGCTGAGGAAGGACCCACCTGAGTCCATCCGTGCTGAGTGAGGACCCAACTCCGAGTCCATCTGTGCTGAGGAAGGACCCACCTGAGTCCATCCGTGCTGAATGAGGACCCAACTCCGAGTCCATCTGTGCTGAGGAAGGACCCACCTGAGTCCATCCGTGCTGAATGAGGACCCAACTCCGAGTCCATCTGTGCTGAGGAAGGACCCACCTCAGTCCATCCATGCTGAGGAAGGACCCACCTGAGTCCATCCGTGCTGAGTGAGGACCCAACTCCGAGTCCATCTGTGCTGAGGAAGGACCCACCTGAGTCCATCCGTGCTGAGGAAGGACCCAACTCCGAGTCCATCCGTGCTGAGTGAGGACCCAACTCCGAGTCCATCTGTGCTGAATGAGGACCCAACTCCGAGTCCATCTGTGCTGAGGAAGGACCCACCTGAGTCCATCCATGCTGAGGAAGGACCCAACTCCGAGTCCATCTGTGCTGAGGAAGGACCCAACTCCGAGTCCATCTGTGCTGAATGAGGACCCAACTCCGAGTCCATCTGTGCTGAGGAAGGACCCACCTGAGTCCATCCATGCTGAATGAGGACCCAACTCCGAGTCCATCTGTGCTGAGGAAGGACCCACCTGAGTCCATCCGTGCTGAATTAGGACCCAACTCCGAGTCCATCTGTGCTGAGGAAGGACCCACCTGAGTCCATCCATGCTGAGGAAGGACCCACCTGAGTCCATCCGTGCTGAGTGAGGACCCAACTCCGAGTCCATCTGTGCTGAGGAAGGACCCACCTGAGTCCATCCGTGCTGAGGAAGGACCCACCTGAGTCCATCCGTGCTGAGGAAGGACCCAACTCCGAGTCCATCTGTGCTGAGGAAGGACCCACCTGAGTCCATCCGTGCTGAGTGAGGACCCAACTCCGAGTCCATCTGTGCTGAGTGAGGACCCACCTGAGTCCATCCGTGCTGAGTGAGGACCCAACTCCGAGTCCATCTGTGCTGAGGAAGGACCCACCTGAGTCCATCTGTGCTGAGGAAGGACCCAACTCCGAGTCCATCTGTGCTGAGGAAGGACCCACCTGAGTCCATCCGTGCTGAGTGAGGACCCAACTCCGAGTCCATCTGTGCTGAGGAAGGACCCACCTGAGTCCATCCGTGCTGAGGAAGGACCCAACTCCGAGTCCATCCGTGCTGAGTGAGGACCCAACTCCGAGTCCATCTGTGCTGAATGAAGACCCAACTCCGAGTCCATCTGTGCTGAGGAAGGACCCACCTGAGTCCATCCATGCTGAGGAAGGACCCACCTGAGTCCATCCGTGCTGAGTGAGGACCCAACTCCGAGTCCATCTGTGCTGAGGAAGGACCCAACTCCGAGTCCATCTGTGCTGAATGAGGACCCAACTCCGAGTCCATCTGTGCTGAGGAAGGACCCACCTGAGTCCATCCGTGCTGAATGAGGACCCAACTCCGAGTCCATCTGTGCTGAGGAAGGACCCACCTGAGTCCATCCGTGCTGAATGAGGACCCAACTCCGAGTCCATCTGTGCTGAGGAAGGACCCACCTGAGTCCATCCGTGCTGAGGAAGGACCCAACTCCGAGTCCATCCGTGCTGAGTGAGGACCCAACTCCGAGTCCATCTGTGCTGAATGAGGACCCAACTCCGAGTCCATCTGTGCTGAGGAAGGACCCACCTGAGTCCATCCATGCTGAGGAAGGACCCAACTCCGAGTCCATCTGTGCTGAGGAAGGACCCAACTCCGAGACCATCTGTGCTGAATGAGGACCCAACTCCGAGTCCATCTGTGCTGAGGAAGGACCCACCTGAGTCCATCCGTGCTGAATGAGGACCCAACTCCGAGTCCATCTGTGCTGAGGAAGGACCCACCTGAGTCCATCCATGCTGAATGAGGACCCAACTCCGAGTCCATCTGTGCTGAGGAAGGACCCACCTGAGTCCATCCGTGCTGAATGAGGACCCAACTCCGAGTCCATCTGTGCTGAGGAAGGACCCACCTCAGTCCATCCATGCTGAGGAAGGACCCACCTGAGTCCATCCGTGCTGAGTGAGGACCCAACTCCGAGTCCATCTGTGCTGAGGAAGGACCCACCTGAGTCCATCCGTGCTGAGGAAGGACCCACCTGAGTCCATCCATGCTGAGGAAGGACCCAACTCCGAGTCCATCTGTGCTGAGGAAGGACCCACCTGAGTCCATCCGTGCTGAGTGAGGACCCAACTCCGAGTCCATCTGTGCTGAGGAAGGACCCACCTGAGTCCATCCGTGCTGAGTGAGGACCCAACTCCGAGTCCATCTGTGCTGAGGAAGGACCCACCTGAGTCCATCCATGCTGAGGAAGGACCCAACTCCGAGTCCATCTGTGCTGAGGAAGGACCCACCTGAGTCCATCCGTGCTGAGTGAGGACCCAACTCCGAGTCCATCTGTGCTGAGGAAGGACCCACCTGAGTCCATCCGTGCTGAGGAAGGACCCAACTCCGAGTCCATCCGTGCTGAGTGAGGACCCAACTCCGAGTCCATCTGTGCTGAGTGAGGACCCAACTCCGAGTCCATCTGTGCTGAGGAAGGACCCACCTGAGTCCATCCATGCTGAGGAAGGACCCACCTGAGTCCATCCGTGCTGAGTGAGGACCCAACTCCGAGTCCATCTGTGCTGAGGAAGGACCCAACTCCGAGTCCATCTGTGCTGAATGAGGACCCAACTCCGAGTCCATCTGTGCTGAGGAAGGACCCACCTGAGTCCATCCGTGCTGATTGAGGACCCAACTCCGAGTCCATCTGTGCTGAGGAAGGACCCACCTGAGTCCATCCGTGCTGAATGAGGACCCAACTCCGAGTCCATCTGTGCTGAGGAAGGACCCACCTGAGTCCATCCGTGCTGAGGAAGGACCCAACTCCGAGTCCATCCGTGCTGAGTGAGGACCCAACTCCGAGTCCATCTGTGCTGAATGAGGACCCAACTCCGAGTCCATCTGTGCTGAGGAAGGACCCACCTGAGTCCATCCATGCTGAGGAAGGACCCAACTCCGAGTCCATCTGTGCTGAGGAAGGACCCAACTCCGAGTCCATCTGTGCTGAATGAGGACCCAACTCCGAGTCCATCTGTGCTGAGGACGGACCCACCTGAGTCCATCCGTGCTGAATGAGGACCCAACTCCGAGTCCATCTGTGCTGAGGAAGGACCCACCTGAGTCCATCCGTGCTGAATGAGGACCCAACTCCGAGTCCATCTGTGCTGAGGAAGGACCCACCTGAGTCCATCCGTGCTGAGGAAGGACCCAACTCCGAGTCCATCCGTGCTGAGTGAGGACCCAACTCCGAGTCCATCTGTGCTGAATGAGGACCCAACTCCGAGTCCATCTGTGCTGAGGAAGGACCCACCTGAGTCCATCCATGCTGAGGAAGGACCCAACTCCGAGTCCATCTGTGCTGAGGAAGGACCCAACTCCGAGTCCATCTGTGCTGAATGAGGACCCAACTCCGAGTCCATCTGTGCTGAGGAAGGACCCACCTGAGTCCATCCGTGCTGAATGAGGACCCAACTCCGAGTCCATCTGTGCTGAGGAAGGACCCACCTGAGTCCATCCATGCTGAATGAGGACCCAACTCCGAGTCCATCTGTGCTGAGGAAGGACCCACCTGAGTCCATCCGTGCTGAATGAGGACCCAACTCCGAGTCCATCTGTGCTGAGGAAGGACCCACCTCAGTCCATCCATGCTGAGGAAGGACCCACCTGAGTCCATCCGTGCTGAGTGAGGACCCAACTCCGAGTCCATCTGTGCTGAGGAAGGACCCACCTGAGTCCATCCATGCTGAGGAAGGACCCAACTCCGAGTCCATCTGTGCTGAGGAAGGACCCACCTGAGTCCATCCGTGCTGAATGAGGACCCAACTCCGAGTCCATCTGTGCTGAGGAAGGACCCACCTGAGTCCATCCGTGCTGAGGAAGGACCCAACTCCGAGTCCATCCGTGCTGAGTGAGGACCCAACTCCGAGTCCATCAGTGCTGAATGAGGACCCAACTCCGAGTCCATCTGTGCTGAGGAAGGACCCACCTGAGTCCATCCATGCTGAGGAAGGACCCAACTCCGAGTCCATCTGTGCTGAGGAAGGACCCAACTCCGAGTCCATCCGTGCTGAATGAGGACCCAACTCCGAGTCCATCTGTGCTGAGGAAGGACCCACCTGAGTCCATCCGTGCTGAATGAGGACCCAACTCCGAGTCCATCTGTGCTGAGGAAGGACCCACCTGAGTCCATCCGTGCTGAATGAGGACCCAACTCCGAGTCCATCTGTGCTGAGGAAGGACCCACCTCAGTCCATCCGTGCTGAATGAGGACCCAACTCCGAGTCCATCTGTGCTGAGGAAGGACCCACCTCAGTCCATCCATGCTGAGGAAGGACCCACCTGAGTCCATCCGTGCTGAGTGAGGACCCAACTCCGAGTCCATCTGTGCTGAGGAAGGACCCACCTGAGTCCATCCGTGCTGAGTGAGGACCCAACTCCGAGTCCATCTGTGCTGAGGAAGGACCCACCTGAGTCCATCCGTGCTGAATGAGGACCCAACTCCGAGTCCATCTGTGCTGAGGAAGGACCCACCTGAGTCCATCCGTGCTGAATGAGGACCCAACTCCGAGTCCATCTGTGCTGAGGAAGGACCCACCTGAGTCCATCCGTGCTGAGTGAGGACCCAACTCCGAGTCCATCTGTGCTGAGGAAGGACCCACCTCAGTCCATCTGTGCTGAGGAAGCTGAGTGTACAGTTGACAGGGGACCCACAGTCCTGAGAAGAGGTGCTGCTGCTGGCCTCCCAGTGCCCTGGTGTGGTAGCTGCTGTCGGACACTTGCACTGCTGCAGGGTGGAATTAAGTCACTAAGCTTCTTGTGTTACTACTTGTATTTTTCTCTCCATGTGCTCGAGTCATCAATTACAAGGATCCCTTTGAGTAGGAACTGAAGGCCTAGAGCACCCGACCTCCTGAACAATATGGAGTCGGCGTCATTTCATCCTGACTTCAGGAAATGTCTGTCGGATTTCACAGTGACGCAGAACCACACTGTGGATAAACGGGGCCTGCTTCTGAGTTGTGTTCGTGGTCTGTGGGGGAAAGTCAAAGTGAGGCTATTATGGACTATTAGGGTAGTTTGAATCTGAAAGATAACCTTCAGAACCCGGATCCCCACTTTGAGTCAGGATCTGAAAGTCAGAGGCCAGCCTACCTGGAGATGCAGAGAGCTGACTCCCCACCCAGGAGAGAAGGGCAGTGCTTCTGGGGCTCAAGAGTAGGATGGAGGTCGGCCCCCTCCGCTCTTGACTGGTCGCAGCCAGGCTGAGGTTGGCTCCATCATGGACGAGTTTCAGAGGGTGCAGTCGGGCCTGTCATGAGGAGAGCTCAGGCATGTTTGTGTTTACCTCCCTGCTTCCGGGCGGTGAAAACAGTGATCCACGCAGAGCCCCCGCGGGTTGTCCCAGTTGGGCCCCTGCTCCGCTGCGGTGGCAGAGTATCTGGTCACAGACCGGAAGCCTCCACTGCAGAGGAAAGAGCACACGGGTTCTCCTAGCCCCTTCTGTGTCTTCCCCCTTAACCCTGGCTGCATGGTCTTCCTGGTCATTGCCATAAATCTTACACGTGAGAACTATAGGCTGGTGACTCTGAGACATTCTGGTGAGTCTCAAACATAGGGTGGTTCTTCACAGTTAACTACCGTAAGTAATTTGTTTCTGATAGGTCTTCGTCCCAGAAGGTACAATCACTCAGGGCAGGGACTTCTGTTTTGTGCCCCAGTACATCTTCAGCACCACGGACAGTGCCTGGCACCAGCAAGCTGGCTGTTAATACTTGTTGAGGAATGGATGGATGGACGGACAGAGAGATAGATGGACGGATGGCTGGATCTCTTGCTTTAATCTAAAGTTCCAGGCACACTTACTTCTTGGGGACTGAGAGAGGCTGCCCTATCAGCAGAGATCCGCACGCTGGTTTTGGAGAATCCACGACAGCAGGAAAGAACCTTGTGGGTTTTAGGGCAGAAGGATGCTGCCCTACAATATTATTTCCCTCCTAGGAGCTCTTTTGTAAATCCTCTGAGAGATCCAGGTTTAAATGAGACACATGTGATCCCCTAACGCTCATCTCCCACAGACAGATTCCCACTAGGCGGAGAGTTCGCCTGTGCTTAGCTAGAGCCTCCACTCACCATGGGCTCTGAAGCGCTCTGAGGGGGTCTCTAAAGGAGGCCCCTGCTGCTTGAGTGGCAGTTGTGAGCACCCAGAGAAAATGAGAAGGGGTGTGAGTCTACCGGCCGGGGCCATGGGGCCAGGACCACAGGGAGGACCTTTGGCTCCCAACCACACCAAGTTGCCCCTGTGTCTTGGCACTGACACGCCGTGGGAGCATCCTGGTTACTCCCTCTCCTGGGTGCACTTTCCCGTTTGAAGTCCTTCAATTAGTGCTTACTGAGTGCTTTCTATGTATCAGGAATCAATCTTGGTGCCAGGGATTTAAGGATGAACAGAAGAAAGCTCCTATATTGTGGAGAGTGTATTATTTTAGGGCCCATGAACAATAAGTATATGAGTGGATGGAGAACCTGGTTCTGATAGTGGTAAGATCTCTGAAGGAACAGTGCTGAGACAGGGGACAGTAGGTGCAGGGCTTACTACTGTAGGTAAGGCGGTGGCACAGCCTGAGCAGGGGCATGTGTGCCGAGACTGGAATTAACATAGGTACATGTATGTGCCTGTGGAGACTGGAATTAACATAGGTATACGTATGTGCCTATGCCTGTGCATATGTATGGACATTTTAAATAAAAATAGAACACAATACTCCATGTGAATTATTCTTTGCAGGAAAGGATGCATTATTGACAACTTCCTCATCAGGGTCTCCGCTCTGCCTCACAGCCACCTGCGGCGTGCTAGCTCACGTGCGGTGCACAACCTGCGCTCCAGCTGAGGGTCAGGCTGTCCCCACTGCAGTCCTGCACCTACACTGCAGTCGCGTGAAGCCCTGTGTGCGGGGATGGGAGCTTGCTGATCGGCGGGCCCTGAAGTACAGGGGCGGAAAGGGCTCCCAGCAGAGGACGCAAGGATGGGCACGGTGCCGACCTCAGCGGCAGGGTGACCAGGCCCACGTGCCCTGTGTCTGCAGGCTGTGCCTGCCCTATGCCGTGGGAATGGCTCACGTCCAGTGGGAACTCACATTCTGCATCGCGACTCCACAGGCCGTCAGAACTGCAGCCGGTGCCCAGCCAGTGACCACTTGGGACAAGTAGAGAGTTCGAGTGGCCTGACTGCTTGTGTTTCTTACACAACAAGTGGGCTGTAATAATGCAAAATTGATTTCTGTTTGCGCCTCGCTCCGGGAGACCACAGAGACCCCACCTGTGCCTCCCGTCCCCCCCCAAGCAACCTGTCTGTGACGTTCTGAGGCCGTACACTGCCGCGCGGTCTGCCCGCTGTTTGGCGCTGGGTTTCCAGGACACGCTTCAGGCAGATGGCACTTTTATGTTCTCTTATAAAGCAGAGTGAGCGAGGTGTTCTGCAAACAGCTGCTATCTCTGTTACATAAAAGCGATTTCACAAGTGAAAGGAGCAATTGTAAAATGTCAAGGAGAATGTGTGTCCACTGGGTACACTGTGCAAATGACCAGAAACACCAGCTTTGTCTGACCAGATAAAACACTGTGTACTCTCTAAACATCCTTTTATGCCACTGCTCAAGAGTAGGTGGCCACACTTCAGATTCTCCAACGCGACTCAGATGCCCACAGCTAAGCACTGCTCGGTCACGGAGCCCGGACATTCCGTTCAGTGTGTCTGTGACACCACTGTGCACACAGTCGGGTCGGAGATGTTTTCCCACTGCTAGTACACATCAGAACACAACACACAAACGGGTTTCTTGTCCACTCTGCAGACTGGGTCCGACAAAGCAGAAGAGACCACGGACGGAAACCACGAAGCTGTCAGGTTGTGCTGACCTGCCTGAACGCAGACCGGTCTGGGCCAGCCTACTGCTGCTTGAGAAAGAGGAGGGATAGACGGCCAGCTCACCGTGCTCAGGAGAGAGACTGGTAGTCGCCGCTCAGTCCAGCCAGGGGCGGGTGCTGGCCTTTGCTGTGCTGGAATGGGACGTGACACTGTTTTCAAGGTTCCCTCAACAGCGTCCATTTTTACGACATGTTTGAAAAAGCAACTGTTGGTAGCACATCTGCTCAGTCCTTGTTTCTGTGAAGGAACTTCTGTTGGAGCACGGCCGTGCGTCTGCGGCCGCTCCTCCTTACAACAGCCGTGTGGAATGCTCTGTCACCTCCAGAGCAGGACGGGGAGCAGGCTGTCAGTCGGCCCACCCTCCGTTCCTTCCTCACTTGTTAGAGTTCACACCATGTACAACCACGCTGAATTCCAGTCCCCACGCTCATTAAAGCTTGGTCCTGGGTACAGGTGACCTACCCACTTCACTGCTGACTGGGGCTCCATCTGCGTCCCATCCCCAAGAAGGGTGTGAAGTGCAGTCGTTACACAACTAAGTCCCTTCAAATGACTGTCAGAGGGTCTCTCATCACTTCATGCCCTCCCCATCATCCCTGTGTGATCTCGGGGGCAAAAAGGAGGTCAGACTGGGTGTTCAAGGCACTGTATTGCTATAGAAATCTCAAACTGGTTTTAAAAAGCAGGATGCTGTGTAATCATAAGGGGTTCCCATCCAATCATCTGCTCAATAATCGCGACCGACGGCCCGTGTGCCAGGCCCTGGGGTTGTAGCTGAGGCAAGAGGAATGCCTGATGTTCAGCTGTCGGCGCCGGTGAGCTCACGGAGGCCCTGGGAAAGGTGTTGTGCCCAGTGACAGACTTCTCTCAGTCTCTGGCAGGAATTTCTCTAATGAGAAATGAAGGTTTATCCCATAATTAAAGACCAATGCCCTCCGGGAGTAGCCGTGCCTTCACTTATTTAGTGTCTGGGGCAGATGTGCTGGTCCCTTCTGGAATACAGAACAGGAAGAAGAGACATGCTGCTGTGGGTCTCAGGGCCACCCTGCCCATCTCTCCCATTTCTCCAAAAATGCCACTACCTCCAGCCAACAAGGCCAGCTGTGAATGGAGACAGGTGACCAAGTCCTGCTCTCTCCAGGCAGTGACTGGGCATACGAGCTGCCCGGCCATGGGAGACCTGGTGTGGGGGGGGGACACAGCCTGACTCCCGGGAGCTCTGGGCAGCCTCCCTGGGGTCGTACAGCCACATCTGACTCTCCCTGGAAGGGTCCCCATGGGCTACTCACAGCCCACAGCTGAGAGTCATGTGCACAAAAGGCTTCTGTTAGCGGGGGATCGGGGGGATACTGGGTCTGATAAGCAGAGACCGTCCCATTTTCTATTCACCAGATGTCTTCCTGGAGTAAAGCTCAGGAATGAGGGAGCATTTGGCCACTGGCCATGGCTGATCTGCAGCATCTTTGTTACGAGGTGGTGGCTGACTGCTGCACGGTGTAGTGAGAAGCATTTCCTGAGAGGAAGAACATCGATCTGACTTTTTCATGTGTGAAGAAACCAGAAAACTCAAATAGTGAAGCGTGTGGCTGCCCAGTTTCCATCCTCCACTTGTGCTTTCGTTTGGCCTTCTGTGTCCTAAGCATCCTGATGGCAGGTCCAGAGAGGGTCGAATGCTGACAGCGCCACAGGGCAGGGCTCCCAAAGTAACAGTTCTCCTGGACCAGGCTCCTCACATCACAGAGAGGAGCTGAGCATGGCGTCAGGTGGGCACGCGGGGAACGGACTGAACGCGGGCGGCTCCTGTCATCTCCCTGACGGGAGGGAGGGTGACCTGTCCTAGGAGGACACAGTGAAGTGCCAGCAAGAGCAAATGCCTGGTCACCTCTCAGGGGAAGCCTGTGACCCCTGTGTCCCCGGTCACGTGGGCTGACGTGAGAACCAAGCCCGTGTGTGTTCTGGGCTGGGCCGTGAATGAGAAATAAAGCACCAATGGTCCATTACATTTCTGTTCACAGGCATACCTTAATGTCGCCTTCAACCCACAGGAAACGGGGAGCCCCGAGGAACTGAGAAGAGCCACTCCGAGCCTGTGCACCGGGGAGACTGGCAGCTGCTGTGACATACTGCTGATCATGGCAGGTCTTTAGAAAACTATAGCTGTGATAACAAGCAGTCTGCTGGACCAGCTGCCGGGATATGCCAAGGTCAGTCTCCTTGGTTAGGGCTGGCGATGCCCTGTGTGCCGCCTCCCAGCTCTGGGCACCGCAGGAGCGGGGCTCAGTCTGTCACCGCCAGCTTCCCCGGGGAGCAGGGGATTCAGAGCCGGTGGACACAGGGCTGCTCCCTTTCTCTATCATCTGCCCACAAACCACTTTTAGCCACGGAGTAGTGAACGAGGACGGTGGTGACAGGTGGCGGTGAGCATAGCTCTGGTTCTGGGTCCCCAAGGGGAGTGCGGGCAGCACCCGCTCTCGCGGGCAGCACACGCTCTCGTGGGTAGCACCCCACTCTCGCAGGTAGTCCATGGCGGTGCTGGCTTGGGCGTGCTTGTCTGGAAGGTGGCACCAGCATCTGCTGCGATGGGAACGTGGAAGACGTAAAGAGCACTCCCAGGAGTCCAGGCTTTAATGCCAGGCGAGGAGTACTTAGGAAATTAGACATTTCAAACTAAAAACAGTGCTTTTAAAAAACAAATTCTTGCACATGCTCTGTGTTCTGTAAATGTTTAGGCCTGACGCCAGAAACAGCACTGCAGCGTTTTCACAGGGGGTTTAATAGTAAATGTTTTATATTTGAACCAATGGCATCTGCAGGTGACGTCTTTTTTGGGCGACTGGAGCTCAGCGTGGACTCTGAGATCATCCTCGTGGAAAGGTCCCTTCTGGTGTCTTTGTCCCCACGTGACAGAGAAGCTCACACCTCCTCCCGAGAGCCTCCCCTTGCTGGTTCTCATCCATTTACACTGACGAGGAACACCCAAAGCTCATTTAAAACGCTGCTTGATAAAATCGTCCACATAATGCTCTTCCCAGATTGAAATGAGGAAATAAAATAATGATTGCATATTAGATAATGGTGCTTGTACCAGTTATAAGCCCCTGGTGACAATGCTGAATGGCATGTGTTCGCTGGGCTTTTGCCCACCCGCCCACAGGCAGGTTTGGAGCTGCCGGCGGTGGCGTCCTCACTGACCCCTGAGAGAGGCAGCCGGCCCCACGGTGGCTCTGTCCCCCCACTGCCTGGCTCCTGCCTGGCTGCTGTGATGGCCACTGCAGTGTGTCCACTTCAGTGAGTCACAGGGTGCCCAGACATCTGGGGACCTTGCCTGGGTCTGCACGGGCAGGTACGTGCGGAGGGGCCAATCTGATGCCGCAGCGTGTGCTGAGCTGATGGCCTGCCAGACGGTGGGTGACCCATGGGGCCGAGCGGTAGAAGGGACAGAAATCCCCTGTTGCTCGGGTGTGGGGCAGACACGAGCCAGGCTAGGCGGCAGGCTCTCTACATGCACTGGAAGTCCCACCGCGTGGGAGAGGGGACAGATCTGCTATGAAGATGGAGAGAGGAAGTCAGAACAGAGCGCAGAGCACGTGCCACTCTCGTAAAGAAAAGGCTGTAGTTCAAGGCCCCGCCCCAGGCTCCGAGTTTAGACGGGTCTCGGTTCAACCTCCCCCCAACCACGTCCTCACCTGCTGGCCTGGGGAACATTACTTGTCTTCTCTGAATGTTGGTTCCTTCTCTATAAATTGGGAATAACAACAGTGGAATGAGATCATATGAATAATCAGATTTTGAAGCAAAATTACCAATTTTCAAAATAACCTTTGAAAATCCTTTAAATACCATTAGGTCACCAGGAGCTGGACTCTAAGGAGCTCAGAATGCCAAAAATTAACTTCCCTCATTTTTCCTTGGCCTTCCAGCTGTGGCCAAGTTGCCCGGGGCAGTCGAAGCTGAGACCCACTTTTAAAGGGGGTGTGGGAGGCATCGGAGGATGAGTTAGGGGGTCTCTCTGTTTCTTTTTAATGAGCCCACAGAACTGAACTGTCATTTCTGTTAGACGCATCCATGACACAATTCTCCTGCAGAGTTTGGAAAGATGAAATAAGACACTGTTTATGAAAGGTCACGGTACCTTCACCGGTCAGACGGCAGTAAGCGTGACAGAGGGATGTCCCGTGTGCTTCTACAAGGGAGGTTCGGCTGTCCTGACTGGCTCCGCCTGGTGTTTGTGAAACCCTGCGGACAAGTCAGGGTGCCTGGGAGCCGCCGGGGGCTGAGGTCACAGGGCGTGGAGCAGGAGCAGGACACCTGGACTCGCTCCCATGCCCCAGGCTTGTGTGGACACAGGTGGTGACCAGATGCTGCCAGGCAACAGGCACCAAGCGCACTCCCACCTGACTTCCTCCTCAGCACCACCTGCCACCAGGTGAGAACAGGGAGCCCGCCCACGGCCCTGCCACTGCGGTGTCGCCAGGCTGGTACCATCCGCCCTCCCCGGGGCTATACGACCACGGACCACGGCACGACTCTGTGGGCGCAGCAGGCTTCCCGGCCACTCTGAGGTGTGCTGGCTGTGCCTGGCGACTGCTTGCTTTCTTACTGCGCCGTGACTTTTTTCCAACATCAGCAACCCACTTTTATAGTAATGTTTCCACAACTACTATTTCAGAGAGACTAGGAAAGAGAGGTACATTTTGTACACAGTGGAAGAAAATAAAAGTAATAATAAAAAATAAAAACTTCCCTCAACCCCATGGAGAAATGAGTGATTATTTTTTGCCCAGGCTTTAGAAATAGTTCTCGGCTCAAGAAATCCCCTGTTGTCAGTGAAGGGAGAGCCCCTAGCCTGTGGCCTGAGAAAAGAAATGGACACATGCCTGCTTGGGCGAATGTCTTATTTCCTTTGTTTCTTTTCAAAAAAAATTTAAATTGATTTTGAGAGAGACATCGACTTATCGCTCCACTCATTCATGCCTCATCGGTTGATTCTTGTACAAGCCCTGACCACGGATGGAACCCACAACCTCGGCTTGTCAGGGTGACGCTCTAACCATCAAGCAACCTGGCCAGGACTGTGAACAACGAAATTTCAAGGCAGAATCAGAGCTTCAACAAGGCTCAGTGAAGAAACAGGCGGGTTGCCCTGGCCGGTTGGCTCAGCGGTAGAGCGTCGGCCTAGCGTGCGGAGGACCCGGGTTCGATTCTCGGCCAGGGCACACAGGAGAAGCGCCCATTTGCTTCTCCACCCCTCCGCCGCGCTTTCCTCTCTGTCTCTCTCTTCCCCTCCCGCAGCCAAGGCTCCATTGGAGCAGAGATGGCCCGGGCGCTGGGCATGGCTCTGTGGCCTCTGCTTCAGGCGCTAGAGTGGCTCTGGTCGCAATATGGCGACGCCCAGGATGGGCAGAGCATCGCCCCCTGGGGGGCAGAGCACCGCCCCTGGTGGGCGTGCCGGGTGGATCCCGGTCGGGCGCATGCGGGAGTCTGTCTGACTGTCTCTCCCTGTTTCCAGCTTCAGAAAAATGAAAAAAAAAGAAAAGAAACAGGCGGCGGCGCCTCAAAGGACCAGGAACCTCTGACGCGGACAGTGTGGTCTGAGAACGCCCAGCTTGCGGTGCACAGCCGCCCGGCCCCTGTCCCACCAGGCAGCTGGTCAGGCTAGAGACAGTGATGATGATTAGAGGACAGAAGAGGACAGAGTCGTGCTTGGGGATCAGTGCCACGGGAGTGGGGTGTTCAGGTAACAGCAGTGACGAAACATGTGTCACTGAGTACCAGGTCAGGCCGGCCCTTAGAGGGTGTGACAACAGAGTGCGTGGGACTTGACTGACCCAGTCTGGGCTCCTCACACCCTGACCTAGTCCCCACGGCCAGGGCAAGGCTGGGTCTGATCAGCTCAGGCTGCCTGGCTCACCCAGTCATGGAGGCCGATGGGAGTGGGGTAACCCAGGCTGCACCCTGACACCAGGCTGAGACCCCCACTCACACCGCACTGCTCTGCACTGTCTGCGAGGGGCTCTTCTCTCCTGGGACGTGACGTAAGTGGGACAGGCCTTTGGGTCTCAGCCTACAAAGTACCCTGAAAGGGTCACCCTGTCCCCTAAAGCAATAGGGAATGAACTTGGCTGAAACTTTTCACAGAGCTCAGCACACTAGTGTTCCATCTAGATGGGAGTTTACACTCAGGGACATGACCCCAAACTGCACAGCTTGGGTTAACAAGAGAGGCACTCTCTCCGGGACCTACACCCCCTCCCGCACCCACCCCCCCCCACCCCCCCCCGTGACTGTCAGCCACAGGCACACTCAGGCGGTTTCCCGTGCTCCTGCCTCCAGCCTCAAACGTGTCTGCTGCTGCCGGGGAGCATGGCTTCCGTGGAGGGGGAGGGGACACCCGGAACTGCGGGCCCGCAGCTCTGAGTGAGGCCACACAAACCACCCCGCCAGGCCACAGGGAAATGCACATACGTTCCAGATGGACTGTCACTGCGGGACTTGGGGCCAACCTAACAATCTCTCTGTGGAATAGTTTGTTCTGAGTGGAGTTTTCTCATTGGTTTCATCAGACTGATTTAAAGTCAAACTTGACCTCAACCCACGGGGGGAAGGTGAAGTGGGGCGGCCCGTACCTGGAACTTACTTATTTCATCAGCTTCATCATTGTAGATGCCGTTACCTGACTGTGGAAGCCCGAGGATGTTGCGTGTGTGAAACCACTTGGATAATAAGGAACGTCTCGACCCCGCCAGGCTCAGAACTGGAGAGCAGTGGTGTTCAGCTCTCCTCCCTGACCAGCCCGGGTAGTCACTGCCCGGGGCAGACCCTCTGAGCAGATGGGAGGCTCACGCGCGGCCTCTCACAGGCAGGCCTGTCCTGCGCACTCGCTCAGGCTGGTCACTGGAGGAGGAGTGCATAGGGGTGACAGTCGGCTCTCACACCCATGTTAGATGGAAGTGATCACATCACCGTTGCCACCCCTCACCATGTAAACAAGGGCTGGTACCTCCCAATCACACCCACGCCGTCTAAATCCAGGACTTGACTTGGCTGTATCGGAGCTGGATCTCAACTAACATCATTCCAGATTGTCTCCTTGCAGTACCACAAGTACAAATGGTCAAAGTCCAGGACATTCAGGTTCAGTGGTTTACAGTAGAGGTTCATATCTTAGGAAAGGTTCCTATCGCCGGCCTGGGTGACATTCCACAGACCTGCCACCTCCTGTGACATTCTCTGATGCATCAGAGGGTGGCAGGCAGCGAGCATCTAGAGAACAACGGAACAACTGAGCAGGAAATGTCAGTCAGCGCAAAAGGGCAACCATCCAACTATCCAAAGGACCCCTCCCGGACCCGGAGGAAAGAAAGAGTTTGGAGCTCACACCTACTTCACTGAGGAGGCAGGTCGCTCACAGGTCACACACATTGCACCAGGTAAGAGATGAGAGTGAATGGCACCTTAGACATCCCTTCTGTTTCTTAGTCTAACACAGTCACATAAATGACCCATAAAGAAAAAAGAAAACAAAAACATACTGATTTTCCATCAAAAAGGTTACAAACTTGCAAACAATGTAACACCTAGGAAAGCATGCAGAAAAAAGGAGTTCACAGCATTTTCTCCATAGAAGTTGTGCTCAGCTTTCACAGGGGTCGGGTTACTGAGAATGGATTCCATCTGCTCCATCACACTCTGCAACCTGTGCTCCCCGTGACGCACAGGGCTACGGGATGACCAGTGTCCGAGGTGTGGCAGGGCGTGTGGCACAGCCTGAGCCCGTCCACTCGATGAAACTGATGGAACTGGAGGGTAACGGAGGCTCTCCTCAATGATGCCGTCATTTTTCTTCATTCTTCGGAGATTATAGCTTAAATTGTGTATTACAAGCCTTAATCATTGTCCCCTGTATTGATTAAAGCAATTTAGCAACAGGAGCAGATAAAACCACAGTATCAGTCCACGCTGAGAAAGCGTATGCTAAGTGTCATTAGCTGTAGGGTATGAGAGGCTGTGCCTCACACCATCACTCAGGGATCTGGGCGTCTTCCCGCTGGTGATGACGCCACCCCCGAGGACCTCAGGGACCCCGGCCGGCTTCCTTGCCCTCGGCCAACAGTGAGGACAGAGAGCAGCGGGAAGATGACACGGAGGACATCACAGGTCACCCTGGAAGCACCATGTTGGGACTCTGCCCACACGGCATTAGCCAGGATGTTGCACACCCGGCGTGCTGCACAGAGGCGGGGCACCGGAGTCTAGCTGTGCGTCCAGGAGGAAGGAAGATCAGACGCAGAGCCGCGAAGCCCGCACACCGTGCCCTGTGAGGGGTCACTTTAGTGTGAGCGCGGCTTCCCCACACAGAATGGAACCCCCGGAGGCCAGTGTTCTGGTCTCACTGTCACAAGCGTGCAGGCCTGTGACATGGGTGTGAGCTATGGATACGGGAGCTACATTAGGATAGAGAGGGCTGGCACAGGGCATTTCTGTCGCGGACGTGGGCGGCGAGCGTGCAGTGTGTTTCTTGGGTCAACGAGGGCAGCGGTGGCCTCCCAGGCGCCACTCACAGCCGCCGTGGTCCCCGCCTACTTCCGGGCCACGCCCACTCCCACGGCTTCTCCTGCGCAGTCGCCCCGCGGATCACGGCCCCTCTCGGATCACGGCCCCAACCACAGTCAGCACAATGTAACAGAGATTTTGGATTAGTTAAAAAAAAAAAATTAAATCCACAGACATCACACAGAGTATGAGCTCCGTGACAGGTACAGCACTGTTCAGCTCAGATAGTGACTGGAGGTGACGCTCACTTGCGGGCACCTCTCTCTCTTCTGACTTTGTGACACCTGCCACAGACTGACAGTGGATTACTACTAATTCAGGATTTTCCACACAATTTGAGAATTATTCTTGGATATTATTATTATCATTATTATTTACTTTTTACAAAGAGCCTAATGGCACTCGAGTTAGGGAAACAGGAAGCCCGCCGCTCCCCTTCCCACACCTGCGCCCCTGAACGCTGGCCCACTGAAGAGCAGGGAGCGACTGACCTGTTTGGGGTGTTTCTAAGAGCAATGCGGCGGAGACCCAGGCCCGCTCTGCTCCTTCTTCCGCTGTCTCTTGTGTGACGAGGCAGAAAAGAAAAGAAAAGGAAAGAAAAGAAAAGAAAGACAAACAAATAAAACCAAAACAGCCAGGCCCAGTGTCTAATGAATAGATGATCATCTGTATTAAGGTTATAAATAGGTACCGCCCCAGATTCAATGTGAGACCTCCATTAAGGGTTCTCTTGAAGCATAAAATCTAATTCATTATTGTTTTTAGAAATTATTTCCCTCGGGTATCGGCCCAGAACAGGCTTCTTTATCAAAACTCACTGCTTTGTATCATCTGCAATCCAATTAAAATTCCTTTCTTTCATACTAATGATATTTTGAAGATGGTGTGTCAGCTTCAGATACATCAGCATAGGTGACTGCGTATTTTATGGACTGGCTGGCGTCCTTTGAGGCGGAAGAATAAGATTTCCATGGAAATTTTTAGGCTGCCCTTTCACCCTCTCACTGCCCCCCCACCCCCCGCCGCCGCCAGTTTCTGAGATGCAGCTAAGACTCAAATTCCATGCTGCCTCCATCCCCCAGTTCCTCCTGAGTCCTCCCTCCCTTCCAACCTTTCTTTCTTCTGACCTTTCTTCAGTGTCTTCTGCACTTTCTAAGGACCACAGGAGGCTGCAATACATTTAAATGGTCCTGACTCTACAGGATCATGTCTTTTTCTTTGGCATGTGAAAATAAAATTGCATCAGCTCTAGACAATAATAATAATAATAATACAAGCCATTTGTTTGCTCACAAACTTCACTCCACGCACATTTTTGACTTGCTAGTTCCATCATAACCACCCAGAGCCATGAGCTGACTCTGTGCTGAGTTGCTCCCGCTCTCCTCGAGAATTACTGAGCCTGGAGTGTAGGGGTGGGGGTCTTGGGGACCTGACACCTGCAGTCTTGCTAACTGTATACATGTATCAGTGGTGGGAGGCACAGGGTGGGAAAGGAAGCTATTAACTCACATTTTTACTGAACACTGACTCACTGAGAATTGAAGATTTTTTTCTGAAAAAGTTACTATTGCACAGACAACATTATAACGGGTTGCAGAATACAAGCTGCTAATTTATTTTCTGTCCCCGATGATTATGATCAATTAATTTCTTTCTTATTCCATTAGGACCCATTCTCAGCTTTTAGTGCTTTCTGATTGCCAACAAAATATATAAAAATTCAGCACTGAGAGTTCACGACAAAATCTTTTTTTTTTTTTTTTTTTTTGCCCTGGTAGGTCCAGCTTGTATATCAAGCTTTTATAAAAAGGGAGGGGAAAAAAGAACAACAGGAATGCAAAGAAAGCTTATTAACTTATTTCCTTCCTGCCTGGACCTGCTCAGTGTGTAATGTCTTGTGCCCTCCCATGCCCTGATCTCCCCAAAGTCCATTCCACTCCAGGCGTCTGCACAACTCCACTCCCCGAGGCCCAGTGAGGCAGAGACAGAGGTCAAAAACATATTCATAATGTATTCACAATCCACACTTGCCATCCTACAGATGTATTTCTTGAATGGATTTAATGCCAAGCAACGATAACCAGACATAATCCCTAGGTCGTGGCAGGGAGACCAGGGCATGGTTTGGATACTGTGCTCATCTAGTGGGGGAGGGAGCACTTTCTCTTGGGTATTAATACAATGACTGTGCACCCTGGCTCTCCTTCCTGCTTTTCTCTTTATTGTTCTTTTCATCCCATTAGCGGGTTATGACTTAATGTTATTATGACTTGCAGGATTCATATTAAGTGATGGAAGAATCACATGCTTTACAGAAAACTGAAAGCAAAGGCTCTGGCTGGGTAGCTCAGTTGGTTGGAGCATCGCTCCAATACACCAAGGCTGCGGGTTCAATGTCCAGCCAGGGCACATACAAGAAGGCATAAATAAGTGGAAGAGCAGTTTGATGTGTTTCTCTCTCTCTTCCCCTCCCTCCCTTCTCTCTCTCTAAAATCAATCTTAAAAATCTGTTTATTAAAAATTAAAAAGGAAAACCATATATTATAAGGAGTCTCCTCCCTCTCACCCTCCCTCCCTCCTTCTATCCCTTCTTCCCTCTCTCTTGACCACCTCCCCCTTCTTCTCTCTCCTCCTTCACATACACTTTAGTATTTCTTTATGAACAGAGGAGAAGAAATAAACGATCAAAGGGAACAGGTCCAATGGGCTGCCGTGAATGCAAGCCTGTGTGTTATGAGCCAGCTACTGTCTGACTTGTCCGCAGCATTCAAAATGCTCAGTCTCCTTTGTTTGTGCCATTACTCTGCCCTTTCCCTGTCTTAGGCGTCCCCTGTCACAATTTACTGGGAAGGCAAACCTTTCGTAAAATTTTAAAATGACAGCTATGTGCAGTCCTTATGAAAAAGGAGTTAAGAGAAGTGAATGAAGTCTCACACAGAGGAGACAATTCCATCTGTGTGCAGGGGTGGGGACAGGGACAGTGTCCCCAGGACGCGGGGTGGGGGGGGAGCCAGAGCGAGCAGTGTCCGAGCTGCCACGCCCTGGGGCACCCGAGCGTGTTCTCGCACTGGGACGACTGAGTGTTGCTCGTGGGGCTTCTTTTCTTAAGTGATATTGCTAGTTATCTTATTAATGGGCTGTGGAAAAATCCTAAAACGATTCCAGAACCTGAAAACTGTCACCAGTAATTAGCAGACGTATTTCTCTTCACATATGTAGATTCTTGCCCTTGGACTCCATTATTCTTTTTGTTTTTTGGCACTACTTAAAATACTTTTCAATTTTTAAATTGCAGTTGATATTCAAAATTATATGACAAGTCTCACGGAGAGAGCTGCCAGCTCTGCTCACTTTTCTGGATTTCTGCAGCAGCAAGAAATGACACAGAACTAGATGGCACTTTGTAATCTGCAGTGGGGGGAAGTGGAACTTCTTTTAGTGACTTTGGAGTCCCGATGGCATCTCCGCCACAGACGCAGTTCCCAGCATGCCCTCCACTGGAAACCTCATTCTGCAGGGAAGCCGTTAGTTAACAGAATTCATCTTGCATCTGGAACTGCGTTGTGAGCAGGCACGCACTTCATGCCATCTTTCCCACAGTACTTCCCCTGGTCCTGGGGGAGCCCATGGGGCACCCGGGGATAGCCAGGGGGAGGGAGCCAGGGACCAGTGACTGGGTCATGGCCTCTATCTAGACGCAGCTTCGTGGCCCGGACAGGAAGCTGCACTTCTGTTTCCTAAAATCCACCCTGAAAATGGAGTTGAATTCTTGTGTTCTTCTTCTCTGAGCTCTTCTGCTCCCACATCTCATTGCTGCCTCGCTGTACTGGTTGGTCCTGCCCCGCCCATCTGCACACCCGAGTAGCTGGCCCATTCGGGTGGAGAGGGAGCAGCTCCTGTTGAAACTGTGAACGCCTTTGACGTGGAATGTCGGCCCGGCCGGGACCGCCGAGCAGACGCCAGAGCGAAGCCGGGACCAGCCATGCGCTTCCCATTGTCAGCGATCAGTGAGTCTGGAACACTCCAAAGATTCTTACACTCTCTGAACAACCAATCTTTATTTCAACCACTTCTACGGGTATCCTTCCAAACCGTGTTCCACGTCCTTGTTCTTCGGGAGGGACGTGACGAATCCATGATGATGTGCTTGGGCACGTGTGTGGCCGCGGAGGACGGTGGCTGTCAGCACTGACTGCCGGGCTGGGTCCAGGGAGGGGACGGTCTCAGTGCTAACTCTCTCACCCTGTTGGCCCCTTTGTGAAATGGCCTTGCCCCAGCACGCCTTCCCCAGTTCCAATGTGCAAACCTGCCTCGCAAACAATGCTCGCCTCGGAAAATCTATTTTCTCTACGTTCCAAAAGGGAAGAGTCTCTTTTCTCTTGCTCACCTGGCACCTGACGCTTACCTGGGCTACACAGAGCCCGTCAGAGGTTCCTGGAGCGAATAACCAATGCTACGGTAACCATGGGCGGAGAAGCACGAGGGGCCTGGAGCACGCAAACAGCTTCCCCCGGTCCACGGTTCAGAGGCTTGAAACACACACACTCCATGGGTCTCTCCTGGCTTCTAAGGGGCCTCTGAGAAATCTCTTAGGGCAGGGGTTGGGAACCTTTTTGGCTGAGAGAGCCATGAACGCCACATATTCTAAAATGTAATTCCATGAGAGCCATACAATGACCCGTGTACATTACACATTATCCAATAAAAATTTGGTGTTGTTCGGAAGGACAGCTGTGGTGGCTCCAGCCACCCGCAACCATGAACATGAGTGGTAGGAAATGAATGGATTGTAATACATGAGAATGTTTTATGTTTTTAACATTATTATTTTTCTTTATTAAAGATTTGTCTGCGAGCCAGATGCAGCCATCAAAAGAGCCACATCTGGCTCATGAGCCATAGGTTCCCAATCCCTGTCTTAGGGCCTGGTTAGGGTTCGGGTTAAGTAGTATGCTTTCTTGCCACAAATTCTTCTATTATTATTTTTTATTATTTTATTTTTACTTTTAATTTTCTAACCTTTCCCTTTTCTGGGACATCCTCCCTTCTCTCCAACTAAGTGGTTCCGGAAAAGTCTTCTGGGACCAGCCTCTGGAGATCCCGTTCAGGGACGCCGCTAGGACGCTGCCTGGGCCACCGGACTGGGGAGAGGTCCTTCGAGAAACATGACCCCGCACGGCTTTCTGCGTATTTTCCACTGCACTTGACTTGAACCACCTGTGTGCCTGCCTGCCGCTCACAGCACTAAAGTCTGTCCACATCCACCAGGTGACCTGTTCTGTGCAGTCACCCACTGCCCAGAGGCCACTAGGTACTATGCATAGGCAGGCTGGCGCGTTCGTCTGCCTACCCTGTCCTCACTTCTTCCACATACAACACAGTGAACGCACATCAGGGGGGACAGTCAACAGGTCCTGTTGCCAATCCTTCTGTTTCCCTGGATCTCACGTTGTCACGGAGAAGTGCCACCCTCATGGCAGTGATGTGACATGATGACAAGTCCCATTCTTAGAAGGAAGCTTATCTTCCACGTGTTTTTGTCCGATCTAATTATGATGACTCGTTCCGTTCAATTTAATTTTTCAATTTCAGAAATCTCCTTACGGGACTATTAGATTGAAGATGGTCACCATCCCGAGACCTCTATGAAGTGATGTGTCCCCTTTAAAAATGTATAAGCACCTCAATTTATTTTATTTGACAATGAGCTTTACTAACAACTGCGTGCTTGAGACGGCTCCTCAAAACACACCACGGTTTGTCTGGTCCTATGAGAAGTTCACTTTAAGAAACGGCAAATGTCAAGTTAATCACAGTGATAGGTTGTCATGGCGTCTCCTTGTAAGTAACAGTTTTATAAACCACTTTTTGTTGAAGAAAATGAATGTGTATTGGGCTGTGGATTAGGCTTTCTTGCTGTTTGTTTTTTGATTCTCGGAGAATGAAGGTGACGGATGACAGACGGGTAAGGAGGTTATTTCAAGTATCCTCCCTGCACATCTCCTCTCAGTGGGCTGACAGCTCCAGGGCGTAGCTGAGAGGGGAGTAATTATGCAGGACCTGTTTGCATGTTTGCTGGAAGTGGCAGGAAGAGCTGAGGTGTCATGGGTGGGTGATGGTGGGGGCGGCAGGGGTGAGGAGACAGGCTTAAAGTATTTTACAACTCAAGAGGCCACCAATTAGCTCTGAGAGAGGTTAGGAGGGGGATGAGGGGCTGATTCAATCCGGCAGGAAAGAGACGTCTGCCTTGGCTGCACTCATTGTTACACGGGCTTCAGTGTCTTTTTAATTGGCTCCCCTGTTGTATTCCTCTCCCGACTTTTGAGGTTCTAACACCATGCACTCCATGCGGTGTCTATTGTGGACGTGATCAGTGCTGGGCAGAATAAGTGTGCGGAGAGACCAGCAGGTTTGGGCTCTGAGATGGGGGCTCTGTCTGGGTGTGGACCGAACTGGAGGGAGGCAGCAGGAGACAGAGAGAAGAACCATTGTGTCCACAGCTCTAACAGGGGCCAGAGGAAATAAGAGGGCCAAACATCGGGCCACACCTGGTCATGCAAATTACTGAGAGCCCTATGTCTAATAATGGGGACAGGATACACCAGGTGGTGATGTATTTCCTGAAAACGCTTTTATTCCGACAGGCTAGATGAAATAAATTTCCAGTAAGTGAGAACAGCACAGGTAGCAGGAGTGGGCTGAGAGGCTCACGGGGAAGGTTGTCTATTAAATCCTTTATAGGACAGAAGGCCTTTTAGCAACGTGTGGAATAGAAGAGGGCGTGTCCTTATTTGTAAAGGAGATACAAAGAGTGAAAGGGCAGTCATGACACCAAGCTGCTTGACCCTGCACAGGCAGATGCTGTGAGACACGTGCAGGTGGGACACGTGTGCCCTCTGATGTCATTTCTGTGCCACGCACACTGAGTCCCGCTCGCCTCCTGTCTACTGTGTCTTCAGTCTTCGTCCGGGAATACTGACCCCCGGGAGCAGGCAACAGCCACAGGCGTCCGAGCTCCAGCAGGTGCTCAAGTCTAAAGTACACGTGAGTTCACAAGGTCAAGACGCCTGCCCCATGAGGTTTCAAACTACAGCTGATTAAAAGGACAATGACGCCCAAACCTAACTCTGAGGCACAGCGAGAGCCCGCAGCGCTGTCCGAACAGCAGCGACCTGCTGCTTGTGGGGAACAGCCCCTGCCCCACCCACACTGGACTCGACCCCTCTGAAGAATAACTGCACAACTTCTGTTTTCTGAATACATTATCACTTAATCGAACAGGCAGAGAAAAACAGCACCTCGTGTTAAAGAAACACTAAATTGCCTCCTTTCTGCTTATAGAAAAATCAATTCATCTTTACGTCAAACTCAATTTTTGTTCTGTTCCACTGTGAACCACATTGCCAAGAGTCTGTTTGAGGTCTCGAGGCAGCAAAAGCAGTATTAAAACTCGGCCGGACTGCGATCGCCTGACGGATTGCCCAGCCGGGAGCCCAGGACGCCATCTGCAGGTGTGAGACTCAACGCATCTGATGGGAACAGGAGGGAAGGGTTGCAACACACCCGCCCTGGTGTTAGGGGTACAGTCCTCAGAGCCCAGGCATCCGTGCAAGCTGGATGACCCGCAATCTTAGACAGAGACTGTCCTTCATGTTGTGGGCTCTGAGCCCTGTTCCTCATGGTCACTTATGCAGGTGCCTCCTTCCTTGCCACGGGGTTCAGACACGAAGTCCCTGTCACAAACCTCTCCTGCCACCTGGGCCATTTCCCACGTGGACCCACCGGACAGGTGAGGAGGCAAGAGTTTTGACACAGAAGCATAAAATGAAGCATTCTGAAATAAAGGTTTCCAAGATAATGGTGAAGAAAAGGAAAAGAGAAATTCTGTGAAGAGCCCCCTTTGGTGCCATTTCCTCATTTTTGTGTCTGCTGATCCCACCTCCTTCTGCATCCTACAGATCAGTCTCACAACAGCACAAATGAAATAATATATTCACGCGTGCACTTGGGTTCATGGAGGCAAATGGGATCAACACGGTGCCGATCCTCAGGGCAGCTCACTCCCGTGGTTTGGAGACTGCAGCAAACAAACCAACACTGCCATTTCAGGTACTGGAAAGTGTCATTACAAATACAGGCCTGGGTCAGTATTTCCAGATTAGAAAAGGGTTTCAGGAAGATCTTTTCGAGGGAGAGAAAGTCATGTGGAAATGCTTGCACAGAGAGCTCTAGGCAGATGTGGTTGCCACAAAGGGCAAAGGCCCCGAGGTTGGAACTAGGCATGCTCACAGACCGGAGGTCCGACTGGGAGGGTGGCAGCATTAATCACCCCACACAGTTGGTCAAGGAACTCAATGGGACAGGTGCTACTCTTCTCCTCTTTCTAGGTGAAGAGATTGAGGGATGAATACACATCCTTCTCTAGCTCATACAGTCACCCAGATCGACTACATTCTGGACCATGACACACATAAACAAATTTAACAGGACAGAAATCATACAACACCTATCCTCAGACCACAATGTAATTAAACCAGAAATCAATAACAGAGAGATAGTTGAAAAATCCCCAAACATGTAGAGATTAAACAAAAACACTTTTTAAATAATACATGGGTCAAAGAAAAAAAATTGCAGGAAAAATAAAATATTTTCAACTAAATGAAAATGAAAACACATACCAAAATTTGTACAGTGCAGCAGAGGCAGTACCTAGAGGAAAATTTATAGCATTAAAATGTATATATTCGGCTCTGGCTGGCTGGCTCAACGGTAGAGTGTCAGCCTGGCATGTGAAAGTCCCGGGTTCGATTCCCAGCCAAAGCACACAGGAGAAGCGCCCATCTGCTTCTGTACCCTTCTCCCTCTCCGTCCTCTCTGTCTCTCTCTTCCCCTCCTGCAGCCAAGGCTCCATTGGAGCAAAGCTGGCCTGGATGCTGAGGATGGCTCCATGGCCTCCGCCTCAGGCACTAGAATGGCTCCGGTTGCAATGGAGCAACGCCCCAGATGGGCAGAGCATCACCCCCTGGTGGGCATGCTGGGTGGATCCCTGTTGGGCACATGTGGGAGTCTGTCTCTCTGACTCCCTGCTTCTAACATTGGAAAAATACAAAAAAAAAGTATATATTAGAGAAGAAAAATATCTAAAACCAGTAATCCAAGTTTTCACCTTAGAAAACTAGAAAGAGCAAATTAAATCTAAAGTAAGAAGAAAAGAAATAATAAGAATCAGGGCAGAAATCAATGAAATCACAAACAGGAAATCAGTAAAAAAAAAAATCATTGAAACCAAAAGCTGGTTCTTTGAAAGGTCAATAAAATTGATAAGCCTTTAGCCAGGCTAACGGAAAAAAAAAGGAAGAACACAAATTACTAGTATCAGAAATGAATAAGAGAGTATTGCTACAGATCTCATGGAATTAAAAGGCTAACACTGGAATGCTATGAACAACTTCATGCTGAGGAATATGATAACCCAGATAAAATGAACCAATTCCTGGAACTACACAATTTACCAAAGCTCAAACAAGTAGAAACAGGCCGCCTGGATAGGCTTATATCTATTAAATAAACTGAATCAGAATTGATAACCTTCCAAACAGAAAGCTCCAGCCTCAGAAGCCACATGAATGGATCAATAAACTGTGGTACATCCAGACAATGGAATATCATTCAGCACTAAAAAGAAATGAAAAGACATGGAGGAACCTTAAATGCGTATCACTAAGTGAAAGAAGCCAAACTGTCAAAGCCCTAGGCTGGTGGTGCGCCAGCTCTGTGGTATCCGGGGAAAGGTAAAACCAGGCAGACAGTAGGAAGATCTGTGGTTGCCACGGTTTGATGGGAGGAGGATGAACAGACAGAGCACAGAGAATGTTTAGAGCAGTGAAACTGCTCTGCATGAGACCATATCGATGGATACATGTCATTACACGTCTGTCCAAAGCCACAGACTGTACCAAACCTAGAGTGAACCCTATTGTGCACTATGAACTATGAGCGACTATGATGTGTGCATGTAGGCTCATCAGCTGTAACAAATGTACCATCCTGTGGGGATGTCTATAATGGGGAGGTTATGCAAGTGAGAGGGCCGGGGTTATACGGGACATCTCTCTGTACCTTCCTCTCAATTTTGCTATAAACCCAAAATGGCTCTAAAAAATACAATCTCAATAAAAATAGAGAGGCTGCAGTGTAGAGAGGTTAGTACCTTCCTAATACACGAGTGAAGAAGGAATTCAATTAAAACTGTGTCTTCTTTCCAGAACCCAGTGCTCAATGACCCTGCTACGCGGGTCAGCTTCACATGTGTACACCTGCAGGATTGCTTCTGGGCTGGGGTCCCCATATGCCTGACCATGGTCAGCTCAGTCCCACTCTTGTCAGGCTGTAGTGCTCTGTCTGCCCACCCTCAGGAAGGTCAAGAGTCTGATGTCTAAAATACCCTTAGAGACAAGGGCCTGCTGATGGAGCACTAATCAGTGGTGGGCACAGAAGTCCGTAGGAGATGCATCTCACTTCTACGCGAGGAAATTCCAAAGTGGCCAATGGGGGCTATTTCTGTTTTTCTGTCCAGTTTTATTATGTTCCTCCCCAAGTTCCTGCATGACGACCGCAGAGAGCTTGGGAAATGAATTCATGTGTCCCTTCTCTGCCAACTTCTTCCTCCCCTCAACCGTAGGAAGGCTTCGATGGAAAGACAGCCGGGAAGGCCTTTATTATTCCCACAGTCCACTCTGGTTGCGTAGAAATCACCCTGCCCCACTTAGCGGCACTGTCGGGAGAAGAGGAAATTGGATGCTACCTCCTAATCGTCCATTAACGAGCACACGTTCGTTGTGATACAAAAAACTCTTTGGCGGATTAATTGGAAGTATCGCCGAGTGGGCTGGAGAATCTCAGCTAATGGCTCTGGAAAAGCAGTCTAAACAATTAATGGTGACCAATGAAACTAAATGGGGTAATAAATACTTCTGCTGACAGCTTGACAGGGACGGTCACCTGCCAGAGCTGTCCTCATTTCTGAACACGGCAGCAGCAGGGAGGGGGTTCACAGCTGGGACAGAATGGTGGTGTAAGTGCTTCTGCTCCCCCTTACCCCGAGGATGCACTCTCCCAGGGGACCCCGGGAAACATGGGGCGCACACTCAGCACACCAGTCAAGTCAGTCCCTACACTCTCACCGCTGACCCTTGTCTTGCCCGGCTGAAAACTGCATGCTCAGCCATGCTTTCCAGAATTCTCTTCCAGGGAAAGGCATCTAAAATGTGGTGCTTCCCCCTACCATCTCTGTTGCCCAGGAGCCTGGACTGGAGATTTTACCAACGTCTTAGTTCTCCGCGGTGCACACGGGTGGAAGTCGGGGGTTTTGTTTGTTTGTTGGTTTGTTTATATTTTTCCGAAATGAGAAGCGGGGAGGCAGAGAGACAGACTCCCACATGCGCCCAACCCGGATCCACCTGGCATGCCCACCAGGGGGCGATGCTCTGCCCATCTGGGGCGTTGCTCTGTTGCAGCTGGAGCCACTCTAGCGCCTGAGGCAGAGGCCATGGAGCCATACTCAGTGCCTGGACCAACTTTGCTCCAGTGGAGCCTTGGCTGTGGGAGAGGAAGAGAGAGATAGAGAGGAAGGAGAGGGAGAAGGGTGGAGAAGCAGATGGGTGCTTCCCCTGTGTGCCCTGGCCGGGAATTGAACCCAGAACTTCCACACGCCCAGCTGATGCTCTATCGCTGAGCCAACCAGCCAGGACTCGGGAGTTTTGTTTTTGACTGTGTTTCAATTACTCCTTTGTTTACTTTCTCCATCTATCTCTAGCTGTGTTCAATGAGCGTTGGCCCAATTACAAGTACAGAGCATGTGCCTCTTATTTAACTTTCTTGGTTTCTTATAAAGTTAATTATCCATATGCTTCGTCACCATTCTGACCTATTTTCTGATCAGTGTACTTCTGAGTATGCTAGCAAGGGGAAATCAATCAGCCCAGAGGCACGTCTAGCGGCCTCTGTCCTTCTCACTGGGACGGCACCAACACAAATACGAGGTTCTGGCCGTGACGGTGAGGGGTGACTATGAGATGTAAGTCCATGCTCCTTTTAGAAATTATAGGAATAGTGACAAGACCGGCCAGTCCTCTGTCTTCAGCATTTTGTTCCTGGGTCCCTACAGGTGCTGTCCCTGGGCAAAGTGGACTGTCCAGTTCCAAGCAGCACGGTGATCTCTCTGTCATGGCTGTTGCTGGAGCACTCGCATAGGGAAGGTCATTAAAATCCATCACGTTCTTCCATTCTGATGTCACCTATTGCTCTGAAGTGTCATCAGAAGGTTTTCTTAAGCAGGCCACCACCCCTGCTCCCCAACACCAGGAGACCACACGGAGCCGTCCATACGTTCTTTGTTCTTTTCACTGTTACGACTGGGTTGTTTTTCACTCCCTTATATTCCAAATTGCTGCTCTGATTCCCTGCTTGATGTACTCCAGTGTTGATTCCCTGTATGTTACCCTTCGTTTCAGTTAGTGTAGCCTTCATTTCCGGCTGGTTCTTTTTTTTTTACGGTTTTCATGTCCCTTTTTGTGCTTATTATTTCTTTGATGAAGTTCTGAGCATTCTTATAACCATTACTTTGAATCCTGTATCTAGTAGTTTGTTTGCCTCCTTTTTGTTAAGTTCTTTTTCTGGAGATTTCTCCTGTTCTTTCATTTGGGACTTCTCTACCTTGTATTAAAAGTACCTACTTCCCCTCTCCTAGGTAGCAAACTCCTAGAAAACACAGGTGTGACTTGTCCCAGTGTTTCTGAAGGTGTGACATAACAAATTCCCGGTGTGTGAGTTGCACACGTGAACGACAAAAGACAAGTGACAGACTGCACTTAGTGTGTGTCAGTAGGTGGCAGGCACGATTTTATAGGTAGCATTGCTCATCGGGTGGCTGAACAGTAGCAGATGTCAAAGCTCCTGACACTGTCTTACAGGTGACAGGTGTGGCGTGCCATGAATATTTCAAACCTTAGAACATGCTTTCTGCTTTAGGAAATTACCAACTCCGATTAGAGACCGGTATTCGCTTGTCAGACCACACGTGTAAACGATAACGCCAATATTCTGAGAGCAGGGGTAACCCATTTCGGAACCTCTATTTACCTAGACAGTGAGACCTCAAGTGACAGCTGTATCACATGTGCTGATGGCACTTGTCCTCCAAGCCTCCTAGGTCTACCTGCTTCACGTATTCCTGTCACTTCTTTGCTGACTGTGACCTCCACAAAATTTCATGAATAATGTGTTATTTGGACCCGTGACCCCTGTTACAATGGGAAAAAAAGCAAGAAACCGAACGCCGGGGCTCTTGACCAGCTCGCTGTGTAACAGATGGGTCGTGCCTGGCCTCTGAGTTTCGGCACAAACGGTGGGGACAGGCAGGTAGCTGAAACACATCTTCCCACCACGCTCCGCCGACCCGAGTCATTTCAGGCTCCATTAAATGGTGATTCATCCTCGCTTGGCGACGTGCATTTCATTCTGGCTAAACACATTTGTTCCCGGAGCTGATGGGCTTCAGTGCTGTGTGCACGAGGGCCGGCCAGCACATCCCGTTACTGTGAGGGCTGATAGCTGCTGCCCAAGGTGCCCCTGGGTAGAAGGACGGGCATCCTGACATTGGAGCGCCTAGCACGGGGCTGAGCTGTTGTCGTGCTTAATTATCTAGCTGTTATAAGGCAAATGTTCCCAGGTCTGACATGTTAGTTGACTTGACATTCAGAAATTGATGCTGGGGTTTTATGGAGTGACACCCAAGGTGGAAGGCCAGGACTCCTGCCCCTGCCTTCATCCTGCCCCCGCTGGCCCTGCGTGCCCCCATTACCGCACCGTTGCTGATAGAGAGGGGGCACAGTTAAACGTCTCAGGAAGAGAAGAGGCCTGCAGCTTTCAGGGGAGGGAGCTCAAGGTCAGGGAGGTCTGAATTTGACATAAAGAGAAAGCGACCTTTTTTTAAAAAAAACCAAAACAAAATTCTATTCTGAAAAATCTAATCATGGAAATGCAAACAAGAATTATTTCCGGTATTTCTTTAAACCGAAAAGTATTTCAGCTAATTTGTGCTCCTCAATAGATGTTCTCTCTATAAAAACAGGGAAGCAAGGCCAAGGGTCCTAGGGTATATCTTCATGGAGCCCCATGCTCTCTGATAGCTCCCGTGCAAACACCCCTCCCTGCGGTAATGGTCACCACTGGTCAGGGGCCTCCCAAGTGCCAGGCTGCGTCTCAGGAGTTCCAGGACACCCTCTCACTCACTCCCCAGCACCACTGCCGACGGCTGAGGCTGACGGTGGCAGAGGAGTTGCGTGGGGTGGGCACACACGCTGACACACTCGTGTGGAGTGGGCACACACACACGAACACACACACGGATGCTCTCTTGGATTCTCGTGACAGCTCTGTGAGGTGTGAGGGCCCTGTTTGCTGAGGCCGTTGTCACCGACCCCCACAAACACAGAAGCTTAAACAACACAAACTCACGATCTCAGAGCTCTCTCCGCAGACATCACCTGACTACGGTGGAGGTGATGGCGGGCTGCTCTCCTTGAAGTTCAGAGCACGAGTCGGCATCGGAGTTCATGTATACTGTTGGCAGAACTGAGTTCCCTGAGGCTGTGAATGGGACAGCTGTCTTCTGGGGGGTCTTTCTAGCCTCAAGGGGCCTCACACAGCCCTCGGTTCATGGCATGGGCTCCTCCCTCCACCGTGACGGCAGGTCCGGCCTCCCCTTTGCCATTGCTGCATCTCACCTCCGCGTTCCCATCCTCCCCAACCCTAACTCCCTTCCAGGGAGCATTCTGTGCTGTGACGGGCTCACTGATAACATGGTTCTGCTCAGACTGTCTAAGATAACCTCCCCATCTCAGGGGCCATGATCCCGGTCACATCTGCAAAGCCCCCTCTGCCGTGTAATATAACACACCACCATTCCGCTCCCCATAGGCCTGCATCCCAAGTGTAAGAAATGAGTAAACGGGGCCACACAACGTTCATCTGCTCAAGAAGGAAGGGCTGTGAGCGGTGCAGCAGGAGCGGCCCAGGTCCCTCGTCTCCACACCCACCCGTCACCTGCAGCCCCAGGGGTTACTGAATGCCACTCGCCTCCCCCCCACACAGTTTATCTTCTACCCTGAACACAGCTACCTGTCTGCAAAATCACTGCCATGAGCACACAGACTCACGGGCTACCGGGAGAACAGAGCCCCATGTTTCAGAATGTCAGCACAGTGTTATTTTCTGACCACTGTTTCTCTCCCTTTAATCCCTTTGTAGAATTTTTTTCCTGAGTAGTTACCATATCTGTCCACTAAGATGCTTTATCCTGGTCACCAGAGCTGGTGCTGAATGGCGTTAAACAGTCATCTTCCTGGCTGTGCTTGCTTAATTTATGCCTGAAGACATCCCTGTGACTTGGGTGGTTTTAATCCTCATGGCGATGTTACCATGTTTCTGAGAAAGTAAACTCTTGGCTTCTGAAGTCACTATGAGGACTCAGTTGTGCTTATCATAGAGGACAAGGGCGGAGACCACAGAGAGACCTCATGGGTTCAAATCCAGAGCCTGTTGCCCTTGGATGGGACTTTGAGCAAGGTACCAAGCTCTCTTCTCTCCCCATACACTGGGAGGAGTAGACGGCCGTTCTGAGAATTAGCTGAATGTCGATATGCAGCATTTACAACAAGGCCTGCCCCGTGGCAAGAGCCTACGTCTGCTCTTTCAGGTGGAGCAGGGCTATTGCTAGAGTATTACCCCCCAGACTCTACTGATTATTACCTAACCTTCTAATCACGACTCAATATCATAAGTCTCCAGACGCATTTTGATATCGTGAGGAACCGCGGAGACAACTGAAGTCGTATCAGGTATCTGCTCTAATGACTAGGGGCCGAAACTGTCATGAGTTCTGCTTCTGCCGTGTGCGCATTTGTTTTGCTCCATTTTGTTGTCTCTTCCTATTATTAGCTGTTCTATCGCCTGCCTGTTCCTTGGTCCCATGTCACAACCTGCAGTTTCTTATCTGCTGGGGTTTAGATACCCAACCACCAGCCTCATAACTTTAACGTGCAGGCTGAGCTCCAGTGACACCCCGGAAGTCCTCCCCTGTACACAGAAACAACCTGTGTGGCATTCACTGGGCACGGCCCCTGCACAGAGCCCAGTACCTTGTGCCCTGACTCGGGCAAGTGTTTCCGAACCCCACTGTGGAAGCTGAGAGTGACATGCCAGGGTTCTCCCCCTCACCGCCCGCGTGTACTGGGGAACAGCAACCCCATCAGCCATGCTCAGTAAGGCAGCTTCTGTCCACAGCATGGGGCCTGATGTTGCCAGCAGACCCACCGCCCTTCCCATGCCCACCTCCTGCGATGCCAGCCACCTGCCGCCACTTGGACGGGTGCCACAGCCCGTGCCAAGTCACAGCAAGCTCAGAGATCTCATTAACTTCCTGGATCCCGTTGCAGCACGACTGATTTACTGACATTCCTGTGAATTAACTAATCAGTCTGCTGCCAGAGGTCGGGACAAGGATTAAAGAGAAACTACCTCTGGGTGACAGTCAGGGCAGACTACAATCTGTCCATCCCAGAGCTCCAGAGGCCAGGGAATGTCAAAGATCCCGGGTTCCACAGTCTTAGGGGTTCCTGGTTGATTAATCTCATCCAACTTCACCCCTTGGGGGAAACTCTGAATCAAGATGATAGATAATCAGAAAAAAAAAACTAGTCGGCCTGGCGTGCAGAAGTCCCGGGTTCAATTCCCGGCCAGGGCACAAAGGAGAAGCACCCATCTGCTTCTCCACCCCTCCCCCTCTCCTTCCTCTCTGTCTCTCTCTTCCCCTCCTGTAGCCGAAGCTCCATTGGAGCAAAGATGGCCCTGGTGCTGGGGATGGCTTCTTGGCCTCTGCCTCAGGCACTAGAGTGGCTCTGGTTGCGACAGAGCGACACCCCAGATGGGCAGAGCATCGCCCCCTGGTGGGCAGAGCGTCACCCCCTGGTGGGCATGCCGGGTGGATCCCAGTCGGGCGCATGCGGGAGTCTGTCTGACTGTCTCTCCTCGTTTCCAGCTTCAGAAAAATACAAAAAAAAAAAAAAGAAAGAAAGAAAGAAAGAAAAAAACTATAGAGTCCTCCATTTCAGTTCGTTTATGTTCTCAGTTCTAGAATTTTCACAGTATTTTCCCCCCCTCTAAGATTCCATTTACAAAACTATTCTAGTTCCATATTATCTAAATTCTCAAGTATATTAATCACCATTCTTAAATGTGTATCTAAAAACTAAAATATTGGCATCATCCGAGTTTGTTTCTCTTATTTTTTTTTCTCTTGGCCTAGTCCATGGGAATTCTCTGGGAGTCTTTCTCTTGCCTAACTAAACACTGAACACGGACATAAAACACCCTGAGATGCTGGGTCATGTCATTTTTTTCCCAGAGAGGTTTGATTTCAGCTCTGGCCTGATGCAGTAACACTGGAGGCCGTTGACCTAATCCAATCATAAACTGAGTTGATTTGAGCCATTTTAATCTTTTTATGGCTGTATTTCTGGTTCCCTCGTAATCCTAGATCATAACCACTTAGTGCTCCCAGTGGAGAAGCTGTACTTTTTTTGTATAAAGGCCCAAGTTTTTGGTAGAGTCCAATGTTAATTTTCAACCGTTTCCGGCCAAAATCTAAGCCCAGCTTCTCAGCCTCATGGGGGCGGCTTTATGCTGGTCTCTCAGCCTCTTGGTGAGTGGCGGGGGCTGGCCGGTCCTCAGAGGCCGAGCGAGGCTCAGTGCTGGCTTGTGCCCTTGTCTTTCCCTCTTGTGGGCTTGCATTTCTGTCTCTGCCTCAGTCTACCAACTCCCATTACTCTGTGTCTGTCACACACACACACAGCAGCCACTGGATTACGAGGGCAGCTGTCCAATCACGATGCCCTTCCATTCAGTGCCCTGCCCAGCATGTAGCCGTGTCCACTAGCTGAGAGGTTGATAGGTGTTCCCGTGCTTACTTTGACATGTACACCAACCCTTCTGGACAGGCTAGAAAGGTATACACCAGGATTGTATGTCTTATAAAAATCCACTCGTTGATACTCCCTAGTAATGCCAAGATGGCCCCTCAGTTGGAAAACCTGGTTACATCCTAGTAAGCAGCATGCTCTTTCTCTAGAGACCTTCAGAGGCAGCACTGAGAAAATCTAAGACCAACAGTAGTGGGGAATACGAACTCCAGGCCCACCAAGAGCACCCCCACAGCGAGCGATCGGCAGGCGAGTCCCTGGAGCTGAGACGGTGGCTCCTTACCAGTGACCGGGGCATGTGTGTTAATCACTGAACCGTGGAGACGATGTTAGCTGAGCCAGCTGCCCTCTCCGTGTCCCATTGCTGCCCAGGGCCAGAATTGAGTCTTGTTTGCTGTACTTGGCGGGCTCCTGGTCTGCTCTACAGGACAGCGGGGACACCAGGAGCGCCTCTGTCTCTCTGGATCTCTGCCCCGTGTCCCAGAGCTCTCCTACCCTGAGCTGCAGGGTACAGGCTAGAAGCCACAGGCAGAGGGAGTCTCAGCTTCAGTCTGCCTTAAAATACTGTCCCTGCAACCCCAACTGCATTTTAGGTCACATGGTTGAAGGTGGAGAGGAAGGTCGTGGGGACACAGCCAAGGCCATGATCCCCCCTCACTGCACAGAGGCTCAGAGGTGGTATTTTCCAAATCCTGGCCCGTATTCCAGAACGGGGTGCAGCAGAGAGCCAGGTGCCACACGGTGGCAGGAGATTCTGTGCCTGGTCCCTTCTCCAGGTGACTGTGAGAAAGGGCTGCTCTCTGCAGATGTGGCCTGACACAGCTGGGCCCCAGCTGCTGCCTGGTGAGACACCTGTCATTCCTGCACCGGGAGGTGGCTCTTTTCATCATTTACCTTATGAGTCCCCTGCAGTGAAGCCATTGCAGCACACATACATCAAATGGAAGTTTGCACCCTGTCCCATGAGGCCTCCCCCTGTATGGACCGGTGGGAAGTCTTCCCGGGCACCGCTGTCCCAGGGCCCACCTCTCGCCCATTCTCACAGCCCCCACCCCCACCCCAGCATCTCCATGCACAGAGGGGCTCCCATCAGAGAAACAGATGAGCTTGCTAATGAAGGGGACGGGAATGGAGCCGCAAATAAGTGCAAATTACGCTGTCAGCGCTATTTACAATTGTGGTGGCACAGCGCCCGGCCGTTAGTCTCTGCAATTATCCCATTCAGAGGACTTTCTGGTCAGGGGTTCACACCACAGCCAAAGGCATTTGGAAGATTCTGCTATACAGAAAAGTTAGAGCCGCTATCAATGTCAGGACGCTGTGTATCCTGAGACCTAACTGTGGCTCAAAGCTCCGAAAATGATCGATCTGTGAGAATGAAAAGCTCGACATTTAGAGAAAACGCACGGTGCTTGTGGTCCGCGTCGTCGTGGGATTGGAGGAGGGCGTCAAAACTCCCAACACAGCGGTCGGCTCAGCCTAAGTCCTTTGGACTTAGAAACTTTGGAGAGAAACTGTGACCACAAGTTCTCACATGCTTATTCCTAAGAAGAAGTCTTTCTGGCGGCTTCTGAAATAACATACATACACGGTGCAATTTCCTGCCGAGGACACTCTGAGATACGTATGTATATGTGTATATACGTAGAATCTTACTTTATTATTTACGTCACTTTAAAAGAACATGAACAAGAGTGAATTCGTGCAACAAATAGCGGCTAAGCACCAAGCAGGCCTCAGGCACGTGCGGTAGGTCAGGGTAGCTGCAGTGAATTAGTGGCTCGTGGGAGCTGTGTCAGTGGTCCTCTAGAACACAGGAGCATGTATCAGGGATGCTCTTCACGAGGCCTTGTTTCATTAGAAACCCGAATACAAACAGCCAGAGAGCCGGTGCCACGTCAACACAGCTCTAATTCACAGCGGCTGTGTACACAGCCAGTGCCACATCCTGGTGGTGACTCACGGGCCCTCTGAGAGCCGGGGATCAGTGGGTATGGATGGATTCGGCAGGGGCATTTCAAAGAGCTCTTGGTTTAAAGAAACGCTGTCTGTAGACAGGGTCCTCTTTGCATACGCGAAAGAGTGCCAAATCCTGAAAATCACAGTTATTTCGAAGTACTTGCAAAAATTCTATATAGGGGCTGCTGTAACTTTGACATCGCTCAGTGAATCTTTTCTGGATCCGGCGTTCTCTTCCCAGCCTGTCTGTGAGACCCCGGAGAGCAGATGCGGTACCAACGCTCGTCTTAGGAGCCCACACCCCAGCTGTGGGAGCGAACGCGCAGGGGAAGTCTTGCTGGGAGCATGCTCCCCAGGGAGGCAGTGTGCTCAGGACCGAGAGCAGGCTGTGTGGTCCAAGGACCCACGTGTTATGTACCTGTCTTCCACTTGCGAGTTTGCTGACTGTGTTAGTTCCCAGAGCTGCTGTAACAGAGAGTAGACAACAGAAACATAGTCTCTCAAGGTCCTGGAGCTCAGAACCCTGAAGTCCAAGTGTCGGCAGGCCTGTGCCCTCTGAGAGGCTCTGGGGTGGACAGGCCTCCGTTCCTCTTCAGCCCCTGGTGGCCCCAGGGTTCCCGGCTTGTGGTAGCACCTCTCCCACCTCTGCCTCCATCCTCAGGGGGCTGTCCTATCCCCGTGGGTCTCCACGTCGTCTGTCGGTGCATCTGTGTCCCAGTATCCAAACTCCACCCCCTGCAAGGATACCAGCTATAGCGGGTTAAGTCCTGCCCTAACCACCTCACCTGAACTTGATTACATCTGCAGAGATCCTGTTTCCAGGGAGGACATAGTCACAGTTCTAAGTGTTAGGACTTCAACACATCCTTTTTGGGAATACACTCAACCCATAAAAATGACTGTGAGCAAGGTCTTGACTTCTCGGGGCCCCAGGCTCCACATCAGTGAAGTGGACACGGTGAGATCAGCCCTGGTTATCTAAGAACCACCTGGGACCAGGTGTCAGCAGGTCACTCTGAAGTGGTGGCCCTCTGTAGCGGAAGGGACTGGACGCTCTCAGAGTCCTTCTCCTCTCAGGTCGTTAAGGGGAAGGGCCGTGGGGGACAGGAGGGAAACGAGGTGAGTTAGGAAAACCACTTCCCGTTCTTACAGGCTCTACTCACAATCTGTAATGACACAAAGATGTAAGGAAATGGGAACTCCTTATCTGACTTGGGAAATCTGAGCCTGCCAGGCCTTTGACGAAACTGAAGTGCTACTACATTTGAGCAGACAATGAGAGAACGTCTCAGGAGAGCAGTCTGGGTTGTATAACGTCAGCTAATTCCTTGTTACTGAGCGATCTTACCAAGCTGACACAAGAAGCCTCGCCTTCCCGTACAGTCCCAGCCCTGCGCAGACACAACCAAGACCTCTGCTAACTGTCTAAGTGGGCACTACTCTGCATCGGGCTCCAGATTCCTACTTTATTTTTGGGTGTTCCCCCGGCCCTCCGTGACCCAACCTCTGCTCCAGGAGAGATCCCCTGCGGAAGCTCCTGCACATCGCTGTGGTCCTCAGAGGTCGCCTGGCTCAAGGCTCCTGCAATCGAATGGCCACGTTTTCTCAAGTTAGAAATTCTCATGCCCCCTGTGGGCCTTTCCATGGAATGAATTTAGAGGGCTGCTCAGCTCCTGGATGTTTTGTGGACATTTGGGAAACACCCATTTCCCAGTGCAGACTCGCCCACAACACAACAGAAGCATGTCGCGTGAGTCAGTTCAAGGGCACCTCATGGACAAGAGGGACTCTGTGTGTCTAGCGCGGTCCGCCCCAAGCTAGCCATCTGTGCACCTGTTAGGATAACACAGGCCTCTGCTAGTAGCTTTCTGACTCTTTAACCAGGGGCAGCCACACCTAGAAGAATGCACACATGTATGCAAGGAAATGGTAACAAGGAACAGTAATGTGAGATGCCGGGCATATCTAAATCATACATTGTGAATACAATATGCCAGCTTCACTCTCAGAAAGACATAGTCTGGGGGACTCCAGTTCAAAGTGAAGCAATTCTTTGTAGGTTGCTGCATAAATTAATATAATAAGAACATCCAATAAGGGCAAGTTCTAATATTCCAACACTGACCCAGCCTGCTGGCCCAAGGCCAGGCAGTCCTAAAAGATGTGTGTGCTGGTGACATTTCCAGGAAGTCTGGAGAGACGTTTGAATCTCAGGGACTCATCTGCACAGCTAGCTTCATAGTGGACAAAACCTTCCCTCTGGAGCCTTTCTCAGGCCAGGGCACCTCTGAGGAGGAGAGTGTAGGACTGAGACGCAGCGTGGGCGAGCGCCGTCCATGCTGGTTTCAGACCTCCTCGTACACTCGCGCTTGTCCTGCCTCTGAGCGTGAAACAGGCAATGTGTGACCAGGGCCGGAGCAGCACGCGTGGTCAGTGCCTCTGAGCGTCCGCTTCAGGGAACGTCCCCCATCGGGGCAACAAAAGGCAACAGAAACCAGGCGTTTTCCCAAAGCTGCGTTAGTGTATTTTCTCCTGAGGTTTTACTGTGAGTCCAGTGACTGAGTACAAAGACACATTCCAGAAACAAACTCCTGGACATGATGTTCAGAGACGAGAAAATGACTTTTCGGGCGGTCATGGGGCTGGCTTGGAGACGGAACTGCAGCCCTTCCTGCCCGGAGAACGGCCTTCAGTTCCGCGGCCACATCACGCGGCTGTGTCACCGTGACGTTAGTGGTCAAACTCATCCCTACCGCAGCTGTTCCCCACTGTCGCAGCCCAAAGAGGAGGTGCAGGGCAGAAGTTAAGAACAAGCACCCATCTTCACTTGAACGGTGGCCACATCCCTCACCTGTCTTCCAAGGCTTCTGATACACCAGCCCGCTCGCTGGTATTGATCACACCATATGTTCCCCACGGAGCGGCGGTGTGACCCACTTCAAGCCCATGTTGGGTATCCTCTCTCCCCTGCTGACCACCCTGCTGGCCAGCCTGCCCAGTCCTGCCTATGCTAACACCCCAGCACCTCACCACGGCCCACCGGGCCTCTGGAGTGACCGGCTCTCCCCTTCCCCACCCCAGTCGCCTCCAACCACGCTGACTTCTTCCTGAGTCACTTCAGACGGGTCATCGGAAATGGCCACCTTTTCCCATTACTTAACCACGTTATTGAGATACTAGTCAAGGCAATTAGACCAAAGGAAGCAATGAAAGGCATAGAAACTGGGAAGAAAAAAATAAACTTTTTCTTCTGGCAGGGGACCTAGCCACATACCTGGAGAGCCAATGACAAAACTAATTCTAAAAGACTCCAGCAAGACATAAAATTAACACACGAAAATCAACAGCATGTATATAAACATGTAATAATCTAGTTAAAACGTCAACAAACCCACAAGTCTCAGAACAGCAAGAAGGCAGACGCTTTGGGACGTACAGAAGCAGAAATGGCAGAGCCACGATGCAGCAAACCACACAAGACACTCCGACACACAAGGGCAGGCTCAAACAGACACCTTCGTTCTTCTCCGCGGGCCTTCTCAACCTCATTAATATTTTAATTCTCTCTATCTCGATGCGCAGCTTTAATGTGATCCCAATAACATTTTTAATGAGTTTTTCTTGAAAGAACACAAACTGACATGAAATTTTATGCAACAAAAAAAAAAAACACCACATAGGAGTATAGCCAGGAAAATACTAAAAAGGAAGCCTGAGGTGAGAATGAGACCAAGTATTCAGGCCAGGTGAGGGCTCAGCACATGACCAGCCAGCTCAACGGATGAGGCGGGGAGGCGAGAGAGGGGCCGACAGCCTGCAATGACCCAGCATGTGGCACCACTGAACACGGGGCCGGAGAGGTCTTTCTAACAAACCATGCTGTAATAAGTGGGTAGCCATCTGGTGAGAGAGGTGTAACCAGATCCGTACCTCACACCACACACAAGGACACCTTTCCCAATGGGACGGAGGCGGGACCAGTGAGCAGGCCGGCATGTGGCCCATGCGAGAGAGGAAGTGGTCCTCGGGGAAGGCGGCTGGCTCTCTGTTAGCCTGTGGCCCACTTCCCATAGGTCTGCAACGTTCTACTGACACAATGACAAAGCGCAACTTGACCCAGTTTAAATGAAAAAAAAAAAAAGTCTGGTAGAAGGAGTTTGCCGAGTCACATGACAGGAAATCATAGGCACTGAGCTGGCTGGCTCCAGGCGTGCCTAGGACCTGGGGCGTAAGTGGGGGCGTCAGGACTCGGGTTTCCTCCATGTCTCCATTCCACTTTCTCTGGGTTGGGTCGTCTACGAGGCGGTGCAATGTGGCTCCACTGCTTCAGGCCACACCATCCGTTCTAATATTCTCAGAATAAAACAAATTGTTTCTCTCTAAGGGCTCCCGGTCAAACACTCTATTCACTCTGGTGATGCCAGACTGCTCTTTCAGCAGACATTTCCATGCCTGGACAAGCGTCTGTTCAGCCAGACGTGGGTGGCATGACCCACCCCGGACGTGGGCACAGAGACGTCCCAGTTGACACAGACGAAGGACGGGGAGAAGTGCTCCCCAGACGGGCGACCGGGCGCCTGCACTGCAGACGGGGGCGGGGACCAGCGCTGGGCAGCGAAGCTCGTGCGGGTAATCGTGTGGTCATCTCCGTGCACGCTACGCTTCCTGCGTCCACTCCTACGCGCCTCCTCCAGCCTCAGATTCCTCCCTGGTCTTCCTGCCATACTCACTGCATCGTGATCCCCACCTGGAGGCTTTGTCTGAACCCCTGGCTGTGTTCAGTGAGCTGACTCTCGAACAACATGGGGATCAGGAGTGCCAACAACCCCGCGCACTGTCAGAAATCACTGTGTGACTTGGGACTCCCCCAAACTTAACCACCGGCAGCCTGCTGTTGACCAGACGCCCTAGCAATCCCAGCAACAGTGGGTGAACACACACTTTGTATGTCACGTGTATCACACACTGCACTCTTACCATAGAGTAAACCAGGGAGAAGAAAATGTTACTAAGAACATCTTTAGGAAGAGAAAACACATGCATAATACTAAATGGATTTATTTTAAAAATCCGCATGTAAGTTCAAACCCCTTCTGTTCAAAGGTCAGCCGTGTTCCCGCCCCGGGTCCCCAGCGCCCTCAGCAAGCCCTGTGCAGGCCTGCGTCTAAACCAGCCTGCCCTGCACAGCCCTCCCCCAGACAGCCCCCTCCAGGAAGCGGACTGGCCTCGTTTACACCCAAGTATCCGTGTTCTGCACAGGCCCCACGAGGCAGGGCCGTCATTTTTAACCTAAGACGTGAGAGGTGTTGGGCTCCCGCCCGGCTGTATTTACAGCTCAGCCACCACCGGGAAAGGCTGGTGATGGTTATTAAGCCAGCCTGCCATGCACGGTCACGCCATCCCCCGGCCCAGGGAGCTCTGTGCCCTCGGGTCCAGCGTCCTGCTGCTCTGAGCTGCACAGGCCCAGAGGCCTCTACCTCTCCCACCCTGGTCACGGTGTCTGGACCAGAAACCCTGTCTCTTTGCTCGAATGGGTGCCGTGGACTGAACATCTGTGTCCTTCCAAAGTCCTTGAAATCCTAACCCTCCAGATGACGATATGAGGAGATGGGGTCTGTGGGAGGGAATCAGACTGTGCAGCGGAGTTCTCACAAACGGAGTTAGTGTCCTTATCAGAGGCTCAAGGCGGCTCCCTTGCCATGTGGGCTCACGGCGAGAAGACGGCCATCAGTGAGGGAGCTGCCCCAATGCACAAGTCTGCCAGCACCTTGAGCTCAGACTTCCCAACTTCCAGAACCATGAGCCATCCACTTCCCCTGCTGGTCAGTGATGGTGATTTACATTGCTGCAGCCCAGATGGACAAAGTCACCGGGAGTGGCGTCCTTCACTAGAGTGACTCGTGCCAGCTGCTGCGGCAGGCAGGCCCTGCCGTCTCGTGGGCTTAGAGCAGCGGGGCTGCACTCCTCTTGTGAGCCCGATGTGGCCAGATGGCTCTTCCTCCTCACAGGACGGTCACTGGCCTTCACTACCTCCCTTCTCAGGGTCCATGGGACTCACCACATGTCACAGCAAACACTAGGACATCCAGGCTCAGATTCAGGCTGAGAGAGGTCTTTTAAGCAGAGTTGGGGTCACCAGATGGCCACTCACCCCCAGATGGGTCAGCTCTAGCCCGGGCCCAGGTCAGAAGAGGGAGTCACCTGCTGCAGCATGGATGCCAGCTGGCAGTCTGCTCCTGGTCTGCTTGTCATTTCACTGTGACAACAGAGGCCACCAGGCGACAACCTACTGCCTCTTTCAGAGACTGACCCTCTGTCCATCCCTGCAGCACAGGGGAGCTACCATGATCCCGTTCGGGCTTCTTCTCCTGCTGGTGCGTGGATTGTGCGACCCCTGCCACCTTCCGGAGGGAGGCCAGTCTGCCCCCCACCACCACCTTCTCGCTCTCACCGCCCGGGCCTGTCGCTGGCGTGAGGCACGAGGCCACTCTACGGGGATCCAGACGCGTCAATATTGACTGAGGGCTCTGTGCACAGTCCTCAGGTGGACTGATGTGTCAAGTCCCCACCACATCTGTTATCCTGAAGTGCCTGTCTTCTGGTGGAAGGGCTGTAAGGAAGACTCTACATGTGGCTGCAAGAAGAGGCTGTTTCCTGACCGAGGTGCTGTCACTGTGAAGTCGCTGTTTCTGACAACCGTTGTCACCAAGGCTCCGGCGGCACAGGTCTGGGCTGACCACGTGAGATGAAGCTTTCGTGGGTCAATGTCTTTACAGAAATAAAGGATGATGTGTCCTTCTAGAGGAAGGCCAATTTCAACGATGGCATTTGTCATCATATTTGGCTATTGTGACTTCAAAGCAAAAATAAACTTTTTTCTGTACTTGGAGATTTTTTTTAAAAAGCTTACTTGGTTTATCACTGTAACAAAAACAGGGTTGATTTAGAAACAGACATCCACACATACACACAGACAGATGGACAAGGAAGTTTTTGAATTATTTAAAACATTAACGTATTGGAAATCACCCCCATGTCCAACAAGAGACACTGGTAAAATAAATTGTGTTAATAATGATAACAAAATAATAATTATTGAACACCTGCTAAGCCAGCACTCTTTGGAGCACCTCCGTAAATTTTATCGCCCTCAGAGGTGTCTGAGGAGTACGTTGTGCCTCCCTACTCTGGGAGAGCATCCAGCAAAGACTGCCTTGTAGGGGTGACGTCCCGCAATAGGCCGTTGTTGTCACGATGACGCTGCGGACCCCACAGCAGCTCAGCTGCTCACTCTGCAGGGACTGTTTCTCAGCCAGGCCCTGTGTTAGCACCTGCGAGCACAGCGGGCACCAGCCAGGCTGGCTGGAGGCTGAGGGCTGGCTGCTTGTCCTGGAAGTGTCACCTCGGGTCACTGAGCCGCACTGGAGGAGGGACAGTTTTGCGTCAGTTCTTGGGGACATTCTACTCTGGTGAGGGCAGAAATAAGAGAATAAACGTCAGGGCCACCGATTACCTTCCCCGGACGCTCCTGACCAGGCGGCCACGCCCCCTCCCACAGCCAGCCCTCTGCAGGGAAACAACAGGTTTATGGTGTGAGGATGACACTAAATTTGCTTGCGAGAACTTTCCTTTCTCAAGAGTACAGATATATATATATATATATATATATATATATATATATATATATATATATATATATATTGATTATGCAGTTGATCATTTCTTAAAAAATAAATTTAAGAAGTCTTTATATGTGGCCCACCCAGAGCCGGGCTCTGGTCCCGGGGAGCGGTCTGTGGGCTCTCCCACACCTGCCACCTGCGCTCCGCCCGCAGAGGCTCCCGGACGTTCTAAAGAGCTGGGCCTCCCACACCTGCCGCCTGCGCTCCGCCCGCAGAGGCTCCCGGACGTTCTAAAGAGCTGGGCCTCCCACACCTGCCGCCTGCGCTCCGCCCGCAGAGGCTCCCGGACGTTCTAAAGAGCTGGGCCTCCCACACCTGCCGCCTGCAAGCTTGTCCGCTCTGTCTTCCCTCCACACTGCATCCGTGTCCCTCACAGAGTACAGGCCTGCGGCCACATCAGGGGGAATACAACTGCCGTGGGCAGTAATCACACCTCTAAACATCAGCATTCTCACCTGAGGCTAATCCTCTGTGGCCTGGCAGTGGGGGACTACAAACTTGTCACACAAGCCTGTGAAAAAGCCACAACACCAGGTGTTCAGACAGTCTGCTGGAATGTGCCCCCCTTGCTCTATGCAAGGGGGCACGGGGGACACACCTGCCACAACTCCCACGACAGCCCGTCATGCCTTAGAACTAGCTCCTCCTACCACCAGCATTCTTTAATGCACTGTTCACACACCCCTGCTCAGCTCAGACAGTTACATGTTCCGGGTTGCGAATGATTCATTTCTATTTGTTTTTAATTTCCTTATATCATATGTCAAACGTTGTCACAAGTTGTTAGGACTTGCGGCTGTTAAATTACCTAGAGCTGTTATAGTGCTACTTAATGCCTGCATTTGATGTGGTTATTAAAATGGTGACAATGCAAATTACCATAGCAACACAAACAAGAATTTATATCCCGTCTCCAGCTCTTGAGGCTAAAAATATTGATGTCTGTTGAAAGCGCGGGTGTGCGGCAATTCACCCGCTCAGCTCTTGAGGGATTGTGGTCTGGCCATGCATCAGGTCCGATGCCGTGTCTGAGTAATACTGACTCTCTGCAGAGTCAATAATGAACAGAGGAGGCATTTAATTCTAATTGTCCAGCCACGGAGATGCTCGGGCAGGAAGCCGTGTGCAGAAACTTCCCCCGTGTGATGTGTTCCTGCAGCGTTCAAACACAGGACACCTTCTGCTAGTTCACTGTGTGGACAAGAAAAGTCACCAACTTGTAAAATGATGCTCACCATCACTTGCTCACCTACTTAAATACTGCCCAGAAGGGTGGCATCTCTGTCTCCATGGTAACCAGGGCTACTGAAGGGGAAAGTCATCAAAAGAGGATATCACCCATACTGCACACAAAACATGTGCATAGAAATACAGAAGGCGCCCGGAGACTGGGCGGGGGCTGTGTATTCGACAGGGAGTACAGATGTTGCTTCTCTCACCCCTATCTTAGAGTACAAATATAAGATAGCCCCTGTGTCCTTACATGAACCAGTATAAGGCTGAGAAGCTCATGTGTGCCGTGTCTGCCCGGGGGGAGGTGTTTCCTTTTCATCAGCACAGTGATTAGAGCACTGACCATAAGAGAAGAGGTGAGGGCGGGGTGGCTGACTGAGTCACACACCCAGATGACTTTTCTCCCTGCACGTGGTGACTACCCAGGGCTACTGACAGAGCCTCTGACCCTTCCTCCACACACCTGCCCGCACCGCCTTCCAGCTCTAACTGCCCCCCGGAGTACCTGACAAACTCTCTTCTGCCCCAAGCCCCGGCCTCCCTCTGCCCCGTTCTCTATCACGAAAGCCCTACGAGGCAGGAGCACTGTGCAGGCCGGTAGGGTGCTAGCCGGGGGGCTGGGATCTTTGGGAGTGTGAGGGAGTCTGGGCTATTTATATCGTCCACAGTGTCATACGGTTATGGATCGACCCAGGATGCGTGCCCGAGCTTAGGAAAGGGAGACGCCCGTTGCTGGCACGAGGCTCCCTCGGGTTTCTTGGGCTGCCGATGGTGGGAATCGATCCTGAGCCTCTCTCTGGGGACTCTGGCACTTTTCCAGGTCTTTTAAGGATCTCTGTTACTTACCGAAAAGAGTCTATGGCACAAGTTCAGCTTTCACCAGGCAAACAACGCACTTATTTTCTTTCAATTCCTCAGTGGCCAGTGTCCCCCAAAGAAAAGGGATGTGGGGTCCTGCTGGCAGCTTAGGGATTTCAGGGCACCTCTTTGGCTTGCGTCCTGTCAGATGTCACACTGTGTGCCCACCGTGTTAGCCTCAAGTCCCTTCTTCATGAGGAAAAGTGCCAGAGACAACGATTCCCCACAAATCTCATGATTTTACAACTAAAAGTACTGTGATTAGATGGAGGGCTGGGGAGACAAGCTGGACCGACCCGGCCCCCCAAGAGTCCGGTCTGGTAACCGCCGATCTGCTGAACTACAGAGGGCATTCGATGAAGCTGAGTGACCACTTGAGTCCTTTTATTGCATATACAGGCACATGTGTTTGTTATAGAAGTAATAACTATATAGCAATTTAGTTCTGTATGGAAATCATGTTAAATAACTTTTTAAAACATCTTTTTTTTTTTACTCCAAGGATATTACTTAAATTTATAGAAATAAACTTTAATCTGGCACACAGATTAAAATTCCCAACTACGTTGAACAGAGAACAGGGCGAACGTATCAAAGTGTGAGGACATTTCTGTCTCTGTAACCTGGAAGAATCAGTACGAGAGTCTTACATCTAAATATAAGCCCAGGAAGCGCACATCTGGCCCGTTTGTTGTGCTGTGCATCATCTTCCATGTTTAGCTCTGCGACTTCTTGCAATTTTGCAGTTTGAAACAGTATTCCTAATCATGAGGTTCAGTGGGACTCAGCTGGTTCCCTAAATTCCCTCACTTCCTGAGTGGCTTCGTGGTGGTGTCGCAAGTGCATGAAAAGAATGGGTAGTTTTGAAATTTTGTACCAATTAACTGACATTGAAATTTTCTGAGTTCTATTAACCATGATCTGGAAGACGATCTTTAATCTCTGCCAATCACCGACTGTGTCTGAAAAAGTGCTCTAGAAATCAGTAGCTTTCTCAGTGTGTGTGAAATAACTTCCTGTGCAAAGAAATGGGCTTTTGTAGATATGTACAGCAGGTGTAAGGAATCTGAACGGGTGGTTGCAGAATGTTCCCTGTGTGTTTAGGATCGGGGAATGTCTGTCGGCATCAGATAGTGTTATCACTAATTTCTCTCATTTAGCGGATATTTACCCTGCAATCACCTATGCTGTTGACCCTGATGCAGAGTTGTGATAGGTTGCCAGTGGCCAACCCCCATATATACATCCTAAGCCTCCTTTTCAGAAACAACATGCCCAATTTTAGCAGGCTGTGAAGAATAACATCACATTTCCTGCCTCCCTTGCAGCTATATGTCGTCAGGGGATGAAATCCTGGCCCCCAGGAAATGGAAAACCAATGCGGGCATGTGCTGGGTCAGAGCTGGAAAAACAGTGAACGTAGCCTCCTCTTCCTTCACCCCCTCTCTTCACCGGCTATAATAGGATCAGAGGTCCGCCATCTGATCCAGTCAGATCACAACAATATCCCAGGGAGAGTAACAACAAAACAGAAAGGGCCCTCACGTTACCATTTCTTAAAGAATGTCTAATCCTCCCAAAGGCCCCAGTGGATGAAAGGCTCACTGGTGAACACCCCGGGTGAGGTGGGCATCAGGCTGGATGGAAGCTGCAGGGTCTGGGAGTCAGAGAAATACACACCGAGGTAGTGGTGACCACAGCCCTGAAGTCAGGTTTTCCACCTAGGGCTCTTGAGAGGGTGGTGACAGGGAGAGACAAGATTTTTAAAAGCTAACAAAGGCAAATTTCCTGTGACAACCAGTATTTCATTCTCACTGACAAAGGATTTAAGTAGGAGTCCGTGAGATAATCCGCCCGCACTAAAGGGAGCTCTAACTTCCTGAGCTGCGGGTGAAGACCTCAGAGTCCTGCAGCCATACTGGTAATAAACACTTTCCCTCTACGCGCTCCTCCTGGTAATGCCTCCTGTGCAGGCAGACGGCCTTATTGCTAACCCCGCGCAATCACAGAGTTGATACCTAGATGGAGGGAGCATTTGCCCAAGGGCCATTTGGAACAAAATAGAAGGAAAGCCAGGTTACTTACTTTTGCTTTGTCCGAGGACATACACACAACCTTGACTTTCCCCCCAGTGAAGCACTTGCCTTGTCTGGGGATGGGGACTGCGCTTGATCCTCTCACGCCCGACTCTGGTCCAACAGGGGCACAGCTCCCTGTCTTTATTGACAAAGGAGCCTGAGGGGTTCGCGTCCTGCGAGCACCAGGCGAGCACACTGCTGCCTGGCACTGACACACGCCCCGCACCCCCCGGGCAGCTCAGACTCTAATCACACACCAGGTCAGCTCTGGATTGAAGCATTACTGTCCTTTTTGAAATATTTTTTAAGTGAGCAAGAGGACAATTTCTAGATGAGACTGGCCGATGCCCAGGGAGCTCTCGAAACCTCAGAGAGCTGTCCATGCAGGCTCAGACGTGACATGCTGGGAAGCGGGGGCGACACGGACACAGCGGAGGTTTCTGGTAAGATCTGACTGCTCACGTTGAGGACTTGTCTCCCAGTACTTCAGGAGACGCTTCTGCTGGCCTTCAGTGAGATGAAATCAGCGTTTCTAGCCCAGTAACAAATATCTGTCTTTAGGGCCCAGCAAACAGCTAAGTTAAATACCCAGAATACCACTGAGTTTCCTGAAGAGAGATCTGGACTTGACATTTTACTCTCAACACTTGACCTTACGGTAAAATAGAATATTTTCTCAGCCAACTAGTGTTAACCTAATACGCACACCCAATTGAATACATTTGTATTCAATTTGGATTTGTGTGGTCAAAAGTGTGTGTGTGTGTGTATGTGTGTGTGTGTGTTTAAATTTCAACCATGCAAATCCAAAAGAGAGATGTGGTTGATGATACTCTTTTTGAGTACAATTTCCAAATGTAGTCAATTTCTACCTTTAGTACTTGGTGTGGAATCCATGTTCAAAGCAGTGACTTTGTTAAGACAAAGAGTAAGATCTTGGAATTCAGATTTCCTTTCATTAGAATATGCAGGGACTAAATTAAAAAGTTTATTCCAAGAGTACTTCACTCTTTGGTTACATTAAGTGAGTTCTAAACACATTTCAAAATACATCTGAAACGTATTCAAAATATGTTTTTAGTAAACTGAGTCCGTTTTGATCTATGACTGATTATTTTACTGCTGTATGTAGGACCATAATAAAGTAAGCTCTACCTGGAAACGCGGGGCCAGAGTGGAGGACACCTGAAGAAGTGTCCCAGGTTGAATTTTAAGATGTTAATGTGTCCTTTAAGACACCCTCCAGACATCAGGCTTTTCCTGTGCCTGCTGTGGTGTCCCTCCCTCCCCCAGGTGGTGACCGGAGAGCCTCACACGAAGCTTCCCCGGCGGGTGAGGCAGGCACGTCACTGGACCTGAGCGATGCCTCGGGTCAATAAGGAGATGACAGTGTGGGGCTGGCTCATCCCCTCGCAGGCGTCTCTGCCCTCAGGTGTCCTCCTACCAGCTCTTTGTGACCTTGTTGCCATCTCCTTACAGACACTGTCCTAGGGCTTTCCCAGTCCTAACTCAGCCACTTAATCCACACAACATGGAGAGTTGCTATTACGGAGATCACTTAACAGATGAGGGAACTGAGACAAGGTCAGTATGGAGCTGGCAAGTGGCCCAGTCAGGATTAACACCCAGGCTGTTAGGAGCCAGAACCCATCGTCTTGACTCCTAAGATACAAAAAGCATGGGACTCAGGCTGGCCAGCCAGGTGACCCCAACTCTCTGGAACCCGTGATTGGCTCAGAGCTGGCACAGGACCCTTACAGAGCCCATTCAGTTCACTTCCGTTACTAATCTGGGCACTAGGACAGGTCGTGTCACTGTCTTTTTTTCTGAGGTTGCCTGTGAGAGAGAGGGTGTTCTAAAGCTGATGAAAGCAAGGAACTGTGAGGTTCCATCTTGCTTGGTGGCAACAGTTGAGCCCCTGAAGCGAGTCATGTTCGAGCCAGCCAGTCTGAACTCTCCCAAATGCACAGGCCCTAAGCTGCCTTTCATACTTAGGTTGATGTGCTGTTTGTAAGAGACCCAACAGACACGGAGTGTGCAGTCCCTGCTGTTGAATATACACTAGTGAATGATTCAGTGATCCTCACCGTAACATGGGTGAACCTGGAAAATGTTATATTAAGTGAAAGCTGCCAGTCACAAAAGGCCACATATTTATAACTCAGTGTATAAGACACGGCCGGAATAGGCAAACCTATGGAGACAGATGACAGGTTACTGGGCCCCAGGGGCCACAGGAGGGGAGTGACTGGCAATCGCAGCGGGGCTGCTCTTTGGGGTGATGACTACATTGTGGAATGAAAGAGTGATGATGATGGTCACACAATCCTATGAATATACTAAAAATCCTGAGCTACTGTGCACTTTAAAAAGATAATTCAGCCCTGGCTGGTTGGCTCAGTGGTAGAGTGTCAGCCTGGTGTGCAGGAGTCCCAGGCTCGATTTCCGGCCAGGGCACACAGGAGAAGCACCCATCTGCTTCTCCATCCCTCCCCCTCTCCTTCCTCTCTGTCTCTCTCTTCCCCTCCCATAGCCAAGGCTCCATTGGACCAAAGTTGGCCCTGGTGCTGAGGATGGCTCTGTGGCCTCTCCCTCAGGCGCTAGAATGGCTCTGGTTGCAACAGAGCAACACCCCAGATGGGCAGAGCATCGCCCCCTGGAGGGCATACCGGGTGGATCCCGGTCGGGCGCATGCGGGAGTCTATCTGACTGCCTCCCCGTTTCCAACTTCAGAAAAATACAAAAAAAAAAAAAAAAAAAAGAGAATTCCCTGATAGGATTTTATCCCTTACTGGCTTCCTTCTCCTCCCTGCCTCACTCCCCTCTCCACCAGTGTTTCCTGAGAACCCTGTCCATGTAAATTACTTGTATTTGAACACTTGTCTCAAGGTTGGATTTCTGAAGGAACGCAAAGGGAGGCCAAGTCCATCTCACCCCCAGTGGAAGGGAAGAAGGGAAGTGCGTCCCTGCTGTCGCTCAGGGAAGAGCGGGATTACAAGCTCAGACAACTCTTCCAGAATTTCAACCTCCTGGATGGCCCAACTCCGTGTGCCCTCGGGATCTGCAGACACCCTCTGTAGAATGTGGCCCCATACCCCTCTTAAGAGTGGGGGTTCTTCACTGCTGTGCTGAGCCCTGAAGTGTTCCTTTCTAATATTCTACTGGAAGCGTAAGCAACAGTCCACAGTGTGTCCAGAAATAAAATGTCACAAATACATTCGAGCCACTTGGATGTGCTCAGTCTCTCTGCACGCGGGAGATATTCACCACCCTGACGCTGGCGATCGTTGGGTTCAGGAGCCCTTCCAACTTTGGGGTTCAGTTGCTTCCTGGCACCGGCGCCTACACACATCATTCCCTTTTTGAAATGAAAGTATCCATAAAGGAGAAATTTCAAATTCAGACTTACAATTACCAGATCTCATGCATTTTAATTTTTCATAAAGAAGCAATCTATTTCATTGCAATTTAATTTATCTGACCTAACAAATCCTCATTCACAGGCTATGCTGATCAATTCCACAGACTTTATAAATCATTCATCAATACCCAGTTTGTCATAAATTCACTCCAACTTTGGAAACGGGCCCAGGAGCTAATTTTGTATTGCTATGTGCAAATGTTTCATAATTCATAATTACTGTTTCCTTCACATGTGACAGGTATTTGATTCTGTGAAATGGCAAAGTTTGCTGAACACACACATGCAGACACACGTTTCCCTAAAAAATAAAAACAGAAAACCCCAGATATTCTGCAAAAGCAGAGCACTGCCAGCAACTCTTTTAAAGACACATTAGGGGAAATAAAAACAACTTTCAGAGAGAGAGAGAAAGACGTATATCAGAGAAACAAGAAGCAGCAAGGAGAATGCTCATTGCTTATTTCAGCAAAAAATGATGTTAGTTTAAGTTTTATGAGTGTTGGTGGTATGTGTCCTAGAATAACTTTTTTATTTTGTCAAAAATCAAAATTTATTTCGGGTGTTCAGATAGGTAAATTGAAAGCTCTGGGAGTTCTTAGCACTGTAAATTTCTGGTGTGGCGCTGAGACAAATAGGGGTGTCCTGCCTTCACCCTTCCTTTCTAACCCAGGAAGTTATTTATGGAGCGCAAGCTTGGCGAGAGTGCGTTCAAGGCTGAGGGAAGCCGTATATGTTATCCCGCTCGGAGCACTTAACCTCCTTGAAAATGTGTGGAAAATACCTTTAAAAATATTAACTGTCTTGTGAGTTCAAGGGAAACAACTTATTTAAGCCTCGGAGACCACAGCAGTTTCTTCCTGGTTAAAAATGGGACACTAAAACTGATATTCCTCCTCCTCAGAGGATAGGAGGTTGGTGGCTAGGGTACTTCCTCTCAGAAACACCCCGTTCAGTAACTGCGCGCTGTGTAGAAACAGACCCGAGTGGTGTAAGAGGCGGAGACCTCTGCCGCAAACAGCACTGCCCTTTTATGACCCTTCCATGTTCTGAAGCAACTGGATCAACTCCCAATTAATTCTTCAGATCTTAGAAATAATATTTAACAACAACAACAAAAAATAAGCCTCTTACAGTACTTAGCATTCAATTTTTCAACCTGCTTATCCTCAAACCAGGCTAAAGGTTTTAAAGCTGCTCAGGGCAGTATTTTATTCATGAGCAATGGTCAACGTTTCCAAAAAGGCACCGGGTTCTTCCTAGTGAGAGTGGGTCTCCAGCATCTGTGGGTTTCCGAGGGGGAGGGGCGCAGAATCAGCAGGTGACTGCGGTGCTGGGTCACAGACACTGAGGAGGCCTCCAGGCCAGGGACTGGTGTCTTGGAGCCTGATGGCACCACAGCTGCCCAGCTGGACCCAATGATGCCCTTGGAGATGGGTGCCCTCTGCTCACTCACCAGTGAGCGTGGAGAAGAGAAGCCTGCCCACCTGCCCATGGGGGGGGCTGCTGCTGGGACGCCCCCACCCCATGATGCCTCCTTGCAGGGTGGCCCATAACCCACCCACACAGCTTCTATCCCCGTCAGCAGTGTGTTTATAAATCAGGGTCTGGAGGGGTCCAGACAATCCCACTCTGAACAGTTAGCACCTGGGTAATAGTTTCTTTACTTTAAAGATACAAAGTATTTTAATTCTTAAATAAAGAAATGGCAGTCTAAGGTTTAAGAAAGTACGTTATGTTTTAAATTTATGTATTTCCTAATTTAATTCCTTTAGCAGAGAGAGCTGTTGTTTTCCTGAGTAAACTGCTCGCCAGCTAACGAGGACGCCAGAGAGTGAGTTCAGAGCGCGTGGCAGTGCTCACCTTGCCGAGAGGTGGGTCTGGCACCGACTACCGGCAGACGACGTGAAGCTGCCTAACTGGTGGCATTTCTAAATACAGTGTCCGTGCCAGTCACTCCTTCTGTATTTGCTGCTCACCCCTCCCAAGAAGGGACTTGCTGGGAAGTGTGTCCCTAGTGATGAAAAGAACAGTTCTGGAGAAACGGAAGCATTTCTAGGTCGACATCCTTGACAACAGAACCGAGACCTATGGAAAGACACGACCTCCATTTTCCAGCTCAGACTCTCAGCGCGCGTCGGCACGAACAGTTGGTCCGCTGGCCGGTCTCGTGCCATCTGTGAAGCCTGCGACTTCCCCAGTTTCTCTAGGGCTGAGTTTTTAGCGGAATGTATTTGGACCAGAAGTGCCCATTCGGAAAGAGCACAGTGAAGCTTAACTCGGGCCCTGTGCTGGTGCCAGGGTCACACCTCGCGGGCAGCCGCTAATGACGGAGCCAAGGGTTCTGCTGAGTTGAAGAAGTGTGAGTCGCTGCCGAGAGCTGCATAGGAGGGGCTATAATACTTAAACTTCTAATCATGAGGATGGCTACTGAAGTCACACTTTGTAAAAGAAGAAAAAGCATGACGCCCTGGCGACTGCATTTCCACAAATCTGACGACGAAACAGAGCACAGCAGGATGTGACTGTCGTGTGGGATCTCCGGACACTGTCGCTGGAGGACCCGTAGGGAAGTGCACGGCGGAGAGGCAAGACTCCCCAAGGACGGGGGAGAGGAGACTGTGCACGTGACTGTGCCCACGGCGTGCAACAGATACTGCGCAGCCCAAGATGAGGGCCAAAGTGAAGAGGTAATTTTTCAAGCTTCTTAAAAGCCTGTGTGCCCATTGAGGGTGTGTCTTAAACCCCCAACCCCTTGAACAACGGACATTGCTCTGAATTCTTGGGACCACCTGACTCCTACTTTCCACGTTCTTGTCAAGTGCCCACACCACACTGACTAGGGCTAGATGGACGAAGTGGCAAGCGCTCTTTCCTCGGCAGCTTACAGTCTAGAGGTCATGCAGGCTCCTAGGCAAAAGCGGTCTGCCAGACACAGCTTAGGAGGGCAGGGCCTGGTCCAGGGAAAACCTAAGAGCAGGGGAGGGTGACAGCAGGTAGCAGGTGGCAGGAACACCACAAAAATCAAAGGGGAGATTTCAGAGTTGGTACCTTCCTGTCATTTAATAAGGGAACAAGCTGGCCTGGGCCAACAGCTCCAGGGACAATGGCTGCATGCCGCAGCGACCACAACAACAGCCAGGGTACATGGACAATCCCTGTCCCACACCGGATCCAGCCCGAGTCCTCTCCGCCTAAGGACTGCATGACAGTAAATGCTTTTAGTCTGGTCAGCTCTCCATTAAAATGTGGATGCTGTGAATTCTGATGTTTAAAAGGACACAGTTATTCTAACACAGGATGTTGCTGGAAATGCGAGCTTTCTCATCGTCCTTGGATGATGTTTTTGCTCTTTCTGCCATCACGGCATCCCATGGGGAAGGCTATTTTACCCAGAACACTGTTCACACCCAACCAACTTGGCCATTGGCTCTAGGACACAATCCTATCCCACTGACACACGCCAGCAAGGTTGGGGCGCCAGCCCCGCCCACCAGTCCCTGAGAGGCACAGACCCACGGTTCCGCTGGTGAGGAGGCAAGTGTGGGAGGGACCCCTCCCCCCTCCCCCAGCGCAGATGACAGTAAGGTGCACAGCATTTCGGAGCATGTGCACGAACGGAAAACACGTCCTGGAGCTGAGGACAGGAGGAACTGGGCATGCAGTGAAACAGGAGGCGGCAGGCATATCAGAGGAGAGTTAAACCCCCTGAGCTCACTGCTCAGAGCAGACCCAGCCCTGAATCGCAGCGTAGGGCCAGACCTTCAGCCTGGGGTAAACTAAGATGCCAATGTGATTATCTGGAAGAGTTCTGAAATTATAAGCTACAGGGTGGTATGTAAAGCATCACTGAGCTCTCTGAAGTATTTATGGCCACTACTGAACACCAGAAATGTGGTGCAGGGCTAAAATCTGCCTCTGCAATGGGTGCTCTGCAATAATCTGAACACCTATATGAAATGAACAGATTTCAGCCCAACATCCAGGTGACTGGTCTACCTATGACGAGTCCCAGTACAAGTTGTCTAAAAACCCGGATGCTTCTCAGCACAGACCCACCCTCAATTGTGGTGGTGAGTGTATGCTGGGTGGTCATCAGCGACCCCATTTACCCCATGTCCTCTTCAGGGAAGCAAAGACCAATCCCTGAGGAAAGAAGGGAGGTTCTGATCCTCCAGCAGGAGGGGGAAGGTGGCTCTTATGGAAATAAATCGCAGATGGCTGCAGGCAGAGGATAAAGATGACAGAGGGAGGAAAGGGTGACTTTCTAAAATTCAAATGGTGAAGCAGAGGTGAGAGGGGACAGCTGGCTTACGACCCACAGGGCTGATCTGATCACTATGCAAAAGTGACCACGGCTCCTGGGGTCCTCTCTCCACTGCCTGTACTTCCGTATGAAAACAGACCAAACATCCAAGCATCTGGCACGCAGGGAAGGGGATGGAAGGGGAGGGGAAGGGAGGGGGGAGGGGAGGGGAGGGGAGGGGAGAGGAGGGAAAAGGAAGAAATGTAAACCTCTTGTAACGTTTTGCTTTCAACAGTGTCAACAAAAAGCCTGCAATCCTTTATATCGAAATAACTTTATCATAAATTGGACAGCATACCAAAACCCACCATCTTGCAAGGGATGCATAATTTATCATGAACGGAGTGTACTAATGTGGCAAACACAATGAAATCATAAAATTTTAAGAAGATGCCGAGAAGAATCAACCATTTGCATTTTCAAAGTAAAATGTGCAGTTTACTCCCTGGACAGGTTGCACGCTCAAGTGTGACCTCACATCCCTGCTAAGAGGACCTACCTCTGCAGACAGAGCAATGCCCACCCTTTAACACAGGCTCAGCCACCGCAGCGCGGAGTGAGCGTGTGAAGACCTCAGGACTGATTCTCACTCGGCATTGAAGTTCAAGGGGCACGTTCCGGGTCAGGTGGGAACAGGGCTGTGTGGGCAGTGACCCTTCCCTGGGCTCCGCGGCCCCCGGGAGTAGGTGCGTGACAGTGTTGATGGAGAAGGACCGGCTCGTCCCTTTCACCAGCGTCCTTGTCCTGGCTGGCTCTGTCCCCCCTGCCCTCCTGTTGTCCACTTGCTGCTATGGCCCTGACTTCAGTTTTTCTTTCCTTCATTTTCTTCTTCTTCTTCTTTTTTTTAATTTTTACCTAGCTGGCACTAGAACCTAGAGAATTTTGTATGATAAAAAGAGAGGCTTAAATTATCTGTGAACTGAATTAATTTTTATTTAGACATTTATGCTGTTTCTGCTGTTTTAATGTCACCTATGCAAGCAAAATCAAGCGAAAATGTGAAGGAGTGAAGGAATCACAGTTTTCGCTTTCTCTCAAAATGAATGAATATAAGGGAAAATGCATTCATTTTACTTTCCTGTTAGGTCAGACTAATAGGGACAGAGGGAATGGAGGTGGCTAAAAGGGGACGCACATTTAGGAAGATATGTCCAAAGCCAAAGGGGAGGCTGCCCAGGAAGGAGTCCATTGACTGCACGGAGCTGCAAGCCCGGGAGTGAGGGAGCAAATAGCCGCCTCTGGCCTCTGTGTGCTCCAAGCAGACCTGCCCGGCCCGCCTGCTCACCTGGCCGACTGAGGGGACGGAGGCAGGCCAGCCAGCCCTGACCACCAACATGGAACGGCTCTGCTCCCTCGGGACCTGGCGATGTTCAAAGCCAACTGTCTCTTTTTTCCCAGATGGGATAAACTGGTATAGAACTTTCTACATTTCAGGTGTACACCACTATAATCCAACACCTGTCTACACGAAACACTGACCCTCACCATGGGTCTGGTCCAACTGTGTCTTTGCTGGGCACGCTCTTGATTTCCCTGGTGGCTTTGCTGCTGGTCTGCCCAAATCATCTCAAGCCAGGTCAGGCCTTTCCTTTGCCCCCTGCTGCTGACAACCTGCCCTGCCAGCCTGTCCCTAGAAGAGCTGGCAGGCTCTGACCTGAAAGATCCCCAGGCCAGTGTCCCCATCCCCATGTGGCTCTCTCACAGGTGCCAGGGTTCGACCCCTTTGCCCCACCAGGGGCATGCTCTGGCCCACAGCCCAGGGACAGCTGCGGTTGTCACATGGGCTGTGTCGGCAATCTGGCGTGTGCTGGGTCCCTCCACTGTGCTGCCTCAAGGCAGGGCAGCCGCCCTGCTCCACAGATGTCTGGGGAAGCTGCTCGCAGCAGCGCTGGGTGGGGGGCTGCACCCCGGCTTCCCGTTGGAGGTGGGATGGAACTAACACCCCTGCTCTGTCCACCTGAAACCCCTCCCCACTGTCTGTCTGAGCACGTATTTCTCTCAGTCTCCCAGGTGTTGCAAACATGAGAAAACACTGACACAGAGTGTCTGGACAAAGAAGGGAAGGAAGGACTTAAGGAAGGACTAACAGAAGGAAGGAAGAGTTAGTAGAAGCAATAATTAGGTTTTCAGTGAACAGCCAGCCCAGGAAAGGGTAACAGCTGGCAGCCTGGTAATCAGCAAACAGGTGCTGCCCAGCAAATGAAAGGCACTGTTTATGTGCCCACGATCGCCGTCCCATGGTGCTTTGCAGCTAAACCTTCTCCTTTAAACATCTCATTATTTCAGAAGGTAACTGTAGTTGGATGGTGAATTTACTTGAATCAGTGGGTTCTGATAAACAAGCTTGTTCTCAACCGATACACCAGAAAAGCCATTTCTAAGGACAATTAACAACGAACTGCTTTTCAGGCGTCAGAGAACTCTCGGCGGAGGTCTCCTTGGGGACCCAGCTGGGGGGCACGTACAGCCAGAGCACAGACAGCCCCTCCTACGACACTGGTCCCGACACTCCCGTTCTCTACGACCACACAGAGCAAAATAAAAGGAAGGATTCTGGGCTGACAGTGAAGCAAGTGAAATATGTCCAGCACCCCTTGCTTTTGAAAGAGGTAGCGTGAGGAGACACAGACGTGGAAAAGGGGAGAATGAAGGCCAGACTCACAAACACGACAATTTCTCTTCACCCCTTTTATAAGCCGATCAAAAAGGGACCCCAAGATCATCTTTCAGATGGCCGGCTGGGAGACAGGCCACTTCAGGGTGGCGGCCACCAGGTCAGAGGAGCGGGCAGGTGCATGGGCGGTGAGGTCGGCCGGGGGAGTGATACGGGAGGCCTCATGACTCACCAGAGCTGGACGCGACTGGAGCCAGTGAGCACCGTTGAGGTGTGCCACATCTCTCACACATATCTCACTTCAGCACTGCTACATAACCACCTACTGCGCGTCTGTGGTGAAAATACCCACTTGTTATCTCAGCTTCCCGGGGTCAGAACCTGGGGGTGAGGTCACAAGGCAAGACGGCGGCTGAGCGGCTGTCCTAACGAGAGAGCCTGCCGTCCGGCTCATTTGGAAGGATGGCAGGCTCCTTCCTGCTCACCTTCCTCCGTGAGCCCTGAACCCGCAAGCTGGCAGCCATAGCCAGCTCCCCGCCCGTGCCAGGTTCCTCTGACTTCCTGTCAGCCAGCAGGAAGCTTGGGCTTCACGATGATACCAGGCCCAGCACAGAATCCAGGATGGCCGTCTCATTCTAAGGACACTGATTAGCCACCTGAATTACATCTGCAAAGTCCTTCCTGCCACACGAGGCAACAGTCACAGGTGAGACATCAGACGCAAAAGTCACGGGGACCAGAATTCTGCCTCCTACAACGTGGTATTGGACATCTACGTTTTGTGTGCAGTTTTGTACCTTGGATTACTGACAACTTTTGAAAACAGGTTTTAACGTTCCATGAGCCAGAGTCCACTGCCTGGTCCAGCCACGGGCTTCAATAGTGCAACCTCTGCTTCAAAGTGTCATGGACCTGGTTAATTCGGAATGAACACACCGTTCTGGGCAGGGAAATCGTGTGTCAGTCCTCAGTCCTGGGACACGCTGCCTCAGGCGCGTGACTCATCGGGTCTCTCCGCACCTCACTGTCCGGGCCAGGGTGGAAACTGCCCACTCGGGGACCTGGGCACTGTTCTGCCTCTGGGTCTTGTGTGTTCTTAAGTCCCATCTTCTTTTATAATCAGCCCATGGATGGGGCAGGGAGGGCGTGGATAAGTCAGACCTGCTCTGAGCTGCTTCAGCCCGAAGGTCTCACACATTCCGTCGGTGAGAACTGGGCACACAACCCAGCGAGTGTGGGGCAAGGGGTAAGCACCACCCACAGTGCATGTAGCAAGGGGACAGGCCGATGTGCGCGGGCACCAGCGGGATCTGCCTCAGAGACAAACACAGGGACCCACCGGGAAAAACGTGTGTCGTCAGGAGGATGAAAGATCCTCATGAAAAGACTGGGCTGTGGGAAATGCACTTGTGGCTTTCCGATCCCAACATGAGAAACTCTGAATCAAAAGGTATTTGTCCGAACAGTCTCATCCATGAGGAAGCTTTTTGTACATCTGCAAAATGTCATTCAGTTTACAGAATGACGGATTTGAACACAATGCCTCAGAAGCCTAAAAACATCACCAAAAAGTAGTCTGTTTAGTGATGAAAATGTTGGTCATCCAGGAGAACAGAGGAGAGGGGCTGACAACAGCACCAAGGACTCCTCCTCTTCTTTCCCACTCGGAACGGGACTCAAGTTACTCGGTGGGAGGGGACATGTACTCAGCTGGCAGACCTCCTTCTCTCTCTGGTATCTATCTATCTATCTATCTATCTATCTATCTATCTATCTATCTATCTATCTATCTATCTATCATCTATCTATGTTTTAATAGATCTTTATTTTTAGTGCATACAAGTACAAAAGATATTTAAATTCTATTTTGAGGTTTCATTCATGTTGTTTCACAGTCTTTTACGGCTGTGGTTACAGGAGAGCTCTGCACACCACCTTTCCACATGCATGGTTCCGCTCATCTTCACTTCCTTATGTAATTGCGAAGGAACACAGTCACCTGGTTGACAGGCACGCTCCAGGGTAGGCACACAGCCTGCCACGGTTCACCCTGGCCCCCGCAGCTCCAGCAGCAAGGCTGGAAGAGGCTGGAAGAGCACGTTTGTGTTGTGTCGTTACTGGTGATCTGGTTAGCATCAACCGAGATCCAGTTATGACTATCATTTACCTTTCACTGATGACTATTGAATTTGAACTTTAAATAATGCATACTTTGGCCATTTGTAGATTAATACATGTCCTATTCAATGTAGTTTGTAATTTATATTCCATTATTTTTTTTAAAAAAATTGTGGGATGCATTTGAAATGGTGGGGGTTCATTTTCTTAAGTGTGTTTGGGTGCTTGCAACAGTGCTGGCAATGACCACCGCCCTGGTCAGCTACAAGATAGGACACAGTGTTCAGGAGGTTGGGCGGTCACCGGCACTGTGGTTAGCGGTGTGAGGGTGTGAACTAAGATCCCAAACCTCAGAGTCTTTTCCAGAAGAATACACCATGTTCCTCGTGCCTCTTCTCCTGTGCAACACCCACCACAGAGAGATCTCAGTCCCCTCATAAGGGGAGCAAAGACAGAACAGGATAAACCAATGCTTGGCCACATCCCTGTCGTGTAGGGTCAGAAGTATGAATGCAGGTGACACAGGATGGGGGAGGCCAGACTAGGACACAAGAAACAGGGCCAGTCTTCACTGGACTCGAACCTGAGCAGGTCCGCCGTGGGGCCTCGCTTCCCTCATCCTGAGATGGAGGTGATGACACCATTCTGCAGCTCACCTCGCCCAGGTTACAGGCAGGGAAGCAGTGTAAATGATAGTTTGAGAGCCCTGTCTTACAGGAAGAAGTCATCATTAAAAACGAAGCAACTGCTCTTAATGTTCCAGCAAATGAGATAATGCTTGCGAAACGGTTTTGAAAGTGTGAGTCGCTCAATAGAAACATACAGGGTGGTGATTTAATTATCACATCTCCTCAGTGACTGTGTGAAGTTCAAGCTGCATGACCCCAGCAAATCTGCAAATCTTAAACTTTCTACGTCCAGTAAGTTCACCCCCAGAGGCAAAACTTCTCTGAAGACTGAGTGAGTGAATTCCAGCACTTAGGATCTTCCCTGTGACTCCACCACGCTGTCCCAGCGGGAAACCCCCCCTCCATCCTCTAATGATGGGGCTGGTGGTGGCCCGTCAGAGGAAGGGTGCTGGGAGAGGAACGAGCCATGAGCCACGAAGAATGCCTGTCCTGCTGCTGCACCCTTGCACTCCCAGGGGCCACCACACCCTTCCTCCCGCACACCCGGAGAAGAATGCCCGTCCTGCTGCTGCACCCTTGCACTCCCAGGGGCCACCACGCCCTCCCTCCCGCACAGCCGGAGAAGAATGCCCGTCCTGCTGCTGCACCCTTGCACTCCCAGGGGCTACCTCGCCCTCCCTCCCGCACACCCGGAGAAGAATGCCCGTCCTGCTGCTGCACCCTTGCACTCCCAGGGGCTACCTCGCCCTCCCTCCCGCACACCCGGAGAAGAATGCCCGTCCTGCTGCTGCACCCTTGCACTCCCAGGGGCCACCACGCCCTCCCTCCCGCACACCCGGAGAAGAATGCCCGTCCTGCTGCTGCACCCTTGCACTCCCAGGGCCCACCACGCCCTCCCTCCCGCACACCCGGAGAAGAATGCCCGTCCTGCTGCTGCACACTTGCACTCCCAGGGCCCACCACGCCCTCCCTCCCGCACACCCGGAGAAGAATGCCCGTCCTGCTGCTGCACCCTTGCACTCCCAGGGCCCACCACGCCCTCCCTCCCGCACACCCGGAGAAGAATGCCCGTCCTGCTGCTGCACCCTTGCACTCCCAGGGCCCACCACGCCCTCCCTCCCGCACACCCGGAGAAGAATGCCCGTCCTGCTGCTGCACCCTTGCACTCCCAGGGCCCACCACGCCCTCCCTCCCGCACACCCGGAGAAGAATGCCCGTCCTGCTGCTGCACCCTTGCACTCCCAGGGCCCACCACGCCCTCCCTCCCGCACACCCGGAGAAGAATGCCCGTCCTGCTGCTGCACACTTGCACTCCCAGGGCCCACCACGCCCTCCCTCCCGCACACCCGGAGAAGAATGCCCGTCCTGCTGCTGCACCCTTGCACTCCCAGGGCCCACCACGCCCTCCCTCCCGCACACCCGGAGAAGAATGCTTGTCCTGCTGCTGCACCCTTGCACTCCCAGGGCCCACCACGCCCTCCCTCCCGCACACCCGGAGAAGAATGCCCGTCCTGCTGCTGCACCCTTGCACTCCCAGGGGCCACCACGCCCTCCCTCCCGCACACCCGGAGAAGAATGCCCGTCCTGCTGCTGCACCCTTGCACTCCCAGGGGCTACCTCGCCCTCCCTCCCGCACACCCAGAGAAGAATGCCCGTCCTGCTGCTGCACCCTTGCACTCCCAGGGGCTACCTCGCCCTCCCTCCCGCACACCCGGAGAAGAATGCCCGTCCTGCTGCTGCACCCTTGCACTCCCAGGGCCCACCACGCCCTCCCTCCCGCACACCCGGAGAAGAATGCCCGTCCTGCTGCTGCACCTTTGCACTCCCAGGGCCCACCACGCCCTCCCTCCCACACACCCGGAGAAGAATGCCCGTCCTGCTGCTGCACCCTTGCACTCCCAGGGCCCACCACGCCCTCCCTCCCGCACACCCGGAGAAGAATGCCCGTCCTGCTGCTGCACCCTTGCACTCCCAGGGGCCACCGCACCCTCCCTCCCGCACACCTGGAGAAGAATGCCCGTCCTGCTGCTGCACCCTTGCACTCCCAGGGGCCACCGCACCCTCCCTCCCGCACACCCAGAGAAGAATGCCCGTCCTGCTGCTGCACCCTTGCACTCCCAGGGGCTACCTCGCCCTCCCTCCCGCACACCCGGAGAAGAATGCCTGTCCTGCAGCACACTCATGGCTGCACTGTCTGCGGGCCTAGCATGTGCTAAAGCGCCCACAGGTAACTCTGGAGTGAGCCACACTAACACTGGGATGACAGGCTGTCTCTGAGCTGGGCACTAGGGTAGGGGCACACCACCTATTTTAATTACTTCTATTAGATTGCACTCTAATTTGATGTGTCTTATACTTTAGAATCTTTATGTTGAAACCCTTTCAGTTTTAATTTTTGTATCTGCTTATGTGTGCATTCCTTATGCATGTAAAAAATCACCTGAAGAGATTTAAAAATGAAAACAATGCCTCTTTCTACACAGGAATGTCGAAGTGATCCTACAGTGCCCACCTGATAGATGGCAGGTGTGTGAATCACCCACCTATGCCAATGTCACGCCTTGAGTCATTGATTATATTCATTTTAAGAGCAGCCAGGGGAAAATGGTCCCAAGTCCCAATGTTATGTGAACACATTTCCGCCTCAGTGAATACCAGTCGCATATCAGCTGCTATGCACAATTTGTCTACTGACACGTGGAAAGTCCTGTCCTTGTTAACGGAGAGAGGGTCCTCCTCCTCCACCTCCTCATCTTCATCAGGACTCCTGCCCATTAACATTCCCCCAGGAAGCCTAGCCTCCATCCCTTGGTCAAGATGCCTGATAAACTGTCCCCCTCCTCCGCACCTCCCACGAGTGCCCATCTGCTGTGTCACAGCCTCTCCGGGACAATATGGCAAGTACAACGCCTGGGAGGTACATATGTTTGTATGCATATATGTGTATACATATATATTCTTTTATGTAAACCCATCTATATTCATATATATATTCCTGTATATATTCCCCCACATACACACCTACATACATATTCCCACATAGTCACACATATATTCCCATACAGACAGGTCCCTACACACGTCTACATGCACATGCCCATACATTCACATATATATCCCCACACAGATGTATTCCCTACACAGACCTGCACGCCCATGCCCATGCATTCACATGCATGTTCCTGCACAGACATGTTCCCATATGCAGGCCTGCATACCCATGCCCATGCATTCACATGCATGTTCCTGCACAGACATGTTCCCATATACAGGCCTGCACGCCCATGCCCATACTTTCACACATGTGTTCCTGCACAGACATGTCCCCATACACAGGTCTGCATGCATACTCCTGCACACACCATCCCAGGACTGCCACTCGGACTGAAGTGAGGACAGGTGCTTCCCTAACAGCACCAGGTTCACTGTTTAGTGCTAGTGAATGTTTTCCTTCCCAATTAGCAAACCATGAATAGCTGTTTTACATGAGGACAGCACCCCTCCCACAAGGGGACTATCAGGTGGCACTCCCTCCTCAGCCTCCCGCGGCTGACAGTCCCCAGCTTGGAAAACAAGATGTGTCCACCAAGAGCAACACCTGGGCGAGCAGGGGCCAGACCCCAGACCCAGCTACTCACGGGGTCAGAGTCACAGCACGCAGTGTAACACCCCAGAGCTGGTCTTCCTGCACGGTCCATTTTTACTTAGAGCAGCGGCAGAAACATGGCTTCTGCAACATGCTGTCTCACGGGGTGCTATGTGCTTGCACGAGTCCCAGCGCTGCTCGGTGTGAGGTCCCTCTCCGGGGATGACCTGCAAAGGTTCTCCCCTTGGGGATCTGATATAGCTTCAGAGACTGGCGGGGTCAGAGCAGATAGTGGGTGAGTCGTGAGTCAGGGGAGGACACACACAGGACCAGGGCCAGAAAGGAGGCTCTCTGAGTAGAGCTGTGTCCTGAGTCGCAGCTGGATCTGCTGGTGCTGGACACAGCAGAGGAGACCTGTCCTTGGCTTTGCTCAACAAGGAAGAAATGTCTGTGGCCTGTTCTAGAGCTGCCTGGCCCCACCAGCAAAGTCACAGGGATGAACTGAGGATCTGAGAGTGACTGTTGTAGCACAGAGCTCACGGCAGTGGCGCCCCAAGCTCAGCACGAGGAGGGTCCCTCCCCATGGGGCTCAGGAGCCCGTGGGTGGGTCAGTGCAGCTCACAGGGCTGGCTGGACAAATAGTTGCCTGGGACCTGGTCTTTCCTGGACTCCTAATGGCTGTTAGTTCTCTGAGATTTTTATCAGTCTCAGAGCTGAGAGGAGAGTCAAATGAAGGGAATAGAAACCAGCCAATAGCAGCAGGGATGAGGTTCCAGCCACATCCCAGGGCAATGCTGGCTCATGTCCCCAATGCCTGCCACTTTCCTCTCTGCTTCAGCAGTAACCTTAATGCATAATTTAGAGATGCAATTAATAGAAACCAATCAAGCAAGGCTGTGCACACGCTCTCATGTTCAACAACAGCTGTTTCCAATAGTGATTATGTTACAATAATAACAACAGGGAAAACGCCTGGGCATCACAGGGCCGCGTGAGTGCTAACAAGACTGGTGGCCTCGCCAGGAACATGGGGGGCCTGTGGCTCCTGTGGGGCTGACCTTGTACCCACCATGGGTCAGACAGTCACACTCTCTGCGCTTCAACTTGCCCCCCAAGCCTGCCATGCTGCAGGGATGACTGGGAGGAGGGAGGGCTTGGTAGGGGGTATTTTCAGGCCACTGGAATAGCATGCAGCACCCCTAGTGATGACCTGTCATCTGGGATGGATTCGGGGCTCTGCCCCGCCCACTCCCCGGGGCTCAGCGCTGCCCTGCGGCCCGGTGAGGCTCTGTGCCCCCGTCTGCTCTTCCTGCAGAATCAGGAGGTTGCTGGGCTGGGAGAGAGGCAGTGGAGTCCTCACCCCGCCATGGCCAGGCCCCTTGCAATGGGGCTTTTGTTGTGCACAGGTCCGCGTCTCACAGCCTCTCAACAGTGCCTCCTGTCGTGAAGGTCCCCGGGCATCGCACAGGTGAAGCAGAGGTTCCCCACGGTCACTGCTATCTTTTCTTGGGAGCTCCCCACACGCCCCTGCTGGGCCCCTCTATAAGAGAAGGCAAGACCTAGACTCGTCCAGCGATGAGATCAGCTGGAGACAGCAAGAAGCTTTTGGGTTGGGCCTCACTCACAAGAGACCTGATTCACACTCCGGAAGCTGTCCCCCACGGGGGCTGCTGGGCTCTGGCACAGCTGCACAGCGGTGGCAGCTCAGAAACACCTTTGTCACACAGGGGCGGTGTTTGCTGAGTGAGGGGGGCTGGGAGGCCCCCACCCCAGGTTTTCCCTGCGGTCCGAGATTTCTCCGTGTTGTATGGACACAATCCCAGATTGTTTCTTCTTAATTAGAGAGGCATAAGTAGCACTGAAAAGATCTGATTCCTGTTGAAATCACAGTGACGCTGATAGGAACAATGGGTGAAGGAGGTAGCCATGTCTACCCCATGGCCAACAAGAACCATAAAATTCCAGTTTAGCAGCACAGAGGAGGATGGAATTAGGCAATACTGCCCAACTGCCTGACCACTTATTCTTAACCCCTGGCTCCTGGGGGCGGGGGGCGGTGTGTGCGAGCCCCAGATAGAGCAGCAGTGTCTCTGGGGGAGGTGTTGCCATGTTTGCTAATGGAGAAAGAGCAGAGACCTTTCAGGGTTTCTCCACATCACTTTCTAAATAAAGTTATGGTCCGTGTGTGAGTTTCTCTGGAAGCCCAGAGAAAGGGCACTTTGCTCTTGGCTCCTAAGAACCTCCTGTCCCCATGTCCTGCACAGCTACGAGGCAGGACCACTCAGAAAGGCCCCATGGTTAAGCAATGCTCAGATGCCAGCCTGCCGGTGTTGGAAATCTGGTTGCTGATCTCACTGGCTGGGGACCTGCTTCCAACCTTTGACATAGAATGTCATTAGTAGTATTCCCTGCCTTGTTGTGAGGATGAAATGGGTCAACACTTGTAATGTTCTTATTGGGAAAGTACCTGCCACGTAAGTGCTCAATAAACCTTAGCGATCAATATCCATTAACTGCGGTGTAAGCACTAACATGGAAGTCGTATCTTCTATCTCACCTGGTACATTTCCCTTCACACTATAGATGTCCAATAGTACTTTTAGAATAAAAGCATTCCATGTGAACAAAAGAAGGCTTAGTCTGATAAGTGTAGACATGGATACAGCACATAGAGAGATGTAGTGTTCACCGGTATAACGGGGTCAAACCCTGTGTTCCTGCTTTATAAACACTATCCCATTCCACCTTCCTCAAAAATCCCACACTGGGATCATATCATACCCCTTTCACCACTTAATGAGAGTTCAATTATTTGTGCTCAGAGTAAAAGTAGATTTCCATTCCAACAATACACCCATCAGGAGAGGTGAAGGAGAGAGAACACACATGCGCGGACGTCCCGGGTCAGCACCAAGGACAGCTCAGCACAGCGGCCGCCTCCTCCCTCAGGGATCTGAGGCACACCCCGTTGCCAATGCCTGCATTACAGCTATGAAAAATGCAATGCAGCTAATTAATTAAGTTCTCTGGACTTACAGGGAACCCAGGATTCGGCAGTGTCCAGAAAAGGGGTGAAGCGGCTCTGCAGACCAGGCTGCACATGTCAGGGACAAAGCCCATCTTCACATGGTTACAGGAGTGGCCACGGGGCACAGAACTAGGTTTTCCAGAGGGGCTTATCTATGAGGTGGGGCAGAGGATATTTTCAGCACGTTCTGTGGAGCACACACAAACAATCAAGGGCAGTGAAGAAATGGAATCCAGCCCTCCAGAGGCTTGGACGTCCCTCTGTAGGGTGGCCACCTGCAGAGCAGGAGAGTTGGGACCGCACGCTGGGGGCTCCACCAGGCTCTTGGGAGGGCACTGCAGAATGAGCCATCGCTCGGCCCTGATGGCGTACGCGCACAAATACAGGCTCTCTAAGCACCATTATCCTCACCTCCCTTTGGTAATGATGTGGGGACAATAAATAATGTGCATTGTTGAAGTTGACCAAGGGAAATGAATCATCAACCAGTTTTGTTCCTGAGCAGATGATCAACTATGACTTGGCTCAGAGTGTTCCAAACTCTCATTACCAAAGCCTTCAGTTTGTTCAATCAAATGTGCCCAGAGTACCAGGGCTGCCAGGAGCCCATGGGCAGGGCTGTGGGGATAGGTGTTAAGCTCTTCCACCTTCTGTCTCAAGGGCAAATGAACATCCTAAGGCTGGGGACAGGCAGCACCCAATCCAGATTTTCTGCAAGATTGTTATTATGCTTTAAAATACGCCTCCTAGACACCTCATTGCTTGTTTATCAAAACCACCACACCATGGTCTGAAACATCAACAACCAGCCCCTCCCAGATCTCTCCTGTCTCCTGCGACGTTCTGAAGGCTGAGACAGAATTAGAATTCTCTTCAACCCGTGAACCAGTGTCAGAGGGGTACGGGAAGGACCAAGCTCTCAGCATCGCGGAATATTCCTAAATGAATGAACAGATGGGACCTGGGGGCTCTCTTAGCCACTCAAAGGAGAAAGGACAGCTCTGAAGATTTAAGTCTCTCTCCCCGAGGTCTCTGCCACAACAGAGTCAGATACGAAGAAACAGGCAGATGGCAACTCGACCTGTAAAGTTGCCTGTAAAGGTGGCAACTCGACCAGGAGGCTGAATTCAGAGTCACAAATCCAACTCGTTAGCATGGACAGCCTGGCAGAAATGTCCCCTGTCAGAAGTGTCCCCAAGCCGTGAACACATCAGGCAATACCCATGACAGGTAGGACAGGGAGGAACATTTTCCTTTGTGGTTTTTTTTTAAATAGTGTTTGGGTTCAATGTGTTAAGAAACACTCACGCTTGCCTGACCAGGTGGTGGCGCAGTGGGTAGAGCACTAACTTGGACTCTGAGGACCCAGGTTCAAAACCCCGAAGTCATTGGCTTGAGCACAGGCTCACTAGCTTCAGCGTGGGCTCACTGGCTTGAGCGTGGGATCATAGACAGGACCTCATGGTCGCTGGCTTGAGCCCAAGGTCACCAACTTAAGCCCAAGGTCAATGGCTTGAGCAAGGGGTCACTGGCTCAGCTGGAGCCCCACCCACCCACCCACCCTGTCCAGCCACATATGAGAAAACAATCAACCAACAATTAAGATGCCGCAACAAAGAATTGATGCTTCTTATCTCTCTCCCTTCCTATCTGTCCCTCTCTCTGCCTCTCTGGCTAAAAAAAAAAAAAGAAAAAAGAAACGAAACACTCGCTCTTCATACCATGCACTGAACCTAAAACTGGTTCCTATGTTTAAATGAACATGACTCACATGAAGGACATGTGGGGAGAAGGAGACAAGGACTGCGACGCCGTCCCCCCAACAATGACAATGACGTGGCCTCGGGGCTCTGGCCCTCGACAACCGCGTGGCCACCCGGTCTGGAAAAACGCTAAGCCATGGCCTTTTAAAAATAATAATAATAATAGTAATAATAATAATAATAATAAAAGGCGCCCGCTGGCTCCCGGGTGGATGGGCCACCCACTCACTCATTACGCAGATTCCTCCGGGTCCTCCACACAGTCATCGTGTGAGTGGCGTGGGGACGTGGGTCCGGCCTGCGGGCGGCAGGTGCGCCCTCGGGGCTGGGTGTGCACCGCTGTCCCAGCTGAGGGGCCAGCCCCAGGCACAGAGAGGACACCCGAGGGGCGCGAGGTGGCCACCTCCAGCAGCCCCATCAGGGGCACGCGACTGCATGGTGGCGGCTGGGAGCGCGGGCACCGCCTACTTACTGCCTTCCAGCCTCGCGGCTGGGCTCGTCAGGTTGGTTCATTTCCGGTTCTCACGGTTCTTTCCAAGTCCGTACTGGGTTCTGGGTTTGTGGGAGTCCGTTCCAGCGCTCTGGGTTCCTCAGAGTTGTGTTGTTGTTTTTTCAGACCCAGTTAGACAGCTAGAGAAGGAGTGACGTGGAGGCACAGAGAGAAAGCTGGAGGGCCAGGGAGCTTAGAGACCTAGAGAGAGAAACATGGTTGGTCATGGAGACAGAGAGAAAGGAAGAAGAGATAACGCGGAGAGCAAGAGATTGAATGTGTTGGCCTGTGTTCTCTGATGCTTGTGTCTATGGGTTCTCTGGACTCTGTGGCCTCTGTTGAATTTTTCCACATCTCAGCTCTGACAACAAATAATAATTGTTTGTTTGTTTGTTTTTCTGATTCCTGCACCTCGCTATTACCACTTTGGCCAAGCTCTGCTTCATTTCCAAGGCTAGTCTGTTGTCTCAGATAAAACCTCTTTCTCGTTTTGTGCTGAATTAAAATTTAATAAAGCCTCGGGTTGCCACAGATCCAGCAGGCGGACAGCTGCTCAATTAAAAGCAAACCTGATGAGATGGCACCGTTGAGAGAAATACTCCCGAGGAAGAGCACAGGACTATGGAAACTCAAGTCCACAATAATGCCTTCATTTGAATATGAATCGAGCCTTCTGTGCGGCCTTTCTCCCCCTGCGCACCTGCCAGGTGCCCTGGTGACCACAGTGAGCAGGAGGAGGCTAGGCTGGCAAGGAGGGAAACATGGAGGGGGAGGAAGAGAGAACATCAGTATCAAGAGGGAAGGAGAACACATAACCTTGAATGAAGTCGGGCACAGACGGAGGCAGACAGAGGGAGAGGACGGCGGTGGGACAGACCGAGGAGAGACGTGAGGGTGGAGACGTGTAGCGAGATGTAAACAGAAAGGTCCAGAAGCTGGTGAGATGCCGCAGGAAGGCGGCCAGGCCTGAGAACGGCGGGTGGAATGACAGACGGAGGTCGTAAGGAAGACAGAGCGAAGACTCCAGAGAGACGGGTCTTGACACATCGCAAGCATAAGTCACATAACCTGTTGAAAGAGGTGTACTTTTTTTTCTGTTCGGGCAATTATTCACTGTCTTTTTCTTAAAAGATATCCGTCTTTAAAGATTAATATATAAAGTAAATGTTTTGCTCGATTATTACAATCCAAAGTAAGTCTAATGTGCTGCCTTAGCAAAGAGGAAGAGTATTTCAAGAAATCAAATGCATATGAATGAAAGTGTTCGATATAAATCTATGTTTGTCTTCACAGCTGTATGATATTAAATCCAACTTCTTCACTTCTTTGCCTGAATCTCTGAGCATGTCAGTGGGCGTACTTCTCAGGACTGACCTTTCTCTTGCTAGAGAAACACATGCACGCATGCACACACACACACACACACATGTGCACACACACAGAAAACGCTTTGAACCTCTCCTGTATTTAGAGAAAAGATCAGTCTTTCTCATCAGCCCTTAAGTCTGCAACTGTCTTGAAAAAAAAATTAATACATATATTTTCCCTTTCTACAACAAACTCCAATTGCAAAATGATGGATCACCTCTTTTCTTAATCCCTGACCCGAATCCTACGATGCTTTCGCTCTGCACGAGGTGAAGTGACAAGAGCTCTCTGGGGCTCAGCTGTCAGGCTTTGTCTGGTCTCCGAGTCATCCTGCCAACAGAGCGATCAAAAAATGCAGCCAGGCCAAGAGCAACCTCACCGGCGCCCTTGCCGGAACCTCCGAGCAGAGGTCCCCTCTCTCCAGGTCCGCTGAGAAAATACTCGGTCACCCTCCAGGGACCCTGTAAGCTGCATGGGTTCAGGGGGCACACCGCCAGCTGAGCTCCTTGTTTGTCTGCCTGTCCACCGCGGGGGCAGAGCCTCCGACAGGCATAGCGTCATTGCTACTGCTACTACCTCTTTCCTTTCCCAACGACGAAGCTCAATTCCTGGAGCCAACTCTAGGGCTGCTGTCACCCCTGTTGGCTTGGAAAGTCCTAGGCCAGGGTCCTCAGGAAGCCACCTGGAGCAGTGGGAACAGAGCACATGGTGCCAGCAAGGGTCCTTCTGACACCTGCAGTCTTAAGACACACACACAAAAAAAGTCTTGTCTTTGGCAAGTGGGTTTGTGTTGCTTTTCTGGAATAATCTTAATATAAGTGTCCTCCTGGAGGTTTTTTTTTTTTTAAGAGAAAATTTAAATATATCTTTTGAAAATGACATAAGGAACAAAAGAAAAGAAAAAAATCTCAGCATGCCAAAAGTAAGTCACAATAACCATCTATGTATTGCTTAAGCTTTCTGAAGACATACACATTAATTTACTGTGATCTGCGGCTGCCTAGGCACACTGACATCTACATCCACACGTTTCTTACCTCTGTCTGCAATGCCCATGTCGTGGAAGGACCATCGCCCCAGCAAGCTGCAAGCAGGCAAGGCATCCATCCCCCTTTAATACTTCTCCAACGCAGACCCCTTTAAGGAATCTGGAGAACTTGTTTTGAGAGTTAAAAATGCAAGCTGGTTTCTTTTTTTTTAGAGCCACTCTACTTCTGCAGATTTTTTTTTCCCTCTAAAAATATGTCTTAAGTCCGAGCTTTCTGTAGAGGCAGGTTGCAGGAAGAGAAGAAAGAGCAGCCCCAAAGAAACTCAACCTCAGGCCATGGCCTTTGTCAGGGCGAACTGGTATAAGCCCTCCTCACCTGAGCTAGAGCCCAGGGCTAGGTAAATGTCCCCTCCCCCTGGCAAACCACTCTGTCATATGCCCGAGCACCCACCGGCCTGTCATTCCCTGGACCCTGGACTTCACATACTGTGTGCCTCACTCACATTTGCAAAAGCACGTGTCGCGTGAGTGAGTGCATGAAGGAAGGAATGGAGGAGAGAATGAATGAGTATGCAGCCAGACAGGAGAAAGGGGGGCCTGCCGGAGAGTGACATCATGGGTCACCTGGACCTGCAGACAGACCTGGCCTCACTATAGCCACTCACGTAAGCTCGGCAACTCCTTTGACATCTGAAATCAGTTCATTTTGGATTTCTTTTTCCTCTGTCATTTGAAACCTAAACATTCATGATTAGTAAGATGGTAATTTTGAGAAGTTATGATTTTATCCATGGGGTGATTTGGTGAATTTCAAACAATACTTTTAAAAAAAAATAATAACCTGTCTTTAGATGATGGTGGTGATGAGGAATACAGTACCATAAAGAATGCTCCCTGAACATAAGCCAGTGTTTCAAACACCATATATATGTGTGCATACAGACACACATACACACACACTCACATATAGACTTGTATAATCCTCACAACCCACGTGCAAGGTTGGTAGGTTGGTACTATCACTGGCCCCATTTTATAGATGAGAAGTCTGAGGCACCACAATTAAGTGGATGGCCCAGGGTTAAAGAGCTAGTCTGACTTCAGTCACTTATTACCGTATATGCTATAGTAAAAGGGTATGAGCCCAGCTGGGCAGAGATGACTGACAACTTCATTGTCTTCTAGGCCAACGAGAGTAACAGACGCTCCCTCTATCCAAGCCGCCCAGCCCCAGGTGCCAGCCACAAGGTGCTACTAGTAACATGCAGAACCATGATAATCATGGGATAGAGTCCTTCCCCCTTCAGTAGAAAGGTCTCAACAACAACAACAACAAAAAAAAAATCAAGAATTTGATTTCAGGGCACAGAGCCCTTGCTGACATTGCTGAGGCCAAAACCTGCACCCCTCAGCACCCTGGCTCCTGTCTGGTATAAGGCACATGGGCCCCAGTCAGGGTGTAAAAGGAAAGACTGACAACCTTATCCCCCGAATCATAACAGCATTTCAGTATTTCAAAAGGGTTTGGGGATTATGGTGTGCGAACCACTGGGTCCATCTCATTTATCCTCTCTAGAACACATGAAAAAGAGGATAAAGGAATAAACACTCAATGCCACAGCAACAGCAAAACCGGCTCTCAGCAGATAAGAGACGTGGATCATCTCTGAGGAAGGAAGGAAGCAGATGGCATGGAGGTAACTGGTGAGGAAGGCATGGCGAGATAACTGGCGATCAAGGACCACAGGCATCGGCCTCCATGAGAGGTCATCTCCGTGAGAGACATAGACAGTGCGAACATAGGAACCCAACAAAACCACCCAGGCAGAGGAGCGGGAGGAGATCTCAGGGTGCCACGTCTTCTTTCAAATACGAGAGTCACCATCATGGCTAAAGTTAGGCCAGGAAAGAAACAGAGGTGGTGTGGGGAGGGGCACTGGTGGTATTGGCGACAGCCACTATGGTGACACGGGAATGTCCTCACATCCCCGAACGTCTTCTCTTTGTAATGTTGGTGAGACACCGGAGGAACTTCACTAGTTTATATCCTTCTGCCCACAGCAAAACTGGTTTTATTATTTGTCATTTCATCACAGTCCCAAGAGCCTATCCCGATGTCCAGGAACTTCCTGTAGTAATAATACAATGGTTCCGAACCTTGATATTTTCTATACAAGCTTCTCGCCACCCCCCGCCCCCCGCCTCCACCTTACACTTACCAGGGTACTTTAAAAATCAAAATCTCTTGCTGTTGGCAAACGTTTGTTTGTTTTTCAAAACATAACAGCTCTATTTGAGATTCCTTGTCTGCTTTTGTGCATAAATCAAAAGGAATTTTGACGCGCAACACAAATACAGTTTCGTAGCATAGGATTTCATGGCCATGCGATGTCCAGCTGCCATCTGTGTATCCAGCTGGCCGGCCACTCAGCTCTGGGTACTTGTGGGAGAATAATGACTCCTTAATGTCATTGATCCTCATCCTGGGAGCTCTGGGATTTGGGGCTTTTCCCTTAAGGTCAACATTTTTATAACAGATATATATTTTGCTTTAAATAAGAACAGAAAAGCCTTCTAATAGAAAGAAAGAAAGAAAGAAAGAAAGAAAGAAAGAAAGAAAGAAAGAAAGAGAAAGAGAGAAAAAGAAGGAAAGGAAGGAAGGAAGGAAGGAAGGAAGGAAGGGAGGGAGGGAGGGATTTAGGGAAAGAGAGAGAGAGAGAGAGAGGGAGAAAGAAAGAAAGAAAGAAAGAAAGAAAGAAAGAAAGAAAGAAAGAAAGAAAGAAAGAAAGAAAGAAAGAAAGAAAGAAAGAAAGAAAGAAAGAAAGCCAAACGCGGGTGTCCCCCCAGCCACAGGGCAGGCAGTGAGGCACGCTGCCCAGTGTCAGGTGCTGAGTGGAGCCCTGGGCGGGGCTGCAGGAAGAGCCCCCACTTCTAGGGATCCCAAGGAAATAAAGGGCTCGGTGCAGTGTGATGAGCAGTCCTTTAAGTGGAGAGAGGACCGAGAGAGGACCGGCCAAGGGCGGGTGTCCAGGGAGCCTTCTGGGAGAGAGGACCACAGGGCAAGAGCGGCCACAAGCTGGTCTGTGAGCACCACCTAGTGGGCACCCCAGGGACAGGTGCCCAGGAGACCCCCCAGTTCAGGAAAAAGGAAGTTCAAGCCAGAAACGCGGCCGCCTTGCCCATTTGCAGAACTGCAGCTGCTCAGAGAGGGGCGCACTGGGTGCTGTGCTCAGCTCTGCAGGGACAGGTGCATTGCGACACTTCCTCGCCCTGTCCCCGCGGGGCTGGGGGACAGCTGGTGCGCACAGGGCCATGGCGAGGCCAACCGATTCACAAGCTGCGTCCATTCTGACTGCTCAGGGGCCACTTGTAATGAAACATTTTAATTTCACCACTACTCTCAGCCGTTTCGCCATGAAGCACACTGGCATGCCGACCGGGAGAAGGCACTCACATTTGTCACCCATGCCATGTGACCAGCAGCGTCCGTTCCTGGGCTCCTTCCACCCCCCCATGACCCTGACAAGGTGACCCCAGTAGGAGGCATGGCACCCCTTTTACAGACCGAATGGCTGAGGCTGCAGAGGCCGACCGTGGGAAGGACACAGAGCTTAAGTGAGTGGCAGGTCAGACGTGATCTGAGGCAGCACACGGGTCCCTGCAGCTCCAGGACTGTGGACAGGGGCTGTCCCTTTACTGACCGGACAGAGGGGGTGGCCCAGTCACAGCACCTGCGAGGAGTCTGGTTGTCACGGCCAGATAGGACTCTCCGAGGTCTCCACGTCCACAGACAACGTGAGCGCCCACGATCCCGTCCCCCTGACGAGGGACAGACTTCCGCGTTTCAGAGAGAAACTCAGTCTCTCAGAAGGCAGGCTCCTGATGAGGTTGGCACGTGACGGGCGTGCAAGCAGGAGTGTGACACCTTCGCAGGACCGCTCTCACGCGGGGCTGTCACCTAGGGCATGCCCCCCAGTATAGCCGAGCGACTCCCGACCAGGAGCCTTTGATGGATGTGCTGCTGGGTGGGCGTCTCCGTGGGGCGGGCCATAAATATTCATGGTATTGACGGAGCCTCAGAAACGTGTCCTGTCATGTCCCTGCTGCGACAGACACACCCAGAACTCTCCCCTCTGTGCCTCGGCCTCACGGCCACCAGGGTCGCTCAGGAACTTGCTCAGCTGGGTTCGTTTCCCCCGTCCGTCCATCCTCAGAAGTTAAACATCAGCAAAGGTCTTCCCGAGCAGACCGGGTCCACAGACCCGAACCTCTCAATGGGTTTTCCCTCTTCCTTTTGTGCTGAGCTGACTTTCGCCAGCCTTCCAGCCCTGACCTTCTTGTATTCCTCTAGTTTTAACTGTGGGCGAGGTGACACTGCAGGAACAGGTTTGCCAACTGTGCTCACCAGCGTGTCCTCAGGCTCTGTCATCAGCTGTGGGTACCTGACTGGCAGTGGACACATTAGACGTGCAGAGGTCCCCAGTGTGTAAAGTGCACGGCTCTCGTATCACCCAGCAGGGAGGGTGACTGCTGGCCGTTGGCACAGAAGATTCTCTGACTGATGTGGGCACAGAGGGAAGAGGAATAAACCTGCTGATCGAAGGTGCATCTGAGTAGGAAGAGCGAGGTGAGTCACATGGCTGACCCGGAAGCCTACGGCACATGCCATAAAACATTAAGTTTTAAAAAGTGAAATGACGTTTAAACTTTGAATTAAAAAAAAAAAAGAAAAATATGATTTTAAATAATTAAAATGGGAGAGAGTCAAATAGGAGTTAATAAGAAGGGCCTTCTGTAGGGGACAGACAAGGGGATTTCAAACTTCACGTGGAAAGGCAAAGACCTAGACCAGCCAACACAACTCTGTAAAGAAACAACTTTGGAATACAGTTACAACCCAGCTGAAGACTTAGTTTAAAGCTACCATAGTGGTCCTGGTCAGTGGCTCAGTGGATAGTGTCAGCCCAGCATATGGACATCCCGGGTTCAATTCCCCATCAAGGCACACAGGAGAAGTGACCATCTGCTTATTTCCTGCTCTGTCTCCCCCTTCTCTCCCTCTTCTCCTTCCATAGCCAGTGGCTCAATTGGTTCAAATGTGGCCCCAGGCATTGAGGATAGCTTGGTTGATTCAAGCACAACAGCCTTAGGCACTAAAAATAGCTCAGTTGATGTAAGTATTGGCCCCAGATGGGCTTGCTGGATGGATCAAGGTCAGGGTGTACATGGGAGTCTGTCTCACTATCTCCCATCTTCTCACCTAAAAAAAGAAAAAAGTAATAAAAAGCTACCATAGTGAGGATAGTTTGAATTGGTATAAAGAAAGACAAGTGGCTTCCTAGAACCACACAGACAGAGAGTTCAGAAATATATCTGTGCATCTCTATCTAAAATTAATGTTCCGTGAAGGTTGAAAGCCAAACAGTAGAGAGTCATCATTTTGAGAAATAGTGGTCCAACTGCGTAAATCTATAATTCATGGGAGAGTTGAATTCAAATGTCCATCCAACTTATAGAAAGATGTTCAAATTTATTAGCCATCAGAGAAACCTAAGATTGCGAGATACAGTTCCACATCCCAAATATTAGCAACTAATTAAAAAAAAAGAAATCTGACCACCACAAAACATTTGGAGATGCCAGAAAGAAAGAAACAGAAACTTGTCCACTGGTGACAGGAATGTAAATAGATACGTCCCCTCCAGAAAACGATTCGATAGCATCTAGTGACATTGATGAGGTACTTGCTCTGCAAAGAAGCACTTGCCTCTGAGCATAAGAGAGATTTCTACACACCTGTGCAAGAACACTTGTACAAGAATATGTGTGACAGCATCACACGTAAAAGACATGACAACAAATATTAGCATTGGTCTAAATAACCATCAACTAGGGAGTGACTAATGAAATATGGTATGCTCATAAAAACTAAACAACCACCCAGGAGTTAACATGTGTTAATTATAGCTATGCATTTCCGTACTGAATTTTATTTATTTGTTTATTTATTTACTTATTTATTTATTTTATGATAGAGAGAGAGAGAGAGAGAGGAACAGATAGGGACAGGTAGATAGGACGGGAGAGAGATCAATTCTTTTTTGTGGCTCCTTAGTTGTTCATTGATTGCTTTCTCATATGTGCCTTGACCAGGGGGCTACAGCAGAACGAGTGACCCCTTCCTCAAGCCAGTGACCCTGGGCTCAAGTCAGTGACCTTGGGCTCAAGCTGGCAAGCCCACGCTCAAGCCAGCGACCTCTGCATCCCAGTCCAACGCCCTATCCACTGTGCCACCGTCTGGTCAGGCACTACTGAATTCATCTTAACACATAAGGACAAGGGGAGAGGGGACAAGTCACAAATAATAAGTGTGGTAAATACTTCTTTTAAAAATGTAACTATTTTGTGTCGAGTTCAGGGATCTACGGTTGTGTCGAAAACTACAAAAAACAGGCACAGGGATGATACCGAGAATGTAGGAGGAGAGAGAGAGGAGGAAGGGATCCATAAGGGCTTCCAATCAGTTTGTAATATTTTTCTTTAAAATTTCAGGGGAGCTATGCCAGCATACTAAAAGCGGGCAACTCGGGGTGCCAGGTACATAGATGTTTGTATATGATTTTCCATACCTTTCTGTCACCTGTCACGTTATTGTAACTGAAAACTCACATCGCCACATCTCTGTTATTTGGCCAATTCCACTGTTATTTTCCATCTCAGATACATTTTTGCAACATAAATGCTCTGTGAAATTTCCCATCAGACTCTGTCATTATCCTCTGAGCAGTGGTTTAACCTATTGTCCTATTTTCCAAGCACAGGAGAGTAATTCTTGTGTTTTCTTCCTTCTCCTGTATTTTTAATCTTTTTCTTTTTCTTTTTTTTTTTTTTAGTAAAATTTACCTTGCAGGCTGGTATGAGTGACCTTATTTTTGCTTTGCCAACACTTCCCCAGAGCCAGAAACAATAAATCTAGATAATGAACAAACACTCGGGGTGCTGTCTGCTTTCTCAGCCGCCAAACCCACGTCCGTTTCTCCCGCTATTGGCTCCCACTCACGTCCGGCTTTGTCAAGTTTATCAGCGTCCTCATGACCAAGCCCAGACACAGCTGAGTCCACTGCCACGATCATGGTTTTCTTTAAAAACAATTTTTGCTCTATCTGTCTAACAGCATCCCACACCCTCCCAGAAGACGATCGCTCAAAAATCATTACAAAACAACTCTTTCAAATGCAGTTCTTAGAAGTTGTTCCTCTATTCCAGAAGTTGGGAACCTATGGTTCGCAAGCCAGATGTGGCTCTTTTGATGGCTGCATCTGGCTCACAGACAAATCTTTAATAAAAATAATAATAACATTAAAAATATAAAACATTCTCATATATTACAACCCATTCATTTTCTACCACTCATGTTCATGGTTGCGGGTGGCTGGAGCCAATCACAGCTGTCCTCTGGGACAACACCAAATTTTTATCAGATAATGCGTAATGTACACGGGTCCTTGTATGGCTCTCATGGAATTACATTTTAAAATATATGGCATTCATGGCTCTCTCAGCCAAAAAGTTTCCCAATCTCTGCTCTATTCTGTGGTTTTCAGTACTTCTCAGCTTGGCAGATACTCAGAGGGAGAAACTTCTATTGGTTCCCAGAATCCCAAAATGTCTGAATCCCCCGCTCGGTGAGGGGGCCCTCCTTCAAGAAGTGTGCATCCCCTGGAATCCAATGAATTATAAAACCCCATGGTTCCATCACTGTCCCTCCTTGGCCACTGTATATTACAACAGCTTCCAGAGCTTTCTTGTATGCCAGTTAGTCTACAGTAATTAGGTCTTAAGTCAACCATCGCTAAAGGAATTGTGGGCATGGAACTTCACTACCTCGTTGGCTAATTGCATCAGTGCAAGAGCTCCTGGGAGTCTCTTCATGGGAAGGTGATCTTTTCTGTCATGAGTTGATGATATTATTTTGTCTGGCCAAGCAAGTCTCCGCTAGGCTTGTACATGAAGAAATGGTAACCATATACATATACTGTGTATATATATAGACAGATAGATAGATCCATATATCTATATCCATATATATATGTTTTGGGGTTTTTTTCTTCTTTTCCAAATGAGAGGAGAGGAGGTAGGGAGACAGACTCCCACATGCATCCCAACCGAGGCTCACCCGGCAACCCCTTCTGGGGCTGATGTTCTGCCCATCTGGGCCCACGCTCACAACTGAGCTATTTATAGTGCCTGAGGTGAAGGCTCCACAGAGCCGTTGTGCTCGAGCCAATTAAACCATGGCTACAGGAGGGGGGTGGAGAGAGAGAGAGAGAGAGAGAGAGAGAGAGAAGAGAAGGGGGGTGGAGAAGCAGATGGTTGCATCTCCTGTGTGCCCTGGCTGGGAATTAAACTGGGGATTTCACGTGCTGGGCTGACGCTCTACCCACTGAGAAAACCGGCCAGGACTCTATCTTTTTTAAATTGTGTTTCTCTTTTTTCTTGCAAACCTGCTCGTGTCCAGTGAGAGGATGCGGGAGTCGAATGGGCAGGATGGACATTCCTGGAGCACATACCTCTAGGATTCAGGAAAGGGGAGGTGGGTCCATCCAGGGTCCTGGCCCCTGTGTTTGTGCCCTGGTCCAGGGCTCAGCTCATAACAGAACTCGGAAATCTCACCATCGGAAACCGATCCATCCACGCATCTAAGGGAAAGAGACGGAGGTCCGTTCAGTACCGGCATCCAGGTGTGACCAGCACCAGCCCCATGGAGGGTGGCTTCCAGGTCACATACTCAGTGCCAGGCTGTTGCAAACACTTTCCATACATAAACGAGCTTAATCCCCACAGCAGCGCAGTCGGGCGAGGGGCAGCCGCCAAAGCCACAGCTGCACCCTGATCCCAAGAACCCATGAATGTGAACGTCTCTGGAAATGAGGACTTTGCAGATGTCACCATGTGGAGGATCTTGAGATGCTCTCGTCCTGGGTGAGCCGGGCGGTGGGCAGGGGCCCTAAATCCAGTGACAAGTATCCTTGAAAGATGATGAGAGGACACAGAGGTCAAGGCCATGCTGCGATGGAGGCAGAGAGGAGTGATGTCCCATGGCCACGGCATGCCGGGGCCACCAGGAGCCACACAAGGCAAGGCAGGGTCCTGTCAGCGGGGCTGGTTTCTCCCGTGTCCTCTCTCCTTGACTTCTCCCTGGGTCCTCATGCGGCCGTCCCTCTGGGCACGTCCAAGTCCTCACCGCCTTTTCCTATAAACACACCACCCTCACGACCGTGTTTTACCATAGTTACTCCTCTAATGCCCCTCTCTCCAAACACCGGCACATTCTGGGGTGCTGGGAGTGTTCAGAAATTCAATTCAACCTACAACTTTAGGGAGGACACGGCTCGGTCCCTGAGGATAAGCCAGCTTTTGCAATAGTTCATGTGTTTAAACGATTCGGGAGACCCGGCGTGCACTTGAAAGCCATAACTTTCCTCTGCTTTGCGCTTTTTATCCCTCTATTAACTGGAAAATAACGATGTCCTGCCTGCCACGAGTCCCTCAGAGCCAAAGGACACCACATCCATCCATCACCGCTGTTTTTGTTGGGTCTTTTTTTTTTTTTGCAAATGATTAAATATTCCTTTTCCCCTCCCTGTTGATAGCATCATCTCCATGACAGCCGCTCTGTCAGCCCCTTTGAATTCGTTATTCCCTACTTACCATGTTCTCTTGTGAAGAGGAATAACTCCATCCTGCCTCCTGACAGCAGGGGAATTCAGTGACAAGCGATGACAGTGGATGTTTCTCAGGAGAGCCAGACACCGACGGCAGATCTGGGATGCCCCGCCAGCTGGACGTCAGCCCAGAACAGCGTCTACCAGCCCCGCCTTCCAGAACAGTCTTGATTTCGAAGAGGGAAGAGACCTTCGCACCTCAGACACGGCTGGCCCGTCGGGACACGTGTTTCGGGGAGCAGTGTGGCAGCACAGAACGTGGGAGGTAGGTACATCCACCCCCCTTCCCCCGAGATAAAGATTCCAGTGCCATGGGCAGACCTTGTATAGAAGGTTTTGCAGTGTCCCGGGTTTTATAGTCACACACATTATTATTAAGTAGGTATTGCGTGACAACGTGGATGGAGCGCCCACCTGTGTCACACCCATGAAACTATGGGTTCACATGAATGGACAGCCGTATTAGCTGACAGTGTTGTGTCAGGACTAGATCAGCTGTCCCTTATTACTGTCGAAACACAGCCCAGCGAGAGCCAGACCGCCTGGACTGTCCCACGGAGGATCCCACTGATCTATGACCTCAACGGCATCGTGCTGATTGGACAGGGCGGGTGAGAGGTGGCTGCCTCTTGCTGGCCATGGAAGGACACACGTGCTCTCCAAATGGCATGCCCCGCCCATCAGGGGTCCCAGGCCTGCCTGACGTCCTCCTGAAGTGAAGGGCTGCTCACCGGTCACGGACCCCAATGAGGAAGGGCCGTGTCCAGGGCCTCTGTGGGTTCTGGAGGACACACGATGCACAAGGAGGAACACGCACCACGTGGCAGGCAAGGTGGCCAGCACTGAGTGGGGCACAGCAGTCAATCCAGGGTTTGGTGCATTCAACCCGAACGTGTGGCCCACACCGTCACACGAGACTCCACGGGGTTGGAGGTGTTCCTGGGGACAAACATGCAGCGTGGAACGATGGGTGTCCTGGGGGGGGGGGACGGGGACATCGTCACACAGGCTCTTAAGATGCAAGACAAGACCACCCAGAGCAGCATATTCTATGCTTGTGGACAAACAGACCATACCGTGCCCTCATCGAGAGATGACACGTGACCCGAGGTAAGCAGGCCATAAATCCGAAAAGTCCCAATGGCTAGATTCTGTCAGAGCCACCAAGTTTTAAAGTCATAAAGTCCAGCAGGGTCCTGTGTAAGCCGTAAAAGGTGCACCTGGACAGAACCTTCCTTCTCCCGCGCGGCCTCCTGGGGCCCTGGGAAGTTCATCCCGAGAGCCTTCTCCTTCTACACTCCGGGCTCACAGCTGAACCCAACCCTGTTTCATAGACTAAGGAAAGGACTTGACATTTTATTTCCCATAGAGGAAACATTTAGAAGGGTTTTAAGCCAAGGAGGGACATGACTTGTTTTATTTTTACTTTTTAAAAGGCTCCCTGTAGCTGCTCAGAGCGATGGGACAATACAGCCATAAGATTAGAAACAGGCCCGTTGGCGTGGGCTCTTATGGTTACCTAGCCAGTGGGCAACAGTTGGATTTGATGATGGCCCAAGTGCCGTTGGTGAGGTCAACAGTCATATTCGAGATGGATTTTTTGTGCCATGCATTTTTGGTTGATTGAATGCACGGATTTTCAACAAGTCACTTTATGGAAATACAACTTAAAGGCCGAAAATGCACACTCCTTTTCAGTGCCCAGGCTGATGCTTTTTGACACGCCAATCGCAGACGTGGGCAACAACCACCGCAATCGAGATAACAGAACATGTCCATCACCCTGACAGGCCCCACTGTTCTCCTCAGTCGGTGCCCCCACGAACTCTAGGGTCTTTCTGCCACCACACACCACACCTGTCCCTTCCAGACAGGCAGAGAGGTAGAACCGTGCGGCACGGTGCATCTAAACTTACCCCCCCACCAGACGTCTGTGTGAGAGGCACGCAGGCCATCATGTAAACCCGTGGCTCAGTTCTTGGGCGCTGAGAAGCCTTTTACTGCTGGTGGTAGATATGCCAACACCTGCTTATCCTCCCCACATGCTGACGGACACTTGGATTGTTTCCAGGCGGAGGCTGTTGCGAGCCAAGCCGCCACAGGCATCCATGGGCAGGTCTGCGTGTGCTAAGAGTGGATTTGTTGGGTCTTAGGATAAGTATAGGTTTAAGCTTTCAAGCAACAGCTGAGAGTTGTTTTTCCACCCACCCCCCACCCCTCAGACGTCTGTACCACTTTCCGTTCCCACTTAATAATCAATGAGAGTTCAAGTCCCTCCACGTTCTTAGCAGCTCTTTGTAGCATCTGTCTTTTCCACCGTGTCCTTTGCTTTCAGAGTCCTGCCTCTGTTCCCCATGGCCCACGTGCCTAGGTAAACATCCGCATTTCCCCGCAGATCATGTGGCTGCGTGACGGGGTCTGCGATGCAAGCAGGGGTTTATGGGCAGGGCGTCTGGGGGAGCCTGGAAAGTGGGCACAGTCACCTGCCTCCAAGACGTCAGAACAGGAGAGATGCTACTCCCAGTCATGCCCCTCCCAAATCAGGTCCACAGCATGTGAGTGAACCCCAGGCTCTGAGAAGGGCTCCTTGTCACCCTGAGACTTTGTGGCTCTGTGGAGATGGTTCATGTGGTTCCGGAGTTCACCTCAGAGCATGTTTCCAATCCTTGAAGCTCCCGGAGGAGGGGGGGGGGAAGGTTGTTCTGAGCTTAATTCCTTGGGTGATGGGGGGAGGGGGAGGCAGCCAATCTTGTCCACCACCTTTTTGTACTAGAGTTTAGGTGGATTCTGTGCCCACAGTCCCAGGCATAAGTGGACAGACATTGGGTCTTTGGCTGACTTATTCAACCCGGGGAGAAGAGGACATAATATTTTTAAAAAGGGACATAGGATGCCCTGGCTTATTGGTTCAGTGGTAGACCGTTGGCCCAGTGTGTGGAAGTCCCAGGTTTGATTCCCTGTCAGGGCACACAGGAGAAGCGACCATCTGCTTCTCCACCTCTCCTCCTTCTCTCTCTCTTTCTTCCCCTCCTGCAGCCATGGCTCAATTGGAACAAATTGGCCCCAGGTGCTGAGGTTGGCTCCATGGCCTCCGCCTTAGGCACTAAAAAATGGATCCAACTGCAATGGAGCAACACCCCAGATGGGCAGAGCATCACCCCCTAGTGGCATGCCGGGTGGATCCCAGTTGGGCACATGCGGGAGTCTGTCTCTATGCCTCCCCGTTTCTCACTGAATTAAAAAAGAAAAAGTGACATAGGAGCCCTGGGTCATGGGGGCCCAGAGGCTCCTTGCATGAGAGAGGAGTGAATAAACATCCATTTAAATACACTGAACATTAGCATTCAGACAAATAACACCTTGAGCTCATTTATAACTTGCCAACTTCCCGCAGCCACAATTATCTGCGGATCTGGTGAAGCAATTTGCTGTCAGTGCCCAGAAGGAATGTGACATTTTCAACCAAATGGAGTTCAGAATTTATATTGCTCATTTGTAAACTGCTTGTTGACCTAACTCAGTGTCCGAGGGTCCCATTAATAACTGCCTTTGTCTTTTTTTCCGCTTCAGTGAGCGGGGTCACCATCAACGTGACTACAGAGACTCCTCTCACGGCAACTGTACTGGCCCGAGACTTCGTGTGAGAAGTGCAGGAACTTCCCTTTTCTTAGATTAGGCGTCAGAATACGGCAGCCATGGGGCATCCCTTAGCACCCTACCTGTGGTCTTTCCACAGGGTTGGCATGACCCCTGGTGGGCTCTTCCTTCCTGGTGGCCTATTGGCCACCACTTTGCCTTCATTTCAGGGAGAGAGCTGCTTCCTCCCCCCGCAGGTCTCAGCACAAGTCCTGGGGACGCTGTCACTGGTTCTCTTTGGCGTAATTTGGATCACCGACCCACCAGAACCAATCTCTGCAGCCAGACCTGGAAGTGGGGGTTGAATGGACCCACCCGGGCACAGAGAGCCGCTGAGGGGTTCTAGTTGGAAAAGATGCTAAAAGGTAGAGATCACAGGTGACCCAATTGTCACCACAGTCTTACTGCTTGAGATGTTGTGCCCAAGGGTCCAAGTGTGCTTTTCCAACCCCAGCCCTCAGATAACACTGCTTGTGTCCATCACAGGAGTATCTGTGGAACTGACATGCATCTCTCTTTCTTAAAGTACTCGACCCAGCAGCGATGTTCTCACCCCCAGAGAACAACACAGATGGCACTCATCCCTCCCGTGAGAATAAATTGCACCTCCTTTTTTTAGAAGAGATGAGAAAGATGGCACGAGAAAAAAACATAATTCTGTAACTAGAGTGACAGAAATAGGAGAAGTCCTCATGTTTCATGCCTCTCTCTCTGTCTCATCTCCTCGTGACCTGCCTTTTCCTGTTTGTCTGGTCGTCCTAGAAATACAGGCATGTCTGCTTTGGGACGACAGGGTGGGCCTATCCAATGTCCCCGTAAAATCCGTTCCATGATATGAATAACCATTGCTTCTCTTCCCCCTTTCTGTTGAATTATGCCGTCAAATGAGATGTTAACGGCATGCTCCTGGGACGTGCGTGACGGCTAACAAAGCGGCTATGTGAATACATTCCTAACAAAACCTCCCGCCGAAGCTGTAATCTCCAAATTGTGACAACCTTGGGTGGAATCGTTTTAATAGAATATATGGTACACACTGCCTGAAACAGTGTGATAAGAATTTTAAAGGCGGTGAAAGGCAAAAGACCCGATTCCGTGGGATAGAGAGCAAGGCAGAATAAAGGTCTTTATTGACAACATTTTAAGGCAACCTCATGGTGGGGGTGTGGGAGGAAAAGGAGGTGAAAACCAAGTGATTATGAAGGAGGGGAGAAGAGAGTACACAAAGAAGTGAATCTGAACAGTGTTCTAGCAGCTTGTGGGAATGGAAGTCAGCTAGCAGGCATCTTGCACAAAAACTAGATATATGCAGGTAATTCTGCAGCTGTGCCTTCCTTAAATTAACTTATTGCAAAAGCACAGACTTGCAATGTGAGTGGCTGGTGCAGCTGCTCTGAAGACCAGTGAGCATGCTGACAGATACTTAATTATTTACTTGCCTGTAGGGGGTAGTGATTTGTTACTCAGCAACAGCTAACTGATACACACACATTGGTCTCTGCCTTCTCTTCTATCATTTTACCCTTCACCATGTATGCAAAATGTCTTATGAACCACTTATATATTACCTCCTAATAGTGCTCAAGCTTCATTAATATATCATTTAAGACCAAAAATGGCCCTGGCTGATTGGCTCAGGGGTAAGGCATCGGCCTGGTATATGAATGTCCTGGGTTCAATTACCTGTCAAGGCACCCAGGAGAAGCACCCATCTGCTTCTCCACCCCTCCCCATCTCCCTTCTCTCTCTCTCTTTCTCTCTGTTTCTCTCTCTTCCTTTCCCATAGCCATGGCTCGGTTGGAGCAAGTTGGCCATGGGTACCAAGGATGGCTCCATGGCCTCCACTTCAAGCACTAAAATAGCTCAGTGGCCAATCAATGAAACAACGGCCCCAGATGGGCAGAGCATCACCACCCCATAAGGGGCTTGCTGGGTGGATCCTGGTCTGGGCACATGTAGGAGTCTGCCTCTCTGCCTACCCACTTCTCACTTAAGAAAAGGAGAAGACTAAAAATGAAAGAAACCTAAACAAAACAGGGTTAAGGCACAGGGGAAATCATTACCTCCCATGACAAGAAGTTCACATGGGTCAGCGTGGGGAAGCCATACTCTTAGGATCTCTTCTGCTCATGTCTCTGGGTCTGTTATTTTCCCTTGTTGTAGGGAGTTGAGCCCCCAGAAGCTGCAAGTGTCCATTTAACCAGTTGGCGCACTTAGTGTAAACAAAGCTTCCTTTTTTCAGCAATTACTGAAAGGGTCAGGTTCAGTTTCATTGACTGGCTTAATTTATCTCTCTTTTTCTCTCTCTGAACTGTGACAATGGGATGGGACACAGTGATTGGTTTATCCTGGGCTCCAAGCCTACCCCCGAAGCTGGTGGTGGCATCATCCCCATTTTAATTACATGAACCGAGAACAGGGTGGGGGTAGGTGGTGTGCCACAGGGAAATCAGTGCAATGTCATCAGAAGATAGTAAGGGAGAGGCCAGTGTGGCTTATGCTATGGGGTCTATCCACTGAATCCTTACCTGAGTTAGGGATACTCGGTTAAATTCTATAAACCGGGTTTTTAATCAATCATTTAAAACCCCCAAATAATAATCATTTATTCTCTTGCTGATTACTTATCCAGTTTTTTTAAAAAATTGAATACCTACTATGTACCACACCCTCCACTGAGATACAATACCTATTGCTGAACAGTTCAGGTTCGGTTCCTATTTTGAAGACATTATAATTCCCGCAGTAAAGGCCATTCTTAAAGACCGAAATAATTCATTACAATTATGGTAAGAAGACGTCTTCAAGCCAGGGTGGAGGGATGTGGAATTGAATTTACCCTCTACCTGAAACACTCAAAACCAAAACAGCTCCGCAGAACTTGCTGCCTAGAATCGGTACCGGGACGTGTTCTTTCTTTGTCTGCACAGAAGAATCGTTCGCCGGTGGCAAAGCTGTGCGCGTGGAACTGGGCTTTGCGTGACAGAGGGGATTGGCTTTGCAAGCAGCGCTGCCTAAGACCCAGTGTCCCTCGTTCGGAGTAGAATCTGAGTTTCTAAATTGTCTCTCCCCCCCCCCGCCTTCCTCTCTGAAGCTAACTGCTCCCCACGGGGACGGCCATGTCAAACCTGGATCTCAGGAATTCTCACCTGCATTCAAGATCACAAGGTGAGAATTCGGCTCGTGTTTCGAGCATGGCAAAAAGTGACCGCATTGTTACTGTGAGTTAGGCACAGCTGTCGGTTGATAAAGCTTTCTCCGTTCTCTCCTGACCCGCCACGGTGAATGCATATCCTCCTGGTGTGACAAACAGGGTTTCGCTGGCGGGAGACTATTTGTACCACGTGTTTTGTAATCTGCTGACACCCATGACCGGAGAACTCACCCTGTAGTTACTGTTACCGTAATCAGGGAGACGGCAATGGGGTGTCTCTGCACCACGACGGCTACGGCAGAGTTCTGCTGTCGCTCACTCTTTTAAGATAAGAGTCTCTGGATACAGGTCATTCTTCCAACTGAGCACTTCATGTTTTTGTTTCAGGAAATCAATGTTCTCTGTGCAGAATTGGGGTTGTCTGATTTTGGGGGGAACCCACGACTGTGAATTCATAGGAAAATCAACAAGGGTGAGAGCCAGTTCCACGCGAGCAGAGACCAACCCTGAAATCTCAACTCTTCCTTTGTTGAAAAAGAAAAGCCCTCCTCCCCCAACCTGCCTGGGACTTCGAAAGGAATACAACGAGAAGGGGTGGTGAACACACGCGGGTGTGATCTCTTTCAACCCTTTGGTCATGGATAAACACCCCGGCGAGCCATCCTCACAGTCCCGGTCTGAAGGAGGTCGTCGCTGTCTGTCAGATGAATCATGTCGTCCCTTTCAGAGTGAAAGGTGAGTCTGGACCAGACGTCGTTCTGCGAGGTGACCTGCATTTCCTCGGGGGAGCACTGCTGAGGCACAAACATGCCATCGTACGAGGCAGCCGGTGGCCCCGAGCGCCGTCCTAGACACCAGATCCTCAAGTTTTCAGCTCCAGGTGAGACGGCAGGACCAGTGCCCCATGTGCCCACACTGCGCCATTGGTCTCAGGGGCACAGTCTGATTGCTTACTTCCCTAAATAACGAGGCACGCTATGACTTAACGACAACCGTTTCCTTACGGAAACAGAATGGCTGTCATTTCCCAGTCAGTAGATCTCGTTCATGAGATTGGCTGAGTCCTACGGGTGCTACTGTGAAATGCCCTCACGGTTTAGATCCTTCTACATCGCCCACGTCCTCTGAGGAAGGACAACATTTCCAAATGCTGCTCTGGAGGCGAAATATGAGTGCGTCAGGAAAGCCTCAGTTGCTAACCTTTCCCAGGTGACAAGCTTTGACCACACAGACAAAAGAAATCAACAACAAAAAACAATTCAAATCTTTCCTATGTTTGTGGCATCTCTAAAACATCAGCCTTGGGCTTGATACCCACCACTAAACAGCCAAGTAGTAGGGATTTTTCAGCAAGCGACAGGTAAGGCTGAATTCACCAAGAGTCAAGGTCTCAGATGTGAGTCCCAACTCTGTCCCTGGGTATTTGCATGACCTCAGACAAGTAAGGCATGGTACATTTCTTTGCTCCCAGCTGCTCGTCTATACAAGGTGGGGCTGCTCATTTATTCATTTCTACATACCAAGCGCTGTCCTAAGAGTTAGGAAAACACCGGTCCACATGGGTAGACAAGACACCCCATTTCTGGGAGCTTATATTCTAGCAGGAAAGACAACAAACACATAGATGAGCCTGTAAGTCAGCGGTTCTCAACCTGTGGGTCGCGACCCCGGCGGGGGTCGAACGACCAAAACACAGGGGTCACCTAAATCCATTGGAAATACATATTTTATTTTAAAATGTATTGTATAATAAATATGTATTTTCCGATGGCTTTAGGCGACCCCTGTGTTTTGGTCGTTCGACCCCCGCCGGGGTCGCGACCCACAGGTTGAGAACCGCTGCTGTAAGTGGATGCAATCAGATAATGTAGCGGGGGTTGCTTGGGCTGGGTGGGACTCTGGCAGAAAGATCAGGGGAGCGTTCTATGAGCATGGCCACTCTTCGAGGTGGCAACTTGAATCAAGAGAAGGAGTCAGCTCTGAGAAATTTCCAGTGAGACCACCCAGGCAGACAGAATGGCAGATAGACTCCCTGAGGCAAGAACTTACTGATTCCTTAAAATTATCTTCAGCTCTACATGTCGGTGATTTCTGCTCTGGCCACTTCAAACCGGTGTTTCACGTGTGGCATCCTAGGTTCTCAACAAGTGTAGGGATGCACCGTGGTCCCCTACACAGAGAAGGACAGAGGGCTGGAGGGAGGCCCGCCTCACCTGTCCACTGTGCACGGAATGCTTCTCATTGAATGATCGTGTATGGGACACCGGGTACCACGTTTGACCCATATACATTGCAATGAATACATCTCAGTTCTTTTAATAACTTCCAACACCCCCAAATGCATATTTCTTTACACAGACGTTGGACCAAGAGAAAAGACCGAAGAACTCTTTTAATTCTTCCCGTACCTTCCTCGGTGGTGACGAAAAGAAATTAAATTTCAATTCTCTGAGAAGCATATGGTTAGAGTCAAATGCCTCCAAAACCTTATGGTATCATCTGCCTCATTAATTAAACTTCATTCGGTATATTGCTCTCATAAATCTGGAGTATGAAATACCAGCACAGCCACTTAGCCCCGGAGTTCAGGTTGGCCGTAGAAATAATGTGGAATCTCCGCATACTGTTTTCAACTGTCACGCGTTTGCGTTAAGATTTGGAGAGAGGTGGTCATAACAACGGAGCCAAAAAACAGCATCATGTGAGCCTGTGTAGTTCTTTTAAAAGTCAAAGGGAAGGGGAAAAGAAAGGAATCACATTTGAAAACAGCCACAATCAACAGCTGAGTGTACGGGTCCAGGTGCCCGTTGACACAGCCACCTTCTAGAATCCAGCGCCCACCCGTCGAAAGCTTGCTGTCGTCCCAGACGCAGCCTGGTTCATTAGAAGGAATCTGACCATTCAGCCTCATGACGTGCGCCGTTTTAGGACTTGGGAACGACTTCAATGGGACATAATAAAATCTAATATTCCCGTCACCCCAGTCCATCGTTGCTGGTGGACAAGGACTTCTTGTGTGCAGGGTGCCGAGAGCCCATTTCAGGAGAGGGCGGCCGGGCCACTTGCAATCAGACTCAAGACGGCGTCGCTCTAATTCTGATTTATGGCCGGCTCCGTTAGACCCGTCTCTCTCCGATCCCACGCCAATGATGATTTATGTCCTTGCAGCCTGAACTCCCTCATGCCTATGGAGTGTCGGGTCAAACCTGAATTCCTACACTTTTTTTAAGAATGACATATCTCTGACTATCATTTAGGGGTGGCTGAGTGTCTTTTAAAAGGTTTCCAATGCAAAAGAAAAAAAAATAATGATCATCCCCCTAATTTAAAAATTTTGTCAGGAGAAAACGGAGCCAAGGAGATTGTTGAAATCATGCAATTATTCTGACTGATGGTGCATTTCCCCTCATTCTCACTCAGTCCACCCTCTGGTCTTCTGAGAGGGATTCTCAAGCAGTGTTTAGCTGAGCTCAGGAATCCTGCTTAACCTGATTTATGGAACTCCATAAAACCCACATACGTTGCTACAAGGACCTGAATTTATTTCCGTTCTTTCCCTTTTTCTTTTTGAGGCAAAATTTATTTGAGGGTCTTAAATTTCCTCAGCTTCAGTTCATATTGATCAGCTACTAAATAATGGGTAGAAATTCAAATGGTCCTTTGGGCATCCTGGATTTATAATTGGCTTCATTTGAAAGTGACTTAGGACAGTAACTTGCTCTCACAGATCTATGGTGACTGGGAAGTCCAGGCGAGAAGTCTACCCTGGTGTTGATGGGGTGGGGGCGGGGACGGGGGAGGGGGTGGGGTACTGATTCCGTGAGAAGAACCAAAACGGCCCTGTGAGAGCCCAGGAGGGGAGCAATGGTGTTTTCTGAGCCCATCTTGGTTAAAAAACCACAATACCTCAAGCAGACCACATTGAAGACTCAACCAGCCCCCACACACCAATTCATAGGTCGAAGTCCAATCCCACCCCCATGATGACATATTTGAAGATAGCACCAACAGAAAGGTGATGAAGGTGAAAGGAGGTCACAAGGGTGGGGCCCTAATCTGATAGAATCAGTGCCCTTATAAGAAGAGACAGAGCAGCTATACCGTCTGGCCGACGATGATGAGAGAAGCACTCTGTGCAGGTCAAGTTCCAGGTGCTAGTACTTACGGTTATTCGTGTTCACCTAATGTTCACGATACTGTATTTATAGTCAATGAGTAAAATGTCAAAAGTTTTTAAGAAGATAAAAAGGAGAGATGCCAGAGCTGCCCGTGTCCTCCTTGTGAGAACACGGCTAGGAGCCCACCAAGTGCAATCGGTCACTGAATCGGCAGGTACCTGACCTTGGACGTCCGGCCTGCGGAACCGGGAGAGATACATTTCTGTTGTTTAAGCCCTCCTCTGTCCGGGAAACTTTGTCCCGGCAGCCAGAATGGGCTAAGACACTCAGGCAATGTCGGGGTAGACAGGTGAGGCCGAGCCTGCACCCCTGAGAGCAAGGCACATCCGTCGGCAAGTAGGCCTGTGTCTCCATCACATGTTCACATGAGAGGGTCAGAGCATGAGCCTATCCGTCCGTCCATCCATCCATCCATCCATCCATTTACTCTACAGACTGCACGCAGGACCCAGGATGTCCCGGATGCAGAGTTGATTACTGAATAGCCTAAACAGAGCACACTGTGTAGGGCAGAGAGGCTCAGCCCCGGACCCCATGATGTGTCTGCACAAGCCACAATGAGCAACCCACTTTGCAGATGCTTCCCTACGCGGTTACCACCGAGTGGGCCGCCCCACATCTAACACTCTCCATGAAAGTCACCAACTCACAGCTAAGGGTTATCACAGCATGGCAACGCCAGCGAGCACCTCCGGTACACTCATCAACCCAGAGCCCATGTCAGATCTACTTGTTGTGTCATGTCCAGCACACATTCAAAAATAAAGAAATACAGCCCTGGCCGGTTGGCTCAGAGGTAGAGCATCAGCCCAATGTATGGATGTCCTGGAATTCCTGGTCAAGGCACACAGAAGAAGCGACCATCTGCTTCTCCACCCCTCCCCCTCTTACTTCTCTCTCTCTCTCTCTCTCTCTCTATCTCTATCTCTATCTTCTTCTCTCCTCATGCAGCCCTGGCTAGATTGAAGTTAGTTGGTCTTGGGCACTGAGGATGGCTCCATGGCATCTGCCTCAGGCACTAGGAAGAACTCTGTTGTTAAGCAACGGATCAAGAGCCCCAGATAGGCAGAGCATCATCCCCATGGGCTTTTCAGGTGGATCCTGGTAAGGGCTCATGCAGGAGACTATCTCTGCCTCCCCTCCTCTCACTAAAAATTAAAAAAAAATAAATAAAGAAATACAAAAGGGGTGGACCCCAGAAAGCAGACTGAAGTCAGCTGAACAGAAAAAGAAGTGAGGAAAACATCCTAGAAAGGTGATTGGCTCAATCAACTGGCATCCCTTCAGGTAAACCCGCGCAGACATGCGGTTCCTTAGGGTGGGCTGGAGAAAAGGACCCAGCTTGACAAACCCAGGGAGAAACTGCTGCTGGTCAGACGGTAATAGAGTCCTGCATGCTTCCGTCACAAGAGTGGGACGTGGCACGCACTTCAAGGTTCTGCCCACGCCTCTACACTCATAATGCACGTCCAAAGCAGTTCCCGCAGCTGGGCACAGCAGGCTGGGTCACCAGCATAGTTCTGGGCTGTTAGTAACAGGCAGTGGCATGATATGAGGGCAGTAAGTTCCTGCGTCACCCATCCGCATGGATGGCGATCCCACCGGGATGCCGCATTCTCCGAAGACAGAGTTCTCCTGAAAGAAATAAGCCCTTTTGCTGTCCATGAGCGACCCGTGCAGTCATGAAGACCACGTTGTCCAGGGGTGGGGGCGGTGGAGGGGGACACAGCTTTGCTCCAGAATTACGACCTCCATCTCCTGAGTCTGAGATGATTGCTTAGAGATGCCCAAGCACACGCCTTGCCTCTCTGCAGGGGCGAGAGGGAGACCCACTTCACCGTCCACCCCCAGGCCTCATCTCCATGACGTCAGAATGTCCATCCCCGCCGCCCACAGTTGTGATTCGAAGCCTGCAGGCTCACAGGCTGTATCTGATGTTGGATGCGGACCGCCTAATCGATTTTAACTGCTGGGTCCCACCCAGCTCGTTATCTTGCTTATCCCAAGGCTCAGAGAGAATTTGCTGGTCACCACTCGGCCAGTCAAGGAACAGAACAGACAGAGAACCAGCCTTGTCCAGGAAGGAGGAGAATGACCTCTATTAGGAGGTCTTGGCTGCTGTGAGTGTTGCGGGCCATCAACGGTCATTACGGAGGCAGGACACCCACCCCATCAGTTAGCGGCTGGGCAGCCCATTTGTCTCAGGTGACTTGCAATTAAGGGGCCATTTGGACAGAAGCCACTGGCATTTTCCGGCAGAAGGTTCATTCTCATTTTGCTGCCGGTCTAGTCAGCGTTCCTCTGCTGGGCGGGGACTGATGGCTCAGCTGCTGTGATGGGAGCTCCAGTTCAGAGGGCTGCATTTGTAACTCGGACGGTGAACGTGGAGAGAAAGGGGAGGACGCATGTGGAAAAGGTGCACGGCGTCCTTAGTCATCCGAGAAACAGCCGTCTCACCTGCACCGAGAAGCCATCCCACGCCCGTTAGAACCACAAAGCACGGAAAAGCACGTCTCTGCAAAGGGCTCTTTCTGAACCCTCCCCCACCCCCCGGAACACAACACAGATGCCCTCTGACAGGGCATGGAGAGACCAGCCGGGTATCCACAGAAGGCAAAGCAACTAAGCAATAAAAAGAAATCTATTGTTGATCCACACTTGAATATGGGTGGGTCCAAAAGTAGCTCTGTGGAACGGAGAAACAAAAAGCCATGCAAAAAGTGTATAATTCTGTTTTTATGAAATTGTAGAAAACGTAAGCAAATCCACAGGTCAGAAATCAGATCAGCAGCAATCTAGGCGTGGATGGTGGGGGCAGGGAGCCCAGGACGGGTGGGGCGGGGGAGGGTTACAAAGGGCTTTCCTTTTTTTTTTTTTTTGTATTTTTCTGAAGCTGGAAATGGGGAGAGACAGTCAGACAGACTCCCGCATGTGCCCGACCGGGATCCACCCAACACGCTCACCAGGGGCGACGCTCTGCCCACCAGGGGGCGATGCTCTGCCCCTCCGGGGTGTCGCTCTGTCGCGACCAGAGCCACTCTAGTGCCTGGGGCAGAGGCCAAGGAGCCATCCCCAGCGCCTGCCTGGGCCATCTTTGCTCCAATGGAGCCTCGCTGTGGGAGGGGAAGAGAGAGACAAAGAGGAAGGAGAGGGGGAGGGGTGGAGAAGCAGATGGGCGCTTCTCCTGTGTGCCCTGGCCGGAAATCAAACCCGGGACTTCCGCACGCCAGGCCAATGCTCTACCACTGAGCCAACCGGCCAGGGCTCACAAAGGGCTTCTTGATCATCACCTTGATTGTATTCTTGGCTTCCCAGGTTTCATGTGTGTCAAAAATCACGAGGTTTGGGGCTCCTTGGGTATTTTGGCTAACTAACAATGCTCACATTGTGCAAGACACATTTATTTAACCCATTTACGTTGGATATTCTTCCTTTGTTTTAATCAAGGTTTTAAAAATTCAGTCTTGACCCTCCCATGTTCCCTTGAAGTTAAGCAAGATGAGGTCGTTAACTCCACTTGTTGGAAGAGATGACTGGCTGAGGGATACTATAGTGGCCATGACGAGGGGCGTTGACCTGCTAGTGTCTCTGTTCCAGTTTCCAGTCTCAGCTCTGACACTAGGTCATCACTGGATCAACTCTACCAGCCAGGAGGTGATAAGCAGAGCCCACTGGCAATATGTAGAGTACAAGCATTGCAAGAAATCAACCCATGTGATGATGGTTGGGGTGGCAAGGCACATCTGAAATCCCAGGGCCAGGCCACCAGGAAGGGGAACCAGAAACACAGGCAGGTGACGACATTGTCACCCACAGGCTGACGTTGTCTTTTCAGGGGGACCTCAGGTCTGCTCCCGAGAATGTATCTCCACATCTATACTTTCCCCTGAACTTGAATGAGTCCTTTTTATCCCAAATCCATCAGGACTTCCCTTCCCTGATGGATGTCTTATATATCTGTGTTTGTTTAATCTCCTTGGTGAGAATGGATTCTTGCAAGCTTGGACTCAATACCATTGGCCTATTAATTTATCATATTAATGCCCAGAAGAGAAAAAAGGCAAGAGTGTATATTCACGTAACATATATGGTACATGTATGAATGAATAAATGAACAGAATTCTATCTAGAAGAGAAAACTCACCCAGCCATATGGCTGCCCTCCTGAGTGAGAGTCTCACGGCAACAATGCCAGTTTATCTCATCTCAACATTCCCAATTATATTCCACCAGACCTGATGCTGTATTGCCTCTCTGGCCTGTGCAGGATTTATTTATTTTATTTATCTTTGTCCTTGCTTATTGAGTTCCAACAGTCCTTCATAAGATGCCATTCTTGTCCAGGAGCCCTGAGAACGTATGGGTAAATCACCTCTTTGTCAATTGAATTATATTTTGGATGTATACGAAAAGATGATGATAAGTTTGTTTCTGTGTCGCTAGCGTAAATCTAGGTTTTCCATAACTAGTTTAATTTCACCGCATGGTGGTGTGTGTGGGGGGTGTAGCGGGCAGGGAGGGTGGATAGAGACTGTGTCACAGCATCTAATGAAGAGTTATGACAATGGTGAGTTCAGTCCTGGCTGATGGGAGTTTCTCAGGCAGCTCTGAAAAATTCTCTTAGCTGCAGAGGGTTTCAATGCCCTCTGTTCACAGTGGAAAGAACCCAGAGTCCAACAGTGGATGCAGTTTATAACACAGAGGGCAGTGCTTGGGCACCAAGGGTACATTTACATAATGGAATACGACGCATCCATAAATAAAGGAATGAGATCTAACCCTTTGCGACCAGCACGGATGGATCTAGAGGGTATTGTGCTCAGTGACATGAGTCAGACAGAGAAAGACACAAATATCATATGATTTTTCTACTCTATGGACTCTAAAGGACAAAACAAACAAACAAACCGAAGAGAAACAGACTCATAGACACAGAGAACAGACTGATGGTTGCCGGAGGGGAGGGGGGCCGGAGGGGAGTGGGAAAGGTGAAGGGATTGAGACGTGCACATTGGTAGCTACAGAACAGTCATGGAGATGTAAAGCTCAGCACAGAGAGTAATAATAATACTGTGATGACCATGCATGGTACCAGGTGGGTCCTGAAGATGTTGGGAAGGGGAGACATATGGTAGAGTATATGATTGTCTAACTACAACCATGTACACCTGCAACCAATACAGAATAACATTGACTATAAACTATAATTGAAAAAATAAAATTTAAAAAGAGGGATGCTAAATTCTCTCTTCAGTAGCCATCATTAATTTTCTTAATAAAAATATATACAATTAGGCTGACCGGGCTGTGGCACAGTAGATAGAGTGTCAAACTGGGATGCGGAGGACCCAGGTTTGAAACTCCGAGGTCACTGGCTTGAGCGTGGGTTCATGGACATGACCCCATGGTCACTGGCTTGAAATCCAAGGTCATGTAATAAGGTACCAAAGAACTGTAAAACAGTCTTGGCAAAGCCATTTTAAAGAGGAAAAGTCAGACTTCTTGCCCCCTCCTTTCTTTAGAGAATGGAGGGAGAAGGATGTGGGAACTTCCTGGTTTACAAGGACAACTGGGTCATCTAGTTTAACTATAGTTCTCTGAAAGAATAAAGGTAATCTGAAGAAATTCCTTTCCCTTTCAATAAGAGACAATGTTTACATATCCTACACTGATTTTAACTCTTCCTCCCTTCCTGGAATCCTGAGAGTAGCATATACCTCTAGACAAAGGAATGGGAGGTAGACACTAAAAGATTTGTGAATGTCTTTGATATGTAAAATGACATCACTATTGTGTTACCTTGTAAGTTTTAATATGCAGGAATGTTTTTATAGAACCTATAGACGAATGTTGTAAGCTTATTGTGTCATTCTCCCCCTCCTTTTCCCCCAATCTATGTGTCAGGGGTCGGGAAGCTTTTTGGCTGAGAAATCCATGAACGCCACATATTTTAAAATGTAATTCTGTGAGAGCCATACAACAACCCATGTACATTAGGCATTATCCAATAAAAATTTGGTGTTGTCCCGGAGGACAGCTGTGATTGGCTCCAGCCACCCGCAATGAACATGAGCGGTAGGAAATGAATGGATTGTAATACATGAGAATGTTTATATTTTTGACGTTATTATTTTTTTTTTATTAAAGATTTGTCTGTGAGCCAGATGCAGTCATCAAAAGAGCCACATCTGGCTCGCCAGGCATAGGTTCCTGACCCCTGCTATATGTGATCAAGTCTATATAACTAGCTTCAGGGCTATTTTGCACACACACAAATAGGGTTAGCTATACCCCGTGTAAGTCATATGCAGCCAGTTTATTAATAAATATCCTCCTAAAAATTCTTCTGTATCCTGCCATGGTGTCTCTACGTAAACCCCCGAATTAAGGTACATTACTTTACAACAGTTGCTGGCTTGAAGCCCATGGTTGCTGGCTTGAGCAAGGGGTCACTCAGTCTGCTGTAGCCCCCCCCCCATCAAGGCACATATGAGAAAATGAACAACTAAGGAGCCGCAGCAATGAATTCATGCTTCTCATCTCTCTCCATTCCTATCTGTCTGTCCCTGTCTGTCTCTTTCTCTAACTCTGTCAAAAAAATTAAAAAAAACCCAATATATACAGGTACGTATATAATTAAACAACAAATGCACACATATAGCTTAGAGTAGTATGGTGGTTGTGGGGGGGGCTGGGTGGAGGGGAAAGAGGGAGGTCTAATGAAGGGCACAAAGTGTGAGCCATTGAAGATAAGTCAGTTACACAACAGACCTATAGTCTACAATAGTGTGTTGTACTACACTTAAACACTCAAGAGGAGCCCTAGCCGGATAGCTCAGGAGCTTAGAACATCATCCTGATATGCAAGGGTTGCAGGTTCGATCTCCGTTCAGGGCACATGCCGGAACAGATTGGTGTTTCCGTCTCTCCTCTCTCTTTCCCTTTCTCTCTCTCTCAAATCAATAAATAAATTTTAAAAAAACAACAACAAATTCAGAAAGCAAGAACTCACATTAAGTGTTATTATTGCAGAATTAAATGTAGTTTGCTAGGAGGACACATTTCCGACAAAGGGGGAGATGTGACACCACCCCCCTCCCGGCCCATGGAGCTGGGAACCACAGGTGTGGGTGGGCAGTGCCATTCTGGGCTTGCGATACAGAGAGACGTCTCTCGAGAAACTCCTCCTGCGTGTTCCCTTTGTCCAAACCCTTGATCAGGTGACAAGGTGGCCCAGCGGAGAGCCGTGAGCTGGCAGGCAGCCTTGGCTGGTGCCATCCTCATAAAGCAAATGACAGCCACCTCAAGTGTGCTTTTCTAGTATCCGTCACTGGTGCTGTAGAGCTGAAAAAGAGACAACACAGGGTGTAAGCCCCCTGGGGTGGGGCGGGAGGAGAAGAAGAAGAAAACATGCCCAACTATCATCTCCCACACACTTGAGTTCTGTTCCCTGGTCTCACTTTCACTTGGGAAACAGTTATCCAGTCGCTGCGGGGGGGGGGGGGGGGGTCAAGCACGGTTTGAGGCAATGAAGTCCCAGCAGGGGGTCGTAATTGGAGCGCCCGCCCAGTAACTGCCTGGGGCTGACTATCTGGTTTCTGAGGCAGAAGAAAAGCAGGAATGAGAGATAAAGTGCCTCTCCTGTTGTGTAAACAGAGGGTGAATTAGAGAGGACGTCGTCTGAGTCCTTTGAAGTCTAACAGCCACTTAAGTGGCTGTTATTACACAGCCTTGTTGTCACTCATCTGTCTGCCTCCTGGCTTAACTGCTCAGATGTAGGCAGGCGTCGGACAGATAGACGGAAACAGAGTCCAGCCAGAGACAGGGCTGTCCAGACTGCGAGGGCAGGGGACGTGTGGCGCCCCACTGGAGGACCGTGGGAAAGGGAACCGGCCCGCTGGTGAGGAATCTGGTGTTTGTGGTCGATGATAAGGGTGCTGATGGCAGCTAACGTCCCTCCCAGGGCTGAGGACGTGCGGGAGATGGCCTCTGATAGGCTGATCTGAAGTAAAGGGCTGTTTGGTCTTCCTCTCTGGTGTCTGGCTCCCAGCTGCCCAAACCCTCGGACTTCCCTGAGCGGGAGAACACAGGCACTGTCTTCTGTTCTCCTGCGTGCTCGCTGGTCCATCAGTTCCCCCGAAAGGAATTCGGAGGCCTGAGTGTGAAATGGGCGTCTTGTTATTCATAAGAAGTCTCTTTCCACCATGCCTGGGTTGAGATTGGTGGGGAGACTTTTGGAAAGCCACCCAAGGATGGAGGTTGGTTCCCAGGGGAACTAACCAGGAACAGAGGGTTGAGACTTTCAGTTCATCCCCTGATTTCCAGGAAGGGGAGAGGGGCTGGAGGTGGAATCAATCACCAGTGGGCACCCTGGCAGGTTGGCTCAGTGGTAGAGCATCAGTCTGCCATGTGTAAATCCCGGGTTTGATTCCAGGCCAGGGCACACAGGAGAAGTGCCCATCTGCTTCTCCACCCTTCCCCCTCTCCTTCCTCTCTATCTCTCTCTTTCCCTCCCGCAGTCAAGGCTCCATTGGAGCAAAGTTGGCCTGGACACTGAGGATGGCTCCATGGCCTCCACCTCAGGTGCTAGAATGGCTCCGGCCGCAATGGAGCAACACCCTAGATGGACAGAGCATCGCCCCCTGGTGGACATGCCGGGTGTATCCCAGTTGGGCGCATGCAGGAGTCTGTTTCTCTGCCTCCCTGCTTCTCTCACTTAGGGGGAAAAAAAATCGCCAATGGGCAATGATTTAGGCAATCATGCCTACACAATGGAGGCTCCATACAAACCCAAAAGGAGGAGATTCCTGGAGCTCCCGGGGTGGTGAACCGTTTACACACAGCATATATGTGCCGTGTCCCAAATCCACAGGGACAGAAAATGACTCCTGTGTCCTGGGTCTTTCTAGCCTTTGCTCTCTCTATCTCTTCATCTGGTTGTCCATTTATATCTTTAGTACCCTTTGTGATAAACTAGTCATCTAAGAAGCCAAGGGCCAAGAAATCACAACCGAGGAAGGGGTTGCGGAACCTCTGATTTACCGGTGGTTGACCAGAAGCCCAGAGAGAACTATTTAACAAATAGCTTTTATGTGAAATTTTTCCTTACACAAACACTGGGGGCGATGTGGAGAACCACAACCATGTTTATTTACTTTTTTTCTATGGTAGTTGTAACTTCCTGCAGAACTGACAGAGTTAATTTCTGAGGAATACAATCTCTCCATTAAACTACTCCTTGCCATATTGTTACATGCATTGTATGAGCATCATGTTTTGTTTTCCCTTGTTGCATCCAATCTGAAATCTAAAAATAGTATTTCTATGCACAGAAAGGAAATTGCCTGGGAACAGCTGCAGAGGAGATTTGCCATATGCCCGAATAGAAGTAAAGAGAAATAAATAGAATGTTATTTCTGTCTAACAGTATGTAGATATCCATCTCTATGATGACCCCAAAAGACAGAACATTCACAGGATGTGCACTGAGGGAAATAAACAACAGGCACACACACACAAACACACACACACACTCAATGTATACCACACACACATATACATACACACATATACTATAAATGCATACACACACATAAACCACACACACACACACACACACACACACGAAATCTAAACGAATCGCTATCCCAAGATCAAGAAGCCATTGCTGGGTGAAACACGGGAACTATGCATTTAAGTGGCACAGAAGGGAGAAGAGGCATATGACACGGGTCTTGTATAACTTATATAAACTGTTTCTGGATGAACCGCGAGAGTGGTCGGAATCACAGCAAGACGTCGAGGGCAGGAAGACGGATGACAGTTTCTATTTCTACCATCTGAACAGCGGTGGCGGAGATGGCTCCTGGGCGGGAATGGCCCCTCGCAGCCTCCGCGGGACCATTTCATCTCCAAGAATGGCATTTTTGTTTTTGAAGGTAAAGTAAAACCCTTCCTTTCTCTTCATCTTGATTGATTGCACAGATAGTGATTTGTGCACAGGAATAGAGCAACAGGGTATTCAATTATGCATGCGTCTGTGTCAGGGATATGAGCCACACCAATGACACAAGGGTCCAGAGGGATGGGTTACAAGTTTTTATTTCTTTCTTTTTAATTTTTAAGCTGAATCTGTAATGGTTTACTTCTTTAGAAGAGACGGACCTTAGGGAACATGGCAATGTGAACATCTTCAAGTTCTGTGGTCTTTGTGTCGGCATCTCCTTGCTCTTCTATAATTTCACATTTTTTCATCGTACAGGTTTGAACGTGAAAGGTCGAACTCAGTGTTAGCATCCAGCCTCCAATGACCCCTCTGACCGTGTGAACCGTCCCCATCCTGACACTGTCGTTTGGATGCCACACTCCATCCCTGACAACGACCCTCTGTCCTGGCGCTGCTCTCTGATCAAGGTGGGGATGTCTTCTTCCATTTGATTCCATGGGCAGAACCTTCTGTCCCCCAAAGTGCTGCCTGCCAGCTCACTGTACCCCCAAGGGTAAGACCTGCATACTTGAGGACCAGATCTGAGGAAGGGGGTGGTGTGAGGCTGGGTTGGGAGGTCCTGCCGGCAGTGGGGGGGAGGGGGGCGGAGACGGAGGCAGCTCCTGACTCTCCAGGGCTGATGGCCACGAAAGTCAGTGTAGAGCAGAGCTAGCCCCTCACTGCCTCCGCAGCCGGCCCCTGGCGGTGACATCCAAGCCAGTTTCCGCCACGCCCTAGCCGTGTCTCTCTTGTCCCCGTGTCTGTGCACAGGGTGCAAGTTACTGGTGAGCTGTGCTGTGTCCTATGGACGTTGTCACTGGGGTGGAAGAGTGAGGCTGGGGAAGCCTGATTTATTTTCCCCTCCAACATGATTGGAGAAGGAAGGCAGGAGACGCACGTTATTTGCTACACGTGGATCCTGAGGACAGACTGACAGCTGTCAGAGGAAAGGGTTGGGGGAGGGGGAGGAGGATTAAGCAAAGGAGGAAAAAAGAAGAAGGCTCACAGACAACATAGCGAGGGCCAGAGGGAAAGGGGGTGGGGGCAGTAGAGGGAGGTGAAGGGGGGATGAACAGTGATGGAAGGAGATTGGCGTGGGATGGTGAATGCACAATACAATATAACGATGGGGTATAGCATTGTGCACCTGCACCCTATATCCCTTCATTAACCCATGTCACCCCAATAAATGTAACAACAAAAAAAGATAATTAAAAATTAAAAGAGTATAAGTATGGTACAGTGAAGACAGGACCAAGTCCTCCTGTAAGAGCTTCTAAGGGGTTACGCTGAACCTGGAAGCGTGGGCCACTTCGGGGAAAACAACATCCCGACTCCCTCAGCCCTGAATTTCTGTGAGGGAAGAGAAGAAAATCTGCATTATCTTTCCGAAACCACCACCTGTCGCCTCGGCTGCACCTGGCTGGTGGCTTCTCGGGTGAACCCGTGACATGAGAAGGAGCCCCTGATTGGAGCAGAGAGATCGGCAAAGATGGCGGGGCAGCTGCCCGGGGAACACCGGGTGCTCTGCAACCCGCTTCGCAGCCACGTCACCTGTACGATGAAAAAATGTGAAATTATAGAAGAGCAAGGAGATGCCAAAACGAAGACCACAGAACTCGAGCACTTCACAGGAAAGCCTCGGCCGTCCAGACTCCAGACTCAAATTATACGTCACTAACAATGTCCTGCATCCTCCGCGGAATCCATCGTATTCCTTGTTTCTATCATTCTAAAAGAAATGGGCATTTATTATGAAATACCTAAAAAAAACAAAAACAAAAAACACAGGCCTATCTATAAAAAAAAATGGCCAGAAATGACCACTAACAACCACATCAAAAAAAATATTTTTAAAAGATGGCTCTGATGTGTAGGCAGAGCTCTTTGTTAGTTGAGAGGTAATTCCACATTTTTTCCCACAGCGCTCTGTGGAGGGGCGGGCGCATGTTGTGGGGAAGAAGTGCATGCTAATTCAACCGTAATTATTCAAATGAAGCCTGCTGCTCCTGAAAGAGACTTCCAATGTTGTCTCCATTCTGATCCTTGACATTTGGCCCAGGCATAATGGGGATTCATTTCTGAAATAGAAGCCATCTAAATTCAATTACAGGCAGCGTCCTACACAGTCAGCCAGGCGACTCTCCCGGGACAGGGGGAGTTTGTAGAGTTTGGGGGCGGATTTGAAGGGGGGGCTTGCATTGTCAGGGTGAGGTGGGGGGGTACAAGGATGTTGCCCTGGTGACCAGGCACCTGATAAAAGCATCCTGAAATAAGACCCTCCCCGTGGACAGAGTGCTGGGCTTGTCGAGAAGCACACCCAGAGCCTGAACATGGCCCGTGGTGCTCATCAGAGCTAGAGGGGGCACCCCGCCCTGCAGGGGGTTTGTAAAGAGGAATGACTCAGAGGCCCAGAGCGCTGGGGCCCTTTTCCAAACCACACCCCCTGCTTTGTGCACGGGTATGTGTGCGCTGTGTACGGAGAAGCTAAAGAATAAACGTCTGCATGTGGAACAGCCGTGGCTCTAACTGTGTCTAAGGTTTGGCGTTGACCTTCAGCGACTTAGCAACCGACTCCTTCCAGTTTCTCTCTTCGTGCCTTTCGAGTTTTCTTCTCCTGGGTTTACGTCTGACGTGACATGACTTTGCTTCTCCAGCGTGAACATCACCCCAGCGTGGCACCTATTTACACGTACACCTTTCAACGTCCCTCCAGCCTACCCCAGTCTTGCCCTCACACTTACTTCAGCATTCCCGCCGCAGACATCCAGGAGCACACCTGGGTCACAGCCAGGCTGAGGAGGAGGGGTCGTGGCCGCCGTCCCGGGAAAGACCTCGTCCCTGTCGGCTGCATGGGCGGGTTCCCACACTCAGGTTCCTGCATCCCACCGGGCTCTCTCTAGCGCTGTGCACCCACCCAGGGCGCCCCAAGGTTTTGGCAAACAGGGGTGACCACGTGGATGGGGAGAGCAGGTGTTCTGAGGCTGAAACACCGGCCCTGCGCTGGTCGGTGTGGGGGCCGGAGCAGGCAGCTCTGGGGTTTAACACTTCCACCAGAAGAAGTTAGTGCTTTATTTTTTTTTAGCAAACCTGAAAGAATGTGAAAGTCTTAAAAGCTCTGGGAAATTTTACGTCTCGGAAACATTTTGTTTACTCTTATAGTAGTTGGGCAAGGTTATTTGTAGAGAGGTGACCCAGTGTGCTAAGGACAGGAAGTCAGATATTTCTCTTATCCCATTGGAGGCCAAACCAAACTGACCCTCAGATGAGGGGAATGCCCAGTGTTTTTCTGACGACAGTCTTGGTTCTGCCACCGAGCTGTGTTTGCTAATGGCTCGGAGGTAGGCGTGTATCTGCATGTTTCTGTGTGTGTGTGTGCGTGGTTGTGTACAAAGCTTATGATGTATATCTGTCTATGTGTGAATTCATGTGTTTGAGTGTGTGTATGCAGTATGTTCTGTGTGTTCGTGTATGGCCGTGTTTATGTGCGATGTGCAGTGTGGGGGATGTGTGTGTCTGTGTGTGTGTTCAAGCATCTGTGTGAGTCCTGGGGGCAGAAGCTTGTGCAGGTCTGAGCCCCCCCCCCCCCGCCAGGGCGCTGATGCCACAGAATGGGCTGAGCTCTCAGAACACAAGAAAAACGCATGATCGCGGGGTTCTGGTTGGGTCCCTGCAGGTTTCTGCAGGCGCTTCAGCTGAAAGACAGACGGAGACTCTGCCAGGGGCCCGGCGGACCTGCACTGGGCTGTGCACTACTGCTCCAACCTGCCGGCCCCACCTCGGCCCCCTCCGCAAACAGCACACTGCCTTCAGGATGGAGAGAGGAATCTCCCTGGTCTGAGGAGTTTGATCTGCGCCAATCCTTATAAACCAGCTGCCTGGCCCTCCGGCCCCACAGGAGCGCGGGAGTCAATGGGCCTGGTGGGAGGCGCATCAGAAGGGCCGGCACGGGGTGTGGAGGATCCAATAGCAAGGCAGTGGTGAGTCAGGGGGAAGAAGGGATTATAAACACTGCAAGATACTCATTGCCTTGTTCCTATGCATCTCACAGGCGATCCGTGCCCTTGGAGGACAAGGACGTTTACACACCACGGGCACACGAGTGCCAACAACACTGCTTGCCTACAATATATATGGGTTTGAGGCTTGAACAAGATGCCATATAGTCACACAGCAATGTCAGTACCATCATTGGCCCCCACCCCCAGGCGACTGTCTCAGAGAGGAATGAATTCTGGGCTCCTGGGGCCAGATGTGGTTCTGAGAGAGAATTGGGTTAAGATATCTCTCAGGAGAACGTCTGTCAAGGGATCTGTGACTGCGGCGACAACCCGGACGACATGCTATAGAGACAGCTTTCTACACACAGGTGCCTAGGCGGGGCAAGGGACCAGCTGGACTCGTGCTGCGTGCACGTTGTTTCTGGTGATGACAGGACCTGGGAGCCCCGCAGGGAGATGCTGGAGACAGTGGAGAGGCGGCGAGAGTTCCGCTGAAGCTTTTCCCCGGCCGATCGGGTCTCCAGAGGACACCTGCTGGAGGCATTTCCATGTGTGTAAAGCACACCCTGCGGGAATAAACATGCAGTGTGGCCCCCAGAGTTCATGCTAGGATCACGCTCTCACCCCATAGTGATGGGTGAGCAAAGGGGCCCTCACCTAGGGCAGGGTTGGGCTGGGCACAGGGCTGTGTCATCAGGTCCAGAGACTGCGGAACAAACCCCCATTGGCCCTTATGAATATTGAGCCAGCAGCCTGCCCAGATAGCTGCACTGTGGGAGCAGAGAGAGAGAGAGAGAGAGAGAGAGAGAGAGAGAGAAGGGAGGGAAGAAGGGAGGGAGGGAGGGAAAGAAGGAAGGAAGGAAGGAAGGAAGGAAGGAAGGAAGGAAGGAAGGAAGGAAGGAAGGAAGGAGAAGAAGGAAGGAAAGAAAGGGTGAGGGAGGGAGGGAGGGAGGGAAGGAAGGAAGGAAGGAAGGAAGGAAGGAAGAGGGGAAGGAAGGAAGGAAGGAAGGAAGGAAGGAAGGAAGGAAGGAAGGGAGGGAGGGAGGGAAGGAGGGAGGAAGGAAGAGGGGAAAGAAGGAAGGAAGGGAGAAAGAAAGGAAGGAAGGAAGGAAGGAAGGAAGGAAGGAAGGAAGGAAGGAAGGAAGGAAGGAAGGAAGAGGGGAAGGAAGGGAGGGAGGAATGGAGGGAGGGAGGGAGGGAGGGATGGAAGAAGGAAAGAAGGAAGGAAGGAAGGAAGGAAGGAAGGAAGAGGGGAAGGAAGGAAGGAAGGAAGGAAGGAAGGAAGGAAGGAAGGAAGGGAGGGAAGGAGGGAGGAAGGAAGAGGGGAAAGAAGGAAGGAAGGGAGAAAGAAAGGAAGGAAGGAAGGAAGGAAGAGGGGAAGGAAGGGAGGGAGGAATGGAGGGAGGGAGGGAGGGAGGGAAGAAGGAAAGAAGGAAGGAAGAAAGGAAGGAAGGAAGGAAGGAAGGAAGGAAGGAAGGAAGGAAGGAAGGAAGGGGGGAAGGAAGGAAGGAAGGAAGGAAGGAAGGAAGGAAGGAAGGAAGGAAGGAAGGAAGGAAGGAAGGAAGGGAGGGAAGAAGGAAAGAAGGAAGGAAGGAAGAAAGGAAGGAAGGAAGGAAGGAAGGAAGGAAGGAAGGAAGGAAGGAAGGAAGGAAAGTCCTCAGGAGCGCGTGGTCGTGAGCCGCTATGGTGGAAGAGCTCATAGCGAGTCTGAAGTAATAAGACTGCATTTCTGTAATGGGATGAGTGTGCCTGCTTATTTATTGTTAAGCTGCTTCACGACTCTGCCCATGGAGCACCTGGTGGTGGTGGGATGGCCAGCGATCTTTGGGAGGAAGCATTGGCAGTGTTATTTTTAACTCCCCATTATTCCGGGAAACTGCGCACATCTGGAGCTTTGCAAGGAGTGATTATTAACTGTTCAGCTGAAAAACAGGCTGGCATCTACAATGCATCGTTTTTCCCAATTATTTTGATATTTCTCAATGCCTTCAGTGCTGGAGGCATATACAATTCAGCTCATTTCATCTCTCTAAATTATAGTTTCTCCATCTGCCATGGTCTTACAGTTTAATAAAAACCACTCCTTTTTATAAACCCAGTAAAGTCGTGGAAACGGTCGAGGGTGGGAGGGAGGGGGGATGGGAAGGGCGCCCCACGTCGGCTTGCTGTGTTTTGTTTCAGGAAGAATGACCGTATCCAAACCAGTAAATAATTTTCCTATTTTCGGTCTGCTATAGCAGTGGTCCCCAACCCCCGGGCCGCAGACTGGTACCGGTCCATGGGCCATTTGGTACCGGTCTGCAGAGAAAGAATAAATAACTTACATTATTTCCGTTTTATTTATATTTAAGTCTGAAAGATGTTTTATTTTTAAGAAATGACCAGATTCCCTCTGTTACATCCGTCTAAGACTCATTCTTGACGCTTGTCTTAGTCACGTGATACATTTATCCGTCCCACCCTAAAGGCCGGGCGGTGAAAATATTTTTTGACATTAAACTGGTCTGTGGCCCAAAGAAAGGTTGGGGACCACTGTGCTATAGGACTTTCGGAATCTTTTTTTTTTTTTTTTTTAAACAGGGTCACTTACCAAAGCCAACGAAAAGAAATGTGCTTTTTATAGTTTTCATAGGAGATAGTTTAAGAGACTGTGGTGCTTTTCACAGGAAACAGGTGAAAGGAGCCGGAGCCCCTGACCCCCGAAACTCAATTTCACGTCTCCGTGGTTTTGGCCACACTTAGCAACCTTTCTTTACTATAGAACCGCCCGCCTCCCGTAACCCAGGTCGGAGCTCTGACGCGCTGGCTGAGCGGACGCTGGGAAGGCGTCCACGCCCTCTGCCGCGTTTATGCCTTTGAGTGAGTCGGTGCTTAGACAGGCACGGAAAAGCAAAGCATTCGACAGGCGATGGCAAAGACAGGGTGGCTGTGCCCAGGGCCAAGTCTGTGCTAAAGTAATCGAAAACGTTCTTTTTAAAATAAAACAAAAAATGAGCACCTCTGGGAAGATGACTTGGGAATCCAGGATGCCTTCTTCTTTACCTGTGTATTATAGCTTCGAGAATTTTACCTAGAATTTTTACACCAGTTGGGGACCCTCTGATGCAACTTTGTATCCGTGCTGACTAACAAACCTCAAGTAGAAGGCTTGACCAAGGCGGCTTTGTTTCCTCCGTGCCCTACAACAAGAGGTCTAAAGCGGAGTGACCACACGGTTGGTTTAGAAGCTCTCAGCTGTCCGCAGATGACACCCAGGACTTCCTGATCCTTTCTATCCAACTTCTTCAATCTATTGGCTTGGTTTTCATGTTTGTCAACCTCATGTCACAAAATGGCTACCAGATCTTCGAACAACCGTTATTTAAAAGCAGGACTAAGTCAGGTGTTTCTTTAATTAATGAAAACAAAAATACCTTTATAAAAGCCCCGATCATGATAGGATTCTGTTGTCAAATGCTCTCTGGGCTTTACTGAATGTCATATCACACATTATATTACAGTGGGCTGTCCACTCTTTGGGAAAACACTATTAAAATATGTACATCCCTATTTATGCCTCTGAGCCTCTTCAAAATATATGAGGAAAAGCAGGTTTTTTCTGGGTAAGAAATAATCCATAGGACCTACTGTAATTTTTAAAATTGTTTTTGTTTGTATGTATCAGAGATTAAGAAACACCATGAAGCCCTGGCCAGGCAGCTCAGTTGGTTAGAGCATCATTTTGATACACCAAGATTTTGGGTTTGATCCCCGGTCAGGGCACAGACAAGAATCAACCAATGAATGCATAAATAAGTGGAATAACAAATTGATGTTTCTCTCTTTCTCTGATAATCAATCAATTAAACAAATTTTAAAAAGAAACACTATTAAAACACCTTGCGTGTATATATGTGTGTGTAGATGTGTGTTATACACACACACATGCATCAGCTCACAAATTCTCTGGTCAGTTTTGTTCCAGAGTTGGAGACGAGTTGCACTCAATCAAGCTGCTTTTGGAAATAACAGTAATTGTGACAGCACTTTGTGACAAGTCCCGTGGTTGGCTCAGGCACATGTGCAAACAACCCACTATTTTTGTGTTTAAATCTGCAGCAACGTGTGTGTTTGGAAGTTAGTGGGGAGCAGCCAGACGCCTTGGGAGGAAACAGACCCAGTACAGGGCTTATGCTTTATATGTTTTGCTTTAGAAATTAATCTGCAGGCAGCTCTCAGGTGGTCCTCATGGGTCCAGCTGCCGGCCCGCCTGTACTCATCTATTCTTCAGCCAACATCTTTCAATTTCAGTCTCCTGTTGAATATTGTTACAGTTTTCCCCATGGTTACCACAATATTCATACTGTTATCTACACCAGTGGTCAGCAAACCCATTAGTCAACAGAGCCAAATATCAACAATACAACAATTGAAATTTCTTTTGAGAGCCAAATTTTTTAAACTTAAACTATATAGGAAGGTATATTCCTTATCGAGGTAGCACCCGTATGTGGTATTTTGTAGAAGAGCCACACTCAAGGGGCCAAAGAGCTGCATGTGGCTCATGAGCCACGGTTTGCCAACAAGGGATCTACATAACAGTTATTTTAGTATTTACTTAAATAAATGTCGGTATGAAGGAAATTTTAAAGACCAGAAACTGTCTCAGCATGACAAGAGGAAACCGTGATCACTTGTCAAAGATAGCCGGTAATTATAGAAATTAACGGAGACACAAAACCATCACAGCCCTAGACGCTGCCACCTGCGTTAGGCTTGGAGCCTGAGTCCTGGTGGCTTTATGTTAGAAAGAAAGGTTTGGAATATTTGTCTGTCTGTCTATCTATCTATCTATCTATCTATCTATCTATCTAATAAATACATATTTATAGATACACAAGATAGATAGGTAGATAGATAGATAGATGCATCAAACAAACTTCCTTGTTGTAGGCAGAACCCATAAGGTCATGGTTTGAAGTGATTTAATTACAGCTGCGCCTATCTAGTATCCAGAATCAGGTCTGACCCCTGTCACCAACCAGGTCAAGAACCCACAGTGGTGGCATCATTAGTCCCTCCCCTATTCCAGGGGCTGGATCATGGTCTATTCCAACGGAGGTAATCCCATTCTCTTACCTTACCGGTGAAGGGACCAGTGGGGCATGTGATCCAGTTTGGGCCAATCAGACGTCACCTGTCTTCTGGGCCTTCTTAGAACTGTGTTGCTCCTGCTAATAATTGTATTGCAAGGATGCTCCCTTTGAACCCTGTCCTGCCATCTGGGTTTTGAGTTCCAGGAAGGAGGATCAGAGAGATGGAGGGGGGCAGGGGTTCTAAGTCCCTGATGTCAAAACCAATTCTGAATTTTCCTCCAGACATCTAAAGCAAAGCCATATATATTTGTATGGTCTAGGGCAGCGGTTCTCAATGGCTTTAGGCGACCCCTGTGTTTTGGTCATTCAACCCCCGCCGGGGTCGCGACCCACAGGTTGAGAACCGCTGGTCTAGGGACAGTGGCAAAATTGTCTGTGTCTCACACCTACATGCACTCATGATGAATACACCTGCCTCTTGTTCATTCCTTGGTCATTCCTTGTGTCTAGCTTTGTTTGACCCATCACCCTGTGGTCCCCTCCAGTGTAATGTCCCTCTCAAGAACCTATACAAATCCCAGCCATGCTCCTAGCTTAAAAAACAAAAAAACAAGAAACAAGTGCAGGGAAGATGGCTATGAGTTAAAAATATTTTGGGAGGAGGCTCTGCTGAAAAAAATTACATAAAAGTGCAAAAAAAATCCTTTAGGATATTCTATCCGACTGTATCTGAGGATCCAGCACAGTTGTTACAAGTATTAGAGGGTCACAGGTATAACACTGGAACTGGACTGTGGGGGTGTCCGGGAGAGAAGGGCTGGAGGCTGTGGCAGGAGGGTCGAAAGCAGTGTCCCGTCTGACTTCAGCCCGAACGATGGAGCTCACAAGGAAGTCGGACACGCTGCTCTGACCTTGGCCGGAGCTCACAGATAACGCAGACTGCTCCCAAATCCCCAAGTTAACCGCAACGCCACCGGGTCTGCCAGCCGTGACGTCCCAGTGATAACGGCTTTTGCTTCCAGATCTCGTTTGAGTTCCTTTCATGGGAAAGCGATTTCTGCCAAGTAGTCTCCAGGCTTAGAAAGGGATAGTGGTGGGATTAGATTGGCAAATAATAATTATTCTAACAAAAATAATAAGGCAACCTAGATTTGCCTGTAACAAGGGAAGAGAAAAATCTATTTAATAAAATAGGGAATTATATTTACTGTAGCTGAGCTAAGAACAGTAAACAAAGGAGACTTGATCTTTGTTTACTCTTGTTTCTACAATGATTGGATGATGGTGATGTCTCATTGTTGTCCGCTGCATCTGGTAAAGACCAGCAGGTACCTTTTGTATTTTTGGGGGGAGGATGAGTCATAAACTGTACCAGCCTTTTATGGATGTTCACTGTTCAGAAAGCCTGTTTGGACCATTCCCATGCAACACTGTATCTGATGCTTAGCTAGGTGGGTGTTTGGAAAGGAGTAAGATAAGGAAAAAAAATGAAAGAAAGTAAAAGAAAAGAAACAAAACAACATTCATTCTTATTTTCCCCCCCTTATTTTCCTATAGAAACCAGATGTTGTGGCTTCCGTTTCCACCTGGAGTCAGGAAAGCCTGGTGCAGGTGCAACAACTCCATGTTCATGGGTTACATGTGGTGGGATTTGGATCTATCTCCCAAGCATTGAATGTTTCTCCTTCTTTTCATTGTTGGTTCCGTACACAACGAGCTAGCCATGCTGACACAGCTCAGGAACCAGGCTTGAGGGGTCATTCGTCAACAAGAAAACGCATCCTTTCCTTCAAGAAGAAAGATGGCAGCCAGACCGGGGCGCCCCTTCAAGTGCCATAGGAGAAGGAAAGAGGGACCCAGAGCTCGGGCTGCTGTTTCAGAGTCTGCTTTGATCATTTTACCCGGTCACGTGAGTGATGCCTGCGTTTGGGGCTCAGGTCAAACGGAAGAGGGGAGGCGACCACAGCTTGTAATGAATTTCAGGAGGACGCCTCCTGATGGGTCTGAGGTTCTCCGAGGGTCCGTGCCTTCGCGGATTCACGGCAGGCAGCATGGGGAGTGAACACACAAGGGGAGAAACACGTCCTCTATGAGAAGGGCCCTGGGGAGGAGAGGCGGTTGCCCTCGTTCGCGCTGTTAGTTACGGAGCCTTACACGAGCCCGCAGTATTTGTTTTGCCGCCGTCGTGGTGTGACGGGCGAGATGAAAAGCTGTTGACACCGCTGGGTAGATGCTTCCCTTACTTCCTTCATCATTTTTATAGCGCCGCGAGCATTCAGCCGCCCCCTGCCCCCGCCGCGGAGTCAGAAATTAATATCACACGGATAATATGAGAAACAGAGGTAAGGATATAACAGAGAGACATTTTGGCCTCAGAACAATAACTCCATTGATTGAGTTCAACGTGTTGGACTCAAGCAGAGGAGACACCCGCATGCAGGAAATCACCGCGCCCCCAGCAGGGCACTCGTGAGCATCTGCTGCCGCAGCTGAGTTAGAGGGACAGATGCTGGCAGACCACCTGTCCCGAGCTCCCGGGTACCCATGCATTCCAAGGGTCCTGAGGATTGTCTGTGGCTATTGACAGACTGAAAGGCACTGCTATCTCTAGCTCACAGATAAGGCGGGGTTGCCCCAAAGTCCCTGAGTTCATCTCTCACAGAAGATCGGAATCGGTTACTGATTCTCTACAGCTAGAGAGCAGCTAGTGACTCCGGAGAGAGCGTTTGGGAAACATTTGCTGCGAAGCACAAACGCTTCGGGTAATCATTTTCTTCTCATCTACGATGGCCTTAAGAGGAGGTGTCTGGGACCGAGCTGGCTCATGTCTGTGTTAACAATGCTCAGCCAAATGGGATGAGTCCTCGGCCTTCGAACGCGATTGCATAATGCCGAGTCAAATAGAAATCACTATTTTGCCAGAGAAAGAAGACACACACAAAAGAAATGCCCCGAGATAACTGGCTCAAGGAACAGATTCTGTATGACAGAGAGTTGAAGTTGAGGCTTGTAAATTGAGGGAAGACAGAAAGCAGGGCATGTGAACCCCACTCACACAGTAGAGAGGGTCACCCTGCCAGGACCAGGGCAGCCACCCGCGTCCTGTCAGACGCTTGTCCTTCCCTCTAACAGGCTCACACAGGTTCAGGGTTGGTTTGTTCATCCGGAAGGGGAAATAGACAACAGTTTCCTGGGTACCATCACAAATGCTTTCGCGGTCTTTGGTGATAAACAAGAAAGGTGACACGTTTCTAACTTTGTCCCCCACTTAAGGCTGGCTCTTTTCTTCTCAGATGTACCAAAGCATCCCACAGACAAACTGGGAAACCACAGGGCCAAATCACTTATACATTTTCTATTAGATCAAAAGCTTGGAGAAGTGTCTTTCCTACTATGTGGGTGGCTTGTTTACGTCTTAGGACTCACATTTCAAATCAGACAGGAGAGACTCCATGGTGTCAGCAGTCATTGCCGTAAGCCTGAGGAGTGAATGAAGTCAACCCTGGCGTCCCAAGGACTTGGAGGAGATGACGAGAGGTCCCAAAGTCCTCCCATGAGGTCGCACACGTACCCTGGATCCCAGCCCAGCTTACGAGGGCTGGGATGTAAGCCCAGGTCAGCCAGTGAGAAGGCATCAGTACCACCCCCATCACCTCTCTCTCTCTTCCCTCACCTGTTCTGCATGGAGTCCACCACATCTGACAAACCCTCCGAGGCCATTCACACAGGGTGGAAAGTCGAGGGGTTGGAGGGAGACGTGGGTCCCCTCTCATGGGACTCGGGTACACCTGTGGGATTCCAGATATCCCTCAGCTTATATGAGAGTTTATCTTTTTCTTTTTCTTTTTTTTTTTTAATGGATGTATTGTGGTGACATCGTTTCACACAGCTTGGGTTATCTTATCAGCAACCAACCAGTCTCACAGCCCCTGTCCTTGGTGCTGAAAACCGCCTGGTCCTGCCTTGTTCTCTGTTTCTCTTCCATTTTCAAATGACTTGCTTCCCCATTTATAAAATCGGGATAACAATCGCATCTGTTATTATTAGCATCCACTCTGAAATGTCTTATTGCCGCATGCTGAGATTCGGATGGGCTTATAAGATAGTATCTAAGTCGAGGCTATTTATTATTATTATTATTATTATTATTATTATTATTGATTTCGAGCTTCCCCCTCTGTGGTTCCCCATCATCCCCCTCTCTGGTGTCTCTCCTTGCTATTGCACGGGGGTCTCCTGTGTACAACACCTGGCCCCAGGGTCCCCCGGCTCTGCATGTCAGCTCCCTGCAGGTGGCTGATGCAGGGATTCCAGAGGAGAAGGAACCAGTTTGTCCAAACCCAAGTCCCACCCGAAACTCGAACGAGATCCACCATAGCTGTCAGTTGTGTGTTTTAGAGAAAATGTCTGTGTGTGTGTCGGGTGCCACACCACATATTTCCAGTAATCCAGAATTTCAACCGGCAGGAAGATCAGATGGACAGGTTGGTTTTTCAAGTCCCTGGAAGTGCAAATCCTGGACCAAGAGGCTGGGTGCTCAGTCCCCTGTGTCTTGGGACTGCTGCATTAGTGACTGTCTCCAGTGAGCCCTGGTGAGTGGTCTCACTGCCCATCAAATTAATGGAGGAGGCTGGGCAAACATGCTACCTTCCCTGCCCACCCCTCTGTAGATCTTACAGATAACTGAGCAAACTTGCAAGGTGCTATCCTTCGAACTTTCAAAGGGAAGTCACGCCCTATGAGACAGATTACTTGCTCCATGCTTTATAAAATCGACAGAGAAGAATCCTTTCCTACTTGTTCTGCCCCGACTCTGGAGCAGAGATGAATCTTTGGGAAAATCGGGTTTTCAAGTCACCTGTGCTGTGGGCACCACACGCCTGCCCAGTTCCTCTCCATCATGGAAGCGTCTGGGCATCCCAGTCAGCTGGGAATTGGGGACACCCCCACACACACACTCAGGATGGAAGGGCATTGACTTTCTGTCATTTTCCTACAGTTTGAGTTTATTCTTTTTTGCCCAGGCCAATTCAAATAATTGCATGACGATGATGAATTAGCAACTTCCCCGTGCCTGGCTCTGCATTTCGTGATGGGGACCCAGGGATGAGGCTTGATTGTGACATGCACAGTTCTGGCACTGAGACAGCCACATAGAGAGGGAAACCCCTTGAAACTTGCAAAATCTGCCGTGGTTGGGATCGTCCCTGGCTTTTCACGTCACTGGGATCAATTGTCCCAGAGTTGTCCTCTATTTCTAGCAATTTCCTGATGGAAACTCAAAGTGCAAATATCAAATAAATGAGCCACCCTTGGTGTGACATGATGCCTGGAAATCACAGGAGACTGTCACCCACCAGGAAAAAAAGCCCGTGGCTTTTTCTTGACCTTTTTGTCATCGCTTGAAAATGATTATAGCTCTTAGAACCAAGGCGTCCGCTATGGAGATAACTCAGTAACGGAAGCCTTTGGTGTGGGTTCTTCTGCATGGGACTGTGCCTGCTGCCACCCACCCACCACTGGGGCTGTCCTGGAGTGGGGCTTTGTATGCAAATTCTAATCCTCCTTCTTAGGTCTCCCAAGTGTCTTCTTCCTCCTGCACTGGGCAAAAAAAAAAAGAAATGTTTATTTTCTTGGTTATTGTCTATCATTCCAATAGAAAAGGAGACAATTAGGTGAACGTTGACCTTGGCATAGGCAAAACAGTAATTATCATTGGGATAAATGCCAGCGTGCCTTCGGGTGCCATCAGAAATAATTATTTTACTTTGAAATGCAAAGTTGTGCGCAGAAAATGAGAGAAGGAGGAGAAGGGAAAAGGTTGCCCCTGTCAATCACACAGATTGGGTGAGGCTGGTGTCAGGGAACAGCTCTCTTAGTCAGGGCATTCTGCTAAGGATTGAGGAAGAGCCTGGTCCCAACTTTCCCTTGAACTATGGTCTCCATGCAACGGCAAACCTGTGTGTGGCAATGGGTGTTCTGGAAAAGTCACTGCTTATGACTGAAGAGAAACATTTCTGAGGGAAGTGGGCTGGCCACTTGGGAACTGGGACTGAGGACTCTCACCTGGTGCAGTCGATGGCATCCTCTGAAACGATTTCCAACACATGTATCCAGCGAGAACACGGCTGCCACTCTTCTGGGAAACGGCTGAGCCGACTCCCGGCGTCTCTAGATCTCATCGACGGGGAAATCAGGAAAGTGTGCCTGGTGGTGACATGGCTGTCCTTCCTGTCCTGGCATTGAGAAATCACTTGCAAAGGATGGCTGTTCGGTTAGAAGAGAGGGTTGCCTCTGTGGACCTCTCTGTGCGGGGCTGACCAGCCCAGCAGTTTCGGGTGGCGGTCACTGACCCAGAGCCCCCTGGCAGGGAGGGGCCGTAATAGCTGAGACGTAGTCCTCAACCCCCACGTGATCTGTTAAAAGTGGTTCCAGATTCTTTCTCACCCTTCCTGCTGAGAGGCAGGCCCACGTCATCCCTTCGTTGTAAGTCTTGGCCGGTTCTTGCTCTTTGACTGGCAGGTGGTGGTGGAGGATGGTGATGTTTCCTGTGGTCTGATAGGTCACAGGCAAAGATCAAAGCATCTTAAAATGCATGTATTTTCTTCAGAATTTGTACTGATTGGATGGGATCTTCTCTCTGAGGGACACCACCCTGCTTCTGCCATTTTGTATTGTACCCTCCCCACATGAGTTCTGAAGTTTTAGTATCTGAAGGCAGGCTCAATAGAGACACGTGTGTGTGTGTGTGTGTGTGTGTGTGTGTGTGTGGTGTGTGTGTGTGTGTGTGTATGTGTCACAGAGACAAGAACATGTCATGGGAGCACTGGTTTTTCATTAAAATTCTTGTTTTTCTTGCATAGTGTTGGTCTATGGAGCTCCCTCTAAAGCTGTTTGTTCCCTTTTTTCCACGATTTCCTACTGACATGCATTTAAAAAGACATAACATACAGACAGACAGATACAATACATCTCTGTTCCTGGTCATTTTTCTACCACATGCTATATCACCTTCCCTGTTCACAGCAAGCATCTTTTCAAGGGCCCAGGCCGTCGGATTGGCCCCTTGTGCGTTTTTGTGTAGGAAAGCAGGGACCCTCTCACGAAAGGAGGGTAGAGGGCTGGTCACCCTGTGCCCAGCATGCAGCTGTGCCCTGGAAAGTACCCTTCTCGATACTGTCTCAGGCTGAGCTTTGAGAACAAGATGGGAGGGGACCATTTGTAGCATTTTCCCGGAAGTATGTGATCAAAAGTGCCCAGACTGAGGTCTGTTACGTCTTCTAAGAAGTTTCCAAAAAATGTCCCTTAACTGTTGGACGTGGGACCTGTGAATACACCACAACATGCATTGCTTTTGCTTAGGAATTCTCACCCAGTGATTCCGGGAAACCTCCAGCCCTCGCTGTCCAGACTCTGACTGGTCTGTGCGACACCCCAGTCACGCATGTCACCTGGAGCACGTCGTGCGACCACCCTGCCGAAAAACCCTGCCCGTCCTATTCCAACCCTGACTTCTCACCAATGACGATGGCCTATAGCGCACTCTGGGCCACCTTCCCATTCCTGGAGTTCTGTGCACAAGCTCCGGGCTACTGGCAGCTGTCTGCGTCCACGTCTGTTTCAAATGAACAGGGGCCGTCCGTTACTTCACGGATCATCGGCTGACACAGTGACAAGGGGCACGGGAAGGCTGAGGGTTGGCACGCTCTCTCCTGTCCTCCGTGCGCCATTGCTTCCAGAGAGAGAGAGAGAGAGAGAGAGGACTCCCGTGATGAGGAGGAAGTTGACACCCCTTTCAATTTATGCGAAAGAGGCCCTCCCGTATGACGGACCAACTGACCGTGTTATGGAAAAGGAGACCCAGGCCCATCCATAGCCCTGATGACCTTGGGGGACCAGTACAGCGATAGCAATTTGCATGGCTAATCGGAAGTCTCCTTTTTTTCAAATAGTGTTTTGCCTTGATACCATTCCGTTTAATTTTACGACCTTCAGAATTCTCCTGACAGTTACATGAAAGAGCCTCACCCTCAGCTGCTGACCACCGAGCGACCCCATGCCCGCCCCACAAGTCTCAGCCTTTGGGAACGTCTCATGAGCATCTGAATAGCGTTTATCTGACCGGGAAGCTCTCGTGATAAGAGTTACCCAAAGTAGGCCGCTTTGTGTACCGCCTCTGAGATATTAATTTGAAACATTCGAAGGTATAAAAACTTTCCGAGGATTCTCAGGCTTTTAATAGTGACCGCCTTATAGACATGCCAGTCTCCCCAAGCAAGAGTTTATGAGACATCTTCAACTGTGTTTCTCCACTACAGCTTAGACCAGGCGTGTCCAACAGTTTTTGCCCCCGGGGCAGATTAGAAAGAAAACTTTTTTCACAGGCTGGATGAAATATTAAAATTAAAAAATGTTAAATACAAAAACGATTCATTTAAGTAAACAAACTTTTATTATGTAATTTGTTTATGAATAAATGTGAGTGAAAAAATTTTAATATACAATATTATTTTAATAAAAATATAATTACATAACCATAGAAATATCCAAACTGTATCGCAATCAACTCGAAACAATATTTAATTAATAGAATGAGCTTGAAGGGGTTATATTGCAAATAAAACAATTATTTCATTTTACAAACAGCCTGGACACGTTTTCAGTTATCAACTGCAGCTATTGTCTATGCTACAATGCCACTTGATTCAGCACACTTAACCACAAAAATAACGAATTGTTTGACCTTGGGTGAGCACTGGCACACTCCGCCTAAAAGAATATGGGTTTCACATGGCCGCTAAATGTCAAACAGTTCATATCGAGTACAGACAAGTACAAAAGTTGTAAATCTTTATAATGGAATTTTTTAAAAAAATAAAGAAGTATCGCGAATTCATGCGACCAATTATTAGAAGTTAACCCTAGATTAGTCACACGCGGAATTCTTTTCCGCGTATCACAGTCTTTTTAAATATCTCGATTTCCAATAATCAAAGATGCTTCCGCTTCTGAGTAGCTGAGATTTTAAAGTAGCAGAGAATATTAAAAATTTAATCGTGGGCCACATAAACTCATTACATGGGCCACATCTGGCCCGCGGGCCGTATGTTGGCCATGCCTGGCTTAGACGATGCCTTATGTTTATTTTTCTTTGAGACCAAAGGGGACAGAGGACAGTTCTGAGGGGGTGTCACTGAAAATCTCTCTGCAGCTTATTCACTGTAGACTGAGTGACATCTCCAAGCACTGAGACAAACACACAGGAAAAGGGGACTGATTCTGCAGGAGCTGTGCGCACACCTCAGCGCGGTCACGGGGCGGGGGCGCAGGGTTCGGCACCAGGGCCGGAAAGGAACGACTGGAAGTGTTGGACACAAGCAGGGGACCTTTCTCCAGGTCGGGCTCCCGGCTAGTCCTCTGAATGGTGACAGGAAAGTAGTGTTTCGTTTTCATTAGGGTAGAGAAAAAGGAAGACAAATAAAGTGACTCTTTGTTCTTGTATTTTCATCATTGCATCATTATGTGTGTGGTCTGGCTGAGACCACGAGGTCCTGCGAGGGCCCAGGGGGTCCGCTTGGGGCTTGAAGAATGATGGATACAGGAGGGTAAGGAGGGAGACTGTGAACTCTGGAGGTTGATGCCCACCCCCCTCCCGGCCACTTCCAGCCTTGAGACCATTACAGGAAGGCTACGGCAAACAGTGAGTTAACCGAGGACAATAGAAATCGTTCATAATAATAATCATAGGAGAAGAGGAAGTGTTCTCTCAACAGAAGGGAGCACTGTTACTAAGGTTTGAGTCACTTTGTCCCAAAGCTCTTCTTCCGTCTTCTCCACGGTCCCCAGCAAAGAGCCCGTACCATCTGCCGGGTAAATAGCCGGAAACATGTATATATCTGCACACAGTCAGGTAAAGAGACGGTACCTCAGACCCCCCTAGTCCATGCCAGACGGAGGTGCTCTGCCTCGCCGCCATGCAGAAACCTTATTTCCTTTAACCTGCTCTTTATTTTGACTTTTAATCTTTTTTTTTTCGAAGTGAGAAGCAAGAGGCAGGCAGACAGACTCCCGCATGTGACTGACCGGGATCCACCCAGCATGCCGAACAGGGGGCAATGCTCTGGCCATCTGGGGCATTGCTCCGTTGCCGCTGGAGCCATTCTAGTGCCTGAGGCAGAGGCCATAGAGCCATCCTCAGCACCTGGGCCAACTTTGCTCCAATGGAGCCTTGGCTGCAGGAGGGGAAGAGAAAGATAGAAAGGAGAAGGGGTAGGGTAGAGAAGCAGATGGGTGTTTCTTCTGTGTGCCCTGGCCAAGAATCAAACGTGGAACTTCCACATGCCGGGCCAATGCTCTACTACTGAGCCAACTGGCTAGGGCTCCCTTGTTTAACCTTTAAGTCCTCAGGATAGTGAGGCTCTGGGCAGCATCCAGAAGTCTTAGGAACGAGGTCCCAGGTCTGGAGACTGCCGAGGCAGAGTGTTACCACCAAACTGAACATAACAGCTTGGTCTCTGCTGTGTTTCAGCTGCGGGCCCAGGGCAGCAGAATGATCCCAGAGGACATATCCTTGCAAAGTCGTACAGAACAACTCCATGGTTGACATCAGGACCAGTTGCACCAATCAACAACCCCTGCCCTGCACCAACCAAGGTAGAGACCACGACCCTTTCACTCTGTCAGTGACCATGGGATGATTTCCCCCATAGAACGGACACCCCTGGAAGGCACGGGCGGGCCAGGTCTTTGAGCACGAGCTACCTGGTGATTCTGGGCGTGGCTCCATCTCCTTAACACATCCTCGCCTCTTTGGCTACCAAGTCCTGTTCCTGTCTTATTTGGGCTTTGATGCATGCAGGCAAATGGACCTCATCAGTCCTGCAACAGTGAGTGTGTATGTCTGTGTATATATATGTGTGTATGTGTGTATCTGTATATGCACGTGTACGTGTGTATATATGTGTGTGTGTTTGTGTGTAATACAACAGAGATCCTAATTTTTTCAAAGCTTTAAACCGTATAGTCTGCCTAATCTGTCCACCCCCAGGGCACAAAGTCCCTGCATCTGCTCTTCACAGGAATGCTCACAGCCCACATTCAGTCTCCTCGCGTGCGGAAAGTCTGCTGGAAGCAGCAGGTTGTGTTTCTGATTTACAGCATGTTTGGTATTTATTATCAGTGTTTAAAAATAAAAGCCGATAGTCGTGGCAAATAATCTTTAAGGAGAGACATTCTGGAGGAGTTTTGCTGAAAACTTCTCCACGAGATAACCAGACGAATGGGCATTCAAGAAGTATATGCATTCCGTTAAAATCAATACAGTTTTAAGTGTATGTCATCGATTGGGATTCTCGGTTGTGTTGGCTGAACAAATCAATCCACAGAGGCAGAAGGGGGTGGGTGGGCTACGTTGGCTGAGGCACAGGCAGATCGGGGCTGTCTGGGACCCTGGGACCCTGACAGAGATCCCCTTCTGGGAACCATGTAGCACAGGACCTGCCTGGTATGTGAGTGGGGCACGTCACTGGGCCACGCGCCTTCCCAGCACGCACACCCCGATGGGTATCAGCACCGTGAAAGTTTCACTGACAGTCCCCACCGTTAGTTCCCACAGAAGACACCAAAAGGCCGTTAGAAAAGGGAGGTTGTTGGCACTGGCTGCTCAGCTCGGTGGCTTAGAGCATCATCCCGATGTGCCAAAGTTGTGTGTGTGATCCCCGGTCTGTGCACATACAAGAATCAACCAAGTTGATTGCACAAATAAGTTCCACTTATTTGATTGCACAAATAAGTGGAACAATACATTGATGTTTTCTTTCTCTCAAATTAAAAAAAAATTTTTTTAAAGAGAAGTTGTACTGAGATGTCACAGGAATAACAAAGCAGGAACCCCTTAGTAGGGGTCTCCAAACTTTTTACACAGGGGGCCAGTTCACTGTCCCTCAGACCATCGGAGGGATGCCAAATACAGTGGTCCTCTCACTGACCACCAATGAAAGAGGTGCCCCTTCCAGAAGTGCAGTGGGGTCTGGATAAATGGCCTCAGGGGGCCGCATTGCGGCCCGCAGGCCGTAGTTTGGGGACGCCTGCCTTAGAGGATGAGTACTAGTTGTACAACAAGACTCATCCCTCAGGAGTGTGGCACACACCAAAGGAACCCGGCCCCTCTTGGCTAATTTGCTGCTTAGTATTGGCCTTGCCTGTCATCCTACCAACCCCAACATCACCATGTTGTTAGTTCTCAGAAGACAAACAGCTAACTTGCAATATTACTGATGTGCGGCCCACTGCCATTCTTCACAAATGCTCGCGGAAGACGACCAGGTTACAACCATTACTAGTGAGTAGAAAGGTACCACTTTCCCGTATTGAAAATATAACTTTAAACACACACACAACCGAGTTGAGCCTCTGTTTTTCATTCTTCCAGAAATTACAGTTTCAGCACAGTATCCTCTGCTACAAACAAGACCCCCAGAGACCCAGGGAGAGTTCATTTCAGGCTGAAAACCCGCTGGCGTGGCATTGGCGCGTTCAGCTGAGAATGTGGGTTGCGGAAATGCGTGAGGTTTTTTCATTCTGTCGGTTGTGATAAGGTAATAAGCGCCCAAGGCCCAGGGGATGTTCACAGGCACTTCTCTGGGTTCGGATCAGTTCAAGTCTGCAGCCACTCTCCTGCTCAGACAAGAAGCAGAATTCCCAATTGCTCTCTTAAAATAAACAGGAACCCAGCGAGCTCCTCTTGCACAGTTGTGAGCCCAACTGTTGGCATGTCTAAAACTCCTTACCATCCCCTGGGGGAGCTCACTTCACTTCACCAGCTCTGAGGAATCTAAGACTGTTTCCCCTTTGATCTCAGCTTGCACTGGTCAGAATGGTTGTCACCCACAAACCAGCAAACCATACATGCTGTCTGGGATAGGGAGGAAAGGGAGCCCTCATGCACTGTTGGCAGATTGGGTCAGCCACTGTGGAAAAAAAGATAGAGATTTCTCAAAAAAAAAGAAACAAAACACAACAAAACTAAACTAAACATAGGGCTGTCACAGGACCCAGCAATTTCACTTGTGGATAATTATCCATCGAAAACGCAAACACCCATTTGGAAAGACATAGGCACCCCCTGTTCATTGCAGTGCTATTTACAGTAGCCAAGGTGTAGACTCCCTAATAGATGACTGGATAAATAAGCCATGGTACATCGATACAATGGAATACTACTTGGCCATAAAACAAAGCATGGCATCTTACCTTTTGCGACCAGCATGGATAGACCTAGAGGATATTGTGTTCAGTGACATGAGTCAGACAGAGAAAGACAAGTTCCACGTGATTTCAGTTACATGTGGAATCTAAAAATAAATAAATAAAATAAACTCAACAACAAAACAGAAACAGACTCATAAATACAAAGAGCAGACTGATAATTCCCAGAGCAGAGGGGGTTAGGAAACAATGAAAAAGAGGATGGGTTGAGCATCCTCACATTGGTAGTTATGGAGCAGTCACAGGGATGTAAAATACAGCACCGGGAACAGAGTCAACAATCCTGTAATAACTGCGGATGGTGCCAGGTGGGTACAAGACTCGTCGGTGTGATCACTTTGTAAGTTACGTAAACGGCTGGCTACTATTACAGTACAGCTCAAACTAATACAAAATAACATTGAATGTCAAGCGATTTCAAAGTGAAAAAATTAAAAATAAATATATAATCAGGGACCAAACAACAACAACAAAGAATGTTTCTCCTCCTTTGATGTCACGGGGACCTGGTCCTTCCTTTCCCCTGGGATGTGTCACCGCCTGGGACCCGGGCAGTGCTGAGGTCCCGAGGGCTCCGCCTGGCTCTCCTGACTTTCATCATGATTCACCTGTTCTCATCCATGCTGCCCTCACCCCCGAATTAATGCCCCTCCACGGAGGAGACACATTTAGGATGCCTGCTCATTACTTAACTGCGCCGAATAATCAGCTCGTGTGCAAATCAGAAGCAGCGGGTGTGAGAAGAATGAGAGATGCCATCTCTTTGGAAACCAAGTTGCACGCGTTGGAAGAACCGGATAGAGATGCATGGCTAAAACATTATTTGGTCCAATGAGCTGCACCGGGAGGGTCGGGATGTGTTGAACAGCATCCAGTGGCAGAGGGTGTCTTAATGGAAAAAGAGGTGTTTCTCCAGACGAACTATCCCAGCTGTTCACATGCTGGATCCTGAAGAAGACTACTGGCGCCTGACCAGGTGGTGGAACAGTACATAGAGCATTGGACTGGGACACTGAGGACCCAGGTTCAAAACCCCAAAGTCGCCGGCTTGAACGTGGGCTTACCAGCTTGAGAGCAGGGTTGCTGGGTTGAGCCCAAAGGTCACTGGCTTGAGCAAGGGGTCACTCATTCTGCTGTAGCCCCCGGTCAAGGCACATATGAGAAAGCAATCAATGAACAACTAAGGAGCTGCAATGAAGAATTGATGCTTCTCAACTCTTTCCCTTCCTGCCTGTCTGTCCCTCTCTCTGTCTCTCTGTCTCCATCAAAATAAATAAATAAACAAACAAACAAACAAATAGAAGACTACTGGCTTTATCATTTCCAATGTTTCCCAAAGGAAAGGCTGGGAACGTTCTCTGAGGGTTAAGCTGTTAAAGATAGTCACACAAAATGTCAAAGTCTAGCAGCGCCCCCTGGTGGGACAATGGGTGTGACTTCCGCCAGCACACACCCCTCCCTCTGTTAGTGTGACCCTCCTGCAGATGGTTTGAACAAGACATCACAGCCCAGTAACCCCAAAGAAAACACAGAGGATAATAACCACCTACCCAGAGTTTCCAATTCACTTTCCTGGGTACAAAATACCTGTAAGGTTAAAGTGCTCACCAAAAGAGCGTTATTGCATGAGGCTCACGCTGCCTAAAATCAAACGAATAGATTTTTGGCTAACGCTTGCCGGCTAAGGTGCCCCTGCTGCCTTTGGCAACTCCAACGCGCATGAGTGGTTCCTCAGAATGCTGCCCCCTCGCTATAATGTCTTTAATTGTTTGATCAAATCACCAGTGTGCCTGGCAATTCTCTGTCGCTGGAGAAAGGAGGGATTATCAAAACCAGTGATTAGAGGCAAATTCATGGTTATGCATTTGACAAACCTGGCCATTGATAGAATTGTCACACCTGAAATCCACGATAACAGTAAGGGACGGATTATTTGCAAGAAGGCAACAGCAAAGTGGCATCCTTTAGATGAGAGGAAATGAATTACTCTACCTAAAAACACCTGCAAGCAGATAAGGAAATTGCTTACCTGTCGTGCAAAAGTGGCAAAACGTGTAAAATGAAAAGTATTGCTTTCCTGAAGCAATTCACTTAAGCAACCTATCAGATCCAAATTTTCCTTGTTTCTTTATTGATAGACTGTACATTGCTTAAGGGAAAACACAGCATGGATTAATCACATACTTTTTAGCTTAAGGTTGCGCTGATGAGTTTAATTTCCCAATTTATTTTCTGGAAACACAATTTGCATATCGGCGTGCAGGCACAGTTGTATGTTTAATACGGCCCGTAGTGTTATTTATACAGAGATAATAAGAGACAGGTCCTTCTCTTCTGATACACCCTCCGGTCTCAGGGGGGTCAACAGCTCCGCTGGGTGAACACTGGTGGTGAAGTATCACTCGTTAGAGTGAGAACGTTAGGGTAGAGAAGAAGTCTCATTTCTAACTCTGTATATATTCTGCAAACGTGGTGTTCTGTGAAAGAAAAATTAGGCAGGTTTATTTTTACAACACCAGTCAAGATGCTTAATCACAGTCGTCTGAGTGTGGAGTGGTACGTCTGAGGGGGAGGTGACTTACGTGGTCGGCATACATACCCTGTTCAGCTGTCCTGTGTTCCTAGCAGACAGCAATAATCAACCGTGACACTCTGACACAGAGCCCTGCTCCCTGAACCCTTATCGCCACATTACCTGAGTTACAACAACTGGCTCACGATGTAATGGATAAAACATGTCAGCTACCTGCTCAACCCCTTTCCAAGGGAAGGGATTTTATATGCGTGATAAAATGATTTCTATGGGGCGATAAAACACCCACAGTCTCACTCCTTTTGCCCTTTGCCAAGACCCCCTCCCTCCAGCTTGACCCCTACCCCTGTGATTACACGAACAGCGAGAGGTCACCTACACTCTACCAGAAGTCGGAGGCAAAACATGGGAACCATTCAAAATGACAAGAACACTTCTCACACTTAGAGGAGCCAAAGAATTCGGTAACAAACGGATGATTATTGGTTTCATTGGAGGAGCCGTGTTTGCCAGGCATTGGTCTGGCCTGTAAGTAAGAGATTCCGAAACGACATGCTCACCTGAGAACCGGCACCGAGACGGGGCACGTGCTCTCTTATCGTTTCCCGCGCAGCTAGGGCGGGGAGGGCGTCCACAGGCTCGGGTGAGTTCCGTCAGTGAGACCCATGTGTGTGTGTCACCGAAATGAGGGCCCGACACCTGTAAAGCACTAAACCAGAGGCGCCCTGTGTTCATTGTTCCGGGTTAGAATCATGGGTTTGGGACTGGGCCGTTCTATGTGTGACACCATAGTGGAGAAGTCATTCAAAACCACAATTACTAATGCCATCACCGTGGTAACAAACACTTCAATCCCAGGTCATATGGAAAATATGCCAAAAACGGTTCAAAGCTTTTGGTCCCGAGTGGTACAGAGTCTGAGCAATTTCAATTCGTCCTAATTTATCCTCATTCCTGTTTGGTACTTTCCCTAAAATAGTCACCTATTGTGTCCTTTTAAACGTTTTTAGGTGACGTATTTTGGAACAGTGTGTGTGTGTGTGTCTGCTGTAGTGCTGCAAGGTTCAGATTCCCCTCCAAGGATGTTGCTGCAGGCGGCCGGAGGGTGGGGACCTGAGGCCAGGCCAGGCCTGTCCAGCGGGACACTTGTCTACAGCAGGGTTGTTGAAGCGGGCCCTCCCTGCACAGGCCAGCCTCCCCCGTGCCTCACACCGCCACCTGGATGCACCTACCTAACCCCCCTTCCTTCCGCCTCTCCTTCCGCAGGACCCAGACCTACATTGTGGTGAGGCCTCCCCTTTCCACCCTCGGGGCCCCCTTCCTGTCATTGACCCAGGGGTCACTCCCAATCTCCGGTGCTCCTTGCTCTGCCATGGTACCTGCCTCCTGCAGAAATTCAACCGACCCAGAGGACAGACTGCATTCATTGGAAAAGGGAACATTGAGGTTTGCCATCAGCCATGGCTGAGGGCTCCTCTCTGTCTCCTCGGGGGTCACTCAGTCTGATGGAAAAAAAAATTCAAACAATAAATGTCATCGCAGTGACTCACTCACATCCACTGGACTCATCTCACTGGAACCATCACTCGCTCGCTTGGTTGGTCTCCCAAAGCCAAGCCCGGAAAACGTGAATCACCCCCAACGTGAATCACCCCCAAGCGACTTGAGAATGGAAGGATGTATAACGGCTTCCCCTGACCCCCGGTCACCCTTCTGAATCCGGGTCTCTTGGTCGGCTGTAACTCCGCCCCGGACACGTTCACCCTGGCACGCCTACCTTGGGCATCCATGGCACAGAGGTGTGGCTCCCTAAAACACGGGGCCACCGCAAGTTATGGACTTGTATGTGGGGGTCTTACACCTGAACTGGAGGCGTCCACATGGGGACATTGTGGTCACCCATCAGAAGGGGGAAATGTGACATGGTGTGGAAAGCGGAATGCCGGGAGGGAGCCAGACCGGGCACCCGATAACCTCAAGGAGCTGCTGGGTTATCATCCCTGAGAACAACCAGGGTATTTCCTGAGGTCAAGGGCCAATGCCAGTATAGTTTGAGTCACTGTGATACAGCTGAACAGGGCCTAGAAGATGCACCTGTTCTCTTATCTACAATGTGTCCTTGTTTTTTCTGGAGCGGACATGTATTTTTTTTTGTTTTGTATTTTTCTGAAGTGAGAAGGGGGGAGGCAGAACGACAGACTCCTGCATGTGTCCAACCAGGATCCACCCGGCATGCCCACCAGGGAGTGATGTTATGCCCATCTGGGGCATTGCTCTGTTGCAACTGGAGCCATTCTAGTGCCTGAGACAGAGTCCATGGAGCCATCCTTAGTGCCCAGGCCAACTTTGCTCCAATGGAGCTTTGGCTGAGGGAGGGAAAGAGAGACAGAGAGGAAGGAAAGGGGGAGGGGTGGAGAAGCAGATAGGTGCTTCTCCTGTGTGCCCTGGCCGGGAATCGAACCCGGGACTTTTATACGTTGGGCTGATGCTCTACCACTGAGCCAACTGGCCAGGGCCAGGACATGTACTTTTTGTTAAACAAACACTGGGCTGGGGATTCCAGCTTCTTGCTCTCTGTTGGCAACTCTGCCCAATTTCTTTGAACAGCTTCTCTCTCTTCTCTTTCCTCCTTAAGCAATCATGATAGAGAACAAAAACAGAATACTGTCATGACTGAAGTTTTGCAGTGCTTGTCCTTGCCTATGTTAACAGAGGAGCGGTGCGTTTTGTGTCCCTCTAAGATGATGCTATACAAAAATGCGCGTTCCTAACAAGACCTAGCGTTGTCCTCTCTCTCAGTGAACGAGCCCAGAAGACCAGGGGAACAGAGATTCTGTACGTCCTTCTGTGAAGCCGTCCGTCCATCCAGATACTTGGTTGCGGAAGTCCCAATTACTGTTACCACCACCAAGCGTGTATGACAGAAATGACAAAGTTACACATCACAGCTCCGGGACTGGTACACGGAGCTCTAGAGACAGAGCTCCTATTGTCCCCCGCATCAGACACACAGCGGATTTCATCAAATATTTACTTACTTTTTTTAAAATCAGTCAATAAATCTGGCCTCATTGAATCACTGATGGGAGGAGAATGCCACAGCACCAAGCTGGGCTCTATGAATAAAATGGGCTAGTAATTATTTAAAGCTACGCGCTGTCATCCGGCCATTCTGTCAAGAGATGGCAGACAGAGAGGTAAAATAACTCCAGAAATTAGCTGCTGAGAAAAACACTACGTTGCTATTGTTTTTTTTAAAAAAATTCATCCGTTTGGGAAAACGAATAAGAATTCCTTCTCTGGCTATGGATACTGAAAACATTAAAATACGAAAGTCCTTAAAACGCAATAAAATTTTTCTCTCCTCCTGGAAATTATCTTAAACTTAATAGCCCAATTTTTCTTGATACAACCTTTCTTTTTTCTTTAATTTTTAATTTAATTTTTTTTTTTTATTAAGTGAGAAGGGGAGGCAGAGACAGACTCCCACATGCGCCCTGAGTGGGATCCACCCAGGAAGCCCACTAGGGGGCGATGTTCTACCCATCTGGGGCATTGCTCCATTGCTCAGCAACCAAGCTCATCTTAGCCCCTAAAGTGGAGACCATGGAGCCATCCTCAGTGCCTGGGGCCAACCCGTTCTAATCAGGCCATAGCTGCAGGAGGGGAGGAGAATAGAGAGAGAGAAAGAGAAGGGGGAAGGGTGGAGAAATAGATGGGTGCTTCTCCTGTGTGTCCTGACTGGGAATCAAACTTGGGATATCCACATGCCAAGCTGATGCTCTACCACTGATCCAACTGGCCAGGGCTGATACAACCTTTCAAACACCAGAGGGCTGAGATAATGAGTCATAGCAAGTGCATAGAGGAGCCCCAAATGGAAAGTTCTTAGAGCACAGTGTGGCTGCCCGGGCACGCTGTGGACAGATTGCGTGGGGGTTGAGACCTGGGTAAGCAGCTGCACATCTCTGGGTGCCTATTTCCCATCCCTCAGCCTTAGTCTCTCAATCTGGGAGATGGGACTAAACATTTCCCTTCTTTGTAGGAATGCCATAAAGATGGAGAGAAAGAACCCAATAGAGGTCCTTTGCATAATGCCTGACCCAGAAGAGACATTTTGTAACACAAGTGCTTCCCTTGTTATTATTTAAACAGAGAACAACAAAAATAACTCAATGTTTTCATGTCATTTAAAGAAAAACAAACATTATACTATCCGTGATAAAAATTACTTAAAATAGTATCAAGGAGGAGGCTGAGCCAGCACGGGACCTCTTGATGATGCTGCGAGAACTGCTGGCGCCATTCTGTCTGGACCCCGATCCGCTCCCCAGACCCCCCACCCAGCAGGCGCCAAGGATCCCAAGATGCCTCAGACCCAATGTCAGGTCGTTGTGGCCTGCACATCAGGACTCAGTCACCACCTTGCACTTCCTCCAAGAGACAGCAGAGGGGCTGGCCCAGCTCCCCACCCAGGATAGCCAGGCCCTGGGGCCCTGCTGGGAGCTGAAAGTGCTGGGGGTCCTGGAACCCCCACTTTGGGCCAGGGATACCAAGGCCATGCTGACCCCAATCAGCCAGCAAGGAGGAGGCCTGGTGGCACTGGAGACTTTTCCGGCCCCTTCAGCCCCACCCCAGAGGAGACCCCGGAAGCAGTCGAACCCACATCGGGGTGCTGAGAAAGTGGACCCCCAGTTTGAGGGAGTGACTCTGAAGTTTCAGATTAAGCCGGATTCCAGCCTACAGATCATACCCAGCTATAGCCTGACCTGCAGCAGCCGCTCTCAGGGGCCCCCTACAGGACCTTCTGGGGACCCTGAGGCCAACCCAGGAGGCAGTGAGGCCCTGGGACCCCGGTGCTGTGCTTCCTGTAGGACCCAGAGAACCCCACTCTGGAGAGATGCTGAAGATGGGACACCTCTCTGCAATGCCTGTGGTATCAGGTACAAGAAATATGGCACCCGGTGCTCCAGCTGTCGGCTGGTGCCCAGGAAAAACGTCCAGCCTAAGAGGTTTGTGGCAGATGTGGGATGTCCTTGGACTCTCACCAAGGCTCAAGCCAGGAAGGGCACCAATCCCTGCGATGTCCGCCTCTCCCTCTTTCAAGATCTCTCTAACCACAACAAAAGATGTCCCCAGCCTGAAGCCAAAGCCTTATGGGAAAAGCAAGCCCTGAGCAGAGCTCAGCCCTGCCATTGCCGTCACACGCTGACTACCAATGCTCACTGGGAGGGAGGGAAGGGTGAGAGTCAAGGATGGGTGGGACGCAGTGAGGGCAGAGGTGGTCACTGCCTTGGGCGTGAGTGAGACTTGCCTGGCCACATGCCCTAGAAAGGCAAGCCCCTGCAAGACCCCCATTGTCTCCTGGGTGGGCCTGTACAGAAGGCCTGGGCTCAGATTCCTCAGACTCCATCCCTGACTCATTTGGTTCCAACCTTCCTTGGTACAGAACACCGTCCCCCCATGACTCCCGTAGCTGCTGCCTTCTCACCACTTGGGGAGGAGAGGTTCAGCCTTCAAAGTGAAGTCCCCTTCACAGCCTCATCTAAAACAGACGTTTCATTCCTACCCATGGCAGGCTCAAGTTCAGCTCCCTGTGGTCTCCTGCTTAGAACCTATCAGAAATTTTAGTTGTCTGCTTCTCCAAGGTCATTTCTTTCACATTCCCCTCCTCCACTGGACCATGACTTCAAAGGTCCAAGCTTACCACTACATCTGTGTCCCTGACCATGACACGTCACCCCAGTGCCCAGCATAGGGAACCTCTTCAGAAACACACACAAAGGTCTCAGACTGTGTGTCTGCAAACTCATGGCTATTTTCTATTTTTAGCCCTTTATTCAACATTTATTGTCCTGACCAGGTAGCTCAGTTGGTTAGAGCATTGTCTTGATACACCAGGGTTGCCGGTTTGATCCCTGGTCAGGGCACATACAAGAATCAACCAATGAATATGTGAATAAGTGGAACAATAAATCAATGTTTCTCTTTCTCAATAAAAAAAAAATAGTATCAAGGAACAAAAAGGGGGGAAATTACATTGTTACATATCTTTACCTTTTCTTACAGACTCCCCCTCATTTTGTCTCCAATATTCATTATTAAATTGTGTGTGCATGTATGTGCACACGTATGCATGTGTGCATAGATATTCATATGTGTGGATGCATGTGTGTACATGTGTGCATGTGCATGCATGTGCATGCATTCGCATATATACGTGTGCTCTTCCAGCATTAGCCAGAGCATACCCAGGTAGGTATCACCCTTTAAAAAATGCACATGGATGCAGCCCCTGCCCTCAGTTCAGAGCCTCACTTTTTCTGGCTCAGTTATAAGTCGTAACGACTGTTCCGTGTAGGCCCAGAGAGGTCGGCTTTTTCTGAATATTGCTCATCATGTCCTCTCTACGAAGAAAGAAAAAGTCACCCCCATCCCTTGACACTGCAGGCCATGCAAGCCCCTTCATGCCAATAACATGACCACGTACCAGGACGTCGGCCGAGAAGGTGTTTCTCCGACACCCAGATAACCGGTTTTCACAATGACTCAGGCTGGTCGACCTGGACCCTATAGGGAAAGGACCCCAGTCACCCGAGAGCAGAGCAGAAATGACGGGGGTGACTTAAATCTGTGTTTGGAACGTGCTTCCTTCTCCAGTGCTCTTGGAGAGTCGACTGCCTCTCTGAGATCCCCCAGTGTTTGCCGGAGCTAATGCCACCACCCCACGAGGCGGCGGGATGGAGTGAACCCACTGTCCAAGGTGGCTTTTCTCCAAACGCTCACCCCAGGGCGTGGCTGCTGGATCACAAAGCTGGCAGATAGATACCCCATGGCCTTCCCCTCCAGACTCTGCTGTGCCACAGGCACTGAGCGATTTATTTTAAACCAGCTCTGGCAAATGTCCTGAACTCCTTTTGCCCACCCACAGGGGTGATTACGAGTCCCGTGGGTGGACAATGGGGTCTCTGTGTTGGGGTCTGACCTGGGCTGCGTGGCATCTGTCTGTCACACCTGCATGGCCAGTTTCTTAAATCCTCATAATACCTATGTCTTTGCACGCCTCTGGGCTCCCTGCTTTACAAGGAAGGGACTGAGGAAACAAAAGTTAATTCCTCCATCCAAGGTCAACCAGCAGTAGGATTCAGACCCAGGCCATGAGACCAGCATCTTCCCACAGTGGGACTCTGAGGACCAGGGCTTCGAATGTCTGTGGCTGTGAGCACAGGGACCCATGAGTAAAGCATCATTCCCCGGCTCCCAAGGGTCTCCCCTCTCCTATTAACTGAGTGACACCTTCAGGGGTACACAGATGACACATCGCTGCGATAAATGGTATGAACCTTCAGTAGAGTAAGATTTCTACGTCCCTGGAAACCCGCTCAGTCAGTGGTGGGTCGACTTCCCCCATGCTTTCCAGCACCTGGGGACCCTGGCAGTGACCCAACAATGAGTCTCCGTGATGGACCAGACACAGGTGATGGCGTCCAGCCACCCGATGACCCTTCGCTATGGCCTTGTCCCTGCATTTCACAGGTGGAGGATTCCAAGGTCAAAGGCACTCTCTAAGGTTTTCAAAATCAGTCAATGGATCATGGAGACGGAGACATGGAGGGTTGGGGTGGAGGGCTAGGGGGGCGACCCACGGGTCCAACTTTTGTGTTAGGCGGGTTTTATTCCACACCGGAGATCCACCCCCATGTCTTCTCCGGCCCAGTGCCTAGACCGCCAAGCCGCGTGTCCCGGGAGAGCTCTGACCGTGGCGGAGTCAGCAAACCCCCACGTTCTGAAAACCCTCCCTGCAGCGTTGACACCCTGTGTGACGCCTGTTCTTTGTCCCAGCTGTAAACCCGGTTCTTTTCTCTAGGAGGGTGGCGGGCTAATTACTGGAGAAGAGCTCCCTGAAGCCCCAAGAAATGTAAGCAAACCATAAATAATAGATTTATCCGTTTAATTAGCTAATTCGCCCACATCTTCCGGCGGAACGTGGAAGCCGAGGGAAGCTAATTATGCATGTATGGTTGACAAATACGAGTCCGGCATGGTCATTTAATTAAAAGCCCCAAGGACAAGTGGCTGAGCCATCGTTCATCCCGGAGGAGGAGGGATAAGACAATTGGCAGGGGGTATCATGGTCCTTTTGCTGCCTGTAACCCGGGCAGCAGCTGCGGATACAAGCTTTTAGCGAAGCTCTTCCCCTGTTTTCTGTTTACTCACAGAAGTCTCCACTCCACGTTCAACACTTCTGACCACGAGCATATGGGGTTTTTCTCCTACCGTCCCCTACCGTCAATCTATTCTTGACATACCATGTGTAGCCATGTGGAAACTTCAATTCTTGGACCTGACCTTTTGTGCCTTTGGGTTCAGACCGGCCTCATCCAGCCCCCTGACTTAGCTGCCCCCTTCTCCCCTTACACGTCCACTCCCGTCATCATTAAGCCCTCAGGACAATGAGGTCCTTGGTCAGCATCCAGTAATCTTGGGAGCAAAACCTCGGGTCTGTGGACCATGGAAACAGAGTTTCAGTCAAACTAGAGAGAGTATTTGGTCACAGTTATATCTCAGCTCCGGGCCCAGAAAAGCCAACGACCCCACCATGGACCACACCTGTGACAAACCAGACCATGGCCGACCTCAGGACCAGAGGCAGTGATCAACCCAACCATGCCCTACCTTAGTGCTGACCAATCAATACGAACCACGACCCGAACGCCCTTAGTCACCGTGACCAGTGGTTTCCCCCTCAGGTTCAAGAGCCACGTCTCACCTGGAACTCCCGGTTTGGTTCCATTTCCTTAACTAGTAAACTTTTACTTTCTTTGCCGCAAAGTCCTGTTTCAATTTGACTGGGCTTTGAGGCACGCCAAGTGAATGAACCTATGTGGTTCGGTACTACAAGCAATTCTAGAGTGGCTCACAGAACTCGGGACAGCAGTTGACTTGCTCGATGGCTAGTTTATTATGGAAGGGTCTGACCCCGGAACAGCCGGAAGGAAGAGCTGCCCAGTGCAGGTGTGGGGAAGACATGTATGTAAGAATGTGAGAGGACACAAGGGCTGGGGCACCCAGGAATAGACAAAACAGAAAATGCTAGGTGGCCAGGAAGCCACGCTAAGACCAGGTGGTCAGAAGGAATGCAGAATAGCTGACCACAAAAATGTCACCAACCCTCCACTCCATCTCTACGCAAACAAGCAGAGGTAGCTGATTCAACACCCCTTCTAATCACCTGCTTACACTGCTGACCCGAGCGCACAGTTGGTCAAGGCTGGACCAGCATATGACCTTCCTCGGGTGGCGGTCGTGAGCTGTGGGCCATCTTGCCCCCGCAGCGCAGGTGTGAACATTAATTACCAGGCAACGCCGCGGGAAAGGGAAGTCACAAGACCCTACCTAAACTATAAAATTTTCACAAGCCCGTCTTTTGTAAACAGCCCAACTTTTTCAAAAGAGCCTGTTTTTTCCCCACTTATTGAAGCAGATGCCAAGCAGAGCCGGCCCCCCGAGCCAGCTCTGGGGACCCTCCTCCTCTGTGCTCAAGCACAAGCTAAATAAAATCTGCCTGGAAATTTCCATGAGGTTTCCTCTCGATTTCTATTTTGGGGAAACCCAAGCACCCCAGCGCCGGCAACAAACGTGTCTGTGTGTGTAAATCAAGGATGCACGACCGTTGAGAAGACACGGGGAGCGAGGGGTACAGATGCCAGTCCTGCTGGGCCCCAGGCAGGCGGGCAGACAGGTGTGCAGGGAGGTCAGGGTGCCCTGCTCTGTCTGTAGCCTCAGGTCCCATCCACACACCTCCCACCTATCGGTCGTCAATACGTCCTGATCAAACGAGCACGCAAACAGCGGGCCCCCGGTTGCAGAGACTTACTTCTGTATTCGGGACTGGGAGCGTCCTCCCGGGAAGGGAACTTTCCTGGCATACGGCCTGCTGCCCTCGGAAACTTACTTACGCTTGATGAATATTTATGAAAACTGCCAGCTTAATTAAAATATAAAAGCCTTGAGCTAAATTAATTGGGCTGAGGAGGGAGGGAGAGAAAAAAAAGAAAAGCCCCACTTGCCCGCGAGGAGATAACAGATGAGGGGCAGAGGTGGCCGCTGCTCAGAGCCACAGGACGTAACTCAGGAGCGAGCGATGGTGAGGAGGGGCGCAGCACGGCGAGGGTGTTGCTAAACCAGCAGGTCTGGGAAACGGGTTTCCCCTCACGGCTCTGTTGGCCTGAGTCTCCAGGGAGCAACCTCGTGGGCCCTCCCTGAGCAGGCCACCGTGTCACCAGAGGCCCAGAGGCCACGTCGGGTTCTGCTGTCATTCAATCTGCTGAAACCCACCAGGTTGCACGGGGAGCTCATCCCCGAACGCCACGGTATGAAGTCCTTCCTGTCTCAGCACAGACCACAGAACCTACAGACGCTGTCCCTCTCCAAATGTCTGCTGTGGGCGGGGAAATAAGACACTCGCGTCATAAAGGATGGATCCGAAGGTGTTGTTGGGGGAGGGGGTTGCTGTTTTTCTCTAATCTCTCCTGGTTGTAATGTTGCTGTTCTTCGATCTTCTTTCCCGAGTCCTTGACTGACTCTCTCTCAAAAGTAGCACAAAGCTCCGGTAATGAGGAGGAAGTCCTAGTCACACGGGGTTTCCCAGACTGCTCCTTGGGGGTCACCGCTCAGAGAAGGTCACAGGGACCCCGGGTCCCCTCGACGCCCTGTCCACACTTACATTTCAAGATGGCGGCGAGGTGGTCAGCACCGTGCTGACCTGGGGAAAGCTAATTCATCCTCATTACAACCCCCCTCCCCTGCTGTGTAACATCTTGACCCCCTTCCTGCAGACGCTTAAGGGGAGCAGGCACTTGGACAGGTGTGACTCATGTCAAGGGCTCACCACTGGAAAGGTTACCGTTCTTCATTTCAGTGAAGAAGAGCCTCCTATTTCGTGGCTCAATTTTCTCTCTTTATTGAGTTTGAAGATGCGCGTTGTACACGATGCCCCCTTTTCTTGCGGTGTCCGAGGATAATTAGAAGGCACTAAACCAGATGAGTGACTCATCACAATATTTTTAATTAAATATTACCAGGAGCAGAAACTTGAGAGGACTTCCATTATTGTGGAGACACAAACAAGCAGAGATTTCAATTATGTCTAACCCTTTTCTGACATCAAAAAGGGTCATTCAGATAAAATTGAAATTCTCTTGTTGATGTGATTTGGGGAACAATTTATTCACTTCTTACTCACTTTATTGTAATTGGTAAGAATTTATTGCTGGCAGTTAGTCAATCAAAGGTATTAAAAGACTAAAAGTTATAGGGAAGAAACCCTAACCATGGGAGATAAAAATAATTAGTCCAGTCATCAGAGGAGAAAATGTCTCTTAAAAGTTGAGTCACGGTGGCGCAGTGGATAGAGCATAGGACTGGGATGCGGAGGACCCAGGTTTGAAACCCCGAGGTCGCCAGCTTGAGCACAGGCTCATCTGGTTTGAGCAAGTCTCACCAGCTTGGACCTAAGGTTGCTGGCTTGAGCAAGGGGTCACTGGGTCTGCTGTAGCCCCCTGGTCAAGGCACATATGAGAAAGCAATCAGTGAACAACTAAGGTGCCACAACGAAGAATTGATGCTTCTCATCTCTCTCCCTTCCTGTCTGTCTGTCCCTATCTGTCCCTCTCTCTGTCTCTATCTCTGTCAAAAAAAGAAAAAAAAGTTGAGCCACAAGATTCATGAAAATATACCATCATGCAAGCACGGGCCACAAATGCTCAATAGCAGTGGCATTTATAATAGCCACAGAGTGGACACAACTCCAATGTCCATCAAAGGACAAATAGGTAAACAAAGCATCATCGTCTGTCCAAACAAGAAACTACTGTTTGTTACTAGAAAGGGGTGAAGTACAAATGTGTGCTACTGTGCAGGTGGACCTCGGAAACATCATGCGCAGTGACCAAAGCCAGCCACCAAAAGACCAAGATTGTGTGATCCTATTTACATAAAATGTGCAGGCAAGGCAAATCCATAAGAACAGGACAAAAATGGGTGTTTGCCAGGAAAGGGGTGGGGACAGACAGGATCCGAGTGCAACGGCTCATGGGGTGATGGCAATGTCCTGACAGGAGATTGTCCTCTTGGTTGCACAGCTCTGTGGACTACTGGAAACACTGAACTGTGGGTGTTCTTTACTCTGGTGACCTGCATGCTATGTGCATGAGAGCTCCAGAAAGCCATTTGGAAACAGAGTGGAAGAGACTATAATTACTGATCCCCAAACACCGTATATAATGTTAGACACATTCATTTACCATACTTTAAAAAAACAAAAAACAAATCCAGTCCTACCTCCCTGTTTATATTAAAAATTAGCCCTGGTCGGTTGGCTCAGCGGTTCTCCACCCCTCCACCGCACTTTCCTCTCTGTCTCTCTCTTCCTCTCCCGCAGCCAAAGCTCCATTGGAGCAAAGATGGCCCGGGCGCTGGGAATGGCTCTGTGGCCTCTGCCTCAGGCGCTAGAGTGGCTCTGGTCGCAACATGGCGACGCCCAGGATGGGCAGAGCATCGCCCCCTGGTGGGCAGAGCGTTGCCCCTGGTGGGCGTGCCGGGTGGATCCCGGTCGGGCGCATGCGGGAGTCTGTCTGACTGTCTCTCCCCTGTTTCCAGCTTCAGAAAAATGAAAAAAAAAATTAAATAGGCCCCAACCAGTTGGCTCAGTGGTAGAGCATTGATCCGGCATGTGGAAGTCCTGGGTTTGATTCCTGGTCAGGGCACACAGGAGAAGCGTCCATCTGCTTCTCCACCCCTCCCCTTCTATCTCTCTCTCTTTCCCTCCCACAGTCATGACTCGATTGATTTGAGCGTATCAACCCCAGGCCTGAGGATGGCTCCATGGTGCCTTTACCTAAGGTGCTAAAAATAGCTCAGTTGGGAGCAATGGCCCTAGATGGACAGAGCATCGACCCCAGATGGGGGTTGCCGGGTGGATCCCTGTTGGGTGCATAGGGGAGTCTATCTCTCTTCTCTGCCTCCCCTCTTCACTTATAAATAAATAAGTAAATATATAAATATATAAATAAATAAATAAATAAATAAAGCCTTGCTTACTTACTGGTGTATTTGGTCACTGTGTGGTGTAGCTTATGTCTATAGATACACAGATATAGATGTATATCCACATATCTCCTCTCTTTTCTTCCTCTTGAACTATCTTGAAAAAAACACTATCAGCAGATACATTTCCATGAGGTCTTTAGGACCCCACAGACAAGAGGGTAATATTTCTTGCCCTTTTCCCTTTTTTTTCCGTGGCTATGACATCAGCTCAGAGACAGGCTCGCTGTTTGTGGTTCGAAAATGAAGGGGACAGATTCGAACAGGCACGCCACCAAGGGGTTAGCCTGGAGGTGAACCTAAGCCTCTTATTTGTTTCTATGCTCAGCTGACAATCACCCAGGCATTTAAAAACCTGTCCAGGGCTTAAGAACAACTTGATTCTGAACTTAACAACCCAATTAAAATAAATGAATAATACTATAATGGCCTCCCCTTACCCAAGCACTTAACATAAACCATAGGCAGCTACATAAATACCCCTGTAATTCTGAAAATAACTCTACTAGCTGGATCTTATTATGATGCTGAGTTAAGTGAGATAATTTAGTTTCAATTAATTTTTTGAAAATTAGAAGTATTAAATGGAACTGCCTTATTAACTTGATAAAAACAATTTAAATTATAATTTATTGGTTTTTGTTTTTGTTTTTCTTTTTTACACTGCTTGTTAACTCAGTTAAATTTGGAATGAGTGGCGCTTTTTTTTTTAATCAAATTTTCTTTAAGGAGACCTCTGATAAATTATAGGTTTTAGCACATGGATATGGATTTTTTTAAAAAATCATTTGAAACCAAATGGCCTATCTGCGTATTCAATCCGATAAGAATTCGTGTGTGCGTCTCCAAGTTGGAATTTTCCATTGATGATTCATGGCTATAAAGATTGCTTATCGACCGTGCCTAATAAACACTCTCATAGAAAGATGTGAGGAATTCTTCTCATCTACTGATATCTATCATGAATTAAGCGTGCTTGGGTGTCAATCATTGTTAGAGGGTTTGTGAATAAAAGCTGGATTAATTGGCAATCGACTCTATATTGTCTACGTGCTATTTTTTTCCTGAAATGAGCCACTGACTTGAGATATTTTTAAAAAAGCAAATATCACTTAGTTAGGGTCTCATCATAAGAGAGGCTACAGGTCTCATCAATCAACATGACAAGCAGAGGGCACCTGGATGGATAGTTCAGGGGCCTTTCCCCGGGTTGGGGTGGTCGATCACCTGGAAATACAGGCGCGGGGAGACACATTTGATAAATGTTCACCCTGTGATTGAACATCTCGGGAGGACGCATCTCTGCCTGGCTTGTAATTTCAGCCCTGCTTCCCCCGACGTCAATAAATCATAAATAATTTCAGGCGGGTGCACCTCTATTTATAGGAACCCAATACCATCTTTGTGTGAGACATTGTATTAGAAATTCGGTATTATCTCATTAAACCGTCACGGCTGCACTGATCGCTTGCTTGCAAGGAGTCCTGATGTTAAGGTCAAGGGTGTGATGACTGAGGACCTTTGATGCTTGTCTGCAGGTCACACCAGAAGCCCCAGCGTGGGGAATGGAACCAAGTCTCTCTACAGGTGAAGTGCCCACTCTCCCCTGATCCCTGCAGAGGTGGTGGGTCTCCATGGGGCATTCATCTCTCACGGACATTGGGGTGTGTCCACGTCTGGAGTATTAGCGTGTGTGTGTGCGCGCGCGCGCACACACACACACACACACACACACACCAGAATACTAGCTTTAAAGAGAAGGAAATCCTACCATTGCAAAGACATGGGTTCCCCTGAAAGACCTTCTGCGGAGAGAAAATCACTTCTTTTCTAAACAAGGGCCTTTGCCACAATGAGACTCTAACTTGGAAGTCACTAGAAAGATTCTGAGTTAAAGGAGTGACGTAGATTCCAGGGTCACACCCATGCCAAGGTCACACCCATGCCATGCCCCACCAGTGGCCTTTGTCATGTCAGAAAGCTGCTTCCTTTGGTCCTTCCTACTCTTAGGTCCCAGGAGGAGAGATCTTCTCCCAAAAGCCACCTTTCTCTCTCCCATACACACAGCTTTATCTCTAGGAGACAGTGTGTTAGTTGGAGACGCCCATTTAAAACAAAAACAATAACATCAAGGTAGAGCTAGTATGGTCAACACAGTTGGGGTGCCCTAGCTGAGGGGAAGAGGCAAAGCTCACTAAGATTGGCTAATCATCTTGCTACAACGAGACAGCCGCAGGTGAAGAGCCACCCGGAATACAGAAGGAAGTGGGGGGGGGGAGGAAGAGAGAGGGTTATTAGGAGCAATGGAGCAACTGGCACCTCCATCACAGCACACAGAACCTTTCTGGCAATATTTGGCCAAGTGTGGTGGGCTATACATGGAGAAGGGATAGCCTCCCACGGCAGCTCAGGTACGGCGGGGGGCGTTCTGTTGAGAGAAGCTGCTCCCCACAGTCAGCGCCCTTTTGTGGTTGTTACTGTTGTTTAAAACTGGGAAGACAGCATCAGCGCTCGCCTGTGTGGGGCCATGCAGGGTCCGTGCAGGCACAGGCAGGTGTGTGTGCACCTGCAGAACCCCTGTGAAGGAGACACATGGGTCTTCGCGAGCTGGGCAGCTCGGCGTGGCCCTCCCATGCATCTGGAAGGTGGCCCAGGCCCGAGGAATCCGTGGATGTCACCTTGGAATGGACTAAGACCACGCCTTTCATCATCAAATCATCGGTTCTGAGGGACGGATAACCCGCAGGTGCTCTTGGGTCTGACACCACACAGGACTGCTCACATCGGTGGTAGTACATTCACTGGGCACCACGGACATTTGACTCGAAAGAAGGTTCTGAAGCCCGAGCCACACCTCTGACCTGCACCTACCACACCCTGGAGTTTTTGTGTTGTTGTTTTTCCTGATTTGGTCTATTTTGTGCTCACCACAGTGGGTTCATCTCAGAAGCTTTAAGATATACTGATGCCCAGGACCTGCCTCTTGTCCAGCCCCAGACACACTGACTCACACTTCCCAGAATGAGACGCACAGGGAACTATTAATAAAACAGCACTGACTGGCCCTGGCCAGCTAGCTCAACGGAAGAGTGTCCGCCCGGTGTGTGAAAGTCCTAGGTTCGATTCCCGGCCAGAGCACACAGGAGAAGTGCCCATCTGCTTCTCCACCCTTCCTCCTCTCCTTTCTCTCTATCTCTCTCTTCCTCTCCTGCATCCAAGGCTCCATTGGAGCAAAGTTGGCCCAGGCGCTGAGGATGGCTCTGTGGCCTCTGCCTCAGGCGCTAGAATGGCTCTGGTTGCAATAGAGCAACGCCCCAGATGGGCAGAGCATTGCCCCCTGGTGGGCTTGCCAGGTGGATCTCGATCGGGTGCATGCGGGAGTCTATCTGCCTCCCTGCTTTTAACTTCAGAAAAATACAAAAAACAAACAAACAAACAGCATTGACTAATAGGAACATATCTGACGGCTGATGCACAGCCAGGGAGGGGAATCACAGACTAACCGTTGAAATCCTTGGCATGTGAGATTTTTTTATTTTTGGTTTGTTTGGATTAGAATATATGTCAGGGCAGCCTCAGGTCCTCAAGCCGGCTTTTGGTTTCTCCCGTGATAAAGAGTGAGGACGGAGACGGAAGTCTTTCAGAAGGACATAAATGTCACAGAGCACCGTGTGAGGTCATTTATTACAGAGCTCAGCCCGCGTCCCACTGGGGGTGGGATGACAAGTGGCTTTCATTGGACAAGCTCTCACGTGCTTCGGAGGCTGGGACCTGGGGGCTTATCCTACTGATGATAAAGAACGTTTCTCGGACATGTCCCGGTGTGAGAGTGAGTTATGGCTCTGGGTTGAGTTTATGGGGAAAAATAAGACAGATGAGATGCTTTGCAGCCAAGTTGGCTGTTTCCAATGTGCAGACGTGTCTGCCGTCATGTTCTGACCTTAGATGAGGTGGGGGGTATGATGTGCTGGCACTTGGGGTGTTGTCATGGTGCCTGAGGGGAAAAAAAGGACGCATCATAGATGTTACAATATCCATGGAAAGAGGCGGATGAGTGTGAGTTGCCGGGTTTATGAATTCCTGGAAGATGTCCATTTGGTCTCACTGCAGCTGAAGGGACAGGTCACGAGAGTTTTCACCTTTCTTGGCCACTGATTGTTTATGTGGAGCGACCGACAATCCAAATGTCACGGGAAGCAAACAGTTTTTTTCGGGATCAAGACCATGCCCTTCACAGTGAAACGAGAGATTGGTCACCCCAACACAAATCATCTACTCCAAGGACGGAAAACCCACCGATGCCCGTGGGTTACAGCACGCAGAGTGTGTGTTCCTGGCGCCCTGAGCCTGCGGGTTGTCACCCAAGGAGGGTAGCTTGCTCGAAGCATTCTGGATTTGCCCAGTCGGTGTAAGAAGCACTCCCCGTCCTGACACGCTGCACTCTTACATGGATACCTTGTTAATTCACGCTTTCGGACCCTACTCGGAGTGATAGAGCCTGTTCCATGTGTATTAAACCTGACCGAGAGGTGGAGTTCAGAGATGGCACGCAGAGATGAGCCCTGGTGAACACATTGCAGAAACATTCCCCAGTATTCCAGCGAGACAGATGAAAGAATTAACCTGTGGTCTCTTCTCCAGCACCTCTGAGTAGGAAGCCAACTTCCTAAGATGAGCACCCAAAAAACCTCCTAATCTACTAGGCTCGGCTGATGAACAGATCAACATCACATCTATTGTGGATCCATTCATGATGAGATCACCACGCCGACAAAGTCTTAGTCTCACGGGAGGAAACAGGGACAATTGTGTAGAGGGGTTTTACGTCCTGGGCTGCGTGACTTCCAGGTGGGTCTCGCGAGGCAGGAAACAGGGTCTGGGTTAGCTTTGGGTTAGTGGGCACAGAGTGGCAAAGGTCTTGACTCTGAAGTCTTGATGAGAAAAACTGTACATTGTGATACATAGTCTAGTTCAGCTCGTTACAGTTTCATCTTCCTGAATCCTCACAGTGTCTGTGGTTGCTCTGAGTAGAAGTTAATAGAGAAACAGGAAAATTCAGCCCGACATGGTGCTGGTTTCTGGTTTGGGTCCTCAAGTATCTCTCACTATTGGGGTCACCTATCTGATTTGAGTGGTATAGTAAAACCTCCATTTTTTCATATAAAAATATTCTAGGTTGTTTTCTTTTTTGTAGTTATTTAAGTGAGCCAAATCTGCTTTTGTTTGATTGAACCCCCAAAGACTATTGGACACCGATGAACAGCTATTTATGAAAACGTTGTTTTCTGGTTGCAGTCAAGCCCATGTGTCGATCCCAATGCGCGCGCGCACCAGAGACATGGGTGCCTCAGGCCTCCAGCAACCTCGCTCCCGGAGGTGGGGGGCCAGGTCCCTCTCATGGAGAAGCCCCTTTTCTTCACTCTGCACCGGCTTGCATTCCTGTCACACGCCAGCCAGGCACCGCCTTGGGCACTGGGGACACCACAGGACACAGAGTCCCTGCCTTCGTGGCATACACATTTTAGGGTCTGTAGACAGCCGGGAAGAAGAGAATAATATCTTATACATCAAAGAACAATAAGTAACTTAAAGCGAAATAAAGATGAAGTGTGATAGAGCGTGCTAGTGAGCGTGGAGAAAACTAGTCTATCAAGGTTGGGTCAGGGAGGGCATTGAAAAGTGACATTTGAGCAAAGACTTGAGGTTGCAAGGGGGCCACACGGCTGGCTAGGGGGCAAGGCAGAAAGAACTGTGTGTGCCCAGGCTGGGGGCAAAGGGTGTGACTGGAGAGTTTGGGGCCTGCAGAGCCAGTATGATCGATGCCGAGGGACCCAGGGAGGTTGGCAGTAGTTGAGTTGAGCTCAGAGGTCCTCCGGCCCTGTAGGTCACTGTAGGCCACTGACTTGGCCTCCTATGCATGGAAAAATTTCAGGCACTGCAGGATTTTAAGTAGATGAGGTACATGGTTGACCTTCCATTTAAAAAAGATTAATCTGGTTGATGTATTAATAAAGGGCTAGAGCAGGGGCATGAATTAAAAAAATAAAATAAAAACAGAAAGCCAGATACAAGACTTTGCCATAGACAAATGAGAGAATGCAGTAATGAGGACAGGAGGGGAGAGGGGGTGAGCAGGTTCAGAAGTTGTTTAGATTCTGAGTACAGTGGTACCTTGAGATACGAATTTAACCAAGCTCATAAGTCAGTCAACTCGTATATCAAACCGCGGATACTGGACCCCTGTGCCAATGCGCCAACTAGCGGCAGCTTCCCAAATTACAACTTGTATCTCGGAATTTCTCTCGGATCTCAAACAAAAATATGGACCGAATCGCAGCTCGTATCTTAAAAAAAATTTGTATGTTGGTCTGTTCATATCTCAAGGTACCACTGTATATTTTTGAAGAAGGGTCTAGTAAGCTTTGCTCATGAATTGGATATGAGATGGGAGACAAAGAGAGAGGTCAAGGGTGAACCTCAGGTTTGTCCTGAGTTACACACACACACACACACACACACACACACACACACACACGGCATCAACATTTGCCTACATGGGAAAAATCAGTGTTGAGTGGTTTTAGGGACAGAAACCTAGCCTTACGTTGGACATTAGGTGTGAGATGTCTGTGAGCATCCCAGGTGAGATGTCTGGTATGCAATCAGATATAGAAATTGGAATGTATAGTAAAGGTCTTGGTTGAAAATGAATTTATCTCTCACCAGCCAACGTGGGTTGTTTGAGACCTTCCGCCAGGAGAGGATCAGCCAAGGGAGGAGTATAGGAAGAGACAAGGTCCAAGGAGGCAGACCTGGGACACCCAGTGTGCAAAGGAACGAGGGGCACAGAAATCGGAGCAGGGGACTTAGAAGAAGTGGCCAGTGAGCAGTGAGTTGGATTAAGAGGCGGCAGTGGTTGATGTCCTAGAAACCAACTGATGGGAGCTTTTCAAGAAGGAAGAGCCATTGCCTGGGGTCATTGCTGTTGAGAGGTCAAGGAAGATGCCATCTTGACCCCTTCAATCATGTGGCTGCTCAAGCAGCCACCATGCTCATGAGCATAGAGAGAAAGAATGATATTTGTGAGAAAATTAATGGGTGCACATCCCCGCCTCCCCAACACTTAGCCAGGTCGCATTGCCTACATCAAGTTCTCCGAGATCTTAGTGTCATCACACTGAGTATCACCTAAAGTTACTTACCTTCAGAGACAAGTTTGTAAAACCAAGGCACTGAGCAGAGCCTTGAATCTCTAGAAGGTTCTCTGGGCAAGACTGTCAGCTTTAATCAGGAAACATCAGTGTCTGTGTCTTGCTCCTTCTAACAGTTCTTGGTTCACCGAATCTACCTCAGTTGTATTGCAGTGTTGATACATGAGGCGGTATTGCTTACTTCCACAAAGTGCCAACATTCTGTGCTGTTTCCAAGCAAACGAGGAACAGTGCCGCCTCGGGAGGTGAGCCAGGCCTCTGGGCACCCAGCACGGCTCCAGAAAAGACACCGGCTGTGGGGGCTGGCCATTGGTAAGTAAAACTGTGACTAAATGATTTTTAAATATGAACAATAAATTTGCTTTAATCTTAGGAGGTGTATTCCCATTACAGATGCAGCGGAGTTAGTTCTGGGGCTGCAGGCAGTGGGTTTTCACAAGAAAGTGCCCCATGCACACAAACTGTAGAGGATCTTTCTGTAGTCTTGGAACTGGCACTAAAAACTAGTGCTGAAGGCTTTAGCCAGCACATGCACATATATTAAAACATATATGCGTTATCTCATAGCAAACAACACATACACATCATCACCATCATCACCACCATCATCACCATCATCATCACCACCACAACCATCACCATCACCACCATCATCACCATCATCACCACCATCATCACCATCACCACCATCACCACCATCATCACCATCATCATCACCACCACAACCATCACCATCACCACCATCATCACCATCATCACCACCATCATCACCATCATCACCACCATCATCACCACCATCACGATCACCATCACCATCATCATCACCACCATCACCATCACTATCACCATCACCATCACCATCACCATCACCATCACTATCACCATCACCATCACCATCACCATCACCATCATCATCACCACCATCATCACCATTATTATCACCATCACCATCATCACCATTATTATCACCGTCACCATCGTTATCATCAGCATCACCACCATCATAAATGACTTACTCTTTGGCATGTGGAGGTCTCAGTTGGGGTGTAAAAAAAGCCCAAAGGAATAAAAACACAAATACCAAAATATATATATATATAAAAAAAAGAAAGCAGCCTGACTTGTGGCGGCGCAGTGGATAAAGCGTCGACCTGGAAATGCTGAGGTCGCCGGTTCAAAACCCTGGGCTTGCCTGGTCAAGGCATATATGCGAGTTGATGCTTCCAGCTCCTCCCCCTTCTCTCTCTCTGTCTCTCTCTCCTCTCTCTCCCTCTCTCTCCTTTCTAAAAATGAATAAATAAATAAATTAATTAAAAAAAAGAAAGCAAAGAAAAGAAAGCCCTATAAGAAAGAGAAAAAGCAGGGTTTTTCTCTTTCAAAACACAATAATTTTAATCAATTCAGTCCACTCTCCACTGATGCCTCTTTTTGAATAAGAATTTGGAGGTAAACTCTGTTCAGCAAACCTTCATAAAAATCTAAATGCTCACCGCTGAGGAAATGAAAAAGAAAGAGCCCAAAGCACGAAGCAAATACAAGCCATTTTGTCACAGAATGAAGGACAGCCACAGGGAAAAAGTTCAGAGTCCATCGGACCAGCAACGGACGCAGAATGCATTCTCCATTTGAAGGAGGCTGATGGGTCATGCAACTGACAACGCGAGGGAAAGGTCCGAACCCCTCTCCAACCACCTTCTCCCATCTAGTCGGGTGCCTGTCTGGAGACCACACACCACCTCTGTGTAAGAACACGTGGATGTGAGTAAAGCAATACCTCCCCTGTGCCCCATACCTCTCGTGAAGTCCTGTGCCCTTGGGGCGCTGTCCCACTCACAGCTCCTTCTCTCTGGACCGTGTGCAGGAGCTCAACGTTCCTTCCTGGGGAATAAACCTAACTGTTAGGTTTTTCCGGCATATCACCTTAGTCCTGCAGGAACCCACAGAACTAAACTAAAATCTCTGTTTTACGTTTTGGATGAGAAAGCCGTCGTGTCTGCATTGAAACTGATGACCACAGTGGCCCCAGACGTGCACGCCGTTCCTTCACCGCAGCGTGGGCAGCCTGGACGTCCTGTCCCAAGTGCCGAGGGAGGGTGTGCTATTTCAGTCCGCGACCGTGTCTTAAACTTTAATAACGTTTTGTTTGAAAATGAATAACATGGGGTCCTATATCATTTGAGTTTTTATAGCATGTTCTTTCTCTTGTTTTTGAGGAATGATCGCTACCTTTGCAGGCACTATTCGCCAGGCACTGCCCTAAGGGCTGTGAGGTTGCCTCCTTATTTAAATTCTCCCACCAACCCTGTGAGGAAGGTGCCATAGCGAACCCTTTTTTACAGACAGGGAAACTGAGGCACAGAGGCTGTTCTGCCCAATTTTACAGGCAATCAGGGGCAGCAGGTCCAGGATGTCACCTGAAGCAGGTTGGCTCAAGTCTGTGTTTTCAGCTCTTTGGTGATGGCCCTATGGTGGTTACACGGTGGAGCCACTAAGGACATGTTTGTAAACATCGATGCCCCCAGCTAAGGGAAGAAAAGTTAGTTGAGAAAACCTGCTGGTGGAAGGTCATCGAGTGATGGGAGGAGTTCGAGACCACTCTTTACACTCTCTAACTGGGGAGGGAGTGGGGCATTCAGGTAGGAAATTTACCATCTTGAAACCTCAGTTTTTCTCATCTGTAAAGTGGGAGAGTCTTGGCCTCCACCTGGGAAGGTGGGTGTGGTGAGCATTACGTGGAGGGTGGCCACCTGTCCTAGTTTACTCAGCCCAGCTCCGTCCAGTGGCCTGACACTTCCTCAGGGTGAAGGTCAATGTTTTTACAAAGAGCCATGCAGCCCTGCATGTCTGCGATGAACACACCCCCTCCTAGCGTCTCAGACCCACCCACATTCCCGCTCCGGCTCACTATGCTCCCGCCTCGTCAGCCTCCGAGCTGAACTTGGTAGATACCTGATACATTCCAGCCACAGGACCTTTGCACGAGCTGTGCCTGCTGTCTTCTTCCTCCTAGAGGGACACAGAGCTTCATCCCCCACCAACAGCTTCACCCAAGTGAGTTTTCCCTCCACTTTATCCCAAATGGCAGCATTTCTGTACCGCCTGCCTCACATACTTCCTTTCTTTTTCCTATTTCTCTTCTTAGCCCATGCTGTCACCTGATAGACTACATATGCAAATATTTCATTATTTGCTGTCTCTCCCCTTCAAAAATGTGAGGAGATGATGGCAGGCATTTTGCCTTTAAAATTATTTTTTTCTCCAATTCTCTCTTTCAAGGTAGCAATTGTCCTGTGGCGTTTCAACTGTGATCATGCTAGACGCCAACTCTGAAGTGCCCCCATCGGGTCCGCCAGGGCTGGGTGGGGGAGGTTCTCTGCAGAGGTAAGGCCTCTACGTCTTGGCCTCGGTTGCGTCGTGATGGGTCTGAGTTAGCTTTGGTCCACCCAGGGCAGGTCTCCACAGGTGCTCGAAGGTCCAGTGGCCAGGTCAGAATTCATCCATTGACACTGAAGAATGTTCATGGAGCACAGCATTTGGTGGTTGGTGACTTTTCCTGACCATATGACCCAGTGTCAGGAAGCATGCACGAACACGCCACGGGGTGGATGTCCCATGCAAACCCTCAGGCTTCCCAAGGTGGAAGAGGGGAGGCGTGGGAGTTAAAAAGCAATGGCCCAGGTGAGTCAATACAAACGGACCTTCCCAGGATTCAGAACCTGTCAGTGTGGATGGATCTCTGCACCCCGTGTGACCCAGCAGTTAGGGTTTACGGCACTGCACCCCCGAGCTGCTTGGAGTTGTGCCCTTTCCTCCGCGCCAGGGATTATGAAACAGGCTGTGTGGATTGATGCTCCTGTTGCTATGGTAATCCACTGTGCCGCCACTTTAATAACCTGGGCTGATGCAGGCACTCAGGAGCACGCGGGCCCCTCCACATAACTCAACCCCGCACCATTCATAACAATGTGCCGCGGAGCGGAACACCTTGCGTGGAGAAATTAAAAGCAAATAGAATAAGTCATCGCAAGCCTGAAAGCTATAAATATTGGAGTGGGGGCGTAAACACTTCAAGATTGGTCTCCACAGCAGGAACAGATCGTTCTAACAAATGGTGTGGGAACAGGCTACATTGTAAAAGAGACACTTTCGAGGCATTATTTTCCCCCTCTCATCAAAAGGAAAAAAAAAACAACAAAAAGAAAATACTACCACTTTCTAGTCATTAAGACACATAACATAGAGTGATTTGTCTCACAGAGTCAGGTATATAATCCTTGACTATTAGACTGTGACTGATCATGAGCTCTTGCCTGAAGTTGTGTTGAAAAGTGCGATGGTTTACGGACCGAGCTTACTTCCAAAATATTTACAGTGGGTCAAACGAGGAAGTGTGATATTCTCAACGTGTAATCAGATCACGTGTATTCTTACATACACACACACTCATGCATGCACACAATCAATTCAAATGTAACAAAATAGAAAAGGAACTTCACCAGTTTTGTTTGTTTCTGATTGGTTCTGATCATGTGTTCAATGGAGCGGGTTGTCCTTGCCATTACTCATGAGAACGAACCACTGGTAGTGGTGCTCTTGTGGGTCAGGGAGAGCCATAGTTATGGAACCATGGATGCTTGACCTTTCTAGAAGGTCACTCAAGGTGGGGGTGTAGGGGGTGGCATGGATTTCTAAGTAAGGACATAGTCCAATCCTCCCATTATTTAGGACACATGTCCTTTCTCCAGACAGTAAGCCAAGGGAGTTCAAGTACAAATGATGTTGAGCCTTCTGTGCCACATAGAACCATTTCAAAAAATAATTTTAGGTGCTTTTGTTTTTCCTGTGCTTTTTCAGAGAACTTCCCCCACTGCGTCTTCAAATTCTGTGTAGGTTGAAAAGCCCACGCCACCTGCGGCTGTTTGACCTAGAGCAGAGGTCCCCAAAATACTGCCCGCGGGCCGCATGTGGCCCCCTGAGGCCATTTACCTGGCCCCCACCACACTTCCGGAAGGGGCACCTCTTTCATTGGTGGTCAGTGAGAGGAGCATAGTTCCCATTGAAATACTGCTCAGTTTGTTGATTTAAATTTACTTGTTCTTTATTTTAAATATTGTATTTGTTCCTGTTTTGTTTTTTTACTTTAAAATAAGATCTGTGCAGTGTGCATAGGGATTTGTTCATAGTTTTTTTTATAGTCCGGCCCTCCAATGATCTGAGGGACAGTGAACTGGCCCGCTGTGTAAAAAGTTTGGGGGCCCCTGACCTAGAGCCTGGAGTGATTGGATCTAGAAAAAATACGCCGCGCGCACTCCTGGGAAGATCTCTCGCGCTGTGTCTCCTGTGTGTGCAATCGCGTGTGCCCTCCAGTGGGCCTGCGGTCGTCTCTCCCACCACCCTGTTTGCTCGGCAACGTCGTCACCCCGTCTGATTAACCTGTGAAATCCTCCTCGTTCTGTCGGGGGCAGAGGCCACCACTCAAACAAAAGCTCACGGTATTGCTTTATTTGTTGTATTTATTTATTTATTTTCGTCATAGCCAAGTCCAAACGAGTGAGGCACTGAACAATAAGTCAGAACCCCCAGATTGAACCGCCGCCACCTGGTGAGATCTCGGGGATCCGGGCTGGGTCTCACCGGTCCTGCAGAGCTCTGAGCGGGCAAACCGGGAACCAATCACAATCCATGGGCAGGAGGACAAGAGGCCGGGACTGCCTTTTCGAGATGGGATGAATTTCATCTCCATACCCGACCAACAACAAGAAGATGGGGAGAGGATTTTCGGTGAAGCTGTTGACCATCTTAACAACCCTGGCCAAGGGGTTAGAAAGGAGGGTCACCAGAGCTTCACCTCCACTGGGGCCCAGATGGGGACATGGGGACACCGCGCAGCACCCTCATCACCACACCCTGGGACCAGTCATGCCTTTCATATGACATGTGAAACCGGGGCGACCCCGGTGGGGAAGTGGTGTCCCTGAGATCATTCAGACTGTGGCACAGGTAATATGGGCAATGTAACCCCTTACTCCACTAGGCCTCCTCTTGGCCCAGATAGAAAAATGGTCACTGTGCATTGGAGAATGAAACCAACAACAGCGAAAAAGTCATTTGCTCTTTTCACATTTCTTTTTCTACTCTATAAAATCACATTGCCTTTGCTGTTGAGAAAATGTCTATTCAAATTCCTTATTTAAGAAATGATGCCCCTGGCCGCATGGCACGGTTGGGTAGAGCATTATCCCAAAGCTCAGAGGTTGCAGGTTCGATCCCCAGACAAGGCACATACAGGAACAATTCAATGTTCTCTCTCTCTCCCCCCCCCTTCTTCCCTCTCTAAGGTTAATAAATTTTTTGAAAAAGAAACAATAGCAGCATATGCATATTGAGACCATGGATGCATCTGAAAAGCTCACACTCATTCTGTCGTTACTATAACTTACGAATAAGAATGACTGTTATCTAACCTTTAGAGACCAAAACGATGCGGCACAGAGAGGTTACGTAGTCACCCAGTGTGACACAGTTAGTCTGGTCAGAGCCAGGACCTGAACCCAGGCCATGAGGCTCCACACGGTAACCGCAAGGCATGTTAGATTTCCCTGCAGAACAGAGTTCAGTGCTCAACGGGATAAAATAAATGGAAAGAATGGGGAGGGGGAAATAAACAAACAAAAACAACTATAGTTCAGAAAATCAATATGCCCAACACAAAGTAATAAAATCTAATAGACAATCAGTTTACTCAAGCAAATGATTAAAAAAAGAGAATTAAAAAGATGAATGGAAAACAAAAACGACCGCTTTGTAAAGCCATCCGGGGCTATCGACTGACACTCGCATGCTCCGCAGAGCTGATCACACGCGCAGCCCACAGCCTTGCAGTCTCACCCCCCACAGCCTTGCAGTCTCACCTCCCCACAGCCTTGCAGTCTCACCCCCCCACAGCCCTGCGGTCTCACCCCCCCACAGCCCTGCAGTCTCACCCCCCCCACAGTCCTGCGGTCGCACCCCCCACAGCCCTGCAGCCTCACCCCCCCAGCCCTGCAGTCTCACCCCCCACAGCCCTGCAGCCTCACCCCCCCAGCCCTGCAGCCTCACCCCCCCAGCCCTGCAGTCTCACCCCCCCCAGCCCTGCAGCCTCACCCCCCCAGCCCTGCAGTCTCACCCCCCCAGCCCTGCAGTCTCACCCCCCACAGCCCTGCAGTCTCACCCCCCCACAGCCCTGCAGTCTCACCCCCCCACAGCCCTGCGGTCTCACCCCCCCACAGCCCTGCAGTCTCACCCCCCCCACAGTCCTGCGGTCGCACCCCCCACAGCCCTGCAGCCTCACCCCCCCAGCCCTGCAGTCTCACCCCCCACAGCCCTGCAGCCTCACCCCCCCCAGCCCTGCAGCCTCACCCCCCCAGCCCTGCAGTCTCACCCCCCACAGCCCTGCAGCCTCACCCCCCCAGCCCTGCAGCCTCACCCCCCCAGCCCTGCAGTCTCACCCCCCACAGCCCTGCAGTCTCACCCCCCCACAGCCCTGTAGTCTCACCCCCCACAGCCCTGCAGTCTCACCCCCCACAGCCCTGCAGTCTCACCCCCCACAGTCCTGCAGTCTCACCCCCCCACAGCCCTGCAGTCTCACCCCCCACAGTCCTGCAGCCTCACCCCCCCACAGCCCTGCAGTCTCACCCCCCACAGCCCTGCAGTCTCACCCCCCACAGCCCTGCAGTCTCACCCCCCCACAGCCCTGCAGTCGCACCCCCCACAGCCCTGCAGTCTCACCCCCCCCACAGCCCTGCAGTCTCACCCCCCCCCCACAGCCCTGCAGTCTCACCCCCGGCGTGTGCCCCAGAGCAGAGAGAACTGCGTGCATACTTTGGCCAAAACTTGTGTATCAGAACAGTGAAAAGAGTAATGTGTGTAACCACCAGAAACCTGAAACTCACCAGATGTACCCAAACAGCTAGGTTAATGGTGGTACATGTATATTTTGTACAAATCAACAGTCTATGAAATATGCTGTATCAAATATAGAATGCGTGATATAAACCACTCAGCAACGAGAACAGACAACCAGCAAAAACACTGATGTAATGAATAGCTGGGATGCTGGGAGGGACCAGGGCCAAAGGTGTATCTGCACAGTGCACGGGTCCAATCGGGTCACGTCAGGACAGCGTGGTGGCCCTGGGGAGTCAGCTGTCGTGGTCAGAGGGAGGGTGCACGGGGAAGGGGTTTGGGAGCAGGTACAGTCTGTTTCTTGAGATGGGCTCAAGTGGCACAGGTGTGCTCCATGGTAAGCTCGTGCAGTGTCCATTGGTGATAGATGACAATTAAATTGTGTGTGTCATACTTCAGAATAGTTTTTTTTTTGTTTTGGGGTGGGTTTTTTTTTTGTATTTTTCTGAACTTAGAAGCAGGAGGCAGAGAGACAGACTCCCGCATGCACCCGACCGGGATCCATCTGGCATGCCCACCAGGGGGCGATGCTCTGCCCATCTGGGGCTTTGCTCTGTTGTGGCCGGAGCCATTCTAGTGCCTGAGGTGGAGGACATGGAGCTGTCCTCAGTGCCCAGGCCAGCTTTGCTCCAATGGAGCCTTGGCTGTGGGAGGGGAAGAGAGAGATAGAGAGAAAGGAGAGAGGGGGGAAGGGTGGAGAAGCAGATGGGTGCTTCTCCTGTGAGCCCTGGCCAGCAATTGAACCCGGGACTTCCACACTCCAGGCTGACACTCTATTACTGAGCCAGCTGGCCAGGGCTCAAAATGTTTTTAGAAGGTCCAGGAGTCTGGCCTTTCCTCGCTAGCACCTGCCTTCTGCAGCACATTTTATTCCTTGTGGCTCTCTTGGCAAACCTGTGGTATCTAAAAATGGTCTTTTATTTTATTTTGAATGTTCTTCCCTAAAAAGATGTTGTCTTGCTGTGACCAAGAAATTAGCCTCTTGGCATCACAATTTCCCCTGTCATTCAATTGAACTCAGTGGGGGGCAGTGCAAAGAACTCTTAGAGGAGGGATGAAAGAAAGGGAACGTTTTTTAAAGGTCTCCATCTCTTCTGGCTGGAGGGCAGGCTGGCGGGGGTGGGGGAGGTCTTATGATGCCCCCCCTTCCAGTGTGGGAGGAGTCCGGACCCTTCCCTGCAGTAGAGGACAGACTTCGACCCTCTGAACACCTGGGGCTCCTCCCCACATGCACGTGCATGGATGAGGTCAGAGCTTAGAGCCTCTGGGACAGCAGGTGGTGCTCACCTGTGATCAGGGAGGCAGCCAGGCACGGAGAGAAGATGCTGTCCAGGGAAGCTCCTACGGACAAGGAGACACCCACAAGCCCATGCTACCACCTCTCAAGATGCGTGAGAACCCTTGCAGATCGCTCAGTGTCTTCAACTCAGAAATTCCACCTCTGAGCAATCCTTCTAGCTGATAACTGGGCAGGTGTTCACTCGTATTGATTATATTTCCATTTCCTTGGTGCCTGGGATACATCTGACGTGAACCCGACCAATATTTGACAGAAGAAGATAAAGTTGGAGCCACTTCACCTGGCCGGTAGAAGTCACTACAAGAATCTGGGGCTGGCTAGACATTCCCGGCAGGCAGGTGAAGCAAAGGTCGTTTTCTCAGGAATTTTGGAGGCGAGCGTTTTGAAGACACATGCTGGTATCTACCCCGGGATTCCGAGACCAGCATGGATTTACCGTCTCTTCCAGGAATCCATCCGTCCCCCGGTGGCGCACACAGCGTGATGGATCTCACTTCTGATCGTGTAAGCAACCCTCGTTGCTTTGATTTATTGGTTCCATGAGGGAAGAATAAATTTGTCACTGTTTATTATGTCGCCTGTTCCCTAATGGAATTCTTTGAAACAGATAATATTTTTTCTTGCTAGGACGAGCATAATTAGGTCAGCGGGGTAGATCACAGTGGCCAATAACTCTCTTTTGGAATCCTGAGACATCACATGAACATTTGGTATCATGTTGAATGACGTGTCCAGAGTTGACCAGTGTCTATTTTTTTCCTACTATAGAAAGTAAGTGGGGGGCCCTGGCTGGTTGGCTCAATGGATAGAGTGTTGGCCTGGCATGTGTATGCCTTGGGTTCAATTCCCAGTCAGGGCACACAGGAGAAGCTTCCATCTGCTTCTCCCCTCCTCCTTCTCTCCTTTCTTTCTCTCTTCCCCTCCTGCATCCAGTGACCTGATTGGTTCGAGTGTTAGCCCTGGTTGCTGAGGATGGCTCAGTTGATTCAAGTACATCAGCTTCTGGCACTAAAAATAGCTTGCCTGATTTCAGCATTGGCCCCAGATGGGGTTGCCAGGTGGATCCTGGTCGGGGCACATGCGGGATTCTGTCTCTCTATCTACCCTCCTCTCACTTAAAAAAATAATAAGTGGACAACTATGTGAACTTTCAGCTAACCTGAGATTTCTATTCTAAGGGTGTTGTCAAATGCAGGCTTTCTTAGCATCTGGGTTTGGTCAAGCCAACATGGCTGTGTCATTGGAAGGATAGTTTATTCCCAAAAGGAAGGGACATGCCATGCCATGCAGGCCCACAGGGGGAAGGTCCAGGGCTCATCAGGAGGCAAAGGGAGGGAGAGATCAGTGTGGACAGGAACCCTTATTGTGTCTTCAAGGGTCAGCAGGGAGGAAAGGGAAAATGAGAAGAAGTATTTCAAGTTCTAATGGCGCCTACCAGTCCTCCAGCTTGAATGAATGTCATTAAGACACAGACCGGACAATCTCTGGAACTCCGGTGTGAGACAGGCCATGAAGACCATTCGTGGGCACAGGACAGTAAAACCATGTAGACTCAAAGACTGAGGGGCCGTGAGAAACAGCGAGGTGATGGTTTTCTCTAAATAGAAAAGATGGGGGTCCTAAGTTGATGGATTAACATTATTGAGGGGAAGTGATTGTTAACCCAGAATTCTACTCTCAGCCAAATAATATGGTTACCAAACACCAGACAAAAGAAATGGATTGAAAAACAAAAACATCAGGGGTGGTGGGGGAATAGAGAGGACCAAATACATGATGACAGAAGATGGTTTGATTTTGGGTGGTGGTCACAATGCAGTATACGTATCAAGTATCATAAAAACATACACTTGAAAACTATAGGATCCTTATTAACCAATGTCACCCCAATACATTTAATGAAAACTATGTGCCTTACCACCCAAAATTACAAAAAAAAAATCTTATATAAGTCATTACAACCAGACCCACAATAAATTAAAAAGAAAAAAAAATTTTTTTGTTTGCTTACAGACAGGAAGAGAAATAAAAGAATTAAAAAGATAGGATTTATAGATAGGCCAATCTAAATGAATTCTCCAGTATACAAAGTAACCACAGAGTTTTGATGAGTTTAAATACGTATCTAACGATGATGGTGACAGTAAGCCAACTAGGAAAGAATGAAAAACTCAGTGACAGGATTTCAAATGTTCACACGGGGCGTGGAAATATTACTTTACATTAGATTCCAATGGACCAGAAACTCACGTTCACATCCGTAGACTAAATGAACCGTGGATGTGACTGAACAAAGAGGGCTCTTCACTAATTAAAAATGACTGAATGCCTCAACTTCAAGAAAAACACATACGCCCTTACTGGATCAAGTATGCTTATAAACGTAAATGAAGGTGATGTGCTTTCATTTCTCTTACTAAACGTATCTTTCTGCTTCCTACCCTGCCCTCCCACCCCTTCCCCCCTGAATCACATGAACATGGCGACACAGAGACGTGAGGACCACCCACCTGAGAGCAAACCACAGCTGCTGACTCAGACCTGGCCGGGCGGAGGGAGTCGGCCACCACCTCCAGACGGATGGGCGTCGGTGGAGACTCACAGGTGGGCTGACAAGTGGGGACGTGTCACGGTGAGGAAAGGGGGAGCCCTCAGGTGTGCCCTGGTGGGGACTGTGGCCATGGGGAAAGGGGGCAGGTGGGCCAGAAGCAGGGCTTTCTGTGACAGGCTAAGGGTGCCTACTTAGCCTTCTCTGGAGTTAGAAGTGAGAGCAGTCTTCAGGGAAGCTGGTAATTATCAGTTAGATTCAGGCTGTCGAGGGGTCCAGGCGTTCCAGGGATGGTGTCTGGGTCCCTGGATGAAGCTGCCGTCGGCAGTGAGGTCCTCCAGCAGGTGGAGTGAAGACGCAACTCTCTCAGAAGAAGGTGGTGGGTGCGGAGGGGACCAGTGGGGCGTGGCTGCGCGTGTGAGTGCTGACCACCTGGCCATCTGTCCGCAAGGCCCCTTTCCAAGGCAGGGGGACGGTGCTTCCCTTCCACAGTCAAAGAATACAGAGAACGTGAAGGTAATTTCGGGGTTTGTTTTTATTCCTTGTATGTTTTCACGTGGATCAGTTTGGAGCATCAGGACGTCTACTGAGGCCATAGGTGGACCAAGTTCTTTACAGAAGCAGGACGGGAATTCCTGCGACCCTTACTCTGCCAAGAATCTACCCCCCCACTCCCTGGTTCCAACTTTGGTGCAACAGTTGTCCTTGACAACAATTAGAACCATCCCAAGTTGGTATAAAGACGATGATATTTATGATTAACAACTTTGTCTAGTAGCATCGGGGGTAGTATAGTTAGACAGTCCAGGGACCCCTGATGCCGTGGAGATGGTATAGAGAAAAGGTGCGGTAAGGACCACTGTCCTGCCCCCGGGGGACTGTGAGCTTAATGTTCCCTTTCATCCACTTAAAAGATGATTTCACCGCTTCTAATGCAATATCGGAACTTTCTATCAGGCTGGTTACCTAATTCATTTTTTTTCTTTTTTTCTTAACAGAGCCTGGTTTTGTCTCCACAATTTTGTTATTTAGCTTGGCTTCTGCGAAAAAGCCAGACTCCGTGGTCATGACAGACAGAGTGGCCATGAGGGGAAATGTAATTACGGGATTTGCTAAGTTTGGGGAAAAGTTAAGTGGATTGAAAGGCTGAGATGCTGATCTCTGGGAAGAAGAAAAGAAAGATGTAACATCGACACACCATCCCTTTGAGGTTCCAATACAGGCTCAGGCACGCTGGGACTTTGAACACCGACTACATATTTCATGATCACAGGACATATTTTTATTGTATTTGAAAATGATATTACAGACTTTTTTTTAACGTTTTGATTACACACAAGAAATATTTATGAATTATATGGAAACCTAACCAGAGGAAACAAGAACCACTCGGAAGGTATGTTTCCACCCTTGCAGACATTTCTGATCACATTTTTCTTTCTGGATTTTTTTTTCTTTATCCCTTGGGAGGGGTGTACGGAGCTGACCATCACGCTATTTGGAATCCCACGGAATATTTCCGCAAACAGCAAGAGGCATCCAAGTCGGCACACTTTATTCCTGAACACCGGCACATCTCCCCTTCTCAGATTTGCCCGTCTTTGGTCGCTGGGCCAGCGGTTTTCCTCTAATCCACCACGGTGAGCCCCGTACAGCTGGTTTGAATTCCCCGTTCAGCTGAAGCTTCGAAATGGACCATTTGGCACAATGAGAAATCTTTGTTGGGGGAAAAAAAAAAAAGCTCTGGACGCATTAATTAGACATAAATGCACGGCTCTGCGCTGCGTGGAATTGTAAATAGCACCGATCGTACGATTTATGTTCATTTACGACAGGGTAGCAGCTCACTACGGCTCCATTCCCATCCCCTTCATTAGTAAACTCATCTGTCTCCCGGGTAGAAATTCCTGCTGATTTTAGCTACAGTCCTTTGTCCCTGGCCTTACAGAGGGGAGAAGAGGGGCGGCCAGCACCCGTACCCTGGAATGGGGGGGTTGGGGGTGGTAGAGGGTAGAGGGGCTCTGATGGGGCAGGTGCCAGTCAGCCTCAGCTCCCCTCACCTCTGCCAGGTGAGAAGGTATTCCCAGTATTTCCAAATCGTCCAATGCTACACACACACACACACACACACACACACACACGCACGCACGCACAACCGACATTGAGGCTTCATATAACTTTTAAACATGTTTTACACGTCAGATACCAATGCCATGTTTCTGTCCATTCAGTGAGCCAGACATGGCGAGTGCGGGACACATGAGGCTGGGCGGTCAGCCAGCAGCTCACGACCTTTGTCCTACAAGGACAGGGCCTGGCCGCATGGGTTCTTCGTTCCATCAGAAATGTTCAGCAGTGAATGGATATCAAGGGTCTCGCTTACCTTTTTGTCACCAAACATGGAGATGGAATTTGGGTGTAGTAAGTGGAATTTTGTGAGGTTAAAGGAGAGTTAAACAAAGTTCAGGAGCCCAGACTTTGAAGTAGACGAGCCTCAACTGCATTCTGGCTTCCGTGGCCACATCCACATTACTTTTCCAATCCTCGGTTGTGTGTACGGAAAGAATAATACACCACAGGCACACATACTCACCCCCACACAGGCACACACCACACACATACACACAGGTATAAGCATGCAATGCACACACACACCACATGGGTGCACGTGTATGCACAACACACATGTACGTGCACACACGCTCCTGTGAGGAGCTCATCAGTCCCGCAGGTTAAACCCTTGGCACCCTGAGCCAAATGTAGTGAGCGCCTGTGTAGACAGCATCCCCTCTCACGGTTCACTAACAGCGGCCAAAACCTGCTTCGGCTCAAGAAAACATCCTTTGTTTCGCTCTGTGTTGTGAGCAAAATGACTCTTGACAGCAAACTAAGTTGTGTTTCTCGTTCAGGAATTTGGGCTTCTTCACAACCCCGCAAAATGCAGGGTTCTAGGCCTGTGAGCTATGCTGTCCTGGGGGTCCCCTGGGATGCCTGCGTCTGTAGGTTTGCAAGCTGCTCTGGGCTCGCACGTTATGACTGTGGAACCCGTTAGAGTTTCAGGACTGGTGGGAACTGGCTCCCATAGGAAACGTACAGTGAGCGAGGTCCCGTCGGTCTGTTCCCTGCCTTGAGAGCCTCAAGTCCACTCTCTGCACCCTCCCCCCTCTGTGCTCCTTGGAGCAAGGAGCTGGCACCCGGGAGGAAAGCGTGTCGGAGGGAATGACAGCCAGGTGACGTCTCCCCCCCTCCCCAAGATGTCCCTTTCTCTGGATAATATTTCCCTCTTTCCGCGGCACATGCTAACTTCAGATGTTTGGGTGATGTGCTTCCCTCCAAAGCCTTTTCCTAGGTATAACTGTGGAGCCCTTCCCCTCATAATCGGAAATACATGGAGATGTTCTGTCTTGTTGCTGGCTCTCCGGGGAAACAGGTCACTGCTCCCAGGCGGAGCTGTCTGCCCGAGCCTCCCCTCCAGGCGGAATGTCCGCAGACAGCTTATGTGGAGCCGGCTGAACTAAGGGGTTCCCTCCTGACCTGCATTCACGGCGGGGGCCGGGAGGGGGGGATGCTGCCTCCTCGAGCTGGCCTGTGTCTCTCCCCAGTACAGACAACGATCAGCAGCAGGAGTTTAAGAGAGTTTATGCCTTCTTTAAAAACTGGAAATCCATTTGTTGTTATAAAACAAACCTTATCTTGGAAACACTTCACGATACAGCAGAACTATTGATAGAAAGCACTCAGCCCGGCATACTGACTATGAATAGGATGGTCCACTGCTACCACTGTCCTCTTGCGTTTTCCCTGTGCTGTGACCATTATGATGTACATACATATTTTTAATCCTGACCCCTTCACGCAATATGAAACATGAGCATTTGCTATGTTCTTCCAAGGTCCTCACAAACTTTTTTTTTTCCAGTGAGAGGAGGGGAGATAGTGAGACAGACTCCCAGATTTGCCCTGACTGGGATCCACCCGGCATCCCCATCTGGCACCAATGCTTGAGTACCAGGCTATTTTTAGTGCCTGAGGCTGATGTGCTAGGACTGACCAAGCCACCCTCAATGCTTGGGGTCACATTCAAACCAATTGAGCCACTACCTGCAGGAGGGGAAGAAGGAGAGAGGAGGAGAGGGAGAGGTGGAGAAGCAGATGGTTCCTTCTCCTGTGTGCCCTGACTGAGAATTGAAACCAGGCTGTCCAGATACCAGGCTGACGCTCTATCCACTGAGCCAGCCAGCCAGGGCACAAACTTATTATTAATGCCAAGAAATGTTTTGTCTGGAGTTTTGACATAATTATGCAGTCTGCTCCTTGGAGGTCTTTCGCTAGTTTCTGATCATGTGCTAAGATGCACAACATGAACAGACACAACCAGGGACCTTGGGTTTTCAGTGTTCCCCACGTTATTTCATGAGTTCCTCAGCAGCAGCCGGGCAGGTTTTCTAGTCATCTCCACGGACACGTGAGGACGCTGGAGGGGTTAAAGACCACAATTCCTAGGTCCATGAGCAAATGAATCTTATCAGAGGAGGAGCCGATGGCTGCTTGGCCTTCACAGTATCTTCTGTGTTTGGGTGCCTGGCAAGAAAAGCAACCCAGAGCCCCATTCTAGTTCAAATGCCACCCCGCCAGGGTCACTTCTGGAAGGACATAGTCGTATGCAACTCAGAGGACAGACCTCTGTCCATTCACCATTCGCCTTGCTGGCTTTGTGACTCCAGCCCCTTGCTCCTAAGCCACCAGGTGTGTCTGTTTCCAGCAACACACATGGAAAACAAGCCCCATGTCCCCAGGGCGATAGACTATATGAGACCCCACCCAGCGTGGGCCTGCGTTTTCGTGACCTAGTTCAGCATTTCTCAGCCAGGAGCAATTTCTCCCCGCCAGGAGGCATTCATCAAGGCACGGAGATAATTTAGACTGTCACACTTAGAAGGGGCCGCTGGCCTCTAGCGGGTCGATGGCAGGGATGCTGCTGAACATCACACAGTGGGCAAGACTGCCACCCCCACCCCACCCCACCACTAAGAGCTGTCTGGGCCGTGGTGTCCATAGAGCCAAGATTGATCTCGTAAAAGCATCCCAAACAAATGAGCACTGTGTCCCTCTTCTCTGCCCGGATTGGCGGATGCAGTTGCTATGGAGACCAGGTGATGGCACGCACGAATGCACATTCAGCGGCCGGCGGCTGTGCAGAAGTTTCAAGGTCAGGGCGAGGGAGAGAGAGGCCAAGTGAATGAGACAGCAGAGTTAGAAATAACAGGCAGGCTTCTCGAGGGGCTGAGTCTATCAGTCGTCCATCACACCTGGACACAGCACCAGGGAGGGGCTCTCCGGCACGCAGGTGCTCCTGAGTTGTCAAACTGGGAGCCGCGGTCAGAAGGACTCCCTCAGTTCCCCTTCTCACCCACCGCCCATGCGCAGAGAGGTTACCCCAGCCCTCCTCTGTCAGAGGGCGGCACAGTTGTCACGGTCACAAGTGTCTCCCAGCACAGGGAACAGGGGCTGTGTGCCGAGGTGGGCTGGAAATTCAGAAAGATCTAGAGTGTTTGCCAACTTGATAAGAGATCAATCGTTTCATTTCTTCTGGTGGCAGATTGGAGACGGAAGCAGTCACCTTGAATATTTTTTTTCTTCCTTTCTGGTTTCGATTTTCTTCTGTTTGACTTTATTGTTACCTTGAAGAGGGTATCTTTTTTTAAAACTTGATATTGATCTTCCTATCGGAAGAGGATGAAAAATCATCACTCTTCCTCGGAGCCTTTTTAGTGCTAACACAGGACCAAGAGGCATTCCTGTTCGAGGAGGAAGCTCTGTTTTCTCCAGAGATGACCCGTTTCAGTCTCTCTCTCTCTCTCTCTCTCATATTTCACTTTTATGTCTTTCTGTCTTTCTTTATCTTTCTCGGAAAGCAAACATCAGTATCTTCCCTCCACTGTCACGGAACCGTGAACTAAAGAACGTAATTAGGCTAGCACCTGTGGAGACAGTCTTTAGTTATCAAAATGCAACTTGGACTACCGTAATTTTATAAATTCTAGTTTTACTATTTTACTACCTTACCCCAGTAAAACAGAACCACACAGGATGAGTCTCCAAATAAATGGGCACCTCCTGGAAGCAATCAGCAGTGGCATCAGAAGCCTTAAAAGCCTACTTCCACCGTGAATCCATATTCCATCTGCAAGGATGTATAGTATAGTCCAGAGGGGTGACCTGAATGGCCGCTCTTCTCTCCATCTCGCTGTCCAGCCATGTCCCCGCAATGAGCACTGTGACACAAGAGGGCAGTGGATGTAAAAGTATTGATCTAACAGAAAATATACGCTAGGAACAAAACGGAATTAAATTGGCATTCCGTAACAGAGAGGCTTTGGACAGTCTCCAAGTATTTAATAATTCAGTCACTCCTTCTACATAACCCTCCAGGTGGGTCAATGAAGAAGTGAAAAAGGAGATTTGGGAGAATTTTGAACTGAATAAAAATGTTAAAAGGACATCTCCATATTGTCAGGGTGCCACGGCGGCAAGACTCAACCAAGAACTTGAACGTGAACGAGCATTTTGCCGGGTCTGGAGAGTGTTACCGCCATTTCCAGACTCACTTTGAGAATGTTTACTAAGTAGCAAAGAAATGATGAGTGCTTCCACAAAGGGCCGTAGAAAAAGACGGATCTCGACAGGGAAGAAGCGGCAACAGCAGAAATGAAACTCTGACCCACACCTCACAACACACACGAGAGTTCACTCAACAGGAACCAGTGCTTGACCTGTGGTGGCGCAGTGGATAAAGCATCCACCTGGAATGCTGAGGTCGCTGGTTCGAAACCCTGGGCTTGCCTGGTCAAGGCACATATGGGAGTTGATGCTTCCAGCTCCCCCCCCCCCCCCGCCCTTCTCTCTGTCTCTCCTCTGTAAAAAAAAAAAAAAAAAAAAGAATAAATAAAATCTCTACAAAAAAAGAGTGAAAACAACAAGAACAAAATCATGGACCAGAAACCTCAATGTAACGTAGGAGAAAAATGTAAGAAAACCTTCGTGACCTTGGGTGGTCGGATGGCAGCCCTAGGGACCACGTGTAAAACGTAGTCTGCCAAAGAGCAAATTGACACCTTGGACCGCATCAGCACGATCAACTTCTGCTAGTTCTAAGACACCAGCGCTAGGAGGTGGACGCCAGCCGCAGACCAGGCGAAAACACGTGCACGCCATCTACCCCACGGGGATTTGTGTCTAGAACACAAAGAACTCTCAGGACTTGATAAATAAGAAAAGAAGTGACCCCGGCTAATGCGTGGCCTGTGGATGTATAAACTCTCACCAACGTGTCAAACACTCCGGAAGTTTTTGAAAAGGGGACATGGGGACAGCTGGAAGGGGCTGGATGACCAAGTGACTGGGGTGCGGGGGTGGGGAGTCTTCTGGAGGTGATGGTGATTTTCACTTTCAGGGATGCCGTCACAGATGCAACGTATATCAACACCTATCAAACTGTCTAATTTTCAAATGTGGGTAGTTTATTGTATGTCTGTGAGGATCTCTTTTTTTTTATTTTCCTGAAGTGAGAAGTGAAGAGGCGGACAGACAGACTCCTACATGCGCTCGAGATCGGGGTCCACCCAAAATGCCCACCAGAGGGCGATGCTCTGCCTATCTGGGGCGTTGCTCTGTTGCAGCTGGAGCCACTCTAGTGCCTGAGGCAGAGGCCATGGAGCCATCCTCAGTGCCCGGACCAACTTTGCTCCAATGGAGCTTTGTCTGTGGGAGAGGAAGAGAGAGGCAGAGAGGAAGAAGAAGGGGAAGGGTGGAGAAGTAGATGGGTGCTTCTCCTGTGTGCCCTGGCCGGGAATGGAAACTGGGACTTCCACATGCCAGGCTGACGCTCTACCACTGAGCCAGCTGGCCAGGGCCGAGGACTCTTAATGAAGCTGTTTTTAAAGCCCATGACGCCTTTGCCTCTCTTATTTCTGTGCCTCTAAGCCTCTATTTTTTTTAATGGAAGTAATAGAAAAATGTTTGCAAATAGCGACCTGAGTCATCTAAGTCCCAGTTTCCCCCAACTGTCCGTCACTTCCTCCTTTCCATTGCGCCCTGCGCTTCCTGTCCAAGCCCTGGCGCGGAGGTGCTTACTGTCCGTAGAGGGCCCGTTAATCCCCACGGACATCACAGCTTTCTGTGCTAACTATAGACTAACACATATTAAAAAAAAATGCCTATTTTTTTTCATTGCCCTCCATTTCCTATTATCTTTTATATCAGCAGCTTTATGCACAGCAGAGGGAGGCTGCCACAGTGCGATGTCCTTGTCATTTCAAAGGACACTCTCCAGAGCTGCCCTCATTCTAAGAGCTGTGTCCCTACCCCCAGTGCCCCAGAGTCCCTTGAAAGGGCCACTTGGGCAAGAAATGTCTTTATTATGGTCACAGGGTCCCCCAGGACTTTTAGGGGTGCTGGTCACAGCCATTGGACAGCCTCTTCGATTCCGGGGGCGTTATGCGTGTCCCTCCTTCTCCAGGTGGGGACCCTGTGGGTGTGGTGAAATCATCCTCTTCGTCACACTTGCTTCCTTTCTCCTCTCCTGTGAGTTAGTTACCCTTTCTCCCGATGCAGTGGTACTTTCCAAAAGCATGCATTTGCCTCTTGACTTCCATATTTAAGTCCCCAGGGAGCCCACTGCACCCCCAGCAGCTAACTGTAGTATTATTCGCATGCTCCAGGGTGCTCTGGGCACTGTCCCCACAGCAGAGTCTCCAGTGAGAGGCACCGGTGTGAGACATGTAAGGCAGGGAGGCTGGGGAGGCGTATTCCCTGGCATTGGGCGTTGGCAGATGGTCAGAATACATACAGTTTTGCCAACAGTGTCCTCATTTCTTGCTGAGGCTCAGACCCTTGGGGTGCTGCCGGAGGCCAGCCTGACCCTGTTCACTCAGTTCTCACCATTGTGGGGGCGCCTTAAATCCCTGCCCAAAACAATTCCTTTCCAAAGTGTGGAGTGGCTTCCAAGTCATTGACTAAACCCCGGTCATCTGAGTGAAGCCACTGTTGTCTTTCCTGAGTGTGGTAAGATACCTATCACATAAAATTTGCCGTCTGCACCATTGTTAAGTGTCCAGTTCAGGAGGGTTAAGCCCACCCACATGGCTGTACAATCAGACCCCAGGACCTGTTTTCATCTTGCAAAAACCAACTCTGTCCCCATTGAACACCAAGTCCCCCTCCCATCCCCAGGCCCTGACCTCCCCCATGCTGTCCCTCTCTATGGATGGGCGACTCCAGGCATCTTGTATCAGTGCACTCACCTAGTGTTTGTTTTCTGTGACTGGTTTATCTCCCTTAGCATAACATCCGGTCCAACAGGTGTTCAGTCTGGTAGGGCTGATGAATGAACTGTCAGCCTGAGAACCAGCAAGCAGCTGTTTGAACTTGAGACCCACCAACGTATCCCTCTCCTCGAATCCCAACGGTACCACCATGATAAGATGTCTCACAGCTCTGGCAGGGGAGCTCGGTGGGTTAGAGCATCATTGTTCCGATACACCAACGTTGTGGGTTTGATCCAAGAATGCATGACTGAGTGGAACAAAGCAGTGTTTGTTTATCTCTCTCTCTCTCTCTCTCTCTCCAATCAAGGGGGGGGGATTTCACACACACAAACTTCTTTTCTTTTGTGACAGAGACAGAGAGAAGGACAGAGAGGGACAGACACACAGGCAGGGAGAGAGATGAGAAGCATCAATTCTTTGTTGCAGCACCTTAGCTGTTCATTGATTGCTTTCTCATATGTGCCTTGACCAAGGGGCTACATCAGACCAAGTAACCCCTTGCTGGAGCCAGCGACCTTGGGTTCAAGCTGGTGGGCTTTTGCTCAAACCAGATGAGCCTGCACTCAAGCTGGCGACCTCAGGGTCTTGAACCTGGATCCTCCGCATCCCAGTCTGATGCTCTAGCCGCTGCACCACCGCCTGGTCAGGCCACAAACTTCTTTATTCCTGATTTTGTAGTTGACGCTTGCCCTGGCAGAGGACGTATCTTAGAGGGTCTGTCACAGGTGAGGTTAACATGCCAGAGACTTCAACTGAGCATTCTGCCCCGGGCGGTCTAGCACCCCTGTTTTTGTGGGGACACGTCTCTGAGTTAGACAGACTCATGCGAACCCCATGCTGAGAGGTAGCCAGAAGTAATTTCTCTTCAAACTCTGTGGCTGACCTTTGGCTGCAGACACACGAGTGAATTCACATCCATGTCAATAAGCCAGTCACGCTAAAACTGAGTCCACACACTGAATTAGATCTCCACGTCTCGTATAACACGGCAACAAGAGTACTCCCAGGGAGGGAGTCAGACTCCACTCCTGCTGCTTTGGGGGGGACTCAGCCCCAACCACCCTGGCCAGAGTGAGGACCGTCTGGCATGGGTGTTCCTGGACGGCGCCACGGCCAAGGGCCACCAGGGGAGGGGCCTCAGCAGGAGACCAGGAGAAGGCAGCAGTCTGAGAGTTGTCACCTGAAGACCTGGAGTCCAGTGTCCCAGTGTTCTGTGTTGGCTGCCCGGGCTTTAGAACAAGGGGCTGGAACAAAAGTAAAGGAAGGTCAAGGTACTTGGTTTCATTTCCAAGACTCCGAGTGCCCTTGTCCGTCCCCCACAGCAGAGCCGGTGCCGTGGCTCCACGAGACACCGTCCATCCTCTGGACAGTGGTGGAGTCGGCATGTGGACACCCACAGTACAGACTCGGGTGGGGTTTCCCAGAGAAGACCGGCTGAAGAACAGTCTTTTGGAGACCTTTTTCCCTATATCTTCCTCTGTCCTCCTTCCTCCTTGGACACACACATCCATAGACTTTCCTGTTTATGGGAGAGAGATGCTTTTTGTGTGCCCTGACCGGGAATCGAACCTGGGACGTCCATACACCGGGCTGACGTTCCAGCCACTGAGCAAACCTGCCAGGGCCATCTTTACTTTCTTCTGTAGTTTCTCCACTGGGAAGTGCGTGCCACCATGGTACTGGCCTTTGGGGACTGCTTGGGGGGGAGTAAACTGGGTGCATGCAGAGGATCTTACCCACAGCTGACCCTGAACAAGAGGTCGGTAATAGCACTAGTTCTACAATTGCAGCAAAGCTCAGTCAGTCCGCCTCCAGAGCCTGCCTACTAACAACGGTGCAAAACTGTGGATATCACTTGTGTTAGTGATAATAAGTTCCCTTTAATGCATGGCCATTACTCGTCTGGGTAGTGTCTTTGATGCTAATAGATTCAGGTCTGTCTTCACCAGAACCCTGATACCTTCTTGTTGCACCTGGGGGTCACCTGTGGAAAATCTGCCTATGAGGGGACAGGCTGGGGTGATCCGTAACTCCCAAGGGGAACTCAGTCTGGTGATCAAACCCTTTTGGGAAGCCCAGGACCAACATTTCCGTGAGGAACATCTGACACCTGCTGGCTATTCTGCCCCCAGTCGGCTCGCTGCACGTGGACATCCGGCTGGTGGTCACTAACGCCAGCGTCAGGTTCTGTGCCAGCTCCGAGGAGGTTTACGGCATAATCCGGCGCTGCAGGTGGATATCCCAGAAGTGTCCACGCAAGCTCAGTGGAAAGGTAAGGAAGCTGGGCCACGGGGCAGAAAACTTGACAGTGGGCTCGCACGGTGGTCATGAGCCTGGATCTTGAAGTCTGTCCTGTGGAACTGGGACTGACTCCCAGCGGCATAACTGTGTTCCCGTGACATGGCCCTCCTGTGCCTCAGTTTCCTTCTCTGCAAGACGGGACAGAAATAGGACAGACCTGCTAGGGTTCTTACAGGATCGAGTGAGTTAAGACAGGTCCAATATAAGTATAGTTCTTTGCACGGGTCCTTAGGACATGAGAGCCATTATTAACTCTAAAAGTGGGAGCACATACAATCCAAAAAGGCTGTTTAATCGACCCTGATTTGCTGTACCATGTAATATAGAGCACACTCATAAAACTGAATTCCTTACTGGTGACGGTGGCTGGCCCCATTTTTTGTGTGTCTGTGTCTTTCCCCCAGAGTGCACGGTGCAGCAGGCAGCCACGAAGAGATTTGGAGTGCCATAAATGTGCTCTATAGACCAACGTCTTTCATCCCCTGCCCTTCTGCTGAAATACGTGGAGGCCCAGGTAGAAATATGGTCTCAAAGTCTTTTTATTCTTCCTATTAACGTGAAAATGAGCTTGTGGAACGCGCTCCACAAGTCTAAATCACTCGTGTCTAAATCACTCCCAGCTCCTGCCTCACTCCCCATTGTCTGGGGAGGTAGAAATCGGACCCAGTACAGGGATCATACGTTAAGAAGCACGCATTCGCTGCAGCCCAAAGAGTGTCTTCGAGGGGTTCATTGAAAGTCTCACTGTGTGAGCTAGAGGGCCTCACTCAGCTAGTGACACTGAACGTCCCCTCTCACAATGAATGGAACTGATAAACACAAAATAGTTGTCACACATCTTCCGGCCAGCGTTGGGGTAGGAAGAGTCACCAGCCCGAGCTGTCACCAGTCCTCCTCTCTGAGCTGGGAGGGAGGCGGTGGGGACAGGCTACACAGCATGAGGTTCAGTTGGAATCCTATGAGTAGGCCATCGAGGTTTAAACCATGGCTCTCTGCCAGTTCCTCGTTCTGTGACCTTGAGCAAGTCAGTGGTGTCTCTGTGCATCTGTTTCTTCATCGATGAACTAGGAATGATGGCACTGGTTTCTACATAGTAAGGACACTGGGAGAAGGGGGCCAGCATGCAGGAATGTGCCCAGGACAGGACCTGTGTGTAAGAGCATGAGATCAGTCAGTGATGGTGGTGGTGATGATGGTGATGATGATGGTGATGATGATGATGGTGATGATGGGGATGGTGGTGATGATGGTGATGATGGTGATGGTGATGATGATGATGGTGGTGATGATGGTGATGGTGGTGATGATGATGATGGTGATGGTGGTGATGGTGATGATGATGGTGATGATGATGTGGTGATGATGGGGATGGTGGTGATGATGGTGATGATGGTGATGATGATGATGGTGGTGGTGATGATGGTGATGGTGATGGTGATGGTGGTGATGATGATGATGGTGATGGTGGTGATGGTGATGATGGTAACGATAGTGATGGTGATGATGATGAGGATGATGATAGCGGTGATGGTGGTGATGATGGTGGTGGTGATGATGATGGTGATAATGGTGATGATGGTGATGATGGTGATGGTGATGATGGTAAGGATGATGATGATGGTGGTGATGGTGGTAATGGTGGTGATAGTGGTGATGGTGATAGTGATGATGATGGTGATAATGGTTATGGTGAGGATGGTAATGGCGGTGGTGATGATTGTGATGTTGATGGTGAGGATGAAAATGGTGAGGATGGTGAGGATGATAACAGGTCCATTATAGAACCCTCACAGGAAATATATGGTATGGGAAAAGTTTAATACAGGTAGTGTTTAAATGAATTGAACAGGATTAAGTAAACATGAGATGGTACTGCAACCAGGAATCGACAGCAGTGGAAAGCCATTAGAGTCCTTCCCACTCCAACAAAGGAACAAGAGGGGGGGGGGGTCAGTGCTCAGAGCTGTGGAAGCCACGGCAATGACGAGGAATCCATAAGGAGCCATGGCTTTTGGGAAGGGGTCAGAGTCCATACCAGTCAACCAGTCACGGAAGAGCAGGGAGAGACAGAGGGCCACCCCCCCCATGACTTCTCTCCTCTTGACCCCCAACTTCCAGTGCCTCAAGTGGGGAAATCTAAGAAGAAGCCAGAGGATAAGGGAACCCTGCTGATCTGCTACAAAGAGTCAGCCTCCGGGTTTCAGAGCCATGCAGCATGCACTGGGACTCAAAGTAAATCTGAAGGCGTGGCTCAAAACCATCCCACCCCCAAGGATGCCAGTTTTAGGATGACCTACTGTATATTACGCATGCAATGTGTATGAATAAAGTGAGCGAATATTACCAAGGTAGCCACACGCCACCCTGTCAAGAAACTCTAAAGGGACAAATATAACAAATGTATGCATCTGGTTTTCCCAATCTGTGGGAGTTCCTCAGTGGGATCATAGTCAGGAAGAGTGAGGATCCTAACATAAACAACCCAAACGAAAATAGTAACAGTGACTGGCATCCCTATCACACCCGACACTTTCTACATTGCTTCCTGCATTTCGTCACATCCCAACCTCGTGATCCATACCTTGTCAGGAGGCTGCTTGTTCCTATCTTAGAAATAAGGAACTTGGAGATGAAGCGTTTTGTCGGCTGCAACCCAAACCCACTCTGTCTTGGGGAATGCCTGGGGAGGTGTTGATAATGGAGAACAGGGTTTCAAAGTCCGAGATGTAGAATTTACTCAACCAATTGATTTATGGATCTAATAAGTTAGCAAGGAGGTAGCGATGCGTCCAACAGTGTGCCCGCAGACACAACGGAGCCTACAGGGATAAAAAAAAAAGTCCCATCTCTCCTTGGGCTGCAGCCATTTCAGGAAAAGAGTCTGGAAGTTCCTCGGAAAGTGAAAAGCGTTACTATCTGACTCGCAATTGCAACAGAAATGGAAATGAAGGCTCCCACAGACATCTGAAGAGGAGACCGTCAGAACTAATCATAAAAGCATTCAGTAGAGTTGCAGGATACAAACTCAATGCACAATCATTAAGCGTGTTTCTCCACACTGACAACATGTGGTCTGAAAAGAATGGTTAGATCTTTCTGGAAGCATTTATGAGACGAGTGAATACACACACACACACACACACACACACACACACACACATACACACACACACCTCTAGACTTAATCCTTCCTCCAAAATAAAGTAACTCTAATTTAAAAAGAACAGAAGGGACTGTGCTTTGTTGAGCTATTTAGACACTTTCGCAGGAATGCAGCTTAAGGAGCAACACATGCTCCTCCCAACATTCTCAACGGCTCCCCCCCCCCACCCCGAAAAGGTGAATATCCTTTTCATGTGTTTTCTACTTAGTTTCACACAATTCTTTGATGCTGGGAATTGAAGCCCATTCCACTGTGGTCATCACTGGTTTTGTAGACTGTATTGCTTACCTCGCTTAGGGTTAAAACAGCCGGGCATCTCTTGTCTCGGGGGTAATCTTGCAAGTTCGGGCTTTTCCCCCCTCTAAGTTTCAACCACAGCATGCTCCCTGCCTACACATGCTACCTGAGAGTCGCCAAGGAGACCACGGCAATCGTCAGTGTTTACAGGGAAGTGATCAGCCATTACCCTTACTCCTTTGTGATTGCTGTGCCGTTAATCTGTTGTCTCTGTTTCCCTTTAGATATACTTCCAATGAGTCAGTTTATGAAGGTGGCATGGCTGTCCACTGAGGACCGCATTCCCTGCCTCACGGTGTGTCCTGGCCATGTTCCCAGACTCTGGGATGACTCATGCAGCACGACAATCCACCCATTACAATCTGGGAACAAGATTCGGTTCATGCTGACTTTCTTAGGTGGAGTTCAGCCAGGGGACCCTCCAAACCACCTTGCCCCCATTCTCAGGGTGGCGAGCCGTCCTTCACAGGAGGCGGCGGCAGGACGCGTCCTTCTTAAATAGCACCCACGCTCGATTGAAAACCATAACTGAGTATTTGTTCAGAAGATACTGATCTGTAGAGATTCATGGCTAAATCCTAACGGTAAAGAAGAAATATTACGGCACGGACTGGTCAAGTATCATGTTGAGAAGGTCTCCCGATTAAAGGATGACAAGCCAACTTGTTGGCCTCCTCTCCTCCGCTTGCTCACCGCTGTGTGAAGATGTCTTTTGGTGGGCTCGCCGGGGACACGGGACTTTTTCTGCACCGGGGACGAATCGCGCACTTGGGGCTGAGTTAGCGCTTGGCTGCTAAGACGGCAGAGTCTGAAGTCAAAGTTGGCCCAAGTTCAAACCCTAGCTTGACTACTTAGGGCTTATCTAAATTGGGATCATTTTGTCACCTTCCTGTCACTCCATTTCCTTGTGTGTAGAAGAGACACTGATTCTACCGCACAGAATGATAGAATCATGCAGGCACACAGGTTCGCAGAGAGGGAGGGCTCAGTAAAGGAAGCGTTATTATTTCTCTTCGTTTCCATTATTCATAGAGTAAGTCTCTGGCTAAACATTCTCTGATTGGAAACTACTTGAAGCCCGTTTGACGTATGTTTGTGGATTTTAGGAAGTAGAGTAAATAGCCATAAGGTTTCCCTATGGACAGACCTTCTGTGATATTACTTAAACCTCCAAAATGCTGTATTTGGGTTATTACAAACATGTACTTTCTTTTTTCTTCTTGTGACTGAGACAGAGAGAGAGAGAGAGACGGATGGGGCAGACAGACAGGAAGGGGAGAGATGAGAAGCATCACTTTTTCTTTTTCGTTTTTTTTTAATTTTTTTTTTTTTTTGTATTTTTCTGAAGCTGGAAACGGGGAGGCAGTCAGACAGACTCCTGCATGCACCCGACCGGGATCCACCCGGCACGCCCACCAGGGGGCAATGCTCTGCCCTTCAGGGGCGTCGCTCTGTCGCGACCAGAGCCACTCCAGCGCCTGGGGCAGAGGCCAAGGAGCCATCCCCAGCGTCCGGGCCATCTTTGTTCCAACGGAGCCTCGCTGCGGGAGGGGAAGAAAGAGACAGAGAGGAAGGAGAGGGGGAGGGTGGAGAAGCAGATGGGCACCTCTCCTGTGTTCCCTGGCCAGAATCGAACCTGGGACTTCTGCACACCAGGCCGATGCTCTACCACTGAGCCAATCGGCCAGGGCAGCATCACTTTTTCATTGCAGCACCTTTGTTGTTCATTGATTGCTTTCTCATGTGCCTTGACTGGGGGACTCCAGCAGAGTGAATTACCCTTTGCTCAAGCCAGCGATCACGGGGTCATGTCCATGATCCCACACTCAAGACAGTGACCCCCAGAGATCTAGAGTGGCTACCACTGAGCACATACTCAGAGGCACAGAACGTGCCATGTTGGCTCACTCAGAAAGACCTGTTTCTACCATTATGCTCCTATTGGGGACCTTGTCACTTGAAGACCAGAAAACAGCCACTTGGTTGGAGTGACCTCATTGAAATATCTACAGAGGGGACTGTTCTACCCAGTGTCCTCCCTTCTTCAAATCATGTCACTCATGAACTCTCCAGTATCCAGTCACGAGCGGTCATGGGAAAAGACACACCTTCGGCTGGGGTGGTTTGACCCAGATCACTGTGCTTCTGCCGAGATGGCGGATGCCCTGTCATTGTCAGTTCTGAATGAGTGACGGGTCAGAGGAGGGGCGTTGCCACAGGCCATGTTTAATTCTGGAATAATTAATTCTCCAACAAGAAATTCCAGGCACTGGTGGCCATGTGGCAGCTTTCACAGGTACCGAGGGGGCCAAGGGGAATGGGGAATCATTTGCATAGAAATTAAATTTGAATAAATATGTTGGCAAAAATAAATGAAGCCCAGGATTTCCAAAAGAAAACTGCATATGGGCCCTGGCTGACTGGCTCAGTGGTACAGCATCAGTCCTGCATGTGGAAGTCCCAGGTTCCATTCCCAGCCAGGGCACACGGGAGAAGCCCCCATCTGCTTCTCCACCCTTCCCCCTGTTCTTCCTCTTCATCTCCTCTTCCCCTCCCACAGCCAAGGCTCCACTGGAGCAAAGTTGGTCTAGGCACTGAGGACAGCTCCATGGCCTCCACCTCAGGCACTAGAATGGCTCCAATTGCAGTGGAGCAATGGTCCAGATGGGCAGAGCATTGCCCCCTGGTGGGCATGCCGGGTGGATCCTGGTTGGGCACATGCGGGAGTCTGTCTGACTGCATCTCCGCTTCTCGCTTCCAAAAAATACAAAAAAACAAACAAACCAAAAGCACTGCGCTATGAAGCCCTGCGGCCATAGCCTCACTAGCATCCTGTGGTCTGCAGTTGATAAAATGGGACAGAATAATTTCAAAACGACGGCAGCTGCTGGGATGCTCCGGTCGCCCAAAGGGCTCTGTGTGGACGGTCAGGGCTGACCCCAAAGTGGTGAGGGGAGAGGAGGTCAGTTAGAAAGAAAGGATCCAAACACTCTGCTGTCACAGGAAAAAAAAATGTGTCATTGCTGATCCGTTTCCGCCCAAGCATCAAAATGTCATAACAAGTGAAGGCTCATTTTTATTCTTCACTCTACTAACCTCCCGTCAGCTTCTCCTTAACCCCCCCACCCTCCAGACAGTCTCCCTCATAAAAGCAATCTTTGTGGAGTCAGCCATGCCTGTCCCTCTGCAGATCAGGCCTGTGGCTCCCTGCCCACGCCCTCCGTCTCTACGGTACCAGGCTGAGTGGGAGCCACGTTCCCGAGTACGTGGTCTTCCCTGCCATCCGTCCTACAACAGAACGTGCAACTCCCGTTTCCCAACACTAGGAGATAGTTCTCCCGAAGGAGGCTTTGAAAGAGGCCTATTGCAAGCCGGCAAATAACCTCTCGGGACCTGGGCTTATTCCCTCATCTCGTCTCCCTGGGTCTCACCTCTCTCCTGGTCTGGGTGCTGCTGGCTTCTGCGGGCCTCTGAGTGTGTGTGTGCACGCGTACGTGCATGCATGCATGTGCACAAAGACATAGAAGATGTCCCAGGCGATGTCCAGAATGTCATCTGGACGGTGAGGTTTTGCTGCAGAAAGATGTCTGTAGTTATGGAAAACACTTTAAATCCCTACTTCCTATATTCTGATACTTCTCTGTCACAAAGCTATAGTGCTCCTTGGTCAAAAGGGGGGAAAATATCATCTTCTGATAACAACACGAGTGTGCCCTGCATGAATACTTATAATGCCTCTCTGTCCCATCGAGCGCACCAGGGACCTTGTCAGGTGGAGGTGATTCCTGAACGTGCAGGCGGGTTCAGGTTCAGGACCACGGAGAGGGCTGCCTCGTGACACCTTGTTCTCACAGAACCCACACCTCTGACAGCTCTCTTCTCCTGTTCATTCTATACATTCTGCATTCTTTTGTTTTTGTGAAAATAAAAGTGCTCATGTCAGTACATCATGTCAGTGAATGGGAAACACCACTGTGCGCCCCACGCTGGCCATGAAAGGGAGCCCACCTGTCTTATTTCTTGCCCCACATACTTTGAAATATCCGACATTGGCCTGACCTGTGGTGGCGCAGTGTATACAGTGTCAACCTAAAACCCTGTTGTCGGCCCTGGCCGGTTGGCTCAGTGGTGGAGTGTCAGCCCAGCATGTGGAAGTCCAGGGTTTGATTCCCAGCCAGGGCACCCAGGAGAAGCGCCCATCTGCTTCTCCACCCCTCCCCCTCTCCTTCCTCTCTGTCTCTCTCTTCCCCTCCCGCAGCCGAGGCTCCATTGGAGCAAAAGATGGCCTGGGTGCTGGGGATGGCTCCTTGGCCTCTGCCCCAGGCGCTAGAGTGGCTCTGGTCGCGACAGAGCGACGCCCCGGAGGGACAGAGCATTGCCCCCTGGTGGGCATGCTGGGTGGATCCCAGTCGGGCATATGCGGGAGTCTGTCTGACTGCCTACCCATTTCCAGCTTCAGAAAAATACAAAAAAACCCCAAAAACAAACAAACAAACCCTGTTGTCACCGGTTCAAAACCTGGGCTTGCCTGGTCAGGCACATGTGAGAGTTGATGCTTCCTGCTCCTCCCCTTCTCTCTTTCCCTCTCTCACCCCACCTCTCCTCTCTAAAATAAATAAATAAAAAAGAAACATCCGACATTGATGTGAAAAACAGAACGAACCACGTGACCCAGCGATTCCACGCCTGGGTTTTTATCCTAAGGGATTCCAAAATGCCAATTCGGAAAGACAGGTGCATGCACCCCTGGGTTCACCACGGGTGTTCCTTAGAACAGCCAAGGCGCGGAAGCAACGTGGGTACCCGTGAACAGGTGAGTGGATGAAGAAGAGGTGGCACATATGTATACTGGAGGATGACACGGCCATAGGGAGAAATGAAATCTCACCTCATCATTTGCGACAGCATGGATGGACCTAGTGGGTACTGGGCTCAGTGAGACGAGTCAGACAGAGAAAGACCAATACCATGGGGAATCTACAACACCAGGTCAATGAAGAAACATCCCAGAGACAGACTCCTAGACACAGAGAACAGAACTGAGGGTTGGCAGATGGGAGGGGGTTGGAGAACTGGGAGAGAGATAGAGAGGAAGAGATTGGGAAGTACAGATTGGTGGCCCCAGGATAGACACAGGGATGTGAAGTACGGCACGGGGAAAACAGTCAACGATGTCGTAATAATGTGTGTCATGTACGATGGGGGCTAGACTTTATCGGAGGGATCCCTTCGTCAGCGATATAGACGTCTCATCATTATGTCGTGTATCTGGAACTAATGTAATCGTGAATGCCAACTGTAATTGAAACATGGACAAGGAAGAGTGCATTAAATACTAACAATGCTTCGCAGGAGCTGGCGTTCGGACAAGGAATGCCGCCGCACCTTGAAATGTCTCTGAACTTCCTCGTTCTACAGGTCGATGACCGGACTATGGGGCAGAAGCAAGCCCGGCCTCCCCGCACCCCGGGGGTCCCATCACCCTAACACACCGTCTGGCCACCCCCTCTGCTGCAGGCACACAGCCGGCACTGCTCCGGGATGACATCACACCCATGAAAGGAGTGAAGCAGCAACCGGACAAGAGAAAATGTGCTCCCAACAGAGGCGGCCAGAGCATCCTTGACTTTGGGTTAACAACTCACCTCAGAACGGTGTGTAGAAAATACAAGCTTGGCGGAAATCATTTCAGATGAGAACGACGGACAAGGGTGTGGACAGGAATATCAATCTGAAAAAACAAGGCAAAGTGTGTGCATTTCATATACGGAAGAGGGTGCAAACCCATTTCTGGCCTCTAGCTCCGTTCATGAGGAACGCTGGTTGACGTGGCCAACAGCATCCCAGGAATTCACCTCCACTGCTCTCCTACGTAACAGTCCCCAGGGCCTTGCATTTGATGTTTTTTGTTCTGTTGACTGTTTCAACTAAACTCCAAAAGTAAAGACAGCTGAGTTCAAAGAAACAGGAAGCCAGCCTTTCGGCACCCCGGGTAGCTGACGGCGTATTTTCAGACACACATTATGAGAATTCAGCCCAAACCTTACTACATGTTCCTGGTTTCTTCTCAAATTTCCATAAATCACCCTCTTGAGGGGGTGGGGGGCCTTAGTCTTTGTGATCAGATTGATGAATTTTGCACGCATCGGCCCAGATACACAAATGTAAAAAGGTTGAAAATCACAGGATTCACACCGAGAGCAGAGAGGCGGGGACTCCCCTTGAGCTGCTGGGGACCAAGGACATGTGGCTTGGCCACTCTGGGTAGCACGCTAGAGGGGTCAGATGAATGAGTGAGAGGAAGCCTCTGTGTGTGGTCTTTACTCACAGTAGATCTGGACTTGGGGGACGGACCCAGAGTCACTGTTGCATTGGGTGACAGATAAACACGGATAAGAAAAATGATCTCAGAACCGCGAGGTTAACGGGAGGGGTAGATAAATCGATACCCAGGCACGTTAAGGAACACAGTACAGCCACGAGAAGAAATGCACCGTACCTACAGCAACACAGGCAGGTCTGCAAAAGCAGTTGGAACTCTTAGGTGACCTCAGGCTTGAAGCCACAGCTGTGCCCCCTCCCACCTCCCAGCCACAAACGGGTCTCCTTGGGTTGTCAGAATCGGGGGTCTTTCCTTCTACCATGTTAAAAAGAATTTGGAATCTGAGGGTCTCTCCTGTTCTCAATGTTTTATTGAACATAATAGAGGACCGCATTGGTATGTAGACCCATGGAACAGAACCGAGAGCCCAGAAAGAAACCTACCTGCACAGGTTCAGCCAATGGATGTTTGGGGCGGGGGGGGGGGCCAAGGAGGGAGGAAGTCAATTCACTGATCGCAGGGATTCCTACAGCCCAGCGGGTGCACGACACATTAGATGAGAAGTGCGATGAGGTATTTGCACTTCAGCCCTGCTCGTCTCCACATAAAAGAAAAATAAAAAGAAGGAATCCCAGCATTGAAATAAAATCTAAATGTGAACACCATCGTGAGAGAACAGCAGACCATCTTGGAGATCCTGCGGACCTCCCAGCAGGTCCCCTGGTTTTAAAAGCCCCGGCTGGCTGAGGAAGAGCTGGGGCATCATTTAAGAAGGGACTGGGAATCCCAGCCCTGTCTTCTGTGGTTACAGGACCCTCCGACAGGTGGCTGAGCCTCCGTATGCTCCTCTGTAAGGAAGACCTGCCTCCCGGAACCGGTTCACATGGCAAATGAGATAATACAACAGATGATGTGTGAGGACTTTGGACTTACCATGACCCAAACCAGCCCCAGGTGGACAACTCTTGTGATTTCACTTCTAGAGGTCCCCTGAGGAGTCCAGTCCACAGAGACAGAAAGTGGACGGATGGACGGTGGGCACCAGGCACCAGGGGAGAGAAGAATGGAGGGTGGTTGTTTCATGGGCAGAGACTTCCCGTTCTGCAAAATGAAAAGGTTCAGGAGATGGCTGTTAAATAATTAGAAACATATTTGTGTGTGTGTGTGTGTGTGTGTATGTGTGTATGCATTGCATTATTTAGCCCTCCTGTTGGGGTATTTATTCATTTTAAATAACAAGCCCCCACAGCAGCTGTGTTTTGGGCTCTCTCTTGATCTAGGAGCAAAAATAAAAATAAAAATAGATATATGATGCTGATGTCATTTCTTCAGCAGAATGGGTTTGGTGCACTCACCCCTGGGGTGGTGGCGGGAGGTGACTACAAGGTGTATGGCAGTCACATTTCACCCGCTGATAATGTCACACACACACACACACACACACACACACACACACACACACACACACACACCAGGAAGACGGTTTCTCTCTGATGGGGGGAGCCCACACCCGAGACAGAACCCTGGTGGTTTCATTCTGGTAAAGGCACTGTCGCCATGATAAGAAAGTCCTAACTCAGGTCCATATTCTTAGAGGGGAACTAACTAACTGGCGCATGACTGTTTTAAATGTTAATGTTTGCATAATGCATGATTCCTTCATTAAAAGGCCACGGCAGCAGCGGAGACACACATTATCCCATTAAAAAAAAAAAGCCCGAGAAAAAACCTCTTGGATGTAAAATTGATCTCCTGTCGCCTGTCCCACTTTCCTATTCTGAAGAGCAGACAAAGTCGTTCCTTCCCATTTCCAGTCAGACCGTGTTTTGAGGGCACAGGGCTGAGCTAGGTTGCTGTTTTCAGAGGGTGCAGGTGGGTTTACCTTTCCTGGGTAAAGATATAGAGGAGACACAATGCACTAAAACAGTGATTCCTGATTTTTTTCTTTTTTTAATGTGCTAGAAGCCTTGATTTTTTTCCATTGGCCACACAGGTGCGTCCCAGCTGATGTGCACCGCACAAGAGAATTCAGCACTGTGAGGAAAAACAGGCCTGTCTGGACAACATGTGGACACAGAAAACCGGCCCATCCAAGGTGCTGACCACCAGTCTTTTCTTCCAGTTTAAAAAGGCCGTTCCCAGCCCCTGACTAGTTAACTCAGCGGTAGAGTGTCGGCCCAGCATGTGGAAGTCTTGGGTTCAATTCCCGGCCAGGGCACACAGGAGAAGCACCCATCTGCTTCTCCACCCTTCCTCCTCTCCTTCCTCTCTATCTCTCTCTTCCCCTCCCGCAGCCATGGCTCCATTGGAGCAAAGCTGGCCCTGGTGCTGAGGATGGCTCCATGGCCTCTGTCTCAGGCACTAGAATGGCTCCAGTTGCAACGGAGCAACACCCCAGATGGGCAGAGCATCGCCCCCTGGTGGGCATGCCGGGTGGATCCCGGTCGTGTGCATGCAGGAGTCTGTCTCTGTCTCTCTGCCCCACCCCGCCACAGTTTCTCACTTTGGAAAAATACAAAAAAAAAAAAAAAAGACCGCTCACTTGCTGGCCCTGCATGGCTTCACGGGGAAGGAAAGTAACGAGACACGTACACGCGCATGGACCAGGGTGTGGTGGCCAGCACCGTGTAACCAGAAGGGACGTTGACTTCCTTCGGTTACAAGAATGAGCTGTGGGTTGGAATCCGAGACCCCTGGGGACCCTTGGAACTCACATTTCATAGGGTCTCAGACATGCTGAGATGCCCACTGCTGTCCCTCGGTGTGCATCTAACTCTGATTGTCATGCGTGGGAAGATGCTTGTTTCAATTCTGTCTGGGAGTGTCCTTCTATGCCTGGACCTCCCTCCTGTCTTTATAGTCCTTTCTGTCCCCGCTCACCTGACTCGAGGAAATAGACTCACATGAGATTTTAATGATGTGGGACTTATCCCATTGTCCCAAAAGGGGAGATGCAGAGACTCAGATAAATTCTTTTTTTTTTTTTTTAAGATTTTATTTTTTAGAGAAGTGGGGAGAGAGAGAAGGGGGGAGGAACAGGAAGCATCAACTCTCATCTGTGCCTGGACTGGGCAAACCCAGAGTTTCAAACTGGCAACCTCAGCATTCCAGGTTGATGCTCTATCCGCTGCGCCATCACAGATCAGGCAAGACTCAAATAAATTCTAAAGGAAGGCTTTGTGCTTAAAAGTCTGGGCTGAGATGAGGCAGAGACCTCTGCATTCCCATCCTCCTTCCTCTCCTTAGATCCCTCAGGTCACCTGCCACTCTAAGAGGAAGCCCACAAATTTCAAGATAGCAGAACTTCCAGGTCATTTCTCTATTTTATGGAGTCCTTTAGCCTTGCTCTCCAGCCAAGCCCTTGGCCGAACCTCACCGACCAGACAGACCCGTGGTGTTCATGCAGGCACAGTGACTGACGTAGAGAAAAGGCCAGCTCCGGCGCCTTGGGAGACAGTCCCGGGAACCCAGGGTGGCTGTGAGGATTTTCCCCAGCGCTCAAACTCAAACAGCATCACGTTGTGATTCAGGAAAGAAGGGGGAAATGGAAACCTGCTCTGTCATCGTGGTGATGCACGTTGAGAAGTTAGAGTGGCATCCCCTGCACTAACTCCCCAGGTCAGAGACACGGCGGCATTATCACGGAGGTTTGTGTGGAAGCAGCTGTCCTCAGGTCAACAGGGGACCTGAGGAACACGTGTATCAACATGTGGACAACCGTACTCGGATCAGATGTGATTTAGTGTGTGTGTGTGTGTGTGTGTGTGTGTGTGTGTGTGTGTGATGTGAGCACAGGCAGAGCCTCATGCAGAAGCAGGAGCAAAACAGCAACGGGAAATCTGAGACGATGTTCAGGTTCTTACTGATTTAAACACAGGATGGCCACATGGCCCCGCGACCTTGGCACTGACCTTGGAGATGTCACTTGAACAGGCCCTACACCACGAGAGACAATTTCATTTCCACACTCTGCTTCAAAGAGGGCGGCCACCTAGATGTCCTACTCACCTGGGGCCGTCCAGAACACCGAGCCCAGCCTTCAAAGAGAAAGGTCGCTCGCTGAGCTGAAATCCAACAACAAGGAGTATCGTTACTATACCACAACTGATTCATGAGACCTGAGGTTGGCATCATTGTGTCCTATCCTATACGCCCATTCTAAATTAGAATTGGAAAGGAAGTCCACCTTCATCATTTGAACATCCAAGCCAGGTGTTCAAGGAGGCGACGTTCTAGATTTCAGAGCTGTCTAAGCACTGAACAACGACCACTTGCTTTAGGTAAAATAAATGTTGGCGTTTAGGTTGGTCATTCCGCCCTAAAGCAGAAAGCAGTCAGAAGCCAAGGAATGCCAACCAGATCAGGTTGGGGCTGATTTGGAGCTAGCTTTCCCCCCAGACGCTGAGGCGCTCGATGAGGGTGCGCACCAACTCGAGAAACGATGAAGTTGAGCTAAGCGATGGAAGCCGTGTTCAATGGAAACTCGGTAAGTGAAGGAGAGAGTCAAGTCTGTGTCTTAATTACCCGGGTGTGTTTCTGGCATGCAGCACGGACATCACGCTCATCGCTTCATCAAGGGGTGACTGATCGCTATGTATCAACACGCACGTGTGAGTCAGAGTAAACAAGAGCAAAATGATGGCACGAGAGACAAGGACGCATATGGTGGGTAAAGCCTGGGGACACCAGTTCCATTCCCGCTTCTGGGACGAAATAAATCATCACACGATGCTGGGAAATGTCACAGTCAGAGTGTCCACAGTGAAACCCTCTCTATGAGGCAGGGCCGGCCGTGGGCCAGCACCGCAGCTGGGCAAGTCTGTGCTAGACAGCTCCAGGGGGCGCCATGCATAGCTGGAGTCATCACAGGCGCCTACGTTGATCAGAAAATTCTCCGGCACAGTGTCTTAAGGAAGCTGTGGGTGTTTCTTTTTTTTTTTTTTTTTTTTTTTTTTAAACAAGTCAGCATGTTTTTTTTATTTTATTTTTTTATTCATTTTTAGAAAGGAGAGAGAGAGAGAGAAGGGGGGAGGAGCAGGAAGCATCAACTCCCATATGTGCCTTGACCAGGCAAGCCCAGGGTTTCGAACTGGTGACCTCATCATTTCCAGGTCGATGCTTTATCCACTGCGCCACCACAGGTCAGGCCCAAAGCTGTGGGTGTTTCTAATGCCTACTTCGCAGTGCCACTGGAGGCAGCCTTGCTGGAAACAGAAAGTCGAGTGATACATCGTATTAAATATGATCCAATAGTAAATGTTATTTTGAAATTATATTTGAAGGACAGGTTTCCTTGCTCAGAGCAGAGTTTTCCGGAAGAACCCCCTTAGGAAAGATTAGCCCTGCTCTCCCCTTGAGAGCAGCTTTGGGAGGGTGGCTGATTTTCAGCATACGGTAATAGCTGCATCATGAAAAAAGTGTAAAAGCCTATGAAATTTGCAAGTGCTCATCAGATAGGACTTCATCGTTGAAAACGCACGCTCCACAGCGTTGTGAGGATGGGACGGGATGGCCGGCCGGGCAGCGCGTCCATGTGTTCTGTGGGATGTGTGGGGCTTCGGGAACCCCGGCAGACCCACAGCGGGCTGGGCGTCCCGGCCCCTGCAAAGCCCGATGAAGGTTTCTCTGCTTTTCCCCGAGGCATGTCTCATCCCTGTGCGTCAAGAAGGTGGCACGCTTTCTCGTTCTTCCCATTTGTGAGTGACGGCAGCTGCCCGGCCGGGCGCCGTCCCCTGGCAGCTGTATTTAGAGAGATGCCATGGATGAAAGGGGAGGTGTCCACTGGTGAGGTCCACATGCCCTCAGGAACGGGCTCTTCCTCACTGGGACAAAGAAGCCCGCCAGACATCTCACCATGCTCAGCTTCCCCATCACAGGGACTCAGCTCAACGATAAGTCACCGAGGACCCCACAAAGCAACGTCGGTGCTCACTTTCCAAACTGACCCCTATTCCCTGCCAGCACCCACCTGCAGAGAAAGATAATGGAGACAAATTGTTTCCAGTCCAACTTCAGGAACTTCATGGGGGGTGACCTTGCTTGGACCACTGTGGCTTTTTAAGTGTGACCCGAGGCACATTCAAGCAGAGCTTGGGACTGCTGGACAAATCTGTGAAGCCTTTTCTTTTGCTTGTGTGTTTCCCCCTAAAGAGCGGCTTGTCAGGTACTCTGCCTTGTCAGCGAGGTTCCGGGTCAGCCGGGAGGAAGGGGGAGACGAGCTCTTTTGTTCTAAGTGGGACATTTTGTCCTTTACAATGGGCTTTTGTTTTGGGGGGTACATAGGTTGGTGCACCCGCTTCTTACATCTTGTAAATAAATAGGAGGCAAGACAGAAATCTTTCTTTTCCATTAAAGAGATAGAGGATTTGGGAAAGTGTTAGCAATTGGGAGGAAAAAAGCTATTGGCTATGTTTTTTGTTATTGGTTTGTGTGGGTTTGTTTTTTTTTTCCTCCAAGAGAAATACAGGGAGGAGGAAAAAAAAAAGCCTTCATTAAACGTCTTGAATAGTTTTTGAAGGGAGCCCTGGAACATCTTCCAAGGTCCCCATCCAGCCCGGGCGCATCCACGAGGCAACCTTATCAAGCCTGGTCACACTGCCAAGTTTATGATTAATTACCTCCCAGGAGGTGAGGGGCATTCGATGTATCATGCAGGTAACAGACGCAGAGAACAAATTAATTACTGCAGCCTTGGCTTCCCATTGGACTCCAAGGCAGCTCTAGATGTGTGTGGGGGTGGGGTTGGGGGCGCTGATCCTCGGGCCTCAAAAGAAAAAAGCATGTTTTGAATGTCACTTGGATGAAAACAGTGTGTGCATCTGTTGCCCGGTGATGGCTTTGGGCCCTAGAAAGGGAGGAGGACCCCCCCAACCCCCCGCTTCTGCAATTCTGTGCATCTATCAAAGCAAGATCATTCACTCATCTCCTCGTTTGGAGAGCACTGATAGAGGACCAGTGATGACTTCTGCAGTTCATCATTTCCCGGAGAACAAAGACAGCTCCCGAGATGTTGACGCACAGAACACGGAAGGCTCTGGGATGACCGGAGTCCAGCGGGGGGCGCTCACGGGCTGTGTCACAGCGAACCCCCCCCCCCCCGGAATGCCCTCAGAGCAGGCCTGGACGCCAGACCTTCTCACGTCACGAAGCCTTTTTTAGGGATGTGGGGGATGCCGCGGTGACTACATCCACTCCTGTCAGGCGTTCCTACAGCAAGAGTAGAAGGAATTAACGACACGCCCTTGGCGCTGCAGTCGGGGTCTGCGGGTGGAGGAGGTTGGAGGAGGGACCCTGAGAGAACTGGGCAGCAGCGTGACCCTCGGAACCCTAAGGAAAGAAAAGTGTGACTGAATCTCATGAGTGGCAATAGCCACACCTCTGCCCTGGAAAGGAAACGAGGTGGCCAGGACTTCTCCCTTAGAGGTTTGGGGACAGTGTGGATGTCCCCCCACTTTTTGGCCAAGGTGTGAGGGAGCAATGCCAGCTCGGGCATCCAAAGCCATCTTGACAGCTGGCATTTCCCAGCTCCGGGCAGAGGGGGAGTCTGGGTCCTGCATCAGCTGAGGAATAGAACAGACTGTATAACTTTGGACCAGGGTCCACCTAGAGTGTCCGCAGTTTTTGTCCCATGCCCATTGCAACAGCCAGAGCACCCAGCCCAGAGCGGCGGGGCACGCCTCACTGCAGCAGAGCACAGGCAGTCTTAGGAAGGCTCGGGGAACTCTTTCTGGAGGAGGGGACCCCGACAGTGACTCCTGAAGGGTGAACTAGAGAGAGGGAGAAGCGAACGGCGAGACGGCCCGCGAGGAAGGGCGGCCCAGCCCCAGACAGCAGGGGTCACGACATTCTGGAAGGTGGTGGGCAGGGCCTCCAAGGGTTAAGTCTGGTTGGGGAACGGGGATAAGGGAAGGGAGCCATGACCCAGGAGGCCACGTTGGCTCAGAGGCGGCAGGTGCCGGGAGCTTGCTAACCACCTGAAGAGGCCAACCACCTGCACCGAGTCCCAGAGCCAGGAGAGCTGGGGAAGTTTGTGCCGACGGGAGCATCAGACAGGACCCGTGTCCAGGGGAGGGATGAGGGGGTGTGGAGTGGATGACAGTCGTGGTGGAGAAAGAGGCATTGGATGTAGCTGAGTGATATTAATGCGGCTAGTGTCTCACCAAGGTCAGGAATCCACGTCCTCAGATAAACACAAGCCTCCGCCCCCAGACTAAACTGACCGCCTGGGGTGGGCTCAGCCCCGTTGATGACTGTAAGGGACAGAAAAACCACCCAGCGTTGCTGCCCCATTGAAAGTAACCAAGTCCAGCACAGGGAACACAGCCAACAGTATCGTGCTAGCCACGTGCCAAGCCAGGCGGGTACTAGACTCACTGGTATCACACACTTTGTAAACGTCCAGCCACGATGATGCACACCTGAAAGCAATACAATATTGTATGCCAACTGCCGCTAAAAAAGAAAAATTTTAAAATGTTCAAAGAAACTAACCAGCACGCTTTTAGGAAAAAGCCAGTTGGGTTGAGAATGTTAAAAACCTCTGTCCTGCATCGAAGCCATTTGTGAACACGCACAGATTTGCCCTGACTGGGGACACATCCGCCCGCAAGACGCATCCAGCCTGTGTCACCCAGTGGCTCTACAGCGCCCGGGATCCAGGACAGTCCTGCACCGACAGGGCTCACGGCAAGAGTGAGGAGGGAAAAGATCACAACCACACTCGGCACTCACCAAAACCTCGCCACGGCCAGGGTCGGTCTCCAGGCTTTATTTTCGTAAGAACCTCAGAAAATGGGCAGTCATGTGCTCCCCATGTTGACACTTGAGGAAACTGGGGCACAGAGAGGTTAAGGCCCTTGTCTGTGGTGGCACAGCTAGTTAGGGCAGAGCTGGGGTGTGGATACCACATGTTTGTTTCCAGAACTCTCTCTTCCTTTCCAGGAACCCGGGAGTCACTGACACCCCCCACCATCCCCAAGGCACTCAGGATTTTCGTATCAACGCTGCCGCACAAATGCCACTCCATCCCAGGAAACAACCACGTGGGTGCCATACGCAAACTGGTGCTTGGTTTTGGTTGGTGACTTGCCCTCTCCAGGCCTCGTGCACCAAGCGACGGAGCCACGCCCACCTGGAAAATCACACCCACCGCGCCCTCTTAGGAGCAGCCCCTGGGACCTGGACTACATCATCCTTTATTTCTAGCCCGTATTTCTTTCTGACTCCTCGCTCGTTTTGTTGGATATTCTAGGCTTTGAGAAGTAAGCCCAGTGCACACATTTGAACATGTTTAATCACAGCACATAACCTGCTGATTTAATGCTTAAAATGATAAATTCCTAGAGATGGTGTGAAGTCTGTCAGACTCCAGAGCAGCCTCTGTGACTAGACGAGAGTTCTGCTCCACGGGCGGGTGGCGGCTGCCATGGCAACCGATCCTGTCCTCGCGCAGGAGGATGGGAGGACGGGGAACTACGGCCAGGCACCGTGCCCACACTTCCGTCCCGATAGCGTCTGGCAAGTCTGTTTTTGTTAACGTTGTGTTGTTTTTCTGCCCGAAAAGAGCCCAGGGACTTCTGCTGTGGTCACCTCCCATGGACATCCAGGGAAACTGAGGCTCTAAGTAACACAGCTGGAAAATCCAGACAGCAGGACCTGTGACGAGGTCACCTGGTTGCAAAGGAGGTCCCAGCCCTGCCTTCAGTTAACCCCTTTCCGTGCTGGTTTACCGGGAAGGGGGGGGCATCTTCATCTTGGACAAAGGTTGTGCACACTCCCCCCACCCCTTCCCCGGAAGCATCACTGCTCTTACGGGACCCATCGATGGAAAGCGAAACTGAGACACACACGGGCTTCAGAACATACCGGAGTGACCCCCACCCCAACCTTTCGCCAAAGGCCCCTCATTTCCTCCCTTCACTGCCCCTGCCGGGCTCCGTTCAGAACGTCCGGTTAAAGGCACGGGTTCCATCACTGACAGGAGCAAGGACAGCGACCTGGACGGGGTGACCGCAGGTCCACGGACCCGGGACACAGACCGTGAACATGAACCACGCGCAGGAGGAGACGTTCCCCTCAATGGGACTGACGCGAAGGAGAACCGTGATCGTCTCTGCAGGCGAGCATTTTCACCATAATTGGAGGGGCCAGGAATGACGTTATTATTAATTTTTAATTACAGTTTTCGGCCTCGGATAGCACAATGCAGAATCACCAAAATTTAAAAAGATGAGATGCTGTCCACCGGAAATTCATATAAAGTAGCATTGAAGGTCAACTGTACTTCAAACATAAAACTTTTTTTAAAAAAAAACTAAAAACCGGAGAGATGCTTGCATATCACGTCACTGACACAGTAAGCCACATTTAAACTTTGCAGATAAGAGGATGTCCTCGACGTTTAGTAACGACAGGCAATGTTTGCAGTTCTAGAGAGGGAACTGTATTTATGACAACTCTAGTTATTAACACGGTAAGATGCAACTTTAATAAAACAGGCATCAGAATATGCTAAGGGTCAGAAACATGTGGGCTTCAGAACTAGAAATTGCTGTGCGTACATCCAATCCTGACCCCCCGACTACCATGTGAAATGTGTCCTCAGAAGCAAGGCAGTGCCCCTCCCCCACTGGGCGGGTGGCCTGTCCACTCTCAGAATGTGCTGGGCTCTGCCCCTGCTCCCCTTACACCGCTCCTGCGATGGAACCCAGGCAGTCACCGTGTTTGCACCGGGCAGATGGAGATTCTGACCCAGAGGGTCCTGGGTGGCACCCAGGCCCAGAACATTTACTCAAGCAGAAATGGGCGTTAACTTAAAGAACAGGCTGCGTGGCTAACAGCACACATGGCAGTGTTTATTAGCCAACAGGCCGTAAGGGGAGAAAAAAAATTACGAAGGTGAGGAGTAATTAGTAAGATGGGCCGTGTACCGCAACACGGAGCGGAGAGAGGGTGTCGGGGACCCGGGGTTTGTTCCTTAAGCATTTTTTTATTTTCCACCCTTTAATTGTAAAAGTTAAAATAAAAAAAAGTTGAAATCGTTGTAAAGTGAACACCCATGCATCTACCACCGAGCCCTCAGGACTGTTACTATCTTGCTACATTTGCCTTTAAGCTTTGTTTTTATTTCAACAGTGAGCTTTCTTCTAATCCTGTTAGAGGAAAAGTAGCATTAGCACATGGAATGTGGAATGTGTTGTTTCTCGGGGATCTTCTTGGCTTGGGACAAACCAGCAGGAAACACGCATGTAAGAAAAGCAAGCCTATTTACTTATTTTTTTTCATTTTTTTTTTTATTTATTAAATTTAATGCAGTGACATTGATAAATCAGGGTACATATGTTGAGAAAATATCTCTAGATTATTTTGACATTTGATTGTGCTGTATACCCCTCCCCCAAAGTTAAATTGTCTTCTGTCACCTTCTATCTGGTTTTCTTTGTGCCCCTCCCCTCCCCCAACCCCTCTCTACTTCTTCACCCCATCCCCCCTGCCCCCACCCCCACCTCTGTTGCCATCACATTCTTGTTCATGTCTCTGAGTCTCATTTTTATGTCCCTTCTATGTATGGATTCATCTTAGTTTTTTTTCTGATTTAGTTATTTCACTCCGTATAATGTTGTCAAGGTCCATCCATGTTATTGTAAATGATCCGATGTCATCATTTCTTATGGCTGAGTAGTATTCCATAGTATATATGTACCAAAGCTTTTTAATCCACTCGTCCTCTGACGGACACTTGGGCTGTTTCCAGATGTTCGCTATTGTGAACAATGCTGCCACAAACATGGGGGTGCATTTCTCCTTTTGGAGCCGTTCTATGGTGTCCTTGGGGTATATTCCTAAAAGTGGGATAGCTGGGTCAAAAGGCAGTTCGATTTTCAGTTTTTTGAGGAATCTCCATACTGTTTTCCACAGTGGCTGCACCAGTCTGCATTCCCACCAGCAGTGCAGGAGGGTTCCCTTTTCTCCACATCCTCACCAGCACTTATTCTGTGTTTTTATTTTTAAATTTTTTTTAGAGAGGAGAGAGAGAGAGTGAGAGGGAGAGAGAGAGGGGGGGGAGAGAGGAGAGAGAGGAGAGAGAGGAGAGAGAGAGAAAGAAAGAAAGAAAGGGGGGAGGACCAGGAAGCACCAACTCCCATATGTGCCTTGACCAGGCAAGCCCAGGGTTTCGAACCGGCTACCTCAGTGTTCCAGGTTGAAGCTTTATCCACTGCGCCACCACAGGACAGGCTAAAGCAAGCCTATTTAAATAAAATGTATTTGATGACAGCTGGAGGGAGGACAGGCCTGAGCCAGCGGGAGGAACAGAGTCTCGGCCAACGAAACGCCTGAAACAGAAGTGTTTTGTCAAAAGCTTTCGTTTATATTTTCAATCACGATCTGTATCAAGTTAAAATGCATAGTGAGTGTCCCACGGCAGGGTTCAGAGCACGTTAACGTGGTCTGTTTTTAGGGTGAGGAGCCTCTCCTTGTGTCCTGACCTGCGCAGGTGGATACGGCAGGACCTGGAACCCACAGACACACGCAGGAAGTGCCTGTTTGGAATAGGGAGCACCCGCAGATATGACGCATGTCCCCTGGCCTGGCCTGTCTTCTGGGTAACAAACACGGACTCAGGTTATCAGTTCCAACATTCACAGGGATGTCGAGAGCGTGGTGAAACCCAGGCCCCCAACTCAGTAGTGGCACCTGGACACGTCCCGTTCAAGCTCAGGACCGGGCTATAGTCTGACACACACCCCCCACTCTGCAGGACGGGATATCATGGTGCCACCCGGTCATTTGTCACGAGGCAGGTGTGGAAGGCCTTCTGGCCCTGACTGCTCCTCCCCTCATTTAAGGGAACGACACCATCTGGTTTTGTTTTGTTTTTTTCCTTCTATTTACTGTCTCACAAACATAAAATCGATATCTACGGGACAGTCAGTGGAGGAGTCCACAAACGGCACATGACAAATAGTATTTTTATAATTAGAAGAAGTCAATACGTGACCAAGCAGATGACATCTAAATGCATCGTGAGATTTCCCTGACTGCGTGGCGGTGGGGACGGGGTGTTTCTCTTGATTACGGAGGAGCTGACCCATAGCCCCTCTTTCTGACCCACTCATTCCCGTGTGAAAGAACAAGCCTTCTGTCCTGCGGATATCGTGGGCTGCTGAGTCTTTCTGCCCGAGACCCGCAAGCACACATACTCAAGCCGAAACCAAACATTTCACGAAACAGTACCAAACACACAATAAATGAGACAGTCCGTTATTGTCTGTTCTACTTTAATTTTTTGCAATATCATCAATAGCTTCACCAGTTTGTGAGTCAGGACGCCACACTCTAAGGCCCTGGAACTGGGGACCAGGCCTGATGTGCACAGAACCACCCCCTTGTTCCCTGCCCCCTGCCCCCTGCCCATCCTGTAGCGGGAGGAAGAAAATGTCTGTTGATGAATGAACCGATAGCTCGGCCCTGGGCCAGGCGTCGGGAAGACGTGGGCGACACTCAGATTGTTTGACTCTCACGGTGAGGATTCTGCTACGTCTCTGCTCCTGCTCTGAGCGTCTCGGGGCAGAACCCATGTGTCTTGACCACGTCAGCCCTTGTGACCCCTCCCTTTCCACAAAAAGACACCAGCTTCCAGCCTGGAGCCCTCACTGGGCAGCGGTCTCCCCTGGGCCGTGAGCCACACGGGTCCGTTCTAAAACCCCGACCTCCTGGTTGTCCTTGAGCTGGGAGGGTGGCGGGTGGTCCCCTCCAGATCCCGCCTCCACATTTTCCTGTGCTCCACTCCCTCCACGGAGGTGTGAGCTGAGTGGACACCACGGATGGGCGCTGTGTCCCCGGCTGCCAGCTAGGCTTGGTCCTGGGAGGCCAGCGAAAGACAGGAGGGAGGAGGGAGTGTGACCAGGGAAGTCATCCCAGGCTGGCTGAGGCTCTCGGCAGAAGCGACTGCTCCCTCAAAGGTTGTCTAACTCGCACGCTTTGCTTCTGACTCAGGGACTCTCCCTGCCCTTGACCCTGTGAGCCACAGGTGTGCTCCCCAATGCCGACGTGAGCTCCAGACCCCCGCATTGGTTCCGGGGTCTCCCGACACCCACCTCCTTGTCATTGATCGTCGGGAGACATGCTGACCCGAATCAACCTCAGGTGGGCAGGCTGGCTGAGACACCCTGACCAGTAGTGGGACATAGACACCCATAGTCTATGTCCACTTCCTTCACTGACGTAGAAGAAGGGGCTAATGCAAAAACCTCAGTCTGCCCAGAGAACCGAACCCACAATGTACGCAAGGCAAACACAGAGCCTCTGATCATAACCTCCTCCATCAAAGAGTAAAGGAGTTTAAAACAACGACCACCGAGCCGGTCCCTGCCCTCAGCCTCCTCCAGAGCCGTGAGCACAGCTCAAGTCTCAGGGAAGAAACAGAACCTTTTGCCAAGAGATGGAAGCAAGGTTACAGATTGATGACCAAGGGGCTGGACCCACCTGCACCCTTCTTTTCTTGGCTCACTGCATTTATTGGAGGGAAAGAAAGATGCTCTGATGGGGTTATCAAAAATCTAAAAACTGGAAAATTTCATATAAAAATCCAAACTTCAACATCCTCTTGAAATGGAAAAGAACCAGTCCGCCTGAACCCCTCTCCCCTCCCACCTCCTAGGGGCTGCGCCTACAATCTCCAGCTTGGTTCTGCTATACCTGGTCCCTTTGACCTAGGGACCCCAGAGGAAGGGAGAGAGAGAGAGATAGGTAGCAATCTGTGCTGGCCCTACGACCCCTTCTGCGCTTGGACGTCTTGCGATCCTAGAACTGGCTCACGTTCAGCCACGTTACAGGCTGGGGTGCCTGCAGGGCACCAAGCTGCCCCCCGGGATGTGGGAATTCATGAGTGTGCTCCGTGCCCCTCCTGGTGAGCAGCGGGTCCGCAGATCAAGACTTCTTGAGGGGTCCCTCCCTCCTAGAACCGCGTCCGTCTCTTCAATAACCAGTCTCCTGGCACCACGTGGGGGACGCCGAGGAGATTTCCCTGTACATCTGTCAACTTAATCCACCCCTTTGTCTCCTCGTCGTCTGAGCCAAAGCGGGAACACGCTCTAATCTTTGATTTATAGCGAAGTCGTGCCGCCTGACTTTCATGAAATCAGGTGGGACTAAGAGGCAGGCTTCGCTTTGATCCCCAGAAGCCGTTGGTTAAGACCCACTCGATTTCACGGTTTCTTTTTTTTTTCCTAGTGAGTTGAATAAAAACGAACCAGGCACTGTTGGCTGCCAAGGGTATTAAATTGGTCAGATTGTGTTGACAGATCTGTTATGTGGTCCCAAATTTTACTGGAGAAAACTTTTATTTCTGATAGAAACATTCACGGCACTCGCTGTTGTACCTGGGGCTCCAGAAACTTAAGTATAGAGCTACTCTGTGATTAATAAGCTGCTCACAGCTCACTTTATGTTGCTGGGTGGTGACATTCCATTTACCTTGTGGGGGTCATTTCGTCCATGAAATGGAGCAGCATCATAATACTTGCTCTCTATCTATATATATCTAATATTTACCTACCTATATCTATACCTATAATATTCATACATATACTATAATTGCCACACACATATATATAGCAGGTACTTCACATCAAGGACAAGCAAGGTATTGAGTGTCCAGGCTGGAAAAGGTGCCCGTTCAGCCCAGCTACAATCAGAAGGAAAAGCAGGAGCAGGTGGATATCCCCTTGAAGTTCAAGTTGCTCTAATTCTCCGACTACATTCACCCCACATGCCAGCCCCACAGGGAGACCTTGGCCGGTGAAGGGCTCCAGGCTGGGTACAGAGGACAGGGGACAGGCTGGGCAGCCTGCAGGAGATGGGGGCAGGCGGCCTCGGCCAGGTGCCGTCAGCCTCCTGCAGGTGGCGAGCCTGCCTGTTGCACCTGGACCGGCTGGCCAGTCTGCATGGCCACCCCTTGCCCTCTCTGGGATGTCCATCAGGCAGAGCATCTGTACTGGTTACGAGATCCATGAAGGGCAGAGGAGACGCTTGTGAAGGTGACAGTGTCAGGATCCTGGGTCTGGAAGAGCCCTTTTATCAAAGGGCCATCGTGCCGCAGGGTGAAGGCTCTGACCGGATGGGGCAACAGCACACCCATACCCACGTGCGTGCACAGATCATGGATCTATTTGGGAGTGAGGGGGCCACTCCCGTTCAGGCTCTTCACTGCAAAATCAACAGAAACTAAACCAGAGAAAGAAGTAATGCCGTGTCTTGATTCTAACGTTGTGTTCCCAGCAAACATGACTCAACGGAAGAACAGGGGAATGTGTGACCGCAACGCATGCAGACACATCGGAACACTCTCCCGGAAGCCGAAGGAGTGCAGGAAGAAGGGGCTCTGTTTATAAAGACCGACTTCTGGCCATCTGAATCACAGCCCCCGAGGATGAAAGTATTCATCAGATGGGAGCCACTCCCTGGGACAGAGATCTGAAGGCTGAGTTTCCCCCCTCGGGGGGCATGGCTTCCAGTCCATTCCACGAGGTCAGGGGTCTGCATTGGCACCTAGGAGCTGGGGACCCAGGTGTTTTCCCAGGACAACGTGAAGAGTCGCAACGCTAGTCTCTGAAGATCTGGGCCTTGGAAGGGGTGGTGTCTGCTCACACACGGAGGGGCCAGTGGACGTTTGTGTGCACACTGACGTAATTCTGTAAGGAACAGAAACCGCCCTGGAGGCGGTAGGACAGGAAAGAGTGATGCCCTGAGTGTCTCTCCTGGGTCATTGAGTCCTTCCCCATAGAGTTAACCTCGAATGGGTGTCCCCTCCTAAACTTGCTTTAAAGTCAGATCTCTCAACATCGCCGTACGGTGGGGACCATTAGTGTCTCCACTTGACAGATGAGGGAATTGAGACACTGGGCGGTTCAGTGACCGGCTCCAGGTCACCTGGGAGGTGAGTGGCCCCTGTGTGTTTTACACTCAGACATTCTGGCTTCAGAAAGAGGCTTCATACGCCACACAAGCTGTTGTTATTCAAGATGAACTTGAACTTCCTCCCCTCCACCCCCTGGCTCGCTGCATCCCACCAAGGAGAGAAAGCAGAAAAGCCGTCCAGGAACGGGTGGTCGGCGTAAGAAGACAGATTGGCAGTGTGGAGGGTCCTCCATGGCTCGCCCTCCCGTTGGAGGCAGGGGAGGGGTTTCCTTCATGCCGCCCTGGGGGGCACCCAAGAGAGCAGTCGGAACTGCCAACATCAAAGTGAAGGGTGGTCCCTTAGGACATCAGCCTTATCAAACTCTAACAGCCTTAATGGCTTGAACAAACGAGCGGTGGGGGGTTGGGGGAAAGCCGGGACCAGGGAATTAACTGCTTAGGTAAAGAGGGGAGAGTTGCTGACTTTCAATCAGCTTTTGACAGAAAAAAACCAGTAACGTCTTAAAATAGAGAATCCACCTGCAGACAGAAGATCTAGAAATGAAAGTTTCCCGTCATGCCGGCCGTGGTCACTGTGGCTCAGTGAGGGTTGAACACTGACAGCAGGAGGGCCCGAGGGAGGCAAGGACACTCAGGATCATGGCCACCCAGAAAACTGACCAGCCTCCTCCTGAGCTGGACCAGCCTGGACTTCCTCACCGACTCAGGTGGGCGATTTGCATCAGAAGAGCCGCCTCGGAGGTCCGGGGCGGAGGAGGTCAGGTTAGAACCGTATCTCCTCGCCAGTGCTTGTCTCTTCCGTCCTCTGTCTGCCCTGTTATGGCCTGTCTTGTTTTAACCAGGTATCAAGGGGTTCGGGTAAACACACACCTTACTTCCCGGTCGTGGTCAGCATTGTAGGACCACCCCAGGTCCTTACCTTCGAGCGCCCCCCCCACCCCGTTCACCGTCCCCCTCGCCACGGTGCCCTCCCCACCACAGGCCCCTCCCTCTCTGACGCGGGTCAAGTGCACCCTCCGTCCCTGCCTCTGAAAGGTACACAGGTGGTCTGTACACAGGTGTGCATTCCAGTCCCTTAAAAAGGCTCCGTTCCAGGTCACGTGGTTCCCGGTGTCCACACTCAGGACTAGCTTCGAACAAGCTCCCCCTCCCCAGGATGCTTTGAGCCCCTCTGGTTTCAGCTGACCAGTTTTGGTGCCCCCAACCCAACCCCACCCATGCTGCCCAGAGAGACCTGGGCGCACCATCACCCGATAATCACTCAGCCCCCAGGTTTGGATGCCTGAACATTGTCGTCCACCCCGACAAAAGTCAATGGATGCACCATGATTTGTCTTACTTTGGTTCTTTTTTAATCGTCCACATATTAAAGCGAACACGGCAAAACATGCTGTTTTATTTTGTTTGGTTGTTTTCCGCCTCTTCAAAGCTTTGAAGTTCCATGGAAAAATTTCAATGTCCTATTTATAAATCTACTATTCCATAACATTTTTTTTTTTTTGTATTTTTCCAGAGCTTGAAACAGGGAGGCAGTCAGACAGACTCCCGCATGTGCCCGACCAGGATCCACCCGGCACGCCCACCAGGGGGCGATGCTCTGCCCATCTGGGGGCGTCGCTCTGCCACAATCAGAGCCATTCTAGCGCCTGAGGCAGAGGCCACAGAGCCATCCTCAGCGCCCGGGCCAACTTTGCTCCAATGGAGCCTTGGCTGCGGGAGGGGAAGAGAGAGACAGAGAGGAAGGAGAGGGGGAGGGGTGGAGAAGTAGATGGGCGCTTCTCCTGTGTGCCCTGGCTGGGAATTGAACCCAGGACTCCCGCACGCCAGGCCAACGCTCTACCACTGAGCCAACCGACCAGGGCCTATTCCATAACATTTTAAGAGGAAGTTTTAACAAGTGAGTGGACGAAATTTCTTTAAGTATACCGCTCACAAAAATCAGGGGATATTTCAAAATAAATAGGAAACTATACAGCATCCCCTGATTTTTGCGAGCAGTATAGTTCGAAACGCGTTCGTAAATTGAATGCATTTGGCTTCTTTTTAAGCAACAGTCTCTGCCTCATTAACATGGAAAGTACTCTTAAATACTTAAACGGGCCCACGTCAACCTCATAAATAAACTTAATGGGGGGGATTCTCACATTCCCTTAAACACTCCCATCTTGCTGGGACTCGGGTAAATTATCTTGTGCTTTTCAACTTAAAATTGCAAATCTAAAATTAATTTCTCAACTCCATTGTAGCCGGAATTCCAAGGCTAAGCGCTCACCCAATGTGACAAATTATCTTAAATATTTAAGCACTTTACATATAAAATATCACCCAATCGTGAGGCTTAACACACATACACACAATATTAGTAAACCAGCCTGATTCTTTTTATTATCACTTTTGCGATCAATCTCCCTGGATTTTAGACTAAGGAAATAATTTTACCCTATTCAGGACATCAAGGTTTCATTCAGGTCCCAAGCAAACAGAGAGTTTCATCATCCCAAAATAATTAGAATTTTCTGTTCCGTGGGCCGAGGTTGCCCGTTGACCATCTGAGGGGAGGGGTAGCAAGGGGAATTGGAGCCCCCAGACACCTGGGTGGTTGTTGTTCTCACCCCGACGACCACGTTCAGGATTTTCCGAGGATATTCCAAGTCCACACACACCCTCTAAACAGAGGTCAGTTTGAGCCTGACCCTCCAGCTGGCTCTGCCATCTCTGGCTTCTGTGGACCTACTGACTCCTCTGTCCATCCTGAGTCCTCCCTGCATTCTCCCTGCCTGGGAGGGTCACTACTTCTTCAGATACTGGGGAGACTCCCTCCTGGATTCCCTCCACCCCCATCTCCTCTGCTTCTAGCCACTTCATCTTTAACCCTTTGAGTAGTGAGTTTTTTGTTAACCCTTTGAGTGAGGACGTACATGAATGTTCGTACTACTCAAAGGGTTACATACCACACTCACCCCAAAGATGCATTCCGTGGGGGTTTTTTCCAGAGGCTTTTTAAGAAGATCAGCAGGATCTTTGGACACAGCTCCCCTTCTTTATTGTGTTTCTACTTTAGTTTTATTTCTATTATTATTTTTTTTTTTTTTTTTTTACAGAGACAGAGAAAGAGTCAGAGAGAGGGATAGACAGGGACAGACAGACAGGAACAGAGAGGTAAGAAACATCAATCATTAGTTTTTCATTGCGCATTGCAACACCTTAGTTGTTCATTGATTGTTTCCTCATATGTGCCTTGACCATGGGCCTTCAGCAGACCGAGTAACCCCTTGCTCGAGCCAGCGACCTTGAGTCCAAGCTGGTGAGCTTTTGCTCAAATGAGATGAGCCCGCGCTCAAGCTGGCGACCTCGGGGTCTCGATCCTGGGTCCTCGGCATCCCAGTCTGATGCTCTATCCACTGCGCCACTGTCTGGTCAGGCTCTATCATTCTTTTATGTTCCACTGGGGATTGGAGTGCATTAAGAGGAGTATTTACAACGATTTCCATGTGGTATGGATTAATTACACTTCCTAAAGCCCTGAGACAATCATTCATATCAATACATTTTCTTAACCGATAAGTGGCGATTTTCCCGACATGTTGTGTTGGGTTCTTTTCAACCAGGGTGAAATAAAACCATACAGAAAAATATGATTGTCATTATAAAATGTCTCCTTAACTCTAACCCTACAGTGACCTACCACCATCTCAGCTCTCGCAGGACTAGGGGAGGGCGGGGCTTCCGGGAAAGAGGGGGTGTCAGTGCTTAAATCAGAGGAATTCCAGACAGACCATGATGGGGTGACTCACCCTATTACTAGTCAGACACCAACTCGTTCTAAACCTTCAATTCAATGGCAAAAATTCGTTTCACCATTCTTTCTAATCTCACCTTTAGGGCTATTTTTATAGACAGCCGTACGATTAATAGAAAGAAATGAAATAGTCACATATAAACACCCACGACTCACTAAAACGAGCAAAATGGTATACACAGTCTCCCTTTTTATCTTGTGAGAGCTTACTATTTCAATAAACCACAGATGCTATCATTACTTAGGGGTTGCTCAAGATTTTTGCAACCGCTGGATGCCGTGGAAGTTTGAACGAACACCCACAAATCCTTGGACACTCCTGTCGGCAGGAGATAGGCACCTCTGTCCCTGCTTCCACTTGAATCTGGTGACTTGCTTACACCCAACAGATTGTGGGGGACGGGGCACTGCATGATTTCCGAGGCTCTGTTAGAGAAGGACCAGCTTCTGCCCCGTCCACTGCAATGCACACACTGGAGTCCCGAGCCGCCCAGTGAGAAATCCAGTTCAATCTGAGGCCACCGTATTGTGGTGGGAGGGAGCCCAAGCTGCAGGGCTTGTCTGGAGAGGACGTGCCAACCACCGACCTAAGAGGGATTGGATCCAGCCCCGACCCCTCCCTCTAGGAGCCCCACACATCACAGGGCAGAGACAGACCACTCCCATTCGCCCTGTCTGACTTCCTCACCTATAGAAACCCTGGGTGAGATAACATGGTTGTTCTCCACCATGAAGTTCTGGGGTGGTTCATAACCGGGCAAAAAAAAAAAGAAGAAGATGTTTTCAATTTTGAAATGATTATGGTTTTACAGAAAGTTGCAAGATCAGTCACATGTGCCTTTTACCAAGTGACTCCCAAGATCATACAAGTACAGTACAACCGCAGACCAGTTGTGGACACGGCTACAACACATAGACCTGGTTCTAGTCAGTGTTCTGGTTGAACTTTATGCCCTAGGAACCCAGTCTGTTCTCTCCACATAGGGAGCTCTCTGTTGCCTGTTCTATCTCCTTCCCTGGACTCTATACCCACCCCATCCCTAGTCCGACCCCCTCCCTTCACTGGGACCCATGTTTGAGGGTTCATCACCTCCACTGTGTACCTGGTGGAGCGGGGACCCCTCCTTTGTGTCTCCAGGGCACCTGTGCTGCCCACATTGTGTGGCCGTTATGTATGTGGCACTATCTCTCTCACCATAACGGGAGGACCAGGGAGGGTAAAGGCGGGGCTGGGTCTTCCTTATCTTGAGCACCCCCCCCCCAGTATAAACCTGTTCTCATTTCTTTTGAAAAGAGACAAGCAGGGTCCTTGAGGAAACCTTGCTCATCGACATATCCTTCTTCACAGACCTCGAAAGAGTAGCTGCCTTAACTAAATACAGAGCGTGGTGGGATGTTTCTTTTATTTGAGAAAGTTGTGTCCTCGAATAAAAGTACCCATAAGTGGGTAGCCAGGAAACAACGACCATGGTCAGGTCAAAGAAAATAGCAGGGGAGGAAAAAAGCAACTGTATATTTACCCAAAACAACGTATTGTCACATAAGAAGGGCTCTTAGAATTCAGGGCTGATTCAGCCAAGTCGATGGAGGCTCTTTTAAGACATGATTAAGTTATTCACACCCAGTGATGTTTACTCTCTGGCTACCTAGGCATTGAAAATGATATTCTTGACAAGTAGAAAAACACGTTCCAAGCCTTACTTCCAAAGAGGCAAAAAAAACAACAACAAAACCCCAGCTTGAAAAAACATTATGTGCTTGTACAACCCGAGGGGAACATGGGCCGGGAACGGGCAGGCGGTGAGGACAGAAATTACACCTGCCTTTGAGAAGCGACCTGCTTTTTTTCTTTATTTTGGTTGCTTCCATGAAGCAAAAGAGAAAGAAGGAAAGCACTTTGAGAAGGAGGGAGGGAGGGAGGGACCGTCTACGGATGATCTAGCAAAGACATCCCCGAGCCTTTCTCGGGGACTAGCGAGAAAAGCAAAGAGAGAGGTTCTCCTGGGGGCGGCCATGCCATGGAACTCATTTGTCTGTAATCGATGCCACAAATGTTAGAAATAGACTCAGGAGGCACGCCGGTAAATACACGGATAACAGCCAGGAAGTTTAAATGGCTTTACCATTCAAGGATCTTACTAGTATTTCACGCATGCTGAACAGGTTTTTGTTTCAAGGGTGGCTTGCTGGAAATTCTAACAGCAGCCCTTTCCTGAGGACTCAGGGCCACCAAGACTGCATGACGTAACCAGTGTACCACCTTAGGGTCCCCTTAAGAGTCACGCCACCTGCAACATCAGGATGCCAGTGTGCGCCTCCCTCATTTGGAACCGAAGTCTGTACAGATGTAATCTGTCAAAACGAGGTCTGGCTGGGTGAGGGTGGACCCTAGATCCAGTGACAGGCGTCCTCGTAAAGAGAGAACACAGAGGGCCAGGTCATGTGAGGACAAAGGCAGGCATCGGAGAGGTGCTGCCACAAGCCGAGAGACACCAGGCGTCCCCTCAGAGGCAAGAAGGATTCTTTCCCGAACCCTTCAGAAGGAGCGTGGCCCTGGTACCGTCTTGATTTCAGACTTGCCACCTCCAGGACTGGGAGCAGATAAATGTGTGTTGTTTAGGCTGCTCGGTTCGCCGTCGCGTGTTACAACAGCCACAAGAAACCGTTATGATCGGGCTGCAGAGCCTTCTGTGGAACCAAAGGCACGTGGGTCTGTTGTGTCCCATTGCCAATGATTGTCCCACAGTCACGCCCCTGGATGCTGACCAGAAGGAGGAAACATTCCTCTTGTCTAAGACTCCCGGGGGACTCACCCTATCTCTCTCGTGCGGAAAAGCACCACCCCAAGGGAACCTCCGTGTTTTCAGGACAGATCCATCCACATCCTCATCCTTCTGGGTCTGACCTCTCCCTGCGGAGAGGGGAGGCGGGAATACAGGCAAGGCTTCCCTTTGCTCTGCCCCCCCCCCAGCCAGTTCGTCTACCCACGGGAGCACAGAGCCACCAAGACAAAGCTCCCTGCAGAGGGAGATGCCCTGTGTGGCAGCAGGGGACCCAGGATGCCAGCAGCCACCTCTCACTCCCCCTGCATGTGCTGGGGCCACGTGTAACTGAGGGCACAAGGTGTGGGTGGCTCAGGTGGGGAGAACGGAGAACCAGGGGCGGAAGAAAAGGGGGCAGGAAGGGTTTCTCCTGTGGAGGCGCTAACAACAAGCGGAAACAAGTTAGGGAGAAAGGTACTGGGTTTGTTTCCCAGAGCTGTGGGCACACGGGTGGCGTAGAACAGAAGTGTGTCCTCTCACGGCCTGGGGGCGAGAAACACAAAATGAAGATGTCCATGGGGCGTGTCCCTGTGACAGTGCCGGGGAAGGGTGTGTACCACGCTGCCACCCAGCTCTAGGGTACCTCCACTTGTGCCAGGAGAACACCAGCCTTCCCATGGCATTCCGTTGGTCCCTGTATCCAAATTTCCCTTTTAATAAGGACACTGGTCACATGGGATCAGGGCCCACCGTTAGGGACTGCCTGTTAACTAGTTACACCTGCAGTGACCCTATTTCCCAGTCAGGTCACATTCAGAGGTCCTGGAGGGGGGAGTCAAAACCCCCACACCTCGCCCTGGCCGGTTGGCTCAGCGGTAGAGCGTTGGCCTGGCGTGCAGAAGTCCCGGGTTCGATTCCCGGCCAGGGCACATAGGAGAAGCACCCATTTGCTTCTCCACCCTCCTCCCCTCCTTCCTCTCTGTCTCTCTCTTCCCCTCCCGCAGCCAAGGCTCCATTGGAGCAAAGATGGCCCGCGCGCTGGGGATGGCTCCTTGGCCTCTGCCCCAGGTGCTAGAGTGGCTCTGGTCGCCGCAGAGCGACGCCCTGGAGGGGCAGAGCATCGCCCCCTGGTGGGCAGAGCATCGCCCCTGGTGGGCGTGCTGGGTGAATCCCGGTCGGGCGCATGCGGGAGTCTGTCTGACTGTCTCTCCCCGTTTCCAGCTTCAGAAAAAATACAAAAAAAAAAAAAAACAAAAAAAAAACCCGAGGAAAAAAAAAACAACGAAAAAAAAAAAAAAACCCACACCTCTCCAGAGAACACAATTCAACCCCTAACAAGTATGAACCTCGACAAGGTATGCTTCTTTCTCTGCAAAGATTTCTCTGTCGGTGACCTTACAGCTACAGCTTCGGGGTATCAAGTTCAGTTCTCTCAAAAATCAGGCTCGTTAAAACTTGAGACGTTAAGAACACTCTGAAGACGCGGTACAGGGGACAACTCGGGTCACCTCTCTGCACCCCCCCACGCCCCTCACTTTGCCAAGCCAGGATAATAAGATGGGGACCCAAAGTCACTGTGAAGATGAAACAGGATAACGTGGTTAAGAACGTCCGTGACTTGGCAAGCCTCCACCAAAGTGCCGCCAGATATCTCCAATACTAATAAAATATATTCTATTCCCCATAGTCTGGCTACTCTGACCACAGAACAGACGCACAGGAGGGGCTGGTCGTCCAAGCTCAGTGATGAAGGCATTGACCGCCACCTAGTGGTGGCATCCTATTGTGTGGCTCCTCGGTCGGTCTCTGCACGGTAAGCCAACCTCCCCATGGCTTCCTCTCCAATTATAAATTAGGGGGTGGGGGGAGGGCGGAGAAAAAAGCAAGGTCAAATAATTGTCATTGAACTCCACCATGGACAGTATTAAATGGAAGGTCAGGATGCTCAGGCTGAGGTGCCCAAGTTCAGTAGCCTTCAAGGACAATCGACCTGATCATTCCCTAAACCATCTTCCCATGTCCCCGTGGGAGATGGAACCTAGGGAGGTGAACCTCGTCTGAATAAACTGCCTTTTTTCTAAACCCTCTCCTTACTTAGAGGACCTGGCAGTTGGGTACATGCTTAATAAACATTTGCAGAATGAGCTAATGAGAGACACACTGTTGAAAATATCAATGCCGTGGATTTATCAAGCAGTCAGTGCGTGCCAGGTCCACCCTATGTGGATGGCCCACTGTAGGTGGGTTGTCTCAGTGGTCATGGGGGCCAGGGGCAGGTGACCATGCAAGGTCCTTGTCCAGAATAATCGTAGGAGATGAGAGGGGTCAAGAATCAGGACCCAGGCCCTGGCTGGTTTGCTCAGCGGTAGAGCGTCGGCCTGGCGTGCGCGGGGCCAGGGTTTGATTCCCGGCCAGGGCACACAGGAGAAGCGCCCATCTGCTTCTCCACCCCACCCCCCTTCCTCTCTGTCTCTCTCTTCCCCTCCCGCAGCCAAGGTTCCATTGGAGCAAAGATGGCCCGCGCGCTGGGGATGGCTCCTTGGCCTCTGCCCCAGGCGCTGGAGTGGCTCTGGTCGCGGCAGAGCGACCCCCCAGAGGGGCAGAGCATCGCCCCCTGGTGGGCAGAGCATCGCCCCTGGTGGGCGTGCCAGGTGAATCCCAGTCGGGCGCATGCGGGAGTCTGTCTGACTGTCTCTCCCCTTTTCCAGCTTCAGAAAAATACAAAAAAAAAAAAAAAGATTCAGGACCCAATGACAACTTGGCAGAAGTTCCGTTTGAAATATGGGCTTGCCCTGAGCACCCCTGGCTTTTATAAATGCTTAGTTATCTCTCTGAAAGGGGTTCCCCTGAAACAGAGAGGTGGGGAAGAACGGCAAACAATGTATAAATGCCCTTTAGGGCAAAGCATATACGTCATCCACACAGGATGCTGACATCCTGGAGAGGAGGGGATCTGAGGTACAGGGGAGAACCCCGCCCCCCATATGTTCCCTGGAAACAGGTCAGTCTCTGAGCCCCGAGCACCCTCCACTCTACGGTCATGGGCAGCACCATGCGCTCACAGCTGGAAGACATGGTCCATGTTCACCTGAAGACACACAAAACGAGCAAATTCACAATATCACCCGGGCACACCGAAGCCACGGGATCTGAGAGCAGCAGAACCCTCACCGTGCTAAGTGGCTCCAAGACCAACAGAGCATCTGAGCCCAGCGGAGTAGTTCATGCCCCAGCCACACAGATTGGGGGGTTTATCGGGGTGACAGGGGTATGATTGTTGTGAACCAGTGTCATGCCAATAAATGCAATAATAAACAAAAATAAATAAAACCCATGACTAATTTGAAAACCCAAGATCAAAAAAAAAAAAGTCTAAGCAGGAGCCCAGATCCAAAAGACCATTGGCCATCCATATCCCCGTCCAGGGCCAGACGCATAGCCTATGACAAACTGACAAGGTCAACAGCAAGGTGACATTGAAAGGAACAGAACCAGTGTAATCAACGCAAACCTGGGAACATGAATCATTCTCCTAATCTTCAAGCTGACGTGTTGGATGTGTGCAGTGAGGGCTGAGTACTTCAAAGTTGGGTTCTGTCCCCACACAAGTCAAGAAAGCCACCCAACAGCCCTGGCTGGTTGGCTCAGTGGTAGAGTGTCAGCCCAGCATGTGGAAGTCCAGGGTTTGATTTCCGGCCAGGGCACCCAGGAGAAGCACCCATCTGCTTCTCCAGCCCTCCCCCTCTCCTTCCTCTATGTCTCTCTCTTCCCCTCCCATAGCCAAGGCTCCATTGGAGCAAATTTGGCCTGGGCACTGAGGATGGCTCCATGGCCTCCGCCTCAGGTACTAGAATGCCCCATATGGGCAGAGCATCGCCCTTTAGTGGGCATGCCTGGTGGATTCCGGTCTGGCGCATGTGGGAGTCTGACTGCCTCCCTGCTTCTCACTTCAGAAAAATACGAAAGAAAGGAAGGAAGGAAGGAAGGGAGGAAGGGAGGGAGGGAGGGAGGGAGGGAGGGAGGGAGGGAGGGAGAGAGAGAGAGAAAGAAAGAGAGAAAGAGAGAGAGAGAGAGAAAGCCACCCAACCCCTGCAGGGAGAGGAACGCTGGACCTGTTTGTTGTCACCTGTGGGGCAGTGCAGGCTCTTGCCTCGCCCTGAGCAGATCCGGGAATGTGTGAAACTTCCAGAAAGTGGTGGCACCCCTGCCCTTGGGGAACATATGAGCGGTGTTAGTGTCTCCCCTACTGCCTGTCTGTCTTCCCAGTTTTCCTCCTTCTGGGTCCGGGACCTGGATGGTCCCGGCAGGTGTGTCCAGCTTGGAGACCCGGAGTATCTGCACACCTCTGTCATGTTGGGCATCCTTGCTCTGTTTGGCGCTCAGAACACCTGGCACCACGAGCAGTGTCTGCGGGGTCTGGAAGCCCCTCTGTGGCGCGAGAGCAGCCCCCCTTTTTGCACCTGCAAACGAGGCTCGCCCAGAGAGAGGGTACTAGGGAGGCAGGCATCCCCCCGCAGAAGACAGCCAGGGCAGGGCGGAGCAGAGGAGGGAGGCACTTGGGGGGTGGGGAGGAGAAGCAGCTGCTATTTTTAAGCAGAACATTCTTTCCCCTGCTGAATCCACAGCACTGGGCTGGGAGGGAGGCGACCGCCGGCTGGAAATGGATGTTTATTGACAGCCAAGTACTTGTAAATGGAAATCTATTTTTTGACTTGAGCTAAAAACCAAGTCCTGCTTGGAGGGAAGAGAAGCCATGATTGGCACCAGGCTTTGTTGATCTTCCCCGGGCGCTGTCTCCTGCCTGCGCAGAACACGAGGCAGGTTGGGTTTGTTTATTCGGGCGGGGCTGTCTCTCCCTCCTTCCCTTGGTGAGGTCCTGGTTCCAAACTTCTGGCGGCACCCTGGGTTCCCGGAGCCCCACCTCTTAGGAAAAAGTCACCTGTAAGATGGTGTTGTCACCGCTGAGCTCTTGCCCCAGGGAAGACACTGTGAAGAGTCCAGAGGGGGAGGGAGGCGGGGGGGGGGCAGATTCTGTAAACTCGGAACTCGGGGACTATCCTGAGAGGGGCCCCAAAGATGTTCCCCTACTGAGTCTCCTCTTCCTTTCTTCCTCTGGAGTTTGAACATGCTGAGACAAAAGACAGCAAGCAAACAGTGGCCTTGAGCACCCACAGAGCCTAGGGAGTGGGGAACACCCACCCTTCCCCCTCAGGGGTGCCCACACCAGACTTCCTCAAGCCCGGGGCTATCAGGCGAAGGGGATTCGAGCTTCGATACTGATCAGGGTGCCCGTCAGCTGACCTGAGGACAAGGAGAGCATCTTCCTCATTGATCCTAAGTGCAGTCCCTGCGGTCATGGTTCACACATGATCACTCACCTCACGGCTTTAAACTGCATTACGTGTATCACCTAACGGTTTTGGAAGTCCTAATGTCACATCCTAAAGTCAGGCAGTGTGCCTGCTGGGGACTCTGAGAGAGGATCTGCTATATTGATTGCCCGGCCGTCTGGATGCTGCCTGGTGCCCCCGGCTCACAGCCCCACCCTCTGTTGCCAAAGCCAGCAAGGCCCTCTGTCTCTCTCCCCCTGTCTCGCTCTCTAATCATATTGGCTTCTGAGTCCGGATCTCTGCCCCGCTGACCTGTCACTTACCAGAATGCTGTGATTCCATCAGGCCCTCTGGATAATCCATCCAGGATAATCTCTCCATCTCAAAATAAATGTAATCACATCTGCAAAGATGCTTTTCCACACAAGGCAACTGGTAACATAACATAGTCACGAGTTCCTGGGATTAGGACGCAGACCTCTTCAGGGAGGACCCCGTCCAGCCTCCCCTTATACCCAAGGGCCACGAAATGCCTGGAAACCAACCTAAGTTCTAAAACAATCCTCGTCAGTCAGCCAATAACCCCTGGTGTCCATGTACCCCGCTCATCCTCAGAAAGGAGATGACATCCCCTGTTGTGCATCCGAGTAGACAAAGACCACTGAGGAAAGCCACCCAAAACCCTGTACACATGTGCCCGTGGCAGTTTCCTATGCAAAAGCCAACACTTGGACCAGCTCTCTGTTCCACTCCTGACCTTAGACTTGACTGCTCATGAGTCCCCTACCCACCCCCGGGGTCGGAGAACTGTCCCCATCTCTCCTGTCCGCTCCAGCCCTCCGATTCCCAAATGAGAAAAACTATCTGCTCCCCGGAGGGGCGGACATCAGCATGGCCCTTCCTATCCGTGCTAGCTGCCTGCAGGGGCCGTGTCCCTGGTGGTCAGAGGCTAGGTGTGTCCCCAGCGGCTGCTGGCCGTAGGACGGAGTGACAGACAGGTCGGGACTCTCCTGCCCCTCGGAGCGTCGTGGGGGCCGCTTATGTGCACGCACTGGCCGCCAGGCCCGCCTGTGCCGATCTCTCGAGTTTCAAGCACCATCTCTTCAGAGGACTGGCAGATGACAGAGGGCCCCGCACTTGAATACCCAGGTAATCCAATCACTATGACAGGCGGCCCTTCCGAAGGACACGGCAGTGAGGGTTCTGCACACCGAGGACGCCCTGAATTAGTAAAATTAGTAATGAACGTGGGGGGGGGGGGGCTCCCAGCCGGCCACACAGAAAAAGCAGCCTCTCAGCAAATAAAGGAGCTTCCCTATTCCCCGATCCCGGCGGGTGCGGCGGCTGATGAAGTGCCCTTGACGGAAGGCTGAGATGTGCCCAGGCGGCGGGGACAGTGGGACTAAAAACACAAGCGAAGACGTGAGGGCAGGAGAAGAATAGGAAGCCCTACCTTTTGAATGCCTGCGAGTCAACAAACTTAAAACGCGCCGTCTAAGTGAGGTGACCGTCCTCCATGCATGGTGGCGGCATTGTCAGAACGTGGCCGAGCGTGGAAGCCCGCGGTGGCCGGCGGGGGGCTCAGTGAGGCGTGGGCCCAGGCACTGCTGGATTCTGATTAGGCGTGTGAGTCGGGGCTCAGGGAGGGCAGCAGCAGCGGCCGATTCAGCAAAAACGCAGACAGAGCTCTAAGGCCCTGAGAACGGGGAGCCCCCGCCCGGCCAGCGTGCTGGCACGCCCACTGTGAAATGGCCGTGTCGAGAGACTGAGTTGGGCCAAGGACAGGCAAGGTGACCCAAACACACAGCCCTGGGTAACGCAAGGAACAATCCTCGTAGAGTCTGCCTCAGCCCATATCCTCCGGGCCAAGCAACCCCGACTGGTGTTATCTGCACATGTCACGGCCTGTTGAATGGCAAAGGGTGTTTTGATTCCATCGTGAGGTCAAGAGAGCTTCAGTGTGGTGCCCGGGGAGGCTAAGCTTGCTAGAGCTGGGGCAGACTTTAGTGCAGAATCGCGTTCCAACCCTAGCTTGGTAGCTGCTAGCTTTCCTCTGTGGAAAACAACAAGCCCAGGTACAACATCACTCACCAACGTCGCCCCAATACATTAAAAACTTATTTTCTGAAGCGTGTATTCGGCGTTCCTGGAGCACGCAGGGGCCGCGTCCGTTTTCAATGAGAGTCCTGTACAAATGCGTCATCAACTCCCAGGTCAGTGCTGGGATCCCCCGGCCAAACACTGGTGGGAGTGACCCCTCAAGACAAACCCCAGCCAAACTGATTTCACTGGCCTTTTCCTCCCACAGCGTTGAATGAGGAATCGGGATGGGGAGGGACAAGGATCTCATTTCCCCCACGACCTGTGAGAGTCCACACAGAACAGCCTCCGGTGTAATGAGGGGAGGGGGGTCTACTTCCAGAGAAGCCAAGAAGAGGCACTGCCATTCCCACCCCCCTCCCCCCTCCCCAGTCAAGGAGTAGAAAGATTGTATTCATCCATAATAAAACATCTAAAATAAAATGCTCCGGGTAACAGAAGACAGAAGAGCCACCAAGTACAAAATAATCACATTTCCCACCCGATGAGAGAGCGAGTAACTACAGAGAATACACGAAACAAAAACAACATTGGATGTGATTACTTACATGTAAAAAAATATTTCAAAGGGAGCATTTTCTTGGTCCTTTCCCTCTATTTCATAGATCTGGAATTCAGTGGTCTTTAAGTCCAAGACAATCTTCAGATCAAACAATTTGTCACCCTCCCCACCCCATAGCTGACCTGGCAGAGTTTCTACCTTTGTTTGCATGGCCAAGCCAATCAATCACCTATCCATCATTTAGGATGATCTATTCATAGAACATGCTGGACGTGGTCTTCAGCCCAGCCCCATAGCCCGTGACATGCATGGCTTGACCAAGGCGCTGGTCATTCTGCCGCCATCTCCATCGCCTGACCCTTTCTCTGTGCCCCACCCCCACCCCGGCAAGTGCTCACATCGCGAGGCTTCTGGTTGGGTTTTCCCATTGCTTCTCCTTGACCTCTGGGATTCTAGACTCCTTGTTTGGGAAAGCCTTGCTCACTGTAATGTTTCTTTTTTCTTCTAACAGTGTAGTCCCCAGTGCTACATGTATACTGTATCCAGCTGGGTTTGTCATGCTGCATATAACCAGTTGGACTCCTCATGCTGCATGTGACCAGTTAGATCCCTAACAGAGGTGGATGAGAGGGAGCCAGCCTTGGCATTCCGAGTATCCACGCCGGTTATGTAAAAACCCACCCTTCTTCCCCGTGATTTCATCTCCTTCGACTTCCAGTTCCCATGGCTGGTGTCATGACAATGTTTTTCATGGACCTCTTTGTGTTGGTATCGATTCTGTTTTAATTACTGCAGGCACTCGAATAAGAAGGGAAATGAAATCAGAGCAAACCCAGTACAGTAGTCATTTTACTCTTTAAAAAAAAACAAAACGTTTCTGGAGTTTTCTCACTTTTACTTCATACTGCATGAACTTTGAAAAAAAAATTTTCTTTGTCTGAATTTAGTAAGTGTCCTATTAGGACCCTAGCAGAGCAGCTTTGATGACCTAGATTACCCTGGGGGGTGGGGTAATCATCGGTGATGACGTCACGATGCCTAGTCATGCTATAAAGAAGGGCATCTTGTGGGCACCCCGAGACTTGCTGGCAGAGTTCTAGAGTTTTCTTTATACAATGCACACACTCACTTATTTTTATTTACCTCGGTGCGCTTTATGACTTTTGCTGCTATTGGGAAGGACATATTTCCCCATTATGTGCGCCCGCAAAACAGTATAAAGGACATAAACGTCGGCGAAGAGAAAGCAAAATCGTTCTCATTTGCCGATGATGTATTTGTAAAAAAAAATACCAGAAACAAATAACCCAAGAGAATCCACTAAAATGCAGCAGTAAAACAGTAAGACCATTAAAAATGGAGGTGCCAGATATATATATATATATATATATATATATATATATATATATATACACATGTATACATGATGTGTGTCCTATAAGAATTTTGTCACCCTAAGTTACTTTTCCATGTAAAGTAACTTGTACTTTTTTTTTTTTTTTTTACATAAAAGCCTACAAGTCACACACATTTTGTTTTGGAAAACTTGTCCTTTTTGTTTAGGCATTATTTCAATGCCTACATTTTCACTGTTCTGATCAACTTATTGCATTTTAGCGCTCGGGGCCTGTTAGGAAGTGCTATTTCTATAAATCGCCCCACGCCCAGAAAGCCCAAATGCATCTTCCTCCGATGGTACTCTGCATCTGAGGCGCACGCAGAGCTCCCAGCCCACGCTGACAGCCCCCCCACGCGGAAAGACGTTCGGGAGGACACGGAAGCAGAGGGGCATCAAGGATGAGATGGCTGGGCCGTCGGGAGGGCCGAGTGTCCGTGACCTGGACGCCGAAGGGCGGGGGGGGGGGGGTTCTCAGCAGCAGTCCCTCTGCAGAGCTCGCTCCCACGCACGGCCTCTCCATCTCCATGTCCGTCTCAGTCAGGACAACTCTGTAAATGCAGCTCAGCAGGCCCCCACCTGTTCCCCCCTCTCTCCAGTCCGAGCCAGGTCTGATTCCGTGCAGCCACGGTGCTGCTCACGTAGAACGCCCTGCTCCGCTGCTGTCCTCTGGAAATCTGCCATTTTGAAAGCTGGGCTCTGCATTTTCATCGTGTACTACGCCCCACCCCAACCCAATTTATATAGCTTATCCTGGATGTCACTGTCAGGATAGGCTAGACCTGGGCTCTGACCAGGGCAAGGCATGGTGTCTGTTGACACTCAGGTGCTGGCCCCACCACCTGGGTGTTGGGCGGCTGTGACATACACTTCTGGAGCTCTTCCCTGAGACCCACCTTCTCCTCTCCACCAAGTCAGACAAGAGGTATCCCTGCTCTGCTCACACTGTCCTCTGTGCCCCCGACCCCACTCACTCAAGAGTCCAGTCCCAACAGTGGCCCACCTCCCTGGTCCATAGTTGCTCCTCTGACATTTTCCTCACCAACTCTCTCCCCGTGACAGCTGCCAGTCTCCTGGCTGTTCCCCAGACACATTGAACAGGAAGGGGTCTGCCCCAGGGCCTTTGCACTGATCACAAATGCTCCTCCCAGGTCTCCTGGAGGCCCAGACCAATGTGATTAAAATTAGAAAGATTCCAAGGTGAGCAAGTGAAAAATACAGGATCCCAATTAAAGTCACATTTCAGGTAACAACAAATTTTTCACCATAAGCATGCCTTCGATATTTGCACAGGACATATTTGTATTAAAAATGTTTTCCCTGTTGTATTTAAAACTCAACACCAATTCCACCCACCACCAGGGGGCTTTCTTTCCTCCTTTGGACTTACTGCCACCTGACCTGCTATACGTTTCACTATGTACTTGTGTTAATTATCTGCCTATCCCCCAGTCAATGCCATGGTGAAGGTGGTCAAATTGTCTTCTTTTTGGCAAAGTTTAGAATCAGGGGTGACCAGCTGGCTGTGTGGGGTGGTCACCCAGGAACGTGTGATTACCCACCAGGCAGTTGGGGCAGCCAGCCTGCACCTTGTGCACGGAGGGGCCGGGATAGCCAGAGCAGAGAGAACCAGGTAAGAGAGAGAAGTTCGGGCTGGCCAGTTCCTCAGCCTCATTCCAATTCCTTCCTGACGCTGCCACCTGGGCACCTACCCCCCCCCCCACACCGGTTCCCCACAAATGCAGCCCTTGAATAAAGTCTGCTTACGCTAACTGCTGACTGCAGCTGGCTACTGTCACCTGCAAACAGAGGGATCATCTTAGCCAACAGGGATCCCAGGGAAATATACCATAGAACCCTCTCTACTGTAACTCAGAAACCCTCCCCTTCCTCCAACCACAAACCGTGCAGCGAATTCCTTCTTCCTGCCCTGGGGTCACCCCGACTGCCGACTGTGGAGTTACAGGGACCTTTTTTTCTATAGAGCCTCTCCAGAGCCACCTGGGGAACAAAAGCAAAATTCTAGAGGCGGGGACCCAACACCAGAAAGTTTTAAGGTGCTAAGTTCTGACTGCAACGGAGATCTCGAACCATTTTGTGAGTGGGACCGTGTCCACCGTGGCCGGCTGGGCATCGGCTGGGAATGTCCAAGGGCTGGGCGAGCAGCCTCTGCCTTAGAGATGATGTTCACGTGCTACGGGCGAGAGGTCCAACTTCCGGAGAGCCTCTCGGGTACGTGGGGTGCTGCGCCCTCCCCTGCACGGCAGCCCACCGGCCCTGCATCTCCCTGTCCTGTTCCTAGTGCTCTTGTGGTGCCTCCTCTCACTTCCCCCCCTCGCTCTCCCTGAGACTGGCTTTCCTCCTAATTGGCTGCTTAGCAGCTGCTATGAACTAAAAAAGAAAAAAGAAAAGAAAAAAATCCAAGGAACCAAAACGGTTGCGACTCAGTATAAACAGACTCTTGAAGTCTCCTGCACAACAATATTACAGAATGCATTTCCACTTTGCGGAGTCTGTTTCTTATTAGCCACATTTCCTTGAAGCCTTCCTGATTGTTGGGTGCGGCGAGTCAATGACTCCTGGTTTCCCGTTCAAACGGGCTAAAGGTCAATGAGAAGGAGTGTGGGGGCAGGTCCAGCCACAGGGTCCCGCTGGTGCAGGTGCCCACACGGTGTTCTCAGAGTGGTCTGTCTGTCCGTCTTCCAGCAGGTGCGTCTCCCGGGTCGGCAGAGCTCTGGGGACCCCCGGACAGAGCTTGCCAGGCTGGTGCAACAAGAGACCCAGGGCCCACGTGCCTCTGCTCACCTGAGCCTCAGAGCTAGGAGCAGGAGAGCGAACAGATGGGAAGTCCTGGGAGCTGTGGGCAGCTCTGCAGCCAGGAGAGGGGTGGGTGGGTAGGCACCCAGCAGGCAGGCTGGGAAGGAGGCAGTCCAGTCCTTCAGGGAAAACTGAGCAGCCTCGCTGGAACGGGAGGATGGACTGCCGAACCAGAAGTCAGGTGCACACAACTGTGTTTAATCTCTCTCTCCTCCCCGGACCTCCTCTGTCATGTACTTGTGTGTACTGGGAAGCCAGAAGTGGCCCCAATGGGGGCTATTAATGCAGTTTTGGTGTTAGGGAGTGATTCTACTCCTCCTTGTCTGGGGCGTCTCCATGCTGGAAAATATAACATGAATGTCAGGAAACTCAGAGCCTTTGTTGTCGGCTGCCGCGGAAGGCGGGCTGGAGCAGGGTCCCTCTGGGTCCTCAATGCACTCTGGTGACGCGGCGGAGAACCCCTTGTTGGAGACAATGGGTGGAGATGCTCTCTGCACAGTGTCCCTGGGTCTGCATTTCCGTGAGCCTGGGTGAATTCCAACAGCACTATGGGTTTCCGTGTCCTCAAATGAAACGGTGACGACCGACTGACCCCTCCGACCTCCTCACCCCCAGCCCCGTTCATTGATTGTTTCATGAGCATTTATTGGGACAGGCATGCTGACATCTGTTTCATTTCCTTGAGGTCAAGGGGGAAGGTAATAGGTAGAATTACCCTCTGTTCTGAGGTTGTGACAGGTCAAAGCATGGACCCAACATTGTCACTGCAGAGCCCCCAGGAGACACTGAGGCCCATGACCCACATCTGGGCTCCAGTCACCCTGCCCTAGAAGACGAGACCACAGCATGTTTCCGGCCCAGGACTCCACTTTGCTGCCTGGCCTCTCTGTGGCCACGGTGGACCAGACCCTGACTGGGTACCTGTTTTTTTTAATTTCTTTCTTTGTTTTTGTATTTTTCTAAAATGAGAAGTGGGGAGGCAGAGAGACAGACTCCAGCATGCGCCAACCGGGATCCACCCGGCATGTTCACCAGGGGCGCTGCTCTGCCAATCTGGGCCGTTGCTCCATTACAGCCGGAGCCATTCTAGCACCTGAGGCAGAGGCTATGGAGCCATCCTCAGTGCCTGGGCCAACTCTGCTCCAATGGAGCCTTGGCTGCGAGAGGGGGAAGGGTGCAGAAGCAGATGGGTGCTTTTCCTGCGTGCCCTGGCCAGGAATCGAACCCCAGGACTTCCACATGCTGGGCCAACAGTCTACCATTGAGCCAACTGGCCAGGGCTGGGGACCTGTTTTAATGTCCATCACACTCACCTACTTTGCTAGTGAATAATACACGTTCTTGCGTCTTCCCCCTTGTGCTGTTTTGTGTTACCCAGGTTAGCCCGATTTCTTTGAACCTCCTTCAGGAGAACAAAAGAGACCACACCCATGCCACTGAGCGCCATCTAAGTTGCCCCTCCACACCATCTCAGCTTACTCAGATGTTCTGCCTTCACCGCAAAAATAAACAGAAGGTGACGGATGACATTTAGGTCATGCCCAGTTCTTGAATTTTTTTTCTCCTGACCCCAATGGGCACGTTCCTCTATGAAACATTTTTTAGGCACTCGTAAATGGGGCCAGATAACATTAAGAGCATGGCACTGGAGATCGAAGGCCGTAGGAATCATTTTAGAGACGTTCCAAACACAACAGCGAGGAGTCACACGTTTCCAGGTGCTGCCGAGAGCTGACGTGGCCAGATTCAATCTTGAGATGCTCCGGAAGAAAAGCATCATTTGCCAAGCCACGGGTTGAGATGAGATTGATGAATTGAAAAATAATAATGGTTGACGGTGTGAGTCTATGGGAGCTGTGGGGGGGAGAGGTAGAGACCGGGGGATTGGGGGTGGCGGAGGCGGTCTCAAAATAACATCCTGAGATTCTAGGATACACCGTGCCCAGTTGATACAGTACTTGGATGTAAAATTTAGCATCAGTGTAGGTCAAAAACAAAGTTAGTGCACTTGAACTGGAACAGATCCAAAGCAATGTGACAATGGGAGAATTTCAGCATGTGGGTTCATCCTTGGTTTCAATGGGAACTATAGCACAGAGTCAGAAACCCAAGGGGACCCCAAGACCCACATTTAGAGCAGAGTCCACAGCCAGGGGTTCATGGTTCAGGCTCTGCCAACCAGGTGGTTCTTGCAGATTTGTTCCACTCCCAACCCGTAGCAAGACGCGTCCACAGGCGGGCAAGGCTCCGTGCTAGAGAACCTTATTTACAGGATGTCAGGTGGCTGGATTTTTTTTTTTTAAGGTGAGAGGAGGGGAGATAGTGAGGCAGACTCCCACATGCATCCTAACTGGGATCTACCCGGCAACCCATCTGAGGCTGATGCTTGAGTACTGAGCTATCTTTAGCACCTGAGACTGATGCTCTCATACCAACCAAGCTATCCTCAGTGCCTGGGGCCACACTTGAACCAGTTGAGCCTCTGGCTGCAGTAGGGGAAGAGAAGGAGAAGGGGGAGGGAGAAGGAGAGAAGCAGATGATCACTTCTCATTTGTGCCCTGACCAGGGTTCAAACCCGAACATTCATATGCCAGGCTGATGCTCTATCCACTTAGCCACCAGCCAGGGCCAAGTGGCTGGATTTAACATGGGCACTGTTGTTGGCTAACCTCTGATTCAGGAAACAGTCATCTATTTCTGTCTAGTTTGCTTTTTAAAAAAAAAGTGTCTAGAAAAATATAATTAAAAAAGAATATATCACCTCTTCTCCACCCCTGGGCAGAGACGGGAGAAAAATAATAACATGCTAGCTTGCGAATTTCATCAGCACTTGCGGGAAGTAATTTCCGGAGTTGGACACTGACAGTCCAGGCGCAGGGAGAGAGGTGTGAGCCTAATTTCAGAGTGGCCGAGGGAAAGAACGACTGGCCATCTCTGCAGGGAGAGGCTGGGCGAATTCTTCCTGCAGGGTTAGCTGTGGATCGGGGTTCAGGGTGGGGTTGGCCCAAGGCAAGCAGGGCGTGGGGAGGGCCAGCCCAGCTGAGGAGGAGCTGAAGCCAGCTACGCAGAAGTGTCTGCGAAACCCTTTAAAAATCAGGGCACCAAGTACCTGGTGTTGAGGTGTCCAAGGCTCTGAATGGTTCGACGCTCCCTCCCCCGAGGTCTTCAGCAAAGTCCGGGACCCATGAAAGGCTTTGGGGGTGGGGTGGGGGTTCAAGTGGAAACTAAGGGAAGAGGGGGGATTTCCAAACCCAGGATATTTTGAGGACAGGCCAGCCACCCCAGCCGTGAGATGTCTCACAAGTTGAACTAAGTTGGCGGGAGACAGAGGCTGAGCCAGCAGGATGGAGGGGACTTGTAACGTGGGAGACCCGCCGAGCGGCCCCCCAGCCATGGGCTGGAGACTGTCCAGTGTGGGCCCGGCAGAACCACAGAGAGCAGCCTTCCTCTGAGTTAACAGGAGGCTGCCGGGCTGGCTTGCTCCCCTGTCTGTTTATTACGAAAAGCACTCGTTTGATTGTGACTGTGGCTTGGACCCGGTGACTTCACACTGATCACCAGCTCCCTTCTGTGGAATGTCCCTGGGTCCTCTCTCCAGCTGCCACCAGCCCAGAGGGGTGGGGACAGGCGCCACTGGAATATGCCCGGCCAGCCACCCCGCCATGGACAGCCACCTTCCTGCTGCTTGTTGGCTGGCGCAGTTCTAACTGGGTAAGACCCAGGTTGCTCCAGGCGTTACATTTCCCACCCAACTGCACGCAAAACCCTGTAACTTCAGGACCTTGAAACCGGAAGCCAGCTCGTCCTTCCTAACTCATCCCTGGACTTCACACCTTTCTCGTGAGAGACACATCTCTGTGTGCTGAGCAAGGCTTCTGCCCTCAGTCCTGAACTTCCTGTTCTTGAACCGCTTCTCCGTCGGCCCACGGTGTGCTACCACTAATGATGAAACAAATCCTAATTGGCCCATGGGGAAAAAGTGTCACCAAGCCCAGTAGCTCCTGCTGTTGTTACAGCAGGTGGAGTGGGGGAGTGTGGATCACGTCACCCAGACCCGGTAGTCACCAACACCTATGAGGTCCCAGTCCTGCTACTCGTGATGTCCACCAACCCTCACCCAAGTCCTAAGAGGTTGCTGTGAGTGTCCCTGACTTCTAAACATGTGAAAAACCCAGAGACGGCATCAGATTCTCCGAGTCACACGTCTTGTGAATGGAGACGCGGTCCATTCATTTCTTCCCTTGGGCCCCACCAGCCGGGCCAGCCCTTGGCCAGATGCCCCCAGGATGGAAAATGGTCAGCACCTGCTCCTGGGGCCTCAGATACGAGGGTCAGTTTGCAGAGAGGGAGAGAGATTTGTAGGCAAGGAGGGTAAGTTTTGCATTCTCTGACATTTAAAAGGGCAGGCGTAGTATTTACGCCCGCAGTGCACTTTGGATGGCCATGCTCTTTGAAGACAACTCAGGTGACATTTACTTACTTGTACGCTTAGGTTTTACGACACCCACAGATGATGCATAATTCATGCCAGAAGTCACCGGGGCTCAACAAAAATGAATTTAGTTCATCCCTTCCCAATGCAATGTCAAACACACACACTCGACAAGACGTGGGGACCCCAGCCGGGTGTGGATGTGTGGAAGGGCCCAGCAAAGCCAGGTCAAATATTTCACTCTGGTCCTTTTGGGAGCCTTCCAATAGAATTCTTCTCATTATGGAGTCTCGATATTTTTTCTTTTTTTTTAATTTTTGTGACAGAGACAGAGAAAGAGACAGAGAGGGACAGATAGGGACAGACAGGAAGGGAGAGAGATGAGAAGCATCAATTCTTTGTTGTGGCTACTTAGTTGTTCATTGATTGCTTTCTCATATGTGCCTTGACTGGGGGGGGGGCTACAGCAGAATGAGTGACCCTTTGCTCAAGCTAGTGACCTTGAGCTCAAGCCAGCAACCTTGGGCCCAAGCCACCAACATGGGGTCATGTCTATGGTCTCACGCTCACGCCAGCGACCCTGCGCTCAAGCTGTTGAGCCTGCACTCAAGCCAGATGAGACTGCACTCAAGCTGGCAACCTTGGGATTTCAAACCTGGGTCCTTTGTGTCCCAGTCCAATGCTCTATCCACTGCACCACATCCTGGTCAAGCTCGAGATATTTTCTTTGAAATAAATTGTTATTCGTTAGGAGTGAGCAAAGCTAGATGTTGGCACTATCGGGAACCAGAGAAAACAAACTAAGATAGCTTTCCTGTGAGCTGAAATTTCTATGCAAAGCACAGCATTAAAAAAGTGCGATTAGTACTTTTCTTACAACGATGACAGTCTTTGCCACTGGACAGTCGGTGTGTTTCAACCAGTTGAACAGTCCACTGCTTACCCAGTGACGTTGGCAAAATAGCAGAAGCAGCTTCCTACCACCCCCCCTCCCCTGTCTGCACCCCCAGGTGCAGTGAGGGCATTACTTACAATCGCCAAGATGAGAAAGCAACCTAAGAGTGCGTTGACAGGTGATTGGATCAGTAAGAGGTGGTACCTATGCACAACAAGGTATTATTCAGCCCTAAAAAATAAGAAAAGCTCATTTTAAAAATTAGACAATCTTAAGGCGGCCTTGTAAGCTCTGCTCTAAGCCCCTTAACCAAGGTTAACGTTTTTTTGCCATTTACGGTGACAAAGACTTGATTATTAAACCCATTTTTCAGATGGCACAACAGAGGCTCAGAAAAGCCATGTGACCAGCTGTCCTCCACTGGAGGGGCAGCTCCCCTCCTGCCTTCCTCTCCCCACCCACACCCACCTGCTTGGTCCCAGCAAGGCGCTTCTTGCCCCTGTCCGCCCTGTCCTACACTGTTACAAACAAAGCAGAAGGCGGCTTTCTGTGTGGGAACGACCTCTAGCAGTGTTCCCTCCTATTTTCTGCTGTTTCCCTAAACATCACCAGGTTCCAGCAATACCTCCAGATCCAGACCCCAGCCCACCATCTGGGTGGAACCCTGTCCTGAATACCGGGCAGCCCACTGCAAAGCCCACGGGCTACGAGCCAGTTCGAGGACAGCCACTCCGAGCAGCAGCATGTCCTGCTAGACAGGAAGCCTTAGCTCTGAGATTCACTACGCAAAGCTTCCAGCTCTTTCTGAAGTTCTAGACCCTGCCCCCACCCACCAGAGCATCTCAGCCACTGTCTGGGGTGGGGAAGGGAGGGACATCACTGTAACAGCTGGCTGTGCCTGGAAAAGGCCCTGGGGGGCAGGGGAGTGAGGACCACTTCCGAAAGAGAAACCCATGTGCCAAAACGACCAGAGAAAGTATAAGAAGAATGAAAAGAGAGTGTGAGAAAGAATTCGTGAGAGAAGACGTTTTCCATTCCCTTCATAGAAGGAAGCCCGTGTTGTAACTTTGTCACCTGGCCCAGCCTCAAAAGTATATAAGAAGCCTTTGATTTCTAAAGAATTATTATTATTTTTTTAAGCAAGAGGAGAGTAGGCAGAGAGACAGACTCCCGCATGCTCCTTGACCAGGATCCACCTGGCAAGCCCACCTGGGGACGATGCTAGAAATCAACCAAGCTATTTTTGGCACCAGAGACTGACACACTCAAATCAACCAAGCTATCCTGAGAACCTGGTGCCAACACTCAAACCAACTGAGTCACAGGCTGTGGGACGGGAAGAAGGAGAGAAGGGGGTGAGGAAGGGGGAGATGGTCTCGCTTCTCCTGCGTGCCCGGACAGGGAATCAAACCCGGGACATCTCTGCACATTGGACTGGCGCTCTATCCACTGAGCCAACTGGCCAGGGCCTCTAAAGAATTCTTAGACGTGAGTGTTGGGATTTTCCTGGAGGCCACTGGGGACAGCAGGTTCCTGAAACCCAAGTTAGACGACCGGGTCTGATGGGAGGAGGGGACAGATGGAATGATCACAGAGCAGGGGACATAATCACTCTGTGCTTTTCTCTCCGTCTGTCTGGGGCAGTGGTCGGCAAACTCATTAGTCAATAGAGCCAAATATCAACAGTACAACGATTGAAATTTCTTTTGAGAGCCAAATTTTTTAAACTTAAACTATATAGGTAGGTACATTCCTTATTAAGGTAGCACATGGTATTTTGTGGAAGAGCCACACTCAAGGGGCCAAAGAGCCGCATGTGGCTCATGAGCTGCAGTTTGACGACAAGGGGTCTGGGGTTTTGGTCACCAAGGTCTCCCATGAGTTCGACTGCCTCTATTTCTTCGGGAAGAAAAAGAAATTTTCACTTTCATTGCTTAACTAGGAAATAATTTTTAAAAAAATCAATCGACGTGACAAGGACATTTTTAAAGGCTAATTTAGCGAAAATTATATAAGAAAATGAAGAAAGTCATTTCCCCCCCTCTCTCCACGCATATGGATCTGAGCTCTATTTATATGCAAATGTCGGAGGCCCGGAGCCTGTTTTATGTGTTACACTTTTGAAATAGCGCCTATTTCCTAAACCTTAGATTAATGAAGTTCTGATAAAAGAGTGAGCCCTTTCAGAAAGGGCGTTTGAGAAGCAACATTCCCGAAAGTAAATTTCCTAACCCGTTTTCCTTTCCCTCGGCATGAAAAGCCGCAATGAGTAATTTTGAGATGCAATCTATTCCTTTGATTTCCCCCGCATGACTCTGTGACCATGTTGCTCCTTTAAGAATAAAAAAAAAGTTACATTAAAAGAAACAAACAAACAGCAGCGTCGTAGAAACACACCCGAGCGGGCAGGCGGCCCGTGTGCTATGGCACCAGCTCTGCCTGGGAGTTATCTGCAAAGTTGCATCTGGGTAGTGACCTTCCCCACCCCAGGGAGAGAGCATATAATGAAAATGAGCTGAATACTTTTTGTTTTTAATCCACAGATGTGTTAAGAAGAAACTGTAACGTGCTTGGGAGAATAATTCCAAAAAAAAAAAAAAAAAAAAAAAAAAACCCAAAAAACAGTCTACCAGAGAGAGGTGCTCCTTTGGAGAAAGTCTGCCTCATTCTTAACCGCTGTGCGGCAGAAAAGCAAGCCATCGGGGTAGAGCAGCCTTATTTCTATGGCTCAGGGTGAAAGCCGGGCAGCGGTCCTTCACGTGGTGTTCCTTGTGATCCAATTCACAAGGCGGGGGGTGGGGGGCAGACAAGTCAAATCCAGCCCGGCCACTGCCAACCAACCAAGGGGAAGTCCGCCAGCGGTCTAGCCAGTGGTCCTGCAGGGAGTGCTCATGTGTCTGTTTGTATATTGGAGTCTTTTGTTCTGTTTGCTTTTTCTAAAATTATTTTTATTTATTCATTTTAGAGAAGAGAGAGAGAGAGAGAGAGAGAATGGGGGGGAGGAGCGGGAAGCATCAACTCCCATATGTGCCTTGACTGGACAAGCCCAGGGTTTTGAACCGGCGACCTCAGTGTTCCAAGTTGATGCTTTATCCACTGCACCACCGCAGGTCAGGCCTGTTTGCTTTTTCTGTCTGCAAAAACGAGGTGTGTGTGTTCCCCTTAGTGCCTACGCTGGCTCCCAGCCCTCATTGTCCCGGTTCCTTCCTGTGAGCCATTGCGAGCAGAACCCCAAGAAGGAGCAGTCAGGGGCGTCTTCTTAGTGGCTGACCTGCAGATGTCTCATCTGGGTGCTCAACACCGTCCTCGGAGAATGCCCTGGTCCATAAGGCAGCCCCCGGCGCTATGAACGAGACTGGTTTGGGAGGTTTAAGTATTTGTAGGCACAGACAGATAAAAATAAGTAGTATTTTTATTAGGACAAACACCTAAGTCACAGTTGATAGGGAAACATACCTGTTCCGACTGACATACAAGTTCAACTTAAGAACAAACCTACAGTGCATTACATCTATGCAATGGAATGCTACTCGGCCATAAGAAATGATCACCTACTGACGTTTACAACATGGACGGACCTTGAGAACATTATACTGAGTGAAACAAGTAAATCAGAAAAAGCTAAGTACTATATGATTTCACACATAGGTGGGGTGTGACACTGAGACTCATGGACACAGATAAAAGTGAAGTGGTCACCAGGGGGGAGGGGGGAGTGAAGAGGGACAAATATCTGGTGACAAAAAATGATTTGACTTTGGGTGATGGTGACACAACACCATCAGCAGTTCAAATGCAACAGAAATGTCTACCTGAAATCCATGTATTCTTTTTGTTGTTGTTGTATTTTTCTAAAGTTAGAAGCGGGGAGGCAGTCAGACAGACTCCTGCATGTGCCCAACTGGGATCCACCTGGCATACCCACCAGGGGGCGATGCTCTGCTCATCTGGGGTGTTGCTCCGTTGCAACTGGAGCCATTTTCTAGCGCATGAGGCAGAGGCCATGGAGCCATCCTCAGCACTTGGGCCAACTTTGCTCCCATGGAGCCTTGGCTATGGGAGGGGAAGAGAGAGATAGAGAGGAAGGAGAGGGGGAGGGGTGGAGAAGCAGATGGGCACTTCTTTTGTGTGGCCTGGCTGGGAATTGAATCTGGGACTTCCACACGCCAGGCCGATGATCTACTGCAGAGCCAACCAGTCAGGGGAAATGTATGTATTCTTATTGACCAATGTCACTTCATTAAATTTAATTTCTAAATAATAATAATAATAATAAAAACAAGCCCACAAGAACCTATCTTGTTCATAACCCAGGCACTGTCTGTATCTCCCTCTGGTTCTGTTTCTCTAGTTGAACCCTGACTGAGATACACTCTCAGCTGAAAATAAATTCATCCAGGTATTACTGAGCTCACAGCATATCCAGACTGGATGCATTTAAAGAGGGGAGGGTGAGGCTGGGGGTGCTGGGTGGGAAAGGTGAAGGGATTAGGAGGTACACCTCAGTAGTTACAGAACAGTCACGGGGACGTGAAGTCCAGCACAGGGAATGTAGTCAATAATATCGTCATGACTACATACGGAGCCAGGTGGGCACAGGAAACATCAAGCTTCTGACTCAGGACCAACTAGAGAAAGCCAGTTATGCACCCGAACCCATCACAGTAGATGCTCGTGTCTTGCTCACCAGCTTCCCCAGGTCAGCAACCTCTCCGGCCCTAGCAGACCCGAGCCTGCCTTGGTCTCCGCCGTGAGCACCCTTCCACCTGCCTTCCCGCCTCTGCCAAACCTGGAGGTGGGGGTGGGGCCTGACTAATAAACAGCCCAGTTGTCTTCATCTGCACGACCTTCATTTCTGTGGCTGCTACCTGTTGTAGAAAGCATCCCTCCTGGGTGTGCCTTCCTCCCACTAGCGTATCATAAAGGCACACGCCGTTTGTAAACTGGGTTCCCTCGCTATGCATCCGCACAGTACCAGTTTTCCCTGCCAGGGAGCACCTACCACAGTTGTAACTGCATGAATAACTGTGACATGAGTTGTTGCAATGCCTGCCTTAGTCCCTTGATTCCATGACGGACTGTCCAGGAGCTGAGTGGAGTCTGTCCATCCCCACATCAAAAACCTCTAACTTGGCCCTGGCTGGTTGGCTCAGCGGTAGAGCATCGGCCTGGCGTGCAGGAGTCCCAGGTTCGATTCCCGGCCAGGGCACACAGGAGAAGCACCCATCTGCTTCTCCACCCCTTCCCCTCTCCTTCCTCTCTGTCTCTCTCTTCCCCTCCCACAGCCGAGGCTCCATTGGAGCAAAGATGGCCGGGCGCTGGGGATGGCTCCTTGGCCTCTGCCCCAGGTGCTAGAGTGGCTCTGGTCGCAACAGAGCGACGCCCCGGAGGGGCAGAGCGTCGCCCCTGGTGGGCGTGCCAGGTGGATCCCAGTCGGGCGCATGCGGGAGTCTGTCTGACTGTCTCTCCCCGTTTCCAGCTTCAGAGGAATAAAAAACAAACAAACAAACAAACAACAACAACAACAAAAAAAAACCTCTAACTTGGCCTCAGACACAGACCATCGTCAAAAAACAAACAAAAACAAAAAACAAACAAAAAAAAAACTTAGCCAATGAAAGATAAATGAGTGACCTCGATATCGGTTCACTCTTCTATGAAAAATAGGAAATGGATCCTCAGAGCCCACGTGAGCCACCCCAAAGCCCAAAGCCTCTGCTGGTAACCGACGAGGGAAGTTACTCTTCACAACGAACATCACTTACAAGCCGTCCTCACGAGTCTGCGCACGGTGCCTCCAGCTTCTGCTAGAGAAACAAACAGGTCGTGTGTGCTCCGGTGATGACTCGCATTCCATCCATTGCAGTCTCTGGCCCATTTGAACGTGCTGCGGGGCCATCACCTCATTCAAGCGGCCGAGCGGGGCACACGGCTGCGCCCAGCCCAGCGAGACAGAAGGCCCCGTGTGGCCAGGAGCTGTGGGCTGGCGTGCCCGGGGCTGGCCGGGCTTCCTCCCCGAGTTCAGCATTAATACAGTTACCTCCTCGGGGCAGGGACTGAGCAGGTGAGCTTAACCAGTCCAGGTGGGGTCAGGTCAGATCAAACCTACCTCCCGTACCGATCATGTTGGTGAAACCGGATGGGCCTGGCCCTAAGTCAGGGGGGGTTGTGGAGTACGGTCTCTTCTCTGGGAACGGGAGCTTAGTGTCACGGGGGTTCTCTTGACACTGACCCCCAGTCTGCTGTGGATGGTTCAGATGGATGGGCCTGTGGTCTCCAATCATGAATGTCTGACAGACAGATCCTCTGGCAACTGTGGTGCAATATTTGTCTGAGGCAAGTGTCTGTCTGGCCTAGCTGAATATTTCAGGTTGGGGGGGGGGGTTCTTGCTAAAGGCAGAGGAATAAGATAGAAGGGTCAGCGGTGAGGACCTTGATCAGATATTTGAGAGTGATCAGATATCAACATTGGACATTTTTGCTACAACTGGACTAAGCCGGCCAAGGAAAGGCCCAAGGAGGGGGCCTGACTCAGGTGTGACCAAGAGCAGAGTCTTGGTCATCTCTACAGAGCAGTCTGTCCCTCTCTGCGCCCCACCCCTGCCACCGCCAGCTCCTGGCAACCACCAGGCTGCTTTCTGTCTCTATCGAACATTATTATTCTCTGTAGAATAACAGAGACCTCAAGAGCTAGGCTATCTGTTCTCCCTGAACCAAACTACCATGTCACTCATGTCGAAGCAAACAAAAATGGAGTCACTTACGTCAGGGACCAAGTGGAGACGGACGGTCAGCGCAGACACAGAGGAGACTTCACTGGACCGCGTGGGCGTTCACAGCTCAGAAATGAGCAGAGGTCGCCAGTGCTCCCCGCACGCCGGGTCTGTTCACGCCATCCCTTACGACCTTGTTCCTGGCTCAGCCACCCCGATCCAAGGAGGGAACTAGACCACTGGACGACCAATAAGCTGGAAGAGCGAAATCACCGCCATATTTATCCCAAGAAACTCCCATGGTCGGCAAGCAACCCAGACGCTTTGCTGCTGTAACCTTGAGTTCCTCGGCTTGCAGGTTCAAAGCCTCTCAATCCACTCCTCTTTCTGCTCGGTATATGCCTGTCTGCAAAGCCTGGATTCTGACAACACCCCCCCACACACACACACTCAGTGGGCCAAGCCCTCCTGCAGCTGTTTTATCATCGTAGACCACAGTCTCTCCAACAGTGATCCCTGAGGCAACACCATCAGCATCACCTGGGTGCTTAGTACAAACAGAAAACGATTGCCTTCCCCCACCCCTTAGACGTACTGAATTAAACCAATGTGATGCTTATCAGTCTAATACGCTCTCGACTTTGAGGCGCGTGGTGGAGCATTTAGGGTTTAAACGTGTCATACCTGCAATTTCTTTGGAAATGATTTGATGACTGTTAGGTATGGACACAAAACGAAGTCAACCACATATGAACGGCTGCTGAGTCCAGGTGACGGGGATACAGGCTGTGCATTGTAGTCAAACTTATAGTGTGCTCAAATATCAACAATAGCATTTATGTATATGAGAAAGAGAGAGAGAGAGAGAGGGAGGGAGGGAGAGAAGGGACAGTCCTAGAAAGAACACACTCAGCCTCTCTTTAGCTGGGATTTCCTCTCTGGAACATTCCCCATGGCAGGAATTGTTTGTTAACTTCCTGAAAGCCGCCTGCCCCCTCTTTCCTGGCTTCCAGGAAGGACCCTGCTTTGACTGAGACGTGCCAAGAGGCTCAGGGGATAAATCATAGTTGCTCTAAATCCCTCATGGCAATACCCGTCCCCCTTGCCAGAGACTCACTTTTCCATCCTGCTTTGCAGTCAGGGGAACACATGACCCTGTGTCCTTGGTTACAAAGATGCATAAGGGAAAGTGTGCTGTCACTGTTGTGTTTGCTTATCTGTTACCCTCCCCACCCTTGAATAGAAAGTGGCAAAGAAAAAGACAGTTCTCTTCTCTTCAGATGCTGTCACCTGAGAATGTGATTCATGGAGAAAGTGTAATTCACGGAGCAGTTGCAGCAATCTTGTGATCCTGAGAAAAAATACAAGAGAATTCAGAGGCTGCAGGCAGAGGCGTTAGGAGTCAGATGGTCCTGGTGCTGCTCACAGCTCTGGCGTCCGCTGGCTGGCTGGCTGGCTGACCTGGGCCAAGGTGGGTTTTCACTGTACCTCCCTGGCACTCTGGGCACCTGCTTCTTCACTGTGCTGGTCTCAGAATAAAGGGAGGTGCTGTATGCAAAACATCCATCTCAGGGTTGTCTAGGATCCTCAATAGAGACAAAATACAGTGATGGCGATGAGGCTAAGAGGGTTAGAAATTTGCCCGGCTAATTAAGCAGGAAGGGAGCTGACAGCTTTTCTAACAGCCTCTCCAAATTGGTTGTTAAAATTACCTCTTCCTTGAACAACAAAATAAAAGATAAAAACAAAATTAAATTCCCTCTTTTAAACTTCCTGGAAACAGCTCATCGTGTTTGTGGCCACTGGGATTGGGTGGCTCTGCCTTGCAGAAAGCTGTCCGTCAACACGGCTGCCCTGGCCCTGGGCCCCTCAGTACTCAGTTGACTTTGAAACTGATTCTTGCTATTAGTTTTCTCTTCCTGTTCAATTTCTCAATTCTCTTCTTCCATTAAAAAAGAAATCTACATCAGGATGAATTTTAAGAATTCGGGGAGCAACAGAAGCTGAAGCTCAGGGCTGTTTACGTTTCACAGAGAGCAAGAGCAGTCGGAACCCACGGCCTCACAGGACCCGCAAAGGCCTCGGGAGAGGCATGCATGTGTGACCACCAGCCCCGGCTGTGCAGGGTGAAGAAGGGACACCTCGGAATGGAAGGGACCTGGCGTGAGTCCCTGTGCATCTGTCCACTACTAATGGCTCACCAACACCATTTCTAATCCAAACCCATGGCTCCCCCAGAATAGAGACTGCCTTCCTTAGCTTGCTGTGTGCTCAGATGTGGCCGGATAACTAAGTCCTGAGGGTTCTTCCCATGGGACGTGAACACGGTGTGGGTGTCGCCCTCAAAATGACCAAGTCCCTTGCAACCATGAACATGGGGACAACAGATGAAGGATACAAAGCCACCAAATACAAGAAACGAGGACCCTATGAGACGATATCACAGAGCAGGGCTGGCTCACCATGCAAGACCCCACACCCGCTGCTGAATGGCTAGGCGTGATAAACAAGATAAGAGGTAGACATTTAATGTCACCGCGTGTTTGGGGCTCCCTGACGCATCAGTGTAGCCTGTACCCTGAATAACATCTCCGATTCAGCCCCTGGGTCGAGCCGTTGCCAGGATGGCGTTCCATCATGGGCCTGGCTAAATAAGGTGCTATCCATACATCATCCCTTCTTTACAGATTGGGAGAAAAATAAAACAACAACAAAAGCCACGTCTCATGAAGAGACAAGTGTCTAAAGGGTCTTGAACCCATGTCTTCCAAACACAAGTGTCCTTTCTGACCTGCTCAATGAAACAATCCTTGCTGTGCCCGTAGAAATGCATATGGCACATCTGAGACGGGATCCTGGGGCCAGCAAATTAAGTGGTCGCCGAACGCCCACGATGACCTTGGTCAGGCAGAGATCACCAGCAAAGGGGTAAAGAAGAAAAAGACATCCAGTTATCTTCCCCACGGCCTGGTAACAAACACCCACCTGACACAGTAAAAGATGCATGCCTTTGACATGCCCACTTCCACACGGATGATGGATTACCTGTGCAGAGCGCTGGGCTCATCCGAGGGGGCTGGTGAGCGATCACCCACTGCCACACAGAACAGATGCCCTCACCTGTCCGCCTCCGTTCTCACAGAAAAGAATGCCTCCTGTCACTCACAGCAAATATACACATGTCGCCATGAGTCCAAGGCCTGATTTTATTTTACTTTCTCATGTTGGGCTCGGTTCTGTGACACTGTGCCTTACCACTCCGAAAATGTCAAGTAAAATATTATAAATCTCGAGTGGTTTTTTAAAAAAAAGAATTTCACCAGAGTCTCTGAAGAACCCCGTGGCACGTTTCCAGGTTGGATCTGAGACCTCTGTTGTAAGGCAATTAACGCCCCGTGACCCACGGAGGCATTTGCGTCTAACAGGGAGGAGAGGGAGGCTAAGGTTTATTAGCCTACAGAGTTTAAATCAGAGCCGATATTACTCTTGAAAACCTCTTATTGATTGCAACGTCCAGGAAACGAGCTATCACATGCACACTAATAGATGGTATAGAATAAACCATGTCCAAATATCTGAGGGCGTGGCTTGTGTGTTTACTAGCCTGACACAGCGTTGAACTGGCTTGATTTGAAGAAGAACAGGACCTCAATCCTTTTTTTACTTACTCCTGCATCCTGGGACAGCAGTCACCATTCGAAGGATAAAACTCAACATCCTCATTCCTTTCACTCTAAGTCGGAGTCAGGGGTTTGAAGATGTCGCAGAGGGAGGAGCCGCTGGTCAGGAGCTGGCTTGCTCTCGAAGCGGACGACCGAGTCAAAGGGCGTCCTGAAGGGTTGAATGGAAACCCAGTTCATAGCAGCAGTCAGTGAATTTAGATGGTCACCCCTGCCCTCACTTTGGAATCAGGCTGCAGAAAATGGCTCAGGTGTTCATCTCCTTACCTTGAAGAGAACGGATCCATCCGTCCTAAGCAATTGACGGACGAGAGGTACCAGAAGTACAGCTGGCTGAGGGGTGATTATGGGGGAGCCTCAGGAAACTCCTGAAGTGGGCTTTTGATCCCCCCAACACCCCTTCTCAGTGAGGTTCCCATCTCAGGAAGGAAAGGACCAGAGACGCTGGCGCCGCCTGGAGACTCATGTGACCGCAGGGCCCGGAGCCTTTCCGGGGCGGGGGCACATCTTCAGCCACAGCTCCAGCCTCTTTGCACGGGTCTCTTCCTGGCTCGCTGCGGTCCTGGTTTCCACGCAGACACAGCGGGAGCCATCTATCCCTGTGTGTCTCAGAAGTAAGCCATCACTGGACTGCATCATACCACCGCCATTTCTGTTCTGGGGAGGGAGAATAAGAATGTCACAACACCCCCTCCACCTGCTCTGAGGACATCGCCCAGTGCTGACGGCATTAATCCCCAACCCCCGAGGACACACGTGGGAAACAGGAGCCGCGGCCCAAAGCCAGGGCAGCGAGACCCACGGCCCAGATCTGAGCCCACGAACCCCAACAGAGGGGCGGGCTCGGCCCCCAGAGAGGGTCAGAGACTAGCATCAGGGGGACACTGAGTCACAAAGCGGTCCTGTGACCAGCTTGGAAACTGTCCTTCCGTGAGCAGTGTGAGATCAGAAAGAAATTGAGAACACCTGCTTCCATAAAAGATGGAAATAATATCACGACTGTGTCCCATTTCCTCCGGTCCTCTCTCCCTGAGTGACAAAGGGACCGAATGAGGAAAGAGCCATGAAATAGTAAAAATACCAGAGAACAATCTGTCCATACATCAAAACACTGCCTCACCTGCTTAGAAGACTGGGGCATGAAAGGGGGCTTCCTGAGTTCGTGACGTGGCACCACACTAACTTCGGGAAAAAGAAACAGGTCACAAATGGTCCTCGACCGAAACAAAGCAGATTCTCTACTCTGAGGAGCGGCCAGATGCCCGGAGAGAAGGCACCTCCCTGCGGGAGTTTACATTGAGGTGTGGTTTGGATAAAATACTCTTGCATTCTCCAATATCGCAGGAAGAAAGCATGAGAATTTTAAAGGAGGGAGAGCAGTTACAACCAAAGAGGGAGGCTTTTAAGCTTCTACCCTCCTGGCTCAGCGTTCATAATAATTTGATCTCTGTCCACGTACGGCCACTCCAAGAACACAGGGCTCTGCGAACGCGCCTGGGTCACTTCCCATCCCGTGCCCACTGACCGAGGAGAGCTGTGAGTGCCCCTGTACCACACACCTGGCTGGCTGGTCCCTTCTCTCTCTCCCAGGGTTTTTTTAAAAAAAGTAAAATAAGAGCATATCTATTGGTTATGTATAATTTTACCCAGGTTAATATAGAATATAAACTTTAAATTTGGAAGAAATGGCTTTTTTTCCCCTCAAAGAATAACATAAGTTATGGCAGCAGGTTCAAGGTAAACAGTTCATGTCCTAGACCCATGGTCGGCAAACTCATCAGTCAACAGAGCCAAATATCAACAGTACGACGATGAAAATTTCTTTTGAGGGTCAAATTTTTTAAACTTAAACTATATAGGTAGGTACATTCCTTATCGAGGTAGCACCTGCATGTGCTATTTTGTGGAAGAGCCACACTCAAGGGGCCAAAGAGCCACTTGTGGCTCGTGAGCTGCATTTTGCCCACCAGGGTCCTAGACCATTACCATTCACACGTTTTTCAAGTGACCAGGAAGTTTTAGCTCCCATTTCATATCAGACCCTGATACAGGGAACCCTGTAGATACGTTCTTATTCAAGAGAAAGAAGACACTATTTTCTTTTTTTTTCTCCAGCAAATTTCCCTGTCACACAGACACACTCTCTGAGGTATTCGCCTGACACACAGCACAAACCCTGTTGACTTGATATCCACAGGGAGCTGCCTCTGATAACCTCCACCTTGGAAAGCCCTGAAAGCATGAGCCAGCATTCTGGTCGAGTTTTTTAAAATCATCATAATTCAGAGCGAAACCAATTAACTTCCAAACAGGCGAAAATGCGGCGCAAAAGTAAATATCCAATAATGGGATTGGAGAACCATTTCTAGAAATGAAGCGAAAAGTGGGTGATGCTCACATCTTCATCTTCAGTGCCATTCCAGGGCGGGCGGGGGGTCGCCATTTACTTTTCATTCTGGTGCTGGCAGTGTGAAGTTAGCATCCTCGTCTGAGAGGATCAGAGGCCCATCCCAGACAAAAATGGGTGGGTGTCTTGGGGGGGAAGCCCAGCACAGATTCTGATCTCTGAGCCCTACAGTGACCCATGTCCTTCTCCCATCTCAGCTCTGAAGGGCCAGGGAGAGAGAGGAGAGCCCATCTGGACTCCGTGAACCCGCTGGGCTGAGCTCCTGAGCACCCCGGCACCACAGCTGGCTCTAACCGGGTTCTAAGGCAGGTGGGGGCGGGGGATGCTGTTTTTCCATTCCTGCCAGTCTCTGGGCCCAAGAAGAGAGGCTGACCGGGCCGATTTGCTATGTATTCATCAGGAGGATGCCCACACATTGGGTGAGATCACCCTTTCAGCCCCCACGAAGTTCAGGGAGGGGAGGCTTGGTTGCCACATTTTGACTTACTTAAAGTAACTGCGGGTCCCGGGAGCAGGAAGATCCTGGAACCTGCAGGATTCCCGTAAGAAGTGCTCATCCACATTTATCTCCCGGGAAACCGATCCCAGGGGCCCAGAGGGCTCCTGATTTCACCGAGTGCCCGTGACATCCCTTGGAGAGGGCAGCCTCCAAAATGGATTACAGCAGCTGATCTAATATTCTATGAATCAAGCGTCCACGATTAGTCTGGAGTCCGTGCCACCTCTCCCAGAATGGGGATACTTTATGTTCCGACCCCACCGGCTTATCCTGGGCCCTCGAATCTTGGCCTGCAGCCCTGGGTGGAGAGGCACAGTGAACAGCCTGCCTGGGGGGCATGTATCTTGGTTTGCCTTTTTTTTTTTTTTTAGTGGGTGAAGAGAACAGGAAGAAAAAATAGAGCCTATTCAAGGTTAACACGCACAGAATAGATGGGCAGTAGATGCGTTCTGACCTTGAACAAAAAACGTGGGGAGATTAACTTGAGAAGTATCTCACCTCTGCAGAGTTAGCACTAAGGAAAACTGCCCCCACTTCCTGATGGGGGGGCAGGTGGAGGGCAGGCATTGTTACAAATCCACTGCCAGGCTTGGCCAACCCCCCCACCCCACCCCCGCCCACACACAGGGATTCTATTGCTATTGTAATGACCTAAGTACAAGTTGCCGCCTTTCAAAAGCAACTATGTATCCCCTCTCACTTTACAGAGGGGTAGCTACCTGGATAGAGCCTGGGTCTTCTAGCATTGCACACAGGCTAAGCCCGGACGGCTGCACCTCCTTCCCGAAGGTAGGTTGGAAAGAGAAGGGCAGGCAGGGGGAGGGTCTATCTGCTCCGGAGCTCACAGAGGTTGTTGATGAAATTCAGTTCTTTACTGAGATAAGGGTAAAATTCCTGCTTCCTTACTCCCTGCCAGCCAGGACCCAGCCTTGCTCACAGAGCCTGCCTGCAGGCAGCCCACGATCCATTTTAGGCTTTGCATGTAGCCCCTCCGGCGGGTGGATCAAGTCCCTGGACACCTTCCACTCGCAGCTCCCCTCCCTGTCTCCAGCCTCTGCCTTCCCCATGACAAGCCGTCATCTGCCTTTAAGGGCGGTGATGACAGTGGGCTCACCTGGAAAACGCAGGTCTCCCTAGGCTAAGGCCCTAGCCTCATCTTAACCTCCTGACCTTGATTACCAGAGGTCCCCTTGTTTCTGGATGGTTTATTGACAAGTTCCAAGGATTCAGGTGGGGACAGCTCGGGAAGCCGGCGGTCTGCCTGCCACACTGTGACTACCTTCGCCCCGGAGGGGTCCATGCGGTTAGAATGATATGTGCACCACATGAGTTTGTCACCAAGGGACGCTCTGCTCAGGGTCCGGGGACAGGCTCACGGGTGGAGGACGGGCCCTGGGCTCCGCGCTCTGAGGTCTCCCAGTGTCCCCAGCATGCTCTGAGGTGTGAGGACTGCGGGGTCCTGAGACCTGGCTGCTCCCCAGGCCTGCCACTCACCAGGGCCCTCCATGCAGAGCGAGCTCTCATTTCACGTGCTGGGGACGGAGCGGAGAACGAGATGGAAACCTGCTCTAGGGGAGTCATTATATTCCACGGAAGATGAGCAAAGCTTTTCTGTAACGGTTGTAGTTGAGTATTTTTCTTCTTAGATTTCCAGTACATAATGCCTCTGTCATCTATTCTTAGTAACCTTTAAAAATAGAAAAGACGCCTGACCAGGCGGTGGCACAGTGGACAGAGCATTGGATTGGGACGTGACCTCCTGTAGCCAATCCTCTTAGCCCCATTTCCCAGGAGAGAATACCAAGGCACAGAGCCAGTGACGTATTCAAAGCCACATTGCTAGATGGTGACAAAAGTAGAGCCCACAACACAGACCCCCACCTGACACCAGAACCTTCACCCAATACACAATGGTTCCTTTTCTCTGCGCAATCCTCTCGGGTATAGCACGGCCTCAGGTGCCCCAGGAATGGCGCTGCGACCCTGACCACGTGCTTATAAGACACTGACGCTTACATTGAAGAGAAACAGATGGATCGCTATCCGCTACCATCAGGCCCTCGGAGTGTTGTGCACGTGTTAATTTAATATTCATGTGCCCCGTCAGGTGTACGCTGTTGCTGGCCCAACTTACAGGTGAAAATACTGTCTACTTCCTGCTGTTCTCTGGATTTCCTCCTATAGACCAAAAGCAGCCAAAGAGTCACCCCTTGTGGACTAGACGTGTTTTATTTTGCCTGGCATTCCTTACTAACAGCACAGGCTGCCTACGGTTTCCCACAATTCCCTGCACCCTCACGTGTCATCCAGCCACAGACACGAGTGAGACCAGCTGCGTCTCTGAAGTGAGTGGTCTGGCATGCCTGGTCCATCCCTCTGGCCCAGCACTCCAGAATTATCGCTCTCCAATCCTTATCCCCATTTTCACACACACAAACAGCCTCACCATTTCCCAGATAACCTTGCCTTGTGCCACTAGGTCCCTTTCCTTCACACCCTGATACCCCTTTCTCATGAAAGGTTTTATCTTTATTAAAATCCCTGGCCTTGGCCCTGGCCGGTGGGTTCAGTGGTGGAGCATCAGCCCAGTGTGGGGATGTCCTGGGTTCGATTCCTGGTCAGGGCACACAGGAGAGGCACCCATCTGCTTTTCCCCCCTCCCCCTCCTGCATTTCTCTCTCTCTCTCTCTCTCTCTCTCTCTCTCTCTCTCTCTCTCTTCTCCTCCCGCAGCCATGGCTTGATTGATTCAAGGGCATTGGCCCTGGATGCTGAGCATGGCTCTGTGGAGCCTCTACTTCCAATGCTAAAAATAGCTCGGTTGCAAGCATGGCCCCAAATGGGCAGAGCATCAGCCCCAGACGAGGGTTGCCAGGTGGATCCCAGTAGTGGAGCATGTGAGAATCTGTCTATCTCTCTTCCTCTCACTTGGAAAAAAAAGAAAAAAAAATCCCCAGCCTTCCTCATGGCCCTGTTCAAATGTCACTGCACATATAAAAGTCTCCCTGACTCCCCTACATGGAGAAACTTTCCTCTTCTTGGGGCTTCCACCTTCCCCCAGCTCTCTGTTTATATGCGGGGGACCCTGGGCTTCTCACACGGGAGACAACTGTGCCACAGCTGTTGACACACTGGGCGCCTGCAGGCCAGGACCTCCCTACACTCACTGCGCATCCCCGAGATGGGCGCACCCTCGGAACCAGACACCCAGAAAGAGATGAGGAATGGAACGCCGCAGGGCAGCGTGTGACGGTGACGGTGACGGTGACGGCGGGCAGAGGGAAGAGAGAAGAAAGGAACAAAAGTAGGGAAGGTGAAGGGAGGAAGTGCGTGAGAGGGTCTGAGTCATAGGAAGTCATCAAAAGTCCTTTAATTTAAAAAAAAAAAATTAAACCTAATTAGATGGTTTGAATTTCTGAAAACTAGAGCCAAAATAACTCCGGCTGCCGCCTGCGGCCGCCTGCACATAGCAATGCAGAGTCTGGGAGCCTCTTAACCATCGAACGAGCCACTTCATCCAGCCCGGGGTCTGGGCCAGCGGCAGCCCCAGAGCACTTCGCCCTTGGCGGTGCCTCCCCAGACCCGGTCTCAGGCGTCTGAGCAAGAAACGGAAAAAAGTCAGACACCCAGTGCCCAGCGCAGGCAAGAAAATGCCGAACATATTTCTAAAATAAAAGAAATGCTAATGGCATGAGTATTTTTAAAGGAAAATATTCACAGCCAGGCACAGTGTTGTGAGATTTTCAGAACAACAGTGAGAAGGATAATTGTTCTAGAAGCTTCCCGAGACAGAGCAGGAGGCGCACGCCATGATTGGTAAGGCACAGATGCCTGACTTCCCAAAGCAAGGAAACTGGAGGCCTGGGTGACATCACAGGGCCCTGCAGCACGAGGGCATAGATGATGACAGTCTCATCAGCACCTCTGTCAGCCCACCTACAACGTGCTCGGGCACAGCCGGGCCCCTACGGTTCACTCTGAGCCGCTGCTCACCGGCTACAGTGCTGGCAACTCCTTACAGTCACAGTTGTCATCTCTGGGCTCAAAGGGCAGTAGGCTCTCACTCTGTGTGTGGTCCACTCAGTCCTTGCTCTTCACCTGCCTTGTTCTTTAGCCCAAAAGGTCACGTTTATCAGGTTCCCCTGGCGACTGGTTTCCAGATGCAATCTGCACAAACGCAGTTCTGGTGGGAGGCTGGACAGTGAGGGGGAGAAGCCAGGATGTCTGCTCCTCTTTCTCCTCCTCCTCCTCCTCCTCCTCCACCTCCTCCTCCTCCTCCACCACCTCCTCCACCTCCTCCTCCTCCTCCTCCTCCTCCCCCTCCTCTTCCACCTCCCCCTCCTCCTCCTCCACCTCCCCCTCCTCCTCCTCCACCTCCTCTTCATCCTCCTCCTCCTCCACCTCCTCCACCACCTCCTCCACCTCCTCCTCCACCTCCTCCTCCTCCTCCTCCTCCTCCTCCACCTCCTCCTCCACCTCCTCCTACTCCTCCACCTCCTCCACCTCCTCCACCTCCTCCACCTCCTCCTCCACCTCCTCCTCCTCCTCCACCTCCTCCACCTCCTCCACCTCCTCCACCTCCTCCTCCTCCTCCACCTCCTCCACCTCCTCCTCCTCCTCCATCTCCTCCACCTCCTCCACCTCCTCCACCTCCTCCTCCTCCACCTCCTCCACCTCCTCCTCCTCCTCCACCTCCTCCACCTCCTCCACCTCCTCTTCATCCTCCTCCTCCTCCACCTCCTCTTCATCCTCCTCCTCCTACTCCTCCTCCACCTCCTCTACCCCCTCCTCCACCTCCTCTTCATCCTCCTCCTCCTCCACCTCCTCTTCATCCTCCTCCTCCTCCTACTCCTCCACCTCCTCCTCCTCCTCCACCTCCTCCTCCTCCACCTCCTCCTCCTCCTCCACCTCTTCCACCTCCTCCTCCTCCTCCTCCTCCACCTCCTCCTCCTCCACCTCCTCCTCCTCCACCTCCTCCTCCTCCTCCACCTCCTCCACCTCCTCCTCCTCCACCTCCTCCTCCTCCTCCACCTCCTCCACCTCCTCCTCCTCCACCTCCTCCTCCTCCTCCACCTCTTCCACCTCCTCCTCCTACTCGTCCTCCACCTCCTCCTCCTCCACCTCCTCCTCCTCCACCTCCTCCTCCTCCTCCACCTCCTCCACCTCCTCCACCTCCTCCTCCTTCTCATCCTCCTCCTCCTCCTCCACATCCACCTCCTCTTCCGCCTCCTCCTCCTCCTCCACCTCCTCCACCTCCTCCTCCTCCTTCTCATCCTCCTCCTCCTCCACCTCCTCTTCCACCTCCTCCTCCTCATCCTCTTCCTCCTCCACCTCCTCCTCCACCTCCTCCACCTCCTCCTCCACCTCCTCCTCCATCTCCTCCTTCACCTCCTCATCCTCCTCCTCCTCCACCTCCTCCTCTTCCTCCTCCTCTCCCTCTTCCTCCTCCTTTTCCTTCTCCTCCTCTTCTTCCTCCTCTTTTCCCCCTCCTCCTCCTTGCTCTAACTTCATGTGGCACCTCCAGCAGTGCCTACATCTCCTCCAGGACTGCAACCACACCACACCCCCTCCCCCTGTGGTCTGTCTCAACTGAGAAGCCCGCCATGGTGCCAGCTTCCATGGGTAGCCTGGCTCCTGGACACTGGTTATAGCCCATCTCCCCTTTGTCCCCCAGCCCAGCAGGAGCTCCCTGCAGTTGCTCATCTATTGGAAGCCTTATGATATCTGTTCGGTTTCTAGCCTTATACCTCCCGCATAATCAGTCATCCGCTGGAAAGCTGTGGGGGAGTGATTGTTCCCTTGGCCGACCCTGAATGACAACAGCCTGTTCCATCCGCCATTACCTTATGCTGTGGAGGGCTACGTTTGATCACGGTCCCTTTTTATTATGCCATGGAAACTGGGACTGGGAGGTATCATGTGGCACAGAGTCCTGCATGCTGACAGGGGCTGCAGCAGCGTTTGAGTGACCCAGAGTCATCTGTCAATGGCACTGCCACCCTGGTGAACTTGGGGCATTCTGCACCAAAGCAGTCACAGCCATGATTATGGTCAGCAGAGCCCAGACTGATTACTCAGGTCCTGTGAGACAGAAGTACCAGCATGTGGCAAATTCAACAGGCCCAGGCTGTGCCTTAAGGCCTGAGCTGTCACCCAGGGGGAGGAGGTGCTCCACATCATCAGCTATAAGGAAAACAGCCACGATGAGACACGACCACACACCTCTGAGAATGGTGAACACGCAAAACGAACATTGTTGAGCACTAGACAAAAAGCCTCCTACAGAAATTCAGCACATTCCTACATACAAAGCAGTGAACATTTGAGAAGATACTTTTTAAGGTATCATTCATATAGAATTTAAACATCTATATTACCTGGGAATAAACTGCACGCAAGACCTTTAGAATGAAAACTTGAAAAGATATGAAAGACATAAATTAGTGGAGAGCTATGAGCCCTATTCCTGGACCAGGTGATTTGGGATTGAGATTTTATCAATTTCTACCAGAGTGTCATACAGATTAAACACAACCCCCCCCCCAAATAAAATAAAATAAATCCTCCAATTACGGCTGTAAGACACTGTGTTTATCCACTCATCAGCTGATGGACATTTGGTTTGTTTCCTTGTTTTATGAACAAAACTCTTATAGACATTCATGTGCAGCTTTTGCAACTTCCTTGCTGCTTGCCAAACGTGTTGAATAAAACGTGTAATTAGCGCATCTGAATTCGGTCTGGGAGCTAACGGCAAGGTGCCTGGAGGGCTACCACGCATCTAGGTAAATTTCCCAGAAGACAATATTATTGCGTGACTGTCCAAGATGCTGCCATCCAGGGAATGCCTGGCCGTGAAATTTTTTTTAATAAAGGTCAATTCCCAAGCAAGGGGGCTGTAACTAAATGGGGAGATCCATGCCTGAAGGGAGGGCACAATTAACAAAGACATCACAAGGACACAGGGCAGGAGTATGGTCAGAAGTAAAGCCTCTGCAGCCCTAATTGGTCACAAGCCCAGCTCCTGTGGCCCCCCAGGGGGTGAGAGTAGGCCAACTTGACTCTCAAGACTGGGCCAAGGCAAAGTACAAGTTTCAACAAGGACAGACACCCAGTGTGTGTGGCTCGTGCAGGCTCCTCTGCACAGCCAGAAGCTGCACTTCTTGTTCATGTTAGTTTTTGCTTATTGCCAGTTTTAGAAAATTACAGCTGACATACAATATTCTGTCAGTTTTAAGGGTACAACAGAGATGGGTGGATAAAGACCAGGTGGGGCACAGATACAAGGAAATACTACTCAGCCCTGAAAAAGGAGGAAACCTTCCCCTTTGTAGCAACAGGGATGGACCTAGAGGGCATTCTGCTCAGAGTGAAATGAGTCAGACAAAGACAAATACCATGATTTCGCCTACATGTGGAATCTAACAAACTAAATAAACCAAATGCTACATTTCTGACGGGCAAAATTCCTAAGCTTAAGAAGGGGGGAGCAGATAGCTGAGTGGGTCACATGACCTTTTCTGAACCAATCACTGAAGCCAAGGGAAAGCCTGCACTGATTGGCCGGCACTGTCATGTGACACCCTCCCCTTACTGGAGGGCGTTTCCATGCAGAGCAGGGAAGGATGGATTCCCATTGCAGATCCAGGTGCTGTTTCTGGAACCTAGGGACGGGAAACCAGGCAGAGAATAAAATACTACAGCACAGGTGCAGGCGGCTGGCACCCATTGCTGAATTGTCAGGAGCCCGTGTCTGTGAGAATGTCGTTTTTTGAAGCATTTGTTAGACATTAATCCATCCTGTGGGCTCTGTTTCAAGTAGGAACTATTTTTTCAGAAGTGTATCCCATAAAATGTTTCCTTCAGAAGCAAACAACATCAACATGACAGAGAAATGAGTGTGCATATGTGTGCATGCATGCACGTATACGCTCACAGGCACACACACACACACTCGTGCAACTTTTAGCAAAGGTCTGATTTAGCACACCAGGCACCTGGACACACACCATCCAAGGGTCATTACTTTCTGATGCCCTGCTGTCTGTCAGCTGTCGTGCGTGTCACGTTCTCCCCATCCCTGCTTCCAAAACGCCTGCAGTGATTAAGAACATGGAAGAGATTTTTCCCCAAAGCCTCCCTTGTGGAGGCCTCTTCCAGAATGTTAAGTAACCCGTTTCTGACATCTGCCCGGGCACTGAGTTTCTGAAGACCCCTGACATTTATTGACAGACAGTAATTAGTCTGAAGAAGCCGCCTTCTGCCAAGGGGCTGACTTACCTCTGAGTCATCCTCCCCATCCACCGCTCCCTCCACGTCCCCACTTCCAGGAAGGCAAGCTCTCTCTTTTTTTCTCGATCCTGTGCTGGCCCACATTAAGGATGGCTCTGCCCATTGTCCTCCTGGATGGCTCGTGAGGATGGCAACACTGTAGAGGGAGGGTCCAGCTGTTGGCTCTAGGGAACATACTGCCAGGATGCCAGATTGTGTCTTCAGAATGCCTGAAGATTAAGGATGTCCAGAAATTTGGTTCTTGTTGGTGCCCAAAGGGTGAATGCTTCATTTGGTGTCCAAACTGGGTCAGACCTGAGAACTAAACAGGGCACTCTCAGCCAACAGGCTGTGAGCATAGGCATGAACTGGGTAACCCCGGGTGAACCCCGGCCGTCTAGACACCAATCTAAGCAGCGTAATCCGAGCTCCACATTTTAGCGGACTATCCACACATGTGGCAAGTGTCTTGACTCTGAGGTGTGGGACACTGGGCAGAATAGAGTCCCCTAGGGCATGGGAAAGACAGCTGGAGAAGTGCCAGGTCTGCGGGAACATCAAAGGAGGCTTCGCAGAGGTGCACCACGCAGGGCTTGTGGGGGACGCCTTACCCGTGTGTGATGAAGCAAAGGAGAGGGTTCTGGGCTCTGACCCCACTTGGACCCCTGCTTGATAAGCAATGGTCATCTTCTCACTTCCCGAAGAGAATCTTCCTCTAGGGGAGGGGGAGAATTAGGATTTGGTTTTGTTTTCTGCAGAGAATGGGAACATTTTAAGAGAGAATATAAACATATTTTAAAAATCCACATTTCAGCCCTGGCTGGTTGCCTCAGTGGTAGAGCGTCGGCCTGATGTGTGGAAGTCCTGGGTTTGATTCCCGGCCAGAGCACACAGGAGAAGCGCCCATCTGCTTCTCCACCCCTCCCCCTCTCCTTTCTCTCTATCTCTCTCTCCTGCTCCCGCAGCCAAGGCTCCATTGGAGCAAAGTCGGCCTGGGCGCTGAGGATGGCTCCATGGCCTCTGCCTCAGGCGCTAGAATGGCTCTGGTTGCAGCAGAGCAATGCCCCAGATGGGCAGAGCATCACCCCCTGGTGGGCATGCCAAGTGGATCCCGGTTGGGTGCATGTGGGAGTCTGTCTCTCTACCTCCCAGCTTCTCTTTTCAGAAAAATACAAAAAAAAAAAATCTGTTTCATCAACACAGCAAGAGGAGGTCAGAGTTCTCTGAAGGACTCTGGGAGCAAGAACAGAAATTTATATATTTTGGATCATTCAAGCTGTACTTTCTGAGATGGGCTCATAGATCATTTGATGGACCGAGGGTGAGTTGGGGTCTTGACAGGCGTGCGGCTCCAGGGCAGGACAGTCCTGGTGGCCCAACCCATGTCAGCACCTCGCACAAGGGGAAGTGTGTGAGGACAGAGGCGGATAAGGAAGGATGGTCCCCTGCAGGGATGGTGACAGTGGGCAGGAGTCGGATCTTCTCCATGAGGGCTGCACACTCTTCCGAAAGATGGACCTACACTGGGAGCACCTAGTTTGGTGACTTCTGTCAAGTGTTTGGCACCAGGTGTAAGGTGAGACATGCAGAACATGCAAATGGTTGCAAATAACCTTCTTCACTTTGATGGATGGATCCCCTCTTCTGTATTGGGCTCAGCCACCACCTCCAATAATGGTGAGGGAACAGTCATCCTCTGGGCGGCCAGTCATGAGGAAAATGTTTTCTGATTCTGCCAACTGGCTTCTCACTCTGGTCCCTGGTGTGTTGTGCCACGTCCCCCCTGACACGCGGCCTTCCCCAGGAGGTGTGCATCCATTAGTTATGCGCCGACTGTTGGAAACTTCGCAGTCATTGGAGTCGGAGAATCAGCCTGTTCGACGTTGCCAGGTGACGAAAAGGGGCTATTGATTTTCCTGCAGAAGTAGAAGGGGGAAGAAGACTCTGAGTGTTACAGCGAGCACCTCAGAATATTAATCCACGGTCGCAGCCTGGCAAGGGAACCACAGTGTGGGGGGGAGGCATCCTCGCATCTCAACGACAAACTCCACTGTCTGCCTTCCTGGGGTGGAGAGAGGCCATTCGTGGGCTTCCTAAAGCTTGCTTCTCCAGGGATACCTGTGTCAGCGGAGGTCACAGCTCTGACCTCCAGAATTCAAAATAATAAACGTGTGTTGCCCTAACCTATTATTTGTGTGGCAATTTGTTCAGTGTCGCTAGGAAACAAACACAGTCCTCATGTCACCCATTAGCCACAGTCCCCACCAGTCCCTATTACCTACCACCCATTTCTGTTTTCCAGTTCCTGCTAAGCTCTGTTCAAACCCTAACTCACGCCATTGATTTATCCCCAAAACGTTGGCAATTTTGTGCTTTTTTTTTTGGATTGTAGCAGACAGAGCATATCTTTGTTGTGTTATGTTTCCATCTGGGAACCAGGAGTTCACATTACCATTCTATGTCACCATGTTCACATTGCCAAGTGTTTCTCAACATGTCCTCCCCACTTCCCAGCCACCCTCTGGAGCTGTGTGGCTCCAGTTGAGTTTGGCCAAAGAGCAGAGCTTTACGGCGTAGGGTTGGGCTACTTCTCCAGAAGCTGACTCACTGGAGATGCCGAGGGGAGGTCGTTTGTAACATAAAATGGAGTCCTCGGGGTGTTAGGGCAAGCTTTCTTAGCCAGCGGCACTGAGAAGGCTACTAGAGGTGGGGGCCAGCAGAAGGACAACTTTGTTCCCGCCCAAAGGACAAAGGAATACAACATGGAGTCTCTCTGATGCCGCACAGTGAAGCAAAACCAGACGGGAACTTCTCCCCACTCCCCGAGGCTTCCCCACTGTATTCTGTCTTGTCTCATTGTTATGACATCGCCCCGACAATGAAACTTTGATCGCAGCTCCGGCGTGGCTGGCATCTGCCCACCTTGGCATCTTACTCCCCCAAATACAGTTACCCTCTACTCGTCGGGTTCTATCTTTTACCTTCCTATACACACAGGCTGTCCAAAATGCTACATAAATACTAACAACGGCTGTGTTTCTTTGACTCGCTGTGATGAACTTGAGGCTGCTACAGACCCCCAGAGGCTCTACTTCTTCAACCCCAAACCTGGCTCCTTAGGCATAAAATGCTAACTATGAGGTGCTCAGTCAGTAAGTTCATTTTTATTTATTTATTTCTTTTTTTTTTTTTTTCTGAAGTTGGAAACGGAGAGGCAGTCAGACTCCCACATGAGCCTGACCGGGATCCACCTAGCATGCCCACCAGGGGGCGATGCTCTGCCCATCTGGGGCGTTGCTCTGTTGCAACCAGAGTCATTCTAGCGCCTGAGGCAGAGGCCATAGAGCTATCCTCAGCGCCCGGGGCCAACTTTGCTCCAATGGAGCCTTGGCTGCGGGAGGGGAAGAGAGAGACAGAGAGGAAGGAGAGGGGGAGGGGTGGGAAAGCAGATGGGCGCTTCTCCTGTGTGCCCTGGTCGGGAATCAAACCCTGGACTCCTACACACCAGGCCGACGTTCTACCACTGAGCCAACCGGCCAGGGCAATAAGTTCATTTTTAAATGACAAAGTCTAATGTAAGTACGATACCCCAAGAATCTGGAAATATTCAAGGAACCTACTGCAGACCATCTTTCTGTATGTTTTTCCAACATGGCTGGTTTCATTTGCATGTCTCAGGACCATCTGAGACTGAGCGCTTTGCGGTGGTGTTATTAGGATAGATGGTCCGTGCCCCAGGAAGGAAATGTGTGCGCTCGGAAACGTTTATTAAACATAGTCATTCAGTACAAACCGTCAAAGTCAAAAGCATTTGCCTATTAACAACAACAGTAAGAGTAGAAAAGGACACACACACACCACCAGTAACTGAGTATCTGGTACAGGGTTTCCTTTGGGGGTAACAGAGAAGTTCTGGAATTATACGGTGGCCTGCCACTAGAAGCGTATTTAAATCGGTCACTTTAACAGGGTTGAAAGGGTCAATTTTGTGCCGTGCGTGTGTGAACGCAACAAAAAGTAAATAAATACCTAAACCGTGCAGTGCTGAAAGAGCTGCTGATGTTGTCGACGGAGACAGGTCTCCGTGCATTCACCCATCCAGCTAATCAATGTGCACTGAACACACCCACTCTGTGCAGGTGCTGTTCCAGACCTCAGGGACACAGCCTCACCCAAGACATCTCTATTGTCAAGTCCCTGCCCCCGCGTGTCCCCCCGGGGGAGACAGCCAGCAGTTGGAACACAGATGGCCAAGTCGGGGCGTTGGGACCAGCCGAGGAGATGATACCACCAGGTGAGCGTAAGGAGAGAGACATGCAGGTGGCAGTAGGGAGGGTGGTGGGCAGTTTCAATGCCTCCGATGCTTTGGCCTCCTTCCAGGCAGCGGTGGGAAGCTCTCCAGGAGGGTTCCCAGGTGGCAAGAGCTCAGGTGTGTGTCCCAGAAGTGGGGAGAGGCCAGTGTGGCTGGAATGGAGGAGGCAGAGGGCGTGTCAGGTGGGGCTAGAGAGGTAGAGGCCACCAAGCTGGTCTGGTCCAACTATTTAGTTCTTTCTCTCAGACCTCTGATCAGTGACGGGCCGCCCGCCCACCACTTCTCCTGCAGATGGCAGGAACTGAATGGCCCCGAGCTCCAGCTGGCGGCCTCCGCACCCAGACCCCCACGCCTCGCTGTGCTCACCCTGCCCTGCCTGGCCTCACTGAGCCCCATTCCTGCTGAAGCTCCTCCTGCTTCCTCCATCAGCCCAGATGGGTCTCGTCCTGTTTCCTCAAGGTCAAGCTTCATTCACACCCTGGCTGCACCTTCGAATGACTTGGGGAGCTTCCACATCTTAGAATCTGGGCCCCTCCTTAGACCCCGGAGGCTGGATCTCTGGCCCTCCCAGACGGTCCAAGGTGTCACTGGGGTTTCCCCCGTTAACTGAATCACTGTCATTTCACTGATTCACTTGAAACCGAAGAACTAACTCTCCCTCCCGCAGGGAACCTGAGGCACAAGGACGGATGAATGCCCAGGGGAAGGAGATTCGTGGGGCCAGTTTTGGACGTCCCTGAGATACTAACATTAACTCAATAGCGTCACCTGGCATGCATGGATGCGGGCTGGTTTCCCTGAGTGACTTGTGCGGAAGAGTTCAGGCGTGGCGGTTTGGGCAAAGCCAGTCACTGCTCCACAAGCCCCGGGTGGGGAGACCACATGCTCTTCTCCCCCAGGGACCAGGGTGCTGAGCTCGGTCTTCGCAGTGTCCTCTAGGGGGCGCCGACCCCAGCGTGTTCCCTGCAAATAATGCTCCCAGGAGCGGCGGATGAAGTCTGAAGTCGTTCATTCCTTACAACCACAGGGAATCAGAGCCGCTATAATCCGCACTTGGCGGTTGGGGAGCCTGACATACAGAGAAGGCGGGTGACTTAGGAAGGTCCCACGGGAGAGCAGCAGGCTCCAGGGTTTGGTGCCAGGTGGCACGGTGGCCAAGTTCACCCTCCCAATTGCTGGGCAGCACTGCCTCTTCCTGGCTGTCCCCAGCTCTCTGCAAGGGAGACAAATGACCAGGGGAAAGGGTGAGCATCCCAGCTGCTCGGGATTCAGAAATACGTGAACTTCGCGGAGGATAAGGTGTCTTGCTGACCGGGTGGTAGGGCTGATAGGCTTTTCTGACCCAAATGCAAACCACTGGGGAGCCCTAGGGGACAAGCAAGCAGCAGCTCCTGAGGACCCGGCCTCCTCCTGAATCATCCCCCAGACCCCTCTCCCCCGCCCACGGCCCCTCTCCTCCCCTTTCCCATTCTTCCTGCTGCTGCATGCAGTCTCATGGTGATCTCTGGCCAGTGTCCACCAGGTACTGCCTTTTTCTAAGTCAGTGGATCCTCCCCACAAGCTTAGGAGAGCAGCATTACGACCACCCCATTTTACAGAGTGGAAAACCGAGGCCCGGAAAAGAGAAAGAAACCTGCCTAAAAGCTTTACAGCAAGCCTCGGGCTGCGATGGCACTCAAGCCCCAGGCGGTCTTGGCCGGGGTGGGTCTTCATGGTCCTCCACTTTCCTCCATCCCCACCCAACCCCCATTCTGTTCATCGTTTTCCTTCACCGCGGATGGACACGAATATTCTTCTTCATTCATAAGGGTGGGTGAGGATTGGAGAGGGGCCGGGGAGGCGTGGACAAGGCGGGAGCGAAACAACACTCTTCCGGACGTCCCATGGCTGTTTCCACATAAAGGCAGCTCCAAATGGCACCATGGCGGGAACGTTCCCCCAGCGATCATGCGGAATCTATTTATCATCACCTGTCAGTGTCAACACGGCCTGCCCTCTTCACGTTGCAGGATTGGCAGCACAGGAACGGAAGGACAGTCACTCTGGGCAGCAGAGGAAGGGTGCTCTCCCGGGATCCTAGCCATTGCCCCAAACCCCACTCCTGGGAATTTGTCTGCCCCTCGACCAGGCCCTTGCTGCAGGTGAATCTTGTCCTTGAAGCTGCTGCAGATGGCGCTTGGAGGTGTCTGAGGAAAGAAGCTGTTTAGAGGTGAGTCAGTGGTTGCTTTTAAAGAGGAGAGTGTCTACCTGGTCACGCACAGAAGGTGGTCTGATCTTCTCAGAGCCACTGTGTTGGGTGGCAGCCCTGGGCGCTTCCTGGGTGGAATCTGAAACAGCAGGCACCTGGAGGGCAGGTAGGGACAGCAGAGAGAGGCCACTGCGGATGAGGAGGTGGCCGTTGTCATCAGCAAGGGAACTTCCATCCTGGGCTCATCCTGAACGTTACATGACCATGATATCTTGGTCCTCCGGCCGCCAAAACCTTCCAGTTCATAGAGAGGCTGCTCAGAGGCCATCACCATCCAGACAGTCTCCACGACACGCTGCTCTTTCATGGCGCGTGGAGTTCTCACCTTGGTCAGGGGGTGAGCTTTCTCTTCACACCCTGAGCCCCCCAAGCCTCTGTTGGCTTGGTATGTGAGATGGTGCAGAGGTGAGGTTCACTGAGCACCCACGGGTCCCCAATCCAGAAGTGCAGGGGGTTCACACGTATGAGGTGACCCTTTGACTACTGAAGGTGAAAGCCAGGAGTAAGTTCTTCCTTTCTCTCTCACCAAGAACTGCTCTGGGACCCCCATCCTTCCCACACCTCTCTGAAGCCACACCCAGGAGGTGCCATCATTGGACCTGCTGGGTGATTGGCAAAGATCCTCTGCCCTCCTGCTTCCCTCCCTTCCCTTTACTCCCGCCCCACAATTTGCATTGCCTAATAAAGTCAGCCTGCTGGGACCTCATGGTGGCCTCGTCCCTTGGAGGTATACCTTTATGAGCCGGTGACCCAGCGTCTAGTTCAGCATCTACCGCAGGGGAGCCTCCCTTTTTAGATACAAGTGTAGACCTCACCGGGAGGTGCCTTCCTGTTCTGTGGCTGCTGTACAAATCCCACACATAGCAGCTCCCAACAACCTCTGCTGGTCAGCTCCTGGAGGTCCAGTGGCCAGGTCAGCTCAACTGGGCTCTATCCTGAAGGCTGAGGATCCGCCAAGGCTGGAATCCGGGTGCCGGCCAGGCTGGACTGTATCTGGAGGCTCTGGGGAATTACCTGCTTCCAACTCCTCCAGGTTGCTGGCATTCAGTTCAGTGTGGTTGTCGGACTGAGGTCTCTGTCTCTTCAATGGCAGTCGTCCAGGATCCAGGGCTCACTCCTTCTCAGCCCCTAGAGACGGTCCATAGTGGATTCGGCAAGACCTACTAACACAGCCTCCCTTTTCTTTTAGTTTAACTGAGTAGCCATCTTATTGATATCTACAAAATTCCATGTATCCTGGACAGGGCATCACGGGCAGTTCTCTCATCATATCGATGGTGTCTGGGGTTAGAACCGGAAATCTTGGGGGAGGGGAATGCCATTTCAGAATGCTGCCTACCCCAGAAGGCCTTCTGCTCTTTCTCCCTCCTCCTACCTGGAACACAGATGGGATAGCTGGGGGCACAGCAGCCATTTGGCAACCATGATGTAGCCCAAGGCGAATGAGGATGGCAGAAAATTAGAACCTGGGTCCTACCTCTCAAGGTCTTGTAACATGCTTCCAGCGAACTCTTATGGACTTCAGCTGCAGTGAGCTGAGTCTTCTCTGAAGTCCCCCTGTACCCCAAACTCAATCCTCTCTGATACACCAGGACTGGCCCTCTCTGCTTGCCACAGATGGTGTTCTTGACCAAGAGTGGAGTCAGTGATGACAGCAGTGACCCAGACCTGCTTCTCCTTTCCTCCTCATGGGTTCCAGCGACCAGACCGACAGCAGAGACTCACTCTCTGCCGCCTCCTCCTCCTCCTCCTCCTCTGCCCCACTTGGCACATCTGAATTCCGAGCAGGAGTGCCCAGAGCAAATTGCATCATCTCGTTCTCCCCATTTGCTAGCGAGGAGCCTGACGAGATCAGACAGGTAATGCAATTCCCTTGCGCTCCCGAGCCTGCCCAGGAAAATGGAGCTTGATGTGATTTTCATTTCATAAAGTGGGCTTCAGCACATTGGCTCCACAGGAAGACCCTCCCTTTCGACAGGGGCAACGGTGTTCACCTTTGGGTCTGTTTGTGTAATAAAGCAGGAACCTCTTTGGTCCGAGTCCCAACTCCTAGCCGAGGCTAATGCTGGGGTCTGCCTGCTCTTCCTGAAGTTGGTGGCCCAGGATAACTTTTTATCCCCCTCCTATTTTGGTGGGTTTCTGCCAATTTCCAGCGAGGGCCCTGACATATTCAAAAGGAGGAGGAATGATTAATGACCATTTATTTTTGCAATAGAAGAAGGCTGGAGCGAAGGCTTCCATCCTGTGCTGTGGGTTACAGGAGGCTGCCCAATATATTAATAGAGCGTCCTCACCCTGGTGCTGTGATAAATGTCACCACGCAGCTATAGGTGACAGAAGACACCTGCAGGACCCTTTCTTGGCCAGGTCTCTCGGGTGCTGGCCGTGGAGAGAGTTGGCCTGGGAAAAGGCCAGGCTTTGCAAATGCCCAGGAGAAAACTCCCACTGGGCCACAAAGATAGGAAGAATGAATGCCGTGTGGGCCCTATGAGCATGCCCATGCGACACTGCCCCCTGCCCTGTCTCAGCAAGCACGCACCTTATTCTGCCGCTGCGTCCTTCACAGCGTCTGAAACCTAAAAGATTCCTTAATAGGCGAAGTGACAATCACAAGTGCTTGTCATTCATAATTTACTGAGCATTGTGCCTGCGCTTAATTTGCACAATAAAATATTGGCATGCCTGTTGGAAAACATGTCTCTGGATGATGGTGTTAGCTCACCGGGTATGCATCTGCCTTCTGAAAGTGGCACCTCTAATTTTGTTTGGGGGGACTGCTCCTCCTTCCCTATGCCCCCCCTATGGTTTATGGGGGGTTAAGTCCATTTCCCAGGTTGATGGGTGGGTACATGACCCAAGCTGGCCAATCAGACCTCAGCACACATGACGGACCATGGTGACTGGATCAGGAATAATCACATGACCAGAGCCACAACCAATGAAATGCAGCTCTGGGACGTGTTACTCAGTAAGATAACTTCTTTCTCTAATTAGGACCAGAGCTGGTAGGATGTGCATCTCTGGAATCCTCATGGCCACCACATGGAACCTGACAGTAAAGCCAATAGGAAGACAAAAACAAACAAACAAACAAATAAATAAATAAAAAGGTGAAAGGAGGTAAAAACAGAGTCTCATTATCTTTTGTTTGAGCCCCAGGATTTATCCAGACTTACGGGCAGCCAACCTTTTGACCACTCAGTGACAAGAACCAAATAAAGTCTCTGTTTTGATCATGTGCTTTAGGTTGGGTTACTGTCCTTGAACCAAAAACCATCCCAGCTGGCACCCCATGCCACCATTCCGTGGACTCTGAAAGAACATGGAGACCTTAGGTGTTGACAGGGTACCAAGCCGGACTCAGATCTGAAGTCAGTCTCATGCCCCTGGGCGACTGACTCATTGTACATCTCCCTGTGCTTCGATTCACTTCTCTGCCAAATGGGTACACTAACATGTATATACACCAGTGGTAGTCAACCTGGTCCCTACCGCCCACTAGTGGGCATTCTAGCTTTCATGGTGGGCGGTAGCGGAGCAACCAAAGTATAAATAAAAAGATAGATTTAACTATAGTAAGTTGTTTTATAAAGATTTATTCTGCCAAACTTAGTGAAAATCTGACATAAAGTACTTGGTAAGTAATTATTATTATATGCTTTAACTTGCTGTAACTCTGCTTTATAAATTTTATAGAGTAAAGTTACTTCCTTACTTTATAAATCACCATTACTGTGGAACCGGTGGGCGGTTAGAAAATTTTACTACTAACAGAGATACAAAAGTGGGCAGTAGGTATAAAAAGGTTGACTATTCCTGATATACACATATTGCCTCTTGTTCAGTAAAGAATTAACCTTATTCTTATCTAGAGTGACTGACTCTACTTCAGGGGACTCAGGAGGAGTTAGTGCATTGGTCCACAAAAGTGCTTAAAACAGAACCTGGCGTAGGATGGGTGCTAACACCTGCACAGGCATACATGGTTTTCTGATACAGCTGTCAGCACCAGGAGAGACTGTCAAGAGGTCCAAAAGTAGGGATTGAGGCTCTGCTCCCACATGTTCCTGGTTTCTGAGTGTCAACTAACTTTGGATTATTCTCTGCACCTTGTGAATGTTATACTGTGGGGCATTCTGGATTTTGTTACATTCCTGAGAAAAATTTTAAGTTCTTGATTTGGGTGGGCAGTCAACTTGGTTGGATTCAAAATCCATTTCTTGGGCTGCAGATCAAATCAGACTACTTCTCTTATCCTCAGTTCTTCATCGTACATAGTCCATGGGTCCTGCTAAATCTTGAGCCAAGTTTATACACAGAATTGGGGGAGGGGTCTTCCTTTATGGTTCTGTCCATTTTGGGGCTCCTCCCCACGACTTTTTAGCAGCTACGATTCTTCCAAACTCTGTCCTCTGGTTCTTCAGACAAGAAAGCCTCGTTTTCTATATGAATATCAGCTGTCCCATGCAGCAGTGACCATGACTGGGTTCTGAGGAGGGGAAAAGCCACAAAAACAGGGACACTTTCTCCTTCCTTTGTCTTCTCCCAAATGTCAGCTCCTTTGAGAAACCTGCAGCCTCCCCACTTCACTCTTCAGAGCCTCAGGAAGTTTGGATGGTTTGTGTGTTTGTGCTTTCTGTCTTGTTTTGTATTTTGTGCAGACTTTGTTGCTGTTGCCCATGTGACGACGGATGCAGTAGGTGCGTGTCCCCGGCCACAACAGAGGCTGCCCTCTGTCATGTGCTCTGTGAACTGTCCCCCAGGCAGGAGCCTACGCTGGGCCCTGGGCACGCCTGCCTCCCCTGAGACCCCTGCAAGTCTCCTTTTGTTCCCTTCCAATGTGTTGAAAGCTCTTCTGGTCCTGAATCCACGCTGGCACTTCTCCAGGGAAGCCACTTGGTGATGTTTGCTTGTCCTCCGACTCCCTCTTCTGGAGTTCCATTTGTCTGCGTCTTCCCACAGTTACATAAGGTCTCATTCCTCAGCGCATCCCCTGTTCCCGGTGGTTCTCCTTCCCTCATTGAGCCTTGACCAACAGCGGCATCTGAGCTCCATCCGTCAATATAAGGGAAGCCTGAAGGATGTATTCTCAACACCTTTGGCGTGGTGAGCCAGGTGGAGGGTGGGGAAGGGGGGAGCATTCCACTCCTTCCTCCCACCAGCCTCATTCCCAGCCGCCCCCCCCCCCCCTGACCTGGGCTTTCGTCTCTGAACTCTCCAAAAAGTTCAAATGTCAGCCTCCTGAGCTCCATGAAGACCAGTAGGAGACACTAGCTACTGGCATCCTATCCAAGTTGGGCACCCCCCCCATCCCCCAGAAAGTAGCCCAACTTTTCCTTGAGGCCTGTAGTGACCCCTATCGCCTCCTGAGGAGAAAGACATGCCTTCATTAGTGTGACATGCAGCTGAAGTTAATCCACTCCCAAGATGTGTCTGTCACTGTGCTGAAACCCAGAGATCTGAGCCTGTTTCTTGCCCCGTCTCTGCCGGCAGGAAATGCCAGGGAGGCCACCAGGGGACACTGTTTACTCTACAACTCTTTGCAGGCTGCCGTGGGTTAGGGAGCAGAGCAGCTTCCCACAGAAATGAATGGGATTGGCATTGCATTGTTTCAAGTGTCAAAACAACCTGATGTTTTTGTTTTTCCATTGGAAGCTCCATCTTTTTTAAAACAGGGCATCAGAGAGTTTTAAGGGGGGGGGGTGGTCAAGAAAAATGTAGTCTAGCTACAGAGTGCCTGTAGTTACCCCAGTTGTCTGAGTCTGAGAAAGATGGTTGGAAACAACTGGTTCCATGGCAAGGGCCTGGGTGTCCCGTCCCCGCCCCCCCCATCCCCAGGCACCGGCTAATCCGTAGGGATTCACAAGCCACGGCACCACACGGCCTGGGATGCCAGTTGCGGTGGGCAGATTAACACGACAGCGTCAACGCTGCATTGCATCTCGCCGCGGCTGATGAGTTAGCATGGAACAGCTTCCTATTAAAAATTCAATGTTTAGGTCTGAATGAGTAATGACTATAAAACGGAGGAAACAGAAAGCAAAGGCTTTGAGATGGAGAGGACAGCACGCACAGAAGAATGGCTGAGTCCACCGTGGCCCCACGTCAATGACCCCGTGACGGTACACAGTCTCCCCTGTTTCTTCTGGCTAGTGCTGAAGAGGACAGACTGGAGACAGCAGGGGGAGTGGGGGAGGGGAGTGGAGACAATCCCTGTTCCTGTGTCTGGGCTGTCCCGTGTGTGGCTCTCTGCCGTTTTTCTCCCACAGAGACTCTGCCCTCCAGTATTTCTCTCCCATCGTCCCTATTAATGTCTGCCCTTCCCTGATGCCTGCTGCGACCCAACATCCTCCTTCCTCTCAAAAATATCCCTGATAATTCCTTCCACTATCATCGTTATTAGGGGTAGGCATGTGGTTGGCCCCCGTCCTGGGTTTGGGGGAAGTGGGCACGGGAAGAAAATCCTTGCTCAGGGAAAGGAGGGGCATTGGAAAGGAGACAGCGTTCTCGGAAGGAAGCTTCAGGGAGAGGACACATAAGGACACAGTGTCTCTGGAGAGAATGATCAGAGCCGTGCCGGGAACGGGAGCAAGGTTGGTGGGGACAGATGGCGTGTAGGTAGGCGGCGAAACTGTTCTGATCTTCTCTGGGCTCTGGAAACACTGACTTGGGCCTGTTTTCTGATGTAAGATCACTTGCTGCCTTTTCTCAAAGTGTTGAGGTCAGTTTGGGGCCACTTCCCTGTTCTGTTCATGAAACTTTGGGACCAAGAGATACAGGCTAGGGGAGTTGACTGGGTAGAAAACACTGCTCCATTCATTTACCTCTCTGCCTACAAAAATGGGGAGAAAAAGACAAGGGAAAGGACACATTTTCTTTTGCATATTATCTCCCCTCTAACTTTTTCTGAGGGATAGGTCTCCAGCCAGGGCTCACCCGCCCTCACCACCTCTCAAGCACGTGTAGAATTAAAGAGAAACATGACATGGGAGGGGTTTGATCCCTGCAACAAGACCTGATCATCCAAAGGAACAGGGCACCACAGAGTGGGCGAGTCACGCCATGGATGAGAATGCCCGACGTTTCGGGGAGGACAGGGCTATGTTGCGATGCGGTAACAACTCCAGATGATAGTGGCTAAACACAGTAAGCCCTCATCTTGTCATTGCTGGTTGGCAGAGGACTCTGCTCATAGTGGTCATTCAGGGACCCAGGTGACCTTGTCCAAAGCCGGGCACCCCCTCTGAATCCCGGGTTCAGTGAGAGCTATAGAATAAATAACTGTTACTAACTGACTGAACCCCAAACCCTGCAAGCTTGTGGTTCTATGATGGGTGCTCATGACTGCTTTGAGGTGAGAAGCAGGGAAGAGTCTGTGAAATCTTCTGATATATATATATGTCTAGTTTGGATAATAAGGCATTGTCTCATTATGTAGAAAGCAGACGGGGTCAAGAGATAGTGAATTGTTGCTCAAAAGGGGGTGCACTGAGGCAGCCCATAGATGCCCTGAGGCTGGTTAGAGATGCTAAACAGGGGCTCCCTATCTTAAGCTACTAAATTGGGACCAACCAGCAAGCAAGTTCCCAAGGCGATGTGTCTGCACAGTGAGGTCTCGGAATTGCTCACTTAGAGCAGGGGTTCTCTAGCCAGAGTCATTGGGGTTGAATTCCAGCTCAAGGACATTAGGTTGTTACCTAAACTCTATATTGATTCTTTGTACATGGGGTTAATGATAGGAATGTTGTAGAGTTGAGAGGATTACATGAGTGAATATTTGTTAAAATACTTAAAATAGTGCTTGGCACAAAGTAAAAGATTGGTAAGTATTAGAGATAATGATGATGAGGAGAAAGATGATGGTGGTGGTGATGATGGTGATGATGATGATGGTGGTAGTGGTGATGATGGTGTTGATGGTGATGGTGTTGATGGTGGTGGTGGTGGTGATGGTGTTGATGGTGATGATGGTGGAGATGATGATGATGGTGGTGGTGATGGTGATGACAGTGGTGATGGTGATGATAATGGTGGTGGTGATGGAGATGGTGATGGTGGTGATGGTGTTGATGGTGGAGATGATGATGGTGGTGGTGATGGTGATGACGGTGGTGATGGTGATGATGATAATGATGGTGATGGTGATGGTGGTGATGGTGATGATGGTGTTGATGGTAGAGATGATGATGGTGGTGGTGATGGTGATGACAGTGATGATGATAATGATGGTGGTAGTGATGGAGATGATGATGGTGGTGGTGATGGTGATGACAGTGATGATGATAATGATGGTGGTGGTGATGGAGATGGTGATGATGGTGGTGGTGGTGATGGTGTTGATGATGACGGTGGTGATGGTGATGATGATGGTGATGACAGTGGTGGTGATGGTGATTATGATGATGGTGGTGATGATGGTGGTGATGGTGATGGTGATGATGATGAAGGTGGTGGTGGTGATCATGAAGATGATGATGGTGGTGATGAGGAAGAGGAGAATGAGGATAATGGTGGTGATGTAGTACATATAGTTAAGGAGGTGTCAGTGTGATTACTTCCATTTGTAACCTCATCTGAAACTTTTATAATAGCTCAGTCCATGTACTAAATGGACCATGTGCTGACATTGAATGCTGAGCGGAGGAGCAATGGTGGAAAACCCATTGCCTGGATCTTTCCTAGAATGGTGAGAATCTGGGAACACAGCAGGTACCAGGTGGGACATTGAATGGGGTAGCTCAGTGTAGGCACATGAGCCTCAGTCCAGGCCAGTAGTCATCTGCAGCCTGCATCTCACCTGGGGAAGCCGGGCCCATGTTCCCTTCATGGGAAATTAATCTCCACGGAGGCTGAATTCCGGCAGAGACACCAGAGTGACACACAGCACTGGGGAGCTTGTCTGCATGGTTAACAGAAAGTTGTACGGGAATAATGTTTCAGGATTTGTTAAAAACATAAAGATCCAGCGTGCGAGACCTGCCTTCACAGATTCCCCAGACACCTGGTGCAGGGAATGGGCCGACCTGAGCACACACAGGTCAGAGTAACGAATGATGGACAGACGACCCAGATTCAATCTCAGTTTTATCACTTTCTAGCTGGTGACCTTGGACAAGCCACTCAACATCTCTGACATTAGTTTTTCTGTCTGTAAAATGGGAATCCCAAGAGTAACATTGTTGACAGGATTATTTGGCAATTGGTGAGTGCCTGATAAATGGTATATTGTCATTGTTGTCATCATTACTATCATCATCATGATTCACTGTTACCAGTTAAACGAGCTAAAGGTAAGATGTGTGACTCAGTGTCCTCATTAGTAAAATGGGGGTGGTAAATCTATAGTTTCACGCCAGTTGTTCACCAGCCAAGCATTTATCTTCATGGTGCACGCACCTGTAGGGGCTGAGCACACAGGGGTGGACAGGTCAGACATCCTCCCCCATGGAGGAGATGCAGGATAGGAGAAGTGCAGGTTGACAGGAAGCACATAAATACATCAGGAGCTGCTCCTACCTCGGGAGTCCAGGACACCAGCACTCCTGAACGCCTTCAGCTGGTTCTTAATTGGACCTCAGACTTCTTCTGCTGCCCCCTACAAGCCGTGTTCTCCAGGAGGCAAGAGTAATACTGAAAGAAGGGGGTGGAATAAAAGGAGATCTTTGCTCCTTCACCTCTGGACCTCTGCACTTTCCCTGTTCTCAGCCTGAAAAGCTCTTCTCCCAGAAATCCACCAACGTACCCACTCACTTCCTCCACCTTCCCTAAAGCTGCCCCCTAAATCAGACTTTCTTCTTACTCTCATCTTCAACCTGAAAGGATGCATGCTGTTTATGGCTTTCATCTGTCTCCTAGAACATAAGACCCAGGAGTTTAGGGCCATCCTCTGTTTATTATTTCCTTCTTTTCCAAGTGAGAGGTGGGGAGACAGAGAGACAGACTCCTGCATGCGTCCCAACTGGGACCCACCCAGCAACCTCTGTCTAAGGCCGATGCTCTGCAATCAAGCTATTTTTAGCACCTGAGGCAGAGGTTTCACGGAGCCATCCTCAGTGCTTGGGGCTGATGCACTTGAACTAATTGAATAATGGCTGCAGGAAGGAAAGAGAGAGACAGAGAGAGAGAGAGAGGGGAAAGGGGGAGGGGAAGAGAAGCAAATGGTTGCTTTTCCTGTGTGCCCTGATTGGAAATTAAACCTGGGACATACACATGCTGGACTAATGACGTTCTACCACTGAGTCAACCAGCCAAGGCCCCATCATCTGTTTTGTTCTCTGCTAGAACCCATAACTGGGCCTGACAAATTATAAGCAAGAGACAAGTATTTGTTGAATGAATAAATGAAATGTCAAAGGACAGTAACAGTGCTCCTGTTCATGTTCGGTGAGGATTAAATGAGATGAATGCTGGCACAAAGTGTTAACACATCTTTCATCCGTCATCCTCCCTCTCTTCCTTCCTTCCTCCCCTCTTTCCTCCCTCTCTCCCTCTCTCGCCGCCTCCTTTCTTATCTCTAATAGCAAGCATCATCGTCACAACTTGACATTAGGTCTGCATCATGACCATAGCTGCCTCATGAGGCCAACACGTAGCCCTTGGTCCCCATGTTCTTAGTAATATATACCTGTAGGTCCCCTGTCGAAAGGCCAACCTCGTGAGAAGTTCCTGAGCTAAAATCCACCAATGGCCTCGCTCGAGGGCTCAGCAATATTAAGAATGAGGCATCTGAGCGTGCACAGAAAGAAAATCTGAAGCTTGCCTCTTTGACTCCAGAGCCCCGGGCACATGTGGAACGGCAGGTTTCCTCTTTCCAATAACCCTCCCCTCCTATAAATCACACTAATTGTCTCCATGTGCCCGCAGCCCACGAGGGAGTTTGGCAAGAAACTTTGAGGAGATTAGCGGCCTCTGATGTCCGTTATGAAATTCAGAGGGAGCATCTGGAGGCAATTTAAGTTAAGGAATTAATGATTTCAGGGTTAAATAATACAGGCCTTGAAAAAATAAATAAATACAGGAAACGGTTAGGCCCATGAACCTCCAAATTCACACCTCTATTTTTGTGGATTCCCCTCCACCCCACAAGAAAAAAAGAAAAAGAAAAATCGACCACATCATCTCTCTTATTTGTTTGGTTTGGTGTGTAAATTTGTTCAATTGTTTTTTCTTTTCAGAGGGTCACGTGCTGGGCTGAATGGAATCCTGAAGTGGGATTTGCAGAAGAGAAAGCACCCCAGTTCCCTGGGTCTTGTTTTGTCTCATTTGGAAGCAGCAGGAAGGAGTCCCCCTAGGCTCAAAGAGCATCTGAGACTCGGGGGACAGCCAAGGCAACAGATGCCTTCAGACCCCAAAAGGTGCTTTCACTTGATTGCATCCTCTTCTTTTATGTGCGTGGGATTTTTTTTTTCTCATTATAATTGTTATATCTCTCAATGTGGTTCCTTCAGTTTCCCTCTTTGGGGATTATTTCAGCTGTGGAGTCATGGTCTGGGACCAGCCTGTGGCTTTTCAGTATAGACAGCAATAATATTCTGTTCCAAAGGCAAGAAACTTTTTTTTGGCGGGGAGGAGACAGAGGGAGCAGATTATGAACCCACAAAGGAGAGCAGCAGGGGAGTGGAGGGCATGATTTGGGCATCTGTTCGTTCCTCTGAGCAGGCAGGACAGAGAGAGGCTAACGCGGGCCCCACCCCCTCTGTCATGCGTCATAGATATGTTGTATTTCTCGCCACCGAGGTTAGAAACATTTAAATGAAAAATATTTACTCTCCAATGACTTCCAGGCTAACAAATAAAAATGGGAAGGGAATGTGACTTCCATTTTAGGAGCTCGGCAGACTTTATGACCGCCTTCCCAGGCTGTGTCTACATTCCCTGACTGAATTGACGAGCAGGAGCCACTGTGGGCATAACTCACCTCCCCAGGCACCACCCTGTCCCCCAGGTCCCACTCTGGCCCGGCTGATTGGTGTGTCTGCCTTCCGGCTCCCCTCTATCAGACAGGCTCAATGGGATGAGGAAACCAGTGAGCCCTATTCCTCTCAACCCGCCCCTCCAGAGTCCCAGCCCCACCCAGCTGGGAGAAGGGGTCCTTGCTAGTGGTGCCTTCAAAGCCTTCGTGGCCCTCCACCTCAGGGCCCCCCTTTAACTGAATTGGAGCATGAGAAATGGATTTGTAGTTGCTCAGATTCCTTCACTGTTGTTTCTTCTCAATCAAGTTTTGTGTTTTGTTTTTTCCTTTATTTGAAACGCATTCCAGACTCTTGTGACTAGGAAGGATGGTGACACGTCACACACTTGCGCTTCTTTCCTGAGAGTACACTGAGCTAGCCCTGGTGAGAGCTGGCCCCTAGACCCTGTCCCCTAGCCCCCCCCCTCCCCCCAGGCAGAGGGCACTGCCAGGCGCATTCGGCTGAGGGGTGTGGAGGAGACCACGGCTCGGTGGGGGGTGGCCAGGGCTGGGCTTCCAGGGCGAGGCTTCTGCTGTTGGAGGGATCGCCCTGCAGTCACTGGCACAGCGCAGTCGGGTCCTGCCCTGGATTGTTCAGACTTGCGAAGCCAGGGCAACCGGGCGAGTAGCTGGGACCCGGACCGCGCGAGGAGGGAGAGCGCGCTGGCAACATCAGAGAGGAAAGAGAAAGGCCACCAAGCGGAGTGACCAGTGCAGGTCTGTCCTGTCTGAATTCGCAGAGCAATGGCTATTGCAGGAGCAAGTCAGGCTAGGGAGGGGACCCCCCCCCAACATCACCGACAGTTAATAAAAACACATGCAGGGGCATTCCAGCAACATCGAAGGACAGTGACAAAGGGACCATCCTTTCACCCTGGCGCCCCAGTCCCCTTCCCAGAGAGATCACTGCAACCAAATGCGCCCAGACAGGCACACGCCTCTCTAAAAACCCAGATCCTGCTTTGCACTGTTCTGCGCGTGGCTTTCACCCACCCAGCAGATATTTCCGTACCAGCTGCACGGGACTTTTTAATTCCACGTATCCCCACCTTTCACGGCAAAAAAGAAAGGGGGAAAAAATGCAGGGGGCGACCTGAAGTTAAGGCTCTGGCAGTGATGACCCCCCCGTGAGGGCCGCGGCAACCACCGGAGAGCGGGAGGGGAAGGGTCCAGCTCCATCTTGGGTACCTGCGCAGAAGTCTCCCGGACACGGAGGCGGGAGGTTACAAATAGCAGGACAGCCAGGGATGGGGGGGCGGGCAGATGCAACCCGCTGCCCTCCCTTCTGCACGCCCACCGCCCAAGCCGGGAGGGACTGTCCACCCCGCCGCTCCCGGCCGGGGGGCGCACTTTCTCCTCCGCAGCCGCAATTGGTCCCGGGGCGGGGCCAGGGGCGGGGGCTGCGGCGACTGGGGGCGGGCCGGGGCGGGCCCTGCTAGGGGCGGGCCCGGGGCGGGAAGCCTGCAGCTGCAGCGGCGGCTGGAGAAAAGTTGTCCCGGCCAGAGCGCGCGCTGCCGCGGGATCCGGAGCTGCCGCGGCGTGCACCCGGCAGGGTGGGGCGCCGCCACCCGAACCGCGCCGTGCCGCGCCGCTCGACTCACTGCTGGGAATCTCCCCGGGACATGGGACAGCCGGCGAGGACGGCGGGCCGGCGCTGCGCCCCGGGCGGGCGGCGGGCGGCCTGAGCTGAGAGACGCAGGATGCGCTCCGACGGCGCGGCCCCCGGGCCGGTGGCGCCACTGTGCGGGGCGTTGAGCCTGGTGCTGGGCGCGCTGCTGGGTAAAGGTAAGGCCGGAACGGGCGCCGGTCCCGGGAGCTCGGGTGGGGGTCCCCAAAAAGCGGGGTGTCCTGGGGACCTTGGTGAGGGCGCTGGCCCCACCGGGAGCGCCTGTGGCAGGCGCGGACGACCCGTTTCTTAGCTGTACGCTGTGGATGTAGGTTTGGGGCAAATTCGGATTTGCGGTATATTCGGGAGCTTCCCGGAGCGAGGAGGCGTGGCTGAGGAACACTGCGTTTGTCCTCACCCCAGCTCAGCGAGGACTGAGCCCAGCGCAGTCCTGCTGTGGAGCTGTGGGCTCAGCCGCGGGGACCTGGCTACTTTGCCCCTGCCTCCCCGCCCGCGCCCGCGCCCCAGCCTGGTCTGCAGGGACTGGCGGTGCAGCAGGAATGAACGGGCCCTGGCGCCCCCTCCCCAGCCCTGGGGGCCCCGGGACCCACCTCTACGCATGGAGGGACGCGCACTGGGAGCGCTGCGCTTGGGGCCCTAGGCTCGGCAGGACGGCGACTCCTCAGCACCACAAGTTTGGGAGTGTGGGATGGTGGGGGCGCGTATGGGACCCAGACCGGCTTCCCCGCCGGGGTCCCGGGGTCCCTTCCTCAGTCTCCTCACCTCTGCAATGGGAATGCCGAGCGCGCCTCCGGCTGAGGGCACTCCGTCAGCGAAGGCACGGTGCCCGGGGAGCGCACAGAGGCCAGGGCTGCTGTTGTTCTGTCGGGTATTATGAGGCGCCTGCAGTCAGTCCAGGCGACCTCAGGGCCGAGGTGGCGTGTACCGTGGCCCGAGGCGGAAGCAGCGGACGCAGGCGCGGGGCCGCGGGCGCAAGCTTGGTCGGCGCGCATTGGCGGGGAGCGGGGTCCGGGGCGGGTCCGCGCGGGGACGCGGGAGGGCGCCACCTGCTGCTGCCAACCGCGCCAACCCTGCTCTCGGGTCCCTCTGGTAACCCCAGAGGTGAGTCTCCTGCGCCCTGGGCACTGAACCTCCTAGCCACGTCCAAGCGGATAAGGATCGTGGCCTCTCCCGCCCAAATCTCGGCAGCCGGGCTGGCAAGACGCCAGGAGGGGCGAGTTGCCCGTTGAGGTTCCAAGTAGTGTTTGCTTTCCAAGTCATTGCGCACCGTCTTAAATTCCCGAGAAATTTTCCGTCCTTGACGCTGCAGCTTCTCAGACTCACCAGCTAGACGCAGTTGCTCTTTTAAGTAGGGTCCCCTTCTCCCTGGAGCTGTAGGTGAACAGGTGTGCCACTGTGTGTGTGTGTGTGTGTGTGTGTGCGCGCGCGCGTGTGTGTACGCGCGCGTGTGTGAAGGAATGGGGACACCTTTCTGTTCTAATTGAAAGGAATCTGGTGCCTTCATTCTACTATCAGCTCTGCGTTCTATCATTTCTGGGACTCAGTTTCCCCAATGTAAAGTGGCCGTTCAAAAAAAAAAACAAAAAAAAACCTTCTCCAAATACCTCCCAGCTGTTGTGTGCTGACAAAGTGGCTAATGGGTGAAAAGCACTTGATAGAGGCAGGGGAGCTACTTTACCTTAATCCAGGGGTGGAAGCCCCTTCGGGGTTTCTCTCCACCTCTAGGAGGGGGTTTCATCAGGTGAGAACTGGGAATGCTGCTGAAGGTGCTTTCTAAAGGAACACCGTTTGAAAGTTAAAGCTCACATTTTTTTTTTTTCTATCTAGAGGCTTTTATTTTTGATGTAGAGTAGTGTCTATTACAAATGTCCAGGTAGAAGAGCTAGGGGTCACAGTCGGTTTGGAAAGTGAAGCTGGGGGTTTTGTTTGGATGGTGAGATTTACCCAGCAAGGGTTGGGGGGGACAGAAATAATAGGGACGAGATGTCTCACCCTTACCCCAGAGCTGCCCCTCACTTTGTACTAAGTAAGATTGGCTTAGTACAACCTTGACGTGGTAGCATTTGCTCTCCTTGCTTTTGATTAATACTCTTCACCCCTCTGATGTGGGACCTCAGAGTCTGCCGCTCTTCCTCTGCAAAGTGTTTTCCATTTTGTTTCTTCTGACCACAAGCCCTGGCCCTTCCCACTAGATACCCTTGCTTAAGTTTGTGCTGTCTTAAAAAAAATAAAAAAAAATTTTAAAAAAGGTCATTTTTGACTTTTACTGCCCAAGGATTTAAGTATTTAAGTGCTAATTTCTGGAATCCTTGAAACCACTGATCAATTTTTATACCAATTGTATGTTTATTTTCGGCCATGGCTTTAGAGGCTCTGTAGTTCATTGGGGTTTGGAATCGTCAGAGGGGTAATGATGGCTGTTAGTCACATAGGGGGCCCCTAGGAAGACCATCCAGGACCTCAGTCTCCTCTCTGACAACTCTAGTGCCAGATATGTTTGAAGATTCAGAATCACTGAGGTATTTAAATGACAGGATAGGTAGGGAAGGAGGGAGGGAAGGAGGGAAGTAGAGGCATAGGGTCATATATATTGATATATATATATATATACACACTATATATATGCACTATATATACACACTATATGTACATATTCATATATATATATATATATATATATATATAGAGAGAGAGAGAGAGAGAGAGAGAGAGTGTAACACCCCCAAGCTGCTCTGGAAGGTTGTGTCCATTAACTGCACACATTGGTAATTTTGCGTGAAACATATGTGTCTTCACGTAAAGGAGGATAAAGACCCAAATAGCCTGGTTTCACTGTGGGCCAGTGTTGGCCACCTAATGAATGAACTAAAAACAAAATTTGGATTGTCAGAGCCTGGGGGCTTTGAATTTCTGATAAGGGAACTGGGGCCTGCGGCAGGTTTCATGAGGGCAGAGGGAGGTCGTCAGGATGAAGGGGTCCTCCTCATCTCCCCGAGCGCATGCTGCCCCCCAGGAAGACAGTCATGCTCGTCCTTGCTATACTGACTGCACACATGCTCGGTACACTTAGCACACGAGTACGTGTTCCTTCTCCCCAACGCCCGTCCCTTCCCGCCCCTCAAGGTGAAACTCCCCACCATGCTGAAGCTTCTTAGCATGACTCCAGCATCTTGGAAGCTCTCCTATTAAACACCAGACTCTGGGGTAGGTCTTCATTTCCTCTACATCCGCCATTCTCCACCGGTGCTTGGGAATGGCAGGACCGGCAGACAAGTCTGTTTTGTCCACACAGTGCTTTTAGAAAAATGATTGGGCTCCCCAAATTGGGAGACTCCTATATAAAAATCAGGATTGACAACTTCCCTTAAGAGCATAGGCGTGCTGACAACCCTGGGTTCACTTTCTGTCATGGTGCCATCATGCCAACGGTGAGTGCGTTGTGTGCCCCTGGATGGCAGTGTGCTGAGGTCCTTATCCCGTCCCCCTTCCCTCGGCTATTTGAATTTTCACCTCCAGTTTTTCTTGGTCTGTCTAGGACTCACCGTTCACTTAATCATGAGGGTATCCAAGATAGGCAGGGAGGAACTCGGAACGCTCAATTATATTCGTCGTTAGCACCTCCGTGAGCGGAGGTTAAAAGCTCAGCCTTTGGATGTATTAGATATTTCATACATCCATAGTCATGAGAAGCAAGGTTAATAAAACCGAGTCTTCTGGTATATTAATTGGCGTGAAAGGGAGTTTGACTGAATTAATGGAATAAATGGGAAGTCTGATGGATAGAATATTTTTACAGCTGTCTACTTTGTTTAAAAGTCAGCTTTTATTAAGGTGCAATTTGCATGCAGTCCGAGCCACCCCTTCGAGTACAGAGTTACAAGTTTTGACAAATGCATGGTTATGTGAAAGCACCATCGCAGTTAAGGTGGAGAACACTTCCGTTATGCACAGTGCATCTGCTGTTCCAGGGATGAATGTTTGCTCTACCTGGAGACCAGGAGTGTGTTCCACTTAATGGGCGCACCCCCCCCCCCCAGCCTCCTTGGTTTATTCACTTCCTGGTCAAAGGGCATTTGGATTACTTCCACCTTTTGGTAATTAGGACAATAGTCCCTATAAACATTTAACCAACAGGTCTCCGTGTGAACGTAGGTTTTCGATTCTTTTGGGTAAATACCTATGACTGGGACGCCTGGGTGGTATGATAAGTGTGGTTGTAACTTTATCAGAAACTGCAAACTCTTTTCAAACATGGTAACATTTTGCATTCCCACCAGCAAGATATCATATTCTGGTTATTTATTTATTTATTTATTTATTTTTTATCTTCAGCACCACTAATATTACTCATTTTGTTTCATTTGATTTTTTTTTAGCTGTTTTAACAGCTGTAGCGGTATTCCTTTGAGGTTTTAATTCTCACCTTCATGACTAATGATAATGAGAATTCTTTCTCTTGCGTCCTTGCCACTTTAGATCTTCTTTGGTGAAATGTCTTTCAAATCTCTGCTAGTTTTTTTTAATTAGTTGTTATTTTTCTATTATTGATCTGTGATTGTTATAAGTGCAAGTGCTTTATCAGATATCTGTTTACAGCTGGTTTCTCCCATTATGTGTCTTTGGAAGAGCAAAGCTTTTTCAATTTTAATGAAGTTACATATATATTAATTTTTTCTCTCACTAACTCTGCTTTGGTGGCACACCTAAGCAATCTTTGTCTAACCCGAGGCCATAAGGGTTCTGCACATGACTCTTGTGATGTCATATTCCTGCTGATTTTTTAAAATTATTTTATTCTGTTGGTTTCTGAGAGGAGTGTTGCAATCTCCAGCTAAAGTGTGGGCTTGGCTATTTTTCGTTTTGGTTCTGTTGGCTTTTCATTTGTGTATTTTGAAACCCTGTTTTAGATACATACATGCTTAGAGCTGTTGTGTCTTCTTGGTGAAACAAATTTTTTATCATTATGCAATATCCCTCTTTCTTCTTGAAAATATTTCTTGTCGTGGTGTCTGTTTATTAACATAGCCACCTCAGCTTTCTCCTGATTAGTGTTTGTGTTATAATATCTTTCCTGTCATTTTTTTTTCTGAAATGAGAAGTGGGGAGGCAGAGAGACAGACTCCGCATGTGCGCAACCAGGATCCACCCAGCATACCCAGCAGGGAGCGATTCTCTACCCATAAGGGCCTTTGCTCTGTTGCAACCAGAGCCATTCTAGCGCCTGAGGCAGAGGCCATAGAGCCATCCTTAGTGCCCGGGCCAACTTTGCTCCAATGGAGCCCTGGCTGCAGGAAGGGAAGAAAGAGATAAGGAGAAAAGAGAGGGGGAGGGGTAGAGAAGCAGATGGGCATTTCTCTGGTGTGCCCAGGCCAGGAATCGAACCTGGGACTTTCACACGCTGGGCCGACGCTCTACCACTAAGCCATCCAGCCAGGGCCGCCTGTCATTTTGTTTTTAACTGATATGTGTCTTTATATCTCACGTTGGTTGTGTCTAGGCAGCAGATGATCTCATTTTGCCTGTTCACCTGATCTGATCATCTCTGTCTTTTAATCACTGTGTTTAGACCACTTATATTTAATATAATTATTGCCATGTTTGTCTTAAAATCTGTCATCTCACTCGTTTTCTTTATGTTTCATCTTTCCTTTACTCTTTTTTCTTTCTTTTCTGCCTTTTTTTAAATGGAATATATGTATTATTATTCTGTATTATCTCCATATCGGCTCATTATTTATATCTCTTTAAACTTTAGTCATTGTCTTAAGGTTTATAAGACACATCTATATTTAACAAAAGGTTACATTCAAATTGTGTTATACCACTACATAAGTTTTTGTTAAAACTATATTATCCCCAATATTTTTTCCTCTCTACGTGCAATTCATTTCAAATGCATACATCGTTTACCCTAGGCATGACTAAGAGGATTTTCTTTTTTCTTTCTTTTTTTTTTTATTTGCTCCCGCCTCACCCAACTTCTCCATCTCCCACACAGCCCCGGGGACCGGGAGAGCCCCCCCCCCACATACACCCCCAACATCTCACCTTTCTTACATCCCGGAAAGAACCACTCCAACCACCTTGCAGACTTGGGAGGCAGCACCCTAAGAGGATTTTCAATCAGAGATTATTTGTATATACTTTGAAGAAGGATAACACTTGTTTAATTGGCTTGCCGTTGCTTCTGAGTGGGTACTTCTGATATGCTGGAAGCTGTGTTCTCTGCAGGATTTGTATTCTCTCTCCAACCTGTGTACTGAGCTGAACAAAAGTGTTTATACACTTTAGGGATTTAAAAGTTACTGCCTTTTAACAAAGGTAAAATCCAACCCAGCCAGAGTCTGAATTGGCAGAATTTCCGAGACCGGGGTTGTAGATCCTCTCCCAGAGTGACGGGTACCTTGTCTTCTGCTGTGTGTACCGTCTTTGAGGGGATTAAGGATGCTCAGAGTGGTGTGTTTGGAGTGTGAGGCATGTCCCTGCAGCAGCCTGGGATCCTCAGGCAGCTCGCTGACTTGATAGAGAAGACCACATCTCTTCGCTACGTGACATGTTTTCCCTTTCTTCCTCGACACCCTTCACGGGCAGTCTCATGGGAGCTGTCACTTATGGGTAATTAGGGAGGCTCATTATCACAGCAGCGGTAGCTTATATTTGAGGTTTATGCCGCCAGTTCCCAGATGAATTGGTCAGAAGCCTCCGGCTGGAACAGCAGAAATATGTCCAGGGCCACCAAAGGAATAAGAGGTTGGCAGCGGAGCTCATGGCCCTGAAAGTCCGCTCCAGGGCCAGGCTTCCTAAGAGCTAGAAGTTGCCTCTTCAAGGGTCCCTGTGGTTATAATTTACACCTGGCTTCAGGATGCCACGGTTGGGAGACAGGAGCTCTGGCCCCTTCCTTCGTTTTGATCTCTGGTCTTGTGTTTTCGGTTCCAGGAAAGAAGCAGCCCGTGACTTTGAGGGAAACTTTAGAATCTCTCGGGTAACACCCCCCCTCAACGATAATCCCTAAACCGATCCAACCAGGATCTTTGGTAATGGTGTGGGTAGAGGTGGGCATAGAGGCAAGGCTGATTATTTTTACTTTGTTAAAAGCTTCTCAGGTGATTCTAAGGTGTAGCCGTGGAGGAGAACCAGCAGCCCTGCTACCTTCCTGCTGCCCATCTTTGCCTATAAAAGGGGACAGCCGTCTGGGGGACAGAGACACTATTTTGTATTCAAGGGAGGAAGGGTCTTCCTTCCTCCCAGTAGAACACGAAAGAGCCGTTATACAAGGAGGCGGCAGGGACACTAGAGGCAAAACCTACAGGTGTCTGTTCCACCTATTCAGACACCTAGCGAAGTTAAAGGGCAGCTCTTCTGAGCCTCAGTTTTTTTATTCTATAGAGATAATACCCACATTGCAGGATTGTTGCACTCAGCACAGAGGGTTGGTTGCCTGAGGCTGCCAGACCGAATTCCCACCGACTGTGTCAGTTACCATAACAGGAACGTCTTCTCTCGTGGCTCTGGAGTCGGAAGTTCACACTCACCTGCGGCAAGAGCCATGCTCTCTCCTGAGAAGCTCGGGAGAGAACCCTTCCCTGCCTCTCCCAGCTGCTGTGGGCCCCTGGCACTCCTTGGCTTGTGGCTGCACCCCTCTCATCTCTGTCTCCATCTCCCCATGGTCTTCTTCCCTGCGTGCCTTTCCCTTTCAGTCTTTTGAGGACACTTGCCACTCTTAATTCGGTACGGTCTCACCTTGAGAACTTTCACGTCATTACGGCTGAAAAGACCCCCTTTTCCAAAGACGGTCCCATTCCAACATGCTGCGTGGGCACATCTTTCGGATGCCTCTCCACCCATTACGCACGGTACGATCTGGCACGTAGTAACAGTTCATTAAACTGTCGCTGTTATTCTAGGGGTAATTATCAAAGCTGTGGAGAAGAACTGCACCGTGTAATCTAATAGAAAGCACACATCGATATTTTAAAAATAACTGACAATTGTGACCAAAAAAAAAAAAAAAAAAAAAAAAAGAACAGTGGATTTGACAATATCAGGGAGTAAGGAAAAAAGCTGGTCAAGTGTGGGCGTCCATTTATTATGAACTTAAGCAGAGAGCCAGCGGCTTGTTCTAGGAGACATCCCTTGATGCACTTCTTGCTTAAATACAGCTCAGACCTAATTGCACTTGGCTCAGTTTGATAGTCCTCCTGGTTTTCTCCTAAACACCCTTCTCCCCCGGGTTTGCCGGCTCCTCAGAACCATTGACGATGGCTCCTCCCCCACCCAGGTTCAATTTATTTTTTTCCACCCCCTGTGCAGTTGACTCTTTTCATCTTTCGTGCTCAATCGGTCCCTCTGGCCCCTTCATTATCATGTTTGCTTTCCGCCGCCGCCTTTCCACGCCGTCCCCCGTGGACTCAGATGCCGCAGGAGTGTGGAGGTAGCGCCACCTCCTTGGGCGTCTGTCTGGTGGTCGATGAGCAATCAAGGAGTCTCTTGTTCTCGAAATGAACTCGGGAACTTGAAGGCAATCAGCCCCCCCCCCCCCCCCCCCCCGCCGCCATCCCCAACACACACACAGAGCAGAAAGCGAGTCCTGCTTTTCGGGTGGGGTTCCAGCTTAATGATGGTTTTAAGCCAAAAAGCCAACACACACACACACACACACACACACACACACACACACTTACGCCATAAGCAGATGTTTGATGCTGGAAGCCTGGTTTTGTCTCCCTTGGAAACAATGAGTTTATGTCTGAGGCCCCGAGACGCCATGTCCCCCACCTGCCTAATGGAAATCATTTGGAACATGCGTCAGATCATTGAGCTTATTAGTTGTGACTCCTTTGGTGCTAAGGCAGAACAACCCAGTTTAAGCAAATGGTATCAAAGCCACCAATTCTTTTTTTATTTTTAAAAAATTCTTTCTTCAGGAGAGGCACCCATTTGCTTCTCCACCCCCCCCCCTTCCTCTCTGTCTCTCTTCCCCTCCCGCAGCCAAGGCTCCATTGGAGCAAAGATGGCCCGGGCGCTGGGGATGGCTCCTTGGCCTCTGCCCCAGGCGCTAGAGTGGCTCTGGTCGTGGCAGAGCGATGCCCCAGAGGGGCAGAGCGTCGCCCCCTGGTGGGTGTGCCAGGTGGATACCGGTTGGGCGCATGCGGGAGTCTGTCTGACTGTCTCTCCCCCTTTCCAGCTTCAGAAAAATACAAAGAAAAAAAAATTCTTTCTTCAGAAAAGGAAAGAAAAAGGTGGTTAGAATAAATGTGTTAGGTCAAGGAACTGAAACCTTAGGATAGGCTTCAGGTACTGCTGGATCCAGGGTTCGATCGGTGGCCCTGGAGGAGGTTCCTGTCCCACTCTTGTCTCCTCTGTCCTCTGTGTTGGCTGCATTTTGGGGTGGTCCTCATTGTCACCCGCAACACCAGGTTCACATTCAATGCACACAGCCCTACCCTGCACCAACCAAAAGAATGTGACTTCCAAAATGATTGTAAAAAAAAAAGAAAAGGTTGGAACAAATCTCATGGCACTCACTGGTAGGCCCTGACCCAACCCTGAGCTGCTGACTGTGCGGGGTGTGTGTGGGAATGGAGTGTCCTGATTGGTCAGGTCTGGAACACAGGGGGGTCATCTCCACCCAGAAGTCTGGGACAGAGAACAGGAGGCATGTTGCCCAGAGACAAATCGTCTCTATCGGACAAGGAGAACGGACACTCAGCGGGCGTGATCCTGTGCGCCCAGCCGGATGGACAGAACAAAGGAAACCAAAAGCCAGCTCGGGGGGGGGGGGGCTGCTTCTCACGGGGATGCTCAGAGTTTGTGGGGCTGCCCATGGGAAAGTCAGCTTGTGTCTGCTGCTGGCTGCTTCGGCAGCTGAGTCAAGAACATCGCAGTCTTCTCCACCTCCCACTGCACCTGCACGTCTGGGGGCCTTCTCTGGCTTTGTCTGCTGTGCCATTCATTCATTCATTCATTCATCCCTTCCCCATCACACAGCTGTCAGTGCCGACTGAAATCCAGACACCGCGGCAGTAACGTCCTCCATCACTGCCCCTTCCTGCAGATGAGGAGAGCTTCCCTTCTCCCTGAGGGGCTCTGGGGATAACAAGGGGCTCTGGGTTGGGTCCCTAAGCCTGTCTGATTCTCACACTTCAATCACGAGACACAACCCCTGGAAGGCTTCCGGTGCTAGTGTTCTTGTTTATGAGGAAAACGGATCCTGAGGGGACCCCTGCGTGCGTGGGGGTCTGTTTTGCTCCATCCCTGGCTCTTCCCTGCCATCGTGCCTCCTAAGTGGGGTGTGCTCTTGCCTTCAGTTTATGTAAACCTTCCGGGTCAGTGCACCACCTCCGGGCGCCCTTTTCTTTAGTCCTCTTTTTAAAATTGTAAGCAATGAATTAACTCGGAGAGCCGACTTTTCTCCTTGGCCTTCCCACGCCACATTTTCATGGACTGCGCTGGTGTGCCCCTTCCTCCCGTCTGCCCCTGCTGTGAGGTATGTGTCAGCAGTGGTTTTGACGGAGGGGTGGCCTTCTCGGGGTTCAGTCCCACTCACAGAGCCAGGACGTCTGTGAACCTCAGCTGCTGACCCAGCCAGGGGTCCCAGAGTCCCTGGTCGACCCCTCACATGTCTTAACCTCCTGTTTTCCAACCAAGTTGTTAAGAGTTCGGTCACTTTCTTATTCAATTACTGCTAATCCTGCAGACACAGTCCTTAACTGAATAATTCAAAGGGAGGCCAACACGTCCTCTGTCCACCATCCTTGGCACACACAGCAGCATGGGGGCAGGGCGGGGGGTGAGGGAGGGCCTACACTCAGATGCTTCTCGGCCAGCAGTCAGCTTGTGGTACCCTCTGTTCAGAACTTAGCAGAGACGCCGATCAGATTCGGAGCTGAAGCTACAGTCTACGCAGTGACCCACAAGGGGCTGCGGAAACTCTGACCCCTTGCAGCCTCCGACCTCAGCTCGGCGCCTACACACAGACACACATGCGTGCGTGCGCACACACAGACATACATGCGTGCATGCGCACACACAGATAGGCGTGCGTGCGCACACACGCACACGCACACACACACTGCTCCTGGTCCTCCCCACCCCAGGCAGGCCCCCCCCCATGAGCTTTCTGTGGCTGTCTGCTCAACTTCCCCCTGTGGCTCTCAGAGCCGCTGCGACCACTCCAGGCCGTCTCCTCGTGAAGGTCCTCCCTTGTCAGTGCTGTTTTCTCGCCTGTGTGCTGGCACTTCCTGTGCCCCTTCTCCAGTCACGGTCACCCCCGAGAATCCATGGGTGTGACTTATGTGTGTACCCGTCTCCTGCCCAGCATCTAAGCTCCACGAGAACGTTGTTGGTCTCTGTGGTTCACCGTCCTCGATCTCTGTTCCGCTGCTCGGCCCTACAGCCTGGCACGCACCGCACGAGGCCCCGAGGACTTGAGGGATGAGTGAGTGAGCAAACGAATAATTGACATCATTTGCCTTTCACTCTTAGAGCTTGATAGCTCTGAGAAATGGCGGTGGGGGGGGGGCAGGTTTCATGTGCTAGGATGTCTGTCTCTAGATGGCCGCCATTGCATAGAAGGTTTCTAACTGAAAATAGAACCTGTCATATTCCTGAACTCCAAAGCGTACCTGTCGGATGGGGGGTGAGAACGGCTACAATGAGATGCTCAGGCGTGCTGGCCAGAGGCAACGTTTCCCAGTCACGGACTTTCTTTCCCTGTGGCCCTGGCTTCTCTGTGCCCTCTGCCTCTCCCTTTCCAGACAGATTCGGGAGGGCCTCCTCCTTTGCAGTTCACAGGCTCCCAAAACAAGCCACACAGAAAGAATCAACTTCAAACAGAGACAGAATTTCACTGTCAATGGTGAAGAATATCCTTGAGAAATTAGAAGCTGTTAAATTCTCTTAACAGCTCAGTGAATAATTATAGAAATAATGGGAAGTGGCTACATGTGGGGTATAAGATATCTTTTGGGGGGATGATGAAATTATAGTAAAATGAGTCATCAGGTACAGCTTGATCCAGGTGCTCCACAATGACATTAGATTTTATTTTATTTTATTTTTTACTTTATTTTTTTTGCCTATTATTGCAGTGTTTATGTCACTTTTGGGCTTTGTATGGTGGCTCTTGACAGTTCCAAATTCGCATCCTTCACAGGCCAACTGTTTTACCCGAAACCCAGGAAAACCCAGGAAAGGCCGTGCTGTGTTCCATTGGACCTGTTTTTGGTTCGTGTCCCATTTCAAACCAAATAGTTCAGTCTGCGAAAGACGACGTGTTCTAATTATCCCGGGTAGGAGCCGTGGAGGAGTCGGGAGGGTGGAAAGTGGGGTGCAGAGGAAACTTGGGGTACCACTCCCCAGAAGAGGGCGAGTGATTGGAGCCAGGAAAATAAAATAATCAGTAAATACCTCTACATCTCCAGATTCAGGTGCGTGAATAAGACAGGTAGAGAGGAGAGAGAAAAATCGCTGAAAACCGGTCGCCTCTCCTTCCTGCCCAGAAATCCGCCCGCGTTGCTGTGTGTGGAAGAGCAGGCAGCATGGAGGCATGTTTCCCTAATTGAGTTTGTGTCATACCTGCCTGGACCAAGGATAAGCAAACAGCATCTATCACTTCCTGTCAACCCAGCCCTCTCCTCAATATCAGAGGCAAAATAAGACAGGTGGCAGAGAGACAGCGGTGGGACCCAGAGGGGCTTGTGTCTGTGAGCCAGGACCTCGGTCTCACTGCCCAGGTCCAGTGTCAGGGACAAGAATAAGGCTCGGTGTGCTGTAGCCGCCCCTCCTCTGGTCAAGGCACATATGAGAAAGCAATCAATGAACAACTAAGGTGCCGCAACGAAGAATGCTGCTTCTCATCTCCCTCCCTGTCTGTCTGTCCCTATCTGTCCCTCTCTCTGTCTCTCTCTGTCTCTGTCACATACAAGCAAACAAATAAACAAACAAACAAAAAGAATAAGGCTGGTGTTCCTTGCTGCCTGGGTCAGATCCCTGCCCCATCGTGTAGCTATGGGAACAAAGCGTCAGTTTGGGCATTTGTGCCGTGGTCTGGGGAAACTCGTTTGTCAGCGTTATTGAAAGGGTCCAGTGGGTTAATAATATATTTTTTGGCTTCCCCTCTTTGCTCACAGTCCAGATACAACCTCTATTCTTCTCCATCCTCCGCGGTGCCGCGGGGTGCTGACCCAGTTCCTGCGCCTTCTGGATTCCATCTGGAGGTGGACAATTGGGGGCACTGGCTGGAGGTTGGGGAGCAAGAGGAGTATTTATTCTCCACTTGCTCCCTGTCTCTCTGTCCCCTGACTCCAACTCCTGCCAGGCGCCCCTCTCTGAGGCTCCCGCTCTCACCGGGCTCAGTTGTACTCTCTTCTCTTGCCTCTCCCGACTGGGACGCCTCTCCAGTGCTTCTTATCTTTAAGACACCCAGCAACGCCTTCTCAATTTTCCCCGTATGCAGTCTGTCATGAAAGGCACTTGAACTCTCTGAGCTGGACTCTTTTTTTATCCCCCTCCGGAGATCGACACATGTACACATAAAACTTCCCCACATAAATAGTGGTGCATCAATAGTTGGGAATTTGCGACTTGGTCAGAACAGGTGGGAAAGTTTCAGGAACAAATAAATGCCTAGAGCTGTTGTCCCCTGAGCCTCTTCAAAGTAACTGACCACATGGACATGTCCCACCCTGAAGACTGGCTGTGTTCTCTCAGGAAATCAGAGCCAAGCATCAACCAGGGAACCAGCATGCTGTGTTCCTTATGACCACCCGCTCCTCACACCCCTGACGCGGCATTCCCTCTCGTCTCTGTCACCTCCTTCGTGTCATGGTTAGTCCGTCCTTGTTCCCTTAAACTTCACGATGTTGACATGACAGGCTGTGGGGCTTTGTGGCACGTCCCTGAGTTTGGGTCGGTGATGTTCCTTCATGATTTGATCCCGATTATGCGCCCCTGGCAGGCATGTCCCAGAAGGGCTGCATTTTCTCTGGTGACGCATGATTCGAAATCATCACAAAGTCGATGACATTCGCTTGGGTCACTTGATTAAGGTGGTGCCCGCCAGGCTTCTCTACTGTGAGGTTGCTCTGACTTGCGTTGAAGTTAATATTTTGTAGGGAAAAAAGTGTTTGGAGATGATGTAAATATCCTGTTTCTCATTAGAAAGGATTTCAGTGTGTTAGCAGAACGGGCTCATGGGTTTCGTTTACACGCCGTGGCTTGTATTTTGGTGCCATCACTATTTATTTTGATGCTCGGAATATCACAAATTTGGCCAGTGGGAGCTATTTTATTATGGTTTCTGTCCTTTTTGACGGATCTTCGTTATTCTGAAAGCAAGTCCTTCCTTTCTGGATGGAAGATCTTCCAGGGTCCTCTTGTCATTTCCCAACCCCAGTCCTAGAATCAGCTCAGGTCCTCTTGGGGGGAGAAATGGTATTTAGGAACCAAAATCTAGGCTCCAGGTGTGCCCACTGCTATTTGGGTGCTCCAGGTCCTCACAGTGGACAGAGCCAGGAAATAGTGGCACACACATATAGTCTTACTTCCTAAAAACTGAGAGCTGACACGGATACCTCAGGTCGAACCCAGCAAGCAGTGCAGGGCTCTGTCGAGATCTCTCCCTTTCCATGTTTGTGGCCCCCTGCTCATGTTTCTGTAGCAGGACATTCTCCTGCTTCTCCCTCCCTAGTCCTTCAGCTCCAGTACCTGCAGGCTGTTCCCCCTCACCCCAAGAAGTCCGTGATGTCCTGAGGTCCCCATCCCCTAACCTCTCACCTTCTGACGCTTGGTCTGGACCATTCATTGCACCCATGGCCTTTCTCGCTAGCGCCCCCTGATGGCGCTGGGCTGAGCTGTTCTGAATGCAGACGTTTGTATTCTTATTTGCATGGCTTTCCCTATTATCTTCTTAGGGAGAGTCTATGCACTTCAAATTAAGGGAGTGTGCCAAACCCCTGTATCTCAAGGTGCCCTTCTCTTGCGGGGCAGGTGAGCAGTCTGGCCAGAGACGACCAGGGGCCACACCACCCTGACCAAGGGTCTTCTCTCAAAAACTCCTTGTCCTCATGAGAGAGGAAACAGTGTGATGTCACGTTCACGTTCCCTGACACACATCAATGATTACGAGGCGTATCAGGAGTGGTGGGGGGATCCTACACACACCTAGCTGAAATGTTTTTTGTTGCTTTTTTTTTTTGCATTTGCAGTAACCGAGAAAAGAAAAGGCAGTTAAGGCATTTTTTAAATGCATCTGAACACTCTTCTTTTTTTTAATTTTAATTTTCTTTTTTTATATTTTTCAGAAGTGAGAAGTGGGGGGCGGCAGACAGATAGATTCCTGCATGTGCCCGACTGGGATCCACCCTGCATGCCCACCAGAGGGGGTGATGTTCTGCCCATCTGGGGCGTTGCTCCGTTGCAACCAGAGCCATTCTAGCACCTGAGGTGGAGGCGATGGAGCCATCCTCAGTGCCCGGGCCAACTTTGCTCCCAAGGAGCCTTGGCTGTGGGAGGGGAAGATAGAGACAGAGAGGAAGGAGAGGGGAAGGCTGGAGAAGCAGGTGGGTGCTTCTCCTGTGAGCCCTGGCCGGGAATCCAACTTGGGACTTCTACAGATGGGGCTGACGCTCTACCGCTGAGTCAACCGGCCAGGGTCTCTTCTGTTTTTAAACAGGTGTATAGTATTTCAGAAAGGGCTTCTGTGTGGCAGACACACATGTGTGTGTGTGTGTGTGTGTGTATGTGTGTGTGTGTGTATATATATATATATATAAACATATTTACTTTATTATACTGTAGTCTTCACAGTGACCCGAGAGATTAGCACAATTGTTACCCCTACCCTTGGGAGCGCAGAAAGATTAACGATCCAATGAAACTAGAGAATCAGGATTTAAAGGGGGGAAAAATGTGACACTTAAAAAACTTGCAAGTTTTGACAACCAATACAAAATAGGTTCACTGCTTTGTGGGGAAAATGCCTGGATCACAGCCTCAGGACCGGACCACTAATTTCTCACTTCTTCTGTCTTTGACCTTTCAGCTTTAGTAGGAAGGGCGAAGTCCTACAACTGGCCCAACCAGGACACTGTCCCGGGTGGCCAGGGCAGCGGCAGGCAGACCTGTAGGAATATTGATGTCTCCTCCCCTCCCCCGTGGTTGGAGTTAGGAGAAGCACCCTCCTCCAGGAGAAGGGTGGCAAGAGGCTCCGGCAGCCAAACTCGTGTCCGCCGAACCAGGGTCCTGCTGGGCCTGGTAGAGACGGGCAGAATAGCGTAAATGTTGGACGAGATACATGCACAGTGTGGGGGGGGCGGGTAAGAAGGGGAACAGTCACTGTATCTACAGAGGCTGCTTTTCCAGGACTAACATGGCTGCTGCCCGTGAAGAATCTTGTTTTTCTTTAGATATTTCATTCCGGGTTTCTAAGCCTCTGCACTCCTGGCACTTGGGCCAGATAAGTCTTCGCTGGGGGCTGGGAGGTGGGGGGAAATGTCCCGGGCAGGACTAGACGCCAGCAGCACCCCCCACCCCCAAGTTGGGACAGCCACACTCGTCCCCGGACATTGCCACATGTCTCCTGAGGGCCCGCTCGGCCCCGATGGAGAAACAGTGGTTTAACTCTGCCCCACTGTATACAGAGAACTTCCTGCTTCGTGATGCTTTGCTGTGTTTTGTTGTTTCTTGACTTTTCGCTTGGAAGTAATTTTAGACTTTCAGACATGTTGCAAAACAAAAAACAAAAGTGTAAAGAATCCCTTGTACTTTTCGCCTGGATTCTCACAAACGAACGTTTTCCTAAAACGTTGGCTAATTTAGCATCCTTTCTTCTGTTTATCTCTCTCTCCCTGCCTCTCTCCCTTTCATATGAATATATATGTAATTTTTTTCTGGGCTCATCATGAATACACGTTCGTAGGGCTCCCTTTCCGTGTGTGTTTCCGGAAAACAAGGTCATTCTCTCCCACCAACACTTGGTTACAGCCTTGTCACCTGTCGACACGCTTTGTTCAAATGTCACCACGTGTCCCCTCAATGCCATTTGTAGCAAAAGCAAGCAGAGTGCTTCCTGACTTGGGACCCAGTCCGGGACACAGCCCGCAGGTGCTCGTCCAGCTTCTTCTGGGCGGAGACCATGCCTCGGCCATCTCACGTCCCGGTTGACTCCGAAAGCATCGGACGTGTTGGGAGAGGACAGGCCCGCTATTTGGTGTGGTGCCCTTCCGTGGGGTCCCGATTGACTTTGAACTATTAACTGTCTCCTGTTTGAATTGATCTGCCCCTGGTGGACCTGGACGCTCTGCGTCTGGGTGGTCCTATGGTTGGTGTACCCTCAGCATCTCCGATTCCCCATGGATCCCCACGGGACACGCCCCGGCACAGCCGAGACCAGGTTGTGGCTCTTACCGGGACTTTCCAACAGGTGAGCGGGCAACATTGGAGACCCTGCGTAGCCGCCAGAAGCGGTCATCTTGATCTGCCCATGCGCCAGACATTGCTCACATCGCCTGTGAAACCCCCACACCCCCTGTATCGGGGCGCCGCTTGTCCGGCTAGCCCTTGTCCCGGCCTCCCTTCGGTGACAGTGGAAGGGAAGGTGACAGGAATGCTCCCGCCTCTCCCATGCTTCCACAGCCTCCGGTCCAACCAGCCCTCTTTGGCTTTCACACTTCTAACAAAGTGCTCACACTCAAGCGTTCACACCCTCAGGATGCGACGGGAGTTTTCAAGCACCAGAGAATCTAAATCCACAGGGGAAACAAGCCCCTGTCTCTGAGGTCGGGGTCCTATGAGTACGCCCATTTTCACGAATCAACAGAACATCTTCCTACAGTAATGGTGACTTGACTGTTTTCTCCAAGGACATAGGTGCTTGGTTTGTGGGGCTGCAGCTGAGCACGTGCGCGCGCACACACACACACACACACGCATGCACACACGCACATGCACACCCCTCTTGTGAACCTCATTTTTGGCGGATTATTCTGAAGCACGCCTGAGTATTTAAGTCCCCATCAGGAAGATTTGCCTGTCACTCTTAAATTGGGATTTTCTCCTCTGCACTCAGCCCCATACGGGGCTGCGTAATTTTTTGCCACGAATTTGTATTGTCTGCACTTCCATTTACTTAATGACTGTCTTTCCGTGTCACGTCATTTCTTTTTATCTGAGCTTCGCCCTGAGCTGTCCTTTTTGTGAAAATCGCTGTTTTACATGCTAATTGCATTCCCCCATCACCCTCCCCAAAATTAAAATAAATACATAGCTGATGGTGTGTTTTAAAATCCTTGTGTGTTTTACCCCGTGATCTCACACTCTGCGTGTGGGCGGACGCTGGTCTGGGGCGCAGCGGCAGGAGAGGGCTTGCGGATCTGATATCTGGGGCTTTTCTCTCCATTGCCATACCCAGACTGCCCCTCTGCTGTATACCTCGGGACTGGGGCTTCCGGGAATGGGGATACAATGATTTCTTAACATCTCAGAGGAGTGAAACTGGCCTCGGCCGGTTGGCTTAGTGAATAGAATGTCGGCCCGGTGTGCAGACATCCCTGCTTCCATTCCTGCTGGTCTAGGCACACAGTAGAAGTGGCCATCTGCTTCTCCTCTTCCCCCTCCCCTTCTCTCTCTCTTCCCTTCCCGCAGCCAGTGGCTTGATTGGTTTGAGCCTAGGCCATGGGCACTGAGGATAGCTCGGTTGATTTGAGCATTAGCCCCAGACGGGGTTGCCAGGTGGATCCCAGTCAGGGTGCATACAGGAGCCTGTCTCTCTATCTTGCCTCCTCTCACTTAAAAAAACAAAAAACAAAGAGTGCAACTATAGACAAAGAAGGGGACATTCTTTGCAGTCACGTGACTGCAGCGTGGCATTTGTTAACAGGACACCGAGATTCATGAACGAGTCTCACACCCCGAGTTCAGCCCCACTGAGTTATCCGGGTAGCGGCCACCTCAAGGTGTCGGGTGGCTCCAGACCAGAATGCTGCGGGGCTATGGTCAACAAACCAACACCTAAGGCAGCGTTTCCTGACTTTAAACATATATGTGCTTTTTAAATAAACATAAAACCCCACAGATTCTCCTCCTCTTCTCCCAGGGGGGCAGACCCTTCCCGAAGAACCCCTTTCTGTATTCTGCAAGCCAAAAGAACAACAGATGTTTGAACTTTCCTTCCTGGGGTTCATCTAACAAAATGGGAGTCGCGTATCACGTCCCCAGTAGGCAGCACTGAGTAGCATTTTGAATGCCTGGGGTCCCCGGGATGCTGAGAAGCACACATCTCACTCCCCAGTGGAGCATTCCTTTTCCCAGATGGAAGTTTTCCAGCTTTTCGAAACAGACACCCGCAGAAGTGGGGAGTGCTGTGGGTGAGAGTGCCGCCCTGCTGGTGGGGTCCAGAACTGCAGCATTCTTTCTCACCCAGACAGTAGCCCTCGGACCTAAGCAGAGAGTGGGGGGGCTCTGTAGACAGGATTGGGAGGGAAGGCTCTTAGATGGATACTCCTGGACACAAGTCTGCCACCATCAGACCGCAGCTCTTCCCCACGCCGACCCTGCGTTGGTGTCAGTTCAAAGGAGGCTGCCCATTGCTGTCCAAGTAGCCCCAGCACGTGGCTGGGAGGTGCCACGGCAGGAGTATTTCTCTGACTCGCTGTGTTAGGGCGTGAGCTGCCCTGGAGCAAGGGTTTTCTCTTCGGGCCGCCCCCACACCTCAGTCCCCAGGGCAGCCTGGGCACGCGGCGGGCCCTTCCTAAATATCTGTCCAATGAGCCACATAAGAATTTGGTGAAATCAGTTTAGTAGATATGCACCGGCATTTCTTTTTTTGTTTGTTTTTTAGATAATTAAAACATGTTTTTTCAATTACAGTCAACATGCCATGTGATATATGTTTTAAGTGTTCAGTATCTTTTTAAAAATATTTTCATTGATTGAGGGAGAGTCAGAGAGACAGGGCAAGGGAGGGAGAGTGAGAGGAGAGAGAAGCTTCAACTCGTTCTACTTAGCTGTTCCGTTTTTAGTTGTACGCTCACTGATGGCTTCTCTTATGTGCCCTGACCCAGATGGAACCCACGACCTTGGTCTGCCGGGAAGACGTTTTATCTGCTGAGCCACCTGGCCGGGGCTCCAGTGTCTTGATTAGACATTTATATGTCTTACAAAGTGATCACCCTGATACATCTGGTAACCAGCTGACAGCCTCTATGCTGTGCCTTTTTAATAAACGGAAGAGGATGGAAATTCCCAGAGTGCACTGCACGTGATAGGTTTGTGCGCCTTGTCTTGTACACCCGTGCTCCTAACAGAGCTCGATAAAAAAGGTTCAGAACCAGTGAGCAAGACTACAGGCCAGCTTTTCTCAAACAGTAAGGAGCCTGGGAAGCTCTGAGCACATTGTACCTCCATGAGCACAGAGCTTCCCCCTGAAAAACCCAGGTCTCAGCCCAAATCTGGCTTCGGCTTCCGCACCTCCCCTGTGGAAACCTACCCTTCAGCCTTCTGAACCACCCCTCCTCGGGACTGTGCCGTGCAGGACTGTTGCTCATCCACAAACTCAATCATATGTTAAAAAAAGAAAAAAAACTTTTGGTGATACTTAAGGAAAGTCACAGGGGAAGTGGGTATTATCTTTGTCTTCAGCGGACGATACCATTCCCTCGTCCTTCAGCTTTTGCATAATTGGACACATTAGCCATGAGCGCGGGGGCGGGGGCCTAGGAAACTTGTGTTTCTATTTCGAGCTGGCTCCGGACGGGATGTCCAAGGCGGTGGGCGCCTCTGAGTACTGTCATCTCTGTTAGAACACAGAACCAACTGTTTCTTCTTGTTTGAGGATAGTGGTTTACTGGTGGGTGAAGACAGAAGCTTGAACGTGTTAAAGTTTATTGGAGAAAACATCTTTTAGAAGTGGAGCTCAGCCCTGACCAGATAGCTTCGTGGGTTAGAGCATTGTCCTGATACACTAAAGTTGCCAGTTCAATCCCCGGTCAGGGCACATAACAAGAATCAACCTGTGAATGCATAAATGAGTAGAACAACAAAATAATCTATCTCTCTCAAATCAATACATTAAATAAAAAAGTGGAGCCCATTCACAAAATCTCAGACCTCTCACTGTCTTCCTTATTCCCCCACTTGCTGAGGTCAGCGATCATTCCAGACGACCAGGAAGGAACATTCTGGTGACCGGTCACCTAGCCTTCTCCCCGAGCAAACCAGACCCTGTGCGTCTCAGGCATTCTCCCTATCACCTCCCCAGGTTTTATTTTAATTGCTGCGCTCTCGAAAAGCGAGGTTCTGGCTAAATTATTCATGGCGGTGTAATGTTTATGGGATCAGAGTAATTATTATGGTTTTTGCATTGTGAGTTTTCATAATTAATGACCTCACTCAGATTCCATTTGGCACAAAATATTTCCAGATGAGCACAAGGCAGGACAATGGTGACCTGTCTCTGGCTGTGCTAAGCAGGCGTTCATTCACCTCCATGAACGGGGGGTGGGAGGCCGCTTGAGAAGTGGTTCTCTGAGGGCGAATGGGGCTCCCAGCACGACGTCTCTCTTTGCACACCTTCCTGCATGAGCCTGGCAGGCCAGCAAAGTGATGGAGGTGGACAGACACGCGGCTCTCTGCCTGGGATGCTTTTGACCGAGACCCGGACCTGCCCGTCTCTCTTCCCACCTGAGTCTCCTAGCACCGCCTAACAATGCTCCACAGCAGCGAGAACCCTGCCCGGGGTGCCTGACATCAGGGGGGCGCAGCCAAGGTCTCAGACGTCACCTGGTTGTCCTTTCCAGATTCTTGGGAGGGCATATAAAATGCATACAGCCCAGGGAGCAGCTCAGGGCCAGGCCTGAGCGCGAGGAAGACATTCCGATGCTTTGCAACGGATAACTGGAGTCAGGCTTTGAACATTTTATTGTCATGCCTCAACTGCCCCCCCCTCCCCCGACACACACACACACACACCTGTGATGTGTATCCGAGGAACCGGTGTTTTCAGGAAGCCCAAAATAAATACCTCACATAGCTGAGCCTTCCGCCTATATTATTCCATCTCAGCCTCAAACCAACTCGAGAGTTTGGCGGCTTCCCTGCCACCTTGCGCACGAGGACACTGAGACACTTACAGTCCCACAGATAGTAGGTGACGACCACGGCGAACTTCCGACATCCAAGGTTCCACATCGAACTTCTGACATCCAAGGCTTCTTCTGCAACAGCCTGCCCGATTCCACTCCCTGCCAGGTGTTCCTGCATTCTCCGGCTTTTCCCACCACATGCCTTTCAACTGTTTTAAGGAGGAGGCAACGAGAAACAAAGGAAAAAAGAAAACAAAAAGCTCTGAGTACGATCCTGCACAGTGATCGCAGCTCAGACCAGCCCTCGTGTGGAGTGTTAAGCAATTGAACTCAAGTTCCCCTGAAAGTTCCTCCCCTGTCCAGAGTTTTGTGGTTTTCAGTCTCCTTGCCCACGCCTTTGTGTCCCTTCTCTGTGACACAGAACTTGCCACAATTCCTCAGGGAGGCTGTGGCGTGTCCTACGCATAGCCAGAGCCGGACACTTCTCCAAAGCGGGGATTAACATCTCTTTTCTCTGTCCCTCTCAACGCCTGCCTTTTGTCCTTGTGTCCGAGTCGCTCGATCGCCTTTATTCACTGAACTAGCATGGTGTTGTCGAGACTATTTACTGATGTGATCTGCGGAGCTGATGACCTGAGGTCTGCACCCAGGACGGAGAACTTGGGGCTGACCCAGTATCGAGACCAGACGTTCCCCAATCACGGGTCATTAAGGGATTATTCATCGGGCTCTTTGAGCTGCAAGCAACAGCCATTTTCCTACAATCCGGCATGCTCTCCGGGAGTGGGAAGGTTCCAACGTCCATCGCTCCCACACTTCCATCCTCCTCAGCGGTCAGCACCTTTCTGTCTTTCCCACGAGCGGCTCAGGGCTGCCGCCATCCTGAAAGCGGCGGTCCTCGCGGTCACAGGCTCGTTGTCCGGGACACTCAGGGTGCGTGGTGTACTCTTACTGCTGGAGGGAGAGACGGGACGTCTCAGAGCTTTCCTTCTCTTACAATCGGGGAGAACCAACGGAGGAGGTCCCTCCCCATCTCCTTCCTCATATTTGAAACTCCTGTGAGTCACAGGAAAAGGGAGCCAGGTCAGCCTGAGCTCAGAGCCAGCCCCTGGGGGTGGGGGATGGGGAGAACAGAGTCGGCCTTCACCCAGGTTCCGGGCTGGGAGACTGGGGAAGAAGAGGGTGAATCGAATCCGGAGAATGTGAGGAATTCACGATTTTTGCTTAGTGGACTCATTTCTTTCTTTCTTTTTTTTTTTTCTGTATTTTTCTGAAGTTAGAAGTGGGGGAGGCAGAGAGACAGACTCCCGTATGCGCCCGACCGGGATCCACCGACATGCCCACCAGGGGACGATGCTCTGCCCATCTGGGGCATTGCTCTGCTGCAATCGGAGCCATTCTAGTGCCTGAGGTGGAGGCCATGGAGCCGTCCTCAGCGCCCGGGCCATCTTTGCTCCAATGGAGCCTTGGCTGCAGGAGGAGAAGAGAGAGACAGAGAGGAAGGAGAGGGGGAGGAGTGGAGATGCAGATGGGCGCTTCTCCTGTGTGCCTTGGCCGGGAATCCAACCTGGGACTTCCACACGCCAGGCCGAGGCTCTACCACTGAGCCAACCGGCCAGGACCATGGACTCATTTCTTGAACGGAGTAGTAATAGATGTTAAACCTCAGAGTTTACTACACTTGCCATCCTTCCTTCTAATAGGCATTAAAATAAACATTTAATGATACAATTAGAATAAATATCTGGGGGACGCTCTGAGCATCCCTGGTTTCCTACCTGGGTGTGCCACTGACTCTGCTATCTTTGGGTAGAATGAATGCCGTGTTTGATGGGCATGGGAGAGACAACTGTAATTCACCCAGATAATTTTTTTTCTCCTCCTAATAGGCATGGACAGATCGTAGTTTCTACCTTTTCAAACTTTCGTGACTCAATAGAAAATGTCAAGGGGTGGTTTTCAGGGGTCGGACTGGCCAGCTTTCTGCTTGGCGTTGGCTTGAAAGGGAGAACAGCACTTGGCAAAAGTGACCGCCATGAAGGAGGAGGTGACCAGGCACCGACTGCACGCCTCTGTTAATTTTCCATGGTGTGGACGCCACGCTGACCACAGGCCCCCAGCCGACATAGGGCGGCGGTGACTGTGGACGTTATAGGTTCGCAAACCCAGAAGGGCTTGAGCAGGGAGCCAGATTTATTTAAAGTCATAAATGGATTATTAGATGACCCCTCGGTCAAGCCTCGAAGTAACTGATGGCCATTGGCATGGCTCCGGGTCTCTCATAAGCTGCGCCTCCCCGGGGTTCCGGCCGTCTTGCCTTAATTAACATTGTAGCTCCTGTTATGTTCTCCCTGCGCTGGGAAGGCGTCCTGGACTAGAACTGAGAAGACCCGACTTTGATTCGTAACACTTCTTGCTTTTAATCCTTTCAGAGAGCCGGCCTATCTACTGATTGCCACAATTTTTGGAGGAGGGGACAGTCTCTGTCTGAACTGTGCTTCAGACACGGAGGTGATCCTAAGGGAAAATTCTGTAATCATTTGTTTCAATTTTACAACATCATCCTTAACACTGAGGGTAGCATGGCGGTTCCCAAGGGCCGGGACATGGTGGGAGAGACAGGGAGATGTTGGTCCATGTGCAGGGGTCCCCAAACTTTTTACACAGGGGGCCAGTTCACTGTCCCTCAGACTGCTGGAGGGCTGCCACATACAGTGCTCCTCTCACTGACCACCAATGAAAGAGGTGCCCCTTCCGGAAGTGCGGCGGCGGGGGCCGGATAAATGGCCTCAGGGGCCGCAGTTTGGGGATGCCTGGTCCATGGGCACATGTCTCCAGTTATAAAACAAGCGAGTTCTGGGAGTGTTGTGTGCAGTGTGCTGGCGATAAATAAGAACACGGTATCAGAGACTTGACAGAAATACATTCTGCCAAAAAGGGCTGGGACACCCTGCTGCTGAGGGTCGCCCGCAGAGCCCTGCATGACGAACGAACCCCACACACACGGTGATTGGTGAAGCCATCTCAGGGTCGGAGTGCGGGTTGCTTGTTACCTGTCAAACAAAGCTGATACAGTTGGTGCCACCACATGTCCTGAGCGACAGATACTTGGGTAACTGAAAGATATCTTTGAGGGTGTATATGCATCCTCCCGTGGATCTCCCATGGACAGACCGTAGGCTTTATTTCTTCACCTAAGGACACATGCAGGGTGGCTGAGCCCCCCTGGGGCATTCAGAATGGACGTTGGCCAAAAGCGCCTGAGCCAGAGCAGTGTGTGCACAGGTGCATGAGCACTGTGCTTAGCTGCAGAGAGCACCGGATACAGTTTGTTTGAGGAGAGTGCCCTGTCGGCTCCAGTGAAACTGTTGGGGGAAACTTTGTTGCCAACGTCAGGAGTCTTTTCTCTGCAGTGGCTTCCCAGAGTTCCCACACAAAAGACTCTATAGTTTCAAAGGTGCAGGAGTCATACAAGGCTGGTCAGTGCGTGTTGGACAAGCCTAATGGATAGGGCAGGATGGATGGGAAGAAAGCTTGGTTTGGACGTAGGCGGAAGTCGAGGGAGGGGCAAAGTCTAATCTGGGAATGACCTGACCCGATGGACAGAGGCTGGAGTTGTGGTAGACTGTGCAGAGGGAACCGGGTACCCCGGATGTCTGACGGCCAGCCAGTGGGCTCCTGTTGGCGGAGACGGCCAATGGGGTGTGCCATCTTCACCTTCTTCCAAGCGACCGTTTCTGGGAAGCACTACGTGTTGTCGCTAGCGCTCTAGAGAGAGGGTTTTATTGGTCAGGAGGAAGAGGCTTGGCATGTTAGGGACTGGTTACTCTCCCCATCTTGTCCATTAAATCTCTCATCCCCAAACTGCCCTCAAGTCGCTACCAAGCCTGAGAACTGAACACCATCTCCAAACGTCAAGTTTTCATTGAACTGGAGCTGACGCTGTTGCTCCGAGTGGTGTGTGTGTGTGTGTGTGTGTGTGTGTGTGTGTGTGTGTGTGTGTGTTTAATTCAAAACTAAATGATCAGGGTGACGAAATGGTAGCTATTGAACAGCGGGCATTCGGTGACATTTAAACATCATTATCTCGTGGATCTCTAATGGAAGAATAGGCTGGTCATTAAAAACAGGACCTCCCTGTAGCAATCTGAAGACCCGCCATTTGCAAGTTGCCTATTTTAGGAAAAAAAACCCTCCAGCCTGGAATTTGTGACTGAGTGGTTCCGAGAAAATAGAGCGTCGGCTTTGTGAGCGTCCAGATTTCGGAAGGCCGTGCGGATTGCTGGTCACAGTTCCCAGTTTGATCCTGAAGGGTCTGGTTGCCTATACAGATGGCACCTTGGACTCCCAGTAGCCCGGAGAGGTCTCTAATTTGACCTGGCCCTTCTATGAGAGATGACTTCAAGAAGGCAGAAACTGGCCTGACCTGTGGTGGCACAGTGGATAAAGCGTCGACCTGGAAATGCTGAGGTCACCGGTTCGAAACCCTGGGCTTGCCTGGTCAAGGCACATATGGGAGTTGATGCTTCCAGCTCCTCCCCCCCTTCTCTCTCTCTCTCTCTCTCTCTCTCTCTCCCCCTCTCCTCTCTAAAATGAATAAATTAAAAAAAAAAAGAAGGCAGAAACTAACCCATTTGCGGGGTTTCCTTGAGACGGAATCTGGGCCTTCAGACTTTTACATCCAGGGCGACTGGTGAAGTCCACCTGCGTCCACGTCTGTCCTGACTGTGTCGTATGTGACCCCAATGATAGGAGGGTCATTTTCCAGCTGGGGAGGCAGAAAAGCGGGGTCATTCCATATGCCACAGAAAACGTTCAACCTGTTGACTTCCGTTTCAGATACTTTGAAGGAAAGATTTCAAGGAGGCCGCTGGTGCTCCCGAAACGCAGCCCTCGCTGCCTGGTGGAGAAATTGTGCCGTGCAGTCTTGGGGTGGGGGGTGTTGCGCTGTTCCCTTCATCATGTTGTTTGAAAGGCTACTGGGAGAGTCTTGACGATCGTCGGAGATGTAATAGTTTTGTGTCATCAGGATTTCTGTGGCTGGCACGTCATTGTGTCACTGTTCTGGGTTCTGACGCTGTCACGTAGGGCGTATTAAATAAAGGGGCCTTTGTCGATTTCCACTGAGCCTCAGTTTTCCCATCTCTCACATGGAGTCTGGCTAAGGCTTAGACTAAAAGGAAAAATGAAAATTAATGAAGGTTGCTATGGTCGGAATGTTTCTGTCTGTTCTCCACCTTCCCCCTGCCCAAACGCAAATGTTGATGCCCTAACATCCCAAGGTGATGGTATTAGGAGGTGGGGGCCTTTGAGAGGTCATTAGGTCATGAGGGTGGAGCCCCTATGGAAAAGATTAGTGCCCTTATTTTTTTTTTAAAAGAGACTCCAGAGAGCTCCCCCTCTTCTATCATGTGAGGACACAGCCACACAGCAAGAAGACAGTCGTCTGCAGCCTGGGAGAGGGATCTCACTAGACCTCCACCACACAGGTGCCCTGACCGCAGACTTCCTGCCACCAGGATGGTGGGAAATAAATCTCTGTTGTATATAACCCACCCCCCCACACACACACCTACCCCATCTGGAATGTTTGGAGATAGCAGCCTGGAGAGGGTTCTCGAAAAATTCCATTACAGCAGACGAATGAGAGGGTTGGTTTGTTTCTTCTCTGTGCTCCTGCCGACCTGCCCAGGGCCATCGGTTGGCATGCCAACTACCTCTGGCCCCTGCGGTGCGGTTAACCGGTGGGTGAGCTATGGATTATTAGGCTGTTAGCAAAGAAGCAGCTCTGGGACCTGTGAGCAGAGAGGACGCGGGCCAGCCCCTGGCACCGGACGCCCTGAGTTCTTAGTACAGGAACGGCAGGAAGGGATTAGCCGACTCTCTCACTGCCGCTGCCGTGAGCAACCTCCTCCTTTCTGGATTCTTAGGGCTCAAAGTCTTTGACTAGAATCCACTTGACCACGGTGGGGCCAGGTGTCCACAGCTGGGTACGCGGCACCAGGAGAAGGAACGGACCTCTAGAGACCCCATCAGCTTGGAGGACTGACCTTTCCACTTAGACTGGACACAGTGATACCCCCACCCCCAAATCAGGGGGCAATCGGGGAAGGACTAAGGATGCCAAGTTGTCAAAATGTACAAATGAGTCACCTCCAACTGGGGGCCAAAATGTGCCTGAGCAATTTTGGAAAGTTTGATTCAAGATGTTCAGGATTGTCTGCCACCCGTAAAACCACAAGCTCCAGCTGTCAGAGTTTGGGGGGGAAAAATGAAAAGAAAAGAAAAAAAACAGCAAAGTTTGCAAGGGCCTATCTTTTCAAGCACATCATGACATTTTGCAATTGTTTTGCAGGATAAATTAGCGTCAGGTGACATGGAAACGAGGCCAGGTATTTCCATAATCTCCTGTGACCCAGATGCGTTATGTTTCCTTCTCTGGTTTTAATTTCACTTGGAATTATTCCTCCATGTCTATTAATAATTGAGGGAGGCAGGGGCTGTATCATTATCTCTTCGTGGCAGTCTGGCTTTCCGGTCTCTCTTTGGAATACGCATTCCCGGGTGCGTTTCTTGTGATGTCAGGATTCCGAAGGACCCAAGACCTCCCTGTTCCGTGACGCTCACACCCTTGATCTCGATGCCCGCTGTCGCGTGTGACATGCTCCCTCCGCCCCCTCCACCCAGGGGGTTCTGCCCACCCAGGAGTCGTTGTCCTCCTTCCAATGAGCCATCGCTGCCTTTGCTCTGGGGGGCGACCTGGCCTTCTCCACTCTCAGCCTCTAGAGAAGGTCGTGTGCCCCAGGCCCAGCCCCCCGGGTGTCCTGGATTTCGTAGGCGGCAGTGACCGGTAAAGGCGAGGGGGTTGGCACATTTTCAAAGTGGGGTCATTCCGAGGCAACAAGAGACTGTCCTGGCACTTTGGCTGCTATGGGTTCAAAACAGACATTTTCTTTTCACCTGAGTTGGAAGTCCTGGGGGCACATGGTGGCCAGGTTGCTCACGGATGAGGCCTCCCTAGGTGCCAGCGGCCCAGAGGGTCTCCGAATGTCACTCGAGCGCTGGGATTGTGTCGTGTCATGCAGACCAAGGCGTTTCCCCTGGACTTTTCAATCTCAGGGGCCACGTCGTTCTCTTCGGTGTTTCAACCTCAGGGAGTTTGGTTGCTTGTATATATCATATCACCAAGTCTCACCCCTCATCCTGTCTTGTCTCCTCCCTTCTTTCCTTTCTTAGATTGAGTGAATCTGATTCAGGAAATTCATTGCTTCTTTCACGTTTTGGAGAGGGTTGCCGAGGACCGCAGGTGGCACTGAGGAAGGTGAAGGTCACAAAAGGCACTCAAGGACCAGTGTTCAAAAGAGAAGCTGGAATTTTGCTGGGCAGGTCGTTGGCACCCAAGAGAGCTTTGCTGCTGAGAGGACCTGGGGCAGGGGGTCCTGTGCATCCTCAGTTAGGACCGCCATCTCTCCAGCAGGATGCCCACAGCCTGGAGAAGCACCTGTGGGGGCCGGCGGGTTGGGGGGCTGCAGGGTCACCCAGCATTGGCAGGGAGGGCTGGGTGGGGAGAGCCATCACCTGCCGTTCCCGTCACCGGTGCCGCTGACCTTTATTACGCACCCACCAAGCACTGTGTCCAGGGCTGGGGGTTTGCTCCCAGTGTGTCTTCCGTGGCTCCCCTGGTAACTCTGCAGGGGACGCTTGACATGTTCACCGGGCACCGAGGTTCTTCTCTATGTGGACTAATTAGCGCTTGGGTTCAATCACCTGGGCCCCCTTCCCCCACAGAGGGAAGGGAAGCAGCATGTCCTAGCGCACTGGGAAGCCCGTTCCTCCAGCGGGGGCACCAGGGATGACTGTCCTCTCTGTGCTGGGGCTAGGAACGTCTTTTGGAAGATTTGGTGTCTGTGTGATGAACCAAGACCAGGGGACAGGTGAGGGGGTCAGTGTCCTGGGTCGTGGCAGGCGGGTAGATGAGAGGCAGGCTCGGAGCTGGGCGATGCTCATGTTTGAGCGCAGTGCCTACAAGCAGGGGGCAGGAGAGAGCAGGACGCCCGTCCCCCTGTGTGCCTTTTCGCCTCTGCTGCCTTGGGCAGGCTAGCTGTCCCTGCACAATTCAGGGTCCTCTTGGCGACCTGGAGAGCCGTAGTGCACAGGAAGAACCGACATGTTTATACGGAGGTGAAGTTCTTATGACATACAGTTAACCTTTTTATTTTTTATTTTATTTATTTATTTATTTAGTATTTTTTCTGAAGTGAAAAGCGGGGAGGCAGTCAGACTCCTGCATGTGCCTGACTGGGACCCACCTGGCATGCCCACCAGGGGGCAATGCTCTGCCCAACTGGGGTGTTGCTCTGTTGCAACTGGAGCCATTTTTTAGCACCTGAGGCAGAGGCTATGGAGCTGTGTTCAGTGCCCAGGCCAACTTTGCTCCAGTGGAGCCATGGCTTCAGGAGGGGAAGAGAGAGGTAGACAGAAAGGAGAGGGGGAAGGGTGAAGAAGCAGATGGGTGCTTCTACTGTGTACCCTGGCCGGGAATCGAACCTGGGACTTCCACACACTGGGCCGATGCTCTACCACTGAGCCAATTGGCCAGAACAGTTAACCTTTTTAAAGTGGACACAGGTCAGCGGCTTCAAGTGCGCCTGTGACGCTGTGTAGCTGTCAGCTCTCTCTTGTTTCAAAATTTTCTCACCGCCCTAGAAGGATCCTGGTCCCTGGTTCCATTCACTTGCCACCTCGTTCCCTGAGCTGAAGGCAACCACTGATCTTTCCGTCTCTGTGGATTCGCTGATTCTGGGGATTTTGTATGAAAAGAGTCGTGCAGTGTGTGGCCTTGGCGTGTGGTTTCTTTTACTTAGCCTCGTGTGCTGGAGGTTCTGCTACATTGTACAGTAGACCCGTGCTTCATTCATTTTTACGACTGGATAATACTCCATTGTGTGTTTCTTTTCTTCTTTTCCAAGTGAGAGAAGGGACAATAGAGAGTCAGACTCCCTGACTGGGATCCACCTGGCAACTACCATCTAGAGTCAATGCTTTGCCCATCTGAGGCTGTTGTTCACAATTGAGCTATTTTTAGCACCTGAGGCAGAGGCTTCATGGAGCCATTCCTCAGTGCCTGGGGTCAATGTGCTGGAATCAATAGAGCCATGGCTGTAGGAGGGGAAGAGAGAGAAAAAGAGAAAAGGGGGAGGGGTGAAGAAGAAGATGGGTGCTTTTCCTGTGTGTCTTGACTGGAAATCGAACCCAGGACTTTCACACCTTGCGCTGCTGATGCTCTACCTGTGAGCCAACTGGCCAGGGCCCATTGTGTGTGTATTTCATAGAATGTGTATTCGTGTGTCTGTTGTTCGACACTTGGGTTGTTTCTACCTTTTTGGTGGCTGTGGACGTTTTCAAACAAGTACATGCATTTTAATGATGATGATGACTGGTATTGTTAGTCAATTATATAATTAGTATATAAGTAAATACCCTCTAACTAGTACTGTTACATTATAGTTTAAATACTGTTATTAGCTACCTGGGCCGCGTCCATGTGGCATTCTTCCCACTGCTGAGCTCCTGTTACTCAGCCTTGTTGTAGGATTAGGCAATGTCACCTACTTGGGGACCTGGAGGCTGGGCTTTTCTTCCACTGAGTGTGCCCGGCAGGGATCTGACCCCATGGCCCCTCTGGAAACCGATACTGCAGGGAGGTGAGAGGGGGGCCTGCATCTCTGGTTATCTCCTCTATTTTGTCTTTTAAGAGTAACAGTTTGAAAACCTGTTGCCATAGTGACAGAGGTACACTAGGCCTGGATCAAGCTGCTGAAGTTTGCCTAGAAGTGAGCGTTACTGGCCCACAGAACTTTTGGAATTATTCTTTCATTTCTGCTGTCCCTTGTGGGAGAGCCCTTGCCGCACGGGCTTATATCCCCCCTAAGTCCGGTGCATCCATCACATCATCTCATAATCAGCCGGTGAGGAGAGCTGAGCGCCCAGACCAGCCAGGGACACTCGGGAACATGAGAGAACAGAAATTGAAGCCACACCAAGTTCTCTGTCTCTGTGTCAAGAATCCCCACACACTCTGCCATCCTGCGTGCACGGGGACCAGGTTGACAGTGATCCAGAGGGCGTGATATTGCCTGCCAGCAGGCAGCATGGTAACCATGCTGGTTTTCTCTGCCTCTCTTACCCGTGAGGCAAGCTCGTCCTGCTCCGTGTTCTGTGCTTTAGCTGGAGCAGACAGACACAGAGATTGCCTCCCTCCGAGGTCCTGGAGGACCGGCCGTTTCTTTCCACTATGATTAGCTCAGACCCATTCGAGCCCAGCCCTGGGGATGCTGGGAGGAGCTGGTAGATGAGAATAAATTACTGGCCAAACTGGGACCCCCTTGGGAAGGACGAGAGGAGGGGACGGCTGTGACCTTGGGTATTGCTGCTGCACCTGGTAATTCCACCGTCCAAGTGCTGCGGGCAGAACCACAGTGAGGACGCAGCGGGAGGAGCGGGGTCTGGTAAGTAGGAGGGCCGCAGAAATGGCCGAGCATGTGGGGATTCAGTTATTTTATTAGATCTTTTTCCCCTAAGAGAATCTCTGAGTTCCCACAGAGGGGAAGAAAGAAAAAAAGGAAAGACCTGCCCCTTTGGTCGAGGTTGGATATTCTCTTCCTGCCGCAAGTTGTCTGGGAAGTTGATTAAACCCATCACTCACGGTCGAGAAGAAAGGGTGGGAAACCCTAGAAATGGTTAGGGTTCCTGGGAGACACTTGAACTTGGAGTCTTTTTAATAGCTCTTGGCACAGCGAGCAAACAAGAGTCTCTGGGAGATCAAAGGACTTTTATCTCGCTCAGTGGAGAAATCTGTTACTTCAATCACTTATTGTCGGAGCCAAAAATATCCCCGGAGTGAGAAAAGCAGAAGAAACATGTTGCCCGTTTCTGTCTTTATTGAAAAATCTGAGTGGTTCGCTTCCCAGGTGATGTCTGATCTTTACAAGGGGGAAAAAAAAATAATAATAATATTTAAGGTGAAGGCCGGTGTGAGCGGCTGCGTTTCGGGAACCTTCTGATTGGGGCCATCCGGAGTGAGCGTGGAGTGTGTCTTTGGCAGAAACTCACTGTTCTATTGTGGGGCCTACTATGTGCCATCCATCCCCCTTTGGGGAAATTCAGTGGTAGAGTGGGATAAATAGAAATTTATACCCACGTAGAACTTTAGAGTGTGGCTTTCTTTGGAAATAGAGTCTTGGCAGATGTAACTCGTAAAGTGAAAGTGAGGTCATACCTGATGCATGTGGGCCTGAACCCAACGGCTAGTGTCCTCATAAGGAGAGGAGGGGACACACTGAGAATCATGCACAGAAGAAGCCACGTGAGCGATGATGGTCCATGAGCCACACAAGGAGCCCCAAGCATTGCCAGGAGCCCCCTGGAGCCTTCGGAGGGAGCCCACACCTTCATTTAGGGGCTTCTGACCTCCTGAACTGGGAGAGAGAGAGGATATTTCTGTTGTACCTTGTCTTGTTTCCGCCCTCAGCAACCTCAGGTGGCAGCTTCATAGAGTTCCCTTCAGGGCCCAGGGACATGTGGCTTGGGAAGGAAAAGCTGACCCCAGGCAAGAGAAAAGAATGTTTTAGTACATTTTTAGGTCGTTGACCTATCCTCACAGTCATCTGAGCACCTTACTCCCCTGGTCACTGGCTCAGCGGTCCTACACGGTCTGTCCCTCCCTCTTAGCCCTGCTTGTCAAGGGCACCGAGGCAAGTTTCTTGTTCTCTCCCTCGATTTTCATGTTTTCCTCATCCAGCACTGAAACCAGACCCAGCGGGCTCCCCTGAGGATGTCTGGTTGATTTTGAAGGGACGCTCTCTCCGTGTCCAGGGAGGGAGAGCCCAGGCACCGTCCGTAGAGAGGACCTGAGCTCCAGTCAGCTGTGACATCTTCGAAGGAGGCAGGGCTTTGCATTCAAAAGTGCAGCTTTAGAAGGCTGGGCGAACACGCCTTGAGGATTTGCGTGTTGCAGGCACGGCAAGACCGTGGTACAAATTAAAATGAAGACTTCCCATGAACCTCTGGTACGGGGCGGGGAGGGAGGGAAGAGGCCGTCTCTGTTTCATTGTTCACCGTTCTTCATTTGCTTGTGTTATTTAGAAATATTAATGTTCCATCATCTGGGTTTAATTTTTTGTTGTTATTCGTGATTATTATTTGAGCCGCAGGTGCGAAACTGGCTGCATCATAACTCTCGTCCCGACATACGCCTGTCTTCCTCCGTGCCGTGCATAGTCATTTCTATGTAGGAGGCTATGTCATCAGTTGCATTTGAAAATGTTATATTAAGCACCTGTGGACTCAGCGCCCTAAACAAAAGGACCTTAACATATGTCCCTTTAACCTGAATTTTTGGAGTGGTGATCACCAATAAGCATTTCAAAATGTAGTTACATAAACACTCTGAAGGCTTGATTCTTTCTTCCTTTTTTTTTTTTTAATGTTTGCTCAAACAACCCAATCAGTTTCAAACATGCCTTTAATTCTCGGGTAGGCGTTTGCATTGTCCAAAGCCAAACATTTCTTCATTGTCTTCTGAGTGGACCTGTCTCTTCTCTGTTGACCTGCGCCAAGAGCTGGGGTGCACTCTTTTTCCTTCTTTCCGAAGCAAAACTTTCCTTCTTTCTTCGCTGGTTTTTTGAAGGAACAAAGCCGGGAGGTGGCCCCGGGTTGCCGTGTGGTTATGTAATAAAGAGAAATAATAACAGACGCCCGGTAAACCCTGCCGCTAACAAATGTATCTTTTCAAGCCAGAAATGCTTATTAAATGTACCGAGGTTCCAGATCACAGGGTGCTAAGGCGTTCAAAGACCAGCTGATCAAACTGGGAAGGGGAACAGGGAGACGTAGCATCTATCAAGAAACAAACTAACCAATAAATCACCCGAGGAGCCAAGAAAGCCACAAAGTTTGATCTACCTCCTCTGTTTCTCTTCTAATTCCTTTTACATCATTCCCTTGGCAGGAGGGAGGGGGGGTCTTTAGAAAAGCTGTGCTCTGGAGGGAAATGGGGCTTATAAATCAGTGGAAATTGTAGATATTTCCGAAGCAAGTGGATTTTGGCACTGTCATTTGTTTATTCTGTGGTCTCAAATAGGATATTACACACACACACACACACACACACAGAGAGAGAGAGAGAGAGAGAGAGAGAGAGAGACACCATGTGGGATGTTTGTTAGTTCCTGAATGCAAGAGATGTTTACTGAGGACCCGGAAGGAGCCAGGTGGGTGCTTGGTGTTGAGGGCACGTGATGAATGGAATACCCAGGGTCCTGACCCTAATGTTTACGGAGGAGTGAATCAGCATCAGAAGTCTGGAAGAGACCTTGAACTTGGCTTGTGTTGGAAGATAAAGTCCTACAGGACCTCCTTTAAATATTTCTTCTATTCTTGCGCTGTACCACAAGGATTCTTTATCAGTGCATAATAATAATAATAATAATAATAATAATAATAACAAATTTCAAATTCCTTGCTCCAGAAGTCCATGGGGCGCAGGTGCTTAAAATTTTATGTTGCTTGCAATTGCCCGGCATTATAAATGTTACCAACCATATTGGCTAAATGCCCATGAGAAATTATTTTATGTATAAATACTTAAGTGACGAGTAAAAGTACGCCCCACCCTCTACCCCCATACCACCATCCCGGGGAATAACTCAGCTTGCCCAAGGTGTTTGCCCAAGAACAAGGGTTGTTATGCGTTCTGGTGGTATATGACATCAGCACGGCTTTGAGAGTTAATTACATTCTTAATTCCAGCTTTTTATTGAATTAGAGAACGATCATCCATCGCATAATTGAAACCCTGCTGAGATCACGTCTGTTGGCAGCTAACTGCACACCATTAAAAAAAAAAAAATGACACCCTGGTCTTTAAATAAAAGCCAGTATTTCATTTGTCTGAGCCTTAATTATTTAATAGGAGAAACTTAATTGAAGGGAAAGGAGCGTATCAATAAATTGGCTAATTCTAAATGATCATTGAATGACGGGTGACGTTCGAGCACAGCAGCCTTCACATATTGAACTGAGACGGCGCCCACATGAAATTTAGAAATGAAACACAAGCCCTGGCCGGGTAGTTCGGTTGGCTAGAGCATCCGTCCCGATATGCAAAGGTTGCCGGTTTGATCTCTGGTCAGGGCATATATGGAAACATATTAATGTTTCTGTCTCTCTCTTTTCCTCTCTCTCTAAAATCAATAACAAAATTTAAAAAAAGAAGAAGAAATGGCACACAAAAGTAATTTGCGGTGCTGTGAGCAGCAGGGACGCCAGGGCATTAACCAAGAACGAGAAGTTGTGGGTTCCAGCCCTGCGGGGGACCCTCTCTCGCCTTGTCCCAAAACATGCATTTCTTCTGCAAGGGCTTCATTGACTCCCTCTCAAGCGTGAGAATTGGGTAGGTCTTACAAATCCCTTAGGCTCAGATCCTCTTGGTGACATAGGGTAAGACCCCCGAGTTAGGGAGGGCAGGCATAGGTGTGATGTCAGTCCTAAGACCAAATGTTTAGGATAATGCATCACTGCTCACTGCTCTTAAGAGCATAGGGTGCCTCAGTGGTCAGCAACAGAAACACTTATTGTTAGGGAAGGAATTCCAGGAAAGATATACGAGTTCTCAGCATGAGCAACAGTCGGACAGGAACAAGAACCCAGCCCCGGTCGGGGTCTAGTTAACAGAAATCTAACCGAGAGTCGTTAAGAGAACCCTGACCCCTGCATCTTTCCTGTCGCCACCTTTGCCCCACACGAGAGTCAGGATTTCTTGAGAGAGGTCGTGGTGCCAAGCATGGGTCCCACGCTCTATCCTGGACAGTCCTGTGGCCCCCCCGCACAGTGGGGAAGAGATGGCTCCCTATCATGAGACATCAGGGCACTGTCACCAGCTGAAGGCGTGGAATCCTGGGTAGCCCAAACCAGCAAACCTCCCTTCCCATCACAAGCCCTCTCCAACAAACACGTGAAGCGAGGCGTCTGACTTTCCTCTCAGAAAGCCCCGCTCCGCGGGAGATCTTGGATGTTCCTAAGTGATAAAAACCCTGGCAGCCGCATTTAGGAAGGCGGAGGGGCGGGAGGCAGGGGGGTGGCGGGAATTGTCAACACAAAGACTGTGGATCTCAAGGACATTAGAAAAGAAAAAATATTACCTTTCTTTTATTGTCTGGCCCAATAGTCTAATAAGACTCAGCCTTAAGTCCTGTAAAGTTATTGTTAGGAACACTTGTGTCTCTGTGTGTGTGTGTGTGTGTGTGTGTGTGTGTGTGGTTTGCTTTTTTTGTTCCTGGGAGCTGTTTTATCTAAGTGCATTTTTCTTGGATGGATTGTCCTTGTCATAAAATCAATTCATTTTATTTTGCTAGTCAAACCTCACTGAAATGTGAGCCGAGTGAGACAGCCGGTTTCGTCTCTTCCTTCCTTGTCTTGTTTCCTGGGTTCTGCAGGATTGCACGTGTCCGGTGTGGTGACTGCTGCTGGCTTTGGGTGATTTGGGGAGTGTGACTTCAATTACTTGTTGTACCGATATGTTTAGGACGTCTACCCCTTTTTGTTCGTTACTTTGCTGATTGCCGTGTGTTTTTAAAGTTCGTTTGACAGTAGCGCAGGTGAAGATAGCACGTTTTAATCATAAGGGGGCATGAAAATAGGTCTTTGAGGAATGGGAGGCCATCACAACGACCTGTTTCTTGTTGTTTTGGTGAGAAGCACTTACCTCGGGGTGGGGGTGTTGAGTGGGGTTCTTTGAGTGCTGGCCGTAGAAACTGGTTTGGGATAATGAAAACGAGAGAAAACTTATCAGAGGCTCTTAGAGAACTGACCACAGGTGATGGCAACTCCAGCCAGGACTTGCTTGCTGTTCAAGGTGCCGTTCTCAAAAAACAGATAAACAATAATAATAACAACAACAAAAAAACCCCAGTTTTTTAATTTTATTTTTCTGGCCCTGATGCCATTGTTTATTATTAAAAATTCTGGGAGGAGATGTTTTTCAGCAGGGGAATGCTGAAGCAGTGGGCTGTACAATCTTACCATGGAATACTACGCAGCCTCAGAGAGGAACAAGTTATGGCCGCCTGTCACCATCTGGGCGGATCTCCGAGAAGTTGGCTGAGGGGTAAAAAGCCTCTGTCACAGAGTTACCTACCGCATCATTCCATTTTGGAAAGTCAGAGTTGTCGGGATGGAGACTGGCTTTGTGATGGCCAGGGTTTAGGCATGTGGGAGGTAGGTGGTGGGTGGAGGTGGGTGTGGCCATACAAGGACAGCCACCAGGATTTTCGCCAGGAGACTTCCGCATCCTGACCGAGGTGGTACAGCCTCAGGCTGGAGCACCCCTGTTTTCCCGGCGCGTTCTTGACTTGGGTGCAGACGGTTTCACCCCACTGCTCCATCCTCGTGGAGGGAGAGCTGTCCGTTAACGTGACAGGCAGGAGAACGCGGCTCGGGGAAGCTTTCGGGTGCAGCATCATTATGCAAAAGAAGCAGAACTCAGCCATTCATTCAGCATATATTTTCAAGCGCCTACTCTGTCCCGGTGTGGCAGATGCAGCCATCAACGAGTCGGACAGGGTCTCTGCTCCGATGGGTCTCACGCGCTTGTGGAGAGAGACTAAATTACACGGGGAGATGAGCAAAGCCACCTCATCGCCGGTCTCTCCTGGCAAGGCATGCAGAGTGAGCATCAGGGAAGGAAACGCGTGAGAGAGAGAGAGATGCAGGATGCAAACACCAAGGCCCAGAGAATTATTTCAGTGAGATCCTGGCTCCGTGCGTGTGCATGCGCAACTGGAAAGAGGAGCCAGGAATTCTATCAGTTAAAAACAAATACATTTCCCGAGCCCCCCACCCCCACCCCGGGCCGATTGGGAACAAAGAGGATGGAGTGTTAGGAACTTGGCCAAAGTTGTCCCCGAGCCACGGCACCCAGAATGGAAAGCCCACAGCCCACAGGGTGCACCTGTCATCAGGTGTGACAACGAGGCAGGAAATCGAGACCAGGGACGTTCGCAAACCGCAGGCCAGGCGGGGAATGGGGAATGGGGAACGCTCGTCTTCTCCTCTCAGCCTTGCTTGCTGGGGGACCGACTGGCAACCCTGTATTGTCCGTATAAAGACCAACACAGCAAGAGGCGAGCGGTGCCTGTGATAATCCCAGCTCCGCTCCCCAGACGTGCGGGATTAGATGACCGACACATTGACAGACGCCCTCTGTCACTTCTCCAGGCTCTGGAGAGAATCTGCGAGGTTGGCCAATGAACGCAGCAATGAAGTGCGGACGGACACCAGTGGGCGGCCAGTCGCAGAGGAGGGATGTAGTTCCCTCACAGGACAGCGGCCCGGGGGAGCAGGGGTGCCCTGTGCCCAACTGCTGTGAGCCAGGGTCCTGGGAAGCTTGGGTACCTGTGTGCAGGGAAAAGACCCCATGCAGGGGAGGGGGCATTGATTAAGTAAGGAAGTGAAGGAGAAAGGGAAAGAACGAGGGAAAGGCATGGAGAGATAAAGGAGGAAGGGCATCCAGGTGAGAAAGCAGGTCTGTGAGCAATGTTTCGAGAGGACACACCCCAAAGACCTTCCGTTGAAATATAGAACTTTGAGTAGAAATGGACCAGTCATATGTGTGTTTACCCAGCTGCACTTCCTGCCACACAGATGTTCGCTAGTCTGTACATGCTATCTGGCTGGCAGCATCTCATGTGACCCTCCTTAATCTGTGTTAACAGAGTCCCTTGTCCACTTACCTATGCTCCATTCATCTTCTTTGAAGTGTAGAAGGTGAACAGTGTAAGCATGGACCTGGGATCCGCCCATCAACCTCCATCTGGGGCCATTGCTTGAATCAACTGAGCTATCCTCAGTGCCTGGGACTGATGCTCAGACCAACCAAGCTATGCTCAGTGCCTGAGGCTGACACTCGGACCAACTGAGCTATCCTCAGCACCCAGGGCCAACACTTGAACCAATCGAGTCACTGGCTGCAGGAGGAGAAGAGAAAGAGAAGAAAGAGAGGGAGGGGAAGAGAAACAGATAGTCACCTCTCCTGCGTGCCCTGACCGGGGATTGAACCCGGGACGTCCATATGCCAGGCTGACGCTCTATCCACTGAGCCAATAGGCTAGGGCCTCTGAATCAGTCTTATCACACCATTCACTTAACAGCCCCTTATGGAGTGCCCTAAAGGTCTGGCAGGTCTAGAGGCAGGGTTATCAGAGAGGGATTTCAGTAGAAAGAACCTAAGAACTGAACAAGGAGACACCAGGTGCAATGGAAATGGAATGAGCAAACGAGACAGTGGGAGACTGGACGGCTATGTTTTCAAAACTATTTTTTTGAGCTGCAATATTTCAGAATAACTAAGCCCCTCAGAGCCTGAGGGTAAGACCATAGGTAGGCCCCGCTGAAAACAAGGCCCGTTTTCCGTCCAGCTGGTGGGGGCAAAAAATGAATAATTAAGTGGCAAAGTGCGGGTCCTGTCCGGAGGAGACCACACTGGGGTTTGTGGGTTGCCAGGGATGATGGGGGAGGAAACGGTCGAGTGGGGGCTGCTGCCTGTCCTCGAGCCCACGGAGGGACAGTGGTGACCGGCGATGGGGCGGCCCAGGTCTGAGGCACCCATGTGATTTTCACCAAAGAGTGAGTGTGAGGAGCACGAGTGGGGTCTGGACTCCTGTTTCCCCAGTTGCCCCTTCTGCACACTGTGGCGGCAAAGATGTGGGCCACCACGTGATTGAGCCCTCTTGCTACTCATTCTCCTCTTCGCTTTTCTTTATGTTTCCCTCACTGGTGGTTTCCATGGGAACTTCCACGGTTATTTCCTTCAGTTTTCTGCCTCGGGCCCTGGGCCTTTGCAAAGGCAAGGGGCCACCCAGCCCGGCCGGGCCCGTGTGAGTGATGGACCTGCTGAAGATATTTATTGGCCAGGGGGAAAAATAAAGGTTTTGATCACCCAGGGTTTTGAAAAAGCATCTTTCTTTTCTTTTTTTGCTTCATCCAAGCAATTCACTGTTTCACGTGTTGAGACCCCCATTTGGTTGAACTTGGGGATTCTTTTAGAGAAGAAAACTCTCTAGTATTAGCATAGTTAGATTTTTTTTTCTTCCTCTTTCTGTTTAAAAGAAAAGTTTTTTGTTTTTTTTTAATATGCCCTGATCTCAGTAAACTCCACTCGGGAGTTGGGAAGAAAGGAAAGCAGTTGGAGGCTGGAGATTAATCCGCTGAGGAACAGGGACGGCCAAGCCCCTGGTCCTGGTCTGTCCCTGAATGCACGGGGAGGGGCGGGGGGTAGAGGGGCAGGAAGCCCTGGGGCCGGAGGATTAACTTTTATTAGTTTGTGAAAATATTGCTTCTGAGAAGAGAACAAAGTTGTGTTTTCTGTGCCTGGGGTCTGCAGAGGGGTCCTGTCCTTCCTTCCTTTCTTCTGTTGCTTTGTGTTTAGGAGCAGGGAGATGGTTTAAATTATCATCCTGCAAAGGGATGCCCCTTGATCTGCAGATGGTATGCAGCCGTCTGGCAGCCCTGGGGCGCTGGCTCGCTGGCTCGCAGCCTCCCCGCTGCTTCTGCAAAGGAGCGTCTGCCACGCACGTGGTGGGGGGGATGCTCAGAGCCGGACCCCAAGGCAGAGGCATGTGGAGACCATTAAGCTGGTCCCGAGATGTCTGGGTTGCTAAACAGTGTAAGGGGGAAAAATGCTCCTCAGAGATAGAAGGCCAACCGTTTTGTTAAGATCTTCCTTGTTAAAGGGGCCCAGGGTTTGATCGATCGTGTTGGATGGATACTTGTCCCACGTGAAGGTGATCAAATTCCTGGCCCCGTGGCTCAGGTGTGTGTGGTGGTGGTGGGGACGTGTGTGTGTGGGGGGGTGTTTCTTCCCTGTCCACACGGCAGGGCGTGCTCTGTTAGGATCTCTTCTGCACATCGCCCAAGAGAAGCGTGGGGTCTGCGTAGGCTGCGGCTTGGCACACAGAAGCATCACCCAGCCTACACTGTGGCCCACGCCCGAAGAAAACTTAATTGCCTATTAATCTGAGTTTACTTTTATCTTGTGGGAAGAAAAGACCCTAATCCAGGCTAGCCCCAGTCCCCCGGGGCACCTTTTCAGTTTTCCAAACACAGAGGCACAGAGGGACATGCGTGTGTAACGTGCCTGATGTTCGGATGCTGCCAGCGAATACCTGTCTGGGAAGGTTCGGTGACAACTGCCCACACTGTGACCCTGTTTGCACGCCCATCGTCAGGACAAGCCGCGTGACGGGAGAATGCGAGGGCCCTCCCTCTCCCTGTGTGTCCCTGTGACCCACTTTGGGCACGATAGGCGGGCATTTTCAACGTCTCCCTCTCTGCCAATGTCAAGAAGTTCCTTTCAGAGACTGTGTCCTGACTGCCGTGTTGAATTAGAAACCCTCCGTTTTCTCTTGTAAATCACCTTCGCATGCCTGTCATTGCTCACGTCTCACGGCCCTGATCTGACTCCCTAGTAGAAAAAACTAATCTCTTTTTAGCAGAAAATGTCATCTATTGGTTTTCAGTGAGGAGGGAAGACTTTGAAAGGGACCTGTGATACGCGTGAGATTTCTGTGGGTATCACCCATGACCTTTTCCTCTTCTAAAAGGGAAAAGGAGGCCTTTCTGAGACACAGCCACTAAAAAGACCAAAGAGGACGGAGAAGGGTCTAATGGAGACGCTTCCCAAAATTCCCAGTGGGGACATTTCAGCACGTTCGCTTCAGATCTTCTTTCCTAATCAAAAAAAAAAAAAAAGAAAGAAAGAAAAGGAAGGGAGGAAAAAAGGAGGGGGGGTAGGTGGGGAGGGAGGGAGGGAAGGAAGGAAGGGAGGGAGGAAAAGAGGAAGGAAGGGAGGAAGGAAGGGAGGGAGGAAAGGAGGAAGGAAGGAAAAGAGGAAGGAAGGAAAGGAAATCAGATGTTACTGATGAACTTGACACCCTTCTGCCCCCTGCCTAGGAGCGCGCCCCCTCCCTCCCTCCTGCCATCTGTCTCTGGAAGCAACCAGGAACTGGTTGTTCATTTTCAGTCCCTCACTTTGAACTTTTAGTAACAGGTGTGTCCACAGGTAGCAAAGTTTCTCCGGTTGTTTTGAAAGAGGCACCGAGAGGGTGACAATGCTCTTTCTCCCTTTGGCTTTATTCACCCAGTGGGATACTTCTAAGGTCCAGCTCCAGCGTTCAGATCTTGAGGTTCACGCCATCCTGGGCCGGGGCCACAGGCTCACAACCCAGGCTTGCACGTTACCTCTGGTTTCTCGGGATGGCGTTACTGGTGCTCCGAGTTCCTGAGGAGAGGACCTCACAGGTTTTCTCAGTGTCTCTGAGATATCAGGCCCCAGCCTGGCCTCTCTGTTTGAAGGGCAGAGCGAGGTGATTCGCTGGAGGAAGGTCTGCCTCCTTGAACCTCAGCTGTCCTTTTTCTGTTGTGGGAAAAGCTATTTCTTCGCCCGGCCCTGCCGCTGCAGTCGTCTAGAAATATGAAGAGCTGTGTCACTTTGCTGTCTTCTGCTCCAAAAATTGTTAACAGCTCTTCACTGGACAAATGTTTTCTCTCTCTCCTTCTCTGCTCTGAGCCGCAATACTGTTCTTGGAGGTGATAGACCATGTAATTCTCACATGTCAGGCCTCTCAGCCCAAGCCCATGGTGCTGCCTCGGATTTGTCTGAGGGATTGAAAAATTAAAGGCCGGAAGCCCCTCAGAGGCCGCTCCAATGGCAGCTCCTGGGTGCACCTGTCAGGGCGAGACCCGGAGGGCAGGCCCTGCGTCCTGCACTGTGGGGATGCGCTGGCCCGTGGGGACGGCCCTCCCTCCCTGGCATGTCCCCTGTGGAATCTAATGGGTGTGGCTGAGCCCTGATGGCTCTCTATTCCTCTCCCCCAAAAAGGGGGATCAGCGTTTCCCAGGCATCTCTGAGATGAGCTTTATTCTTAAAGGGGCTACAGGGGCCCGAGTCTCTGCGAGACTTGCCAAGTGGCCCAGGATCTTGGAAATCTGCCCAGTGCCTGTGCCGCCCCCCCCCCCCCCCCCCCCCCCCCCCCCGACCGCTGGACAGCACAAAATCTGAAGGAACTGTGATTCTCCAGGCTGGGTGCTAGCATTCAGCGTGAGGTAGGTATACAGGGTCACGCTTTGGAAAGTAAGGTTTACAGGTTCGTTGATTATTTGTGTGTGTGTGTGTGTGTGTGTTTGTCATGTTGTATGTGTGAGAGATTGTGTTGTGTGTATGGGTTATGGCTGTACATTTGTGTTTGAGTGTGTGTTGTATGAATGTGTGTGCCCGTGACAGTGTGTGTTGTGTGTGGTTTATATCTCTCTGTGTGTGTGAGTTGTGTATGGGGGAAGGGAGATGGGTGGAGGATCACTGCCCTTTTCCCTGGTTTTCATAATTGCCTCCCCCTCCAACCCTTCTCTAGAGAAATTGGAAACTTCTGCTCTTTACAAGGAGCTAGAAGGCATGTTTATGACCCTCCTGTCACTGCATGCACCCACCTGCTCTGACCTGGAAAGGTGGCCACAGTTGCAAAAATATTGAAGTTCAGCCTGTCTACTGGGACCACTACTTCTGCCCATGTCCCCAAAATTCAAGGCATCAAGTGGCCTAGCAGGTGTGACCCCCAGAACCCACCCCAGCTGGGCCAGCATGCATTCTCATTCCTAATAGACGTTAGAAATTGTTACCCCCTTCTTTCTGAGCCTAACAGTTTCCTCCAAGTCTACAGACATATCTAACTTCCTCCAGAGGGAGTAAACATTTATTTCTAATTTGATTAGCAGAAAAAAAAATCTTTTAAGATTCATTTTTAGTTTCTTGAGATGAAATGTTAATGGTTTATTTATATTCTCCTTCAGTGTTCATCAATACACACATTCAAGACTAAGAATTGTCCTTCCATTGCCTGCATGGCTGCATCTTACTGTGCTGTCACTTAGTTTGACATTGTTGCAGGCTTCCAAGTTGACCTTTTTTTAAAAAAAATATTTCATTTAACTCAAGAGTTATTGGGATGTCTCATGATTGTTACGGTTATAGGACTGGATCAGATTTTTTTTTTTTTAATTTAGCTTTTTCATGTTGAAGTCCATAAAACTCTTGTCTGTAATCTCAGCAAAATGTTGTGCAGATCTCACAAGCTGCTGTTTGATGAATGATTAATCTGCTCTGTGATAATATTATGACAGAAAGATAATCATGTAACTTTGGGGTTAATATAGAACTTTTTTTTAACTTTTGTAGAAGACTTTTAGCTACATGTGCATCCCCTACAATATCCTGCAATATCCTCCTCTTACCTTATGGGTCAACTCGAATATATAATTTTATAAACTTGAACTTAGACGATACATGGCGTATTGCCATTGGGATGCTTTACACAGTGGCATTTGCTCTTTGAAATGAGAGAGTTTCTACTAAGAAAGATTGACGCTCACTAATATAATCTCACTTCCCATCATTAATAGAGTGAGGTTGAGAAAAACCAGGAAGAGCTGACCTTTTCAAATGCTATATGTAGCTACAGTCATGCTTAGATAATCTCATTCAGCCATAATCGTTGACTGTGGAAGGGCTAATATGGACTTATCCTCATTTTTGCAAGAGATTAAAATTAAAGCAAAATTGCCAAAATTAACTTGTCTCACTCGGTGACTAAGGGATAAAGCCAGGATTAACTTGTCAGTCCTCACAAGAGCCCGCCCCCCCCCCATAGGGACTTGTATTATTCCATTCCACAGATGAGGATACTGGGACCCAGAGAAGACAGGTTGCTTGCCTGAGGACACCCGGCTATTAATGGGTTGGGGATAGGGGACTGGGAATCAAATCTAAAGAGTCAGGCTTCAGAATTGCAGGCTCTTAATAGTTCTTCTGAATGTACAAGGTGAGCCCTGGCTGGTTGGCTCAGTGGTAGAGTGTCAGCCTGGCATGTGGGTGTCCTGGGCTCGATTCCCGGTAGGGCATACAGGAGAAGCACCCATCTGCTTCTCCACCCCTTCCCTCTCGCTTCTCTCTCACTCTCTCTTTCCTCTCCTCCTGCAGCCAAGGCTCTATTGGAGCAAGTTGGCTCCGGGTACTGAGAACAGCTCCATGGCCTCTGCCTCAAGTGCTAAAAAATGGCTCTGGTTGCAATGGAGCAAGGGCCTCAGATGGGCAGAGCATCACTCCCTAGTGGGCTTGCCGGGTGGATCCTGGTTGGGTGCATGCAGGAGTCTGTCTCTCTGCCTCCCCTCCTCTCACTAAAATTAAAAAAAAATTTTTTAAAGAATATACAGGGTGAAAACCCAGAACTAACCCCCCCCCAATGAGTTCTTTCTGTCACTCTAAACCATCTCTCCCTGGAATTATTTTATTGGAAGCACAGATCTGATACTTAATTATCCTCAATGCTTTCTCCCAGCCCTTTCCATTAGATCCATGGGAAGGGAAAGTGTCATTTGACCTCTGTGGTCTTGGTGCTTAAGCAGGATCAGGGTAATTTTCCATGATGATTTTGTGTTTTAAGTAAATAGAACCAGATTCATTGTGAAAACCCTTGCCAATTAGGAGGGCAATGGATGTGTAAGCAATTTGGGTTTTAATTACTACTCATGCGGCTGCACTGGATGAAATAGAATTGTCTTTTTTGAGTTTGTTCATTAGATGGGAAGAGGCTGAATTTATTTGAATATATATGTGTGTGTGTGTGTGTGTGTGTGTGTGTATGCGTGCACCTTTATGATTTCATTCAGCTACCAGTATGTGTAAACATCTGCTTTCTGATCTGTGCACATGGTCATTCCAGAGCTGCGTGAGGGATGGAAGTTTCTCCATAGGGTCTGCATTTCTGGGGAAGGGGACAGGTGCTTTCACAGGGTGCTAATTTCATAACAGGATGTTCCCAATTAAGTAATTATATAAAGATGTCCTGGCTGCGACTTTATATTTAATTTATTTATTCATTTTAGAGAAGAAAGAGAGTGAGATAGAGCGAGAGTGAGAGAGAGAGAGAGAGAGAGAGAGAGAGAGAGAGAGAGAGAGAAAGGGGAGAGGAGCAGGAAGCATCAATTCCCACATGTGTCTTGACCAGACAAGTGCAGTGTTTTGAACTGGAGACCTCAGCGTTCTAGGTCGACACTTTATCCGCTGTGCCACCACAGGTCAGGCTGCGACTTTACATTTAAAACCCAGTGACTAATGCTAACAGGAGCATTCTTTCGAAAGGTTGGTAAGTCATCCCTTTTACTTGACTCTACAGTGGAAATATCAAATATGTACTGTTTTCCTTAAACGCGTCGCCACGTCTCCAAAAGGTCTTATGTTGTTCCTGGGTTAGGGAGATGAACGAACCCGGCCGGCCAACCATGAGGAGGAACCATCTTGCTCAGCCATCTGGCTGTCCCTAAGCTGTGGTGCCATTTCCTCTCTCTAGCAGCGGGAGGCAGATGCTTGTGTCATTTACGATGCTGAAGGCCGCCTGCCCCGGCTCGTGGTGAATGCTCTGTGGGACCCCCGCCCCTCTGCCAGCCATCCTCATCCTGTTCCAAGAGTCTGGAGAGAGCACATCCCAGTCCAATTTCCGTTCAGTCAGAGAGGCTTCCTGGAGGAGGTGGCACACAAGGACAAGGGGTTTGTGCTTCCTTGTGCTCCAGGTATCAGTGCTCTGAGACTCCATGGCTTTGAAGTTAGAAATTTCTACGCTGTCTACACTTTGGCCTCTTCCTAAGTTGGCTTGGCAAGCTCCAGTTTGAAGCCATGGAGATCGGAAACCAGTCAGCCTGGACAGGAACGCTCGGAGACAACCCGGAACACTAGCCCCGGGGAGATTCGGCTCAAAGTAGGAAGAGCTCTAGGGAGAGGTGGTGGGGGTGAAGGTGCTTCTTGTTTTCTCCCCCTCCCTCTCCTCCGTCTCTGCAGCTCCTGGTCCCTGGTCTCCTCTGCAGGCTCTTTCATGCCAACAGCTGTTTCTGCAGCATTCTGCCTGAAGGCAGCGGTGTCTGCTTTGTCACGTCTAGGCGGGGACGCCCTGACTCCGTGTCCTCCCACTGTTGCATCCACAGCTCAGCTTTGTGGTGACGGGCCAGGTTCCCTGGTCAAACGCTGCATTGGGAGGAGGCTTCAGGAGCGGAGTGTGGCTCTTCCCGAGGCAGGCTTTCTGTCCCGTCTGCACCTTGCCCTGGCTTCTCCAGCTGGGCCGCCCGATCCCCGAGGCCTTGGAGCCACAACCACATCCTTAGAGCAAAAACCCAAGACCCTGGTGCTTGGGGGTTGGTGGCATCCTAGTTAGCCTCGGCCCTGAGCACGGCTCCAAACCCGATTACAGAGCAAACAAAAGGAAGAGGAGCCCCGAGGCTCCTGGCAAGCCCGTGTCCCTGAGCCCTCGGCAGTTATGTCAGCCTCTCTGCCTTTCTCTTCCTTGGCGGAACTCCGCGCACCCCGTCTCCGATTTCAAACGCCCTCCCTCAGGTATTTTATCCTCGCATTTGGATGACTTCCTGTCCACCTAATTCCTTCCTCAGGGGCTCTGGAAAGGGACCCCTTCATGGGAAGGCAGACTTTTTTCTTTTTATATCCCCATTCCCCAAACACGTGAGAGCCAGTGGATTTCTGGAGGGGACAGTGAGCACTGGGACAGCTCAGGGCAGTGGGGGGGGGCAGCGGCATGGTGGCCTGACCTCACGCCCAGGGCCCAGGACGGAAGGAGCCCGCTTTTCCTCAGCCCCACCCACCGTCCCCCTGCATTCAAGTTCTAGCTTTGCTCCTGCCCTGCACTGCCTTCGATTTGTACCCGAGGGGCTCTCAAAGCAGCAGGATGCATTTGCTGACAGAGCAGACGGGAGGTTTTCTCCATCCTGGGTGGCCCCAGTGTCTCGAGCACTTGGCTAGGTTTGTCCAGGGCATCTTTGAGGCGGGCACGAGAGGGCCTTCAGCTGTCCTTAAACAGGTCGCAGTAGCCCTTTCGCAAGCAGAACTGCAGACATACCACAGGTGTGTGTGTGTGCGCGCACGCGCATCCTGGTGAGAGGAGGTTCATTCCGTCACCTAGTGTGGAGACAACAGCTTCATCACTCCGAGTGGACATGCTCCCCACGCACGTGCTGTAGGCATCTTTCACGGCCTGCACAGAAGATGAGCATCAATTTGCGGGCGGGGGTTGGGGGGCTTAGTTCTGTTCTGGCGATTGTGAGCAAAATCCACAGTGACATGGTGCCCTCAGGAAAAACGTATTGAGGATGGTAGGCTTGTTTACCTATAAAAAAAAGGACCTCACAGGACTCGGGTTTGTGGGTCCGGGAGATGGTCTGCTCTTCCAACTCATTCTCAGTGACATTTGTCACCTCCTACTATGGTCCTTATGTGGACTCCGGGGCGTCCAGGCTTTGCCAGCCCTCGTCAGAACAGCCCAGTCTACTAAACCTTGTCCTGGGAAACTCAAATGGCCAATCAGGTTAGAATTCCTAGAGAAAAGGAAGAATTCAGAAAGGGGAATGTGTCTCCTCCACCTGGGGGTTTCGTTAAGAAATCCAGTCCAGTGCCTCTTCAGAGAAAAACTCTTGGGTCCTCAGACTTTCTTAGGTTGATTTGGCCTAACTCCGGTTCTAATACCTTGTTCTGGATAGCAGCGGAAGGCCCTTTCCCATCGCCTCGCCGGATAGGCGAGGCGTCCTCGTGGCTGGTTAGCCGTGGCCAGGAGTTCCAGCGAGACCATTTCTCGGGTAAACTCATGGAGAGGAAAGTAAAAGACTTAAGTTCTTTGGAGAGGAAAGTTACGGTGACAGCCCTGACCTGCGGAGGTCCACTGTGACCACAAAGTTCACTTCAGGCACCAGTGTGGAGAGGAAATAACGTGTGTTTTCAGAGGCCCGCGGATGGAAATGCAGAGCGGCTCCAGACCTGTCAGGAGTGTGGGAAACCCAACGGGAATGGCAATGGGACGTGTTACTGATTTTCTCCCAAAAGGGTCCCAGGCTGTCACCCTGAGATTTGGGTGGCATTATTACTTCCCTGAGTTCAAGGTATGTTTGCGTATTCCGAAAGTGTGAGTGAGTGGTCCTAGCCTTCCCAAAGAAGCCACGTGTCCATTTTATCCAACTTATTTACAAAATCAGCTGGATTTTGTTGGATTTACAAAATCCAGCTGATTTAAAACATCAGCGGTGTGCTGACCTGAACTCGTGGGTGTCTGCGTGGCTCCCTCCTTCGTGCCCTCCAATGCTTGTTCAAAGCCACCGCCTCCAAAATTCTCTTAACGGAGATCACACCTGGCGACGTCTGTCCGTCCATTAGAAGGGCTGAGGTCCAGAGCACCGACATGGGGCGGCCACTGCACTTCTGAAAGCAAACCATAGGCTTCGGTTAGCCAGCAGCCATGCTCCCTGGTATCTACCCAGATGCGTCCAGAGGTGCATCCACATGGCAGCTAGCATGGAAATGCTTAGAGAAGTGTTCTTGATGTGCGCGGGCTCGCCCCAACTTGGAAGTCACTAAGGTGTTCTTCCGTAGGTGATGGATAAATAACCAGTGGTCCGCGCAGACTGCAGAAATTATTAAGACTAAAAGGAAATGAACTATCCTCCATGACAGGCATCCCCAAACTACGGCCCGCGGGCCGCATGTGGTCCCCTGAGGCCATTTATCCGGCCCCCGCCACACTTCCAGAAGGGTCACCTCCTTCATTGGTGGTCAGTGAGAGGAGCACTGTATGTGGCGGCCCTCCAATGGTCTGAGGGACAGTGAACTGGCCTCCTGTGTAAAAAGTTTGGGGACCCCTGCTCCATGACAATGCATGGAAGAACTTTAAAGGCACTTTAACAAGCAGAAGATGCCTGCATCGTGTAAGAATCCAACTCTGTGACATCCTGGGAAAGGCAGAACTATGCAGCCAATGAACGGGCAAGGCTTGCCCCAGGGCTGGACGGCAGGTGAGGAGGAGTAGACAGGCGGAGAACAGAAAAGACTTCCAGGGCAGCAGATGATTTTGTAGGCTATTCTAAAGGCGGGACATGAGAGTATGCATTTGACAAAACCCATAGAAGGCACAGCACAAAGAACGAATCCTTCTGTAATCTCTGCACTTTAATAACAATGTATCTATATTCGTTTCTCAATGGTAACACACATGCCACATTCCTGCAGTGAGAACTACAGTGTGTCCGTAAAGTCATGGTGCACTTTTGACCGGTCACAGGAAAGCAACAAAAGACGATAGAAATGTGAAATCTGCACCAAATAAAAGGAAAACTCTCCCAGTTTCATACCTGTTCAGTGCAGTTCGATGTGAGCTCACGCACAGATTTTTTAGGGCTCCTTAGGTAGCTAGCTATCCCGTATAGCCTCTACAGACTCGTCACTGACTGGTGGCCTACCAGAACAGGGTTTCTCCACCAAACTGCCGGTTTTCCTTCAACTGCTTATCCCACCGAGTAATGTTATTCCTATGTGGTGGCGCTTCATTATAAACGTGCCGATATTCACGTTGCACTTTGGTCATGGATTCAAATTTAGCAAGCCACAGAACACACTGTTCCCTTACCGTCCACATCTCGACTGGCATGGCCGTGGGCTGCTCCATTGTATACACGGTGTTATGTCATCATCTGCGCATGTGCACATGCTGCCACTCATCCTACAGAAACTGGGAGGGTTTTCCTTTTATTTGGTGCAGATTTCACATTTCTATCATCTTTTGTTGCTTTCCTGTGACCGGTCAAAAGTGCACCATGACTTTACGGACACACTCTACTATGTAATAGGAAAAACCCTCCCTGTGTGTGTCTGGGGTGCTCACTGATATATCTTGCGTGCCTACCACAGTGCTTCTTAGCACATGGTGCAGGGTGGGGGCAGAGGTCCTGGGAGTCTCTCACGGAGGATGGATGGACGGACTCACCAGGGAATAATTCCCCAAAGGCCAAGGCCTTTGCCTGTCGGGGGACAGAGGCTTCTGATCAGTGAGCTGATTAATTTAGAACCTGTTCTTTCTTCTTTTCCCTTCTTGAGATCTGTGTTTTCCTTTCTTCTTCCTTCTTTTTTTTTTTTTCTTGCAGAGAGGATGAAATCCATCCCAAGGTCTTAAGATTTATTAACTGTTGCTGGAGTCATTGCATACGACATCAGGGTCTCTGCTTAGACATAACCCTGCACAGAGGGCTCTGGGTAAATTCCCTCAATTTTCTAAAGATGTTGGTTGGCTTAAATGATTAGCAGGAGATCCTTCAGGGAGACTTAACATAAGCGTTTAAAGATCTTCTCTGTCTGTGAGGGCCCCTCCCCTCACTGCCCGGGTTTGCACATCTGGAAGGCAAATCTTTAAACACACACACACACACACACACACACACACACACACACACACCCCCCACAAAATGGTTTCTTCCTCTCCGCTCGCTTTCTGAGCCCTGTTGGAGTGTGTGACTATGTGGGAAGGGGGTCCCCTCCTTCAAAGCAGGGGAGGTTAATCTCCCTAGCAGACATGTGGTCTCTGTTGGGGGCAGGAGGAGAGACTTGTCAGGCACCTCCAAAGAGCTTCCAGCTCCCCTGGGCAAAGGGATCATGTTACAGACTCTTTAAGTTAGTTTTGGAGGGCAGGATGTCAGCCCGGGGGGTGGAGGTCTGTCTCCCTCTTGTTCTAATCTTGCCTTTGGTGGTTTATCCGGAGAAGCCAGGAAGTTCAGAGCTATGGGGGCAGAGGGGTGGGGGGGGTCCCCTGATTTCATTTCACTTGCCTGTCGTGAGCCATGCTGGGGCAGCCCGCCGTTCCCGCGATGTCCCTGCTCTGTGTGGCTCAGGCTGGTTGGCCCCCTTTAGTGGGAGGATGGAAGGAACGCGGCCGTGAATAGAGGGAAACAGGGCGGTCCTGACGTTCAGGGCTGCGCTGTTTTTTTTTTTTTTATTGTCTTCCTGAAGAAGAAGGTCTTTCTCCCATGCGCCCACTTCCCTAGTTCTGAACACCACCTCTGTCTTTGAAAAGAAATGTGGGCAGCCTGACTGTGCTTCTCTGTCATCTGAGGAGACTAACCCTCGGACATGTACCCCCTCGCCCCCCACCAGTCAGGGAAGGAGAGGGGTGCAGCCTTGGTCTTCCCATCAATGGCGGGAGGCTTTGGACACCCACACCCCCCAGGAATCCTGGAAGAACCTTGTCCAAATGGACATCCAAACAGAGGACAGTTCCAGGCCCCTTCCTCTTCCTGTTGCTCTAACGCAAACACGGCCACGGGTGTACGAGAGTTTGTGCAGGTGGTTGGAAAGCAAAAAGGATGATGATGACATTCGACTCTTCTTCTTGTGTTGAGAGAGCTTTCAAAATACCTTCCCACGTTCATGCCAGGTGCCAGCTACGTCTTCAAATGACTTTTAGCCAACACCCCTTTTTGCGATTTTATCGATAGAGATAGTGTTTTGGAAACACAGAGATGAACGGCCAGCCTCTGGAGTTTGGGAGCACAGTCATGGTACTGACACAGGGAACCTGGACAATGAGTGACATTCACACAGAAAGTGTGTTTGGTTTTCTCCCGTTCGCCCTTTCTAAAGGCACCATCACATTCTCAAGGTCAAGATGGGTTTCTGCTAATTCTGTTTGTTGACTTGGAAACTCTGTGGGTCTTTGGTCTGGTATATATCATTTTTTAACACCCATTATTTTATGAAAGCTTATGTTGATTTCAACAAGATGAAATTGTATTTTTAATATGTAAAGAGCTGTTACAAATCAATAAGCAAATAGAAATACCCTGGTAAGAAAGAGAGAGAGCGCGTGAGCGTGATGAGTTAAAGCAAGGACGCAGTGTGCTCAGTGAATAAATTGATCAATTGGTCTGCTAACATTGGCATCATCGGTCTCCAGTGACCCATGTCTGAATTCGCTATGTCCCACTGTGAGGACCAGACCCAACCTACAGTGTTCGGGGATGTGTGCTTCTCATGATCATGGTCTTCTGGTTACTGCTAGGGAAGGCTCTGACCAGAGTTTCAAGAAGGGGAGGCCACTTTTATTCTCTTTGTCAGGAGAATTCTAAGTTTTTTAATTTGCAATGGTAGAAGGAAGATAAAAAGGGTCTGTTGGTATAAAAGACATTGCTGTTACCTGATCAGGCGGTGGCACAGTGGATAGAGCGTAGAACTGGGACCCAGAGGACCCAGATTCCAAACCCCGAGGTCGCTGGCTTGAGCAAGGGGTCACTCAGTCTGCTGTAACCACCCCACCCCCAGTCGAGGCACATATGAGAAAACAATCAATAAACAACTAAGGTGCTGCAATGAAGAATTGATGCTTCTCATCTCTCTACCTTCCTGTCTGTCTGTTCCTATCTGTCCTTCTCTCTGTCTCTGTCACACACACACACACACACACACACGACAATGCTGTCTTTCCTAATCGTTTCTCCACTGGGTGTTTTCTTTTACTCCAAAGCTCTTTGAAATATTTTAGCTCAATGTCAACCACACATTTGAGATCAGGCAAAAAAATGTGTAGTTTACCAGAAAGAACAACAAACAAACAAAACAAAATGACTACATTACACAGTTTTTCCTAGAGCTTTGTGGGGTGGACTCATCTATACAACAGCTACAAATGGATGTGGAGTGTGCAACTTTTAGGAAATATCTTTAAAAGACTGGAGGCAAGCTTCCTCCTTTTTTCTTCTTGCTGCTGGTTACAATGTAGATGTGATGGCTAGAACTCATGCAGCCATGTTGGACCATGAGGTCGAAACCACATGCAGGGCACAGCCTGTGGGTCTCTGGGTCTCTCAAAGTATGGAAATGTCAGAGCAGCCCTGAACTACATGACTTCTTTGGATTTTAAATAAGAAAGAAGTAATTTTCTATCTACTGAAAAACCACTGGTTGTCATAACCAGTATTTATATATTATATTTTCTCTGTGTGTATGTGTGTGCGTGTCTTGGATATCAGTACCACACAACCAACACAATTTATTTTGTTAAAAGCTCACCCAGCCACAGTTCCTAGAGATTGTTTCAGGAGGAGAAAGAAGGAAATAAAGGCATCCTCTAGTGCTATGCTCTGTGTCAGGGGGCCTTTCGAACCACCACTGTGGGACAGTGTTCGGCCAGGCATATAGATCTCCCAACAGCACAGGTAAGAGCGCCCCCCAGCCCGTCAGAAGCAGGAGAAGGGCACTGAGGCACGGCTCCCCGCGGAGCCCATGGCTAGAGCGTCACTCACCACTCCCAGAGAGTTTGATCACCAGCTCACCATTTCCTTCTGTCCGGTGGGGAGGGGGGGTGTACACTTAAAAAGCCGGGCACATGTTGAGAAGCCTTTCTGTCTGATTACACTCCACGGGCCAAGACCCCGCTCTGGAGCAGATGGGCTTTGTTTCATCTCGCTTTGATCCTTCCCGGGGACGGCAGGGATGGAGTTCTGCTCTCCTCCGCTCGGGGATGTTTTCTATTAGCGAGCAGGGGAGCTGTTTATTTTTCTTGTTCCCATATGTGCGGAGAGGACCTGCTCTGGCCGGTGAGGATGTGACCGCCCAGTACTGCAGAGCAGACAGGATGGCGATGGAGGGGTGGGGGCGTCTTCTTGGCAGTTTGGTCAGAAGGTCTGAGTGCCAGGCTTGCAGTACAGAGTAAACAGGACCCCTCAGCTGTCCCCAAGGAGACACCTGACAGTCACGGGGTCTGCACTCCATCAGTGGGCAAGCAGAAGTTCAGGCCGACAGATGCTGCTAGGTGGCGGCTGGAGGAAGTTCAAGGTGCTTTAGGAGTGTGTAGGGACACGCAGAGATTTCACAAGGAGCTTCTTTCTTGTTTTCTTTTCCGTTGATTTGAGAGAGAGAGGACAAGAGAAAGAGAGAGAGGGAGAGAAGCATTAACTTGTTGGTCCATTTACTTGTTCCATTTAGTTGTGCACTCACTGATTGCTTCCCGCACGTGTCTTGACCTGGGATCGAACCTGTGACCTCGGCACGCTGGGATGATGCTCTGTCCACTGAGCCACCTGGCCAGGGCTGCTTACTTTTTCAATCCTCAGAAAGTAACTCTATTCTTTTCCAAGAAACGTTTTCAAAAGGTTGGAGGACTCTTGGCCCTTACGGAGTGTCCCATTCTGTGGTCCAGGATGCAAGTGAATCAATCCACTCATTTCTTTTAATAACAGCTTTATTAAGAGGTTTCCTGGCAGCCCAGATGAAAAGAGCAACATGATTAGACTCACGAGTCTCGCCTTCAAGTAGGAGAAAAGCCCTCAACATGGTGGTGGCGGCAACAAAGTTTCCTTGGAGCCCAGCTCACAAAGGGGGACTCCTTATAGACCAGAGGAGCTTATGGAGCGGTCGCCAGAGGGTCCCGGTAGTCCCTCCTCTGAGGGTCCTGCCAGGAGTGGCAGCTCTGGGAAACTCAGCAGCAGTTCATAAAGCGCATGACCACCTTCTCCACAAACACCCAGCGTGACAGCAAAGGGCAGCTCAGAGTCCGCTTTTTTTTTTTTTAAAAGGTCCTTACTTTGCTCAAGTCATCTTTCCTCGAGGGCTTTACTGAGCTTTCGGGGTGTTCATCAAGCGGGGGAGAACCGTGGGGAGCTGACTCGACGAGTCCCAAGGACTGTCATTTGCCGCGGCCTGCGCATGCTGGCCAGAAGTTCCACGGGTATCTGGGAGTTTGCATGGGGAGCCTCCAACGAGCGGGTGCCCAGGAAATTTGAGGGGGGCCCGCCTGGTGCCCTGGCCTCGCCCGCCCTCAGCAGGAACAGACCTTTTGAAGTCGAGACTTCCGCAAACAGCAGACCTCTCCCTTGGTGGTCCTGGAACATTGAGTCGTCCAGGAAACGAAAATGCGTGGTGATGGGTGAGCTTTGACGGACCACATCTTGAATTGCTTGCAAGTGTTTGAGGCTTGACAAAAAACAACAACAACAACAACAAAAAAACCCAAAACAAAAAAAAAACACTTCAACATATTTCTACCGAACTCTTCCTTTTACTTTTTTTTTTTTTATACCCCTGTGCCTGTGGGAGGAGATGGGGCCATATGCTTCTAATTGCCAGGACGCAGCTCCCCCGAGGGCGCTCTGGGCAAAGCTGTTTGATGTGCAGCCGTCTGGGAGGACTGGCCTTTTGATAAGCCCTTTCCTCTAAGCCCTTCTTCTTTAAGAAAGAGAGGCTGCTTCTCCCCCCCCCCCCCCATTAGGAGACAAATGTGAGTCGCAGAAAGGTTTAAAACTCCAGGATCCTGGGGAATTTGTTCATGAGCTGGAGTCACAATGAAGAAGCCAGAAGCAGGAAACAGGAACATGTAGGTCCAGGGATGCAGAGTTTTGTTCGCCCCAGATTCCTCCCGGGAAGGCACCTTGCTTTTGGCGTGAGATGCCCACCCCCCTCCGGGCCTGCCCCTCCCGGGCGACGCTGCTGTCACCATCTGTACTATACTTGCTCACTTGTGAGGTGACGGGGAAGGAGGGGACGAGCAGGTGTGGCTCAGCCCTCGTCCAGCTTTGAACCTTTCCCCAAAGCAAAAACTATTCAAACCATCGGTAAGAAGGAAAAGGTGCCCGAAATTCAAGAAAGGGGTAACTATGGACCCTGAAGGTGGAGAGTGGGGGAGGGGGTGGGGACCTCATCGCCACCAAGTCCTTTCAGCTTCTTCCGGGACCTCTCAGTCGCCACGCTTGTGTGTGGTCTGGTGGCCTGTGACGAGGTTGCATTAGAAGGAAGGCGGGCTGTCCGTCTCAGGAACACTCTCGCGGGGACTAGTTACAAAGTGAGTGATATGTTGCAGCTCTCTCATGTCAGGGGCCCTTTCTGGATTCTTCTCCAGTTTGGAGTGTCGGACATCCCCACCGACGTCTGGTGCCACAGGGCGGGGCTTTACAGAGTGGACTTTCCCATAGAGATGCAGCATTTCCTGACGTCCACAGAAATGACTTTCTTTTTCTTTTTCTTTTTTTTTTTCCTGGTGAGCTGCAAAACCCCCCAGAAAACAAAGCCAGTGAGTGTCTGCGGGGCGTGGGGGGGGGCGCTACCAAGCTCAGGGTTCAAGGTGAGACAATAAGAAGAGGCTAATTGAACATTGAGGAAACACGCCCAGTCTTAGGGAAGAGGTGGGGGCGTGGGGGGAAGATGTCTTTCATGACCTGGCTTCCTAAATCACCTGTGAACAAAAACTGATGGTCCTCTCATTCCGCCCGCCAGCTCCCGTTTCATAGGAATAAGTTAAGTTGCTGTGTTTTCACTGAAAGCAACCTTTCCTTCTCTGTCCTTAAAGGGAGTGCATGTTTTTTTAATGACAACCAACACTTTGTTAAGAGGCAAATCAAATGTGGTTCTTTCCAGAGTCCTCAAGTTTCCAAAGACAGTCCCAGTCCAAGACTTCTGTCCCCTGCCCTCTCCATCACACTCCAGATGTTTCCAGTGGAGTCAAAGGACTGGCAAGTTCTCCCATTAAAACCAGCCCCATGAGGAGTTTGGCCATGGGAGGGGGAGGTGGATGGCACAGGTAGTTTGTCAGTGGTGGAGGGTCAGTGAGTATCCACAAGGACTGCTGTGTCCTTTCTCCAAGCTGCCCCTCACGTGGCTGTCTGGTCGTGGACACGTTTTTACAACTCTTGGCCCCCACCTGTAAAATGGGACACCCGCAGTTCCCACAATATAGAGTTAAGGATGAAGAAGATCTCGGATCCTTCGGATATATACTGAAGGAAGTGAAATTATGAGCTCAAAGAGATGTTTGGAACCTCCCCTCCCTGCCTTCCATGTTCACACAGCATGATTCGCTGTAGCCAAGATATGGAAATGTCCATCAGTAGATGAATGGATGAAGAAGACGTGGTCCCCACATACACTGGAATATTATGCAGCCAGTAAAAGGAGGAAATCCTAGCTTTCGCAACAACTTCAGTGGACTTGGAAGGCATTAGGCTAAGTGAACTATGTCAGACAGAGCAAGACAAGTACCATACGATCTCACTTAGACATGGAACCTAAAAACATCGAACTCATAGAAACGGAGAGTGGAATATGGTTGCGGGGTTTGGGAAGTAGGGGAAATGTTAGGAAGATGTTGGTCCAAGGGCACAAACGTCCAGTTTTAAGTTGAACAAGTCCTGGGGACATCAGGTGTGTCGTGGGAACTATACGTAAGAGTATTGTAGGATATACTTGCAAGTTGCTCACAGAGAAGATCTTAAAATCTCCTTCTCCCCCCGCCCCCCTCAAAAAAGAAAATATTGATGTACGGTGATGGACGTGTTTACTGACCATATTGTCCCAACCCTTTTATGATATGGGCGCTTATCAAATCGCATGGTACACCTTACACTTCCGCAGCGCTCGATGTAGCGTCTAGCTCCGTGCAGCTGGAAGAGAAAGAATGACCGAGAAAGGGGTGTTTGGACATTGGCCGGCTTGACGTGAATGCTCATTGCAGCTGCTACCTGTTGCTGCTGCTCCTGCCATCATGACTGTAATACAATCGCCACTGTTAATGTGCCAACATCTTTGGGATGAATCAATAGGTGACTTCGCTCATCACCGTCATTATCATCCTTATCGTTCTTTGCTGACTAAATCCATGTCTCTCTTTCCTTAGAATCCAAAACTATAGGATGTCTGAACCCCAGAAATTTCCCTGGACCCTCTGGCCTTGCCGTTGGGTCTTGGAGCCCCTGGGGCGTGCAGCAAGGAGTGTGACTTCAACTGAGCTGGCACACCAGATAAAATGCATGTCCCCAAGGATGGCTTCCCTGCTTCCTTCCCATCCACCCTGCCCCCAGTCCTGCTCCAAATGGTGTCTGAGTTTCATTTTGTTTTTGTTTTTTTTACAAGGGGCCTTTAAAAGCTCCCAGTCCCCTTGCACCCCTCCCCCAGCCTCCTTTGTGCAGATGGGGACGGAGGTGGCCGGGTATCACCGGGAGGGCTGTGATTTATACGCGAAGGCTTGTCATGGTGGTGAAAAGGAAGGGCCACTTTTTCATGTTGATCAAATGTGAGGTTTGAAAGCCACCCACTGCTGCGAACCTCAGCTGGACTGGCGGCCCCCCTGACACATTGCCCGCTTTGTTGTCACTGAGGGAGAGGAGAGACGGTGTTTGGGAAGGCTCCCTGAATGCTGGGCTCACAGAGAGAGGAGATGCGTGCCCCCCGGGAAGGGGGGTGGTGGGCTGGGCCAGGCTCATGCCTCCCTCCCTGCACAGGGTGCCTGGTTCTCCTCACAGACTTGAACCTGCTCATGCATCTCCTAGATATGGCCCCCAGCCATGCAACTCCGCAGCCAGGCTTTGAGGAAGGGTACCAAGAGATGCAGGCTGGTGTCACCATCTTCCAGTGAGGACAAGTACACTGTGCACGCCTGCTTACCTCCCTTCGCTGGCCTGCGGGACAGGGTCTACTAAAAAAAAGAGAGGCACCATCAGTATGTCTCTATATAACATGCAGTCACCCTTAGTGACAGTCCAGCGTCCCAGCTGGACAGGGTCTCCAGGGTCTCTGCCAGCTGTCCGACCTCTGGGTCAACAGGACACGGAAGTAGCCCCTGTCCCCTGGTGTGATGGGACTGTCCCAACCTCCGACACAGAGCAGCGGAAGATTGTGGGCGGGCCCACGGGGGCCCCTCCTTCTTGGTCTCAGAATCCTCTTCTGTGACATTTGCCGATTGCACGAGGCATGTTCTAAGACTCTTTTTCCAGCCCTGTTCATTCACTGAACCGGTGTTTCTCAAGGACCTCTGATTTGCTGAGTGCCCCGTTACGGAGAGGGGACGCTAGTCTGGAATAAGAAAGGCAGGATCCTGCGTGACGTTTCTGTGGGATACTGTTAACCTGTGGCTTTTCTCATCCATTGGTGACGTTTTCCTGAAATAATAATGAGCACTGGGGTGGTTACTCACGTCTGCCTTCTCTTCTTCCTTCTACGTTTTTCGCTTGGGTTTTGTTGTTGTTGTGATAAGATAGAGCTTTCTCTTCCTCATTGATCTAGTTATGTGATTGTCTACTTAACTCGTTCATGAACGCTTATTTTATTTTCTGGCCCAGCAACCTCTTCAAATTGTCCTTCTTGCTTTTAAAACCACACCCCCCTCAACCCAGTGGGTTTTAACTCTTCATACTTAAGGTTTTTTTTTTTTTTTTTTTTTTTTTTTTTTTTTTTTTTACCAAAACAGAGATCTGAACCCCTCCCCTCCCAACTCGAATTCTCTCAGTGGTATCTGCCTGCTCTGACTGTACGATTGGGAATTTTAGTGATTAGCTAATCCTTTACCCCAAACATTAGTTTGGGTTGAAAATCCAGAGTGGGGTGCTAGGTGCTAGGCTGTGTGAGCTGAACAGGCTCACATGTTTTGAAGGTCTACCCTGCACTAATTTTCACCCCTCTCTGTTGACGTCCAGGCGGCCCAGCTTAGACTGGTGGACGCCTGGCCGGCAAGCCACAGGCGGCCCTGGGGTCCCAGCAATGTGGGGGATCCACGCCTTCCTGGGTCAATAATCTGACCTGGGAGGTTCTGAAACGGTTCCCTTTGGGATGAATTGGCTGTCGCAGGTGAGCTGAAGGTGCCTTCAGTGTGTCACAGGCACGGTCAGCAAGGGCTCCCGAGTTGTGCGGCATCCCAGCAAGGACGAGAATTCACCCAGCATGGTTCACACGTCGCATCTTGGAAGAAGGGGCTCTTGACCGAGTGGTGGGCAAGGTAAAGGGAACATGGCTTTCTCGTTGGGGCAGAAGAGTGCTAGTATGCGGATACTGTTGCTTGGCCTATCTGTCCCCAATTTTTGGTTAGCAGCACCTGGATTTTCTTCTGGGAACTGTCCCTCCCAAACTCTCTATCAATGTGAACCACATGCAACTGACTTCCTCTTGGTTCTCGGGAAGACACTAGGGATCCAAGTCCGTCAATCGAAGCAGCCATCTTGCCGGCTGAAGTGATTGGTCCAGAGATGGGCGTATGACACAGATTAGACCAATCAAAGCCAGTGAGACGTATCCTGGGTTACCACTGGCACCGTGGAGTTAGAGACATGACCTTCCCACTGGGAATGCCCAGGTGTTAAGATGTCAAGTCTAATGGCTGGTGTCCTTTTTAAAAAATTATTATTACTTAAACAGCCTTATTGAAGTATAATTGACATCCTCTAAAATTCACTTGTTGACACATATATTACAATGACCTTCAGTGGCGGTGGGTGTGTGCTCACACACACGTGCATGCATGCATTTGTTAACTTTTCTGCTGTGTGTGATAGAAAGTGTCTTGACTTCCACCTGGATTATAAATTACCCTCGGGGGGTGGGGGACAGAGACAGGGACAAAGAGGAGAAAGATCTTGGGATGAAACAAGCGTAAGAGAGAGAAGAGAGGTTGGGTTCACTGGTGACAAAAATCCGAATATGATGCATTCGAGTAATTATTCTCAGCCACACCGGTCACGTGCTCCTCCTCCTTCGCACAATAAATATCCGAATGCCCATTTATTAATTCCTCACACTCCATCTTGCTCCTAAAAGACTTGCAAAGATGCTGACAAGACAAGAAGATGAAATAAGTTAAAATAAGAAAAATGGAGCAGGGGGAAGTGTTGGGCCGGGAAGGAAGCTAAGTGGAAAAGCTTCGTAAACAAAACGCTCACACGAGGACTAGGACTGGGGCACGATTACGGAAGACTGATGACGGCCAAAGCCGGGCTTTATCATAGTAACCAAAAGGAAGAAGGAAGGATGCTTAGTTTAAAAAAAAAATACAGTGTTTATGAGTTTATAAAACCACGAGTTGCTGAATTTCTCTCCTGAGCCACCCACACCGGGGTGCGATCTGCTAAAAGCATTTGAGAGGGTCATTGTGTCACATGCCTAAGGAGGTGACAGTGCAAGAAGTCAGCAGAGAGCCAACTGATGTGGGGGATGGAGGCACTTAAAGAAGGGTGTGTGTGTGTGTGTGTGTGTGTGTGTGTGTGTCTAGGAGAGGACGCATTGGAGGCACCCACCACTCTGTTGTGTTCAGGGAAGACCGCAGTGACCATGGGGCCTGAAATGCAGGGAGCAAGGGGGCGACTCAGAAGGTGACAGTGCAGAACTAGGCAGAGGCCAGGTCGTGCCGGACGTCCGAGGTCACTAAGAAGAGGCTTGCATTTTGTTGAGGGTTTGAAACCTGGCTTTGTTGAGTTCTGCCTTCCATTTCCCCCCCTTCTGGAGGACGCCGAAGACAGAGCAGTGGCTTTGCAGCTGTTAATCATCAGAAAGCCGTAATCACTAAGGGAATGTTTGAAAATCACCAGTTAAGGGTTTTTTTTTTTTTTAGGAGGAAGCAAACCAAAGAAATACCGCCGAAGTCTGCCCTAATTATTTCCTGGGCTCAAAGTACCCAGGTGCATTGAAGAAGAGACTTTTTTATTTCCTTTTCCTTCTGATTTATGAAGGTCTCAGGGTCCACAGTTGGGGGAAAAAAAAACTGCTGAATGAATGTGTTCTGGGGTGTTTTTCCTAGGCAACTGAAACTTTTCTCCTTAGTTCACAATAAAATTTCTTTGATGATTCGCTCAAGATCTTTATAGAGGGGCGGGGGGGGGAGAGTGTTCAGAATACCTCTTACGGTAAAATATCGACTTACCTATCAGAAGAATCATGCGGTCAGTGACTTGGACAGAGAAAATAAGGGACGAGGATTGACAGGGTTCAGGGACGAGAAGCGCATGAACTTGGAGCCTGAGACAAGCTACTCAGTCTGCTCCTGTCTCAGGGCTGGAAGAACAGCGCTCTCTGGCCCTAGAAGGCAGGTAACAAAATTTGTTGGGCAAACGAATGCTTATTTTATGGGTGAGAAAACTTGTAACGCGGACGGGGGATTACCCTCTTTTCATAGGCATGACAGAGAGTGTATGCCGTGGCTTTCCCCACTCATGGCCACACACCGGGAAAGTGGGCACGGACCTCTTGCGGGTGTTTTCCCTCAGGGGAAGGAGGCCTGAGTTTACTCTGTGAAGATGCATGGCGTTCCTCCAGCGTGGATCTCCAAAGCCTGCCAACCATGATGGCCGTTCGACCGTAGACACATCTATTTCTCTGAAGCCGGAGACAGAGACACTTGCTGGACTCACTGAACTGGGAGATTTTTCTACTGTCCCCGCATCAGGAGGCTTTCCTGAGACGCTAACTGTCTTGGCCTTGTGAGCGAACAACCGCAAAGTCCACCTACCGTGTACGATGTGATTCCACGGTGCCATCGGGCGTTTTTCAGGTTGCGAGCGACAACCCATTAGCATCAGGTGTGACCATGAGAACAGCATGGGGTGCAATGGAACCCCAGTGGGACAGCACAGGATGGGGCTGAATAGAGTCGACAACGTGGAACCCTACAGAATGGAACTTGCTTCCGTGACCGACCGCTGTGCGTGTTTCGGTCTGGATGAAAATGTTTCAAAGTGTGAAGATGTTACACGTTTCAGATGTTTTCAAAAGTGTCTGCGAAGTATCGGCTCTATACCCTCCTCTTTCCCTCTCCTCCTTGCAAAGCCAGGAAGGGGAGAAAGCGCTCAGTGCCCAGAACAGTGCCTGGCACGTGCTTGTGGTATCAACCTTGATGCCTCTCGCCGGATATCTGGAAGAATGACAGGACGGCATCTACAGAAAATAATTCCAGCAGATCACGGGAAAAGGGTGAACTTTGCTTCCTTCCGTTCCCATTTCCCAAACCACTCCTTCTGTAACAGGTCCGCCGTGCCTTGGGTGTGATGCATTCACCGTTAAGAAACACACCGGAGGATGTTAAAGCATATTGGAGCCCAATGTGTTATTTAAACTTCCCACCTTTTTTAATTTCCAGGGCAGGGAGACTTGTGAGCAACGGAGCCGAGGCTCATTATTCCCGACCGTCACAGTAATTAGGTTCTCAGACGCCCGCTGACTCGGGAGTAAGCACTGAACTGTTGGTCCGGGGGAGAGACGGGGCTGGCTGGGTTTCCACAAGCCTCCGGCACAATGTTTCCATCTGCCCCGGTCGATACAAAACCTGATTTTCTGTGTGTTTCGGTTGAAAGACACCTGATTTAATACACCGTGGTGATTCATTAGCCCTGAGCAGCGCTGTAACTCAGGGCTGAAGGACGCTCATCTCACACATTCACACACACACACACACACACACACACACGGGGCACTCCTAACTGGCACGTCAGCACCGTTCCCTGTTAAACAGAAAAATCACCAACCAAACACCACACACACACAAGAGAAAAACATGGCATTAAATCGACCGTGAAAAGGACCCTTGTTTACGTGGTATCTGGGGGCCTCATCAGGAAGGCAGAGCATTGTCCCGTGTGACCTCAGCTGGGACCTTTCCCCCCCAAAGCCTCCTCCACGCTGCCTGGACCATGCATGACCGTGAAAACGCCGTGGGTGCCAGTGAGATAAACCTTCACAGGTGAACCTCAGGGAGTAGGTGGGCTCGCCAACATGCAGGCCACAAGCAATGAGGGTGGGCTGTGTTATCTGTCCCACCCTGGTGCAGAGTTGTCACCGCCCTATGTTTTGAGACCCCACATCCCAGGGAAAATAGACTCCAAGCTCCATGCTGAACACAAGGCCAAGGGGGGACCTCGGGCTACAGAGAATCGGCTTCCCCACATCATTGTTACCGTGGGTGCTCTCTGAACGGGCTTCAGGTGACAATGACACAAACACCCATGGGCAGGAGAAAAGAAGTCTTTTCATTCTCAACGCCTCTGGGAGGTCACTTTAGGGTCTCCTAACCCCCCCTCCAGGAAGCCCTGTTCTGAGGACCCCATCTGCTGGTGTCCCCCGGCCACCTCCACAGATTGGAGATGGAGGCTTCCCAGTTGGGAGGCTGGAGGGGACTTCACACCAGGATCAAGTGCAGCTCAGAAGGAAGGGACATCTGTCAGCTTGAGAGAGCAGCAGCAACAAGACCCAAAACTCAGGGGCTCAAAGAGCAGAATTTCTGGAACACCCTCCCGTGTGTCTAGTAAGCAGTGATGGTGGTGGAAGCTCTGTCCCCCTCACAGGAGGAAAATGGATCTGCCCTGGACAGGAGAGTGGTCACAAAGAGGGCAGACTGTCCCCCGCTGGGCCAGTTCTCCAACCTGCTTCTCTTTGTCCATGTCCTGAAGAACCCCTTCAACACTCCTTGCCCAGGGTGGTGGTTTATTGTTTTATTGTATTCTGTATTCATCTTAACTTTGTTTCTAGGAGCACAAAATAACACATCAATACTTCAATGTGTTAACTAATTGCCTCTTCCTCTGTGACAGTGACTACACCTCACCCCTTCATTTTGCAAACAAATCTAACCTTGTCATTGACCCTGGACCCTTTCACACTTTTCACATACACACGTGTGTCCATAGAAACAAGCAATATTAGAGACCAAGCTTTAAAAATGTGCATGAGACCCTGGCTGGGTAGTTCACTTGGTTAGAGGATCACCCCAATATGCCAGGGTTGCGGGTTCAATCCCTGGTCAGGGCACAGACAAGAATCAACCAATGAATGTATAATAAGTAGAACAACAAATTGATGTTTCTCTCTCTCTCCCTCTCTAAAAATCAATTTAAACAATGTGCATGACTGCCACCCTACTGTTCCTTCTGCTCCCCCTTATTCTTTAAACTCAAGGTATCTCTAATCCTCTGTTGTTTAGTGTAGACCAAGACATGTTGACCAGCAAAACTTCTCCACTGAGGAAAATGTCCACCGAGCAACCCGAAATGTGGTCCTGGGGACCCGGGATCGGAAGTTTTCATTTTACCTCCTTTTAGTTCCATTTACATTTGAATCACCACGTGGTGGCTGGTGGCTGCTGGGTTGGGCAGTGAGCACGGGACCCTTTTCTTATTACCGTGGGAGCTGACATTTTATCACGGGAACGCCTCAAACACCGCCGAAAAGGAGAGCTGTCGAGTAAATGTCTACGCGTGCGTGCCCTCCCGCTTTAGTGACAGGCAGTGTGTCACTGGGCCTCTGTCTAGATCCCTCCTTTGGACCTCTCTGGTAGTCTCTTGCAAAAACGTGTCATGGGCTAGCCATCTTTCTCCCATCGCTAGGCAGCTGTTTATGTTGTTTCTAACTTTCTGTGAACTCATGGAAGAGAACAAGCTGCTGTATACATTTCTTTTGTTGCACGTGGTTGTGTGTGTGTGTGTGTGTCTGTTTCTATGTCTGTCTGTGTGTTTGGGCAGAAACTTAGATGTGGGTCATGGGGAGGGAGCATTGTTTGCCTTCATAACTGCCAGCTGCCCCCACACACAACTGGCCACACCCATTCACTTCCGTAAGCAAAAGCAACCTGGAAAAGTGATCAGGCCCTTGAAGCACTTAAGCACAACATAGACCTGAAAATGTTTCAAAGTGTGAAAATGTTACACATGTTTCAGATGTTTCGAAAAGTGTCTGCGAAGTATGGGCTCTATACCCTTCACTCTCCCTCACAATAAAATTGTGAGGACCCCGCCGGTCCACCCATGGTGACAGATGCTTGAGCCATTTTCCTTGGCGCTCAGGCCCTGGACACCTGACAGGGAACCCTCGGTGCCCTGTGACCCAGGGCGAGATCAAGGCAGGTCAGATGGATGACATAAGCCTCCCTGTTCTCCTGATCATTTTAGCATCCCTCAATTTTTCTCTCCACCTCCAAAAGATGCCTAGTCTCTCGCTCCCCAGTCCCTGTCTGGGTGGGGTAGGGAACCATTGATGTGTGTTGGTGTCACTTGAGTGAGGTTTTTCTCGGGGAGTACTTTCTTCCACAGTCACGGTGGGTGTAGGAAGGACCCTGAGGCTCCAGACGGAAAAGACTCGGCATTCTTTGCTTTCCCAGCAGCTCGCGAGGGTCTGCGTTGCTTCGAGGGGCCCTGGTGTGGTAACCTCCCCGTTTCACGGAGAAACACCTCAACATGGGAGTGTAGATGGGTCATCTGAGTCTCTCTGCTTTGTAAACAGTTAAGAGAACTGCCCTCTGCTTAACCAGTGCTCTGTGGCCCGATTGCTGACTTCAGGAAGGGGGCGTGGTTTAGCTGAGCTGTGGAGCTAAAAATATATATTTTTTAAAAGGGAGAACAAACTTAAAAAAAAAACAACCTGTAGGCCCTGGCCGGCTGGCTCAGTGGTAGAACTTCGGCCTGGCATATGGGTGACCTGGATTCGATTCCTGGCTGGGGCACACAGGAGAAGTATCCATCTGCTTCTCCACCCATCTCCCTCTCCTTTCTCTTTATCTCTCTCTTCCCCTCCCACAACCAAGGCTCCATTGGAGCAAAGTTGGCCCAGCTCTGAGGATGACTCTGGTTGCAGTGGAGCAACTCCCCAGATGGGCAGAGCATCGCCCCCTGGTGGGCATGCCGGGTGGATCCCGGTCAGCACATGCGGGAGTCTGTGTCTCTGCCTCCCCACTTTTCACTTCAGAAAAATACCAAAAAAAAAAAAAAAAAATTAGAAAATCCTTTAAGACAAAAGGTTCTGGAAAAGAGAAAAATCAAACAAGTGACCTGAGCCAGCACAGGAAGGACTGAAGTTGACCTTTTCTTTCTTGGAAGACAAAGGACACTGTAGAGAGTAAATTAGGAATCGATTAGCTCAGGTGCTGGGTCTCAGGTGTGCTGGACAGGGCGCTGGTGGAGGGCGGGGAGGTGGGCGGGAGGTGGGCCTGCGCTGCCCCTGCAGCACTGTGGGTGCGGCAGCCCTGGGCCCAGTCAGTCTGGTGGCTCTCAGGGGCCTGCCTGCCACACTGGCCCTGACCCTGCTGAGCGTGTGAGGCCAGACATTCCTCTTTGGTTTCCACCCCGTGAGAGGCTCCGGAGCCTCTGAGGACCCGGTTAGGGTGAAGGGGAGGGTTCAAGTGTCATTGGTCAGATGCCAGTCTCTGTGATGCAGCGTGAGTTGAGCCAGGTGACCAGGAGGCTACTGTGTGGGGATGGGTGTGTGATTCCTGGCCACAGGGGTTCCCCCTGGGGTCCCAGGAAGGCAGAGCTGGCGGGAGAGGACTTTCTTCTTGTGAACGCATCTCATTCAGTTCTGATTTTTTCGCACATATTTCTAGGGATTCTGGGGTTGACGTAATAATGCCTCGTTTCACAGGTGACTGTTGGGTCCCCTTCAGCGCCCCTTACCCGCCACTGTGGTGGCACCAAAAGACCAGTGGGGTGAGGGGACATTACCGCCCTCCACTCCCCAGTGATGTGCTCCCACCCACCTCCCTTCCCAGACACACAACTGACTTAACCAGTCTTGTAAGCAGAGCCCCCAGGACCCGCTCCCAGCAAGAGGGGACCCCACTCAACCCATCCGACCCGTGCTGTTCCTGTTCCCCTGTCCCCAGTCCTGGCTCAGGACACACAGCAGCCCCCAAGCTAGACTTCTGTCACCTTGGGAATACCTGAGAAGCCCCGCATGATGCTGCCTCCGCCCTCCGCAGATGCCGGGGGCAGAAAGTCCCAAAGCGGCCAGGTTGGCAACGGGGGCAGCTCTCCGGTGGAATCCTTGCGCGCCTGCCAAGCCACGAGCTCCCCGCGCCGCCTCACTCTTCCCATCTGCGGAATGGACCCGCCCGGCGAGACCCGGGGTCGGGGGATTGTTGTCTCTTTCTTGAACTAGCGCTGACAGGTAGCCTTCCTTTCGGGCGCCTCTGATGTTTTTATCTGTCGCACAAATCATCGCCACGACGTCTAGTGAACATCCATCTCCACGCGCAGTCAGTTTTCTTTTTTTTTTTCTATTTGGGAAGCAATTGTCCAACTGCCGCCAGCAGGCGGGCCAGCCTGGGCTCGCCCCCAAATCCAATTTCTCTTGAGAAACGAAGGATCCGAATGGATGTGTGTTCTCTCTAATTGCAAAGACTCGGCAGCCCACTGTCCCTCCCTCCCTCCCTCCCTCCCTGGGCTGTAAACCTGAGGGGCCCCAGTGGCCCCAGGTGGGTCCAGTTTGAGACCCCTCCACTGCAGAAGCCCCCCTGGATGTGCCGCACATGCCCCTGGTGGAGAGCCACAGCTGGGGCGTCCCAGAAGCCTCATTATTACTGTCCCCAGGGCTGCTTGGAGGGCCACCCAGGAAGGAAGTTTAATGATCCTCCAGCCTCCCCCCCCCACCTCTGTTTTCTGCCATTTCTGCTGCTTGGTCGGATGCAACGACGAGAACTATCTTGTTTCCACTTTTTAATGGAGTGTCGCCTTCACCTGTGTCTGGAGACAAACGGCGGCAGCTGCCTAAACACACACCCAGCAGTGCAGTCGCGGGAGGCAGCTCTCACGACCTTCCTCGCAGGCAGCCAGGGGATGGGACAGGAGGGATGGTGTCCGGCTTCGTGGCTCCCTGCACTGGCCACCAGCTGAGTCCCTGGGAGAGACCAAGGCCAGAGATGCTGGTGGGACAGCAACTTGCGAATTATTAGTTCAGGGTGCCTGTGGTTCACGGGGCACTTAAGCATGCACATTGCTCATTCAACATGCATTCCATAAATGCGTCCTGGGTGTGCCCATGTTCCAGATACCGACTGACCTTGGCCTTGGAGAGAGAGAACTTTCTTGCATGGGTTTTCTCAGTCTAGCAGGAGAAAGACACGTGAGCAAAGATAAACAGTGATCGTTTGGGGAAGAACGAGAACAGCAATGCAGGCAGAAGATGGGGTTCGCTTGTTTTTATATGTAGAGCACTGAACTGCACCTTCATTTTCACCCTGTACTATGTCGGAGAGATCCATCTGCACTAGTACGTGGAGCTCTCCTTTTTGACCGCCGCCTAATAATAGATAAAATTGGTAATATGGGTGTTGAGTGCCTGCCATGCGCCAAGCCCCGCTCTGAGCACTCGACATGAGTTAAGTTTTCTTAGTCTTCAAAGCAGTCCTGTGTTAAGTTTAAAAAGAATAAGAAGCCCTGGCCGGTTGGCTCAGCAGTAGAGTATCAGCCTGATGTGTGGAAGTCCCGGGTTCGATTCCCAGCCAGGGCACACAGGAGAAGCGCCCATCTGCTTCTCCACCCTTCCCCTTCTTTTTTCTCTCTATCTCTCTCTTCCCCTCCCGCAGCCAAGGCTCCATTGGAGCAAAGATGGCCCAGGCGCTGAGGATGGCTCCATGGCCTCCGCTTCAGGCGCTAGAATGGCTCCCGTTGCAACGGAGCAATGCCCCAGATGGGCAGAGCATCGCCCCTGGTGGGCATGCCGGGTGGATCCTGGTTGGGCGCATGTGGGAGTCTGTCTGTCTGCTTGCCCGCTTCTCACTTCAGAGAAATACAAAAAATAAATAAAAAGGAATAAGAAGAGTGATCTAGATCGGGGCTCCCTGTCCAACGTGGCAGCCACCAGCTCCACGTGGCTTCTTGGTCTCATGCACCCATTTGGAGTTCTCATTGGACATTGCCGTCCACGAAGGAGTTCAGTGGGTGGGCACTGTCTGGGTCTGCACTTAGCAACAGGGTATTAAACATGCCTTGAGCTTAAGTAGCAAGGAACGCAGTGTGCACAGTTCGATGGCATTTGTTTACCTTTTTGGAGTGTGTAGCTCGTTATGCAGATGGGGACACTAAGGCACAGGACCAACTGAGTAGTTGGTCAGTATCGCAGCTGAGAAGTGGCAAGAAGGTTGTTACTGAGAACCTGGTGAGCTGGCCAGAGATGTCGTCTTAACTGGGGTCCTTTCTCTTGTTTAATCGTCTATCTTCAAAGCCTCTGTTCTGTGGCACCTCACCACCAATAGATTGGCAATGATACTATCTCCAATCTGAGACAATTACAAATTGTGCCATGGCGCGCATCTCAGACGTGACCTGTGCCCATGACTGTCAACGTCCCCCGGGTGTCTGCTGAACAGGAAGAGATTAGGTCAATCGAGGGAACAGTGTGAACACCAGCGGGTCCCAACAAAATGCCTTCCTAAATGGGGGCACCCACTCTTATGAGTTACTTCTTCCCCAGGGGGAAGAAAATTCTAGAAGTCCAGTCCCCGGGACAAGGGCCTGTCGCTGCCTTTCCCCCAGGAAGTGAGTGTTTCTCCCCTCCCCCTCCCTCGCCCCAACACCTGTGCTTGGGGACGTGATTTGCTATTCTCTCTCCTTCCACTTTAGGCTTCCGTCCCGAGGTGGGGGGAGAGAAGGGTCTGGGACGGGGGTCCCCATCCCTTTCTCAAATGCACCAGCCACTTTCCTTGCACCGGCCTTTTTCAGTCGTTGCGTTTCCGAAGGAAGGTGCATCTTTTCTGAGCAACTGGGTATTTCGATGTCCCTCCACGCCCGGTGGCGGCTGTGCACCTAGGCGGAGGCTGTGGGTAAGGGAGGTGTCTGTGTTCTGTAGAGAGTTCAGCATCATCAGACACACTGAGGACAGGTTGCTGGGCCTCCCCGGTCTCTATGCGGGAGGGTAAAGCACCGCGCACCGCCCTGTGTGAACAGCTGGGCAAACACCAGCTCCAGAGCCCTGGTCCCCCCTACGTGCAGCCATCCCGACCTCACCAGCCCTGCAGAGCTGTCCTTTGGCTTTTCTCGTCACGGTGACCACCCCTCCTACTAAACGGTTACTGGGACGCGACTTATCTCACTCACGATGTCCTATTGGCGTGGTTATTTCCACCCACTCTGAGCCTTCCCTCCTGTGGCTGGGCCCTCTCTCTTCTGCTCAGGGTCCTGGACGCTCCACAGAGCAGGTTTATTCACCTGTACATTCCGGACGAGGGCAGAGGGCTGCCACGGGACAAAGCGGGGTGCGCAGGTCCCGCTGGCAGAACGAGGGGCATGCCCCACCATGTCCCTGTTGGCTTTGTTTCGGCGTGAGAGCGGTTGTTGGGCGAGGCGGATGGCGTGCTCTGCGGCAGCACAGAAGCACCGTTGTAAGCTCAGCGAGCTTGTGGATCAAAAGCAGGTTGTGGAGTTTCTGTTCAGAGTGACAGGAGCCCTCCTCGAACCGGTAGGCCAGGAGGGGACATGTCCACATGCGCCCCCCGGCTGCAGCCGCCGCTGGGCGCAGGGTTCCATCGTCTCTTGCCCCTCCCTCCCTCCAGGCTATTTGACTCTCCGGCCGGCGCTGAGCATCTCCAATGAATCACAGCGTTAGGTGGGAATAGGACTCGGATATTTTCACCAAGCACGGGAGCTCTGTCTCGGTCCTGTTATCTTTAGGGGAAACATCGCCAGAAAGGGAAACTTCCGTGAAGCATGTACCCCCAAAGCAGCATAGCATGAAGATAGCACCCAGCCCCTGGGCCCTGAGCTCAGCTCCTGACCTGAGTGTTCCTCGCTGGGTGACCTTGGGCAAGTTACTTAACAGTTTGGGGGCTTCACTCTCCTTATGTGTAAGACAGGGAATAGCAAGGAGCCTTCTCCACACACAGGGTGGTTGTGAGTGTAAGCCTGGCGTGTGAGAGGCGGTGTCGGGACCTATGGGTGGTCAGTCAGGTGTTGGTGTTCTCATTGTCACCCTCCCGTGTTGACAGTGCGGGTCTCGTGAGGCTAAGATGTCACCTCCCACTTAGAGGATATTTTCACCCCCTCTCTGTACCTACCTGCTAGTTATTTTGCTTCTTGCTTTGCGTGAGGTGGTTTGGATATAACGTTCCTGATCAAGATGAGGATTCCGAAGCTTATAAATTTAAGGTATTGGTAAAAACAAAACAAAAACAAAAAAACACCCCCAAACCAACAAAATACTTTATCTAGTTCTTTGAAGATGTGGATTCATTATGTTTCATTAAATTTCTTGGGCTAGCATTGATTCATAACATTAAATTTTGGCCTGACCTGTGGTGGCGCAGTGATCAAGCGTCGATCTGGAACACTGAGGTCACCGGTTCAAATCCCTGGGCTTGCCTGCTCAATGCACATTCAGAAAGCGCTTCCTGCTTTCCCCCCTCTTTTTCTCTCTCTCTCTCCCCCCTTCCAAAGAGATGAATTAAAAAAAGTTTCAAGGGCACAATTAATTCTATAGCACGTCACCCGTGTACTGCGTGACGTGCTCACCACCCGAAGTTTCAGAACCTTCCCCTGGAAGGCTCCATGCTCCTGTCTTTGCCGAGGGCTGGGTTGAAATGTCGTGTTTTCACAATACTGAAAGTTAAAAACTGTAAGGAAAGGAAAGGAAGGGAAAGGAAGGGAAGGGAAAGGAGGGGGAAGGGGAAGAGAGAGGTGAAGGGAGGGAGGGAGGGGGGGAGAGAGGGAGGGAGGGAGGGAGGAAGGAAGGAAGGAACGAACGAACGAACGAAGGAAGGAAGGAAAGGAAGACAGACTTTCATCTCCCCGTTTTCCTGGGCTTGTTTACTCCGCCATCAGGAAAGCATTTTCTGCCCCTATCCCGGGCCTTCTCATTAATGTAATTACCCTAAATCCCGGTGTAACCAAACAAGACGGCAGCTGCCAGCGTGCAGGCCAATGAGACTCGTGTGCGGGGAGAATGGGGGGACTCCGTGGGACGTGGAGGGTTTTGTCTTTTTTTCCCTTTAATTATCTGTAATTAGTGTGTGTGTGTGGGCAGGGGGGGGAAGAATATGTGGACCATATTAAAAATAAGCTCTTTATTTTATTTATTTATTTATTTATTTATTTAATTTTTTTTTTTTTTTCTTTTTGAGAGAAAAAGACCATCTCAAAGAAGAGGAATACTGGTGTCTTTTATTTCCGTGAATGGAGATAATTGGCACTCTCAGGATTAATGTAAGGTTTCATCCTAAATAATACCACCATCTGCGACCAATAAATGCTTCTCTCTTTGAAAAGACAGCGTAACATCCTCCTCCGACCACAGGCGACACCCGCGGCAGATGCAATTGCTTCAGTCCTTGCTGCAAGTGCCCGTGTGAGGCGACTCTCCTTCCCTTCTGATGTCTGAGTCTGAGCAGCTCTTCTTTCTTTCTTTCTCTTTTTTTCTTCCTTCCTTCCTTCTTTCTTTCTTTTCTTTCTCTTTCTCTCTTTCTTCCTCCTTCTTCTCTTCTTCTTCTTCTTCTTCTTCTTCTTCTTCTTCTTCTTCTTCTTCTTCCCCTCTTCCTTCTCCTCCTCCTCCTCCTCCTCCTCCTCCTCCTCCTCCTCCTCCTCCTCCTCTTCCTCCTGCTCCTATTTCCAAACAGTTTTGAAGGCCCAGTAAAAGTCGTGTTGACATTTTGGAGCAATGAGGTAACCCTGGGAATGGACTCCATCATCAAGAGCCCAGAAGGAAGCATGGAAGAAGCTGTCATTGATGTGTGAGACACAACGCTTCCAAAGGCTCTGTCCGTGGTCTGTCTCAGACATCTCACCCTGCACCACACCCAAGCCCACCCGCCCGCCCGTCCGTCCCTGGTCTTGTATGGCCACCGCCATGCAAGACCAATCATTGTTTAAAATATCTGTATTTTAAACAATGATTGTTTCTGGTGTGAAAAGGCTCCAACATTTCAATGTAGTGTTTATGAAGTTTTATCAGAACACGGGCACACTCCCGGGTTCATGCCTGTCCCAGCTGCTTTCACAACACAGCAGAGAGCATTTGACCTGAGAGCCTGAGAAATACTTACGGTTTGGGTCTTGACAGAAGAAGAGTGAGGATCACTTCTCTGTATGGCTTGGGAAGCTGACTTAGCCTCCGTGGAGACGGAGTGTCTTATTCTGCAGGCCCTCAGCTGAAGGGGAGAGGCAGAGCCCCCCACGGACTGTGGGTTGACGTCCTTGGGTTCACAGTTCACACAACTTTGAGAACCACCGGCCAGCAAGCTAAAACGAGAGTAACAATGTAACCATGATAAAATGTGGCATGTAAATGGTTACATTTTGAATGGGGGAGATAAGGACCTCTGTAATATTGAGTTAGCCTCTGAGCCTGCAAAGCCAAAGATGTGTATCATGTGACCCTTTAAGGAAGAAAAAACCCCACACAATTAACTGAGGAACAAAAGCAGAAACAGAGGCAGGGTCACAGGAGACAGCTGGACAGCTGTGAGAGGGGAGGGGAAGAGGGGGTAGGATCAGAAAAGGTGAACTTTTTTAGTGAAGTTTTGCCCAAGTACCTGCGTCTTTTCCCCGGTGGTCTCTGGAAACCGTTGGACGACACACGCTTTGTTCAGTGGCTGCTCTCCTTCACGTATGGGGTGGGGGGTGGAGCTCAGTCCCTGGCTTGGAAATTTACAAGATGGTCACCGTCGGAAGTCACTGCGGGAGCCAGGTTACAACTTGTGTGGGACCCTCGTGCCTTACTGAATATCTCGCCACACTGGATGGACCCAGCTCCCTCAAGGCCGGTGGTGTGCCCCTCCCTGTCATTGCGATGACCAAACACTCCTCCACAAACATCCTGAATGCCATCCGTGGGATGCTGAACAGTGCCACCCCCCCCCCAAGATGCCTATGTCTCCATGGCCAGCTCTCACGCATATGTGACCTCACCTGGAAGAAGGACCTGCAGATCGATGTGTTTCAGTCAAGGACTGTGAGGTGGGGGGGGCCTGGGCTCAGCCAGGTGGGCCGATGCCATCACAAGGACCCTTAAGAGAGGGAGGCAGGTCAGACAGAGGAGAAGGTGCAGCCACTGGCTTTGCAGAGGGAGGGGGCAAGAGACAGGGGGTACAGCTGCCTCTAGCGGCCAGGACACAGATCCCCCCACTCCCCACCGCTGTCTCCAGAAGGGACACAGCCCTGCCCACCCCTTCGCTATGGACTTTTAACCTGCAGAATGAGCATGTTTTGTTTGTTTGTTTTAAGCTACTGATTTTGTGGTGGCATGTTAGAGCAGCATTAGGAAACTAGTATACCCTGCAAGGGAGGGTTCCCTCACTTGAGCCCATCAGAACCCCCTGTGGACTTGGGCTCCAAGCCCCACCGAAGGGACGGATGTGTAGGAAGTGGCCACGGGGCCACCCGCCAGGCCATTGCCAAGCTCTGTGTCAGAAACTACAACCACAGTGCCGTTCAAACATTGTGTTTCAGAGTTATCACTTGGCCTGGGAAACATTCCCCTCCGTGCTGACCCAAGGCACCATTCCCACGCCGGCCAAGTCCATGGTTCTGGGCATTTGGGAGAATTTGTCTTTGAAAGGCACGGCGGCCACTGCACCCCTCTGTCAAGGGACCTGATGAAGGAGTGCCTGACAGGGATTATGGGGTTCCCTCAGAGACAAAAAGGGGACCCCCCCCCTGCCCAGGGCTCAGAGGAGACTCCACTACCTGCTTTTTTAGAGGAGAATGAATGTCACTGTCCTGAAGCTGCAAGCCGCAGCACAGAATGTCGGCAGGGAAGGGGATCGGCCGCTCTCTCAGAAGAGGCACTGGGATGAACGAATCCATTTATCAAGGTGCCTCTTGTTTCAAGGGAAAAGAGACGATGGGGTGCATTTAGCAGAGAGAGGCATTCTGTGTCTGGTGAGTGTTAATAAATCACCAACGGGGAGAAAGGGAGAGAGGGAGAGAGAGAAAGAATAAAAACCCCTGCAAACACTTGGGCCGGCTTGCCTTTCCCGTAATCTGCAGCGGCTTAGAGGGATATACGAGCGGGCTTCGCCCTGCGGCAGACTGTGAGGACAGACGGCCTGCGCGGTGCAGGCGTTGGATGCGGGGTAACCTGAGCCGCAGTGCACCGCGTGCCGGGGAGGTCGTGATCTCACCCGTTTTATTATTTTTTCACCTTTCTGTAGCCTTCAAATCTTTTTGCTACAGCGTCGCAACGCGACTGAAGTGATGGGAAGAATAATAAGTATTCTTGTTGTTATTACGGCAGCAGAAACTTCTTCCGGTTGTTAGGCGTAACCTACACGCTCCATGGGTGTCTCGCTTACTGCTTTACGGGAGGTGGTTTAGATACAACTTTCATGATCACGATGAGGATGTTGAAGCTTATAAGTTTAAGGTATTTGTGTAAAAAAACAAACCCAATATAAAAACCTTATCTAGTTCATCAGAGACATAGATTTGTTTCCTCTTACTAAATTTCTCGGGCTGGCACTGATTAATAATGTGAGGTTTCAAGTGCATGATTCTATAGCACATCATCTGTGTACGGTATCGTGGGCTCACCACTCAAAGTCTGCTGTCCCTCCATCAAGGTATATTTGGCCCCGTAACCCCGTCTACCTGCCCACCAACCCCCTCTGGTGACCGCCATTTTGTTGTCTGCGTCTATGAGTTTTTGTTTGTCTTTTTTGTTCATTTGTTGCTTTTGCTTTATATCCCACCTGTGAGTGACATCACACGGTTCTTGTCCTTTTCCTGCTGACTTACCTCAGCTAGCACACTGGTCTCAGGACCCACCCATATCGGCACAAGTGGCAGGGTTTTGTCCTTTTCATGGCTGCATAGTATTCCGTGGTATACACGTACCATAACTTCTCGTTTATGTCTTTGCCGGACTCCAGGAGCGCTCTGGACCGTGGTGACACATTTCCTCTCCCTGGGCTGGGGATGGGTGGTTAAGTTTCTTCCTCTGTGTCTGCTGTGCCTCTGACAGACCACCAAGCAGCTTCGATGTGGATCCTGTCAGGTCTAGGTTTTCCAACCTCTGCACGACTGACGCTTGCACTACACTTGTGGTGGGGCCCATCCTGAGCAGTGTGTGTGGGGGTGTTAGCAGCATCACTGACCTCTGCCCTCTAGATGGTGGGATCACCCCTCTCCCCAGTTGTGAGACCACAAATGTCTCCAGACATCCCCGAGTATCTCCTGGGGACAGAATTACCTTATGCAGAGGATTGCTTGACTTAGACACTCTTTGCAGAATCCCATTCAAAACCCTTAAACAGGGCCACTTGTGAATTTAGGTTGTAGCAGGAATGGTAATTTTAATCTTATCTAATTGAAGAGGAAAGCCAGACCTCGTATTTCTACCAAGCTACGTCCTGGGCACCTGGTGCTGACCCCATTCAGGGAAAAAGTCGTCCCCGGGCCACCTTCCTGGACTGACTCCCCACCCCACACGTCAGGGCACAAGCTCTCTCCCCACCGATCCTCTGCTCAGGCTGCCCCTCACCCCAAATCCTTCCCCGGTCCGTTCAACCTCCCATCCTTCATGTTGCGACTCATAGAGAACCAGCCTGGAGACTTCATCCTGGACAATACGTCCCAAAGCCAGCATCATGACGACGGCGATGCATTACCTTGGCGGGAAGGGTCATTCCCCACCCCACCCCCACCCCCGGTGTTACTCTGGGGTGCTAAGTGACACGAATGTCTCCTGTGGGTTCATTATCACAGTATCTCAAAAACTCAATTTCCGGCCTTGGCTGTGCAGTCGAGTTCTCTGATCAACACCTGATGGAGGACACAATATCCCCACCGGTGACAGGCAGCTCAGATAGAGAAAATGGATAAACAGGGAGGGAGACAGCAATTGAACGTGCTGTCGGCTGGTGGCCAGATTGGAAGGGGCAGCTGTCACCGGTTGCCCTGTACCCTCTCTCCCGTGGCCCGAGGAAACTGGAATTGGACTTTTCCCAGATCAATACAAATGACTCAATAGCCCTGTCTTCCTGGGAGACGTCATAGGGGCAGATGAGCCAGAGGAAACGGGCAGGAATCCGTCAGCGCGCACTGCGGGAAGCAGCCGCCAATGGCTTCCCTATGGTCAGGAGATAACTTGTCGAGAAAGACATACAACCAAGGTCATTGCTGTGCTTCCTTAACCCACAGGTTGGGGCCTCCGCAAAAAGTGAAATGAGTTTAGCGGGTGCACACGGTGCCGAGGAATGTGGGGGTGTGGAAGGGTTCTGGCGCAGCTCTGGGGATGGACATCCCCGTGGTTGCTGTTGGAGGTGCATGGGCGTGGAGGGAGAGGACCTGGGTCCCCCAGAGGAGAAGGCTCTCCTCACCGTGGTCTCTTGTCCCGCAGGAGGCTAGCCTGGGCTGGTTCTCTTTGGCGATGGCAGGAGTCCACAGGAGAGGCCGTGGTGGTGCACGATGTCTCTGGAGAGCTGGGCTCGGAATCGGCACATTGGCACTTCTGCTGTATTCTGTTGGCCAAGGCAAACCACGAGGCCAGCCTGGATTCAAGGAGTGGGTCAACAGACTCCTCCTCCTGATGGGAGATTGTAAGGTCACATCCCAAAGGTGTAGATAGAGAAGGAGGGATGGGGCCATTTTATAATTGCTCTACAAAGCTGCTGTTTTATTCTATGTACATAGCTCTGTCTACCTACCTGCCATTTTATCTACATATGTATCCATCATCCATCTATCACCCATCTATCCATCCACTCATCACCCATCCATTATCCATCAATTCATCATCCATCTATCACCCATCTGTCATCCACCCATTCATCATTCATCCATCACCCATCCCTCCATCTATCCATCCTCTATACTCTGTCCATTCATCCTCCATTTATCCATTTATCCTCTATCCATCCATCCATCCATCCATCCATCACCCACTCATCCATTCATCCCTCCATCATCCAACCACCATCTATCCATCCACCATCTATCCATTCATCCATCCATCATCCATCCATCCATCCACCATCCATCGATCCCTCCATCCTCCATCCACCATCCATCCATCCATCACCCATTCTTCCATTCATCCATCCTCTATTCATTCATTTATCCTCCATCCATCCTCTATCCACCATTCATCCATCTAGCACCCATCCATTCATCCATCCATCCATCCATCCATCCACTCATTCATCCTATATCCATCCATCCACCATCCATCCATCCATCCATCATCCATCCATCCATCCATGACCCCCTCATCCATCCATTCATCTATCCATCTATCCACTATCTATCCATCCACCATCCATTCATTCATTCATCACCCACTCATCCATCCATGGAACCTGAAACTCCAAGAAGATAAGAACTTGCCCAACACCACATGGCTGTGCAGTAGACCAACCCTTAAGCTCTCTCTGGTCCAACTTCCTGTCCACAACCGCGGTCCAGACCCCCACAGCCTTCTTTATGACATCTGCCTCTCTTGTAACTAAAATTCTGTCTCTCTGGAACTGGGAAAATTCAGAATGAGGCTCAGGAAGAGAGTCTGAGTGAGGGATGTTAGGCTTCACATGCAGGGGGAAAATAGCCTGCTTAAATAAGCGAAGGATCCTGAGAGGGGACCAGTGGCACAGCAAGCCCACGCCAGCTTCACTGTAGAGAAAACAAACTCAGCACATGCGTAAAAGAAAAACACACAAAAGATTCTTTTTTAAGGCTTTTTTTTTGAAGACAAAAAAAAAAATGTGGGAAAAGGAATCCTTCCAGGTGGAACACCGAAGCGTGATAAGAAAGCTTTGTTGACCAACGCTTTCCGGCGTGGAATGGTCCCCAACACAGATGGGCCTTAGAAACGTACCCCGTTCCTTCCGAGAGCCCTCGGAACACTACCCTCTCCAAATAAATGAGCCTCTAAATCTCTACCCTTTGAGGGTTTCTCGGAGAGCGAGGGAGACATCAGAACAAAAGCATCGGATGTGGCAATTGGCCCATTGCTTTTCACAAAATATTACAGGTTGCTTCAACAGTCAGTGCCTTTTTTTTTTTAAGGACGTACAGCCAGATCCTTTCTGGAGTGTCATACCTTGGCAGGACCTCAGAGCAGGGCCACTGGGACAAGAGCAGGGGAGAATGCCGTTTCTTTGAAACGTCGTCTTGACAACCCCAGTCCCTTTGGCCGATAGGCAAGGGCAGCTCTGATCTGATAATCAGTGTCCCCGGAGAAGGATTAGGGGACTTTGCAGGGGAGAGATTCGTGAAGCTGCCCTGCGTGTGGGGTGGACTGTGTTTGCTGCAGCAAAGGTTGGGAAGATGGAAAGACGGACTCGTCATCTCTCAATACACAAATGGTGGCACAGTGGCTTGTTTGGGTTTTTGGTCTTAAAAGGCAGAGACAGGTGATGGGCTTTCTTGGGGCTTTGTAAACTTAGCAGCTGGGGCACTTGCCCCTCCGGTGGCCTGGGTGTGCAGTAGTCCTCCCTTCCTGGATCCCCCACCAGCGAAAGTGTGAGCGCACGGGGTCTCTGTAGAGAGGACAACCTTCCCTGCTGTTGGTGTCTGTGATGAGCAAGGCAGACAAGACGGAGAGCGGTGTTTGTTCCTGCCTCGGCACTGACTTCCAGCCCCCAAGGTACACAGACTTGCCTGCCTGGAAGGTTCTAACTGGCTCTTTCCAACTTCAGTGCACCTGAGGGTTCAGCAGGTAACTGAGCAAAGTGGCCAGCTGAGTAGCTTTTCCCTTTCTTGCTATGTGGGCATGAAGCCCAACTATTACCAGTTCTTCCCATGTTCAAGGAGAAGCTGTGCACCCAGAAAACCCCCGGTTTAAAAAGTGGTTTCTGTGTCTGGATGGGGCAGCTCAATTGATGAGAGCATCATCCCAACATGCCAAGGTTTGTAAGGTTCAATCCTCGATCAGGGCACACGCAAGAATCAACCAATCACAGCATGAATAAATGCAACAACAAATTGGTCGTTTCTCTCTCTGTGTCTATGTCTTTGTCTCCCTTTCTTTCTCTCTCTCTAAAATAAATAATAAACAAATACAGTGGTACCTTGAGATATGAATTTAATTCATTCTGTAACCGAGCTAATAAGTCAGTCAGCTCGTGTATCAAACTGCCGATACTGGACTCGTGCACCAATGTGCCAACTAGCGGCAGCTTCCTGAATCACGACTCGTATCTCAGAATTTTGCTCGGATCTCGAATAAAAATATAGACTGAGTCTCAGCTCGTATCTTAAAAAAATCGTATGTTGGTCTGTTCGTATCTCAAGGTACCACTGTATATAAATAAAATTTAAAAATAAAATAAAAACTGTTCCTACTCAGCAATCTTCTGCAGGCTGGGTTGAGTGCCGCACGTCAGCAGCTTGTCATATCTGTTTCTTTTGACTTGATATCTTTCTGCTACTTTTGCCTTTATTTTTACATAGGCAAGCACATCATTTTTTTCATTGCCTTCGGATTTTGAGTCACACTTAGACAGTTTTATCTACACCTAGGTTAGAGAGGAAGTCACCCATTTTTGTTTGTCTTAAAAGACATTTCGTTTCTTTTTGTTTAGATCATGGATCCAGTCAAAGTGTATTCTTGTGTATGGTGTGAGGTAGGGATCTAATTTGATGTGGTTCCCACACCCCCTCTCCCACACGCCCGCTAATGGCTGGCCAGTTGTCCTGGCATTATTTCGTATGAGATTTCCAAACGCACGTGGCTTTATTTACAGACTGTTTTGTTCCCTAGGCATGCTTTTCTACTCTCGTCCCTCTGCCGTGGGAAGTGTGTTCCATTCACGCAATGTATTTGTGAGTGTATTCCCCTCACACTCATCGGTCACTTGCCAGCGTCCTGTTAGTTGTCACCACATGAAATTGCCTCCGTGCAATAATTCTTCACCAGCAAAAAAAAAAGAAAATCTCAGTTTCACGTGTTTCCACCCAATACATGTATATAATTGGGGGGGGGGGAGCATGTAGTGTCCCTTGCTGGCTGATGCCACAAGGATCGTGATACCTCTTGGCGTTTTTCTCTCTTCTTTCCAAATTGCTCAGGGACCCGAGGATGTCTATGGAGCGATGGTCTCATTTCCCTTTTCCTTGTCTCTCTCTCTGCCCCCTGTAGTGATAGAGGGCCGCGGGGTCACCGACACCGTCCAGAGGTTCTCCTCCCAGCCTCCCTACCTGCCTGTGAGCTACCGCATCCTCCAAGCAGAGACCTCCTTCTTCCTGAGGGAGACCCACCAGGAAGGGACGCGCAATGCCAGTCTGCAGTCCCGGGTGGAGTCCTTCTTCACCTACCGAGCCAGGAGGCCCCCGCTGCTGAACGCCAGCTATGGACCCTTTTCCGTGGAGAAGGTCGTGCCTCTGGACTTGACATCGACTTCCAACTTTCTGGGCCCCGCCGATACCTTCAGTTTCAACTGGAAGCTGCAGGCACACATCCTGCAGGACAAGATCTACCCTGGCCGGCCCACCGTGCAGGTGCTGTTCCACGTGGTGGGCCGGGACTGGGCGGAGCGCGGCGCCGCCTTCGAGCCGCTGCCCTGCTTGCGGGTGTTCGCCTTCCGGGAGACGCGGGAGGTCCGAGGCAGCTGCCGGCTGCGCGGCGAGCTGGGGCTGTGCGTGGCCGAGCTGCGGCTGCCAGCCGGCTGGTTCAGCGCACCCGCGGTGGTGGCGGGGCGGAGGCGGCCGGCGGACCCGGCGGCGGGCAGCGCTGCGCAGCTCTACTACACTGTGCACCCGGGCGACGCGCGTGGGGACTGCGCCGGCGGGGACATCAGGAAGGGCAATGCCATCCGCCCGGGGAAGGACGGCCTGGCAGACAGCACGTCCCACCTGCAGAGGATCGGCGCCGTGGGCCTCTGTGGGGCCCAGGACAGCAGTGACCAGCTCAGCGAGCTGCGTTTGGACGGCAACGTGGCGGTCTGGCTGCCCTCCAGGCCGGTCAAACAGGGAGATGTGGTCACTGCCTATGTCACCATGGGCAGCAACTCCACCGTGGACCTCTTCATCCTGAGGTAGGTGCTGAGACTGGACACGGGAGTCCTGGCTGCCCCGGGGAGTGGGACTGGATGCTGGGGGGGCATATTCAGAAGGGCCAGTTTCCCCTGCCCATGGGGACCCTCCTTCCTCCCATGGAAGTCAAATTCCCCACCTGTCCACACACTTTCAGCAGATGTCTCACCTGTGAGGGGTTTGGGAGTGGGAAAGAAGGCAGGAATTGGATCCAAGAGAAGCAAGATGAAATGAATCCCTCACTCTCTTTGACCTTGAATTACCATCAGAGTTGGGGAGGGGTGTGATCTTTCCTTGGCTCAGAATTCTTTGGGAAATATGCAGACACCAGTGGCGTGATTGGAAGCGTGTGCTCAGGGAGGGGGTCCCAGAGAAAGACAGGCAGTGAGGTAGATGTCTCGCTCTGGGTGTCTAGGTGAGAAAAGCCACCGATAATAACACCAACCCCACTGGGGAGAACGGTCCGGCCATGATTGAAGGAACCTGCCCCATGGAAAGCTATTTAGCAGAGGTGTTGCGTCTCATAAAAAGAAAAAAGGAAAAAGAAACTAAGTTTAATCAACAACAGAATAGCCCACCATCACCCCTGCTGGTTCCGCAGGTGGCACTAAAGTTTTCATGGGACTGCCCTGTCCATACGGAGAGTGGATTGATTCCAAAGTTTGGTACAGAAGCACCTGTTCTCTGAGGATAATTAATACTGGGCTAGGGGTGGGGGTGGGGGGGCCGCTGAAGGCAAATCCTTAATCTTAAAATGGGGCCAGAATGTCATACTCATGGGAAAGGATATTTGATTGAGGTTTGTTTGAAAGATAAAAGACGATAAAAATCAGTTTGTTTGCTTTTTTTTTTTTTCATTATCGTTAAAGGAGGTCGTAGGTTATGACGGCAGCTGTGGGTTTTTAGAATTCAAAACTGGATCCCACGGAGAAATGAGTTGTTTGGATAAATACTCGTAAAACAGAGCGATGGCTGGTGGCAGCGTGTTCCGTTGGACCTGTTTGTGGCGGGGCTCTGGGGACGGTGATTGGGACAGGTCTGGGCTGTTGTCACACAGCGCGGTCCCAGGTTTCTGTGAGTCTCTCCCAGGCTTTTCTGGTTCCTTCGGATTTCAGTCATTCCCTCCTGAAGCGGGTCCTTGTCACCTTTATAGTTTTTCTGGTAATATTCGAGTGGACTTATTTTGCCAGACCTACCTTTGAGGGTGCTTTGGGTTACGACAGGATATTTATGACGTTTTTTGCACTCAGCAACCTTATGAACACCAACCTCTTTTACAAGAGGTCGAGTTCGCCCAACACATCGGCAAAGCGGTCGGTCGTGGGTCCCAGTGGTCGGCCCACCCCCACCGACTCCGTGTGCTGAGGGACACGTGTCCTGTCAGGGTGTCGGGGATGCATTGCAGATGTCTTTCCCTGAACAACAGAGGGGCCAGGATGCTAACTATTTAGATGAAAGGATTTGTTTTGCTTGTTTTCTCCTCCCTTGATGGGGTTAAATGCTGGTCCGGGAAGTCTGAGTTCTGTTTTCACTGGGTCCCTTAGTGCCTTCATGTTCACGTCATTCATGGTGAAATGAAGAGGTCAGCCCTGGCTTAGGAAGTAAAGGCAGAACTCGGGGAACCGATAGCATCGCCAGCACGTTAGAAGACTCCAGAGTCCTGAGTGTCTTCCCATCTGTGGTATCCCGAGCAGCCTCGTCCAAAACACAGGTTCCACCTCTACAGGGCTGATTGTGAACGAGCCGCCTCGTCCCTGGGTCTGCGGGGTCTTGGCTGCAGGCAGGGACACGGACCTGGGTCACGGGAGGGAAGAGCTGCCCGCATGGCGGTGAACACAGTCCCGCCCCCAGCAGGCCTCAGGTCTGACTCTGTCCCGCCTTCTGGCTGAGGGGCTGCAGGGAGGTCCCCTAAGCCCGGCAGGCCTCAGTTTCCCATCTCTGAACCAGGTGTGACAATGGTGCCCATTGCCGCAGGAGTGGGAGGGTTTGGTGAGCTAATATCCACGTGCGAGATGCTTCCAGGTGCCTGGCACGGAAGCAGCGCTTTGCGGAGGCTGGCTGTTGCTAACAGGGTTGCTTCAAAGCATCTATCACTCTCTCAATAGGCTCTGAATTATATTGGTGCGGCGAAAGGACATTGTATCGTACACAAAACAACAGCTCCCCAGTTTATACTCAAAGATACATTGATTCTCATTTTGCTGTCATTTTGTTTAAAGTACAAAAAATAAAAAATAACAATGTTTCTAAATGGTATGAGCTCCTGGAGCATAGAGGGTCCCGCAACGTGGCTCTGGGCTGGATGCCGCTGAGCGAGCGCCGTCCAGGGCGGCAGCCCTGAGTCTGCCTTCCTGAGCGTCCCAACCACAGATCAGAGTCCCGGCCAGAGAGAGAAAGGTGGCGGAGAGTCAGAGCAGGAACTGACCCCAGACATCGGGCATGAAGGATGCAGTGGCTAGAATGGGGGGGGGGGGGTATGAGCAAGGCTGGTTTTCCCTTTCCAGGTGACAGGTTTTATTTTAATTTAGTGAAATTAATTGTAATGTTTAATTTTCCACTGATTTCAGAGAGAGAGAGAGAGAGAGAGAGAGAGAAGAGAAGGAAGAGAGAAGCATCAACTCATTTCATTTAGTTGGGCATTCATTAACCTACGTGCCTTAACCGGGGATTGAATCCACAACCTCAGTATTCCAGGATGATGCTTTATCTACTGAACTACCCTATCAGGGCCTTAATTTTTGTTTAACTTTTTAAAATTGATTTTAACAAGAGAGGAAAGAGAGAAAGAAAGGAACATCGATCTGCTCCTGTGTGGTCCTGACCTAGGGATCAAACTGGCAACCTCTCCGTTTCAGGATAACGTTCTTAACCAACCGAGCCATCCGGCCAGAGCAAGGAGACTCTGAAAGTAAGGGAGCAGAGGTGCTCGGAACTAGGGTGCCGAGGGCATGTTCTGTTCTGTCCTTGCTCATGGCTGTGGGCCCAATGGCATACTGAGTTCCGTCCTGGTTTGACTGGCAGACATAGGCACAGTCGTGGTGGTTAAAAAACGTATGTCCCCCCATCCGGATCGACACAGCGTGTTGTGTGCTGAGCAGCCGCTGTGGGCTTCCAGCCTCTGCCAATAAATAAATGAAAAGGGGGAATGGTGGGGGTAGGGATGCAGGAAGTGCCTCTGTGCGGAGGGATGCTGAGGAGTATGCTCTCTCCAAGCAGGATGCGACCACGACCGTAGGTGGGTGTGTTTCTAGAACCTTCATGCCTGTCAAGGGACTGCAGGTCCAGACTGGCTCTCACCTCCTCCAAAGGGGTGTTGTGGGGTTAACCTCATCCCCACCCAGCCCGGGCCAAAGGGCAGAGTCCTAGGTTCCCCGCCCCAGTGGGTGCACGAGGTGGGGTTCAGGAACACGTCGCTCCTTAGTCACACGGCGCCTCACAAGGCGGTCGGCTGGTACTTAATTATTCACAAAGGCGCAAACATCCACAGCAGAATTATTCAAAACAGCCAGGATGGGAAAGCACCCGGAATGTCTCTCCACGGATGAATGAGTCGGTAAAATAGGATGTATCCGTCTGATGGGTTGTACTTGGCCGTGGGAAGGAATGGCTCCCTGCCTGGTACGCGCGGCAAGGCGGGCAGACCGGGCAACAAGGCGCTGCCTCACAGGGAGGACCGCCTGTCCTGCGGGTCCGTTTCCGGGGAATGTCCGACTAGAAGAGGCAAGTCCTTAGACTCAGAAAGCAGATCAGTGGTAGCCAGGGGCCAATGAGATGACTGGCAGGGACTGATTGTTCATATGGACAGGGTTTTGCAGGGGTTGGGGCGGGGGGTAAGGAGGAAGCATCCTGGTGTTCAGGTGGGGATGTTAGCACAACTTTGTGAATATACAAAACACCACTGAGTTATAAATTTAAAAAGTAACCCCCCCAAAAAAGGTTGCCCTAAGAGATGATGTTGTGGCAGAGAAAAAAATGTGTTGATGTTGATGTCTCTTTATAATCTCTAAACTAACCACATGTTGAACAGTGAAACTTTCTTATATGTATATTTTTAGTCTACAGAGTCTTTTTTCCCATCAAGTGACCAAGTGTTTAGTGGCCTTTTCCACACCCAACAGTGTTCTGAAGGTCTTGCCAGATTGAAACTTTTTCCCTGGACGCTGAAATATTTGTTAGACTTTGTACCGTGTCCCTTTTGGAAGCTGCATCAACATTTCTGATTAATGACAATGGCCAAAGCCAGGACCGGCTGGCTTCCATCCGGGCCAAGGTGGCCAACGCGAGTGTCTGCAGCTGAAGCCATGTAGAGGGACACCGATCGTGGAAAGGTCACACGGGAGGGTCTTAGCACCACCCCACACCCAGACTGTCCACTCTCCGGCCGCCTAACTGCCCACAATCGGCACAAAATCTAGTGAAAACGATTACGTTATATAAACAGAATTCTGAGACGAGACTCCCAAGCCCGTGCCGCGGCCAGTCTGATGGACACACCGCACCGTGGAAACCACAGCCCTGCCCGTGGTGGGGAGATGGAGATGGCCGACGGGAGCTCCGTGCCTTCTCTGGAGGGAGTGGGCACATCTCAACTCCAGCCATGACGGCCATGCTGGAGCCCAGGACCATGGCCACTGGTTTCACTGGTTTTAAAGAGAGGCTGCCATGTGTGCTTCTAGATATAACCTTTCCGTTTATAAATGTGGATGGCAGAATCACTTTTTGGCTGCCAGTGTGCAGGCCCGGGGACCCATCTGTGTCTGACTGGGCCGCCACGTGGCGTCTCCGGATTGAAGTCATGGCTCAAAGCAAAAGAATGTATTCATTTCCTCGGCTTCTGTAATAAATTTCCCCAAACTGGGTGGCTCCAAACAACAGAATTTCTCCTGTCCGCGTTCTGGAAGCTGAAAGTCTGAAATCAAACGGTTGGCAGGGCCGCTCTTCTTCTGAAGGCTTGGGGGGTGGGGGTCCTGCCTGGCCTCCTCCAGCCCCTGGTGGTCGCTGGCCGTCCTTGGCGCCCCTCAGCATGGGGCTGCACACCACCCCTGTCCCGGCCTCTGTCTTCAGACAGACCCCTTCCATTCTGTTTCTCCTCTGTGTCTCTATCCCAAACCTCCCTTTCTTTTCTCTATAAGGACACCAGTCCCTGGATGTGCAGGACCCATTCTAATCCAGAATGACCCATCTCACTTTGAGATCCTGAACTAGCCAGGTCGGCAAAGACCCTGTTTCCAAAGAAAGTCCCCTTTGTGGAGGTCCTGGGGGGCCGTGCACTGGGGAACAGGCACGTTTGCACATGTCAGCCCGCTGCGGGGGGCTGACCAGCCGACATATTTCAGAGCCTTCTCCTGTGACACCCTCAGTGCTTTGGAATTGCAACATGCTATATGTCCCTTGGTGGCTTCAAATGATGGTCCCTGGGCAGGGGGAGGGGGCAGCGAGGGATGAGAACCCTGCTTTCACCAAGCGGAGAGTAAACCCTCCTCTGCTGGGTGAGCTTAGACCTCCTCCCTCAGACCCTTTTGTCTAATTAGGGAGCCCAGCCTAGGCCTGCGCCACTATAATCTAATCCCGGGGAGGGCTCCGGCTTCCTCACCCCTTTATGTCTGAGGGGAAGGGAGGCCCTCAACGACAATCTCTGGACATCGCTGGCTCCTCATTCCCAACCGCTCGTGCGGGCTGCAGGGTGGAGGGAGCCGCCCTGGAATGAGCTGACTGTCCCCAGACTCATCGCTGGGAGGTCGCCCTAGGTGAGACGCCCCCGAGTTTGCCTCCACCGCAAAGTGGGAGCTGATGCAGAAGATTCCGGAAACGTGTGGCTTTGCCCACCGTTGTCCAGCGTCCATTTCCCTGCTGAATGCCTCTGAAGGGAAGGTCTGTTTCCGTGTCCATCGGCTGGTCACTTGAAATGCTTTCTCCCGGAGTGGATAAAAGGAGCAATCTCCCTTCTGCTGGGGAAATAAGAAAGGAGGCAGTAACGTTTCCCGTCCTGAGTCCTGCGCCCCCTCCCGCTCCCTCCCTCCCCACCGCTAGTCTGGGTTGCCAGGCAGCCTGCCCCCCACTCCTCCACCATCATGTGCAGCATGAAGTAGACTCCAGCCCTGCGTGCCCCCTCCTACAGCTTGTTTGTTTGCGGCTCTTCAGCCTGCAGACCAGCTGCCTTCCTTGTGGAGCTCCCCAGCTCCTGGCCCTGCCTGCTGCACGCGGTCAGATGCACCCGGGAGGGGTCGTCCCCTGTGAGACGCCGTCTGGCCCTTTGCATCCGGACGCACGTGGAGACGTGAGGCCAGCCGGCCGACTGGTGGCATCATTGCTGCAGCCGGAGCGGCCGGCCTGGCAGAATCCCGGTGTGCTGGGGTATCTTTGTGCTCACCTGCGGCTCCTGGGTCCGGTGTCCTGCCCGGACCGCGGGGTTCTGAAATAGCGGGAGCCTGAACCGTTTAGGTGTGGCACCCGCAAGAATTATTAGCGGACTCAAAAACCTGGGAGGGGGTGCAGCAAGTGTATCTGTTTTGAAAGCATCCGCTGGCGCTCCTTTGTCGAAAACCTTCCTTGGACTGTCACCGTAATTCTGGTCCCGTGGCCTGTGTCCCCGGAGCAGTGAGTGTTTATTGTTTCGTAGGGTTAGTCCTGGGTGCCATCCCCCGGGCCAGCTGGGCTCCCATCCACTCTCAGGAGGAGGAGTCCTGGAAATGGGGCCATTGGATGGTGTGTGCAGGAGGGAAGAGGAGGTGCCCCCCCCCCCCCAGGAGCTCTGGCCCAACTTCCAGCCATGTCCCCGGCTGTCCCCACGGCTGGAGCCCCGTGGACCCTCCCTTTCCTCTAAGGTGGGATCCATGTTATGTCAACGGGGCTTTCCTCCTGTTATCTGACCTTGGAAGCATCCAGTCAGAAAGGCCAGCACCCCCAGACCTGGACCACGGCTGTCATGCACATGGGAACCCCTCGTGAGGTCAGCGAGTAGAAGACGAGACCATCACCTCACGTGGACTTGAAACACCAGCGGCGTCCATCAGCTTTTTGCGCCAGGACAGTAGTCAATTTGGACGTGCCTTCTGGGAGAATGCTTCTCTCCTTTCGAGGGTTTTGTTTTTTTTTTCATTGCATGTTGCAACACCTTAGCTGTTCATTGATTGCTTTCTCATATGTGCCTTGACCGCGGGCCTTCAGCAGACTGAGTAACCCCTTGCTCAAGCCAGTGACCTTGGGTTCAAGATGGTGGGCTTTTGCTCAAACCAGATGAGCCCATGCTCAAGCTGGCGACCTCGGGGTCTCGAACCTGGGTCCTCTGCATCCCATTTCGACGCTCTATCCACTGCACCACTGCCTGGTCAGGCTCTCCTTTTGAGGTTTTTAGTGGGATCTTAAAAATGCGGACCTTGCTCAGCAACATACAGGACTCCACTTCCTCTTCAGTGGATCTTGCCCGGTGTCTCCTGGGTCAGACCTGGTGCTGCAGAGCCCAAACCCTGGCTCCTCTGGGGGCTGCTGGTGGGCCCTCTGGGGCCTCGTGACAGTCATATCTGCATAGTGACCAGTGAGTCATTCATTTGTAAAGTGCCATGTGGTCTTCAACAGCCCTCACAGGACTCCTGTTTGGTAATAAGGCCACTGCTGATGTAGTTGATTAAGAGACGTCCTGGAGCAGTGTGGGCCCTGGTCCAATATGACTCGCGTGATGATGAGTCTGTCTATAGCTATATTCGTGTGTCTATTTAGATATATGGACATATATATATATATATGCATTTATTATACTATTCTTTTGATTTTTTCCAGTTTAAAAATTTTTTGATTAAAAAAAATATTGAAAAAAGATGGCAATGTCTGAATCCTACACTCATCCCATGCCATCTGCATCTCTGGGCAATGCCCTTGGAGGTCATCAGTATTTGTTTGTTTTTTAAATCTTTTCAGCTGATTCTGATAAGCAGTCAGTTGGGGACCCACAGCTCCAGACTCACGCATGTCTCCAGCCTCGTTTCTTACCCCTCCGTCCCGTACGCATCCTCATTGAACCTCTGCTTTCTCGCTGACGCACCAGGACAAGCTCACTTCAGCCTCGGGGCCTTGGCACGTGCTCTGCGGGTCTCAGATGCAGACTGGGCCTCTTTGTGCTGCTCAGGACCCCGCCCGGGTTGCTTTCATTCCCATGAAGGTCCCCCCATCGGAGCCCCCTGTCCCCGCCTTCCGTTCTCTGTAGGGTCCTTTTTGTACCCTTCTCCCATCACTCATCACCCGGAGGATAGGTTCGGAGTCTGGGAGAGACCCCTCTGTGCTCCAGGCCTGGCCAGGTCTGTGCTGTCACTAGGCCCACGGTATCTTGGGGTGTGTGTGTGTGTGTGTGGGGCTGGTGGCAGGGGGCTTTGTCACAGAGGAAATGCCCATGATGAGGCTCATAAATGAAGTTATAGCAGGCGGGCTGCATCTCTGAGTCCAAGGTGAGCTTGTGACCACATGGGAAGCCCGAACAGTTCTAAAAAGACGCCCTTGGTGTGTGCAGGTGAGTGGGGAGGGGTGGACCGGTCCTGGACGAGGTGACGTTCCCGATCCCCCCCCCCCCCCCGGCATGGGCCTGGGGGGGAAGTCACAGTCGCTGAGGGAGGGATTTGCGAGGCCAGAGCGGGGAGTGCAATGATAGGCGTCCGATTCCAGGAAGCAATCATTTCAACTCTTCTTTGACCCGAGAGAGGGGCGATCAATATCTCTGCTGTCGGTGCCCTGTGAAGGCTTCGCAGCCTTTGCTCGGCCAGTGTCCGCCCCCAGACACTCTTCGGTGACTTTTCCTTTTGTTCCCCCACCCCCCTGCAATTAACTCTGTGAGCAAAGACACGAAGACGGGGTCTTATTAAGTCAAGACCAGGAGAGCTCCTTGCACAATGGATGGTTTCCGATCTGACAGAGGGAGGGAAGGCTAACCGCGAAAACATGATTTAATTGTGGGGAGGGAGGCGTGAAGGCCACTCCCTGGGGACGCTCCCTCCCTTGAGGGCGGCCGCTGCCACTTACTGAGAGCATTTCTCTTCGGGGAAAGAATGAAAAGTCCCCGGGATCTGGAAGATCGTCCTGCCAAATTCTGAAATCCCAGCCGCTGGGCACGGGGCCTGGTCCTTCATTCTTGATTGGCCTCCAAACACGCGGGGCGACAGGCTTGTTGCTATGGAAATTGCTGACTTTTCTTTCCTGTTGCATAAGGAAAGTTAAAAGAAAAACATTACTTAAAAATAACAAAACAAACAAACAAACAAAAAAACCAAAAACCCTATGACATTTCCCCTTCCCTTATCTGGCTTCTGTTTGGCTTCTAAAACAACAGGACAGGGGTGCCAATGTCCAAACTGAAGCGAACAGGCAAGGGATTGAAAGAGAAAGGTACCATTTACAAGTCAAGAGGCCCCTTTATCCCCCTCTCATCCCGTCCCGGAGAGGGACTGTCTTAGTTCACCGCTGTCCTCGCTGCCATTCCAGCAGGTGCTTTCTAAACCCTCGGTAGGTGGGTGGGCGCAAGGCAGAGTCATTCCCTGGACGGTGTGACGGTTGCTGAGATTTATGACTGCCATGGTCCCGAGGGGCTTCTGTGAAGCAGCTATCTGGAGGGGAAGGCTGGCTTTTCCGCTGAGGGATGCAGGCTCCCTCCCCTGGTCCCGCCTCTGCCCCTGCTATGACAGGTAAGCCCCCATGAAGCTGCCTCTGCCCAGAAACATCTTCCCGTAGGGCCTGGAGTGCAGGGGCTGGCGTGGGAAGGACCCACCTATCCTGAGAGCCCGCCCAGCATTCACCGAGTCTAGTCTCCCTCTCCGGGGACATTGTCCCTTCTCATGGGACAGTCTGGAATAAGAATGAACTCTCCCTAAGGGAGGACGGGATGGTGTAAAAGCACCCCCTGGGGAGCTCCCACTGGCTTCCGGAATGTTCTGTCTGCAAACACAGCCAAGTCCCTATTTGCAACACAATGCCAGGGAAGACCACAGAGCACTAAAAAGACCACGGTAATTGAGTCCTAATGGACGTGAGACACTTCATCTCAGTCCCTGTCAAAGCCCCAACAGCTTTACAACACTGTTTCCTGTGTATCTGTTTTCCCCACACGCACTCTGGGCACAGCAAGGAGGAAGGGAGGGCTGTGTGGAGTAGTCAGCGGAATGACCCACAGTGTCGCTTGGGTCCCAACAATTTGCCTTCTCAATGGGTGAAGATGACCTTGCTTTCATTTTTCTTTTTCTTTTTCAATTAAGTGAGAGGTGTGTGGGGGTTGCAGACAGACATACTCTCACATGGGCCCCAACAGGGATCCACCTGGCAAGCCCCCTAGGGGATGATGCTCTACCCATCTGGGGCCACTGCTCCATTGCTCAGCAACTGAGCTACTTTTAGCACCTGAGGGGGAGGCCATGGAGCCATCCTCAGTGCTCGGAGCCAACTTGCTCAGACCAATCGAGCCATGGCTGCGGGAGGGAAAGAGAGAGAGGGGAGGGGGTGGAGAAGCAGATGATTACTTCTGTATGCCCTGACCGGGAATCGAACCAGGGACTTCCACATGCCAGCGACACTCTACCATTGAGCCACTGGCCAGGGCCAGGTGACCCTGCTTTTTACAGGTGCCATACACAACTCCACCCTCTGTCTGGCCCAAACTGTCACCAACTCTAGAGAAATCAGTCTCTCTGGCAGGGACCCATGGGGACACCCCAGCTCAGTCCTTCTGAGGATATCCTTGGCTGAGCTTGGGTGTCAGAACAAAATTCCAGATCCCGGGCCATGACAGATACATACAGACCCACCAACCTTTGGGAGCCACCAATGGCTGCAGACAGACAATGGGTCTCCATGCAGATGTAAGGTGCTCGTGGGCCAGCAGGAGGCAGAGCACCCACCTTCTAGGAGGAAGCCAGGCACCTGATGCTGGGGACCACACCCCCAGGAACACCGGCCTTCTCAGATCATAAGACGCCCACTCTTCCATTTCCCCAAAGGTGTCGACATTTCTCCACCTGGTGCATTTAATCTACTCTTTGTCACATGTCACCTACTGGGCTCTGCAGTCACTGTGAGAGACAGCAACTTCCTCGGTGCTGGATGTCAATGAACCCTGCAACCTCCTGAGCTCTGAGCCCTCTCTGTCCCTGAGTGCTTTGCGTCCACTATTGTATTAGGTGTGGGGCCTAAGCTTGGGGTAATTCCTATCCTTCTGAGCCATTTTGAGCCCTTACTTAACCAGGGACATGGAGCGCAAAAGGACCTTCAAGGGGCACGCCAAGTGAGCATCAGAGTCGGCAATGTGACGATTGCTTTCTTGTTACTGATGAAAATGGTGGGAGGGCTTTCATTTTAACAGATGGGGTTCCTGACGGTCAGAATTGCTGGCGGATGGTGATGGCAGACCTTGCTATGTGCAGGGCCACTGTCCAAATGCACCCCGTGGGTGGGACGATCTCACTGCACCCCGGAAAGGCCCTGAGACGTAGGTATTATTATCAGAATCCTTATTATGGTGGTTGTTGTTCCTATTAATGTTTCCTGATGTTACAGAGATGGAAATGGAGGCATCAAAAGCCAAGTGTCTTGCCTGACCTGTGGTGGTGCAGTGGGATAAGGCATCGACCTGGAACACTAAGGTTGCCGGTTCGAAACCTTTGGCTTGCCTGGTCAAGGCACATATGGGAGTTGATGCTTCCTGCTCCGCCCCTTTCTCTCTCTCTCTCTCTCTCTCTCTCTCTTTCTCTCTCATTCCTCTCTCTCTCTAAAAATCAATAAATAAAATTAAAAAAATAAAAAGGCCAAGTGGCTCTTCCAAAGTCACATGACTCGTTGTCGACGGAGGTGGGAACTGAACCCCCCAGGATGTAGCTGAAGAATGAAGTGGGTGTAGCAGCAGCTTTTGTCCACCATAAAACCACCTGGAAATTGGTGGCTTAGAACCAACAGTGTGTCTTTGGCTTGCGATTCTAAGGGTGTCCTCAAGCTGGGTGGTTCCTCCGAGCTCGGCTGTCTCCCCATGGTGTCTGAGAGGAACTGTCAGTCAAGCCTGCGTTTCTGCCTCTGGGGGTTGGGGGTCTGTCGACTGGAATGATGGCGCCTCTTGGGAACACGTGTGTCTCATTGTCCACCAGGCTAGCTTGGGCTTGTCCAAAGGGCTCTCTCCCAAGAAGGACGGTACAGGGAAACTAGATCCAGATCCGGTCTTGAAATCCATCCAACATGACTTCCTCTTGGCCACAAAAAAAAAAAAAGAAAAAAAAAAAGAAAGAAAAGAAAAGAAAAGAATGCCAAAACCACTCCAGGTTCAAAAAATGTGGAAACAGACGGCACCACCTCGTGGGAGAGGCTTCACAGTCACATGGCGGAGGGACCCACTGCCCGGGAGGAAAGAGCCGTGCGTGTGAACATGAACGTGTAGCCTTCAGTTCTCCCGTGTTAACCCATCCATCAGAACATTACTTAGCATCTGGTGTAGGGTCTGGTGCCCGGTGACGATGTGTTTTGTTGGACCGGTGTAATATGGTAAATACTAACCCATTTTAATTCCGGATCTGGTTTTCTCTTAAAAAATAGGAAGGTCTGAAAACGAAGCCCACTCTTTGTCCTCCAACTGTTAGGAGGAGCCAGCTTGTGGCCGCTTTGCGGGGAGGAAGGGGAACTTTTGTTCTCTGCTCCATCCCCCCCCCTTTTGCCCCCCTATTTTCCCTCCAGGACCTCCCAGCAGAGCCTTCCTGGCTTCCGTAACATGCTCCCCGGACCGAGGGAGGCACGCCCCCTGAGCTCCTGCAGTAGAGACTCGGTCGCTGTGTGGGCTCCGGTCTCAGCTTCATTCAGTTAATTGTGTTAACCTGCGCTCCGCTGCCAGAAGCAGACCAGACCACTACTTATTAGTCTAGGCTTTGGGTCTGTTTACAGTTTATTAGGATGATTCGTCCATTTGGACTTAAGCCAAGAGGAAACCTCATTCCCGTTGGATGTCATCATGAACCCATGATGGGGGGCGGAACCGCCGCTTCTGCAGGGATGGGGTGCGTGGAGACGCTCTCTTGTCCGGGCTGGGCTCTGCGCGTGTTACAGGGCACCTGTCGGAGAACGAGGTAAGCCCTGTCCATGTCCCCAATAAAAGCACCGATTCTGTGACAGGTGTCCTCTTTGCCATGCGGCGAGTCAAGTGGATAAAGGGGCAGGTCTCTGGTCAGGTGACCGGAAGGTTCCTTGTGGAAATGCTTTGCCATGAGGCGGAGGCATAGGTGACACACACAGGCAGGAAGGGGGCGAACCTCCTGAAAACAAGAAATGACTTTGAGGGTTTGGGGGCCCCAAATTCTACAAGCAAATTTCTAAAAGTAACCCCAGACTGTGAGGGCGTGGGCTGTGCTCTCTAGAGCACATGGCTGGTAGGACCTTGGATGAGGATGGAAACGGTCCAGGTGTGGGCTATGCGGCAGAATAGCCTCTCGCCGTGGCTGGTGACCAAGCACCTAGGTGTGACTGGTGAGATGGAGACACAGAGTTTTGAGTTCTGTTTTGTTTTCATTTTATTTTCATTGCTGTAGCCGCATGTGGCTCGTGGCTACCATACCGAACAGCATGGAGCGTTCGAGAGAAGGCTGATCTTACACCCTGGCTCTGGTGCTCCAAGTCTAGAATAAATAGTAATAGCGTGAACCCTGCCCCTTTTATTGGGTGGAGCCTCACCAAGGATGAAGCATTGAAATTAGCCCGGTTCTCAGCGCTATGCCCCCCCAGCTCCTTGGCAGAGGGGGTCAGCCTTCAATGACCGTGACATGAAGGTGCAAGGGCTACAGAAAGCCCAATGTTCAGGTGGATAATTCTTTCTGAAGCTGTGGTCAGTATGGCACAGGCCGCATGCCCACGTTTAGTTACTCACTCCTTGGACACCCATCCTTTCTTTTACTAAATTATAATTCATTTTCACGTGTCTAAGAAAACTATAATTACCTTCTCGAACCCCTCATGTCATCAATAAGAACTGAAGCTCAACGTTTAAAGAGAGCAGATCAAATCCATTTCCAGAGAAAAAGCAGTGTGAACGCAATGGGTCAATCCTCAAGTACGGCGAAGGTTGCCGTGTTGCTCAGGAAATAACAGAAATTTAAGAAATGCTGATGGCCCTGGCTGTTTGGCTCAATGGTAGAGCATCAGTCTGGCTTGTGGATGTCCCAGGTTCTATTCCTAGTCAGGGCACACAGGAGAAGTGCCCATCTTCTTCTCTACCCCTCCCCCTCGCTTCTTTCTCTGTCCCTCTCTCTCTCTCTTTGTCTCTTCCCCTTCCACAGCTATGGCTTGAAGGGTTCGAGCAAGTTGACCCCAGGTGCTGAGTATGGCTTCATGACCTCTGCCTCAGGCACTAACATAGCTTGGTTGCTGAGCAACAGAGCAGTGTCCCCAGATGGGAAGTGCAAGCCCTAGTGGGCTTGCTGGCTAGATCTGAGTTGGGGTACATGTGGGAGTCTGTCTCTGCCTCCCTGCCTCTCACTGAATAATAATAATTTTTTTAAAAAAAAAAGAAAAATGCTGACGACATGGACATACTTGGTGCTCTGATAATTGTAAATGTCTTTTTTTTCTTTCTTTTTTTTTTGTGACAGATGCACATGTCTGAAAACATAGCATCTTGTCCTTCAAACCTTTGTGCAGCTGAGTGAACCTCTTCCCCCACCCTTGTTTCATTGGGCTTCTCTTGTTTTTATTTGGAAGTCAGCCGAAGGCATGAATATTCATGACACTGTTAAACAAGATTTTTATTGAAAACAAAAATGGTTCTGAAGTTTTCCATTTGCGGCTCTTTAGTCGGAGGGTAAAAAGCCCCATTGAAACATCCTATCGGGGATTTTGGTTATTTGCCATTTACTTTTGCGAAGAATGTAGGGGGTTTTTTGGGGGTGGGGGCTACTGAGATCTTATCCTCTTTGGGAGAAAAAAAGAAAGCAAAAGCATTGTTTTAAAAAGTACTATATTTCTGTAATTCCATTTTCTATCTGCGAGTATCCTAGGAAGAGACGGGGTAAGATGATTCATGGAAAGGGGTTGAATTTTTTTTTTTTTTCAGGTTGCTCTAAGTGAGAAAAAAAAAAAAGGAGCAGCCGTCAGGGCTAAAAACATGCCTTTGACTTCTCTCGGGCTCCCTGTGCCTTCTGATTCCTAGAAAATTGATCCTCGGCTTCGTTTTAATTTGTGTGGGTCTCCGCCTGCCACCCTCAGCAGGGAAGGGGGGGGATGGGGGAACCGCGTATTTCTTGGGCTTGATTAATCAGGCATTTTTTCCTTCTTCCTCGTGCATTCCGGTGGGTCAGGGCTACGCATTTGTCACTGGAACCTATTGTTACTTGGCAGAAAATAAATACCCCATCCAAAATGTATCGCCAGACCCCGGGGAATGGGAAGGGTCAGCGAGTGGCTCACGTTGGGTCTGTGCAAACAGTATTGATTTATGGAAAAGAAATCCCCCACGATAGTATTTGTAATCAAAGAAGTTCATTCCTGATTGGCTGGAGTGGGGGTGGGGGGTGGGCCGAGGTGAGTTGAAGGCTTGGAACCGCAAGGCATTCCTGGATTCATCCACTTCTGCAGCTCGTGTTTATGAAGCACCTACTAAGTGCAGTCCTTACACGCAGAGAGCAGGGTCCTAGCGGGACTTACCTATGGTGGGCAGGCAGGCAGTTATCAGGCAATGAGTAATGATAACTTAAGAGCATGGTGACACGTGCAAAGAATGAACATTAACACCCAAATTAATCTTTCTGCGGCATCCTTTGACATGTCTTATTATCCAGAAATGATCTGAGAAAGATGAGGAGGACAGAGAGCAGAGGTGTGAGCGGTTTGCGCAGGGCCACTTCAGGCCACGTTCTGGATGGCGGTTTGTGCAGTGCCCATCGTTTTGGGAGCGGGGGTGGGGGGTGGGGGGTGGTCAATAACTTTAAATGGTGGTGATCGCGTATTTCGTCATCGTGGTCGCCTTCTGTTTTTATCCAGTGAGGCAAGGTTTCCATTCGTGATAGTAACATCAAGTTGCATTTTCCAGTAAGTGCACAAGTTAAAAAAAAAAAGAGGGCAAGTTGTTGTAGAGGAAACTATTCAGCAAATCCAGGAACTCTTTGTATGTGGCCATGAGAACACGTGTGATGAGCACATGCACAAGTTGTGAGCCAGCTGCACGCCTTCTTGTCAAAAAATAATTCCCAAGGCGAGAAATGCAAGGCGAGACCTCATCGACGCCTTCGTCGTTGCCGTGTGGCCGAGGGTCGATGCTAAGGAGGCTGTCCTATCTGAGTTTCCACCTGCTGCTCAGTGTCCCACCCCAAACTCACGATACCCTGGGCAGGTGAGACAGGGCAGAGCCAGGACGCTGGTGTCGGCCTCCTGCCTTGTAGGCTGGGCTTCCTCGTGTAGCTGTGATCTGGGAGGTGGCCTCACCCCGCTGCTCTCTCCTTGTCCCCCTCGTCCCCCCTCAGCTTCTGGAGTCTCTCTCCTTCCAGTGGTCTCTCCAAGCGCCATTACTGGGCAACTTGCATGACTGCTCGGGACTTCAAGAGAACACGGGTAGAAGCTGCCAGGCTCCAAGCCAAGCCAAGCCACTGGGCCAGCCTGGCATCCGGGAGAGGCAACGGTGGACTCTTGGTGGGAGGAGTTACAGAAGGGATGAGTGTGGTGGCCGCAGCATCCCTGCTTGGTACTCTTTACCTCCATGCACGCTCTGGAGGGGAAGCAGATGGGAGCCAAGTACTTCAGGAAGCATACAGGGAAAGTGAGTGAGTGTGGCCGGGTGCACAGCACAGGGCAGCCCTGGGGGGGGGGGAGCTGCTTTGGAAGATGAGGAGGAGGAGGAGAAAGAGGAGGAGGAGGAAAAAGAGGAGGAGGAGGAGGAGAGGAGAAGGAGGAAGAGGAAGAGGAAGTGGAAGAGGAGGAAGAAGAAGAGGGTAGGCTAGTTGGCTGTATCTGGAAAATGAAGAGAGATGAGAAGTTTGGCCCGGCATGATTTAACACCCCAGTACTTAAATCTGATAAAAATCCCAGTATGGGAGAGACTGCTTTGAAAAAGTAAGGGAGAATGTGTAGACATTCTTCCTGAAGAAAGAGAAACAAATGAATAAGTGAAAATGATCTCGCTTTGGGGGGGGAGGGGGAGGCAGGGTCCCTTTTACTTGAAAGAAAGACTTAGGGTGTGTTTGCCCCAGTGCATTTTCCCACTGTCTAGATCAAGAAGGAAGTAGACAGGACAACTGAATCTCAGGTGCAAACTCCTCGCCAAGGTGTCTGAGAAACTCCTAAGCGCGTTTGCACATAGAATAATGATACAAATGACGATCGTTTGTCGTGTCCTTGTTCCACGCAGGGCGCTGTGTTATCACTTTGCTTTGGGTTGAATTAACTCGCGGGAGGTTCCCGCAGGGAGTGTCTCACACTGGTAGACAACGCCCTGCAGGTTGCTTCCCAGTATCGGTCTCCGTCATTGTGATGGAGCCCAATCTGGTTCAAGGTCACATAGTCACAGCTTCCTCCCCATCCGTGTGCCTCACCTCGGGGTTATTGACCCCCCCCCCCGCCCCCAGCTCCGGAAGCTGATGGGATTGGTTTTCTAGTTACTGTTATTGTATATTAACGGCCCTGAGCCCTGGCTGGGTAGCTCAGTTAGTTAAAGCATCCTCCCAATAAGCCAAGTTTGTGTTCATGCCCCCGGGGACCGTGCTGAGTAGCAAGCGGCAGAGGATCCTGTGTAAGGTTCTGGCTGCGTCCTGCTGCCACTCGGTGCACGGCAAACACGGTGATAAAACTACGCTTCGACCCCGTCTATAATACCATGGGGAAATGTGTGTCCTCTCTTCTTATGCAGGTCCCGACATCCTAGCTCAGCTTTGCCTCTCGACCTGACCGGCAGGGGCTGAGATGTTTACAGTCCAGCTGTTGACAGGGGAAATTCACCAGGTCTTCCCGCGAGCACCTGAGGGTCCAGGGGGTCAGGTGTTACACAGAGAGCAGGTGGGCCCGGACAGCGAGAAAGGAACCCGGAACATTCTACCTTGCCCTGCAGAGCAAATTGGCTCAAGAAACTGGGGAGAGACAGGGCATCCTTTGTATTCTCATCCCCCATGGACAACCTTACCCCCAAACAGGATCATAAAACCAGCAATTGGCAGAGAAGTCCCAAACTGAGTTACTGTGCAAATGGTATTCCAGTGTCTCCTGGCTTCCCGGCGTGGGCTGGGTCCTTCGGACACAGGAAGTAAGAGGAAGTGAGGGGTCCCAGCTTCTCTGCACCAGGCAGCTGAGTGTGTCCCCTTTTATTTATTTATTTATTTTTATTTTTTTCATTTTTCTGAAGCTGGAAACAGGGAGAGACAGTCAGACAGACTCCCACATGCGCCCGACCGGGATCCACCCGGCCCGCCCACCAGGGGCGATGCTCTGCCCATCCTGGGCGTCGCCTTGTTGCGACCAGAGCCACTCTAGCGCCTGAGGCAGAGGCCACAAAGCCATCCCCAGCGCCCGGGCCATCTTTGCTCCAATGGAGCCTTGGCTGCGGGAGGGGAAGAGAGAGACAGAGAGGAAAGCGCGGCGGAGGGGTGGAGAAGCAAATGGGCGCTTCTCCTGTGTGCCCTAGCCGGGAATCGAGCCCGGGTCCTCCGCACGCTAGGCCAACGCTCTACCGCAGAGCCAACCAGCCAGGGCCGTGTTCCCTTTTAAAACTGGGCTCCAGTCAGGGAGCGGCTGGGGTGGCCTGCCTCCCACGGAGGTGGAGCAGGCCCGGTGTAAACTGTTTCCTGAATCCTCGTACTCTCAAACCGCACAAAAATGAGCTGTGAGAGATAGAAACTCAAGGCTGTGTAAATGAAACCTTAAAAAAAAAAAAAAAGAAAGGATCCTTTGTTGTGTCAATGCTCCCCTCCCCCTCCTGGACCGTGACTTCGGAGTGTCAGGAAAATCTGCATTGGGGGTGTACTTCACGCGGGCCGCGATAAGGTGTGTCTTAGGTGTGATCGTGGCTGGAAGCAAGGAGCCGTGCGGTAAATAAATCACGGCTGTCAAACCCAATTAAGGGCGTTTGTGGTGACTCGATCCACCGTCTGGATGCAGGGTCAGGCCGGGCCCAGACTTCTCGCACGGAAGAGCGAATTTCAGACACAGCACAGAGTTGAAGTCCTGGGTGTCCCCTGCATACTTGTGAGTCAGCCCACACTTTTGTCAGAAGCTCATGGGCCCTCTTGTCACTCTGGTCATGGACACCCCCCATCCTGCGCCCGCTCTGGGTCTCCTCTGCCGTCGGGGGGTCTTGGGTTCCTGCCTCCCAAGGTTTTCACAGCATGGCATGTCCTGGGCGGATGGCCTTGCTGGGAACTTCCCGCAGAAAGAGGAAGGCAGACCGGGTTCGTCCCCAGCCTCTGATAACGTGTCCGCATCCAGCAAGCAATTCCTTCCCTTCAGAAACATGTCACCGGAGAGAGGAGGACACCTGTCACATGTCTTGCACATCCCTGTCCTGTGTTTTGAGAGACAGTTAGTGAAGGCATGTTGGGGGCGGGCGGGGTGGGGTGGATAACAATGACATAGTTCTCTGGGTGGTCTTGTCGGTGACCCAAATTAAAAAACCGTTTATCTCCTCGGCAAGTTCTACCTCTGCAAGTTTGCCTCCTGGCAGCTGTTCATGAGGAGGGGAGAGGACAGAGGTGGCTGGCATTCTAAAATCTCCCCCTGGGTGCTCTGACTCTCCTCGTTCAGGGGCCAGAGTGGGCACACGGGTGGCCCTGGAAGGGGGTGGTGAATAGAGAGGGGCGGTGTGGGCTGCAGACACCCCAGGAGCAAAATGTGTTCCCCCAAAGCCGTTCCAAAGTGCTGTGAATATTTAAAAATCCTCTGTAGGTCATGCACGTCCGCTTCCTACCCCGACCCCCAAAAAAAGAGGAGGAAGAAAGAAAAACTGGAGGTGTGGGGGAAAAGATTTGGCATGACGCTGTCCCTGGAAGTGTAGCTCGATATACTATGATTGACAACACAGGAACAGAGATCTCCGTGCACATCGAGGGCCGTGCCTCTGGTGATGGATGATCACTTCTAATCGATATGATCACCAGTTTGATCATCATCTCGGTGGTCCGACCACTCCACATCTATGGCCACGTTTTAAGGAGTACCGGTAATCATCAGCTCGAACTGCTTGTTCAGGCGCAGGAAGAGGTTGGTGACAGCATGAGACAGAGATGAAACTGGGCTTGTTCACGTCGACATCTGTACAGCGGGGGAGGTGGCACTGTCGCCTGTCCCAGCTGCCATCACAGACCCTGCCACCATCACCCCCACCCTACCAGGAGTCTGCTACCGGTGCCTTGGCAGGCCTCAGACTAAGGTGACCAACTTTTTTACAATGAAAAGAAAGACAAAAATACATTGAAGAAAACAATATTGTCAATAAAAGAAACATTTTATTCATTGCAACAATAATATGCCATAATATGATAAATGCATAATAAAAACATTTGTAACATTTTATATTGTAATTATGCTTACATGCCTATTAATTTTTAATAATAATTGTAAGAAAAAAGTACTCATTTAGATACAAATACGTCATATCACGCAATGGATTGACTCTGCATAGATCGAACATGGACTTTTACAGATGAGTCTTCTAATCTCAGAAAGGAGGACATGAGGGAGGACACGAGGGAGGATGGAACTTATAAAAGGACTGTCCTCCCTAAAGGACGACGATTGGTCACCTTACTCAGATGGGTATGTTTGAGTGGTGTCTTCCCTAATCACTTTGTTTGGAAAATTAAAAAAAAAAAAAAAAAAGAATAAAAGGAGGCCACAGGCCGGCAGGAACAAGGGGAGAGGGGCAGCTGCCTGAGCATTTCTGGGCCTTACCAGCAGGAAATCCATGTTCTTAATAAAAACAGCCATGTTGTCCTGTCTCTGGGAGAGCGAACAATTATGGGGATTCTGATGATAATGTGATAATGGCGGTTCTGGCTTAGGCTATTGCTTAAATGATTGAATTAAATCAGTTGATATTTTAACAAGGTGAGTAATCAGAGGCTGGTTGTTACGGATAGTTGCGAGCCCACGGGCTCAGTTTTGTTTATTTTTCCCTTTCTTTCCAGTTGTTGTTGTGACTCTGGGGACTAGAACAGAGCAGTTTCCTGCTGGCCCCTGAGGCTCATGAGCAGGGTCAGGCCCAACCCTGGGGCCCTGAGCAACCAGAGTCCCCTCCAGGAGTGGGCGAGCGTGGCCGGCAAGCATGGAACGTGTTGGGGGGGGGGGGTTCTGCCAGAATGATTCTCAGGTTTCTGCAAAGAGGCCTGGCGTCTGGAGAGAGCAGGCTGGGAGATCGGGATGGTGCTGTCCCCACGTGCGTCCCCTGATTGGCCTCCTTAGAGGGGGGCAAGCCTCCGCTCGCCCCAGCCCTGCACGTCTCCCCCACCTCCACAGCAGTGCACATGCATCTGTACATCCATTCGTGGATCCACCCATCGTGATGTGTCCTGGGGCTTACCTACCGATGGAGGGGCAGGCTGAGGGCCTGGGGGTCACCCAAAGATGGGAGTCCTTGTCTATGACGACATGTGCAAAGGAAAGCAGGCAAGGTGTTGCTCAGTGGTAGAGGGAGGGAGGGTCCCGCTCTGCAGAGGGTCTGAACTGGCAGGGATGAACACATCAGATGCTAATGATGCTGGTCAGTGTAGGTGGGAGGAGGGTGGGTGCACCTGTTCAGTGAGCACTGGGGGAGCAGGGTGCTGGTGCTTGTTAGGCAAAGGGAGAGCAGTTCCGATGAAGGACCAGCTTTGGGGCAACAAGGAGGATGGTCAGTTCGAGGCACTGCCTGCAGCCCGGGTGATGGCGAACTTGGTGAGGCAGGCGTGGAGGGGGCCAGGGGCTTGGACCTTCTCAGGGGAGCCCAGGGAAGCCATTGAGTGGGGGAGGGACTCTCTGTCACAGGGGAGAGCCAATGGGAAGGGATTGGTAAAGAGACATTTTCCAAAATGCACTTATTTTCGGTGGTACACGAAGATTTCTATCTATATAATTAGGTATTTAGTTGTAAGTGCATTAGGAAGAGAAAAATACTAGCTCATAAACATTCTGCATTTGCACAGATACAGTTACTTAAGACAAAACATACAAACCTGTTAAAATACTGAATAACAGGAGACAAAGTATGGTTCCCACAAAAATCTTGAAAATACTCCAAAGACAAAGTATGGAAAATGGACTTTATTTTTCCCTTGGTTTCCTCTCTTGCCCTCTAATACCTCGGTTTCTTAGGTCACAGAGAATTAGACCCGGCCTTGGTAGGCAGCCTAGCATCTTAGTTGACACTAGATTCCTCATAGGGGACACAAAAAATAAAAAAATCGCTGACCATAGTTTCTTAACACGAGGAGACGGGACTAGGTCTCTCTGACTTCCCGATTCTGTCTCGGCAGCTGAAGCCAAGTAAGCAACAATTCTAGCATCTCAGAAAACAGAGATTCCCTTTAACAGGGTTTCTCATCCACGTTTTACTACACACAGAAATACATCTTAAATGAGGATGAAAACACCAATCCAAGGGTGGCATACAAAACAGATACTATCTTGCAACATGCATTCTTCTGTAGCATTTGTATGTGAGTGTCGACACACACATACATATGGATACTTCCATCTGAAACAAAGTTTCACAAGACTGTTTTTACTGTTGCCTGCCAGGAAAACAGTTTTTCCTTGACATCCAGATCTCCTTTGTTACTTTAGAGGAGCTACATGACACCACCACCCTTATTTGAAACCTTCAGCGGCTTGCCACTCTCTTTGAAAAGCTCCCGACGTGAACATTTTTTGTCTTCTGAAAAGCTGGAGTGGCACGTGTGGGCAAGACGCCAGATTGGCTGGTGGCCACTCATGTCATTTTTGCCAGGTGACCGGGAGGGGAAGAACCGCCCCAGGCAGAGAAAGTGGCTCGCTGAGTTGCTGCTCTGTCCTCCTAGTTGTGACGGACGATCTCATACCCACCGGTGAACGCGGGTGGAGGAGATGTGCCTGCCGGCCGCCTCCTGTCTGAATTTCTTGTGCTCCTGGGACCCGGTTCAGTCCAGCCTCATTGATTTCTCCTTGGTTCCTTAGCTTGGGCTGGTCTGGGGGTGTTAAATAAAACCTCTTCTAATGGCTTGTTAATCACCTGCTTCTCTGGTACCTGCTGGTCTTGATGAGCCGATTATCCAGCCGTTGCTAATTTGGAAGGAAATTGTGCAGGACCGCAGAAGGAAGAAGAAAGGGGCCCGATACCGTGACCAGTGCCATCGCCAAAGCTGAGCACAGACCAAGCCACGCAAGAGCCAGCCGGATCCGGATCAGAGCCCACTGATCCCGTGAGTCACACGCACACCCCGCGGAGCACCTGGGAGTCACCACAGACCCTGTTAGGCTGAATTTCCTGTGTGGCAGGCACAGCACGTGTTCAGATTTGGATGGGCCCCCTTAAGTCAGACGGGCCGACCTTCCAGGGGCCAAACGGCAAATACGTTATATCCTCGCAAGCCTGGAGGTCTTTGCTACCACGGCCCATTCTGCCGTCAGATTGCACGGGCAGCCATAGGCCATACAGAAACCGATGAGCGCGTTGCACTCCAATAAAACTTTATTTACAAAGACAACCAGCACGCTGGGTCTGGGCCAGGGGCCGTGGTTTGTCAGCTCCTGCCTTCAATTGTACATCTTCTCCGCGGCCACGTTTTCCCGTGAGAGGCTTTGCCACAAGCGTCTTGGAACCAGGGCTTTAGAGCCTCGGCGCTGCTGGCTGTTTGGGCCGGGTCCCGTCTGTGGTGAGCGCTGCCCTGTGCGTGCCCAGGTATTCAGCAGCATCCCTGACCTCTGCCCGCTAAAGGCCAGTGTGGACGTGACCGGCCATGTTTTCTCCAGACACTGGAGTCTTCGGGGGAGGGGGACAAGATCGCCCTCTGTCAAGAACTCCTGCTGTAAGCCCCTGCGTTACTGCCTTCGGTCATGCTGTGTTTTGTGAGTTCAGTCCCTTGAGCCAGGGTATCACGGTGTCCACTTCAGCTTGGGGATCTGGGAGTGTAGATCGCCCCTGGTTGGGACTTACAGGAGCAGCCCTGAGGGTGGTCTGAATCTCAGCGTTCCCTCTTCTCAGCAAAGTGAGAGGGGGCGGCCAGGCCTTTCTCCTGACTCTGGGCTTCACTGTGAAGAAGCGATAAAAATATGTAAGGTAAGGGTTGTACATGTTACCTTTACCAGACAGATTTAAAAGGGGAGAGAGGGCCCTGGCTGGTCGGTTCAGCGGTAGGGCATCGGCCTGGTGTGTGGAAGTCCCGGCTTTGATTCCCAGCCAGGGCACACAGGAGAAGTGCCCATCTGCTTCTTCATCCTTCCCCCTCTCCTTTCTCTCTATCTCTCTTTCCCTCCAGCAGCCAAGGCTCCATTGGAGCAAAGTTGGCCCAGGTGCTGAGGATGGCTTCATGGCCTCCGCCTCAGGCGCTAGAATAGCTCCAGCCGCAGCAGAACAACACCCCAGATGGGCAGAGCATCACCCCCTGGTGGGCATGCCAGGTGGATCCCAGTCAGGCTCATGTGGGAGTCTCTCTCTCTCTGCCCCCCACTTCTCACTTCAGAAAAATACAAAAAGAAAAAAAAAGGTGGGGGAAGGCATTAAGGGAGAGAAGGGGCCTGGCGTGGCGCACCACATGCCCGCACAGATGCTGGTGCCAGGTTGCCCTCAGTGTCCTCCCGAATCCCCCATGACCTGACTGTGTGAGCGTGAGCAGCTGCCTGGCCTCTCTGTGCCTCAGTCTTCTTGTCTGTAAAGCAGGAATGATGTCCATCCATACCTGAGAGGGCCGCGCTGAACTCCAAAGGAACTGACATCTCCGACGGCTTAGATGGTGTCCGGCCGCAAACCGACCCTGCCCGTCCAGTAGCGTCCACAGAATAAAAGCTGACGGCCAGGAGGAAAGGCTGGCATCGATGGGCATCCCTGAGCGAGGAAATGTGGGGCCATTTGGTCAGGTGTGGAAAGCAGGGTCCCCAGTGCCCTGAAGCCAAACCAGTCTGGGGGGTTTGGGGGTGATGCTGATGAAATAATCACTGCCCACCCGCTGCTGGGATGTGACCTAACAGATTTGCACACAGGTCCCCTGGGGAAGGTGCTGGTGTGTCCGAGGCCAGCGACAGATGCGGACTGTCCAGGACGAGGGTGGGACCCGGCGCCTTTATTCGCACACTTCAGGGCCGGTTGGCGACTCTGGCATCCTCCGGGTGGCGCCTCAGCACCTTCGCGGGCAGTAGGCACGGGGCAGTGAGGTTTATGTTTCGCCTACCTTCCATTCTTCACCTGTTAATGTCATGTGGCTCGGGGTAAGGCCAGCTTTGACAGCTCTTCCCCCACGTTCAAACAGAGAACCCGGGGGCAGCAGAGCAGCTAACCGCCTGGATGACATCAAAGCAGGTCCCCTGCACACTGTCCCCCCTGTGTTTGTGGTCAGCGTCTCAGCTCGGCTGTGGACTTCAAGCAGAGATGGTGTCCGCTGTGAGATCAGGGGCATCTGTGGCTGACCCATGGGCTGGGAACTGACCCAGTGAGCATCACAGGGTCGGCTTTGACCTTCATCTCAAAGCCTGTTTGACTGTTCAGGCTGCTGTCACCGAGTGCGACAGGCCAGGGGGCTCACACCACCAGCGTTGATGTTTCACAGTTCTGGGGGCTGGAGGTCCACGGTCAAGGTGCCCGCAGATCCCGTGTCTTGTGAGGAGCTGCTTCCTGGTTCACTGCTGCCACCTGTTCTCTGTGTCCTTGTGTCGTGAAGCGGGCGAGGGAGCTTGCGGCGGTCCCTTTCCTAAGGGCACCGATCCCATCTCTGAGGGTCCCACCCTCATGACCTCATCACCTCCCTCTGTCCCCACATCCTGATACCGTTGCCTTGGAGGTTAGGTTTCTACATAAAAATTTTTTGGGGGTGGGGGGGACACAAACATTCAATTGACAGCTTCCTCGGTTCACCCAGGAGCAGATCCATCAAGCCCCGTTGAATATGTGACCTTGAAAACAATTTCTGGGCTATGAACATATCTTATTTTTAGGAGGGGCGGGGTTCATCCTTCCACTAGCTATAGATCGTGTGTCATCTTGAAAATTGCGAACACTCTTTGTCACAACTGACTTGAGTGACAGCTCAGATCCAGTCCACTGTTTCTTTGCATTGGGGGGTCTTCCATCCTCAACATCTCAAACAGCGAGCCGCAGGGTCATCGGCTGGAAGGGCCGCAGCCTCTCCTACAGGGCTTTCCTGGCCCAAGGTGAGGAAACACATGACTGGGTCCCCCCTCCTCCCCAATGAATGTCTGATCTCATGAGTCCAGGGTAAGGACCTGGCAGTTTGCATTTTGAAACTGTTTCCAGGTGACACCGATCCTGCTCGTCCAGGTACCCCCTCCCCCTTGAGATCCACTGGCCTAATAGCTTTTCTGCAAGAAGGAACTCAAGCCTTCCAGAGTCCACAGTTGGCCGGTGGTCCGTGTCCCTGGATATACCTCCGTCTCCCTCCGCTGTGGCTTGCTGCCTTTGGCCCACTCCAGGACGCTCTGAGAAAGCATCACTCCGGGCTCTGGCCAGTTAGCTCAGTTGGTTAAGAGCATCGTCCTAAAACAACAAGGTTGTGGGTTCAAGTCCCCAATCAGGGCATACACACGGGAAGCAACCAAAAAACGCATAACAGAGTGAAACAACAAATCCTTCCCTTCGCCCTGCTCTCTCTCTCCATTCCTCCCTCTGTTTTTCTAAGAAAAAAGATAATCAAAAATTATGCCCTGGCCTGACCAGTCAGTGGCGCAGTGGATAGAATGTCAGACTGGGATGCGGAGGACCCAGGTTCAAGATCCCAAGCTCGCCAGCTTGAGCGTGGGCTCATCTAGTTTGAGCAAAGCTCACCAGCTTGAACCCAAAGTCGCTGGCTCGAGCAAGGGGTTACTCCATCTGCTAAAGGCCCGTGGTCAAGGCACATAAGAGAAAGCAATCAATGAACAACTAAGGTGTTGCAACGAAAAACTAATGATTGATGCTTCTCATCTCTCCGTTCCTGTCTGTCTGTCCCTGTCTATCCCTCTCTCTGACTCTCTGTTACTGTAAAAAAAAAAAATTTTTTTTTTAAATAGCTTGGTTGGTTGGAGCCTAGTCTGGGACAACAGAGGTTGCTGGTTCGATTCCCCAGTCAGGGCACATAAAAGAGCTTGATGTTTCTGTCTCTAGCTCTTCCTGCCTCTCAAAAAAAAAAAAAAAAAAAAAAAAAAAAAAAAGGCATCACCCTGAATCACTCTCTCTGTGGTCCATAAGGGTCACTCGGCTAGCGGCCAGATGGGACAACTTCAATGGAGTTGCAATTCGTTTTGCAGCAAAGCTGCAGAAAAGAAGGCCTTCTGAAAATTCAAACACATTTTCTTAAGTAAGATTACAGTGACCACAGCGGCCCTATTTTGATATTTGTTTGTTGTAGTCATTAGAATGCCCAGTGACAAAGCTCGTTGGAGTGGAGAGAAGTCTGACATCGGGAGAGGGAATTACAGAATGTAGCCAGCCGGTTTGGGGCACGCCATGCAATGCCTTCTTTTTGTTGTGGATTCCAGAATTATGACGAGGTCTCTCCTTTGAGCAGTGGTCTGTTGAAAACCTCACAGCAGCAAGCTACACAAATTGGTGGCGAACAGTAAATCTTTGAAGTAACCCGCCCCAGATTTTTTTTTTCTTTTTTTTTTTTTTAAGGGCAACGTGGTTTAGACGACGGGTGATCTTCGGAGTGTAGGGTTTTCTGTGTGTGAACGATTGTGAGACCACGCTGGCTTCAGAAACGTCCTCCGCTCAGGACAATGGGCTACCCAGCGACTTCTGCTGTGTCAGGGCCCCGGAGAGCCACAATGAGGCTGCGTGGAATGGAGCAGGGGGGAGGCAAGGAGGGAAGGATATGGTCTCAATTCTGCAGATCAGCTGCGGGGAATCGGGCACAGCGGGGTCTCCATCCCATGAGACCCTTTCCGGCAGGTGGAGAAAGCAGCTCCCTCGGTCAAGGACAAGGGGCGCAGGCAGTCAGACAGCCCACCCCCACTCCCGCCCACCCCATCCACCATTTCTCGGGTGTCCACCAAGTTACTCGCTGTATCTTTATATATATATGTATGTGTGTATATAGAGATATATAAATGACTCAGGCTTGGACACAGAAGGCCACCAGCTCTGTTTATTTCTATTCTATTCCCATTTATGCAAAATGTCCAGAATAGTCAAATCCGCAGGGACAGCGGCAGACGTGTGGCTGCAGGTGCTGGGGGGAGGAATGGGCAGGGATGGCCGAAGGATACAGTTGCATCTGGGATACGACAGAAACATCTAGGAGGAGCAGGCGGCAATGGCTGCATGATGCTGTGACGACAGTGCTCCACCCTGAATGCTCTTTAAAATGGAGAGTTGTACGGTGCTTGAATTTTAGCTCTGTGTAAAAAGAAGAGGTCTCAGGTGGATGGTCATCCTGCAGACGGCTTCCGGCCGCGGGGGACAAAATGCAGACGGGAGAGGGTGGACGGCACGGTCAGATCCAATCCCATTGGCATCGTCACAGGTCTTTTAAGTGGTTCTCCTAAACCTCGCCGTTGTCGACGACGGGCGCAGCAAGCGGCGTGGGAACGCAAGCACGCGGTGGCCCACGCTGTATCCCTGAAGCCCCTCTGTTCCCGCTCTCTTCCTGGTCATCCATGTGGCTTGGGCGCCAGCAGGAACGGCTGCCCCACTGGTGAGTCTTGCTCTATCACTAGATCCGGGCCCTGACTTGGAGCACCTTCTGGAGCTCGGGCAGCGTCCCCTCCCCCATGGGTCTCCAGGAAGCCCCGCAGTCTGCTCTGACGGCCTGAGACTGGCGCAGGGATGCCCGGAAGGCCTCTGTTGGGGGTCCATGAACTTGTAACTGAGACAGCCAGGTCTCCTGTCTGTCCCCTCCCCCAGATACAGATCCCACGCTGCCAGGACAGGACGTCCTCCTCGGCCGTTTTTAGAAAAGGATTCAGGAGCGCTCAGGGTGGCAGAGGGGGTGGGACAATTGGGGAGAGGGCCTCACACCTCAGCATTTGTCGCAGGCAGAGGGGAAGCAAGGCCACAGGTGGAGGCATGGGGACTTGGGGAGGCTGTGACAGAGAGGGGAGGGATGGAGGACAGTGTGTCGCTCCCCCGCCTCACAGCCGCCTCCGGCCTCCACCAGAGCGTGTGCTGACCACCCTAAAACTGCATAGGAACATCCGCCCATCTGATCCGATGTTGGCAGCGATGGGAGATACATTTGGAATTGGGGAAAGAAACAAACGGAATTTGCTGAAAACCTCTATTGCCCTTGATAAAATTTAAGGAGCTCTTTAGAGTTCAAGGAGCCCAGATTCTCAGCCCAAGCTGCACTGTGCAGACCCTCGGGTGGGGGGGGGGGGCTTTATAAAAAGTATTTGTGTGTCTTCCCCTCCCTGGACCCCTGGATTCCTGAGCTGTGGGAGTGGGGCCCCAACGACAGCAGTTCCCATAAACGGGCTGTGCAGCCAGAGTTGAGAAATAGTTGATATTTTTGGTTTCCAATGATAATCCCTAAGTAGAAATTACCACCGTTTCCACAACCCATAGCACAGAGTTCTCAATTACCCATGTAAATGCTGGACGTCCACTAAAACCTCACTCTTGCTTTGACCTAGAATATAGCACCATTATTTTCTCTAGCAAAATTAGCTTCCTGTGTGGGGTTGGCTTAAGTTTAAAGTCAGTTGGTATATCAGTTAGCTACTGCTGTGTAACAAAACACCCCCCCATGAAAAAAAAATTTTTAAACCATGGTGGCTTAAAATAGGGTTTATTTGTTTTTGTCTTTGTTTTTTTCTCTCTCTCTATGTTGAAGGTTGGTTGGGCTGCGTATTTTGCTCACCTTGCTGCTGATCTTGTCTGGCCTTTCTGACACATGAGCTGGGCAGAAACATTCTGTGTTGCAAATTGCTCAGCCTCCTCCTGGGGCCAGCACGCTAGCTGGGGCATGGCTTTCTCATGGAAAAAGCAGAACTCAGCCAAGCGAGCCAAAGCCTCCATGGCTCCTGAAGACCAAGGCTGGGGGACCTGGTTCACCATCACATCTACCTTGTCCAGTTAGAGTAAAGCACATTCAGGCAGAGTTCAGAAGTGAAACATGGGCAAGCAGCCACTCCCCCGCCTGCCTCACATCAGGGAGACAGGAAGGGACACACAATCGAGGCAAGTATACCATGTTACGTGTAATGCTATGTGTACCATCCTGCAGAGGGACAGGGACGAGGCTGTCTAGAAGGGACATAAGTGGGTGTCGGTCACACGGTCATGGGAACTGAGATGGGACTACATGCTCCTGGCAACAGGTCAGTTTTGTTTTGGTTTTTTTTTCTGAAGTGAGAAGCAGGGAGGCAGTCAGACAGACTCCCACATGTGCCCGACCAGGGTCCACCAGGCATGCCCACCAGGGGCGATGCTCTGCCCATCTGGGGCGTTGCTCCATTGTGGCTGGAGCCATTCTAGCACCTGAGGCAGAGGCCATGGAGCCATCCTCAGCACCCGGACCAACTTTACTCCAATGGAGCCTTGGCTGCGGGAGGGGAAGAGAGAGAGAGAGAGAAAGGAGAAGGGGGAGGGGTAGAGAAGCAGATGGGTGCTTCTCCTGTGTGCCCTGGCCAGAATCGAACCCGGGACTTCCACACGCCAGGCCAACACTCTACTGCTGAGCCAACAGTCAGGGACAGCAGGTCAGTTTTATTTATCCAGAGATAAAACTCACTTCCCAGGGATTTGGACGGCTCCACCGCCCTGCGTGCAGGAGCCACATGAGCAGCCCTGCTCAAGGTAGTTGGGCTCCATAGGCTCCGACGAAACTCAAGCAGGTGAGGCGTCCCTCAGAGGAAAGTAGGTCAGTGCATCATTTTCTTGAAAAAGCCCACACACAGGGCCCCGCGTGGACGGACGCTTAATGAGTGCTCAGCCGCAGTCATTACGTCCGGGTTTCCATCCTCGGTTTAGCCGCCGGCTGCTTATGAAAAACCACTGTTTTGTTTTGTTTCTTTTTCTTTTTTTTTTCTCCTCCATCTCTAAACACTTCTGGTTCTTAAAGGAAATAAATAAGTAAGTAATCTGTGTGGCAGACGTGCACGGGCTCATTTCCATCCCTTTTAATGCCAGGAGTCCTGGGAGGCTTAACAAAGGGGGGAAAGCCAGGTGACCCCTTTCCAGGGAGTGCCAGGGAAGCCTCCGTTTCCCCTGTGTGGGGACCCAAAGAGCCCTCAGCTGTTTTGTCTGCAGGTGCCCCCCACACAAGCCTTTGTCCCCACAGGTGAATGGATGATTCAGCTCTGAAAGATGCAGCAGTTTATCTTTCTTTCTTTCTTTCTTTCTTTCTTTCTTTCTTTCTTTCTTTCTTTCTTTCTCTCTCTCTCTCTCTCTCTCTCTCTGTTTCTTTCTCTTTCTTTCTTTCTCTCTCTCTCTTTCTTTCTCTTTCTTTCTTTCTTTCTCTCTCTCTCTTTCTTTCTTTCTTTTTTTCTTCCTTCTTTCCTTCCTTCCCTCCTTCCCTCCCTCCCTCCCTCCCTCCTTTCCCTTCCCTTTCCTCCCTCCCTCCCTCCCTTCCTTCCATCTTTCTTTCCTTTTTTTTGCAAGGAGAGGGAGAGAGCACGAGAGATAGGGACAGACAAACAGGAAGGGAGAGAGATGTGAAGCATCAATTATTCGTTGTGGCACCTTAGTTATTCATTGATTGCTTTCTCCTATGTGCCTTGACCATGGGGCTACAGCATACCAAATGACCCCTTGCTCAAGCCGGTGACCCCGTGCTCAAGCCAGATAAACCTGCACTCAAGCAGGTGACCTTGGGGTTTTGAACCTGGGTTCTGAGCCTCCAGGGCTGACACTCTATCCACTGCACCACCACCTGGTCAGGCTGGAATTTCATTCTTCAGGGCGACCAGTTCCCATCTCAGAGCTCACGGGAGGGTGATGAGACCAAGCCCCTATGTTCTTTGTCTCCAAATGGCAGTGTTCAGGCTGGGACTCCGGAGCCTCTTTGATTCCTTGCCCACCTGTGAGCCTCAATGAGGACTCAGACACATTTGTTCACTTACTCATGTCAACACAGCATGCCCAACCCATGCGGCGAGGAGAGCGTAGGGTTGGCTGGGCACTGGCGAGCTTGGGAACAGGGACAACTCTTTCCCTGCGCCATTGTGTGTGCGGGTGGACTCTCACGATAAGAAGCTGAGATAAAGATCTTGGGAAGGTTGGCTGATCACGGCGTCCCACGGGGAAATCCAGATGGCCCCATGCCTCGATGTCTGGTGGCGTGGCCTGTCGGTTGAGAAGTGGGGTTGGGAAAGGGCGGCCGGCAGCTGATCTGGCTGGTTGCCTGTTTTCGTAAAGCCCGTCGAGTGAAGGAGGGTGTTTACATTTCTGAATGATCGAAAAGAGAAAATATTTGGTGACAAGTTTGAAAAATGAGACAAAATGCGAATTTCAGCGTCTAGAAATAAAGTTTAATTGGAGCACAGCCAAGTTGGCTTGTTCTACGTCGGCCGAGACTGCCTTTACGCTTTGGCGGCAGAATGGAGCAGCCACACGGGCCGCAGGGCTGCAGGGACCTGAGATACTCACTCCCTGGCCCTTTGCAGTTCACGTTCGCTGTGCCCAGGCTGAGAGCGTGAACACAGGACCAGGCTTGCAAGGACGGGTCCCTGCTCCGCTGCTCGTGGGCAGTGTAACCGAGAGTGAGTTTCTGCACCCCGAAGTGCCTCAGTTTCCCCTTCTAGACAACGGGAGTGATGGCGAAGACGATAACCACATGTGGATGTTGTGAGAATGCAGAGAACTCATATGTGTTCAGTCATCAAAACCGCACCTCCCCGCGCGAAAAGGATACTTTTGGTGGTGACGGAAGCTATGCCAGGACAAACCCCTGGTGGGGAAGAGTTGGAACGAAACCTCCTCTTTGACCTTTCTGCTAGAATTCATGGACCGTAGAGCCTCCCCCCACCCCAGCTGATTGGGTACAGCTGTGCTTCTACTATCATTCTATTTGGACTCTCCTGGCCCACTCTGTCTTTCTTCTCTAGGAATCTCAAGCTAAGATAGACTATGAGAAGCATCTAAGCTTGGACTAGAAATCTGAAAGGAGCCCTGGGAGGTTGGCTCAATGATAGAGCATCAGCCTGGCGTGTGGATGTCCTGGGTTGGATTCCCAGCCAGGACACACAGGAGAAGTGCCCATCTGCTTCTCCACCCCTCCCCCTTCTCTCTCTCACTCTCTCTCTCTTCTGCTTCCGCAGCCATCGCTCGATTGGTTCAAGCACATCAGCCTTGGGCGCTGAGGATGGCTCCATGGAGCCTCCACCTCAGGTACTAAAAATAGCTCAGTTGTGAGCATGGCCCCAGGTGGCTAGAGCATCGGCCCCAGACAGGGGTTGCTGGGTGGATCCCAGTCAGGGCACATGCAGAAGTCTGTCTCTCTATCTCCCCTCCTCTCACTTGGAAAAGAAGAAAAATAAGTGAATAAAAAAAGAAATCTGAAATAGTTAGACACATTCACATTCAGTGTTTTGGTCAGTTACCGTGAAAATGCAAGGTGGTAACAGTGTCCCCTCCCCGAATGACAGTAACCCCCACATGAGCTGGGGAATTGGGTAGGACCGGCCCCCCTGACTCAGGCCCTAGACCTGGTGAGTCTCAAACTGGGACTTTTCCTGTGATGCTCGGATTGAAAAGAGAGAACACCCTCTCTCCTTTGAGGGCCTTTCCTAAGAGCTGAATTTGAGGAACTCCCAGGCACCCCCATAGTACCGTTTAGGGTACAGAGGATGATGGTGGATCTAAACAGCCCCCAGACACCGTTCCTCATGGTGCCAGGCCAGGCAAGGAAGACGTACAGTGCCCAAGGGAGAAAATCAACATGAAGGACATTTGACACGCTGGATTCACACTGTTTGTGCAAGAGGGATGTGGACTTGTTGGCCATCTCCCTGCCGTCACCCCTCCGGAAGAATTCAGCTCTCCGAAGTGGGCTTGTGAGTGGATCCCGCCTGTTGACGCCTAGAAGAGGACAGGTAAGTTCATGACAGTAAAAACAAAGGTCCTAAGTGATCCAAGCCGTCCCTTCCCGGTGATGATCTGGTCCAGTGCCTGTTGTCTCCACTCTTGATGTTGTTCCCAGCCATCGTTTCCAAATGGTGGAAGTTCTGCAGGACACCCTGCTCACCTCTCTTCCCGACTGACTCTGGTTCAGTCGTGGGGTCTCGGCCACCGGAGCTCGGCTCTGTTGGAAATCTTTACACCACAGGCATTAACACCGCACAGCAGGGTGTGAGCAGTTCCCACCCTTCTTCCAAAAGCCGGTTGTTAATCCTTATGGGGCACAACGCTGGGTGGAGTCATCCTGGTCCCCCACAGTCCCTCTTCAAAGGCAGAGGCCCTGAGAGAAGGCAGCATTTCTGGCTGCCTTCACCATTTATGTCTCCGTGTGAGGGATTTTATCAGGTCAGAGACCTGGCTGAGGTTCTGAACATGAGGGGAGCAGGAAGCAATGGGAGGAGGGAGTGGGGGGGTAGAGGAGGTGAGTGGTTGGCAGGTTGGGGGGGTGGTACATGGGCACTGAGATTGTCCAGGGGCAGCTGACCCCGCAGGTCATGTTCACATCTAGACCTTCCTCCGTCTCAGCCTTCTGAGCCCTCTTCCTCCCTGACCCCTTCCTGCCAGGAGTTCCTCCTTCTCACTGCGATAGTCCTAATGCGGGGGGTACACTTCCTCTCCCCAAATATTAAAGGGGCTGTTATATGGGGCAGAAAACAGCCATTGGAAGAAATTCCTAAGGGGGGGAGTTCAGTTCAACTGCAGAAAGACGTTTCCCGCAGCGAGAGGTGAACTTGCAAGAAGCAGGTTTCTCTTAAAATAAACGTCACAGTCCCAGCAGAGCCCCTTGGCCATCTGGAGGGGACACTGGAGAAAGGACCTGGGCTTCTAGATGAGGTTGAACTAAGGTCCCCTTCTTCCTGTGAGATAGTGGCTCTCAGTGGGGAAAGGGGGGGCGATGCTCCTCCCCCAGGGGAATTTTAAAATGTCTGGAGGCATCTTTGGTTGTCCCAGTGTGGAGAGATGCTACGAAAGTCCTACAGTGCACAGGACACCCCTACACACAGCAGAGACTCACCCATCCCCCACGTTAGTCGTGTGCAGGCTGAGAAGCCTACTCTCCGATGTCACGAGCCCCCTGTTCTTAATAAGATGACACTGAAGAGTTCTGGGTTCCAATGTTCCCATTTCTGCACCATCAGGCAGAATCCTATTCCTGCGCGTAATGACAGGGACAGCAATAGGTCGCCCCTTCCCACGTCCTTCTGGCTTTGTGTTCCACCCACGTGTCACGTTAGAGCAGTTACGTGTACTTATAGCATGGAATGCCTCGAGGTTCTTAGATGTCGAGGCAAAAAATAAAATAAAATAAAATAAAATAAAATAAAATAAAATAAAATGGCCTCTCCATTGATACACAGGATTTCTTATTTGGGAGGCAGATGGGCACAGGTAGGTCGATTTCATTTTATAAATGGCACATCACGGAGACATCTCTGCTGCCCACCCAGCGACATCTTCTAGACCTGGTAGACTACCAGGTTGGCCTTTGTAGACACAGTTGCTTGTGGCACTTTCCACAGTAAGATGTCAAAGTATCGCTGTTGAGAAGATCCTTGTCACCTTTGTCTGGAGCCCTGGGGAACGTGGTCCAGCTTTGAGAAGGGGCCGTGTTATTCGGGCGGTCTGGTCTTCCCATCGCCCAAAAGACAGCCACCCTGCTGAGTTGGGCGCAATCTGGGCAGAACTCCTACAGCACCAGTGTAAGAAAAGCAATTAAGGGACACGCAGAATCGGACATCACAGATGAAAATAAATTGGGTGGAAATTGACCGGGCATGTGTCGGCATGCTACGAGGCCGCGCACCGTCCCTGCCCACGAACGAGGCGCCTTCCCTCTCAATCGTTCATCCGAATGCATTCCACACCCCTGCCTCACGGATACCGGGGGTCAGTGTGACTTTGAAAAGACTTACACCTCCTGGAAGGACTCTGTTTCCTTGACAACATTTTCCTTCTTCATTTCTGCCTTGCCTCTTGATGTTTTCACCGTCTTTGAAGGGACAGTGACAAGTAAAGTACACCTACACCGTGGGAAGGGAGGTGTTGCTAGGGAGGGCCCCTGGGCGCTTGGGTGGTCCGGGGGAGGCTCTGACTCTGCTGTATCTCACCGTCGCTGTAGCGCCGAACTATACTTGCCGAAATAATTGCGGCGTCTCCAGGATGTATTTTCAACTTCTTTACATGCACGTGTGTGAGCGCGCACACACACCATTCAGTACTTCCAGTGAGTGTGAAATCTAAGAAAGACACACAATTATCAAGGAATCGCAACACCCCCCAACCTTGTGACTTTCTATTCATCTAGAAGAAGCTCGCTGCCTAACCCAGCTGACGGCAACAGGGAAGAAATGGGAACAAGGACGTTCTGAAAATGCAGGCGGCACCGGCCCAGCGCATCTTCTGGGCTGCTGTCTGCACTCCGAGCTGGGACTTTATGCCTGGTTCACTGGTTCCCTGCAGGCACAGTGTGTCCAGCATGGAGCCTGTCTGGGTTCCACGGAGCTCGGTGACGTTGGCCCCCTTCTCTCTCCTACCCGTCCTCCCGGTCGGCTTCCAGCCACCCTTTCAATGACGTTTGTCTGTCCCCCTGCTCTGACCTTCTTCACCATGTTGGTCTAACTCAAATGGAAGATTGAATCTAACCATTTCTTAGCAAGTTTGCATCAACTACCCAAGAATGACCTACTTTTGTCTCTCTCTCTGGATTTGTAATCGTCTGGTTTTTTAAAAAAAGAAACAGGCACACGGACGAACAGTAAAATGCATAGGTCTTAAGTGCCTTGTTTCACCGGTTTTAACAACTGCCAGTCAGGGTGCCGAACTTTCCCATCTCCCTAGAAAGTTCTCTTCTGCCTCTTCGATGTTGCACCCCGCCCTCCTCCTGCAGAAGTCATCAGCGTGGGTCGGGTTCCTGTCCCGTAGGGTCAGCGTTGCCTGTTCTAGAGTTCTGTCCCCGTGGGGTCTCCCTTCACGCAGTGTTGAGATCCTCCATGTGGTATGAATCGGGACTTCATTCCTTCTCGCTGCTTCCTGGTGGAGCCTATCCACGGGCTTGGCTTCGAGCTCCCCTGCCCGGCTCAGCTGGAACAGCACATGCACCCGCGGCCGTCCCCTGGCTGACCGTCCCCAGTGAAAGCCAACGGGACGTGAGTCCTGGCGCCATGCCAGTGACTTGCTCTTTGGCGAGCATCCTGGTATGCTTCCTAAGGGTTGCAGGTCCTGAAGAAGCTTTCCTGAAACCTCTCCAGACCTCTTTATGTTGTTTTCTACGTGCACCTGGACCAGCTCCAGGTGTGCTTGACCCTGACCTTGACCCTGACCTCAACCCTGTCCTCCATGCCTCATCTGTGAGCTCATTCTTGTCGCTTAGACTCATCACTTATTCATGTTGTGTCTCCCAGACCTTTTCTTGGCTCCTTCTCAAGGGCTTTGGCTTGTACCGGCGTCACTGGCTCTGAAGTGTCCTCTGCCAGTCCACTCTACCCTAGTGTCCTCCTGTGGGCTGCCTGCCCGTGATGTTTTTCTTAGCTTGACTGATCCCCTCTAAGGGATGTTTCCAGTGGATTCTTTCAGACCATGGTTCTCAATCCTTCTCATTCATCCTTACGGTCTTTGGGCAACTTGCTAGGATGTATAAGTTCTCTAAGGGTCGAACGTTTTCGTGACGTTTTAATTTTCATTACGTGACCCCCTTACATAACTCTGTACTCTGCATAGAAGCAGAACCCTTTGTATGCATTGCTGACAGCTATCTATGAAACTGAACCTGGGTGTTCAGGAACAAGACAAGCACGTCCGTTCCTGCGAATTCTGTCCTACATTGCGCTGGAGGTCCCAGCCAAGGCAAGTGGGCAGTAAAAATAAATAACAGACTTCCGGACTGGAAAGGAAGGAGCAAAACTATTGCTGTGTGCAGATGGCATCATGGAGCATACAGACGCCCCTGAGAAGCCAACCAAAAAAGCAGTTAGAACCAATAACACATGTCAGCAAGGTTTCAGGATCTAAGGTCAATGTAAGAAGTGGATTTCTATATCCCAGCAATGAGTATCTGAAGATAAAATGAAGGAAACAGCTCCGCTTATGATAGCCCACAAAGGAACAAAATACTTAGAAATAAATTTATAATAAAAAGAAGGCAAGACTTGTACCCCGGGAACTACAGAAATAGGGTTGAAAGAAATACCAGAATGCCCAAAGAGGTAGAAAGTCATTTTGTGTTCCGGGATTGGAAGACTTAACGATTGTTAAGATGTTCTTGCTCCCCAAATTAATCTGTAAATCTAGGGCAAATTTCTGTCAAATCCTTACAGTCCTCCTGGCTGCAGAAAACTTTTAAGCTGATTCTAAAATTAATATGGGAATGCAAGGGGAACAGAATAGCCAAAACATTAAAAACAAGAAGAAGGAGAAGAAGAACTAATTTGGAGGGTTCACACCTCCTGATTTCAAAACCTTACTCCAAAGCTGCTGTGAGATTTGTAACATAGAGACCACGTTCCTGGCACAAAGACAGACTTTCAGATCAATGGAAGCGAAGGAAGTCCAGGAATAAACCCAGAGATTTATGTTCCAGTTGATTTCCACAGAGGGGCCCAGACCATTCAATGGGGGGAAACAATGGTCTCTCCACAAATGGTGCTGGGCGACTGGTTACCTCCGGCCAAACGAACCCTTTCTCATCAGGGACGCCGGTGGCATCCATTGTGATGGTTAACTTCGTGTGTCAGCCTGAGCTGGGCTGAGGGATGCCCAGGTGACCGGGGAAATATTATTTCTGGGTACATCTGCGAGGAGATGAGCATTTGAATGGGAGAACCGAGTAACAAAGATGGGCCCCCACCCATGTGCACGGGCACCCTCCCGTCTGCCAGGCACTCGGAGAGCTGAAAGGTGGAGGAAGGGAGAATGCTCTCTCTCTCTTCTTGAGCCGAGACTGTCATCTTCTCTTGCTGTCAGACATCAGCGCTCCCTCCGGGTTCTCTGGTGTTCGGACGCCAGGAATGATTACCAGCACCTCTACCTGCCTGCTCTTTGGACCAGACTGAGGACCCCCCCCCCAGGCTCTCCTGGGTCACCAGGTTGCAGACAGAAGACCTGGGGCTGTCTCAGCCTCCCTCATCACCTCATCACAGGAAACTAGTCCTACGAAAAACGTTCTCTTACATGTTGATCTCTAGCCTCTTGGTTCTGCGTCTCTGAGACCTCTGAGAATACACCAGCAGAGAGCGCCCTCCCCGATCACCCCGCACCTGTGAGGGAGTGCTCTGTGGCTCCCGCCTACGCAGGAGGCTGCCTCCTTTTGAATACACCTTCCCATCCGCGCAGTTCTCCTGCGTGTCTCTCGCTCAGTCCCACTTAACCAGTTCGTGGGCACTGGAGAAGGCCGTGTCCGTCACACACTGGAATAACAGCCCGCCGTCCACGACCTTCAGCATTGCTATGACGTGACTGGTGAAACATGGCCGGTTATTCAGGTTCTCGGGAGCGATGGCATTGAGCCGGATGGTCCCCTTAACTCTCGGGGCCTTGCTGCTCACACTTTCCACCATGAAATAAGCATTTCTTCTCGAGGGAGTGAAGAGAAGTTCAGGCTGTCAGGGACCTCGACAGGGCAGAGTTGCTCGTGTTGGGGGTGAGGCACAGTCTCCGCCTGAGGCTTTCGGCCTTTGCCCAGCCGGCCCGGTCTGGTGGGCAGAGTTTAGAGCGAGGAGGGTGACTCTTTTTGTGATTCACAACCATGAGGAGGAGCCCAGCGTGCCGGCCAGGAGCGGGTGGGTTGAGGTCTTGTTGGGGATGGTCTGTATCTGCTCCTCATCCCTGGCCGCGTCTCACACCCTGCAGGCCAACGACGTTCGTCTTTCGTCCCCAAAGGAGCCAGTCCCCAGCTCAAGGTGTGGGGTGTGCTTCAGTTTCCCTCGGGACGCCCCGACAGGAGAAAACAAGAAGCGGGTTCTCCATGACTAAGAAACAACTGCAAGATTCCGCCTTCACGGGACGTGGGCACAGGAGGGACACTGGGCTGGGCTGACTGGGCTGACTGGGGAGGGTGCAGGAGCCTGTGTCAGTCTTCACCCTCACAGTAATCGAGGCGTGGTCGCCCGAGGCCAGTGCCTGCAGGAGAGACTGCGACACCTGTTGTTTTCCGCCTGGCTTCCAGCCCCTTCTCCTGAGAAGGCCCCTCCCCACGGATGCTGGGGACATCCACCATCTCCCATGCCCTGAGACACGGGTGCTGTCCTCACCACCAGGAGGAGAGTTGTCCAGGCAACGGGGCCTGTTCCTGTTGGCCACTACGTTTGCTTCTACTGGGCATGTGTCCTAGACCAGAGCTGACGGAGCCTCCCCGGTGGCTGCTTTACAGGTGTCCTTGTGAGCCAGGTGTCTCAGGGAGACTCTTCTCGGGGACTCTGGCTAGGGGTTCTAGCAACTGGGGTTAGGGGTTAGGACCTGGTGGCTGTCACTTTGCCACTTAGGAAGATCGGGTTCTGAAACAAGGCCAGTTGGAGGGGAAGCAGCCCTGTAAGAGAGACAGCGACAGAGAGAGAGAAAGACAGAGTCAGTCCAGGTCCTGATGACCCGACGGACACCTGGATGAATTTAAAACATGTTTGCTTTTTCCTACTTTCCACTGTTTTTTCGTTTTGTTTTGTTTTATTTTATCTCTTTCCTTAAATCCGTCTGTGTTGGGCTTCTGATATTGACGACCAAAATAATTCCCAGCCGACGCAGGGCGCCCTCCGCCCTGGGTGACCCTCTCTGGTTCCATTTTTGGGTTTTTTTTTATCCCATTTACTGCATGTCTCACCTGGAGACCTCCCTACACCTGAGAGATGTGGGACCCGACTGGAGAGGAAGGTGATAATGAGATTTCGGGGCCGGGAGAGAGGAGAGACAGAAACCCTGGCGGCTGAGTGGGCGTCAGAACAGGCTGCCACTTCTCTCTGAGACCGCAGCGTCCCCGTGGCCTCATCACGTGGATGCTGAGCGAGAGGACAGGATTCCTCCCAAGGTTCCGCCGTGCACGCCCTCCCCTCAGACCGCCCCTCACAGACTGCTCCAGCGACGTCAGGCAGGAGGCTTAGAACAGTCTTTGACTCTGACACATGTGACGGGGAGCGGCCGCACACGGACACCCGCTCCACCCCTCCTGCTGAGTGACCAGACCCTTCCAACGTTGCACGGACGTGTGTGGAAAGGTGCGAGCCTAGTCTCCCGCCCACCAGTTCGTCCTGAAGGGAATGAGCTCGCCGCGGAGCCTGTTTCCAAGGAGGAAGGGGCTCCCCAGGCTGGGTTTCTCTGTGGGCGCTCCTGTGTAATGATGATGAAGACTGGCTGTGGGCGGGGGCAGCAAGGAGCAAAGGGGAGCGTAGATAACAGTTATGAAGGAGCTCCACCCAGCGGGGACTTCGGCGTCCGAGTCAGTCGGCTCTGCAGAGGCTGCAGAGTGAGGGAGCCTTGGGGGTCCTGGGCGGGGGGCTCTGGACACCCAGACACAGGGCCTAGGACTCCCTGGCTCTGATCCCAGGCACACTACCCCAGGCTCCCCAGCTCCTGAGGGGAGTCACTCGCAGACAGAGAAGCTCAGACAGGGTGACACGGAGCCCTCAGGGCCTCGAGCCGTGCCATGGTTCCCATTCAGTCGTGTCCCACGATCAGACAACATGCTTGTCCAACCTGGTGTACAAGCCAGGCTGGTCCTCACACGGGGGCTCACCCCACCCCAGACGGGCCATTCTCCTCTACACTGCCCCTGCGTCTGGGCACTCCACAAGCGCTCTTCAGTCCGGAAGGCACCTCCTGCACGTTCCAGGTCGCAGTCGGTGGACAGCTACCATGAGGCTCCCCGCAGCGTTCGAGTCCAGGAAGCCAGGGTCCTGCGGGGTGGTCAGAGGGGAGTAAGCCAGGTGCTCTTAGGTTCTCTGGAGCGCTTCCCCGAGCAGAGCAGGGCTGGAGGACCCTGCAGGGCACTGAGGGTGGGTGTGGGGTGCTCCGCGGAGCCTTCCTCGCGCCAGCTGCCAGGAGAACGTGGCCTTCTCCTAATGACGGCCACACTCACTGCTCATTTCTCCTCAGACTGGGGGGTGCCTGGGCCCCCTGCCCCATGTCCCCCTGGCCCATCTGCGGCCACTCTGCGTTCCGTCAGTGCCCACTGCTGCTGGTTGGCCATCACTCCCTTCTGGGTCCGCTGCAGAACCCCTCCCCCAACAAGCCGACGGCCAGGGAAGTGGTCTTGTGGATCCTGAACACTGTGGAAAATAAATAAATCAGGACACTGGATGTCTTTGGGTGGAGGGGGGAGGATATTAACTGGGACAGGGCATGAGGGAACTCTCTGGGGTGATTGATGGGCATGTTCTTCACCCTGGTAGCAGGTAACGGCTCACAGGTGGGCGCCCCATGTAACCACTGCTGTTGGAGCATCGCACTGCGTGTAAATTTAACCTCAAAAGAAAAAAAAAGGACCTACCTTAAAAAAAATAGTGCGTGAACTCAAGGGAGTCATTTGCATGCTCAAGTGTTTCAGGATGAACTTCACCGGGACACTCGGAAATGCACCCCAAAATAAGGTTGGTCAACAGGTGGTAAGAGCATCCGTGGGCAGATGGGTATACGATGGTGTATAGTGAATGGTAGAGTCTCAGCAGGTGGGCGCGACACTGCCCCATCCTTTTAACATCTGTGTGCATCGGAAGTTTCCGTGATAAAATCTGGGGGCACAGGGAAGGACACTAACGTCGGCATGGCAGAGCTGTTGTGGGCGCCATGCTTCACGGTTGACCGGCAGCCGGGTCCTTCCAACGGTAAAGGCAGTTCTGTGGGAATGGGATTTGGACCTCGGAGTCTGGGTGAGCCTGAGTGGAGCTATTCATGCAAAGCTTCCTGTCCGCGCCCCCAGCAGACACAAAAGGGGGAGCACCCGCTCCCCAGTAAGTGCAACCTCAAAAACCACAGTAAACCTGTAAGCTGGGTCCTGGGGATTAGGTTGCCTTGCAGGTTTCCCTGGAGAACATTGACATGCAGGTAGCAGAAGCCTTTTGCCCCCGGGGGGAAGGCATGGTTAAGCTCTGGCCTCGTCTCCGTTATGAGAGTCGACACCCTAACAGGGCACCAGCAAACGCCTGCCGAAGGCTCCGAAGCCCGGTCCTGCCCTTCCCGGACCCCGGTGGATCAAGCTCTGGCCTCGTCTCCGTTATGAGAGTCGACACCCTAACAGGGCACCAGCGAACGCCTGCCGAAGGCTCCGAAGCCTGGTCCTGCCCTTCCCGGACCCCGGTGGATCAAGCTCTGGCCTCGTCTCCGTTATGAGAGTCGACACCCTAACAGGGCACCAGCGAACGCCTGCCGAAGGCTCCGAAGCCCGGTCCTGCCCTTCCCGGACCCCGGTGGATCAAGCTCTGGCCTCGTCTCCGCTATGAGAGTCGACACCCTAACAGGGCACCAGCGAACGCCTGCCAAAGGCTCCGAAGCCCGGTCCTGCCCTTCCCGGACCCCCCGGTGGATCAAGCTCTGGCCTCGTCTCCGCTATGAGAGTCGACATCCTAACAGGGCACCAGCGAACGCCTGCCAAAGGCTCCGAAGCCCGGTCCTGCCCTTCCCGGACCCCCCGGTGGATCAAGCTCTGGCCTCGTCTCCGCTATGAGAGTCGACATCCTAACAGGGCACCAGCGAATGCCTGCCGAAGGCTCCGAAGCCCGGTCCTGCCCTTCCCGGACCCCGGTGGGTCAAGCTCTGGCCTCGTCTCCGTTATGAGAGTCGACATCCTAACAGGGCACCAGCGAACGCCTGCCGAAGGCTCCGAAGCCCGGTCCTGCCCTTTCCGGACCCCCCGGTGGATCAAGCTTTGTGTTTTCCAGGCCGCCGGCTTATGTGTGCAGAAAATGAAATAATGTGATAGCGAGGAATGGAATGGCACTGACTTGGAGAGATCCCGGGCATGTACTCCAGGAGTCTTTTATTTTGGTCCAGACTCACTTTGTACTTAACCCACGCCTGTTGCCCACGACAGCTCAGACAGGAAGGAAGAGGGAGGGAGGAAAGGCCCACTGTGGGGTCCGTGTTTGCAGGCTTCGGGCCGTCCCCTGGGTGGTCTTGTACCCTGCCATTCCCGCATGGCGGCGGGGCGCCCTGGCCTTGGGGAAATAGAGGTGTTGCCATTCCGAAGGGCACACGTCCCTGGGTGGACAGGGCTGGACCTAAGGCATCGTGTTGAGTCATTGCTGGCACGCCAGCTCCTCTTTTCGGCGGAATTAAAAGCATACATCATTATGTTTTAATTATGCAAATGTTATGCAGCAATACCTTGTATAAAACTTTCTTTCTTTCTTTTTTTTTTTTTTTTTTTGAAACATTACATATGAAAGTAAGAAGAGTAAGATGAGTATCTCTTCTCATCTGCAGCTTCCATCTAGATCCCTGGCCTCAGTTCCTCAAAGTGACCATTGGGTATATGTGTGTGTGTGTGTGTGTGTGTGTGTGTGTGTGTGTCACACGCTTGTGAAGCCAGAACCTAGAGGCAGAAGATAACCTGGTTTGAAATCCAGCTTAAATATTTATAAAGCCCTGTGACCCTGAGCCACTGACCCGACCTCCTGGGCCTCAAAGAATAATTGAGGCGATAATTACAGAGATTTTCACCCTGTATCCTGTGGGACTTCTTCCACCTACCCCGCCGTTCTGTGTGTGTTGTGTGCACACATTTACAGGACTCAGACGTGTGCTTGGCACATAGGGGGCGGGTGGAAGCGTTACCTGTGATTCTACATTGTGTACCTGCCATACCGAAATCGCTGCAATGCCAGGATCGTTTTAACGTGACGTGGTGTTTTGCGTCACCGTCTGTGACTGGGGCTTTCTCCGCACCAGTCCTGGAGGACATTCCCCAATGGCACGTGTCCTGGTCTCTGCTTCAGGGTGGCAGGGAATCCACGGTGTGGACACACGCCTGTCGTTCAGCCATTCTCCTATGGAGAGTGTGACTGGGTTTTATCATCCAACCTGCGAACGTCTCAGAGTGAAAGGATGTCCTACTAGTAATAACAACTCTGAGACTGCTGTCCCAGGAGGACCGCAGATGTGACCCCAGCTGTTCCCCTCCCCATCAATGTGGCATTGAACACCACACACGCATACGTGGGTCCTTGTGCCCACGTGTGTCCCTGCACGAAATCCGTGAGCTCTGGAGTCAGAGGTAAACCGGTTTTCTCTTAAACAGACACTGCTCGGTGGCTGTCGATCCCACCTCTCAACTCCTGCATCAAGGGGATGGGCGTCCCTGTATCTTACACCTTCAACAACCCTCGCTTTCCATTTGTCCTTGTTTGAAGGGTGGAGATGGTACCCCATGTTGGTTCTGATGTCATTTCCCTATACTGGTTAGCATAGCAACCTTTTCTCTCCCCACAATTATGTGAGGCAGTCCCATTTGACCCAGTTAAACCCCTTGCCTAAGGTCCTCCAGCTCAGCTGTGTGCTACACTGTTGCATGGCTCCACCCTCAAGGTAAAGATTGCTACAGGAATAATCTATTTGAGACTGTGTTTTCGTTAACCTAACCTAATAATTTGTGAATTAGGAGAACACAAACCTATTCACTTAAATTCTGTGACGTATCAGGTTAGACCACAACCTTCTGAGGCAGGTTTTGGGGTAGATGGGTTTCTCCTCTTATTTTCTTTTCTTTTCCTCCCTTTCTTCCTTCCTTCTTCCCTCCTTCCCTCCTTCCTTCCCTCCCTCCCTCTCTCCCTTTCTTCCTTCTTTATTTCATTCTTTCCTTCCTTTATTACAGAAAGGCACATGTGGGAACATCCCCTATAGGGAATATGTCAGCTCTCTATAAACCTGTGGGCTTAGCTGGTCAACATAGCTGTCCCCTCACCCCAAGGTTGGTCACAGCTCCCAGCGAAACCTTCCTTCTCCTTCCTTCCTTCCTTCTCTTCCTTCTCTGTCCAGAGGACCCGGTGAATATGGGGCCGTCCTTCCTTGCAGAGCAGGGTGTAAGTCTGTCCTTCCCTTCTATTTGTCCATGGGAGCAACAGCTGTCGCCTTGCTGGCAAGGAGCCCCCAGGATAATCGGCGAGGTGGACACTTGAGGGAATGGATTCGATGCCCAGTAGCCATCGTCTCTTCCTCATGCCGATGGCCGTCTGAGGCGGTGTGGATGGCAGGGGATCTCTGGAGGATGAATCCCGGTTAGTCTAATCCCAGGCTTCTTTGGCTTCTGGTCCTTCTCCCAATTCCCCTTCCAGCCAGGGTGCCCCGTGAGCTGTCAGGGGAGGTCTTCTGGTGTGTTTCAAGGGACAGACTCCTTTGGAGGGAAAGCCTCTTGCCACTGTGCACAGTCCTAACTTCTTGTCCGGCTCGTGATAGTAGCCAAGGACCACGATGCTGAGACCTATGGCAACTGTCTTGAAAACAAGGAGAGAAAACCCAAGGACGTCGTGGAGACATCCGCCCCGTAGCAGCCAGCCTGCCCGCATCTTGTTCTTTGAGACACTTGTGTGGTTTGCTTTCTTAAGTAGTTCTTACACCAGCTCTTTGCAGCCCAAAGCATTCCTCACCCAGGGACTCCGGTCTGCTCCCTGTCGGTGAGGGTCGATGGGTGACCCAAAGTTTGCCCGTGTCTTCCCAAGATGAGTAACTTCTTTCAGTGCAAGAACGAAGGAGGTGGAATTAAGGACAAAGGACAGATGAGTTCCTGGGGCACCAGAGGGTCGAGAGAGGGGTGCCACGAAGGGCTGACACCCCCCCCCCTCCCAGGGTCTGGTGCTGTCCTCTCACCCTCAGCGGCTCATTAGGAAGTTTTCCCTTCCTCGCCGGGACAGGAGAGCGCCTGAGTCTCGGGGCTCCTTCAGGGACCGGTTAGGAGGTCAGCGTCATGAAATACCGATGGGCCAGCCACTGAGAAGGCTTCTTCCTCCTCCTGGGGCTCCCCCTGGGCCGGCCATCGCGTCTGCCCGGGCAGGCGCGGATCCCCGCGAAGGGGTTACTGCAGGAGCCATCACGGACCTGATGGACTGGCCCTTTTGCCCTTTCTGGGTTTTATTATCGATACATTCTTTATACTGGTGGTTCTTGACTGCAGAGTGGTCTGGTTGCTTGTGAAGTGAGGGTGACGTGTGTGTGTGTGTGACCCCCAAAGGGTTTTCTTACCCTAGTGGGGAAGCGTGGCTTCAATATATTGAAGCCAAGCCCAGACTGGTGGTCCGACCCTGGAGTCGGACCGCACGGATCAAATGCTGGCTCCGCGGCTGAGCCCCCAAGTGACCCTGAACGAGTTTCTCTGCCTTCCCGTGTCTCCGCTTTGACACTTGTTCAGGAAAGGAGCAGATTATCGGACCTACTCCGTGGAATTGTCAGAAGGGTTTATTTTTTTGTTTCTTTTTTTTTCTCTAAGTTGTACTTAAGAGCTATTTTAGGTGTACAGCCACATGAGAGGGAAGCACAGCCATGTGCCCCCCCCCCCACGTCTCCTGTCCTCAGACATGTACAGCCTCCCCGCTCTGTCAACCTCCCCCGGAGTCTGTAGCCGGATGTCAGGATCCAGTCTGTGCTGGACTCGCCGTGGGTCTGGACAAAAGTATGATGTCACCTGCCCATCCGTGCTGTGTCACACAGAGGATTCTCACTGCCCGGAACGCCGTGTATGCTCCGCAGATGCACCCCATCCCCCAACCTCCCCGTCCCCCGGCAACCCCTCATCTTTGTCTCCAAGGTTCTGCCTTTTCCAGGATGTCACAGAGTTGGAAGCCTACAGCGTGTGGCCTTTTCACATTGGCGTCTTTCCCTTGTTAACATGCACTTAAGGTTCTTCCACATCTTTTTGTGGATTGATGGCTTTTTTTTTTTTGCACTCAGTAGTATTCCGTTGTCAGACAGACCACAGTTTATTCATCCATCACCTACCAAAGGATGTCCGGGTGGCTTCCAAGTCTTGTTTAACGCGAATAAACATCCACACGCAGGTCTGTGGGTGGCCATTGGTTTTCAACACCTCTGGGTCAATACCAAGGAGCACGATGGCCGGGTCCCCGGGTAGGTCTGCGTTTGACGTTGCAGGCGAGCACCCACTGGTCTCCCTACAGTGGCTGGACCTACCTGCTTCCCACCAGCAAGGAAGGAGCATTCCCCCTGCTCCACATCCTCGCCCGTGCTGGGATCACGCGGCCCGGCCCGCAAGGTACGCTGTGATAGCTTGTCGTCCTCTTAATTTGTGTTTCTCTGACGGGAGCCTGGAAACACTTCGCCAGAGCCTGGCCAGAATGGGAAATGTTTGTGTGTTGGCTGGATGTTGCTTTTGGACATTCTCGTGAGCGGAGCACAGCGCACCTCCGAAGACTCTCGTAAATAAGGATGCAAGGGGAAAAAATGCTTTTGTTGCCTTGTTGGCGGTGTCCAGACACAGCCCGGTGAGTCTCGCCTCAGGAAACCGCTGCCACCCTGCGCCGCGGCCCCTGTGGAGAATCGTGCCCGGCCGCCACCTCGACGCCGCTCCTGGTGATGCATGCTCCCGTATCTAAGTGCGCGCCGTGCCAGCGCACTCTCCGGGACGGACAAGGCGTGCGTGTGCAGACTCCTCGCCGACTGCACGGGTGGGGTCACCGCAGGACCGTCTCAGAGCCACAGAGCAGACTCCTCGCCGACTGCACGGGTGGGGTCACCGCAGGACCGTCTCAGAGCCACAGAGCAGACTCCTCGCCGACTGCACGGGTGGGGTCATCACAGGACCGTCTCAGAGCCACAGAGCAGACTCCTCGCCGACTGCACGGGTGGGGTCACCGCAGGACCGTCTCAGAGCCACAGAGCAGACTCCTCGCCGACTGCACGGGTGGGGTCACCGCAGGACCGTCTCAGAGCCACAGAACAGACTCCTCGCCGACTGCACGGGTGGGGTCACCGCAGGACCGTCTCAGAGCCACAGAACAGACTCCTCGCCGACTGCACGGGTGGGGTCACCGCAGGACCGTCTCAGAGCCACAGAACAGACTCCTCGCCGACTGCACGGGTGGGGTCACCGCAGGACCGTCTCAGAGCCACAGAACAGACTCCTCGCCGACTGCACGGGTGGGGTCACTGCAGGACCGTCTCAGAGCCACAGAGCAGACTCCTCGCCGACTGCACGGGTGGGGTCACCGCAGGACCGTCTCAGAGCCACAGAGCGTTCGGGGAGCAGCATGGCTCACCAACGCCGACTTCCGCTCACATAGCATTCCCCCATGTAGGGTCGGTCTACTAAGTTCCCTTCTCACAGAAACATGAGGACACTGATCATGTTGGATGGGGACCCTCCCTCACAGCCTCGCTTTAACCTGATGGCCCATGTAAAGACCGTATGTCCGTGGAAGGTCACATTCTGAGGCCCTGGGGGTTAGGAGTGCAACATGTGAGTGTGGTGGGAAGTATAGTTCAACCCGGATGGCCAGCTAATTTTATGTATGTGTATATATATATTTTTTTCTTTTTCTTTTGTGTATATTCTGAGGGTCAGACTCGGCCTTTCCCAGACCAGAGGCCAGGCAGTGGGTGTCACATCCCTCCCGCATCCCTCCTCAGGGCACCTGGATGCTTATGTAGTCCAGCAAGAACCAGAAGCTCGCTGGCTTTGAGAAGAGAGCACGCCACCTGGGGATGACAGCTGACCCGGGGACAGATGGCCTGGCGGCTGGCGATCAGGCACCCTGTGCTCCAACTTTGTAGCGAGCATTGATTTTCCTTAAGGAGCATTTAATCATGCCCGCGTTACACCTGAGTCAAGCACAGCTTGAAAAGGGTAAGGGGGGGGGATAGCTGAGGGTTTTAACCCCTGAACAACTGAATAGCAGTCTCAATGATACGTGTCCTGTGTAGAGGCATGTGCCCGCTCAGGTGCACCCCCCAGGACTGGGCTGGAGGTACCCGAGGCTGGCCGACAACTGGGTCCTGTGTTGACACAGCCCAGCATCCAGCACAGTGGCTGCCGGGGATGGTGGGTGCCCAGCGTCCACCTGGTTAATACAAATGACAGTGTCCACCATCGTCACCCCAAGAACCAGCCACAGCAGTCCCACAAATGAGGGGGCACTGGACTGAGACCATGCCCCCTCACCCCCACTGACAGATGATGAACAAGAGCTGAGGTCAAATGAGGGGCTTACCCAAGGTCACGGAGCTCATCACCGGCCTGCCACATCACCAGCCAGCACCCGGAAGGCTCATCCTCTCTCTTTGCATAACTTCTCTTCCTGGAACCCACATTCCGGGAATACCCCTAGACCTTCTCCAGGAAGACACCCCATTAGCAATGCCAGCCTTTGAAAACCTACGCCTTTTTTTCACGGCTCACTGTCCTGTCTGTCTGCACAGCGGATGCCAGCCACTGCCCCCGCCACCGAGAGCCCACGTGTTGGCGTGAGTGATTGACTGGAAGGGACAACCTGCCCTGCTGGTGGAAGCTGGACTCTCTCTCAAGTTCAAACGCAGCAGAACCCAGCTTCAAGCCAGGTCCTAGTCACAAGCTTTAATTATGGGCAGTGCGGGTTGAAGGTGTCCATACGGTGAGACCCCTGCGGGTTAGGGCAGACGGAGGGTTCCCCTGTCTCCTTGTGGGCAAGGGGCAAGTGTATTTAGCAAATCATTGTAACATAAGCCTTGGAGGACGGGTACAAAGGACATGTGCCTGCTGCCACCGACCCACCCCTGTTGTGCTGGGGGAACCTACTGAATGCCCCACATTTTTTTTTTCTGAAGTGAGAAGTGGGGAGATAGTCAGACAGACTCCCACTGGATCCGCTCGGCATGCCCACCAGGGGGCGATGCTTTGCCCATCTGGGGCGTTGCTTCGTTGCAGCTGGAGCCATTCTAGCACCTGAGCCAGAGGCCATGAAGCCATCCTCAGCACCTGGGCAAACTTTGCTACAATGGAGCCTTGGCTGTGGGAGGGGAAGAGAGAGATAGAGAGAAAGGAGAGGGGGAAGGGTAGAGAAGCAGACGGGCACTTCTCCTGTGTGCTCTGGCTGAGAATCTGAGTGCCCCACCTTTGAAAGGCAGACATGTGGTCACCACTTCCCACGTCCTTGGTTCCCTCTGGGGATGGCTGGCTGATAGTGTTGGCTCAGCTCTGTGTGGCCTTTTAACTACTCACAGGATTTACCTCCTCCACTCTGGAATGGTAGCAGTGCAGGGGTGTGAGTGTGAGCGGGTGTGTGTGTGTGTGTGTGTGTGTGATGTCCTATCCGTGGTCGGCAAACTCATTAGTCAACATAGCCAAATATCAACAGTACAACGATTGAAATTTCTTTTGAGAGCCAAATTTTTTAAACTTAAACTATGTAGGTAGGTACATTCCTTATCGAGGTAGCACCCACACGTGGTATTTTGTGGAAGAGCCACACACAAGGGGCCAAAGAGCCACGTGTGGCTTGCGAGCTGCAGTTTGCCGACCAGGGTCCTAACTGGTACCTCCCTAAGCTAGCACTTGGCGTGTAATTTAAGGTCTCACACCGTTCTGCAGGGTGTTCATTGACAAATATATACCTAAAGTCTCAGAGTGACTGTACGACAGCGAGAGGGCACAGGGCAGGGGTGGTCGGGGCTGAGTGTCGGGCAGAGCATGGGCGTGACCCCTCAGGGGTAACAGAGGCGTTGTCAGTGCGGTGATGGAAGTGGTTCCATATTTCGATCGTGGATGATGGTCCCTCCAGTCTACACATGTGATAGAAGTCCAGTAGAACTCCAGAGAGAGAGAGAGAGAGAACGTGCATGTGAAAACAGGTGAAATCTAGGTAAGGTTTGTGCCCAAGGTCACAGCATTGTGTCCAATGCCAATGCCCCGATTTTGACCACGTTCTATTTGTGAGTGTGTAAGATCTGTCCCTGGGGGAGCATGGGGGAGGGGAACGAGAACGCTACATATGTATTGATATATACACATTTTTTTTGCAACGTCTTATTCATCTCAAACTATTGAGCTATTTTAAAATTAGTTGTTTGTTTTGTTTTAAACACTGCAGCTCTGTTCCCTTCCTCTGCCTTTCCTACCCATGCGGAGTCAGAATTGTCACCTTTTCTGCTGTCATATCCGTCACGCTAAGTGACATAGTGAGGCTGAGACAAGGCCTCCTTTTTTTTTTGGCCATAACTATAAATTTCCCACCAGGAAGGACAAGGATATAAAACATCTCTCCCTCTGTCCCCACCCCACCCCCGCCCCCATGTGCCTTTCCTCTGTCTCCCATCCTCCCAACATGATGATCCTATCTCATCTCCATTACCCTCCGGCGGGTAAAACGTTGCACATGTGTGCACCAGTCGTGGTACGGCCAAGAGTATTCCATGATGACTCCCTTCCCTTTCCTGCATCATGGTTTCTCGTCATTGTCAGAACCAAAAACTGATTGGGGTTATTCTTTCTTTCTTCATTTCTGCGTGTAGTTCGCGCTTACGTGTTCCCACACTCTTCGCTGATTATCTACATCTCCTCTTAAAACGTTCATTCACATCGAAGTGACTGGGGAATCTCCGGTTTCCTTGGACGCCCGTGGCAAAGGGCATTCTCGGTGCTGGTGGTCCACAGTCATCCTGGGTTTCCCGCCCTCCCCATCGGCCGTCTCGTCGCCGTGAGCCTGCCTTCCTTCTCTCTGTTTTGTGGGTGACCTTGTCTCTCATGCCTCATGGCTTCTTTCTAGGTTTTCTCCTTGTAAGGTGGGTGGCCGTGGCCAGGCTGGTTCCCATTGGATTCGGGCAAACAGTAAAGGAACCGTGGAGCTGGAGAATGGTGGGCCATTCTGTTATTAGAGTCTTGCAATGGCAGAGAGCAAACAGGCAGGAAAAACCGCTTCCCTCTCTCTCTCAGAACTCACAAGCAAACAGGCTCACAGTGGGTGGTAGGGAGGGCCCTTTTCCTTCAAACAATAGCAGAAAATGGCCCCTCCCAATGGCGGCAAGCAATCCACAATCTACAGTCGGCCACTCTGAGGGCGATCACCTGCAGCCTTACATAGACTGTACACACAGGTGCTGCCCCGCGCTCATGCACCGATCAGGCAAAGTACCAGCAAGCAAGCCTAACACATTGTTTTCCCAACACTCCCTTGTTTGACCAGGCACGTCTTCCGGTAGCTTCCTGAGCAAGGCTGTAGGAGGTGCATGTTAGGAGACCTTGCGTACCTCTTCATAATAAGGCTGGATGTAGGATGCTGGCTTGGAGACCGTTTTCCCTTTGAGCTCTGCAGACATTTTTCATTGTGGCCGCTGTGACTTCTGGGTCTGTTCTGACCCCTGGTCCTTTCTCCTACATAGCAGTCACATCCTCCATGGCCTCAGGGTCCAGCCACGCCTCGGTGAGGATTGGTACCCTGTGTCCATCTGGGTCCCTGGATATATAAACGTAAAGAAACGAACAAGAAGCCAACAGGCGCAGCTGCGGGGGTGCACCTGGCAAGGCCAGCCACTAACCCTGTGCTCTCTCTCCTGTCTCCCTCCTGCAGAGCAAAGGTGAAGAAGGGCGTCAACATCTTGAGCGCCCGCGCCAGCGAGCCTCGGCAGTGGGACGTCAAGCAGGAGCTGGGGAATGGCGGGAAACACGCCACCACCACTGTGGTGTGCCAGCGCCTGGGGCTGGGCGCTCGCAACAGGTAAGCGCCACCTCCCTCTGCGGGCGTCTGGCTGGGTCCCTCACGGCCCAGGCTCCGCCCACAGGGCTTGAGGAACACTCGCTGACGCTGCCACTTAGCGGAGCTGCCGAGCCCTCGGCCCTTGCGTCCAGGACAGCAGCATGGTCGTGTCGTCCCAGCCAGGGAGCAGGGCGCAATTCTGAATGAAGGTCTGTTGTCTGCGCCTTGGGGCCCGGACGAGTTAGCAAGGTTGTGCTTTGCTGGGCCGCGGCTTACGTGGCCGCTTCACCTACACGCGTGTCCTGGGGCCATGTTATCCCCCGGGGCCCTCCCTCAGTGACCAGAGGCAGCTTGCTTACCGAGTGTGCACACGGCTGGACTCGGTCCTCAGTGGGGCGGGGTTTAGAGACAGGAGGTGACAATCGGTGGCAGTAATGAGCAAGGACCTGCCATCGGAGAGTCGCTCCAGACATCTGGACTTTAAAATGATGGCATTGCGCTGGCCGGATAGCTCATTTGGTTGGAGCATCGGCCAGAAGCGCGGAGGTTAGAGGTTCAGTCCCCAGTCAGGGCACATACAGGAGCAGATCGATGTTCCTGTCTCTCTCTTTCCCTCTCTCTCTCTCCCTCTCTCTCTCTCCCTCTCTCTCTCTCCCTCTCTCTCTCCCTCTCTCTCTCTCCCCCCCTCTCTCTCTCTCCCTCTCTCTCTCCCCCCCCCTCTCTCCCCCCCCCTCTCTCCCCCTTCTTCTCTCTCTACGGTCAATAAGGGAAGCATTTAAAAAATTAATAAAATTTTTAAAAATGATTGCTTCCTGTGTATAACAGCAACGGCATGCCCATGTTAGAATATTAGGGAAACAGTTGCACGGGGCACAGATGATAATGAACTGTAGTAATCTCGCTACCACTCGAGGGTCAGCCACTGCTGACAAGTGGGGTCATTCTCTCCCCGTCTTTTATCCGTAGATGTCGTCTGTATCTAGTGAGTGTGGAGTGGATTTGTTTATTTTGCAAATTTGGTATCATACTCCATTTAGAGGTTTTAAAATTCTTCTGCATATATTTGGCTTCTGTGGAAAATATCTTCTCCTGACACTTGATATTCCCCCCAAAAAAATGTTGGTGGCTGTATACTATTTGATCCTATAGGTCTCCCCTTATGTAAAAGAAACAGATCTGTATTTGGGGGTATTTACATTGTTTTCAGGTTTCATTTGTGTCTATGATGTCACAGCAGATTACTTTCTACCTAAATCTTTGTTTGCTTCTTGTTTTGCTTAAGGTGCCTTCCTAGAATCAAAGAGGTTCACCACTTTTTAGGGTTCTCGGTTGTTTTCGTGATGGGATTTGCCCCCAAGGAAGCCATGGCCCATTCTGGGACACATTTTCTTTAGTGAACGTTGCTCAGCTGCCAAGACAAATTCTGCTACTTTGCATGTTGCTGCAGCCCCACCCCATCCCCTTTCAGGTGCAGCCAGCAGAAACATCTGGTACCCTGAACGGCTCCCAGCCCAAAACCCAACCTTCACCATGATTACCCCAGCAGGACCCTCGTGAGCCAAGCTCATCCCTGCCCTAGGGCCTTTGCATCTGCTGGTCCCTCTGACCAGATCCTTCGCGGGACTGGACCGTTCTAATGTCTAGGGCTTGGCTCCAATATCATAGTCCCAGAGAAGCTGTCTGTGACCCCTGACACTGATTGACTTGTCTCACTTTCTCTCTAGAACTCACCCATGCGGAATGACCTTGTCTGCTTTCTCTCTGTCTCTTCCCCACAAGAACCTGGGCTCTGTGAGGGAAGGCAGGGCTGTGCCTACCTCTTCATCCTGCGTTCTTTCGTAGACCCGTTCCTGGCACAGGGCAGGGGCTGGAATACTTGCAGAGTGAATAGGCAACTACATAGCACGCTGGGTGGCGTTCTGTCTGCGGTTTACAGGGGAAGGGTCAGCACCAGGGGGCCTGTGCCTGGGGTCTGAGGGGTGGTTACTGCCTGACCAAGTCAATGGATGGTGCTGGTTTGGACGCATCAAGTGGAGTGTGGTGCCCACCGGGCCGGTGAAGGAGGGAGCTTGGAGGGTCTGCATGTGCCAGGACACAGGTGTCCCGGGAGCCGAGGCCGGAGCCCCGGGATTTGGACAGGCTATGCAAGTGGAAAACAACCCCCCACCCTTCCCCTGGCTGCTTCCCCACACAGCTGCCCTCCCCCCGATTTCCTTTGCTGCATAGCTGTGACACGTTGTCCCCACTGTGGGATTCATCTGTGCCAGGGAGGGTGGAACTACACCCTGCCGTACACACAGACATTTTCTTACGAGGCCGTCCCAGTTGGTGAGAATTCCACCCCTTTGCTCACGCCCAGAACCTGGGAGTCACAAGCACATGCCTTCTAGTCCAGCCTGCAGTCTCATGCTGCCACCTGGGACTCAGAGACCCGCAGGGAGCCAGGAGGCTTTCCCCCAAAACAGCTTGGGAGCTAAGGAGCCCTGGGCTGTTGCGTTCTGCGCACCTATTAACCCCACCCCCACCCCGGGGAGGAGCCCTCCCACGACCTAAGTCTGATCGGAGCGCCTCAGAGTGAGAACCAGCATCCCTGTGTTTGTGCTCAGGAATCAGGACTACGTACCAGTGCTTACTTGGTAAAGCCACTCTTAGGGCTTGTAAGACTGGTATGGACGCCGGCCTCGCACCATCATCCACAGTCCCTTTGAAACAATGGAAAATGATGAAGTAAATTCATCGAGAAGTATTCGTGGCAACACCAGCAACTGCCCTGACAGCAGGTGTGGCACTGGGAACTCACCGGGAGGGGGCGCGTCACTTAGGGTGTGGTTTGCAACCTGTCACTCATCAGAAGCCCAGGTTCCTTCTCTCCTGTTGCTCTGACTGCCAGAGGGCTGCCCCTGTTCCCGTGACCCGAGATGGGCACAACTGCTCAGTAGCCCCAGTGGTGGGCAGGTGGACGGGGGCAGGGAGGCGAGGGCCACGGGGGCCAGGCCACGGAGAAGTGTCTTTGTCTTTCAATGAGAAACCTTGGAAATATTTCAGGCAGGATGGTGGCACCCTCCCATTTGTGTAAACAAAATTTCTGGTGACTGTGTTAAACACAGATGGGGAGGCTGGTGTCCAACCAGATACTGGGAGCAAATTAGACTAACGCCATAGCCTGGAGCGAGGGTGGCGGGTCCCAGGTACCTGCCACCACTCTTCCTCCACGGGCCTCCACAAGACCAGAGGCCTTGCCGCCTCCCTGCTTGAATATCCTCCACTCTGCCTGGCACCAAGCATTGTGAAGATGGCCACACTCCCTCACTTAGCAACATGCTGAAGGGTTTTGTTCGAGAGGAAACACAGTTACCCTTATTAGGAAATGTAAAAAAAAAAAAGAGAGAGAGAGAGAGAGAGAGTTTGGAAAAGAGGCAGCCTCTTAGCACAGAGAGATTATTCTAATAACTTTAAATGAGTCCTCTGACCCTCACTTAGTGCTGCTCTCCAAGACGTGGTGACAGGTGACTCCATGGGCTGTCCTCCGTGCCTTTCCCGGGTAACCTAATAATGTTTTCCTTTCCATTTTCCACATCACATTAATTCTTCATAAGTGGCCCTTATTATTCCTAACTTGTCCCAGCTCAAGCGCAGTATTTTTCTCACCAGTGGTGTGTAAACCAGGCCAGCTTAAATGGAAGGGACGTGCCATCCATCACGCCGGTAATGTTCTACCTTGGGGAGGAAGCACGGACGCTGACGCGAGGCAGGAAGGCGCGGCCCCCTCATCCTTCTCCGGCTCCCACTCCCACCTTCCTGCACAGGGGGGCAGACAAACGCAGGTCAGCCTCTGGGGACCACAGTGGCCGCCAGGCAGGTGTGCACTGCCTTGGACAGGAGGGTCAGCTGCTATGACAGAGACCCCTCCCCCATGCTCCCACCACCACAGTCACTGATTCAGCAAGAAGGGTGTTGATTTCTGTTTAGTTTAATGTCTGAGTCCATGAGGCAGACTCGCCGTGCAGAGGCGGGGGGTTTGGATGCCCTTCAATTTGTCATCCACCACCCAAAGATGCTGCTGTGGTCAACGCAGGCCAAGATGGCTTATCGCCAGCATAAATTCCAGCCTGTAAAGAGGGACAAGGGGCACACGGAGAGCGACCTCTGCGGTTCAAAGGCAGGGTCTGCAGGTTGCCCATGTCCCTCCGACTCCCATCCCGTAGACAGGACGTGCACCCCCACGGCCACACCGAGCTGCAAGGGAAGCTGGGCAGTGTCACCTTCCAGCCTGATTCGTCGGGTCCCAATCTGGAAGGCAGTCACCAAAGACAGGGACAGCGTGTACTCTTTGACACGTGTAAGAATTTGAAAGAGTCAGAGCACAAAGGGGACAGGAACACCAACCGAGGGGGAGGAGGCAGGAGAGCAGGAGTGGGGAGGCTCTGATGTGGAAGAATATTCAGTCATCAGATGTCAGAGTCTGAGTCTTGAAGGTCTCTGGAGCCCAGTCTGGAGGGACTTCCTCCCAGCAGGGAGGAGAGGGCTCAAGGGAAGAGGGCAGAACCCGGAGGGGTTTTTAAAATGTTTCAAACACATGAGCAGGAACCAAGAGGGCACAGGAGGGCTGGCCAGCATGACGGGGAGGGCTGAAGATTTAAGGTCACCATTGCCCTGGGGCAGGACCTTTCCTTGGCTCCCTGCAGTAATGGCAGTAATGATACGGTCGTCAGATACCCGACTCTGTAGAGCAGCTGCCCTGCGGCGGGCACCGAGCCGTGTGCTGTTTTCAGAGCAAGGCTGTGCCGGGTCCCTGGCTCTGTCTCACCTTAAACAATTACTTTTCAGGCCTCTGATTTCTCGTCTGTGAATTGGGGATGTGATGGGACTGTGGTCGGGAATGAACAGCAATTTAATTGTAGCCATGTGGCACTGTCGTGGTTACTTTGTGCGATGTTACGCTAGACAATTGTTGCCCTCAGTGATACTGTATCATGCTTATTATTTCCAGCAGCCTTGCTAAGGAGTTGGTAAGGAGGGCGCCAGGCAGGACTGCAGTCCTCCCGAGCCCACCGGGAGGCCAGCCTCCTGCCCAGCAGTGCCCTATGGCCCCCCTCCCCAAAGCTGGCGGCTGTCCTATTCCAACTCCGCTCTGCTGACCTCTGGTTCCCGTAATCTGGGTATTATTAGTCCCATTCATAGAAGAACTAGGTTACACATAACAAAGTGGTTGAGGGAGAAGAAGGACCTGCCATTTGAAATCGACTGTTACTTATGTGCTGTGCAACATTGGTGAAGATACTTAACTTCTCTGACCCCCCGTTGCCTTATCTCTAAAATGAAGGCTGTATTTCCCATCTCATGAGATTTGCCCTCAAGAGCAAACGAGTCCTCGTGCCTAGCTGGTGCTGGGCCCTCCACGGGAGTGGTGTTTCTAGGGAAGCCAAAGGGGTGCACGTCGGTTCCTAAAGCACGCAGCTCAAGAGGCAGCACGTTCCCTGGTGGAGGAGGGAGGATTGTGGGAGGCACCGCTGGGAGGAAAAACAAAATGCACCGTTTCCCTTTTCCGTTCATACCACCAGCTTTTCTTGTGCTGACAACACCAGGACAGAGCTCGTGGAGAAGGAAGGGGTCACACGGCCCGACAGGTAATTGCCAACATCAGGACAGTCGGCAAACATCTGTTGAGGACGATAAGATTCAAGGGACTCCGTTTTCTTTCTTTCTCCCCCCCCCCCCCGAATGAAAACTTAGTTGCGCCGGGCTGGGATTAATTTTTCATTGTCTCCCATTCAACAAGGATTGCTTACACGGCGGCCTCAAACAGAACCTTGATTGTGTGGCGTCTGTGCCAAGTTCGTGAAAGACAGAAAGAGAGAGAGAATGTGAACTAAAATTGGAGACTGGCACCAGAGGCCCCGCTGCCCGGTTTCTGCCCTCCGAGTCCCCCCCCCCAAGGTTCTTCCGTTCTTAGCCACGTTCTCCTCTGACCCATTTCGGTGTCCTGGGAGCATGCTGTTAACATGAGACCAGGAATGGGGGGATGGTGAAGAACCAACTCTGGCCAGGTCAGGAAAATAATATGAAAAAAACCCTCATCAACTGGTGTGAATGCAGCTGGGGGTGACTATCTCTCCCATAAAGCCACTTAGCACTGAAGAGGAGTGGGAAGGGAAAAGAAAGAAAATGTGAGGACAGACAGACGGACACACACACGCACACAGCACAGCCGCTGCATTGAGAAAAGACACAGGCGTGTTTGGATGTTCTGCCGGGCTACCGCCGTTCGGGCTGGGGTGCAGCTGCACAGGGCCTTCGAGGACCCGGTCTCCTTCCTTCCTGTTCTGCAGTCTTTGGCATACGGTCCCCTTCCTCACACCCTCAAGAGTGCAGCCATACGTCTGGGTACCCTCCTTGTGCTCCAGGTAGCACAACGGGGGAAGGCGTGTGGCCAATGCAATAGGTAAAGGCCGGCCAATTCTGTCTCTTTTGGTCAGAAAAGCAATCACCTCTTTGTGAGCTGTGACATAGAGGACAGACACTTAAGGAAGTTCCTCTCTCGCATAGCCCTCCCTTTTGTCACACACACTTCCTTACCTCGTCCTTTTCTTCGATGGTGCACAGCTCTGTGTGTCAGAAGGTAGTGTTATTATCTATAGAGTGATAATGTTGACCAGCTTCGACATTTCTTTTTAGGTGAGAGGAGGGGAGATAGTGAGGCAGATTCCCATGTGTGCCCTGACCAAGATCCATCCGGCAACCCTGTCCGGGCCGATGCTCCAGTACCAAGCTATTTTTAGCACCTGAGGCTGATATACTCAGACCAACTGAGCTATCCTTCAGCACCTGGGGCCACACTTGAACCAATTGAGCCACTGGCTGTGGGAGGGGAAAAGAAAGACAGAGGAAGGAGAGGGGTAGGGTTGGAGAAGCAGATGGGCGCTTCTCCTGTGTGCCCTCACTGGGAATCAAACCCAAAACTTCCACACACCAGGCCAATGCTCTATCCACTGAGCCTCTGGCCAGGGCCGTCCAGCTTCTACTTTGTAACAGGATAATTTTCCAAAACAATAGAAAGAACAAATTCATGACTTTCTTACAAATATGAAAGGAACGTGCATCAGAAATGTCAGTCCCCGATGATTAATGAGGGAACCTGAAAAGCGTTACAACCACACCATTCCAAGGAGCGTTTAGAAAGCAGAGACGTATGTAGGCCATGAAATAAATGTACACGTAGGTGAAAAACTTCTTCCACTTGGACGAGGAGAGAAATCAATTGTCCCTGTGCTGGGCATAATTTATTTGCATCAAGAAATATGTACATGGCTACCATTGATCTACAACTTACTGAGTTGTAAAACAAGTTAAACATGATGAGAACATGACCCCCAAAGAATCAAATAATAGGAACAATGCATTCTTTTTTTCCCCTTTTTCTTTTTTTTTTGGGGGGGGGGTTCTTTTAACTTTTTCCTTTCATTTTATTTTTTTCTGTCCTTTTTATTTCTTTTCTTCTCTTTTAAACTTTTTTGTTATTTTTTTTCTGTTATTTTTCTTTCAGAAGGAGATGCTCTAAACATGCTTTTTTTTTTTTTTTTCATTGAAGACACTCAGTAGCCCTATGGTCTGTTTCTGTCTTTGCAAGAGTTCCCTACACTATGTGGCCACCAAATTACCAGAGGCTGAAACCTACCATTCCTGATGTCACATGGCCCTGCGATGTCATTCAGGGTTGGGACTCACCCTGCAGAATCGGCTGTGTCTCTGTGTCGGAGAGGGTGAAGTCAGAGCCCTCTCTCCTGACGTCCCTGAAATGACTCAGAGCAAACAGCAGTGCTCCATTGACTGGGGACAAGGGTCAGGTCTGTAGGGCGTGGTGCTGGTGCTCAGTGAATTCAAACAGGCTGTCTGACAGTGACACGTTCTCCTAGTTTGATGGTTCCTGTCACTGAGCCCTGGTCCCTCAGGTAGACTCACCTCTGATCTGTGCGTCAGGCGGGTGACAAGGGGTTAGCACTTTCTCTCTGGCATTCACAGTAGTGCCGTGCTGCTGGGCTTTCTACTTGCTGGAAATGGTGTTAAGCACCCAGCACCCCTTACCTGCCACGTGAGTCCTCAGAAACAGCGACCCCTGTCGGATGCGGGAGGACACTGTGACTGGGGAGGCAGAGCAGCTCACCCAGGACCCCCCAGCTAGTGGGCTGCCCAGTTCTGAAGGCTGGTGGGCCGATTCCGGGATCTAAGACTTTGCGGAGATCCCTGTTAATGCGTCAATGATGAGGAAATAGATTTTTCCATTGTGCCAGGAGAAGGCTGGTCAGAGCTCTTGAAAGGGGCCTTTGAAAACTAGCCTCTCTTGTGCCTTTTGTTTCTCAGACAATTCCCTATTGAGATGTAGTTCGCATACTATCAAACGCACCCTTTTAAAGTGTAAGATTCTTTTAGGGCATGACAGATGTGTACAGCCCTCCCGGGACCTAATTCTAGAACGTGTTCATCACCCCAATAAGAAATCCCAACTCAGTCTTCTGTCTTCTTCACCCCCAGCCCAGCCCCTGGCTGCCGCTAATCTACTTAGTCTCTGTGGATTTGCCTGTTCGGGGCGTTTCACATCAATGGACTCACATAACACGTGGCCTTTGTGTCTGGCTTCTCTCAGCGTCATGATCTCAAAGTGTATCCGTGTTGTATCGGGGTCAGTGCTCCATTCCTTTCCATGGCTGAGGCACAGTCCACTGTAAGGACAGGCCACATGGACCTTTGCAACTCCCCCCCCCCAACCTCTCGCCAACTACATTGAGGGATAATGGCAGATAAAATCGAGTATACTTAAAGTATATGATGTAATGATTTTGATACATGCATGTATTATGAAGTGATTTCCACAATCAAGTTCATTAACTCAGCTGTCATCTCCTCATGGTTATCGTGTGTGTGTGTGTGTGTGTGTGTGTGTGTGTGTGTGTGTGTGTGAATGATGAAGGCCTGCTCTTAGCAAATTTCCATTATATGGCTCTAGCCGGTTGGCTCAGTGGTAGAGAGTTGGCCCAATGTGTGGATGTCCCAGGTTCAATTCCCGGTCAGGGTACACAGGAGAAGTGACCATCTGCTTCTCCACCCCCTCCCCTTCCCTTCTTTCTCTCTCTCTCCCCTCTCCTGCAGCCATGGCTCGAATGGAGCAAGTAGGCCCCGGGCACTGAGGATGGCTCCATGGCCTCTGCCTCAGGTGCTAAGTATAGCTCTGATGCTGAACAATGGAGCGATGCCCCAGATGGACAGATCATTGCCCCCTAGTGGGCTTTCCTGGTCCATCCCAGTTAGGGTACATGTGCAAGTCTGTCTCTGCCTCCCTCTTCTCAATAAATGGATAAATAAATAAAACTTTCATTATATAAGATAGCAGTATTAACTATAGTCACCATGCTATATATGATATCCTCAGAACCCATCCATCTTATAACTGGAAGTCTGTGCCCCTGGCCTGCATTCCCACCCCCTACCCCCTGCCACCAACAGCCCTTGGCCATCACCATTCTACTCTCTGTTTCTGTGAGTTCAACTTTTTAAAAAAAGGTTTTATGTACAAGTGATACCAGAGGCTATATTTGTCTATCTCCATCTGGCTACTTTCACTTAGTATCACATCTTCCAAGTTCATCCCCGTGTGGCCAATAGCTGGCTTTTCCTCCTTTTTATGGCTGAGTAATATTCCATTGTCTGTATGTATAGGACATTTTCCTTATTCATTCATCCACATGGACCTTTGCCCTTAATCCCGTTCTTTTCTGCCTCTTGTCACTATTGGGAGAAAAATTGGCAAATTAAAGTTTGGGGTACACCGCCATTTATATCCCAAGCCAGTGGCCCTGGCTCAGTGTGGAACAGGAGAGTCTGGGAGACAGGAAGAATGCCTTCCCTGAGCGGTGGCATCTCCCTCCGGGACTCCCTTGACACCATCACTGTGTTTCTGGGACATACAGACGGAGGTCTTGCATGAGCACTGTCCCCAAGTCTGGGGACAGTCCTGTAGACGAGTCGGCCCACAGAGGACCAAACCTGCCTGTGGACACAGACACACTCCTCCGCTCTCTGTGATGGCCTTGCCCTCCTGAAGTGGCCTTTGAGCCTTCCAGAGGTTTATGACCCCATCCTGAGGTCACAAAGCGAGCAGTGGCCTCGGGGTTCCGCCCTCACGGCCAGGCGGATGCCTGGAAATGCCACCTTCCTCGCGGCTGACCTGAGACGCCTCTGTTTTGACTTCAGGTGCCCATGGCGCGGTCCCCTAACTGCCACCATGACGTCTTCTCCTATCCACGGGACATACGTACCATTACTGTTTGGTCTGTGTCTTACATTGAAGTCAACTCATCTTTTTTCTTTTTTCTTTTTTTCTACCTAAATCAACTTATTTCAAGAGGAAACTTTCTATCATTCCTAAATCTGAAAACCCCGGTATCCGCTGCCACAAATAAGAGGCAAACATAACAATAAATACAATCAAATTTCTGGCCGGGGGGCCCACCACGCTCCACTCGGGTGGAGCCTGTTGATCCTAGGAGCCTTCCCCTCCTTTCTGAATGCCCCAAGAGAGCTTCCGTCTTAATCCTTGTCTTCTGTAGGAACAGAAGGATGCATTTGAAATTGGAATGTAGGTCATGCCTCGAAGCTAGCAAGCTGCCTGCCTCCTGCCTCCCAACCCGGAGAGTCCCACTTAAAATCACCCCAAGAGCCCCCTGCGACGTGCCCACCTCACGCATGGGATGAGCCGATGGTGGGGTCTGGCCCGGCGTCCCAGGCCTCGTCCAAAGGTCACTGTTGGGTGGCTTCTCCTCTTCCTCCGTAGCCGGCCCTCTGCTCCCCTCAGCAGCGAGGGAGGCGGCGGCCAGTCCTGTGAACAAACCTGCCCTGTACATGGGCAGTGAGGCCCCTCACCGCCGTCTGCTTCCGGCGCCGAGGGAGGGAACACCCTCCTCTGCCTTTGCCCGGGGCTCGTGGCATCTGCGGTGAGTGGGACTTCACCGTTCCCCGTTCATCCTTTGAAGAGGATGTTTCTCATCCCCGCAGTTAGGAAAAATCTCCCGGCTCCTTGGATCGGAACCTCTTTCCCGGTCTTGAAAGCGCACAGTCCGCCGCCCTAACGATCAGCCGGGACACAAGACACCATGGAGACCCGGCCGCACGTCCTGGATCCGGCAGCTGGTGTCAGTTTCCCCGACACCTCATCTTGTTCCCGACCCATGTTCACTCGTGGGTCCTGGTGCGGGGCCATCCGCCTGGAGCCAAGTCCTAAAGGGACAAGGTTGGGAGGGGACTGAGAAAGCAGCTGTTCGTGTTCTAGTCCCGGAGAGAGAGAGAGAGAGAGAGAGAGAGAGAGAGAGAGAGAGAGAGAGACGCCCCGCGGGGAGGGATCGCCGCGGGCCTGGTGCCCTTGAGCAAAGGCTGAGGAGTGTGGACCTGTCAGCGGATGGGGTGCAGCTACTTTGTTCAGTTTTCAGACCCGAACCCATGGCTTCCCCTCCGCGTCTCCCTTCTGCATCTTCCAGGCAGATGCCACCGCCTGACAGCGGAGCCCACAGGGAGCTAGACAACTGAAAGGGAGGAAAACAAAGGGGCTCCCAGTTTCAGGGAGTGCAGGGCTTCATTGGGGACACCAACATATACAAAGAACGTTGGAAATGTGTGCAGCCCAGGTAGCAGGCCCGGGGTTGTATCGAGACTGTGAATGAGAGAAACTGCCTGTCAGAACATAGCAGGGGCTCCCTGCGGACAGGGTAAAGCGCCAACGAGGCAATAAAGGTGCTGGCGAGCTTGAGGGAAGACGCGCTTTGCAGTAGGGAAAGGCTTATTAAGACAGGTGTAAGGGAGACACAGTCTCTCTCTCTCACTCTCTCTCTCTTACACACACACACACACACACACACACACACACACACACGCCTACCCCACCCCCACACGGGGCCGTGAGTGGCACAGACTCTCTGAAAAGAATCTGGGACTTGCTATTCAATGTGTAATTGTTTGATTCCTAAGAGGCAAGGGTTCCACTTCCTATGGTTACAGAAAACTCACAGAGAGGCACCAATACTTCATTCCTGGTGGCATCATTTATAAGGGGAGGAGGAACCACCGAAAACATCAATAGGGAAATGGCTAATTAAATTCGTACACCCCACTGGCTTCCCTCCCTCTGTGAGCTTGCACCCCTAAGTATAAATCTTTTTTTTTTTTTGAGCGTGCAGTTCTACTATGTACAATTTTATCAGGTAACACAAGAAGCGTCTGTGTGCTGGTATATAGACTAGGAGCCCTATACATAAATAAAACATTTCTGAAAATGGAGAAAGTAAAACTCCCGGGGAAATAGTTCAGGAACGAGGTGCTAGGTGTCTCTTTTGCAGGAAGTGAGGGGTTTAGTAGAAAGCATCTCACACAGGCCCTGGCCGGTTGGCTCAGCGGTAGAGCGTCGGCCTGGCGTGCGGGGGACCGGGGTTCGATTCCCGGCCAGGGCACATAGGAGAAGCACCCATTTGCTTCTCCACCCCCCCCCCTCCTTCCTCTCTGTCTCTCTCTTCCCCTCCCGCAGCCAAGGCTCCATTGGAGCAAAGATGGCCCGGGCGCTGGGGATGGCTCCTTGGCCTCTGCCCCAGGCGCTAGAGTGGCTCTGGTCGCGGCAGAGCGACACCCCGGAGGGGCAGAGCATCGCCCCCTGGTGGGCAGAGTGTCGCCCCTGGTGGGTGTGCCGGGTGGATCCTGGTCGGGCGCATGCGAGAGTCTGTCTGACTGTCTCTCCCCGTTTCCAGCTTCAGAAAAATACAAAAAAAAAAAGAAGAAGAAGAAAGCATCTCACACAAAAAGAGGAGAATTCTGAGCTGAGCCCTGGAGATGGAACAGTGGTCCCCACACGCCAGGGTTCTGTCCAAAGGAACAGCCTACAGGACGTGTCGCCCTCCTTGGGAAGGCTGTTTGGTCCTATCCCCTTGGACAGTGCTGGGCACGGGGAAGAATTCGACCAGGGAGGGCTCAATTTGTGCCCGTTTGTGCTTCTTAATCCCTTCAACCTTGTCATCCAGCCCCCGAACATGGCTGGCGTTTGTCAGCCATCAGTCTGCTGTCTGTATCTACGAGTCTGTTTCTGTTTTGTTTATTTCATGCTTTAGATCCCACATATCAGTAAAATCATATGGCATTCACGTTTCTCTGTCTGACTTACTTCACTTAGCACAATACCCTCTACCTCCATCCCTGCTGTTGCAAACGGCAAGATTTCATTCTTTTTTTTTTTACGACTGGGTAATACTGCGTCGTATAGCTGTACTGCCTCTTCCTGATCCACCCGTGTGTTGGTGAGCTCTTGGGTGGCTCCCGTAACTCTGCTATTGTAAATAACGCTGCTGTGAACATAGGAGATGGCTCTGTCTTTCCGAATTAGTGGTTCCGGTCTCTTCAGAGAAATACCTGGAATGTAGTTTTCCGTAACTGTTTTTCTTTCTGCATGTGACATGTCTGTGGTTCTGGTCAGTCCCAGTGACTGGGTCTGGGAGGTCTGGGGTGCCCGTGGACAGCGGGCACACAGTGCTGGCTGCTGTCACGGGCAGCTCAGCTTGGGTGAGGGCTGGGGGCCTCGCTTCTCCCGCACCCTCCGGGGCCTCTCACGGCTGGGTGGGGCTTCCCCCACAGGTCTCAGGGCAGTGGGGGGCTACCTCTCCTTCCCCAGCAGAAAGAAGAAGCCTCTTCATCTTTTTTTTTTTTAATCACTTTAACTCAGGTTTGATTGACACGGAAAAACCTGTACCTAGTTAATGTGTACAACTCAGGGAGTTTAGGTCACCAGCCCTCAAGATCGTTTCTGCCGTACTCTCTCCAGCAAAAACCATCACAGGGCCAGCCTAGATTCCAGGGCAGCTGGTTCATGGGGGAGGGGGACGGGGGGCCGAAATGTGAGCCGCCCACAGGCCGTCCTCGTGTTTGTAGCCGAGAGATAGACTGTGGTCACATTTTGGAACCCTGAGTCCTTGAAATAACCACAGATGTGGGGACCACATACTCTAGGACGCTCCTGTTAACATCGCCACCTGATGCAATCTCTTTGGACAGAAGTTCGGCACTAGGAATTATTAAACGCCCCAAACTTACGGCCCCGCCGATCCCCTCTGTGAGAACCTCTCCTGCAGTCGGTTCGCACCCACACACAGACATTCATCGCGGCACCGTCTGTAATAGACCAGCAACGACTGGCCGAGTAACTCCAGACACTTCCATTAAATGGAATAGTATATAGCCATTTAAAATGAGTTATCTCCGTATCCACCGATCTGGAAAGCTCCGTAAGAAATATTGCTAAGAAAAAGAAAAAAAATGGCCTGGCACTGAGCAGTGAATGTGTGTGGGGCACGCTAACACTTGAGGTTAAAAATATGAAGAGATGCTCCAGCATATCCAATTTCACGCATGAACCTCGAGGACATTATGCTCAGCGAAATAAGGTGGGTACCACAGGACGCATACCGTGTGGTGCCACTCCCGCGAGGTCCCAAGAACTGTCAAATTCATGGAGACAAAAAGTGGATGTTGTAGGTGTCAGGGGCTGGGGGTGGTGGTGGTGAGCGCTTAATGGGGATGGAGTTTAAATGACACAAGATGAAAAGAGTTCTGGAGACGGGCGGACCGTGGTGACAGTTGCATAACAGAGCATGCACATGCTTCACCCTGGTCAGGGTGGCCTGTGTTATGTTATGTGTCTTTGACTCCAATTAAAAATCAAACAAAGGAAGGTGTTTGTAAATGGATGTAAATGGATATCAGATCTCAGGAAAGCTATGTAGATGTGAGGGGATTTGAGAATGGAAAGGCCAGAGGTGGGAGAGAAACTTTGTTTCTACCAGATCCTTTTTTGTAGCATTTGAATTTTGTGACCGTGTGTGTGCCGCATTACGAAGTATCTTTCTCCAGGTAAAAATAAATAAATAAATAAAATAAAAGAAAAGGCAAATAATGACAGCAGCCGAATATACTTCAACAGCATATGTTATAAATATATCATGCACACTTATATGTAATTTATACCACATACTGATATCGATGCATTGTTTGTATAAATATATAGTGTGTGTTTTAAAGGCCTAGCTAGTAGGATATATTTAGCAACCCCTGACCTACTTTGCAAGACCAGAATCCAGCTCTGTTGTGGTTAAAAGGATTATTAGCTACAGGGAGAAATGCGATCAGGCTTGTATTTTTCCACTATTACATAAACCAATAAAACCACCCAACTGCCGTCGCCTTTACTGGAATATCCCCTAATAATGTGTGAGACTCTCCTGCTCCATCTTCCTGGGGGATTCTCCCCTGCCCACCCCACCCCCTTTCTCTTTCTCTTAAGAGAAACAATCATGCCGCTTGTGTCAAGAGCATTGTGGCAAATATTAAACAGGAATTACAGGAAATGAGAGGAAGGTGTTTCTCCCACATGTAAAATAAGGCCGATCTGAAGGCATCTGATGGTGAACCGAGAGGAAGACCCCCAGCAGGCAGCTCGCGGTGTTGATGGTCACGTGTCCTTGTCTCCATCTTAAGGTCATCTCGGAAGCCACGTTTGGGTCACGTCCCAGTGGCCTGTCCACAGCACCTGTAACCTTGGCATCTCCGAGAGCGTGCTGGGCAGCTGCTTGTCCCCTGTGGGCACAGAGACACGGGACGGAGGGAGGGGGTGGACAGCAGGGTTGTGCCAGAGACCTGGTGACCCCAAGTTCAAGTCTCTGTTCTTCATTTCACTCCTTCAGGACAAGGCTAACAGACACTTTATGCCTCCGGAGGAGGAGGAGGACAGAGAACGGAGGTGGCATTTCTCAGTGCCACCACATTCCAAGAGCGTTTCTCTCGTGGTGGTAACATTTGCAATGTGGGTATTGGCAACGGTGACCATTGCTGGCCACCTAAATCGCAAAAGCGGCCCTCCCGACGTCTCCCACACGATGACTTTATTTGTACGCTGCCCACAGTGACATCAAATCACTGAGTCTCTTTTCTTAGGGACCATTTAACATGTGGGCCCCAGCTGTGTCATTTGTCACCATCCGGCATGGAGGGGTCTGAGATCAAGTGTCTTTTTGTCTCAGGCCTGGCTTTGTAGCGGGGCACACGGTCATGATGCCTCTTGAAGTCTCATGCTTTTCTGTGCCCTTTCCTACAAGGAGAAAGCTTCTCTCTCTCTCTCTCTCTCTCTCTCTCTCTCTCTCTCTCTCTCCCTCCCTCTTTTGTCTTTTTCCTTCTCTGTCTTCAAATTAAGCCAAGAGAAGGTCTCTACCCTCAGCTGAGCAGGAAGCTGCTGCTTTTCATTTTCAAGCCAATTCCATGAGGGACGTGATGTCACTGTCATCTTGCAGACCTCTGCGTGGAGACAGCATCACACAATTGGCACATGGAACTCGAGTTTCTACCTGGATGTGCCTGTCGCCTACATGGGGGGCTGGAGTCGAGCAGATCGGGTTCTAGTCCGGGCTTATGGGTTCTGTCCTCACTCCCTCTGGGTGAGCGTGCGGAGGGTTACACGACAAGATCGACGTGAGGGCCGTGTGAACCCCTGTAGATAAACCCCAACCCGCTGCATGTGCACCATAAACACAGGGTCACGGCTCTTGCCCTACTTAACTCACCGGTTTCCAATTCATTGGACAGTCATGGAGATGGGGACATGTTAAGGTGGTTGAGGCAAACCATTTTTCACACACACACCCCTCCACACACTCCACTCAGGGCGTCTGGACTCCCATCACTCTGTGGAGGATTGTGTGCCTGCCCACAGAACTGTGCAGAGTGCAGGCTGCTGTGTTAGGAGTTGGGGGGCCAGGGAAGGACTGAACCCCCAGTTGAGGAAACAAGAGAGGGACAAAGACCTCCAGCCAGGAGAGCCTCCTCCTCCCTCTCCAGGCTCCATGGGGCCTCTCTGTGATTTGAGTGTAGTCATCTGCGGAGATTAGCACTGAGCTACCTGCACGGTTTTGCCCAGACACCCAGCTGGGTCCCCACAACTTGAGATGCCCCTCTGTGGTTATAGTCCAGCCACCGTCCCCGGAACAGGCAGGCACCCAGGGCCAGCTCCTGTGTTAAGGGCTGCACATCTGTTGCTAACAGTCGTCACTGTCATTACCCTCGTGGGTCTGTCTTCCGTGTGTCTCCCCACGTCCCATCCTGGCCCAGCGCGCATAGATTAGAAGGGAGGCTCCGTGAGGAACATGCTCTTGGTTTGGTTGCTGCTGAAGGCACTCGGTAGCTGTTACTTGAAAGAGGTGCTTGTGGCTGAGCAAAGGCAGGTCAGGAGAGACTCCCCGTACCGTGCGCCGAGGGACTTGGAGCCTCTCCCCGCCCCCAGCAGGGCTGGGCATCTGCGGAGGAAGGGCCAGCTGGCATGGCCCTTGGCAACCCTTTAGCCCAGGAGGACCCGGGGCCTACGACTGTTTTCACACCAAGGTCAGGTTTCCATTTCCAGGCTGAGCACACGATTCTCCCACCCCCTCCGCCCCGCGCCCGGGGAGCCCGCCGAGATGACTTGCCTCCAAGATGAAATTGCATTCTTGAAACTGATTTCTCAGAGGGTCCGGTTCATTTTGGCATCTTCACTCTCTCTTCCGGCAGCTTCTGAGACCACCTGAAAATGACTTTTTCCCAGAATTGGGGGTCCCCTTGGATCGCCTCAGCTAAGTAGTTCAGGCTTCTGTGTCTTTGATGGAAAACACCTTCCTACTCGCACCCCACCCCCCATCCTGGCAGCTCCGCGGAGACCGGGTTCAGCGGTCGATGCGCCCTCCATGTCTGCGCAAGACCAGGGCGCCTGGCCAGCCCGCGTTCCTCTCACGAGTGGTCAGCGAGGGCCCACGATACACACTGCTCCCTGGGGAACAGAGCGGGGAAAGACTATTTCGATCCTCTGTGGGGTTTTTTTTCCCATCCACGACATGTTCCCCTGATACCAGACTCCCCCGCCGGGCCTGAGGATGGCGCCCAGGGCAGACGTTGGTTCGCACGTCCGTCAGCCTGTCCAGCGCAGTGCCCCTTGCTGTTAGGACACAGGAAAGCATTCTGAGATGAAAGGATTCAATGTCGCTTCCAGGTTCCTCGAGGGAGGCCGGGGCGGCTCCCCGAAGCGCTGTCGAAAGATGTGGGATCAGTGCTGCAGTGTCCAGAGTGTTACAGCGTAACACCGAGGAAGGCCTGGTCATTTACCCAACACTCCTTTTACAAAAAGGGGAAACTGAGGCCTGGCAGGGCAGGGCAAGGGAAACCAGCTGTGTGGGCAGGGGCTGTTGGTTGCAAAGCAGGAGAAACCGAGTCTGCATCACTTCAGCCAAAGACAGCATGTGACCAGAGGAGGTCACAGAATGGCAAGGGCGGGAGGGGGGACACGGAGGGGTTGGGAACCACTGAAATGCCCAGGACAGGCAGTGCTGTCGGTAGCAGGGTCCAGAGCACAGCCCAGCTTGGCCGTGCCTTCCTGTCTCTCTTCTTTGCAACGCTTGTTGGCCAAGCCCCAGTGGGGCACATCCACCTGGCCAGCCACGTTGGCCACATGGAAAAATGAAAAAAAAAAAAAAAAAAAAGAAATCAAGGACTCAGCCACTTCATCCTTAAAGTGAGGTGTAACTGCCGGACATGAACCTCTCCTCGCCGCTCAGTCTGATAGGAAAAGGTAGATTCCACAGGAGGAAACTGCCCCACTCTGGACTCGTGTTACACTCAGTGGCTGTCAGGAAACACCCACTCCCTTGGGGCTCTCACCCTTTCTAGATTCCTGACCCCGGGGGCTGTCACACTGGGCTGCCTCATGTGTGGGTCCCGAGGTGGCAGGAAGCAGGGCTGGAGGCATCTGTGTTCCCCCTGCTGGGTGCAGTGGGCAGCCCCATCAGGCTGAGCCTTCGCCACTCATGAGCCTCGCCGCTGGAGTCCACCCGTCCGTCCGGTCACATGCTCTGTCATCACGGTGGCCCCGGCCGCTGGCCTTCCTGAAGACTTCGCCCTCTCAGATGGAGGTGGCTCTCTTCAGCTCGTCTGTTTTCCATTCAGGATGCTTTCAGCTTTTCCAACTCACGTTTCCATTCAGGAAACACTGCGCTCAAAGTGTTTCCTCAACGGGAGATGCCAGGTGCCGCGAATGCACTTAGTTGAGTGCAGAGGGGAGGGTTTGGCGAGGACAGTTGGCCCCGGGCCTGTGGCTGGGACAACGAAGGGCCTCTGGAGACCGAAAGGAAGGCTTGCAAGGACAAGCTGGGCCTGTCTCTCGCTGCCTCTCGTCGCCCTGTTGAGCAGCAACTGGTGGCAAATGATGGATTCCCGAAGAATTACTGTACATCTCTATTACAACGGTTCACCTGCAGGAGGGAGTTCCCGAGAAGAAGAATTTTTCTTTGGCTTTTTCTTCACCTTTTCTTCCGCTGACTTCCACTTCCTCCAATCAGCTGAACCCCTTGGATGCGACCTCCTGGGAGGTGGCCAATGGGTGTTGCCAGGGAGGGACAACAAGTATGTTGACAGGATGGCCGACCAGCTCAAAGAACAAGGCTCCCCCATGTGGTGAAGCTGGGGCTACCCCGGAGGAGTGTGTGCGTGTTCGCTCCACGGAAAACTTGCTCACCTGCCCCTGCGTCACCAGGCAGTGCAGATGCAACAGAGACTAGGACAGACAGTTTCTCACCTCAAGATGCTGGCATATTGCCTGACCAGGCGATGGCGCAGTGGACAGAGCGTTGACCTGGGATGCTGAAGACCCAGGTTCAAAACCCCAACGTCTCTGGCTTGAGTGTGAGGTCATAGACATGATCGCATGGTCGCTGGCTCGAGCAAGGGGTCACTGGCTCAGCCAGAGCCTCACAGTCAAAGCACATATGAGAAGCAGTCAACAAACAACTAAAGTGCCACAACAACGAACTGAGGTTTCTCATCTCTCTTCCTTCCTGTTTGTCCCCCCTCCCCTTAAAAAAAAAGGCTTACATCTTGGTGGTGGGGAAGACAGAAAAATAAACCGAGGAAACCAAACAATATCTCCATTCGCGATCAGGGAAATAAGGAATAAACTCCAGCAATGAGATTGTTTTTCGAGTGTGGGTACTGGGGAGGGTCTATTTGAGTTGGTGTTCAAGGGGTCACAGGTGTTGGCTGCTTGCTCAGTGACAAGATGGAGCCAGCCAGGCAGAGAGCAGCAGAGGGAACAGGAAGTGCAGAGTGGGGATGAGTTGGGCATGTCTGTAGAGCAGACGCCACTGGAGGGACAGGGTGAGTCCCAAGAAAGGACTCCAGGTGGTACTCCGACTGTGGGAGGAAGCCAGGGATGCTCCTAAGGATGTAGTGACCTTGTGAGTTAGGTATTATAAAGACACCTCTGGCTCCTGGGCAGAGAAGGGATTTTAGAGAGACAAGTGTAGAATCTTGGAGAAAAGGCAACACCGCGATCCGGAAGAAAGATGAAGGTATCCCCGGAAGCTTTAACAGAAAAAGGAAAAAAAAAAAAAAAGGGAAAAAGACCAGACATCCACGACCATCACAGAGCAGTTGAATCTTAAGAGAAGAGAGGAAAGGTGTTTTCTAAAGAGCACTGGTGTTTGTTAATAGCTCAGCAAGTAACTGGATCATGCAGCTGCGTTTGATGACATTAAAGGGGGGGGGGGGGCAGAGATTGAAACTCCTCCGGAAGGGGATGCTATGACCCCTGTTGCAGAGTGAAGTGGGAGGGCAAGAACGAGGCTGCTTTTCCAACTCCGGTGGAACCCCTCCCTGCCTGCTTGGAAAACGCCTCAGAGGGGAACCGGGACGAGAGCACAGCCTCTCCAGGATCTGTGACATCTGCAATCACCCTGGTCTGGCTCCTCCTCGCTGTGTCTTTTGCGAAACAAATGGGGGACCTGCAGCAGGTGTGTGGGGACTTCTTGTGATGAATTGTCACTCACTGGGGGGCACGAAGCATTCATCTCTGAGTCGCCGGCATCAAATGACAGTCCCTGGCACCAATGGGGGGCCCCGGAAAATGCTGGATGGATGGATGGATGGGTGGATGGGTAACCGGGCCAAGGGCTTGGGTGCTGAGTAGGGCACACCTTCCATTTCAAAAGTACAACTTTCCCTTCTCCCCCTCCCCCACGGGTCCTTCGTCTCCGCCGACACCCTCCGCTCATCAATTACAGACATTCGCCATACGCAACGCTTTTGCATAGTTAATTCAGTCTCTTCATTATGTATTTAGTGGGACGCAGCGGGCATCAAATTCAATAGCGAGTGCTGGAGTGGGTCCAGGGGCTGTCTCCTGCGATACTCGGAGAATGCGGAGTTTCAGCCGGGGGTCCTCGGAGCGTGTCTCTCCTGGACGGCCTCCAGTGGGCTCCGCTCTGCGCATCTCTCTTGGAACGAGTTCAGCCCTTCTGGAAGGGCTGATAGCTTCCAGGGACGCCAAGCCCAGGCCCCTTCTCCTTCCTTTGGTGGAAATTAATATTAACTTGGCTGGTGGAAGGGAAGGGAAGGGCGTGTCTCAGGGAACTGGGCTCCTGGAGCGGTTACTCATTCATTCGACAATCGCCAGGTATGTATCGAGCGCCTTTTGTGGGTCCGTGCTGTGATGCGCCATCCTCCCCCCGGAGATATAATGGTGAGCAAAAGCATGTTGCACTCTCAGGGAACTTGCTTCGGAGGCGGAGGCTGCGGCGGCCAGTGGCCACCTGACGCGTATACCCGCATGCTGTGTGGTGTGCTGATGGAGATGAAGCAGCCCGGCGCGCTGTGGGTGCAGCCAGATGCACGCGGCTCACAGGTGTGCCACGGGATGTCCTCGGGAGGGCACTGCGGCCGGGGAGGCGGGCTGTCTCCGCGTCACACCTGGGCGGCCTGAGAGGAATAAACTGGAGAGGAGATGGTGGGGAGGATAGGACATTCCTGGGGGCGGGACTCCGTAGTGTCAGGATTGGAATGATGGCTCAGGGCGGTCACTCGATAAACACGTTACACCACCGTCCACTTCCGCTAAGAGATGCAGTGGGTGTCTGTCCCCTTGACAAATCCCCGTGTGCCAACAGGAGACACGACTCCATTCCGTTATCTGTCCTTCCGCCTGGTAGCGGCGGAGTTTATCGATAACGCGTTGATTCCAAGTTTGCAAAGGCATTTCAAGCTGACATGCAGGTGGCTCGGTGGCTCTGGCCCCGCCTGACTTTCCTAGAGACTGATCCAGGTGGGAAGGGTCATGATGGTATGGGGGGGGAGGGCTGAGGTCTTCAGATAGTCTCTCTGTGGCGTTATCCGCAAGGATGGTGGGTGCTACCTCGTGTTGGGCGTGGGTGCTGTTCACCACTGACATCTATGAGGTCTCCGTGTTCCTCCCTGGTCTCCGAGGGACAGTCCCTGATTTCCGTGATGCCCTGTCGCATGTCCCCCGTGTGGAAAACCAAGTCCAGGCCAGGGTTTGTCTCAGTTCTCTCACTTGGGTGACGTGAGGAACCTTTCTTGGGGACTTGAAAATCCACTCCTTCCCCTGTCTACTCAGGCCTTGGGGGGCTGGGGATAGAGTGAGCCCCTCAAGTCCCCCCTGTTCCCGGCCCCCCAAGCTGATTCTGCTCTTCCTGGGCCATAGCCTGGCAAAGTGCAGAGGCGACTCTAGAGTCGCTTAGGACTTGAGCAGAAGAGTCTGATCAGCCAGAGCCTGCATCGTTTAACTGTTGCTGTGTGACCAACTGTCCCAAGCGTACCGTCTCCAAATAACTATCATTTCTCACAATAGATAGGAATGTTCTGGGCAAGTCCTCTGTCGCTCTTTCGTGGAGTTAAATGTACCCAGTGCATCAGCTTGTGGCCAGGACAGACAGTCCTCTCTCCCCCAACACAGTCCTGCCTCGGACATCTTCACAGCCACCCAGACGTGAAGGGATGGGTGACCCAGGGCTTTCCCCCTGGTGGAGGGACCCCCAAGGCAGTGCTGGGGCGTCCACCACCGTGGATGCGAAGCCCCCGCTGGGCATTGTATGGGACCTCCATGCCTCTCCCGTCCGGCCCTCGAAGGCCCTCTTGGCAACTCTGCTTCCCCAGAGTGTGACCTAATTTAGCTAAAATGTCAGCTCCTTGAGAATTAACGTATCGCACATCCCTGGTGCGTTAGGGCAGGACCTGGGGAGGTTGGGCGAGGTCTTGATTTTCCCTGCCTGCTGTGTTCAGGCAGACCCCAGGACACGTGGCTTCGGAAGGACAAAGGTATGCACGTCCCAGCTGGTTACTGAACAGCAGAAGTAACTGTAGCAGTAAGAGCAACCACCTGGTGGAGAGCTGCTATGATAAACACGCGGTTCTGCGTGTGTTATACCATTTTCCCCTCAAACAGCCTCAGGGGGTTAACACTGTCACAGAGGCGGAGTTAGTGGTTCTTCAACTTCGCTATCTGTCACAGTCACCTGAGGAGTCCTGTGGACGCCTAATGTCCAGGTCCCACTCTAGACCTATGACAGTAAGAGCCAGGGGGTGGGAGCCAGGGGGTGGGACCCAGAAGTCAGACTTGTGTACAGCTCTCCACTGAATAACTCCGGCTTGTCACCAAGGCTGAGAGCAACTGCATTAAGTAACTTGTGTCCAAGGTCATCCCCTCGCAACACTACATGTGAAATTCGAACGTCCACTCAAGTGCATGCCTGATTTCAGGGCCGATGGTGGTGACACCCACCCAATAGGATTGCTGCATAGACACAAAGAAGAAAAGAAAGTCATGATAATTTCAAAGGGACCTGCTTGGTGATCACAGAGAGCCCTGGGATCCGACGCTGTGGGATCAGGATAGACACGAGGGGTGATCATTCTCCTTCCTATCACCCTGGGCTCTTGGCACACTTAGCCAAGGCTGCGAGCCCACCTTTCCAGGGCGGGCCGGCGGATGCAAGTCACCTTTAGACCAAGATCAGGGGCACCAGCTCGATTTGCAGTAAAGGACTCTCTTGCTTCATTCTTCCTCATGTACCTGCTCCTATAAAATTGTAAGCTTTGGGGACCGGAAAAGAGAGAAGGGAGAATTTTTTTTTAAGTCCAAACTCACAGGCTAAACCCAAGTGTCCTTGGAAACAGGACGACTTTCAAAGATCCCCCGTCACTGAATTCTGTCCTTCTTTGCTAACTGCAGAGACCGGGAGGATAGAGGTGACTCTGTCAATAACAGACCAGACCCGTGCTCCCCTCCTGGACAGATTGGATTCAGCTGTGTTGTGTCACGTTAGCCCCTCAGAGATTCCCCAGTCAGCACTTCATGGGATTAGTGATGCCGAGAAGCGGGGACGGCAGAGAAGTCGTGCCGGTGTCCGCGGAGGTGCCCTGCCTGCAGCTGGTTTGTCCTGGGTGTCCCTGGCTTACACCTCCTTCTCCCCACGCTCCCTAGTCATGCGGAGGCATCTGTGAAATTCTCCCTGTTGTCGTTGAAGCAAAGGGGTTTCCTATTGTTGCTCCCGGGCAGGGCGCCCGGGCCTGCTTCAGTACCATGGAGAGCTCTCGGGGGGTCACAAGTGTCAGTCTCCCTTCCTTCTGCAGGTGGGACGCTGTCAGCAGCGGGAGCGACTTTGGAGCTGAAATCCCTTACCTACTCTAGTGGGGGGAGGGGGGAAAGTCCTTGTGGCTTCTTAACAACCCCCCCCCCCCAGACTCCATTTTCTTACAAGATAAAAAGTTCAAGAGCTAAGAGGTTTGGGTCATTGGATTCAAAAAGTCCAAAATTTATTGTGACTATTGAGGAGGGGGGTGTTTGCTTTTGAGTAATAGCTTTTTTAAAAAAACAAAAAACTAATTTTGAAAAAAAAGTGTTTCAAGGGTTACAGCAATACCTCGATGCTATTGATCTAGCAATTGGTGGTGCAGGGCGTTCTCCACAGTCACGTGAGGGTTCCAGTTCGTCTCTTTATCACGCCAACCACGTCAGGAGCCTTATGTCGGCTGGCACAGGGACCTCTGGGTCCCTGCTGGGCACAGTCTGAGCAATGATTTCAGTTGACCCAGAGATTATGGGAGGCACTGACCGCAGACAAAATTGCAAGCCTGTCTCTTCTTTCCTTAGTGCCCGTCTGCCGGCATAATGCACTGGACTCTGGGTCCAGGGACGGTGCGGAGTAAGAAACCTGCATGTGTCCCCATTCACGGGGGCGACCTGGCCTCAGCCTCTCTGTCGTGGCTTCTGCCCAGGGAGCCCCAGCACCCGGAGAGGATGTGCCAGAGTGTGCGGGGTGGGGGGATGGTTTCTGGAAATGGAGTTGAATGTGTCTCCTGCTCTGGAATCACCACACACTCCAGACCGCCCTCCTCTCCCCTCCCCCCCCCCCAAGGCTGACAGTTCTCTCACGAGCTTGCGCAGACCAGGGCTCGGTGTTCCAGACACGGGACCTATTTTCTTTCCCGAAGGAGCACCCGGCATCCGACAAATCATGATGTTTCTGGGCCGCACGTCTGGCCAGAGAACGGAAGGACGATCCGTGGGCCCAGGGCTTCGGTTGGCATGTTGACTCCGCCATGACCTCCTGCCACAGCCCCCGAGCAGAGCGCAGGGTGACGGGCTGAGGAATCGTCTCTCTGGTTGCAGAACACGCCCCGGAGTGTGAACGGGTGCACCCTTAACAGATTGTGCCCCACCCCCCACCCCCCGCAAAGGGAAGGGTTTCCCTACCCCACTCGCCAAGGGTACCACCAACACTCAGGGCACAGTTTTAAAGCATATACAGTGTCTCTTTCTTTATATGCTGTAGAAAACCACCTAAATTTCCCCCGGAAACCCATGACCTTCCCAGTGGCTGCCAGCTGAGATATTGTAGCTGTTGACCCACCACTTACAACAACACTTGACATCTAGGGGAGCAGTGGAGGCCCCTCGGCCTGGCTTCAAGATCTCACCAGGATCCTGGATCACCCCTACAGTCCCTGCCGTACGCCTGGACAGTCCTGCCTCCCTGTCTCACCAATATCGATTCTTTCAATTCAGTAGCTCCAGAAACCTTCTTCCGTGTCCTCTTCTCTGACTTCCTCAGCAAACTGGCCAACTTTTTCTTTTTTCTTTTTTTGTAAAGATCTCAATGATCCATAACTCAGGCTCTACAAGCTGTCCCTTACCTGACACGGTCACTCAGCCAGGTTCTCGCAACGCAAAAGCAGCCAGAGACAAAGTTCGGACAAGTGGGCAGGGCCGTGTCCCACAGGAGTGGCTCTGACTGACTCTAGCTGCAAGGTAGCCCGGCAATGTCGTTTTTCTGCTTCTCTGCCTCCGTAGGATAAGCTAAGGAGGGGTTGAAGGACGTTGAGGGAGCTACCAAAAGCATCATTGGCCGCATTTAACAGAATTGAACTTAAAGGGGGTCCACTTAACTCAAAGTCCACACAGGTGTGGACATCGAGGTTGAGGCTGACTCAATCATCTCCTTTTCTGGAGAGCTAGTGAACATCAATCCAAGAGAGTCACCAGCACGATGTGCACTGGTGGGTGCTGCTCCACCCCAGCGGCCCGGGTTCCTCGCCTGTAGTCGGTGCCATGTCACAGGTGCTGTCCTCAATGAGATGTGTTCTTTGTCCTTATACTCCAGTAGCCATGGTGGCCGAGAGGGCCAGCCAGAAGGGGGCAGGGAGGGGGGAGAGGGAGAAGGGTCCTTCCGCTGGGCAGAGTCGGCTGACGGCCGTTTTCTCTGGTCCTCTCGCAGGAGCAGCGGTCTGCTCAACGAGGTCGTGCAGGTGAGCTTCGAGATCGCCAGCTTCAGCAGCCTCTCGGGGACGCAGCCCATCGCCTGGCAGGTGGAGTACCCGCGGCGGGGGGCCACGGACATTGCTGTGTCTGAGGTCTTCATCAGCCAGAAGGACCTGGTTGCCATCGTCCCCTTGGCCATGGTAAGCTTTCTGTGACCGTGTCTTCAGCTGACTGTGTCCCTGTCTCCTTCCTGTCATCCCCAAGATGTTTGCTGCCATTGTTTTATGGGGTATTTACATGAAAACACTTCCATTCCCCCCCTCATTCCCACCCTGGAAGTCCAGGCTTTCTCTTTATGCTGGGTTGTTTTGGGGGGGGTTTTGTATTTTTTCTGAAGTTAGAAGCAGGGAGGCAGAGAGACAGGCTCCCGCATGCGCCCAACCTGGATCCACCCAGCATTCCCATCAGGGGGCGATGCTCTGCCCATCTGGGGTGTTGCTCTGTTGCATCCAGAGCCATTCTAGTGCCTGAGGCAGAGGCCATGGAGCCATCCTCAGTGCCCAGGGCCAACTTTGCTCCAATGGAGCCTTGGCTGCGGGAGGGGAAGAGAGAGACAGAGAGAAAGGAGAGGGGGAAGGGTGGAGAAGCAGATGGGTGCTTCTCCTGTGTGCCCTGGCTGGGAATCGAACCCGGGACCCCCAAACGCCAGGCCGACACTCTACCGCTGAGCCAAGTGGCCAGGGCTCTTTAGGCTGTTCTTATACACACTTCACGACATTTGCCATAGTCCATACCAAGTTTGTTTACTTACTTTTTCTTCTCTGAGTCTATGTGTTATAAGGAAACTTGAGGTTACTATGTATGTGAGTCAGGATAGGCAAGCTTCGAGGCTGCAACAATCAACCTCAACATCTCCCATGCCTCATACAACGTTGTTAGTCTTGCTCCTGTCATGTGGCGTAGGTGGTAGAGGCCCCTGTTCCATGCAGCCCCTCTGAGGATACATAATCATCCTGTGGCTCTGACATCTGGAGCCTTCCTCATCACCATGACAGAGGCATGGGTGGGTGTAGAGTCACATGCAGAGTCTCCTAGACACTGACCTGGGAATGACGGGCAGCACTTTCCCGCACACACCTCGTAGGTGGGAAGGACCCCAGAGCCCGTCAGATTTGGAGAGGGCTGGGGCGCAGGTGCAGAAGAAGAGGGGTGGATGCTGTGGTCTCTGCCTCGCCGCCTCATAAATCCACGCGGCTGGTAACAGCTAGCACACGAGATGAGCACAGGGTCCACCGACTTGTGCGGCTGTGCCTGAGCAAAGAAGAAAGACTAAGAGGCTGGGTCGTAACTTCACCCGTGGTCACTGGCCTGCAGCTGCCTTGCCCGGGACCACCCTCCAGAACCATGCCTACGTTTGTGCAGAGGATAAGACCCCCCTACACACACACACACACACACACACACACACACACACACTGGGAGACACAAAGAAAATGGAGTTTCAGAGGCACATGAAGAGTGTTCTGCAGTGTGTCTGCATGTCTTGGCCAGAATTCCCCCTCCCCCACATGGAGCCTTCATGACTATTCTAAACCTAACTTCTCTTCAGCTTTGGAATGAGCAGGCTTCATTGCTCCAGGGGGAGAACTGGACTAGGTAGGTGTTTGGAGGTTACGTGTGACAGAAAACCTAACCCAAACCAGCCTCGGAATGATGAGAATTCACTGGGTTGCGTGGCTCCAGGTCCAGGGTTGGCACTGGCTTCGTCGACACCTGATCAGGACTCTGTCGCTGGGACCCCGTGTTACTCCCTCCCCCGGCTTCCTTCTCAAATGACTCACGATGCCCACGTGGCTGCCAGTGCTCCTGCCAAAGGCGTCAAGCTTTGAGCCTGTGAAGAGCTCCTGGTTCATTTCCAGAAACTCCAGCAAAGGTCTCGTGGCCACGCACTGCTCTTGCTTGGGTGGGATGCCTTCTGCCCAAAGCAGTCACTGTGGCAAGGAGGTTAGAGCCCCACCCCCAGAGTGGAGGACAGACTGGAGCAGAGGCTGTCAGTGCCCCGTCCTGTGCTCACCTTCCCACTTCAGGGCACGCCTGCCGTCTTCTCCCACCTTAAGCGCCAGCGTCCTTTTCCCGGAGAGATTGTCTTGCCTTCAAAGCCACGTGCTCATACCCCCTTCAGGCTTCCTGGGCAACGTGGCCCTCTCCCTGTGTATGGGCAGGAGAGCTCCATGCCCTGCAAACAGCTCCATCCCTTTGACCCACTCCCTGCGCCCACATTAGGCTGGGGGAGGGCTCAGGGGAGGGAGGATCTGGTTGACTTGACAGGGAGCTGTCCAGGGCAGCCCGTGGGCAGCTCTAACTACAAGAGAAGGGACAGCGTTCAGTCCTATGAAGAAGTTCATTTCTTCACTGTCATAAGAAAAAAAGTACAGCCAACCCTTAAATAGCATGGGAGTTGGGGGTCATGCCAACCCCTGGGCCGACAAAAACCCATGTATAACTTAGACTTTCCAAAAACTTAACCACTGCTAGCCTACTGTTGAGCGAAGCCTTACCGATCACATAAATGGTCAATTGTCACCTGTTTCGTATATTGTATACCAAATTATATTATATATAGTATATAGTATGTAATATACCATAGTCTTACAATAAAGTATGCTAGAGAAAAGAAAATGTTAAGAAAACCATAAGAAAGAGAAAATATATCCATAGTATTTATTGAAAAAAAATTGTACAGAAGCAGCCCTGCAGTGCAATCCTGAGTCACTCAAGGGTCACCCGTATTACATCACAGGTGCAACCCCACAATCAGAGGCCAGGCACAGAGCTCCCTGTGGTGACCATGGTGGGTGGAGGGGGCCAGTCCCCTTTTAGAGGGTAAAGGGGCCGCAGAATCTGCTCAACCTCACACTGAGTTCTTACAATGTGCAGGCTCTGTGGGTATTTATCCTCGGTCCTCAGAAATTAGCAATAAACAGGCAAGTCTTGCCCTCAAGGGGCTTCCCCTCGGTATGGGGGCTGGGCGGCAGACAGGTGAATGTCTACTGAGCTAGACCAGGTCGTGATAGGATGCAGCTGGGACGACAGATAGCACCGGGCATGGAGGGGTGGAGGGGTGGGAGTCGTTTCTGGTTCTGTCTCTCGGACTTTCTCACTGGAGTTGATCTTTAAATAAAAAAGCTAAATGTTATGCCTAGCCTAGAGAAGGCAGGTGTAGCTGGTGGCCCTTTGCCCCAGGACTGACTGGCTGACTGACTTAGTCCCAGATTGAATTTCCTGGGAGACGGTGAGATGTACCTGGAGTTTTGAAGCATTTCAATCATAATGTTTTTTGTTTTTGTTTTTTGCCTTTGCACATTCAAGATGAAATCATTTCCCCTGGTCCCTGAAACATGGTGGGAACTTAGGTTTGGTTTGTTGTTGTTTTTTTCCTTTCTTATATAATATAAAGCTTTTAAATTTTCTAGAAGGCATCCATATCTCCCTGCATAAAATCAAATTTAAAATAAAGTGGCTATCACGAAAGGGCTGTTTAGAGGAGAGATTGCTACTTGTTCTCTCCAGTCTACAAAATAATGACGCTAATCCTCACCCCTCCGGAGTGTCACAGAGATTCATTATGGTTCGAGAGATCCCTGGAGCCCCCCTACTCCCACATAAATTATGCAGCAAGGCAGGGTTTTCGGATTCTGGCTCCTGGGGGGGGGGGGGTAAATTGATTAACCAGTGGAGGTACCAGCGGTGATCGGACAGAATCTTCTATAGTGGCTTGAATTATGTCCCTCCCCCCAAAAAAAGATACACTGATGTCCTAACTCCGTGTTCTATTCTACCCCACCCTCCCTACCCCTCCCATCCCCCACCCCCATGCGTAAGAATGTGATTTGGAAGTAGAGTCTTTGCAAATGTGATTGGGTGAAGATGAGGTTCTCAATCCAATGGCGGGAGGGGATGCGGGAAAACGCGGCCTGAGGAGGGTGGCTGGCGGAGCGGAACGTCTGCAGGCCCAGGAACGCAGAGGGCGGCCAGCCACCCTGGATGTCTAGCGGGGAGGCGGGGAGGGGTGTCCCCCACAGCTTCAGAGGGAGCATGGCCCTGCTGACACCCTGATTTGGGACGTCAGCCCGCAGAATCAGGAGAGAATGCCGTCTAGTCAAGGGTACTTTTTTGCACCAGCCGGGGACGCTAACGCATCCCTCCCGCTGGCTGCCCGTCTGGTCCTCTCTGGGTTCCAGTGACTGGGCGGCCTTCTCTGGCCCCTGGGCTCCCAGCTGGGGCGGGTGTCTGCATGAGACACCATCTCGCTGTGTCTCGTGACCCCGCCCACAGTCTGTCCATAGCTTTTGTTACACACCCTAAATCTGGGTCCCCTGGGAGCGGGCCATCCGTTTCCAGCCCGGACGCCTAGCGCTACTGAGGGCCATGCCATGTGCTCCCTCTCAGCTGTCCTGCCCAGAGGACCCGCCATGATTATCCCCCGGAAACAGACATGATTGGGAAATGGTTGACCACCAGAGGTGTCTTTTTTTTTCCCCCTCACTTCGTAGACACTGACTGTGAGGGACAAGAGGTTCGGGGCTCTGCTGGGGTACCTGTTCCCCGTGTTGGGTCTTCCAACCAGCATCCTCGGTGACTTTTCCGCATCCTTTGCCATTGCTGAAGTCGGAGCCGCTGGCTGGGGGAGCTGAGCTGCGTGAGCAGAGCCCGTGCCCCCCCCCCCAGAGAGGCACGTGGCCGTGTGTCAGTCTGTGAGTGATGGATGACTAAGCGCCGCTCTGGGGTTCGCGGGGAAGTCCACTGGTGACGTCCTCTGGGTTCTAGAGACGCGAGGCCGGCATTCCAGAGTGCTTGGGGAGCTCTCCTCTGAAGGGGGCTAGAGAATAGTTTTTAGGAGAAAATGGAAAAATTACATGTAATTGTTTTTCAGACACGTTCTCCCCGCCCCCTGTCCCTAGGCTCCTTCACCAAATTGACGATTTTACATATGTAACTCTGGTGGGGGGGGTGGGGGGGGGCGTGGCAATGCACTTCTGCTCGGTGAGAAAGTAACAACGCAGGCAGAACAAGGGTGTCCTTCTATCAGCTGTGGATTAACTTGGGGATTAAATTTTTAAAATAACCCTTCCTCCGAACAACCGGCACGGACTTCTGTCTACGAAGCACATCCGTGCCACTCCAGGAAGCGGTTCTGACGCGGCGGCTCTGTTTCCAGGGCGACCCACCCGTTACCCAGTGAGCGACGCCCAACCTGGCTGCTGGCCGCAGAGTCCACGCTCAGAAAACGGGGGGGGGGGGGGGTTGATGAACGTGTCATCGGTTTTACCAGCGTCATGGTCAGAACCTGGGTTTCCCCGTCGGTAAAGGAAGGAGTGGGTCCAGTGATGGCCCAGGTCCACTCTGCATCCCTACTGGCCACTGTTTGACTGACTTGACTTAGAAAATTTAAAAAAAAACTGTTCTCATTTTAAGGATTATATAACTGTATTGGGGTTGAGGTGGAGATGGACCACATATCAATGAGATACAAAATGGGGAGGGCGGTGCGTATATCTTTTTGAATTAAGTGTTTTGGGTTTCTTCGGATCTCTTCCCAGAAGTGGGATCATCTGCTGGATCAAAAGGCAGTCCCACTTTTAATTTCCGGAGGACCCTCCCCACCGCTTCCCACAGTCGGCTGCCCCAGTCTGCATTCCCACCTGCCGTGCACATGGGGGTTCCCTGTTCTCCACACCCCTCTCCAGTCCTTGCTGTTTGTTGATTTTCTGATGAAAGCCGTTGGGGCAGGTGTGAAGCAATGATCTCATTGTGGCTTTGATTTGCCATCACTCTTATGATGTGTGACATTGAGCACCTTGTCCTACATTGATGGGCCATCTGGATGTCCCTTCCACACACACACACTTTGGAGATGTGTCTGTTCAGGCCCCCTGCCTGTTTTCAACTGTCTGAATTCCCTCACCGGTGTCAGCAACATGAGGCAGGGACCTCCGCCAGGAGCACGGAGGACCAAGCCTGGCACACAGCAGGTTCCTTCCGTTGAGTGAAGGACGACTCACCACCTCTGTCTTCCGCCCTCACATGTGAGCTCCTTGGGGTGAGGGACTCCTGTCTGTCCTATCGTTTAATCCCTGGTGCTCAGACTGTCCCTGCCAGGCAGAAACCGCTTCGTGGTGCCTGCTGCATCACTGTGTCCAGCGTGCCGGGACACACGCACACGTTTCACCGTGCCATAGGCTTAGTGGTGCCCACGCTAGCGATACGTGGCTGTCCACCTTTATTCCGCGGCCCATGACTGTCCGCGTGTGAAACACCTGAGCGCCTCAATCTGTGAATGACTTTAACACTCCTTTTAAGGAATTGTCACTTGAGAGGGAACAAGGGAACTATTTTGGGGGGTAAAAAGAACTATTCTGGGGGGGGAAGAAAATCAGAGCGCATGTGTCTGGGTGGATGTAGTGGACACCCTGGAGCCAGCTCAGTCTCCCTGACACACATGAAGTGCGTTAGAGCCTCAGTCACTCACTCTTCCCATGAGCATCGAGTTTAAGTGTCCCGCTTTTGTTGATAAACCTTAAGAATTAAAAAAGCAAGTTGTGGCCCTGGCTGGTTGACTCAGCAGTAGAGCGTCAGCCGGCGTGTGGAAGTCCTAGGTTCAATTCCTGGCCAGGGCACACAGGAGAAGCGCCCATCTGCTTCTCCACCCTTCTCCTTCTCCTTCCTCTCTGTCTCTCTCTACCCTCCCACAGCCAAGGCTCCACTGGAGAAAAGTTGGCCCCAGGTGCTGAAGACAGCTTCATGGCCTCCTCAGGCACTAGAATGGCTCTGGCCACAATGGAGCAACGCAGCAGATGGGCAGAACATCGCCCCATGATGGGCATGCCGGGTGGATCCCGGTCAGGCACATGCGGGAGTCTGTCTGTCTGCCGCCCTGCTTCTTACTTTGGAAAAATACACACACAAAAAAAAGCCAGTTTTAGACTGAAAGGGGAGGGTGGAGCACACTCTTTGGGGGGAGAGGGGGTTCTCGCACCTGAGTGTGGTGTCACCTGGAGGGCTGTGGAGTAGTGGAGATGGGGCTGGACTTAAGAACCAATGTCCTCTGTCTCAGGAGAGAGGCTGTGACAACCTGTCTGCTTCTTCTGGCCCACCCTCCCAAGGATCATCTTCCTGCAGATTAGAGAGAGAGACCCCGGCATGTGTCCCCCGCAACTCCCCTGTCGGGGAGACCGACTGTGTCTGCGAGGAAACGCGGAGCCCCAGGGCAGCGTGCCGCCTGCCCGAACTTACCAGCAAGTCCTCCTCCCGAGTCACCAGGGAAGGGACGCTGTCGACACCACATTGCTTTTCCCTTGGGTCCTTTTCCTTTCTCCCTCGTTGGGGGTTTCAGCGCCACACCAAGGCACTTGATCGTGCTTGGAGTGTGCCAGGGTCTCTAATGTGACTGTCACACTTGTCTGGAAATTCTCAGTGTGCTTCCTTCGGAGGGGAAGGGAGAGGGCAGGATTTAGTAGACAGCCAGGGTAGCAGCATTTGTAATTCCTTTCCTGGCCCCCTGCCGGGCGGCTGTGTCCTCCACCCCCCCATTCCTCCTTGGTTGATGGACGCGGGGCCGGTGCGCCTCTCGCCCACGAAACTGGTAAGTGGCCGGTTACCCAGAGCCAGGACCTTCAAACCCCTCTCTGCAGCCAGCCCTCACACTCCCTCACGGATGCGTCCCAGTCTTATCTCAGACACCGCCGTGCGTCTAAATAACAAATTTTCTGAGACACTGTATTGTGTCCCGTAATGGGAAGAAAAACGGGGGCAGAATCATTTTTCGAATATTCACAGAACCCCTGCTGGGCCCAAGCTCGAGTCCCCGTGCACTAAGAAAAAAAAAATCTTGAAAGCAAAAAATGAAAGGGAATTGTTAATGAAATTTCATTTTCAAGAACCTTAGGTGGGTGCAGATTTGAATGAGAATTAATCTCAGTGTTTTGCTTTATAAATTAATATAAGAACGGTGAGAAGAAATGAGATTTTTCTTTTGGGGGACAGTGGGGGGAGCCTCCGTTTGGATTTTGTCATGCAGTTTAGAAAGGTCGGAATCAGCACATTCATTTATTTCCTTGAAAAGTGTTTTCTCTTGACTCCCAAACAGGCACGTGGACAGGGCAGGGGGAGGGGAGTCCCAGGTTTCCCTGGGAGGGGCCCCCCGCGGCCAGGATCCCACAAACCCCAGAAACAGATGTCCACGGACTGGAAGCACCCTGCAGCAAAGTGACGGCTGGCCGCGTAGGGTTACAGGGAACGTTCTGAGAGCCGTGGGCCGCGGAGAGTTCTGTCTGAGTCCGGAGAGAACCTCAGACTCGTGAATCACGCCATGCCGCGGCTGTGCCCCAAACCCTGTCCTGGTGGGAATTCACCGTTGCGCAGGCATCGTGAGGACGTGGATAGCTGAGGACCGGTGTCCTGAGTGGAGCGCCTTGTACCTTCAAGCAGCCCCAGAAGGAAGGTGCAGCCACACCTCCTGACCCCCCAGCGCCCTATTGCCCTCACGGACCTCCCTGACTTTCGTCATTCTTCCCCTTGGCGGGGCAGCGAGCCCTGTTGCTTCTGTCAACAATGATTTGTCTCACCTGCCATCCTTTAATATATTTTCTTTAACTTTTCAATTGCAGTTGACATACATTATTATTCTATTAGGTTCAGTTGTGCAACATAGTGATTAAAACATTTATATACCTTATGAAGTGATCACCCCGGTAAGTCTAGTATCATCTGTCTTTTTATTTTATTTTATTTTTTTGTATTTTTCTGAAGTTAGAAGCAGCAGGTAGAGAGACAGACTCCCTCATGCGCCCAACCAGGATCTGCCCGGCATGCCCACCAGGGGGCGATGCTCTGCCCATCTGGGGCATCACTCCACTGCAACTGGAGCCATTCTAGTGCCTGAGGCAGAGGCCATGGAGCCGTCATCAGTGCCCAGGCCAACTTTGCTCCAATGGAGCCTTGGCTGCAGGAGGGGAAGAGAGAGAGAGAGAGAGAGAGAGAGAAAGGAGAGGGTGGAAAAGCAGTTGGGCTTCTCCTGTTTGCTCTGGCCGGGAATCAAACCCAGGACTTCCACACATTGGGCTGACGCTCTACTGCTGAGCCAACTGGCCAGGGCCTCCTCTGCCCTTTATTTAAAAATGTATAATGGTGTAACAGACACACAGAACACCCTGTGTGTGTTTAATATGCACAGTCCTGTGAGTGGAACCATCACCCCAAAGTTTTCCTGTGTCCCCTGGTAGTTCTGTTTTGGGTATTCTTTGCGATAAGAATTATTGACGTGAGGCCCTGGCCGGTTGGCTCAGCGGTAGAGCGTCGGCCTAGCGTGCGGAGGACCCGGGTTCGATTCCCGGCCAGGGCACACAGGAGAAGCGCCCATTTGCTTCTCCACCCCTCCGCCGCGCTTTCCTCTCTCTCTCTTCCCCTCCTGCAGCCAAGGCTCCATTGGAGCAAGGATGTCCCGGGCGCTGGGGATGGCTCTGTGGCCTCTGCCTCAGGCGCTAGAGTGGCTCTGGTCGCAATATGGCGACGCCCAGGATGGGCAGAGCATCGCCCCTTGGTGGGCAGAGCGTCGCCCCATGGTGGGTGTGCCGGGTGGATCCCGGTCGGGCGCATGCGGGAGTCTGTCTGACTGTCTCTCCCTGTTTCCAGCTTCAGAAAAATGCAAAAAAAAAAAAAAAAAAAGAATTATTGACGTGAAACCCATTGTTGTAGCGTATTTTGAGCCACACTGTGACTTCCAGGCACAGGGTCCTACCACAGCTGTCTAGCACTCACCTCATCCTGCCTGAACCGAAACTGGGTCCCCGTTGACTAGCAGGGCCCTGCTCCCCTCCCCACTGCCCCCAGCAACCACCAGCAGCCTCCACTCCGCTTCTGTGAGCCTGACTCTTTTAGGTTCCCTGTAAGAGTGATCGTGTGGCATCTGTCCTCCTGAGACTGACTTCACTGAGCGTCACGTCCTCCGGGTCCACCCATGTTGCTGCAGACGGCAGAACTTCCATCTTTCTTTGAGGCTGAGTCGTAGTTCGGTGTACGCTCCACCACCTCTTCCTTGCCTGTACATCCGTCTCTGGGCAAATGGGTTTTCTCTCCCTATGAACAAGGGACCGTGGAGAGCTGTCGGAGACCCTACCTTCAGTTCTTTGGGATAAATGCCCAGAATTGGGATGGCTGCGTCAACTGATTATTCCGTTTTTAATTTTTTGAGGTCCTCTCATTCTCCTCCGGTTCATTTTCCCTTCCCCCACTCCGCAACAACAGGGACAAACATGCTTTAGAGTGCTTCCTGCATGCTTAGCGTGTTATAGACAGGACCTCCTGGAGTCATGTCAGGAGTCTCCCTCAGGTGGGAATAATGGCTCCCACTTCACAGACGAGAAGGCTGAGGCTCAGAGAGGTGAAGCCACTCACCTGAGAGCACACGGCGGCCTCAGTCTGTGTGACATCAGTCTCCCCTGCAACCGCACTGGAAGCTGAGAGACCCACTGAGTAGTGGGTCCGTGGTGACTGTGGTCTGAGGCATCTTTTGTAATGGCAACCCTTTCTGGGTCATTCTTGCTCTCCCGTTTTTCAGAAGTTCCCCTTGTCCCCTCCTCCGCCATACCCTCCCGCTTCTGGGAATCACGACAGATAAAATGCGGCCTCTCCCGGGGCCAGCCTCCCAGTCGTATCTCACAGTTGGCAGGGTGGAAATTCCCAGGACAGAATGTTCCGGTGAATTCACTGCGACCGTCTGCCTTTTTGTGACCTGCTTTCTCCGCAGGCTTCTGCCTCAGTGCAGGCAGTCTGGGACTTCCAGTCAATGCAGGCAGTCTGGGACTTCCGGTCAATGCAGGCAGTCTGGGACTTCCGGTCAATGCAGGCAGTCTGGGACTTCCGGTCAATGCAGGCAGTCTGGGACTTCCGGTCAATGCAGGCAGTCTGGGACTTCCGGTCAATGCAGGCAGTCTGGGACTTCCGGTCAATGCAGGCAGTCTGGGACTTCCGGTCAATGCAGGCAGTCTGGGACTTCCGGTCAATGCAGGCAGTCTGGGACTTCCGGTCAATGCAGGCAGTCTGGGACTTCCGGTCAATGCAGGCAGTCTGGGACTTCCAGTCAATGCAGGCAGTCTGGGACTTCCGGTCAATGCAGGCAGTGGGACTTCCAGTCAATGCAGGCAGTGGGACTTCCAGTCAATGCAGGCAGTCTGGGACTTCCAGTCAATGCAGGCAGTCTGGGACTTCCAGTCAATGCAGGCAGTCTGGGACTTCCAGTCAATGCAGGCAGTCTGGGACTTCCAGTCAATGCAGGCAGTCTGGGACTTCCAGTCAATGCAGGCAGTCTGGGACTTCCAGTGTCAGCTAACTGAAGACTCACCGTACTGTTGGTGTTGGTTTTAATGGAGGTTGTTCGTAAAATGCATTCCCTGTAGAGTGGCACCGTGGGAAATGGAGGTTGCCTTCCATTTCTGCAAAAGCTCCGGACGTTTCTGCTTGCACAGGGGAGTTCTCACTTTGGTGTGTGTGGGGGGGGGTTGTCCCCATTTCTGCATAGAGGTCAGGCGATGGACTTCACTGGGTGCCTTTCCTAGTTCTCCGAGTGGCCAAAGGTTAGATAGCGGTTCATAACAGTCTTCCCTGATGTGTGCTCAGCACTCCACAGTTTATAAAACACTTTCCCGCATTTGGTCCTGTTTTGTGTTTCTCGGTGCCGGTCATGGGAAATCTTCCTTAGAGGCAAACACCATCATCCCCCAAATGCAACTGTGTGATGCTGAGGAACGTAGGAGACAAAACTAGCAAGAATTTTTGGAAATTAGAGCTGCCCCATTTGGTGAATCTGCGAAGCTAGAGTTTGCTGACTCTGGAACGCACAGAGATTCATTTCCGTGATGATAATAAACGTTGACTGAGTGCTTAGCGCTGTGCTGTGCGCTTTGTGCTCATTATTTCATTGCGGGTCACAGCAGCTGCCTCAGCGGTGTCTGAGCTTGAGTTGTCCTCGCGTTAGAGCTGACATGCCCGTGGTGACACAGCTCAGCAGTGGTACAAATGGACCATATCTACCTCCGGAGTCTGTCGTCTTCACTTCACACCTTATATAGGGAAATATTCATAGTAAAAGGGTATAGAGGAAATGGATGATGATGAAGATGGTGATGATGGTGGTGATGGTGATGGTGATGATGATGATGGTGATGGTGATGATGGTGATGGTGAGGGTGATGATGATGATGATGTTGGTGATGATGGTGATGATGATGGTAGTGGTGATGATAGTGATGGTGATGATGGTGATGATGGTGATGGTGATGGTGGGGATGGTGGTGGTGATGATGATGATAATGGTGTTGATAATAGTGGTGGTGATGGTCATGGCAATAGTGATAATATCATCTCTGAGAATAGCCCCAAATCAGATCTGATGAGTGAGAAAGTTGGAGCAATAGACTGTTGCCTCTAAATCAAAAGCAGGTGTCTGCTAAACAGTATCATATTTAGATACTTTAAGTGGGTGAATGATGTGGCATGTGAGTTGTAACTGAAACGGCTATCTAAACAAAAGTACTGTGGCCCAGCTCAGTTCCACACACACACACACTGTGCTCCTTTGCTGAGATGGGGCTGATGGGAGGAAGAGAAACCCAGAAGGGCCTCTGGGAGAAGCTGACAATTCCTGGTGGGAATGCAGACTCCCAGGCTTGAGTCCTGACACCCACGTTTCATCTCCAGCACACCCAGCACGATGGGACCCCCATCACACAGCCTCTTCCAGCCTCCGGACCTTTACCTACGCCATTGTCCCCACCGGAACACGTCCTCCACCGTCCTCCTCACTGACTGAGCCATTCCCAGCATCTCCTTCAATTACAACAAAAATGCAATCATTGCAGACATATTCTTCCAGGATCCCTGTGAGATGTGTACTTAATAGATCAAATCTCCCCCCCCCCCAAAAAAAAAAAAGATCTTTCCAAGTTCTACACCTGGTCACTGTGAATGTGACCTCATTCAGAAATGGAGTCTTTGCAGGTGTGGTTAGGCAAAGATCAAGATGAGATTGTCCTGCAGTAGGGTGGACCCTACATCCAAGAGAGTATCCCTAGGAGATGGAAAAGGAGACACAGTGAGCGCCACGTGAAGGCAGAGGCCGAGGCTGAGTGGTGTGGTCACAAGCCAAGAAATGCCAGGGACATGGCCACCACTCGAAGCTGGGAGAGATGGGAAGGCCCCTCCCGTGGAGCCTTGAGAGGGAGCCACGCCCAGTCCACACCTGGACATTGCACTTCCGCCTGCAGAGTGGTGAGAGAAAGAATGTATTTCTGTTGTTTAAGCTGCCCAGTTGGGGATGATTTCTGACAGTAGCCACCGAGAACTAAGACCAGAGTGGTGCTATTCTTGTGCCATTCATCTGCAGCCCCACCCCCACCCCGGGACCGCTGGACAGAGACGGGGGGGGGGGGGGGGGGAGGGTTGGTGAGCATTCCGCATGCAGGGTCCGCCGACGGTCGGATCTGGCGAAAGCTGCTCCTGTCCTTCTGTTTTCTTCACTCACTGACCCTGAGACAACTCTTCCCCTTGACTTTGTCAGAAAAACCGTTGAGGTAACAGACGCATCCTCTTCCCCATAATCAAGTCAAAGGAAGAGGCCAGCGTCTCCCTTCTCCCCAGGCTCGACTCCATCCAGTGTGTCAGGAACTCCATGCGGGACAAGGGATTTGACGACCGGCTTGCTGCTCAGACTTCTCTCAATTAAATCTGCAACGCCGGCCACAGCAGAGGAAACTGGAAACATTTTCCACTCGTTTGCAAAAGGTTTGCATTCATCTGAGAGGTCAGCCCCGGGGGCAGTGGGGAACCGCGTGGCCACAGCCATCTGGGGGTCATCTTTTGATGTGGACCTCACGTGCCAGGGGATCTCCCGACTCCTGGGCAGACGCTCATTAACCTGCAGGCGGAGGTGATGAGACCGCGGCTGAGGAACTTGGCCCATGCGGGGTAGAGAGACGCCACCCCGCCAACAGCCGCAGAGCACGCCTCCGCTGCCCTAAAATCTCATTATTCAGACGCTGTGTTTGCCAGTGTCGACAAGAGGCAGATTTTTTTTTTATTTTGAAACCCCAATTTTACAAGGAAATCTGACATGGTGAAATGTGCAACCCTCCTAATTATATGCATGTTGATAATTAATTGAAATGGTCGTTGGCATAAATCATTGTGATGTTTTGTTACATCAACCTGCTTCCAACGACCCTTGTTACTGTCTTCTGTTTTTCTTTTTTCTTTTTTTTTTTTTTTGTTGCTGATGAGCCAACATGCCTTCTTGCCATCCTATTATATGGTTCTGTTCAAATTCTCTTAACATCAAGATGAAATCCGATGTGAGGGTAATGCCTCGATGAGTTTGAGCCAAGGCTTACCCCAGTAATTGATTTAAACCTGGAATGCTGGGAGAATTAAAATACTGGGCCTCGCCAGTCGTGGGGAAGTGCGAGTTAAAGCCGGTGCCGTTACGCCTCGCTCGCCAGGGTTGCCCAACAGAGAGAGGACAAGAGAGCCGTCACGGATCGCTGTGGGTATGGGGACCTGCCTGAATCGCGGCGTGAATGTGACGCAGTTGTAGGACACCAGCATGGCCATTTATCGAAACCGTTAACTATACTCCGTCCACAATGCAGCCAGGTTTGTGGCGAAATGAAAATGCCTGCCCACCTGGGGACTGGTTGACCAGTTGTGCAAGGTTATTCATCATCGCCAAAAACTAGAACAGTCCGGATAGTCCTGAGTGGGCAAAGGAGTCAAGGAATTGAAAGACAGCCAGAACGTAGAAGACTATTGCACAATTTAAAAAGAAAGAAAGAAAGAAAAATTACAATACATCAAAATACCGGGGCGAAGGAAGCCAGGCACTCAAACACAAACGTAGTGTCGGGAACCCAAGGATGACACCTCTTACAAGGCTAAACGGCGGACGCAGAAAGCTGATCGGATCAGCCATTGCCTGGGCTCCCCGGGGAGGAACCAAGGTGAATTGCAGATGTCACGATAGGGAACTTTGGGTGACAAAATAAACAGGTTCTAACCCTGGGGGCTGATAACAGTTCCACAACCACACCTATGAAGTCCCTCCAATCCATCAAACTCGATAGTTAAACCGGTTGAATTTTATAGTGTGTGTATTTATCTCAAAAGTGCCCCGGAACAGTCAGCACAGGGTTTTTTTTGGGAAGGGGGAAGTGGGGGAGGTGTTTACTCCCCTCTAGTCTGATCGGGGATGAGGCTGTGGCCTGTGTTGGTTCAGAAAACATAGCAGCAGATCCCGTCTCCCTGTGCCGGGATGTTGAGTGCTGCCCATCTCTGCCACAAGGGGGCAGTAACGTCCATCACCGGCGTGGTAGATGGTCCATTTTCCAGGTATCATTTTGGCCAAGTAGGATTCATTGCGGGGAGGGGGGGGGGTTGAGTAGATTTGGGCAAGCAGTGTCAAAGGGAAGCGTGAACCCTCTGTGCCAACAGCCAGAGTGGAATGAATTGGGCACCGGGCTGCAGGAAGTGCCCGGCCTTCATTCACTTGCCTCTCCCTGACCAGATGCGGACCAGCCTGGGCTGCCCAGACCTCACCATGGTGCATGCCCTATCCCCCAGCCTGACCCACTGATGCACCCCAGATCCTACGGCTAGGTCCCCGCTTTGCTCGAGTTGTCCAGAGTCCACGTCTGTGCTCAGGACCCAAAACCCCGCTTGATGAAGGCTTTCTGTGAGATTGGGTGGGCACCAAGAAACTCCACCTCCCAAATGCTCTCCCCTGTCGGCCCAAAGCTGCTGGCTCCCAGGGTTCCCCGCTGGCGGTTCAGCCTCTGAGTTAGTGTCCCCCCTCTCCGTGTGGTGGTTCTGAAAAGCCAGGGCCCCTGTTAGGGTCGCTTACTTAATTTATTCATGATGCTGGAATGGGAGTGTGTTTACTGGAGTGTTCTCTTGTGTCTGGGGTGGGGGTGGGGGTGCCAGGCCTGGCTTCTCTGGGTGACATGCGGGCCTAGGGACTCACACATCCAAGAGGTGTTTGTCACAGTCACACAAAGCTCGGAACAGGTCGACCCGCACGCAGATTGGACTCACGCCGTCCTGCCCCACTAGCTGGTCCCACCGGGGAGACAGAGAGAGCAGACAGCTGGCAGACGGGCTCTGACCCGTGTCTGTCTTCCCAGAAGGGACACATATGGTCGGCACTCATGTTCCATTGGCCACAGAGATCCTGGACTATGTGTTCTTCCCAGAGGCTCGGGAAGGAGAGAAAGGAGGAGCCCTGGGTCTGGGTGCGCACCTAAAATGTGTCCACGCAGCAGACTCCACGGGCCACCTCTGTCCCTCCCTCAGGGTGCAGGGGCCGGCTCTGCCCTCGGGGTGGGCCTCTGAAACACCCTCCATTCATGGTGGAAGCGTTGGTACAACTCACATGATGCAGGAGCCGTAAAAACAGAGGGACCCTACAGCGTGCGGAGGATTCAAGGCCATCCAGGGTGTGGCGAGGGCAGCCTTGCAGTTAGTGAGGAAAACAGTACCATCATTAATAAACAGTAACACGGGGATAAAGGCTGGTGTTGCCTGTACTCACACCTCCCGCCTCCCTTTGCCCCGCCCTGGGCTTCTCAATGGTGTCTGCTCTGCAGGAGGTCGCAGACCAGGTGGCATTTCTCTGGGAACTGAATGCCACGTAGCTCATGCCCTCCCAAAGAACGATCCCTGGTAGTAACTCAGTCACGAGGCTGCCGGGGGGTGGGGGGGGGTGGTGACGCCTGGCCGCCTTCAGTTGAATTCCTCGCTTGATGTAAATGAGCATTTTGCAATAGCATCTCCATCTTGTATTAGGACTGACTTGACGGGTGAGTGAGGCCCGGCTGGGCTGTGGCAGACACTCTGGTTTGCACGCAAGCAGATTGGCAGTAAATGAAAGGGGAGTTGAGTTTCCCCCCAGTCCTGACAGAGCCCAGACTGATGGGCCTGTTAGCGCGAGCCGGCCGCGCTGTTCGCACGGGTCCCCCAGGGATGGAGGCAAATTTGCTCAGTACCTTTGGAGAGGAGTTGCCACTCCCAGGATTGATCTGCTAAACGGTTTACTGTGGTGCGGCTGTCTCTCCTGAGTAATGGCAGCGGGGGCAGCAGCGGAGGTGGGAGGGAAAGGGATGGAGCTCGTGTCTAACGACAGGAGGGGGAGGCGGTAAGCAGAGCCTTGCGCGCTGGGAACCCCGCGGGCCTGGGCGTCTGGAGGTCGCTTCTGCAAGACCAGTTAGCTGCCTCTGTGTGCTGACCATCCGGGCACCCCCGTGAAGATGCCCATAAGGGTCCCAGGAAAAGTCGGTTCTGCACCTGAGACCTATGTAATTGTATTGATCAATGTCAACCCAGTAAAACTTAATTTTACAAAAGTAGGAAGAAAAAGTCATTGCTGGGCCACTTCTGCCAGAATATTTAGGGTGTCATCCTGGATACCCACACCCAGGGTGCCCAGGGCAGAACCTCAATTGTGACCTTTCCTTCCATGGACAGTCAGTGCAACCAGGAAGAATGGTCAAGTGCTCTACCTATACTGGAATGCCACAGGCTCCAACCAATCAGAACAGACCAGAGGCGGAACTCTGACCAATCAGAAAGCATGCTGGCTGCACCTGTGAAGGCGCCGCCCATCAGCTCAGATGTGCAGAAGACAAACCATGGCTCATGCGCCCTGATTTCTGCCCTCACCTCTCATTCCATCAGGCCCATGAAAGACAAGTCCATCTCAGCCCTTCTGGGGCTTTCTACCCCGCTGTGCATTTTTGTCACAGCTCCTGGCTCTCCTGCTTCCCAGGACCAATGCCACAACACTAAGGACAATTTGGGTCCCAGGTCCTGCGCCACACTGGATGCCCTTGGCCTCCGTCGTTTCTCGACTGTGGCCTCTGGGCACCTGCAGCTGTCTCTCTGCCAAGGCCATGCCTCATCCCCAAGGCTGGTGCTTTCCGGCAATGACTCCTCCGGGATCCTGATGGCATTCCCAAGGGAAGCAGGCCAAGACGCCCCTTCTATCCAGTTCAAAGGTGCGTCGTAAATCTCTCATTCCCTCCCTGAGTACATTTGAACCTTAAACTACAAAGACATGAGACAGTTTCTGTTGTTTGCATCTGTTCCCTGTAAACTTGAGAGCATCTCCCATGAGCAGTCACTGCCCCGGGACTGGGGATGGAGGCGTAAATAAGATAGACACGATGTCTTCTGTCTCGGGGCGGGGGACAAGGGGAGGCTGAGGTCTCCCCCAAGGCCGACATGAAATATATAACGTCTCACGAGGAACCGGCACTCTGCAGAGCACAGCCCAGGGCAGGGATGGGGAGTGATAGGTGTGGGAGGTAACATATGAATCGACCCCAGGGAGGTGGGGATGGAGGGAAATGCGTTCCAGGCAGAAGGAATAGAATGTGCAAAGACTCCATCGTGGTGGCTGCAAAAAGCACATGGAGGTGGAGGGAAGAAGGAGAGGACACCAGGTGTTCCCTCTGAGTGGGGAGGGAACCAGAAGAAAGTTTGGGCAGAGCAGGGCCATGGTTACATTCAGGTTGTAAGGGGCTCACGCTTGCCTGCTGTGTGGAGGGGACACTCTGAAGTAAGACCCAGCCATGTCGGTTAGATACTGCTTCCCAGCCCCATGGTCCTCTGCATGTCAAGGGGTCCCTTGTCGGCTGTGGGGTGTGGTCGGTGCCAGCAGCAAGCTGCACACACACATCACACACAAGGACCCTCTCCGCCTCCCCCAAAATGGGACGCGAGACCAGTCAGCCTGACAGCTCCCCCTTGATCCGTGCTTTCAACATTGCAAATGACACAAGTCCCAACAAAGCGCGCCTGTGCTAATTAAGGGTCGGCCGTGAGGGGTCGCTCATTGACATGCAGCTGGGGAGGTGGCTCACAGATGAGGCTGTGATGGTCCAGACGCCGTCTAGGAACGTCCGGGACTCGGGACACGGCGTGCTGAGAGGCACAAGAAGCTGCATTCACGGAAGAAAGAGGAGCCGTCACAGCCAGCCTGCACATGGAGAGAAAACGAGGTGGGGGGGGGGAGGGCAGGGACAGGACGCCAGGCTGGTGGTCGGCATCCGTGCTCCCTGGCCCCCGAGCTGGGGCAGTGCCAACCTCGCTGCCCCTCCTGCTGAACGAAACGTAGCCTTCCACTACCCAGAGGCCAGAGGAGTTTCAGGATTGTATCGTATTAGATCGCAGCAGGCTGGGTCACTTTGGAAGGAGAGGGATTCCTAAACCCTTGAGGTTATTCAAACTTTTTCAGTGCAGAGGAATCTAAGAAAGATCATTCATTCTTAGGGAAGAATCTATGTAAGTAGATGGTTCTAGAAAGGAATTTTGGCATTCCTCTCTCCTGGGTATACCCACCAGAGACATCAAAAACGTCCATATACATACACATACACACACAGGCACACACACACACACACACACACACACACACACAACTTGTCCTTAAATGTTCCTAGCAGCAGCCAAAAAGTGGCCAGATAGCAATCCAAATATCTGTCTGTGGATGAATGGATGCACACAATGTGGTCCATCTATAATACACTGGAATATGATGCAGAATTGAAAAGGAAAGAGGGACCAACACCTGCTACCATGTGGACACACCTTGAGGACGTGACCCTGAGTGAGGGAAGCCAGACACAAGGGGCCACAGAGTATCCGATTCCGATCCTACAAAACGTCCCCAACAGGCACCTCCATAGAGACAGAAAGCAGATTAGTTGCCTAGGCTGGGGAGAGGGGGCGTGAGAGGGTGACGACTCACAGATAGGGGGTTGTGTTTGGGGGGATGATGAAAATGTTTTGAAGCCAAGTAGACATGTGGTTGCCCTCGCTGGCTGTCCCGTGCAACACGGGTGGATGGGACAGCACGTGGCTTAACAGCTGTTTTCTCTTCTTGAAGAGCTTCCCTGAGACATGCACTAGGTCAGGGATCAGGAACCTATGGCTCATGAGCCAGATGTGGCTCTTTTGATGGCTGCATCTGGCTCCCAGACAAATCTTTAATTAAAAAAATAATAACGTTAAAAATATAAAACACTCTGATGTATTACAATCCATTCATTTCCTACCACTCATGTTCATGGTTGCGGGTGGCTGGGGCCAATCACAGCTGTCCTCCGGGACAACACCAAATTTTTATTGGATAATGCGTAATGTACACAGGTCGTTGTATGGCTCTCACGGAATTACATTTTAAAATATGTGGCGTTCATGGCTCTCTCAGCCAAAAAGGTTCCCGGCCCCTGCACTAGGTGCATTTGCCTCTTTAAAGTTCACACGCAGCATGCAGAGGGCTGCGGCTGTCAGATCAGATCGTGTGTGGTGACTCAGCGTGGGGCTCCATCGCTGCTCCCCTCCCACCTCCCCCACCCGAGCTGCTGTGGATCCTGAAGCTTCTTAAACTTTCGGGGACGCCTTTCCCTGCCCCGTGAATTGGGGAGATTCGAAGTACCTGTCTCATCGGAGCATGGAAAGAGGAAACAAGTCGGTCCATGCAGAGACGCCGGGGGACAGCACACAGTGCTTGCAGAAACTCACGATCTGAAGGCGGGGAGGTGGCCTGGTGGTGGGGTTGGTCCTGTCACCACCTGATGACGGTGCTGGCCGCCTAAGTTCAGTGTCAGCTCAGAGAGGTTGTTCTGCGTAAACAAAGTTGCTCACACCCCAGATGGAGAGCTCAGTTGGTTAGAGCATCGTTCCGAAGCACAGAGGTTGCCAGTTCAATCCCCAGTCAGGGCACATACAGAAACAGGTCTATGTTCCTCTCTCTCTCTTTCTCCCTGCCTCTCTAAAATCAGTCAATAAAAAATTTTTTTAAGGAAAAGAAAGGAATTCATGTCAGAGGGCTTGGCTGTCAGGGGACTGTGGAGGATTCAAATACACTTCCCCTGGGCCTCAGTTTCTCTCACATCAACCCTTTCTACTCTGCCACACCGAAGATCCAACGTGGCAATAAGTCACATGAACGTTTTCTGCACAGGATGAAGAGGCAGTCTTTATCTGGTTTAATTCTGCATCGTCGTCCCCCTACCCCCGCCAAAAAAATAAATAAATTGAGTTTAACCCTCAATACCTTTGAACGGGACCTTATTTGGAAATAGGGCCGTTGCAGATTGCATCAGTGTAAGATGAGATCATCAGGGTGGGCCCTCGTCCAATACGGCTGATGTGTCCTTAGGAAGAAGACGGGCATTTGGACACAGGCACGCACAGAGAAGAAAAGGCCGTGAGGTGACTGCGGCAGAACCGGAGTGATGTCTCTACAAGGCAAGGGACCCCAAGGGCGGTGGCCACCACCCGAAACTACAAGAGGGAAGGGGGCGGTTTTCCCCAACAGCTTTCAGGGGGAGCATGGCTCCTCTCACATCTCAAAGGCAGACTTCTGGTTCCAGAACTGCACAGGAATCGATTTCTGTGTGCGGGGAGCTTCCTGGTCTGTGGTGCTTTCCGCGGCTCCAGAGAAGGAAGGGACAGAAACTAACGATGACTGCGCTCATCTCATCGCGGGCATGCGCGCTTGCCCTCTGACAGACGCCTCGCCCACGCCCCCGTCAACCCCAGCCGCAGTGATGCATTATGGTCAGCCCCTGGGACCTCTGAGCGGGCTAGCGAACGCCAGGTGCACCCTGCATGCACGCTGCTCCCAGAACGCCAGACTTCTCTTTGCATGGACCCTCATTGGTCCACAACTCCCTGGGCTAGGACATCTGGGGGGTGGGGATCTCAAAGAGACTGCAGAGGAGGATGTGGGACCTAGGGTGAGCACAGAAAGGAGGCCCCTACCGGATTGTTGGTGCGAGTCTTTTCTCCGGCCCCCTGTAATGTCAGGACCCTCATTCCTCCACACTCGGGTCCTCATGGCTCCTGCAGAACCCAAAGTGATTACAACCAGGAAGTACCAGGGGTGTCCGCTTCCATGTCCCTGTTCCCTGTGCATTTTCCCAACCCCAGCATCGTTCTGAGCATTTTTAAATTAATCCTACCAAAAATTTAAATCAAACAAACAAAAAACCCATGTGTAGCTCTTGGGGACCCTTTCATTAGGAAACAGAAAAGGAGGGAGCGTGTGGATGGATACAGGGCTGACGGTGACAAGGTCCCCTCCCCTCTTCCAATGAGGCAGGTTGTCAGGCCAGACCGAGCCCTGCCATGAAGCTGGCTGTCTGGACGCAGCCTAGTTCCAGGGGGGGCTTTCAAGAAGCCGCCCCTCTGTGTGTACGCGGGCACTCGTGTGTGTGTGTGTGTGTGTGTGTGTGTGTGTGTACATAGTGCATTCTTAATCGCAGGATTATGGAAATATAATCTGTTAAATGAAACCTAACAGTGTCAGCTTGTTAATCAGACAGCACTTCCTGGGGCTCACCGGCCCTGAAGCCACAGCCCTCCCATCAAGCACCCTCGCCAACCAGCGTACGGATGGGCCTCCGGAAGCCCCAGCCTCATTGTAACCAGCATGCCCGGAATTTGGGAAATGGCACGCCCCCTAGGAGTCGTTTTTCTGCTGCTACAAATTAGGCTGAATCGTCATCCTCTGCCTCTCTCTGCTGCCAGCCTTGCCTCACAGGAGCCCCCGCTACACCATCATCCAAGAACATGGGGTGGCGACTGTTCCTCGCCGTCCCCAAATGCAGTTACAAGACTGAAAACGGTGCACGCTCCTGTAAGAAGTGTCAGTCTTCGTCCGCCATCTCCAGTGTGCAAAGAAAGAGCCACACGAGTTGGCCTTAGGTGTGCCACAGTATAACAGAAAGCCCTCCAACCAGTAGCTGAAACATGGAGGAGGTTCTTCTCATGAATATAAGGGAACCCCCAACCACTTAGTCCTTTTTTAGGCTTCTCCTGTCTTTCTGCCTTCAAGTTTGCCTCATGATCCAAGATGGCTGCTGGTGCTCCAGCCATTGTATCTGTATTCCAGGTAACCAGAAGAGGAAAAAAGAAAAAAGGACAAAAAGAATATCCCCACAAAGTCCAGCTCCCGTGAAGCAGATTTCCTAAAGGGCTGCACAATATTTCTGCTTATAATTGAACTAAAACGATAGTCATCAGGTTTTCAACATCAGAATCCTAGAGAGTGTTAAAGGTGAATGGGCCCCACCTCCATCCTCGCTGACTCACGAGGTTTGGAGTAAGACTCACCCAAGAATCTGCATTTCTGACCAGTTCCCGTGTGATGCTGCTGCTTCTGGTCCAGGCACCCCACTTTGAGAACCACTGTCTTAAATCCTAGTCCCATCATCACACGTAGCTGCAAGGGAGTCTAAGACGTTTAGTCTTTTAGCTGGGTCCTCCTCCCACCCCTTCCCCCCACTCATGGCTCCGTTACTAAGGAAATGATGTGTACTCCATAGTCAGTGGCAACTAGCTGCTTTTAGCTACAATATCTTAGGTCTTTATTTTCTCCAACCCCAATTGATTTTGGAGACACCCCCCCCCCCCCGCGCCTTTTCTGAGCCACATCTGGATTCAGAGATCTTTGTTGTTCTGCGTAGGTATGGAACAGCCACCTTCTCTTGACTCTTCAGAGGTGCCGTCCGGAAACCGGACACAGGTCTCTCTGTCTTAGAATCCAAAGAGCTTCCTCCCAGGGGATCCCCGTTCTCTCTCTTGATTTCAGCCAAGACGCTTTGTCAATGTGTGAACCTTCTCCCCCCTCTTGGGAATTTGGGGTCTGCTTGCCTCCTGTTCCTTCCTCCTCCAAAGATCCCCACTTGGAACTGGTTTCCAGGCTTGAGAGGGAGATAAGGACAGTGAAACCACAAGGGGAAGCCAATGGTACGTTCATATGTCAAAATGTCATCCTGCAAAGCAGACCTGGCCGGGATCTGGCAGCGAGAATTGGAGGGGAGCTCCTTTTCGTTGCTTCAGGAAGGGGCCTTTATCACCCCCCTGGAAGGCCAGCCCTATACCCCAAATTCTCAGAGGGCCAGCACCACCCACACACACCCTCGCTCCACAGCCTGGGGTTCAGCCTCTAGATTCGCTTCCCCGGGAGTCCCGCTGCTAGATCCTCCTGATCGAATAGGAAGTTTAATTAAATGACTTCTCCATTGACTTCCAAGCAATGCCACATTAGCTCCTAAATTAGTGACAGTTGAGTGCTCAACCCTCTGCGGGCCAAGAGGAGTGGCCTGGTGACATAGGACATTGAAATTCAGAGCCGTGACTCTTGGACTCTGTTTTCCGGGATGAAGGACAATGGGGCTAGTGTGAATGGAGTGGCCACATCCACGCCAGGCACTAAACGAGGGGCTTCCCGTAGGTCCTCTTGTCAAATTCCCAGAGCGACCCTGGCGGAGAGTGGGGCCACCCATTTTGCAGATGAGGACAACCCAGCCCAGAGAGGACAGGACCTGGGAGACCCCACAGCAGTGCACTGGGGCAAGACAGACTCACAAAGGCCCCCGGGACCTCAGCCCCAGGATGCCAGCTGCCGGGCTCTCTCTTCCCAGTTTCATCAACGAGACCTTCATTCGATCTCCCCCGAGCCCGCCCAGTGAGCCAGGGTTCCATCCCAGATGTCCTCCTTCCAACCCCGTGGTATGTTTTCCTGACCTACTGTGCTGCTCTGGCCAGTACAGAAGGAATGATTGTGATGTGTCTCCTCGTCTACCTTCCCTCATGGAGCAGACATTCTGGAATGTTCTCTACTACGCTGAAGTCTGGAAAGGCCCATTGTAGAGGCTTTTTACTATTCAAGTGTCATATTGTCATATTCACCCTCCTAGGGATAGCATGTGTGCAGCGAACCAAAGGTGGTCACAGCATGAAAGTACCCAATTCAAATACCCCTTCCTGTCTGACTCGAGCCCCTCTGCTTTGGGGTGCAAAGCCCCAAGGCCTCCCCCCCCCTGCACCCCATACAATGCAAACCTCTCCAAGTGTAGCAAAGGACTCCAGTGTCTGTGCTGAACAGTGAGTCAGAGGAGGTGACAACTGAGGAAGAGACAGCCTGTAGGGACCACAGCGGGAGTCAGCACCTGTCGGATGCTCTACAACGGAGACAGAGAGTGACCCAAATGCCAGAGGGTGATGGGAGGCCCTTGGGGACTCATGGAGAGAGCCCCATCAGTTTGGGGAAACAATCTTCTTGCCTTAAAATGCACCGTTCTAAAGTCCATATCGAATGGTTCTTGGTATATTTACAAGGTGGTTGTGCAGCCACCACCAGTAGTATCTAATCCCTGCACGTTTTCATCGTCCCCGAAGAGAAAGCTCCTAATCCTTTAAGCGGTCTCCACCCCTATTTCCCTGTCCCCCAGCCCCTGGCCACCTCTAACTGGTCTGTGTTTTCTTTCTGTGGTTTTGTCCACTCTGGGCGTTTTCTATAAATGGAATCGGACACCGTGTGGCCTCTGTGTCTGGCCTCTCTCACTCGGCGTTGTGTATGTATTTGGGGTTCATCAGTGTAGTGGGGGCTGGTGCTCTGTCCCTTTTCGTGGCTGCATCATATTCCGCCATGGGCACAGAGTGCATTTCCACACTCATCTTCTCTCCTCGTGAGAGCCCTCGGGCAGGTGCCCCGTCCCCTTGTCTGGTCGGACTTGTCCCACACCATCTCAGTCCCTTCTCACCCCTCTGAGTTTGTGATGCTCCAGAAGTAATTCTGTGTTCTTTCTTTATTTAAAAATTAGAAGTACGACATGTTTGAAACACAGACCAGGGCAAAACCAATTTACATTTAGGAGGGCGAGTCGAATCGCAGAGTGTGTTTTCCCCGGAGCCACGGGCTTTGCTCAAATTGGAAAGGACACTGATTTAAAGGGCCTGACTCTATTGATTCTTCAGCAAAACAGAGCCGTGCTCCAGTTTGTCACGGAACGGGGGAGAAGGAACAGGAAAGGCGGAGAGAAACTGTTTAGACACACAGAGCTCCAAGGGACGACGTGCGCCTCGGTTGCGTTCTGCAGGCTCCCTCCGAGCCGGCGTGGCGGGGGCCGAGGGGGCTGCCACCCCTGTGCCCTCACACCGAGGGCCGCCTCCACCCTTGTGAGCAGGGGCTAGCCACTGGGATGGGGAGCGGCTCACGGCTCGGGGGTCCGGGGGTGGGCAGCAGCCTGTGTGCCTCCCTCAGAGCCCGCCCCTGGGGAGGTAAAGACAGGTGGCGTCTGCCCGCTGCCTGGCCCGCTCACACATCCTTCCTGGTCCGGCTGGGGTTGCAGCCAGTTTCTAAAGTCAATAAATACAGTGTGACGCATTTAAGTTGCGTGCTGGTCATGTCGCTGTGAATTTGACTCCAATGAAAGGGACTTGGGAGGAGCGGCCAGCACATAGAACCTGTGTCTGCTGTGTGAGGATCTCGCACACACGCACGCACGCACACACATGCACACACACACATTTAACTTCCCAGGAAGGCTGCCTTCCACCCGACACGCATCCCCTGCGAGTCCTTAGGACGCAGCATCCCACCTCCGCCGTCAGACCGGGCTCCTGTGTCTGTGTCTGATCCGTGGCCGGGTTGTCACTGTGGTTGCTGCTCCTGTGATGTTTGCTCTTGTCTGCAGGCCCATCACCGGGCCCAGAATACAGGGAAAGCCGGAAAGTACAATCCAGCCCAAACACGGCTCACTCAGGGGATCAGAGGATGAGGTGGGAGTTCCTTCCTTTCCGACCTCTCAGATGTACCACGCGGCTGAGAGAGGGGGCCACGGTCCCTCCTCCATGGCTCAACCCCAGGGTCCGGACCTGGGCCACACCTGCTGTTTTTCCTCCTCTCTCCGGCCCCAGAGTCCCTGCCACCGCCCCCCAGGTCCTGAAGGATAACATTCTCCAAACACACCCATGCCAGCTACCCTCCTAGCATCTCCCCTATGTGTTGTCATGACAACAGAATCTCTCCTCTTTTCCTCCACGGTACCAAACAGCTGTCTCAGGTCCTCTTTCCAATGTCACGTCCAGGGTTACGCTCGAATACTGTGTTTGTCAGCTTGGGCTGCCGTCACTGACCACCACCCACCGGGGACTTAAACAGCAGGACTCCCACTTCCCGCATCCTGGAGGCTGGACCATCCGAGGTCCTGGCGTTTACAGGGGCATTTTCTCCCTCAGCCTCTGTCCTCGGATGGCTGAGTTACACAAGGCGACCGTCCTGTCTGGCTTCGGCCAGCATGAGCTGGACGTCGGCCCCTGGTTAATGAACGCGTCCTAACGCAGCATGGGGTGGCCGGCTTGCTCACGCCCCCCACCCTGCCGTTTGCTCTATCTGCGTAAGCGGGGGCTTGTCGCTCTGGGTCACTGCTCTGTAACTCTGGGTGCACAGCCAGAAGCCATAAAGTGGCACCTGGTGACTCTTTGTGGCTGTCTAAGAGTTGACAGCTGGCAAGGTGGTGTGGCCCCGCCAGCCCCCTCCTTTGTAAAAAGGAAAGAGGTGAAGATCCCCAAGGTAAGCTGGGGTCAGGGTTGCATGGAGTTTGACAGTGCCGCTCAGAGAGGAATGCGGGGTCCTGGGGTCCCGGCGCCTGTGGGTGATGCACAGTCACCAAAACTGTGGGTGGGGAAAGTGATTTTTTTTTTTTTTTTACAGAGACAGAGAGTCAGAGAGAGGGATAGACAGGGACAGACAGGAACGGAGAGAGATGAGAAGCATCAATCATTAGTTTTTCGTTGAGACACCTTAGTTGTTCATTGATTGCTTTCTCATAGTGCCTTGACCACGGGCCTTCAGCAGACCAAGTAACCTTTTGCTCAAGCCAGCGACCTTGGGTCCAAGAGGGTGAGCTTTTGCTCAAACCAGATGAGCCCGCACTCAAGCTGGCGACCTCGGGGTATCGAAACTGGGTCCTTCGCATCCCAGTCTGATGCTCAATCCACTGCGCCACCGCCTGGTCAGGCGAGAAAGAGATTTTTAAATACAGGGGACCATCTCCCATGTCCTCAGCTGGTTTATCCTGGGGACCAATGGTCCTGTCACTGCATTCTCTGTGCCGGAAAGAGATATTGTTCAGTGAAAAATAGCTATGGTCCAACCATCCTTAATCTTTATGCTCATTCAGTGTAAGTCTAGGAGGTGTTAGGTAGAGGAGGGTGTGTGTATGTGAGAGAGAGAGACAGAGATAGAGAGAAGGAGAGGGAGAAGGACATGGAGAGAGAGATTGCTACCACCACTCGAAAGCTAATCACCATTAATCCATGAGGGAGTTTGGGGCTTAATGAAGCCATTAGCCAAAGGCCATTCTGCGGGAGAAAGTGGGAAGACTGAACTTGGAGCGCATTATCTGTAATGAACCTGAGAACGGACTTGGACTTGGGGGATTTCCGTGGTATTCTTAGCATCCATAATGGCCGACGGGCGAGCAGGAACCGCGGCCCCCGCTGCTGGAGCCCCGCGTTCTGGGCGTCTGGTGAGATCGGCGGTTTATTTCACTCCTGGCTGAGGGCACCCACCTCGGAGAGAGGATGACACTCTCCCCGCCACCGAGGCCTCTTCCTGCTGAGCTCCTGCTGAATGGCAGAAGGTCGTTTCTGTGTCCACGGTTGCTGCCCTGGAGGAAGAACTTAGAAAGCCTCTCTCATTGTCTCTCCCACTTCCAAGTTGAGCAGTGTTTCTGGAGAGGGACTTTGGGAGACATCTGCCCAAAGGGAAAAGGTGCCCGCAGACATCCCCCAAGCCGCCCCCTCTGGCCAGAAAGAGAAGGATTTTAAAAGTGCATGCGGGTGGTGCCTACCCTCTCCAAAGAGGACGTATTCTCTTTAGCACTTTGCAAATCACAGCATGCGTGGGAGAGGTGACACTAAGCCCTCAGCCTGACCTCCGTAGGGACAGGACACACCACCGTCCTCATGGCTGCAGTGGAGCGGGCCCCCGTGGGCAATAATGGAAGCTAGCTCGGTTTGCTTAAAAATTTACCTAAAATTATGAAGCCCTGGTTGTCTGGTGTCCCTTGCCAAGGCGTAGTGACCACGGGCATCCGGGGACACAGCTTCCCTGACTCTTGCTGCTGCTGTTGGATGGGCACCTGACTGTTCTTTCTCCCAACATCCATTCTGTCTTTTTCCTTTTTCCCCATAAGAGTCAGTCCTGGCAGGCACGTCGGTGACAGGGGCCCTCTCCTCCCTGGGGAAGGGACTGACACAGAACTCAAATGAGACCGACCGGGTTCTCCCTGCAGAGAATGTAAATGTTCAGCTGCGTGACTCAGGGGCAGGCGTGGTTGAAGGATTCTCTCCAGAGGGACAGCCCACCCTACCCTGTACGGAGAACCCTGGAAGCTGGTCTGGGTCCCGCCTTTCTGAGGCTGCCATCAGCTTTTGCGTTGATCCTGTGAGCTGCCCAGGACCTGTCCACTCAGCACCCACCTCAGCTTTCTGGTGCGGCTGAAACAAGTTGACGCACGTATATTGTTACAGTTCCGGAAGGCAGAGGTCAGACATGAGTCATATGGAGCTACCATTAAGGTGTCAGAGGGCTGTGTCTCTTCTAGAGGACCTGAGGACAGCCTCTCCCTTTTCTGGCTTCTAGATGCCACCCACGACTCCGGGCACGTGATAGCATCACTCTGAACTTGCCCGCCATCACCACATCGCTGTCTCTCTCTCTCTCTGACCGCCGTGGCTGCCTCTTCTAAGAACTCTGTGGTTAAACTGGGTCCACCCCAGGTAATCCAGGATAATTTTCCCACCTCCAGATCCTTAATCACAACTACGAAGTCCCTCTTACCGTGCAAGGGGACACAGTCACAGGCTCCAGAGATTGGGATCTGGGCTATTGGTGGGCAGGGCATTATTCAGCCAACTACAGCACCTTCTTGCTCACACTGTGGTCAGCTTCTGTTGCTCGCAGCCCAAACCTCACATATGTCATCCCTTCTCCTGGGCCTCGGCAATAGAGAGAAAAATAAAGAAATATTTTTTGGCTGTTATTGTGGGAAACCGGGAAGGTTGATCCTAAACAAACCAAATGTGGATTGCTCAGCGTTCTTGGGAAAGGGTCCCAAAGAACGGCCCTTTCGCCCTAGTTCCTAAGGTAAGGGCTGTGGCGTCTTGTCTGGATGCCGGGGCGAAGGTTTCCTCGTAGAGTTCGACAGAATAACTCCCTTGACCCTGGTGCGTCTGGTTCTTCCGGCAGGACACGGAACTTCTGAACACGGCCGTCCTCACGGGGAAGGCGGTGGCCCTGCCCATCAAGGTGGTGTCTGTGGAGGAGAACAACGCTGTGACTGACATCTCGGAGTCTGTCGAGTGCAAGTCCGCAGACGAGGACGTCATCAAGGTGAGTGGCTCTTTGACCACTGGGACTGAGCTGAGGGGAGCGTCCATCCCCCGGGCACCCATTCACTAAGGAAGGTAAGCCCCGGGGGAAATCAGAGGCGAACCAGCTCGGCTCACGCACCTCACGCACCTCACGCTCCCTAACATTCTCTTTATTTTGGCATCTGGACGATCCAGTTTGCACCAAGTGTGTGTTGGGCCCTAGGTCCAACCCTCGATGCCTCCAGGGGCCAAGGCGCAGGTGACTTTTGTGGGTGAAATCATAAATCAGACGCGCCGTGTCCTAGAAGGGCAGCCAGTACTCAAATAACGGCCAGTCGTAGCCAGAAAAAAATGTGAGTCCAGGGCCGCTCTGAAAAGAAGCTAAAAATTTGGGTGAATGTCACCTTGTTTTTTAGCACTGGTGAACGATTATAAATGGTTGGGTTTTTTTAACGGGAAAATGATTAAGAATACATCTGCCACATAGGTCTATTTCACTGGGGCAGCCATAGAAACCACTGTTCTGTAGGGCACAGGAGGAACCAGGGGCCGAATGCAGCCCACTGGCTGCTGGCTCAGGAGAGATTTATTGGGACCCGAGGACTCCTGTCTATTTCCATGTTGTGTGTGGTCACAACAGGGGAGTTCCGCAGTTGCAACGGACACCCCACAGCCCACGAGTCTGAAACATTCGTGTTTTTCCCTTTATGAGAGAAAGTGTCTGCCTAGAGCAGTGGTCGGCAAACTCATTAGTCAACAGAGCCAAATATCAACAGTACAACGATTGAAATTTCTTTTGAGAGCCAAATTTTTTAAACTTAAACTATATAGGTAGGTACACTCCTTATCGAGGTAGCGCCCACACATGGTATTTGGTGGAAGAGCCACACTCAAGGGACCAAAGAGCCGCATGTGGCTCGCGAGCCGCAGCTTGCCGACCAGGGACCTAGAGAAATCCCCGCACCTGGTCCACGTTGTCCTCCTGTGTGGCCTGTCTCACCAGCACCCACCGTGTTACACAAGGATCTAAGACGGCGTGAGACCTTTTCTAAGCCAGAAATGAAGCGTTTAGTCCTTATGTCTTCATTGATAATCCCAGAAAACACACCCGAAAAAAAAAAAGCTTTAAGATGCCCAAGAAACTATCCAGAGAAAGTCTTTGTCCCTCGAATGGACCCTGACCGATAGCCACTCAGAGACTTCTCTCTGGTACCCAAGACTCCGTGTGTGAGTAGAAAAGAACCTGACAATCTGTCAAGGATGGTGGGAAAACCCTCCCCTGCCAACCCCGTCTCCAGCACAGACAAGGGGCAGCCCAGCACTGCTCTGTCCTCTGCTCCCCCTGCCTGCCACCTTCACCAGGCCACCTTCACATGGTCGAAATTATGACAACAGCCTGCCAGCAGGTGGCAGTAAAGCATCCTGGCAACAGCTGGCTGTGTCTCCAGGGAGGGACGGATTTTCCTAACTCACCGCAAAGGGACTTACGGACTAATGAGTGGTGGCCCGGAACCCAAACTGCTTCACAGAAAACCCCGAAGAGCCTGTGCGAGGAGGGAGTTCGGGGTGAAGGACTAGACCACACTCTCCCGACAGAAACAAAGCACAGAGGCTAGGTGGAATTTGAACTTCTCCAATAGGTTACATTCAAGAAAAATAAAATACAAAAGAGACAGGTGAATCTGTTAAGAGTGCATTGTGATTAACCCACTGTATTCAGATACTGTTTCAACATGTAGTCAGTGTCAAAATAGTTACTGTAATAGTTGATATTTTGGCCACAGTCATTCAATTTTTACTTGATTGATTATTAGAGAGAAGGAGGAAGGGAAACAGAGAGAGAAAAACATCCATTTATTGTCCCACTTTATTTTGCATTCATTGGTTGATTCTTGTATGTGCCCGGACCAGAGATTGAAACCACAACCTTAGTGTATTTATTGGGTTGCATCAAGGATGTGCTGGACCCTGGGTCCAACCCCAAGCGCCTACGGTAGCCAAGCAATGCTCTAACCAGTGGAGCTACCCGGCCAGAGCTGGGCACTATCTTTCAGACCCCGCGGGCATCTTAGACTTGGAACACCTGGTCCACAGCTTTCCAGGTTCAAGTCCAGCAGAAATGAGACGCTACTCAGAATCCTGGACTTGCTGTCATTGGTCCAGCCTGAGCCGAGTGACCATTGCTGGACTGATCCCTGTGGTCAGGTCAGTGTGGCGCATTGTGGCCCCATCCGACCATGCACGTAGCTGATGTCAAGACCTGTTGGAGCACGTGGGCTGAGCATGGGGATCTGGGCAGGACCCCCCCCAAAAAAAACATATTTTAAAACCCATTACAGCAAAGAAGATGAGTAGATGTTGGGGCAACAAAAAATAACAAATGTCTCCTGTAGCTGAGCTGGGACTCAGATGCATCAAAACATCCAGTTGAGTATCCTCCATATGTACAACTTTCATCTGTTAGCGGTATCATCCTAAAGTTGTCTCAAAAAATTAAAGGATTTTTCTTTTCCTTCAAATAAAAATTGATGTTGCTCTAATGTTCCTTTTTGTAATACATGCTGAGACCGTGGAGACGGGCTCTGTCTTGTGGTGAGGCTGGCTATTGAGCGTAATTATCGGAGACACGCTTTTTAAAAAGAGAAAGAAGAGTTATAATTGAATGAATTTCTCGTCTTTGAGTGGGTTGGAGTGGCAAGAGGTCACAAGAAGAAGAGGACAGTACCACCAGCCTCAAGGATGTTTTTATTCATTTTGTTCTTTTTTTTTTTTTAATTTAGTGAGAGGAGGGGAGGCAGAGACAGACTCCTGCATGCACCCGACCGGGATCCACCTGGCATGTCCACCAGGAGGTGATGCTCTGCCCATCTGGGGTGTTGCTCTCTTGCAGCTGGAGCCATTCTAGCACCTGAGGCAGAGGCCATGGAGCCGTCCTCAGTGCCTAGGCCAACTTTGCTCCAATGGAGCCTTGACTGCAGGAGGGGAAGAGAGAGACAGAGAGAAAGGAGAGGGGGAGGGGTGGAGAAGCAGATGAGCACTTCTCCTGTGTGCCCTGGCCAGGAATCAAAACCAGGACTTCCACACACTGGGCCAACTGGCCAGGACTATTCATTCTTGTTTTAACTTAAAAAAATAGAAGAGCTGAAATAAGTTTTCACCAATTAAATGTGGAAAGGTCATATTTAACAAGAGAAGCATGGCTAGAGTCAGATAAGTGCTTTCGAATCCAATTCCAGCTCCTCCAAGCTGTGCATCTTTGGGCAAGTGGTTCAACCTCTCTGTCCACCCCTGAGGGGAATGGGAAACAGAGCTCACCCACAGTAAAAAAATGAGCGAGGAATTAAAAATACTTCAATCAACGCAGAGGCGGTAGGCTCTATGGCTGAGCCCTAGAGTCAAATGTCCGTGTTTCAGTCCTGACTGCCTGCCTCCCAGCTGTAGGACCCCGTACAAATTACACCACCTCCCTTGTCCCCTCAACTCCTCATTTGAAATACGGATGTGATAGAAACAAAAAAAAGTAGCTCGCTCACCAGTCATGGTGAGCGTTCGGTAGGATCATCCTCATGACCATCCAGGAGAACCCGGTGGACTGCACCCTGTGGCGAACGTTTGCTGTTGTTAGGAAGTGTGCAGTCACCCGGGAGATCCGTCCTGTGTGGGCACCGTGGGGAGGCCCTGTGAGGCCGGCAGCCCCCAGCGCCGGCCCCTGACGTGGGGAGCGTGTTCGGATGACCGATACCTGGGCCCCTTCTCTCCACCAAGGCCGACGGTTGTGGTTGCCTCGGCAACACTGCCCGGAGGATGTTGAGACCATTTCTGGCCACTTAGTTCTCTGTCGAGAGACCCACCTACTGTTGGTCCGTTGTTGGCAAGAAGAAACACCTGCCCAGCCGCCTCCCGGGGGCTCCTAGTGGCCCCTGCAGCCTGCCCCACCCGCCCCCACCCCACCCCACCCCGCGGGAGGATAGCTCAGGCCCACTCCTGACAGGGCAGGGTTCACTTTGCGTTCTGTCTGCCTGGAACAACACTAAAAATGAAGAGAACAGTGAGAAAATAAATCAGTCGATGCTGACACTTGGCTACAGTGAGCGGCGAGAGGTGGGAAGCCGGGGGAAAGCCGACGTGGGAGGCAGCCTGCCGAGCTGTGCGGGCCGCTGAGGGCCTGCCTGTCGTCACTCTGGGGGCCGCTGCCATCTTCAGTCCCTCTCAGTGGGGCCCCCAAACCCTCCAGCTTGGTGTCGGACACCAGCAAGATGCCAAGGTAGAAAACTCACATGCTTTCGGGGCTCAGGCTGGTAATGAAACTGTCTGTGGTGTTTTTCCAATGCTCATATGATGTTTTAAAAACACCCTGCAGGGTGGATGTGACCCTGGGACCACCAGTTCACAAGCTGCGACTCCCTCATTCATCTTTCAACATAGTTTTCTTGAGTACCTGCTATGTGCTTGGCTTTCGTCACCGGGGATATGACACTGAGCAAAACAGCTCAATTCCATGATTATGGTCTAGAGATAGAGAGCAAAGAATAACCAGAATAAATGGGTAAAACGGATAGGGTGTTGCAGTAACTCACACAGCCAGGAGAGGGGTGGGGAGGTCTGGGGAGTTGCGACTTTAAGTAGAAATGTCAGAAGGCCCTCTGGTGTTGGTGTTTGAGTAAACACCAGGAAGGCCTAGTGGGGGAGAGTGAGAAGGTGGGGACCCCGCGTCACCGACAGAACACGAGGCAGCCAGGCTGGCTGTGTTAGAGCCTTCCTAAGTGTAGGTTCACAGACCAAGACACACACTCGGGGGCAGAAGCCGTGGAAACCTGGTGCTTCTGTCTCTGAGCTTAATTTCTCTTTCCAGCCATGGTCTCCTAAGTGGCAAGAAAGTAAAAATATAAAAACAAACAAAAAAAATGCTACAGCAGGAGTGATTTCTGAACATGTTACATTTGAGATGCTCATTAGAGCTCGGAGCGGAGATGTTGGATAAGGTAGTTGGGTATCTGAAGGTTGGATCTGGGGCACTGAGCACAAAGATGGGATGTGAAGAGTCCTAACCAACAATTACAATAACGAGAGGGAGACGCTGTGTCCCAGTGTCTGTGTCCTCGCCACATTCTTATGAGATTCTAACCCCCAAGGGGATGGGAGGAGGTGGGATTTGGGGAGGTGAGGGGGCCATGAGGGTGGAGCCCTTGTAAATGGGATCAGTGCCCTCAGAAAAGGAACCCCAGGGAGCTCCCTTATCCCTTCCATGATGGCGGACACAGCGAGAGGGTGTCATCTGCAAACCAGGAAGTAGGTCTTCATGAGACACAGGCTCTGCCAGCACCTTGATCTTGGACTTTCAGCCTCTAGAACTGTGAGAAGTAAATGTTTGTTGCATGAGCCACGTGGTCTGTCATGTTCTGTTATATAGCGGTCCCAAGCCAACAGGGACGGGATGTATAAGTTGCCACGGAAACAGTATGCAGCAGAAGGAGCCATTGCATAATTTCAAGGCGTGAGTCTCCAACTGTGATCCCCGCATCCCCCGAGACCTGGTTGGAAGTGCGCAGGAGGGGCCCCACCCACAGCTGCTCCACCTGAGACTCTGGGGTGGGCTCAGTGGTCTGTGTGGATGAGGTCTCCATGAAGCTCACTCAGGTCTGAGAACCGGCTCGGCTGACACGAGTCACAACAGCTGGCCAGCAGGTGCCTCTGTCCCCTTCATGGACAGTGTGATGTCCTCTCCCCCAGGAGGCAGGTGATGTCCTCAGGAAGTCTCCAAAGACTGCATGACAACACAAGATGTCAGCTGATTGTGTGCTGCTCACCCGGAATCCACATGGCCACCCGCGTGTCCCCCTCCCCAGACATCAGTGACTACCACGTGTTCAGCCCACACGACTTCAACAGCCAAGTCAGCAGAGGCCAGAGGTCGGTTCTCTGCATGGGCAGCCCGCCCACGACGAAGGATGGGAAGGGTTTTCAGAAACAAATCTGGGGGACTGGAAAGAGCCCTGCGGGCCAGCCAGCTCGTGGTGTGACTCCACGGTTCCCACGCCAGCCACTTGAGGGGATGATTAATGTGTCCTGGGACTTCCCCAGACATTTATGTCTCCTTCAGGAATAGTGGGGACCGTGGCTTCTCCCGCGCCGCCACGCCATGCCCTCCACGTGCCTCTTTGTTATTTATATGTTCGGGAGCAGCGGGCTCCCCTCCCACCAGAGCTCAGAGAGGTAATAAATGGGGAGAGTCAATGGTCTGTGAATTACAACATTGATTAAGGAAGTGATCACTGATATAACTCTTGCCCGGCTATTATGCTAATGCCTGCCCAAAGCCCGACGGTGTTTATACGCTAATGACAGGTGCGGGACAGGGACGCAAATTGGTTTCCACCCTTCATCGGTATGTAAATGTTTCTAAACCACTCTCGACCGTGAGTGAGAAGATCGGCCTGTGTGTTCCCCTCCCAACCGCTCCGGGCACGGTCCCTAGCAGATGGGAGAATACACGGAGCCCGGCCCTCCCAGCTGCCCCTCCATACACAAGTGCGAGAGGAAGATAAAAATTGCGCCCGGGATGGCCATCGTTGTTCCTGGAAGGCGGGGGGAGCGTGGGAGACCAGAGGAGTTCATGGCTCAGCAGCGGATGTTATTTAACCGAGTGCACAGATGAGGGGTTTGGACAAGAGACAGAGAAGCAAATTGGCAATTACAGCTAAGTGTTTGGAAGGGCTGTGTGTGTGAAGGCTCCGTGAATGGCTTTATTAACTCAGAAGCATTTCCACAAAACTGGGTGACATGCGTTTCCAGAGCAAGGATTAACTTTCTGCCTAGGCTCCAAGGAGTCTGTGACACACACACCCCCAAAAAAGGTTAGGAGACATGGCTTGAGTGCTTTCTAGAAGCTTTCATAGGAACTTCTTGTGTTTCCACTGCTCTTGGCTCCATCTTACCTCAGTCTGTCACCACATGTCCCCTCACCCCAAGGTTCCTGTTTGGTTGTTTTAAAGTGAGCATGCCCATGAAAAAGGGTGTGTTTATCCATCCGTCCATCCATCCATCCATCCATCATCTATTCATTTATTCATCCATTCATCATTGACCTATTCATCCATCTACCCAACTCATTCACCTACCCATCCATCCATTTACTTATCCATCAATCTATCCATCCATCCATCCATTCATCCATCATCCATTCATTTATCTTTCCATTCATCCATTCACCATCCATCCATCCACCCATCCATCCATCATCCATCATCCATCCATCCATCTATCCATCCACCATCCATCCATCCATTCATCTGTCCATCCATCCATCCATCATCCATCCATCCATCCATCAATCATCCATCCATCCATCATCCATCCATCATCCATTAATTTATCCTTCTATTCATCCATTCACCATCCATCCACCCATCCACCCACCATCATCCATTCACCATCATCCATCCATCTATCCATCCATCCATCAATCATCCATTTATCTATCCATCATCCATTCATTTAACCTTCCATTCACCATCCATCCATCCATTCATCCATCCACCATCATCCATCCACCATCATCCATTCATCCATCCATCCATCATCCATCCATCCATCCATCATCCATTCATTTATCCTTTCATTCATCCATTCACCATTCATCCGTCCATCCATCCACCATCATCCTTTCACTATCATCCATCCATCCATCCATCCACCATCCATCCATCCATCCATCCATCCAACCCTTCAGTATCCATTTTGCTGAGCTCCTCCTGAGCAGCTGGTGTGAGGAACCAAGACATCAAAGATGACCCAGGCATCCCTCTTGCCTTTAAGGACCTCATAGTTTGGCAGTTGATATGGGCCCATGAGAAGGGGGATCAGTGTAAATCACATCTTCTAAACTTGGCTATGCCTCCGTTAAGCAGTGTGCTTTGAAAGCAATAAAAATGCATGGACAGACAGTCTCCAGGCCCTGTAAATTCCTTCTCCATCCCCTCTCTGTCCCCACAGGTGTCCGACCGCTGTGACTATGTCTTTGTCAACGGCAAGGAGATGAAGGGCAGGGTGGACGCGGTGGTGAACTTCACCTACCAGCACCTGAGCGCGCCGCTGCACATCACCGTGTGGGCGCCCCGGCTGCCGCTGCACATCGAGGTCTCAGACACTGAGCTGAGTCAAATCAAAGGCTGGAGGGTCCCCATCGTGACCAGTAAGAGGTGAGCCAGGGCCAGGAGCCGCACTGGAGAGAGCATGACCACAGCTTTGTTTCTCCGTCTCCCCATTAAAGGAGGCAGTGCGGGGCCTGGCGCACAGTAGGCGCTGCTGGTATCATGGGGAGGAGAACAGGCCAGGAGAACACGACCAGGCAAGGAGGCTATCGAATGGCAGGGTCAGCATCAGGCCTGGCCACCTGCCACCTGCACGGGGGCTTGGGATGGACTGACCTCTGAATGTGCCCCCTGAAACAATGAGACAGAAGTCACACATTTTCCTAGCCCCCCCCCCCAACCCCAGGGGAACTTACGTTTTGGGTTACTTTCTCTTTAAGTGAAATGGGGATCTCTTTTTCTGTGGTTTTGAACTCTATAAGCATGAACAGCTCTATGCCTATGAAATTATTTGTGTAAAATGTAGTTGCATATATACTGGACTATGGTGACCATTTGCTCACACACACACACAAACAAACACAAAAGACTTTCATTTATTCTGTGTGACTGCTTGTTGTATATAGGAGTTTGGGGTCCTGTGTGCCCAGCTCCATGGCTGCTCGTTAGACACACAAAAGTTACAACAGAGTTCCCAGTTTTCTGCCTGGAATCCCCTGTCCTTAACGATCAGGGCTATTTCCCTAGCTGGGTCCCAGGCGCCAGCCTCTTCGAGCTCAGGTCTAAGCGCCTCTGGGAGGGGAACTGGCCAGACAGATGCTGAATCCCTCTCTGCGAGGAGCAACGTGGCCCAGCTAGAGTGTGGGGGGCGGCCATGCATCCAGCCAGTATTTCAGACCACTCAGTGGTCACGAGTGGCCAGGAGATGGCACAATCAGGAGTGGTGGGCTGCACACCCCAGCCCTGCAACTTGGCAGCTGTGCGCTCTTGGGCACGCTGCCAGTAACCCCACCCCACCCCGCCGCCCCCATGCCTCGGGTTTCTCACCTGCAGCGTGAGAATAAGTACACCGCTCACAAAAAGTAGAGGATATTTTACAGCTTCATATTCATGTTGAAATATCCTCTCATTTTGGTGAGCAGTATATTTAGCGTGTTGTCTCATCATCTTATGAGACGGAAGAGAGTTTATCTGCGTGGAGCTTGGAAGGGTGCATCTCCAGTGTGTAGTGCGGCTCTGTCCCACAGAATATTCTAGACACATGCTGTCCACTATGGTGGCCACTGGTCCATGTGGTTACGGAGTGATGGAGAAACTTAATTTCTTCACGTATTCAATTTGTATCCATTGAAGTTACAGTGCAGGCCCTGGCCGGCTACCTCAGTGGTAAAGCGTCAGCCTGGTGTGTGGAGGTCCCGGGTTCGATTCCCGGCCAGGACACAGAGGAGACGCTCTCGTCTGTTTCTCCACCCCTCCCCCTCTCCTTTCTCTCTATCTCTCTGTTCCCCTCCCACAGCCAAGACTCCATGGGAGAAACGTTTGCCCGGGCGCTGAGGATGGCTCCATGGCTTCCACCTCAGGTGCTAGAATGGCTCCTGTTGCAGTGGAGCAACATCCTAGATGGGCAGAGCATTGCCCCCTGGTGGGCAGAGCATCGCCCCCTGGTGGGCATGCCGGGTGGATCTCGGTCAGGCACATGCGGGAGTCTGTCTGACTGCCTCCTTACTTCTCACTTCATAAAAATACAAAAAAATAAGAAATAAAAAATAAGAAGGAGGCGTCTGACGCCCTGTGTGGCCCCGATGCCCCCACCGAATGCTGTCCGCTGGAGGCGGAGCCCATTCCCCAGACCTGAGCGCACCCCACCCCTTTCCCACAGGCCCACGCGAGAGAGCGAGGACGAGGACGAGGAGGAGCGGCGAGGCCGCGGCTGTGCCCTGCAGTACCAGCATGCCACGGTGCGCGTCCTTACCCAGTTCGTGTCCGAGGGCGCCGGCCCGTGGGCACAGCCGAGCCTTCTGCTCGGCCCCGACTGGCACGCGGACATCACGCACTTGGTGGCAGACTTCATGAAGCTGGAGGAGCCCCACATCGCCACGCTGCGGGGCAGCAGGGTCCTGGTCGGGCGGGAGGCCGGGATGACCACCCTGCAGGTAGGAAGCGGGGCTCGGGAGGTTGGCATGTCTGATGCAGAGCCCTGTGGGCACCGGGGAGGCTGGCAAGGTGGGTGGGGCTTTGTGGCCAGTTCTTTGTCCCCGTGATGGTGTCTGCGGATAGCAGACGGTGAGCCTCGGCCAGCTCTTCGAGTCCCAATCTCCTTCTGAAAGGAATGGAGACAGTGGTGGCACTTAGCTCCCTGCGGGACCCTCTCCCTTCAGCATCCTTCATGCCCACACTGCCCAGGACTCCCCCACCCCACCCTGGACCCTCCTCCTTAGCACCCACCTCGCTCCGTGCTCTTAGAAATGCCCTCCCCGCCCCTCCGCTATGCCTGGCCCCTCCAGTGTCCAGGGGAAAATGCCTCTCTCCTCTCTTCTTTCTGTAAATCACTATCATTCCACCGTTTATTCATTCAACAAACTCCCTTCAAACTCCTCCTGCCTCTGGTGCTCAAGGGAGCATCTAGAACAGTGGTGTTTCAGGACAGACAATAAAGGACCTGGGAGGGGGTCTTTTCCACAAGCCCTCAATTCCCACCTTGTCCCTTCCTCCCGTTTGGCATGTCATTCTGCATCCTTGCGTGAGCACCAGACGGGGAAGTGGCTGTCCCTGTCCGTCACTGCCCCCGGGATGTCTGCAGTCCAGCGCCGGGCGTGTGCTGTCAGGCAGGAAGTGAGATTGCAGCAGAGGACCATGCTGCTGGCGTGTGCAGGAGGCCCACCCCGGAGGACTGGTCATCCAGTGCCCCCCGGTGACTTCCACGGGTCACTTAGAATGTGACTCGGGTGGCCCTCTTGGGTCCGCCAGCAGGATGGGTTGTACGTTGGACAAGCCTGTCTCATCTCAAGAGAGGGGCCGTTTCCTTTCAAAAACAAGATGGATTTTAATACTTATTTCAAGTCTTCTAATAGCTAGAAGTATAAAATGTCCCGGGGAGGGGTGACTTCACTCCTCACAAAGGCACCACCTGGGCTGGCGTGCTGGGTAAGGAAGGTAGCCCTGTGCTGCTCCCTGCCTTCCGGGACTCTGGCCTGTGTGGGACAAAGGGATGTGTCCAGGGAGGGTCCCAACCGTGGATACGGCTATGACAGACTTGGCTGGTGTCCTGCCCGTCCCTCAGGTGCTGTCCCCGCTGTCGGACTCCATCCTGGCAGAGAAGACGATAACCGTGTTAGAGGACAAGGTGTCACTGACGGACTTGGCCATCCAGCTCGTGGCTGGGCTGTCCGTCACCCTCCACCCTGGCACGCAGAGCGGCAAGGCCATCACGGCTGTGGCCACGGCAGAGGAGCTGCTGCGGACCCCCAAACAGGTGGGAGCCCAGCGGCCGGGGGCGGAGAGGAGCAGGCCGCTCACTGGGCCTGGGCCCGCAGAGAAGGAGGGAGGGGGGCCCGGGGACGGGGTGGCTGAACCTCGTCCGGGATCGCAGGCTGGCTCATGGCCTGCAGAGGCGCTGGTCTGACCCACCCTGATGCGGGGCGGACCGGCCACATTGTCCGAGGGGAGGGGTGTGTGCTCCAGTGGAGTGAAGACATACCCCAGTGCACAGGGTGTGCTAAGGACCTGCGTGTGTAACAACCTGCCCCACCTGGCGGCTTAGGGCAGAACCCACCTGTTCCCTCCCTATCTGCAGCTCGTGGGAGGGGCGTCCCCAGCGGGCTCAAGGTCTCCCAGGCTGAGCAAATCGGTGGTCTGAGCTCTCAGCCGGACGCTCACACGCTCATTCATCCTGTCGGCAGAATCTGCCCCTCGTGGTTGTAAGACTGCAGCACCCGTGTCTTTGCTGGCTGTGATCGGGAGCCTGTGTCCGCATCCTAAGCTCGCCTCTGTTCCTTCTAACTGCCCTACCTGCTCCCCTCATCTTCACACCCAGCATTGGTTTGGGGTGAGGGCTGGGTGTCTTCCCATCATTAAGCCTGACCCCTCCTCTGCGGCCAGCCCGCCAGAGGAGCCCCGTGTTCGCCAAGGCCTGTCTATGTCACCACCCCCCCCCCGCACCCCCTCCCCTGTAACCTGGGCCCATTGCCTTCCCTGTGCCAGGGTGTGATATAACCATGGGGCGGTGTCTCACACGCCAGGTGCCCAGGGTTAGGGGGTTAGGGCGGGCCGTTCCATGCTCACGTGCTGAGAGCATGGGCCACGGGGACCTGTGTGGCATTCGTACCCGCGTCCAGCCCGCGTGACTCGGAGGCGAGAAGTCAGCAGGGTGCTCCCTGGTTTAGAGACAGCAGAGAGCGCGGAGCTGGGAGGGAAGTGGGGAAACAGAGCGGAAGGCGGGGGGCTGCTTGCTGAGAGTAATTCCTGAGGAGAGGATGGGCGTTGCCACCTCCCTGGCGTGGGCCAAGGCTGCCTGTCCCCATCCGGCTTCGCCGCCTGGCTGTCTAATCCCAGTGCTGACACGGGGCTGGGGGAGTTTATGGATGCTGCTCACCCAATGTGCAGACGTGACCCCTTGGTAGGATGTGGCTCTAAGTCACCCCTGGGCACGTGTTCTGTGAAGTCCTGCAGAATCTCTCCTCTTTGGGGAAATGTGTTGGCTCCGCCCTCCCCTGCCCCCCTTGAGAAGACACTGTCGTCCATCCTCGCCACAGTCCACTACTAGGGGGACAGAGTGTCGGTCATGCAGGGGGGCTGACGGAGACAGGGTGCCGCTCGCCCGGGGGGCTCCAAGGGCTTCATTCAGACCCTCTGTCATTGGGGGTGGAAGGGGAAGGCTTGCTTTTAGGCTCAGTCCTTCCTGCCTCTCGAGTCTGTGAAGAAAAAATTAATTTAAGATGAGACATCAGCCAAGACGCACTTGCAGACCACAGGAACAACATGTTTTGTAGTGGCCCTTGGGGTGGGGAAGGCTGGTGCCTTGCTCTTGAGAGTTTCAACTTTGAAATGCAAATTCCGAGGGATTCACAAGCAGGAGACTATGAGGACGGGACCATTGGCTTTTTCTGCCCCCCCCCTCCGCCCCCCAGCCCCAGGGCCTCATCTGTTCTAAAAGAAGTGAGGAGAGAACAAGGAAAGAAACCTGGTGTGAATGGCTGTGATTTAGGCATCGGAAGGGGATGGACGAGTCCGGTTGTGTGATCAGCTGGTTGATGGGGTCAGAGAAGGACAGGAAGCAACATGACTCAGCCAGAGTGGCTGTTGTAGCTTCGGTTTCTCCAGAACCCAAAGCTGGGATGAGGAATCACGTGCCAGGATGTTGTTTGGGGGCTGAAGGGGACCCTGGGGTGGGCGAGACAGGCAGGGAAGGGGGCATGGTGCAGGAAGGAAGCGCTGATGATGGCCCCTTGGAGAGAGCATGGTCCCAGCTCAGCCACCAATGGGACTCCAGAGCTGAGGCTGCTGGGAGAACAGTCAGCCGGGATAGGAAAGGCAAGACCATCCTTGTCCCAGAGCGGCAGGGACGCTGGGAGCTTGCCTGTGGACGTGAAGAGAGACACAGACCTAAATATAACTCTGCTCGGAGGGTCCTCTGTGGGGAGTGGCCCCTGCAGGTGTCAATTACTCAGCAGGGCTGGCTAGGAGTTTGGCCACATGGGCTGGAGAATGCCCTCGAGCCACAGCAAACAAACAGCACACACACAGCTGGCAGATTCATAGCTGATGGTGCAGCAAGCCGCAGGACAGAAGCTGGCAGCAGTAGCCATGGATGCTGCCCCATCTCTGGGTGCAAGCCTCCTCACCTGCTACAGGCACCCTGTTCTGTCCAAGGTGTCCATGACAAGTGAGAAAGACCTAACTTGGGTGACCTAAGCAGACAGCAGGATTTAGCAGTCCATGCCTAGACATTGCCATCTTCCATGGGTTGAACTGTGTCAGCAGAAACCTCCATTTTTTGTGTGTATTTGATTTAAGTGAGAAGAGGGGAGATAGACAGACATCATGCATGTGCCTGGACTGGGTTCCACCCAGCATTCCCTCCTGCCAGGGCTGATGCTCGAATACCAAGCTATTTTTAGCACCTGAGACTGACATGCTCGGATCAACCAAGCTATCATCCACACCAGGGACCAAGCTATCATCCGCACCAGGGACTGATGCTCAAACCAATCAAGCTGTTGGTTGAAAGAGGGGGAAAGGAAGTGAAGGGGGAAGGGTGGAAAAGCAGATGGTTGCTTCTCCTGTGTGCCCTGACTGGGAATCGAACCCAGGACTTCCACACGCCAGGCTGGCGCTCTACCACTGAGCCAACCAGCCAAGGCCAGGAAACCTTCATTTTTCTTGCTGACATTTTCTCTCAACTCTGGAGAATATCCAGGCCGGATCTCTTTGAACATTGACTCCCCCCAACCCCCCAACCCACACCCCACCCACCCCATATGTTTTCCTTCTGGAGCGTCTAACAAAAAACCACATGGTCAGCCTCCTTCTCTTCCTTCAACCTTCGTTTCCTATTTTTCTTTTTAATCCTGTGATTGAGTTTTGGCTGACTCTCTTGGCTCTGTCACCCGGCACACAAATTCTCTCCTCAAACGTGTAATCCGCAGTTCAAAGGGCCCGGGGGGCAACTGATTGCAGCTGGCGTACTTGTCCTCTTCCCGGAGCTCCCTGTGCTTCCTCCGCAGCTCCCCGTTTGTGTTTCGCCCCGTCCCTCTCTTTCCCTCTGGTTCCACATCTCCCCATTTCCCTTTGTTGTATTTTGTGGCCATTTCAGGTGGTTGGCTTTCTTGTTCTCTTCTGTCAAATCCTCGGTCCGCCGATCTCGGTGGGAAGTCTTGACGGGGCCTCCCTCGAGGTAGGGACTGTAGCTATGTCCTTTTATCACGCACGCCCGGTGGGTGAGCTGTGGTCCCTCTGCTTCATTTTGTTGCCATGGCGTTCCTGTGTAGGGGAAGCGAGTGGACACAGGGAAACCTCTCAGGGCAGAGGCTGGTGCCCGGGAAGCACACGGAAGTCTCGGCTGTCCGCCCCCTTTGCGGGACACCAAAGGTAGCCTCGTCCTAATGCGTGCGCCCTGTGACGGTGTCTTCTTATGTGGCAAAGGCGGCTTTGCAGATGTGATTAAGGCCGAGATGGAGAAGTGCCCGTGGATTACCCAGATGACGGACGTGCCATACCAGGCTCAGGGTCATCACGGGGGTCGTTACACAAGGGTCGCGGGCGCGGCCACCGGAGCAGGAGGAGGCATGAGTATCTGGCCGCGTGCTCCGTGACGCTCAGTGATAGTAAGCCCACGGACCCGAGTCTCGGTTAGGGGTTCATGGGGTTTCCCTGCTGCAGATTCTGCGGGCACTGCCGCTGTCCGTCCACACTGGCTCTGGTTTACATGATGGTGATTCTCTAATTTGTGCCGCGAACTGGCATGGCTAGTAATTCCAGGTCCTGAGTGGGAACGGCAGAGAATTAAGAAAACAGACTTAAAGAGGAAAAGGATGGGTTTGAGAGGTCTCTTTGCATTGCAGAGATAGCTTACAAAAGGCAGGCGAGTCTCCAGCCCCTTACCTGCTTTATTTATAGGGCAAAGTGAGGTCACTAGCAAATCAAAGAGATCATTAAAACAAAGTCACATTTCCAAGGCATTTCAAGAATTCTCCCAGGTGCAGAAAATCCCCACCATACATAACATCTTAACTTCACAAAACAAAGGATAAAAAGGAAATTGCCTCCAGTCTTTCCTAGGGACATGGTGGACAGGACAAGTATAAGCAATCCAGCACCACAGCTAACATGGAGGTGTGGAAAACATGGAGGTGTGGAAAACATGGAGGTGTGGAAAAAACAGCCTTTAGCAACTTCACTAAGCAAGTGAGGTGGGGGGGTTCCGGGCAGACTGTCAGCTTTCTGCCTGTTCCCTACACCTGTCCCCAAAAATCTAAACCACAAAGACCCTGTCTGCTTGGGGTTCCTAACAGATTTGATGTAAAACCTAAATGTTTTCTCCCCAGATTTTTCAGTTATTGAGTCTGGGTCTTGAGTCCTGCCCCGACCCCCCCATTTTGGGGGGTTCAGTTTGAGGAGGGAGCAGGGAAGGTCCAAAGAGCTGAGGCGCTGACCCCACCCGGGCCCTCTAACTGGCTGTCTCTCCGCAGGAGGCCGTGGTCAGCACTTGGCTCCAGTTCAGCGACGGCTCAGTGACGCCCCTGGACATCTACGACACCGAGGACTTCACGCTGACCGCCACCTCCCTGGACGAGGCCGTGGTGTCGGTGCCCCAGGCCCGCTCCCCTGGGCAGCCTGTCGTGGTGGCCGAAGGGGAGGGCCAGGGGCCGCTGGTCCGCGTGGACCTGACCATCGCAGAGACCTGCCAGAAGTCCAAACGCAAGAGCGTCCTGGCCGTGGGCATGGGCAATGTCAGGGTCAAGTTTGGCCAGAACGATGTGGACTCGGGCCCCGGCAGAGACCACGATGATGGCGAGGGCCAGATCAAGAACCACGCCAGCGACCGGCGGCCAAAGGGCGGGGACCCTGAGCGCGCGGGCCAGGACGGGCACTTGCCAGGGGGCAGCCCATCGCTGGAGCGTGAGGAGGGGGCCCTCCGCAGGGGCGGCCCCACAGCCAAGTCACTGCTGGACAACAAGGCAGCCAAGAACAGCCGGCTGGACGGGGGGCGGCTGCCTGCGGAGGGTCAGCTGCAGAACATCCCCCTGGACTTCAGCAACTTCCCAGCGCAGGTGGACCTCCCGCAGGCCGGGGCCGGGCCGGGGGACGGCGGCCCGGTGCCCACGGCCCGCGGCCTGAGCGACCTGCAGATCGGCATGTACGCCCTGCTGGGCGTCTTCTGCCTGGCCATCCTGGTCTTCCTGATCAACTGCGCCACCTTCGCCCTCAAGTTCCGGCACAAGCAGGCGCCCCCGGAGGGCCAGGTGTCCATGACGCATGCGCACGACTGGGTGTGGCTGGGCACCGAGGCCGAGCTCCTGGAGAACGTGGGCGAGGGGTCACCGCCGCCCGATGAGCGCACGACTGTCCTGGACCGCAGCCCGGGGGGCTGTGAGGACAGCAGCCACCTCCTGCTCAATGGCGGTGGCGCCCAGCGGCCCACGCAGGGCCAGGGGCACCGGCCGGGGAGGGACCAGAAGCACGAGCCCCTGCACTCGCCCACCTCCAAGAGGAAGAAGGTCAAATTCACCACCTTCACCACCATCCCCCCCGACGACAGCTGCCCCACCGTGAACTCCATCCTCGGCGGCCAGGACGAGGACATCAAGTGGGTGTGTCAGGACCTGGACGTGGGCACCCCCAAAGAACTCAGAAACTATCTGGAGAAATTTCAGGACAAAGTGTAGGCCCCTCGGGCCACAGGGCCCCGTGCCTGGTCCCCTCCTCCCTTCCAGAGTAGACCCTGGGGAGGGATCCTGGGAGGGCAGGTGGGCGTCACCACGGGTTGGACAGGGACACGCTGGGGGGGACCCTCCTAAACCCATTGGACGCTTTGAAGCCATGAAGAGGTGTGGGTGTTTTTTTTTTTAATTTGTAATCAAAGCTTTTTTAGCAGTTGGTGAGGGCAGATTTTCTAAAGTCAGCAGAAGGGACCCTGGGAGCTCAGCTGACTGTGACCCTGCACTCGCGGCAGGCCAGGTGACGGAAGCTATTTTACAAGTCCAAGTCCAACCCAGTCAAGCTACCAAAAATGATTTGTTAAAAAAAATGCAAAAAGATAAATAAAAAGAGACAGAAATAATCACCTGTTTATATTTCTAATAGAGGAACAATAAGATAAACCTTCTTTAGGGCCCTCGTAGGGGCGTTTCCATGTAAGTTCAGCGTCACCTTTCCTGAGGACTGTCCACATGGGCTGGGGAGGCCATATTCCGGAATGTTGGTCACGTCTGGGGACAGACCTGAGGATCTCTACATCTTGATTTGCTCATCTTGTCTTTTTCTGTATTTCCTTTCTCCCCATCTTTTTTTCTTTTTGTGCCCCAGACTTCCACTTGATTTCTATTTCGTGTTTATTTCTGAGGATCAAATGGCATATTCTTCCCAAATTAAACGTGAATCCTATTCTTAGTCATTAAGTGGAGTCTTAGAAACGATGTCCCTTTGATCATTCATTCTTGGAGTGAGTTGGCCGCCTTCCTGTATGTCTGCAGCCTTGTTGATGTTTGCTGGGCATCTCCGCGTAGCGTTCTCAGAGGTATTTGGGGGTCCCCACCCACCACCGTGACCGTCAGAGACCCCCAGGGACAAAGCTGCCGTGTGGGATGTTGTCAGAGGCTATTCAACACAGTTGGGCAGCCAGCAGCATGAGCCCTGCTGGGCCCCCCAACCACCACCCCTCAACCATGTCGTCACTGACATTGTGTGGAGCCTCTTCCATCAGGGAAGGTTGGGTCAAAGCCCCAGGAGAAAGACCACCCCACTCCCCAGGGTGGTCCGCATCACCTTGTGGGGTGGCTCTATCAGGAAACTTACTGACGTTGAGACATGAACAAAGATAAGAAATTAGGGGAGTGTTTTTAAGTTGTTTTTCTGACTTTATTAAGCGGGGCAAATCAGCACAAATTGAAAAGGTAAAAAAAATATATATATATATATCTATGTTAGATTGCCAATCAACTGTGTTTTTTAACAGCCTAACTGTGTAACAGCACATTGCGAATTACATTCATCCAAAGAGCTCGTCCACGGGGGAGCAGACACTACATGGCCAAGCTGCCCCTTCGCGACGCTGGCTCCACCCATCACGGCCTCCGCTCGGACACCCAGGATGTCCCTGGGATGCGTCTTGGTTTTATTTTTGTAACCGCTAAAATCAGTAGCTAAGACAGGGTCCTTGAAGCCTCGTGATCTTAGCTGGACCCCTCCAAAAAAAGATATTTCTAGCACATATTAGAGGTGGAAAGAGGCGCTATTTATTTATACCTGTGATGTTCATTGTCATTAAAATGCTTCTGTGGCTCGATCGGTCTGTGTCTTGTGGGGTGTGTCTTATTTCACGTGACGCCTAGTTTCCCTCCCCAACAAACGTACACCTCGCTGAAGAGGTGACCTGCCTACGAGGCCGATTTGTTTCCCCCTCCTACGCAGATCCGGGGTGATGCCCAACAAGGACACTCTCAACCCCCTGGCCGCCATCCACCACGACCCAGATCATGCTCGGATGCGCAGGACGGCTGATCAAAAGCAGTTCGGTGAGCCGGGGCCTGTGACCCTGAAAATAAAAGGCCCACAGTGAGAGGCGACAACCATGTATTTGAGATTAAAAGAAAGAAGAAGACTAGCTATCCGGGAAGCACTGATTAAGGCGGAAGCCCAGACAGCGTTCCAGTGAGGAGAAGGAGGTGACAGGTGTTGATGAGAAAGGGGAGGGGAAGGTTCCATCCCGAGAGGGAAGGTGCTGCTGGTGCCGAGCAGGTAACACAGTACCACTAACTCGAAACAGTGTCACCGGCTCAATAGTTACAGTATCTGCTTTCTAGTCATCTTTGCACAGCTCTTTGGGACACACTGTTGCCCTAGGCCCCACACAAACAAACGTTACTTTGTCCTATTTTCCCATCCCACAGTTTTAGGTGTAAGGACATGCAGACGGCAGCTCTAACTCCAATTTAAAGTGGTTCCATTTATATTATGTTTTATAGGCAAAAAAAAAAAAAAAAAAGTGAGGGACATTTCTAACCAGTTCCTGGGTTGTGTCCGACACTGCAGATCTGCGACCCACACCTGAGGAACTCCCCATCTCCATTGAAGAGAAGCCATGGCTGTGAGTGGAAAAATGCATGGACCTCTCACCTGGGGAACAGGTTCAGTTTTATTTTTATGGCTTTTGTGTTTGTTGTTATTCTTCGAGGTTTTGGTGCTACAGGTGTTGCTGCTGGTTCGTTGGGAAAAGGGAATTTTTGTGGTGGAAGACAAGATGGTGATACTTTAAAAAAAAACAACAGCTTTATTGAGATATAATTTACAGATGGTAAAATTGACCCGTGTAATGTGTTCAGTTCCATGGCTGTTGGTATATTTACACAATTGGGTAGCCCTCATTCCATCAATTTTAGAAAATGTTCCCCCAAAAGGTTCATTCCTGTTAGACTCACTCCCCATTTTCCCTCAAATTCCAGCCACAGGCAACCACCTACTCCCTCTGTCTCCATGGCTCTGCCCAGAGGTGCTGACATCTGTATCCTTACGGGAGACCCTCCTGAAGGCCCCCCACGTGGTAGGGTAACCCCATGACATCATCCAGGAGCCTTCCTCTCATGAGGTGCTGCTGGGGTCCGTGTGCGGTGCCTGTCCCCCTGCTCTCCCCTCCCCGTGGACACAGCACAGCTGCACAGGCACAGCGAGGTGACCCAGCCTGCAAGGCCCTTTGTGCAAAACCATGTCTGCCCCGAAATCTTGCCCCCCTACCCAGCGAGCTCATATACTTCTTTACAAGATTCAGGCTCTAAGTAAGGGGGGAAGGGAACATGGTGGGATGCTCTATTTCTGCCCTGGGTTAAACTATAAACACTTCACCTGCTGGCCGGCCGGCCTCGGGCAGATACATCCGTCAGTGGTCCACTCTGGCCAGCAGAGCTACCTCGGTTCTGAGACCTGAGGCCACAAGGACAGTTGAAGTCCTCCTCCTCCCTCGGCCACTGTTGTCAGGGAGAGTATACCCTTTAGTTATTCACTGAAACAATCATCTTGTGGGGTGGGGGGTACCTGAACCCCTACCCCTTATTACAGACCAGGAAACAGGCTCAGGGCATCTGTCGCAAGGTCACGGCTAAGAAGTCACAGGGTCAGGATTCAATGCCATGCTTGCGTCTCCAAAGACTGTGGTCTCGGTTATGACGCTAATACACACGTTTCATCTATTTTCTTGCGTTTTTTTTTTTTAAAGTAATGAAACCAACAAGACAAGCAATTCAGGCTTATTGCACAAGAGCTGGAAAATGAGGAAAGTGGAAGAAACCAAGGGGGGGCGGGGCCCTTGAGCCCCTCTTCCAAGATAAAAATGAAGAACTCTTCTTATATATCCTTCACTCTTTGTTTTTAATGGCGCACATTTTTTTTCCCACGGTCGCATCCCTATTTTGAAAGGATGCCGTTATAAATATGACTTTTAAGTTATTTTTCCAATTTTAAAAGCCCATGAGCACCGTAAAAAAATTATTAAAATGACCGAGTTCACCTCTGTCGGCTCCAGGTCTTGGCCTTTGGGTTTCCTTCTCCTCCGTAGTTGGGGTCAAAGTGTTCACCCCAGTTTGTAAGCACAGGAAGGCTCCTTGACAGATGATGTTGGGGCGGCCACGGGGGCCGAACCCACTGGAAGTGCATGAGGGGCCCCCACGGGGACGGGCGGGGAGGGGTTCAACCCAGCCCGGTCTCTGCTCCTCGGGATTCGTCTACCCAGAGGACAGTTATGTTGGTCGCACTAATTTCAGCAAGAGCAACGTCTGCTCACCAAGCGAGGGCCCCTGGGCTGAACCTCCCGACAGGAGGCTGCAGGGACCGCCGCTCCCATGGGCAGGAGGAGCAGGGAAGGCGAAGGGGAGGGTCAGGTGCCAGGGGACAGACCCCTGCGGCCAGCCCGGTCCATGCCGGGCGGTGGAGGGTTCGCTCCCGTCCACCTAATGCTGCCACCACCGATGCCGACGGCCCCGGGGTGTGAAGTACGGGTCACAGTGGCCACTGAGCGGCTGTGAGCAGATCTGTGTCTGACGCTTACCCTCAGTGTTCTCAGCTGCGGTATAGGGACAAGGTCTAACTGCAGCTTTCCTGGGAAGATGGGCCCACTGAGCAGGGGCCCAGTGCCGGGCCCAGAGCCCGGCTCTTTGCAGTGACCCAGCAGAGAGTGTGACGTGGCCCCCGCACAGAGGACTCCCCCCATTCTTCTTTATCGCTCTGTGAGGCGGGCCCCGGAAGGGCAGGCCCATCTGCGGGCCGCAGTGTTCTCTGCGGGTCCGTGCTCCCGTTGTCTCTGTCACCAGCCGGGCAGGCAGAGAGAGGGTTGAGTACTGAGGGCGGTGTCAGCCGGCGCCTGGCTGGCAGGGGCGACACCGTGAGCCTGTCTGCTGCGCGGTCCCCCTTAGCCGGGGCCACAGACCGTCAGCGAGCATTCCTGTTCGACAGACGATCCGAGTCTGCGCCCCCTTGGCCCGGACTGTAAACTCTGAATCTCTTGATCCATCAAGAAGAGCTTTTTCCATCAAAATGACAATTTTCTGCATCTCCCTTGTGAAGAAAATCATGCTTTTTTGGAAACCTGCTTTCCCCGTCAATATCACTGGCGGCTTTGACTTGTCCCCCCCCCCCCCCCCCCCCGTCTTTAGTTCTGAGACTGACTCACCTGGCAACAGCTTTGGTGGTTTTCTACGAGCCTGCCACGTTCCATGCCATGGGACCAAGCTCCGGCGACAGGCAGATGATGCCAGGTCCCATGTCAAGGAGGGCCTGAGCAGACCAGTTCAATGGCCCAGCTGGGGACAGAGGCCTCCACAAGCAGGGGGACCGGACCACAGCCCGCAGTGGGGAGCATGAGTTCCCTTATACCTGGGCAAGGTAAGTCTCAATGGGTGACCTTCGCCACAGGGACCAGAAACACCACCGTCGCGCTCCACTCCCCTTGCAGAAGGGGGCCTTTTTATCATCAGAAAGAAGAGATAGGATGTCTCATTTTGAAGGATGACGGGCCATGGGTGCCCGCATCCCGTGCGGCAGGAGCACATAAAATTTTTTGAGCAGTGAAAGTAACATGAGGTCTGCATACAATGAAGTAACTTTATTTTATTTTATTTTATTTTAATGATAAAGCAGTCTGGTTTGAGGTCACAGAGAGATGTTACCCTTTGGGAGGGCCAGGTATTTATTTATTTTTGTGACAGAGACAGAGAGAGGGTCAGATAGGGACAGACAGACAGGAAGGGAGAAAGACAAGAAGCATCAGTTTTTTGTTGCGACAACCTTAGTTGTTCATTGATTGCTTTCTCATATGTGCCTTGACCGTGGGGCTACAGCAGACTGAGTAACCCCTTGCTCGAGCCAGCAACCTTGGGTCCAAGCTGGTGAGCTTTGCTCAAACCAGATGAAGCCGCGCTCAAGCTGGTGACCTCGGGGTCTCGAACCTGGGTCCTCCGTGTCCCAGTCCAATGTTCTATCCACTGTACCACCACCTGGTCAGGTGAGAGGGCTGGGTTTTTTCCTTTGGTCCAGGACGACAGACTGGCTGTGGGCGTGGCAGTCATTGGAGGACCTGAAGCTGGGGTTGGGGAGTGACTCCACAGATGAGAACGTCCCTAAATTCACGTGTCCCTGGGATTATTTCCTGAGGCCATGGCCCCAAGATGGCAATTTAGTGGATGTGTGCACACGCACACACACATGAACCTCACGATCATGGCCCCCCACACACACAAAGATGCACACGCACAGACACACAGCCCCCGCCCACCTGCACCCCGTCCGGCTCTGCCCCAGCCTCTGCAACCACAAACTACCCGTCCCCTCTGTCCGTGATCCAACCACTCTGGATATTTCAGACATGGAATCACACAGTATGTCGAAACAGGGTCCCAACACCTCCGAGGACATTCAGGGGAGAGTTGTATCCAGCAAAGGGATTCACATTTAGGGTCCCTCCATAGTCACCCACTCCAAGTGGCTTAAACAATAGAAAACTATTCGGCCCTGACTGCTTGGCTCAGTGGTAGAGCATTGGACCAGTGTGTGGATGTCTCAGGTTCAATTCCTGGCCAGGGCACACAGGAGAAGTGCCCATCTGTTTTCTCCACTCTTCTGCCTCTCCCTTCTCTCTCTCTCTCTCTCTCTCTCTCTCTCTCTCTTCTTCTTCTCCCCTCCTGCAGCCATGGCTCAACTGGAGCAAATTAGCCTCAGGGAACTGAGGATGGCTCCATGGTCTCTGCCTCAGGCATTAGAATGGCTCCCGTTGCGACACAGCAAGGGCCCAAATGGGCAGAGTATTGCCTCCTGGTGGGCATGCTGGGTGGATCCCAGTTGGGGCGCATGCGGGAGTCTGTCTCTGCCACACCTCCTCTCACTGAATTTTTTTTTAAAAAGAGTATTCCTGCCTGACCAGGTGGTGGCGCAGTGGATAGAGCATCCGCCTGGGATGCTGAAGACCCAAATTCAAAATTCCTGAGTGTGGGATCACAGACATGACCCCATGGTCACTGGTTTGAGCCCAAGGTCACCTGGTTGAGTAAGGGGTCAGAGAAAGCAATCAATAAACAACTAAGGAGCCGCAACAAAGAATTGATGCTTCTCATCTCTCTCCCTTTCTGTCTGCCTGCCTCGTCTGTCTCACTCTCTTGCAAAAAAGAAAGAAAAAAGAAAAGAAAAATGTATTCCTGCCTATCACAGAAGACCCAAGATTGGGATGGTTAAAAGTTTCTGACTCGAAACCTCAACAGCACCACGGAGAGATCCGGTCCAGCGTCCTGCTCAGCCGCTCACAGTGTGGGCATTTTTCTTGGCGAGGTCCCCTTCAGAGACTGCAGATGGCAGCCAAGGCCTTGGGGCGCCGCTGACGTGCACAACAACCCATGAAGGGAGACACCGTTCCTGGGCAGCGTTCTTAACAAAAGCCAGCGTTTTCCGCATACCTACAAGCCTCCTGACTTGCCCTTCCATTGCCTGGAATGGTTTTATATTCTCAGCCCTGTTGACCCCAACGGGATTCTCCTGCCCGGTCCAGGGTAGGCGTCCGGCTCCATGCAGAGCTGGGCTCGAACCCAGAGGTTCCTGTGACAAGCAGGGAGGCCGGGTGGCTGTGGCGGAGGCTCTCTCCGCACCTGAGGCAGGGACAGGGGGCCGGGCTGGGCTGTGAGGGCTGAGATGCACCACGGAGGAGGCACCCTTGGAGAAAGGACCACTTCCTCGCTGCCTCAGCTGCGGCTTTTTACCGCTAAAGGCCCCTGAGCCCGCCCCCATGACCCGTGCGCCCCATCCGCCCTCTGCCCAGCCTTCGAGGCTGCATGTTGTGCTCAGCATTTTGCCCCTTTGACAAACGTAAGTCCCCGCACGTTGACACTTCCTTATCTCTCAGCATCCTCCACGGGGCTGGGGGAGGATGTGAGTCATGGATTTTCCCTCAGCCTCCAGCTTCACCTGAGCCGCCACCGGCTCCCAGGGAGGGAAATCGATGGAGAGGTAATTAAGGATCACGTCGCATCGAGGAAATAATTATGGGGGGGGGGGGGGGGAGGCAGAACCGCACAGCAGTTCTTAGAAGTGGCGCTTGGCTTGCCCGGTGGCTCATCAGGAGCAAAGACGGGAAGGTTCCCCTGTGGGCAGGCAGGGGGAGGAGCGCTCTCACAGGGCAGCACAGGAGCTCGGCATGGCCACAGAAGTGTGAGTCTTCCAGAAACAGGACGGGGCCTTCCTCTGTGGGCAGGAGGTCTCTTGACATCGTTTGCTGTACACGAGGGGGGGGGGGGGTTGGACGCAGAAATCTCTGACGTGGGTGGGCAACTGCCTGCCCGAGGCTAAGTTGATTTCACCTGGGCTCCAGAGTGCAGCTGAGCCCCTTGTCCTTCACAGAGAAGGTTTAACATTGGCCCAAATCCTGTTTGAGGACCGTCAAAAGTTGATCCTTCATTTCGGCTGGTTCCTCACCCGTTGGTCCCCAACGCCCGGGCACCTCCCGCTGCCCGGCTTTAGAGGGGGCTGCTTGGCCCTCAGGTGCCACGGCGTTTGCATTTGCAAAATGAGCTCAGGAGGCCTAGATGAGATCATGCACGTCAGGTGATTTAAACTCTTATGTAAAGCCACTGGAATGGGAAGGAAGGGCCAGCCTCCGGGAGCCACAGGCAGTGGCCTGTGTGACAAAGGAGCCCTTCGGCCCAAGGACATCCCTCTTTCTGCTGTCTTCTCTCTCCTCCCAGGAGCTTCCTTAGTCTAGAGTGATTGGGGAAGAAAAGAAAATTCTCAAGGTGGTTTAAGTTTCCAGAGTCCTTATTTAGATAAGACCCAAACCAGACAAGAATAACCCAGCAACAAGGTCTCAGCTGCTGTGGGAGAGGCAGGGGGCTTCCCTCCCATGATTCTTGGAGCAACTTAGAGGCAGCTGAGCCCTTCAGGCAAGGGCCTGGCCTCACATTCTGCCTTTACAATAAAAAAAAAAAAGTGAATGCCAAGTGCTGGCACCAAAAACAGGCAGTAGAAAACTGCTGAGACTCATGAGGATTAGTGTCTTCCTTTTCGAGAGTCTGTTTCCCCAGCATGTATGTGGCTTTGCCTTGGCCTCTGGCCTGGGTTCAAGGATGAGCATGTGGTCTGAGTGGACCAAATGCCAGAAAATCTCAGGCTCCTGCAGGGGGCGCCGGCAGAAAGATGCTCTCCTTTCCCACTACACGTGGAGTTGGAGGATGTGTGCAGAGCCAGGTTGCCACCATGCCAATCCGTGGAGGGTGTGTAAGATGCCAACAGAAAGACAACCCTGCAAGAAATGGGGTCCTAAACTATTCCAAGAAAGCCCTGAATTCAGCCGAGCTTGAGGGAAGCCAGGTTTTGTGGGGCCTGGAATGGAAGGGTGCCAGACAAGGGGGTCTAGGGATCAGAGCGGAGACGTCCCTCAAACCTGCAATGCAAAACCCTACTTGGACGTTGAGTCAAGCAAACAAAGCATGGAAATGAGAAAATACATAAAACATTTATGAGTCAGTTGTCAGTTTGAATCACTACTGGGTCTTTGATGATGATATTATGAAGCTACTATTAATTTTTTAGGTTGTCATAATGGTGTTGGGAGGTGGTTGTTTTTGTTTTTTTTTTTCACAGCCCTTATTGTTTTGAGATAACGTATAAAATATTTATGGATAATGTGACAAAACGTCTGGGATTTGTTACAAAATAATGTGTGTGAGTGGAGGAGGTAGGGGATGTTATAAGGGAAACAATGTTAACCATTAATGATCACAGCGAAGCCCATTTGGAGTTGGGGGGGGAGGGAGGAGAGGTTTATCTTAAATATACATTATGTTTGAGAATTTCCTTAAGAAAGAATTTAAACAATTAGTAGCTACTTCGCTATTTAAATACTGTGTTTCCCTGAAAATAAAAGTGTCTTATATTAATTTTCCCTAGGTCTTATTTTCAGGGGATATCTTATTTTTCCATGAAGAAGAATTCACGTTTATTGTTGAAAAAAATCAACATTTATTAATATACTGTAGTCATGTCATCACGAACATCAGCATAACCAGCCAGACTCTGAATTCCATCAAGAATTTCTTGTGACTCTATTTCCATGTACAACAATCTACCCTGTTTCCCTGAAAATAGGACAGTGTCTTATATTAATTTTTGCTCCTAAAGACGCGCTGGGTCTTATTTTCAGGGGAAGCCTTATATTTGTAAGCTTGAAAAAAAAATTGCGCTAGGTCTTATTTTTGGGGGATGTCTTATTTTCGGGGAAAAGTTAGTCTCTTCCGAGGTGCCGCTGCAGCAGGTGAATTTACGTCACACTGAGGAGGAACATATCTCTGTCACATCCAATAACTGCTCTCCTAAATTAATTCTGTGTCCCCATTGTGCACACCCCACAGAGCAGCCAGGTGGCCGAAACCCCAGTCCTTGGGAAACAGGCAGTGACCACCCTAGGCTGCCAGGAGCCCCAGGGCGGCCTAGAAGCCGACCACCCCTAAGGCCAACCTCGGGATGATGGCAGTTTCCCTGACACCTTAATGTCAACCTTCCGCCCCGAGGGCCCCCCCGAGTGGAGCGCTGGCTGGATTCCTGAGCCATCCAAACTGTGTTTGGAAATGTCTGCGTTGGGGTTTCCTGTGCTGTGTGGCACAGGGACTAGACAGAGCTCCAGGTCTAAAAGCTGTATTTCTATACATTCCTGGTATGGAGCGGTGAGGGGGGGCGGAATGAGGAAAAGCCACCCACGCCGAGTGAACTTTCCATTCCAGTGCCACTGTTCAATCTGATGTTGGGACAGCCAAGCCTTTGAAGAACTAGAAGCTTGGGCCTATTCGCCAAAGTGCCCTGCAAGGCACCAAACTGTGTGTGGCAAACCCTTGAGATGCAGGCTGCATTCTGTCCAAAATCTGAAGGAAATGTGCATCAGAGCGCAGATCTTAGCTCTGAAAGCTTCTGGCAGATTGAGATTATTTGGCTGCAGGTGGGGGGTGGGGGGCAGGAAAACAGGAGAACATTGAAGTTTATTTCTGCAGAGGCGTGTGGCGAATGGAGCTTTTAAATCGCTGGCTTTTAAATGGCAGGGAGGACAGGAGAGCCTCAGTGAGGGAGGCCGTGCTGGTGCCCCGCTGGGTCGCAATGTCCCGAGACGTGCTTTAGTAAGCAGGGGAACGTTTCACATCCAGTGGATACGGACAGCTGGTGGTCACTTCCCCGAGTCCAGGGATGTTCTACTTTGGCATTTGGGCTGTGAGTCCTAGACCCACATGCACATGGAATCAGGGGGACATGACCACACTTGCTTTTTGGTGCCGTGTCTCACAGTTTGGGGGGGGGGCCTGAAGGTCCCAGGATTATGGGAGAGCTCTGCAGGCTTCCTAACTTGGTTTCCAGAAAGGAAAGAAAGAAAGAAAGAAAGAAAGAAAGAAAGAAAGAAAGAAAGAAAGAAAGAAAGAAAGAAAGAAAGAAAGAAAGAAAGAAAGAAAGGAGGGAGGGAGGGAGGGAGGGAGGGAGGGAGGGAGGGAGGGAGGGAGGGAGGGAGGGAAGGAAGGAAGGAAGGAAGGAAGGAAGGAAGGAAGGAAGGAAGGAAGGAAGGAAGGAAGGAAGGAGAGAAAGAACTACTTTTGCTCATGTCCACATGGTACCACCCAGCGAATGTATGCAGTAATGCAAAGTGTAAAAATTCATGTCTGTATCTGTTGACAAATTTTCACATCAATGGCTGTTCACACCGCCGGACCCGGAGGGAACGAGTGGAGTGTTTTGAACCAAACACATGTGGAAGGTGTTTGATTGACTACAGACTTCTCCTGTGCCAACACGCTGGGGCCTCAGGCAAGTGGCTTCACCATTCTGGAATTCTGACTGCCGGTCAGCCAGTCCCCAAAGACGCCCACACCCGAACCCCCTGGACCTGGGACCACAGTGCCCACCCGGCGAAGGATCCACCTGGCTACATGGCTACCTTCCAAATGCAGATCTGATCCGGCCGACCAGGACCCAAAGCCATCAGAGAGCCCGGCAGAGGGAAGGCAGTTCCTGTCCTGTCTGTACCACCTGGGGGCCCAGGACCTAAGCTCAGTCACTCCCCACACATGTCCCCGACTTGTCGCCTGCGGCATCTGCAGCCGTGGTAGCGTGAGGCAGACCAGGTGTACAGGACGGCACAGGGCAGGGCGGCTTCCCCTCCCAAGGAGCTCATGCCAGTTCTCCGTTCTGCTGGCCAGCTACACATCACGCAGCTTCCCCTTCCTTCTTCCTGTCTTTATTACTTTCCATTTATTTAACGTCATATGTAGCTCAACACAGCATGTCTCATACATTATTTCCTCCAAAGGTCCCGTTCCCCAAAGGGCAAGGCGTTTGCAATGGATGTTTTAAAGCTTGGGCTCAATGGCTGCCTCCGACGCAGAAGTGCCCATCAAGTCATCAGGGCTGTTTTAATAACAGCAAGTCACACCGCTGGTGATTATGGGGCACGTGGCTCCGCTCTAATGGGTTCTGGTGTTCCAGGGACTGAGCTGCTTTGCGCCACGTGGAACAATTTGAGAGTATTAAAGAGCCTCCGTGTCTTATGACCTAGAATTTAGAAGTGATCAGGGTTTTGTATGGGCCCAGTGTAATTTTGAAAGGACTCGCTGTTGTGAAGTTTGCAGTGTTTATATATAGAGGGTAATACTTCCTCCTCCTTTGACCAAGAAGGGGTCGTCTCCACCTCTGGGTGTTATGGGGCAAGATGCCCCAGCAGCCAGCCTGCTCCCCCCCCATGTGGAACTTTCTGGCAAGTTAAGCAGGACATGCGGACAGCAGCTGAACTCATAAGTCATGACAGCAGGCTTCACAGGTCTCTGCTGAAACCAGAAGGGAAGCTCAGTCTTACCAAATCTTCTCAGGTGTCTGAGATGTCTGCGGGAACAGGTGGAAAGGCAGGGCTCCGCCCCGCCCACCTTCCATGCAGAGCGTGGGTCTGAGGGTCTTCTGATGGGATGTCCCAACGTGGCCCTCAGGGGTCACTAGACATAGGTCAGAGACACACCCAGGCCCTCAGGATGGGCACACGGTTCTGACCTGTCTCCCACAACCATTCAGTGTATTTATTTATTTATTTGATTACTGCCGAGTCCCCCATGGTGAAGGCAGCTGGTCCCGACCTCAGTTCAGGGGGTGGGCACGAGACCACTCCATCCCTTTGCCTGCCCCCCCTTCAGCTCACTTTCTACATTTCCCTTCAGGACCCGATGCTTGTCCAACTCTGCACCTGGATGGGTCCCATGGGCAGCCCCTCCCAGCCCCCAGCCTGAGGACAGACACCCAGGTAAGGGAGGGGTGGCCAGGCAGGGTGCTGGGCGGCAGCGCCATAGCCTGCATAAGGGGAGGGGGCTAAAGACTCCCCTCACCCCTCCGCCCCCTCCTCTGGCTAACTCTCCCAGAGATGTACTTGCTCAGCTTGGGGTTACGGTTTTCAGTTGCAATATAGTCTGAAGACATAGACTTTATCTCAGGGGAATGTAAGTCCACAAACAGTGCTTTTTAGCCTTTTGTATTTTATTTTTACTGCAAACCCCTACCTCCAGCCCCTCTCAGAAGCGGGGCCACACTCAGGGCACCTGTCTTCAGTCTGGCTGAACCCCACCAGTCAAGCAAAATTCCCTTGTCTTTTTCTGTGATTTTTCTATATATATATATATATATATATATATAATTTTTTTTTTTTTTTTTTTTTTTTTACAGAGACAGAGAGAGTCAGAGAGAGGGATAGACAGGGACAGACAGACAGGAATGGAGAAAGATGAGAAGCATCAATCATTAGTTTTTCGTTGCGCGTTGCAACACCTTAGTTGTTCATTGATTGCTTTCTCATATGTGCCTTGATCATGGGTCTTCAGCAGACCGAGTAACCTCTTGCTTGAGCCAGTGACCTTGGGCTCAAGCTGGTGAGCTTTTGCTCAAACCAGATGAGCCCGTGCTCAAGTTGGCGACCTCGGGGTCTCGAACCTTGGTCCTCTGCATCCCAGTCCGATGCTCTATCCACTGCGCCACCGCCTGGTCAGGCTCTATACTTTAATTTTTTAAGTAATACAAAGAACTGGGGTTTCCGTGTTGTTTTCCCCAAATCTGATACCACATTTTAACACAGGGCAGGCTCCGGCACCACCACCACCCTGGAACATCGGAGCGCCGTCTCAGGACCTGCTCACTCAGGAAACGTCACGCCTGGAACATCACAGCCCACGGACCCTTGTGACCGCCTTATGAAACGACATCTAAATGGCAGTTGTGCACAAACAACACGGGTCTCAAATCCAAGGTGTGTTTAATAATATGCTCGTACCAAAAATACAATGACAAAGAAAACTTGTAACAAAACGAGAACCCCACACGTACATAAAATTAACTATACAAACGCTGATGACCAGACAGTTTAAGCTCACAGTAAAAACTTCCCATTACTTTTCTTACATTAATTTTGTTCAAAAGAACATTTTCCGGACAGCCCCACGGTCCCTGAAATGAAATCATACAGGACCTGCTGGGCAAGGTTTCAAACAGTCCTTACGTTGTTTTGGAGCTTGAGACAGGACACATAGACTTAACTATGTATTGACTTACGTTCTTAATAAAAAAAGAAAGCGGCGCAGACAGTTAAAGTAAGGACGTCTAAAATAGCAGATAAAGACACTCAGTGCCAGCCAGCACCAGTGGCAAGAGAGGCAGCTTACAGAAGAGATCGTGACCCTGACACATCTTTGCAGCATCTGACCATGTTTCTCTTCAAAATAATCCTCCCATTCTTCAATCTAAGTAGGTGTTTATTAATGAAAAGAAATGAAAGACGCCAGTGAGATGATGGTGTTTGTTTACAACAGGAAGACGCCAGGAGAATGCACAGTGGCTGGGGCACCGCTGGCCCCACAGAGCCTTGTTCACAGGTCTCCGCCCGGGGGCATGTCCCGTCATGGGAGGTGAGCCGCAGGAAGGCACGCGCCCAATGGTCTGGGCAAGAGGAGGAAGACACCGGTCCAGGCGTCACGAAGGAGCAGGGGCCGGACGTTCCAGGAGGTCAGGACCCCGCCTCACAGCACGTAGGCCGGCTCTCCACGAAGGTCAGTGCAGGGACCCTGGGGGCTGCGGGCTCAGGCCCTCCTGCTGGCGGGGGCGGGTGTCCCGTGAGCCCGCACCCGCTGCCGCTCGAACCGCACGGACACGACGAGGAAGAGCAGCAGGGTGGCGCCCTGGATGGCGGCCAGGAGGAAGAAGTAGTAGTTGAGGTGGCAGCCATTGATGTTGCCTGGGGGGAGAGGGAGAGCGTGTGAGCTGCACCCAGGGGGGGCAGTCTGTTAAACTCAGTTCCTACAAGGTCAGGGCCTTCTAACTGCAGTCATAGAAGTACCATACACCTGTCATTCACAACACACGGGCCTCTGCCCTCAAAACCACCACAGAAGGTGGGGGGTGGGGACAGCTCCATGTGCCAGATCTCCCACCCCCAATCGCCATCATCTCGCCCACACCATGAGGCTCTGTCCCCAGAGCATAGTGACACAGCCTTTGTGCACGTCCTCAGACCTCAGGGGTGGAGCCTGAGAAGGAGCTGAGACTCCCCCCCACTCCCTGCACAGAAAGTGTGTGTGTGGGGGGTAGCCAATGCCTCCCTGTGCTCCGCCCAGAAACAGGTCCATGAGTCTCCTCCCAGGCTGGCTGCAGGCCCTGACACCCCCCCAGGTCTTCCAGGGGGGCCCCTGCACCCCCAGGGAGGCTGGCAGCAGAGCTGATATCTGAGGAACGGTGTGGGGACAGCCAGGGAGCAGCTGTGTCCCACCACGCCCTGCAGGGGCGGGGCCCTGTATTATGTGTGTGTATACACAGGGGTGGGGCCCTATATAACAGGTGTGTGTGTTTGTGTGTGTGTGTGTGTGTGTGTACACACAGGGGCGGGGCCCTGTATAACGTGTGTGTGTATGCCCACAGAGCATGGGGTGCAGCCCCAGAGGAAGAGAGCGAGAACCCGCTTCCCAGGAGCCAGGTAAGAGCCCATGAACCTGGAAACAGCCGCCCGTCTGGGTGACTGCTGGGTGCCCAGGACGCCACCTACCGGAATCAGCTCTGAAACCCGCTGGCTGATTGGGGGTGATGTTTATTAACAAGGGACAACTTAGGACCTGTCTCTTTCATGGCAGAAAATGGACATGAACTGTAAGGAGATAAAACCACAAACCCAGGCGAACACAGGGACACCTGAGTGTGGACACACAAGCCAAGAGGCTGTTGGGGGCGGGTCCCCCAGGAACGTGCGGGACTTGGGGCCAGGCTGCGGCCGGGACAGTGGTGGGGCTTCTCAGGGATGTGACACGTGTGCACTGCCTCACATGGCTCCCAGAGCCACCTGCATACTCACTCACAGCACAGCCTGAACACCCGGCTGGCGCCCTCACCCACTGAGCCAGGAGGCCCAACTTACCGAAGTCCGTGTGGTTGCTCATCCAGCCGATGGCCGTCACTGACACCAACGCCAGCAGGCCCGAGCCCACGAAGGACCCGACACCCGAGAAGAAGAAGAACAAGCCCATGACGGCGCTCTGCATTGACTTGGGTGCTGCTGCGTAGGCAAACTCCAGACCTGGGGTGAAGGGGGGCGTCTATGAGGGGCCGGCCACGTGCAGGAAGCCATGGCCCCTCCCTACGGGGTGTGGTCAGCAGGCCTCTCCCAACGGGGGGCGCAGCCAACAATTCTGGAGCCAACGCTGCCAGTGGGTGCTTTTTCTCCTAGTCACACAGTCCCAAAAAACGCAGCGACCAGAGAGCCAGGTCCCTGCCCTCAGCCCTCCAGGGCCAGCGGTCAGCGCGTGTTGGCCCATCCTGTGAAGAGAAGGGCTGAGGAGCAGCAGTTTCCTACAGACTCAGCTACGGGAGCCTGAAGAGAAGGTGTGTGCGTGCATGCAGACGGGGCGTCTAGCTAAGCATCTACCTCACAAGCGACCCAGTTCACAGCGTCCCGCAGGGACAGCGGCCGCCCACGGAGGCCGGCAGCATCCTGCATGGGAAGGGCCCTCCCAGGTCCTGGGCGGTCTGCCTGTAAGCGGACACGGGTCACTCCCCCACCCACCACCTGTCTGCCACAGACACTCACTCCTCACCCCTCACCCCCACCCAAGAGAGGCCTGCCAGACCCACTGGTCCCACCAGGCTGGGTCCTCACAGGGAGGGAGACAGCAGCCGGTGAGGACACGTCTGTGAACCCAGACTGCTTCCCTATGTGGAAGCCACAGCTCAGGCCGATGGGGACTGCTATGCACCCTCAGGTTGGGTGCCAGGGCTCTCTCTGCCTTCCTCCTGTGGCCCCGAGGCTGGCAATGGGCTGGGGAGCTGTTTTCACAGTCACTATGCCCTTCTTGCCCATTCTGCCCTCCTGGGGCCCCACCTGTACCTGCGATACTGGCAAAGATCTCGCTGATGCCGATCAGCACGTACTGGGGCAGCTGCCACCACACCGGCAGGTCAGCGGCGAAGTACACAACCTTGCCGATTGTCTGGTTGATGGTCTTCTCCTTCACCAGGTCCAGCCTCTTGCTCTCTAGGATCCCTGGAACACACAGGGCGGTTAGCGGGCGCGTTCTCTAACGCCTGGTGTTAAACTAAACCATGTTGCTATGAGCTATTCACAAGTCGTGCCGGAAACTGCACAACAGGCTTGGTCCCTAGCCCTGCAGACACCGTGTGCAGCCAGACTCCCCGGGACCGCTGCCTAAGGCCCATCAGCCTGTCTTGTCACTGTGCCCTACACCCGAAACTAACGTCAACTGTATATCAGCTGCAACCAAAAATTAAAAAGTGACCTAAAATGAAAGGACGATGCCCGGCGACACAGTTCCCAGAGGCCCCGCAGAAGGGTGGCAGGCTGGGCTCCTCCACAGGCGTGACGCACAGGCCTCCGCACACGCTCACCTGCCGTGCACACACAGGTGCTCAGCGAGCTCACCCAAACCCCCAAGTACCGTGACGGCTCACCTACCAGCATTCTGTCCCTTTCAGAGAGGAGGACACGGCCCAGTGACAGGACAACGCACAGACACGCAGAGACTCTGTCCCGTGCAATGAGGGGTGTGAACCAACCCAGCGGTCTGTGCTAGTCGCTATAGTGACGACAGCTAACAACAAGGTTTGTTTCACTGTAGAGAGGCTGTAACCCTAACACCAAAGTTCATCTCAAAGTCACTCCTTGCCCATCAAGTGTGACAGAGACAGGAAACCAGCCAGGACAGAAATGGCTGCTATTTACAAAACCAAAAATAAGCCATCGAAATGTTAAAGTGACAATTTATAGGACCAAGTTCTTAGGTTAACAATGTCAAGTTTTGTTTCAGAGAATTCTAACTGCAAGTGAAGTGACGGGCCTGACACTGCGTGTCCACAGAAACGTGTGTGCTCAGAGCCGTGTGAGAAAGACAGGTGTCGAGGAGGGTGGGGGTGTCCACACGCACCACATCCCCATTACACCCGGGGGTGGGGGGTGGCACGCACAGGGCACCGGGAGACAGGCTCTGGAACCTGCTCTACCCTCACCTCAAGCACGCCCAGGCCGAGAGCGAGCATGCAGACCAGAGATGGACCCCGCAGGGCACAGGGCGGCATGCCCGCCCACTCACGGCTTGCCACCAACCAGGAAACAAGAAAAAGAAAACTCAAGATACACAATCACAAAACCCAACACAATGGAGAAATGTGACTATCCTGACTCCTCGTTGGAAAACACAGAAAGTCAAACTGACAAACTGAGTGCCCTGTGCGAAGCCAGCAGCACACAGCGGGGCCGGTCGGGCGACCCACGCACACTGCACGGGAATGAGGAAGGAAGCGCAGACTCACTCACGGACTATTTCTGTCCCGTGAGTCATTTCTGTAGAACTTCAGAAATGCATGAGGTACCAGGGACGTTATAAAAAGGAGCGTGAGTGAGGAGAGAGAAAAACAAGCCTGCACAGAGCTGAGGGAGAGGTGAAAGGTCACCAAGCTTCACCTCAAAGGGGTCACGGGCTCGCATGCGCTCCGAGGCAGCTCGCCCGTCAGGATGTTCTCCTGTCACGGACATGGACATAGCATTTGCCCGCGAGGATCCTCTGGGAAATGCTGCAGCCTGGGCAGCAGCGGAGACCCATGTTCCTGACAGAGACACAGACACATGCATGGAGGACAGCACCAGATCCACACAGACCTCTCTGAGCAAACAGGGGGTTTTAGAAAGACTGCACATGTTCAACAGCAGGAAGTTAATACGGACTAAAACACGAGTAGCCAAGTGGAAAGAGGGGGGTCATCCTCTCGGAAAGTAAGACGCTCAAGCAAAATTCAGCACCCACCTCTGCCAAGAGCAGTTTTCTTACACTTTTCTTACTCAGGCTCAAGCAGCCCACAGACCCGGGCCCCCGGTGCAGAGGCAGGAAAGCAGTGCATGCGCGCAGACACGCAGTCAGACACACACAGACACAGACGCACACAGTCAGACACACGCCGCCCAGCAGGTGGTCTCAGGGAGGCACACGCTATCCGTCCTCACAGTCCCAGGAGGCCTGTACACAGCAGGGACTGAACAGCATGGGTTCGCAGCTGCCCTGAGACCCAGAGAGCTGTCACCAGCAGGTGCCGAGCAGGACAGGCTAAAGGGAAATGTATTAGTGAATGTAAAAGCTACAAGGCAAACAATTGCTTTTCTATCAAAATCCTGGTTTGCTGGTGGTTTCCATCCGGGATCAGAGGCCACTCCTTGCCGCAGTTATAGTCCTCCCCAGAGCTCACAACAAAGTGTCTGCATGTGACAAAATGTCTATACATGACGGCCGGCGAGCGTGGCACAGTCTGTGAGCGGAGCTGATGCTCTGCACCCAGCACCTGGCCCCCGAGCAGAGAAAGCCTCAGAACTCTACACACACAGTGGGTGTTACCCACATCTAGGTCATCAGCTGAGGGGCTGAAACCTCAGCTGGGTAAGAGTGCCCAGGTGAGACCACCTATGTTGCTGTGCTCCCCACAGGCAGCGCCGCCCCGCCCGCCGGGCACTCCAGCAGTCACCAGTCTGCCTGTTTCCTGTGCCAACGCACAGAAACCACTGCGACGCCTGCCGCAGTGCTCAGCGAGGCCTCCCAGCCTGCCTGGCTGTGAAGGAAACTGAAAGGGAAGTAGGTTAAAGGAAACAAAACGCAGAACCGACTGGACAACGCCTGGGAGACCAATACATCTCCTTCCCCAGAGAACTGGCTCGCCCCAGCCGTGCCCGTGACCAGGGTCATGGTGCCCAGAACGGCGGCCCAAGCTGTAGAGGGGCCGCTGAGCCCACAGCGGGCACTCAGGGGAGGCCAGACGGACAGACACCATCGCCAACGCAATGGCCGCTCCCCCGACTGCCCTGCTGACCCTGCCCCGCACACCTATCATCCTTCTCTGCCTGCCGCCACGCCCAGGCCTGGAGGACAGCGGGGCAACACAGGAGGAGCCGTGTGGACCAACCGCGGCGTGGATGCGACCTCACCTTCATCATCTACCTGACCGCGAGGAAGCGTCACTGTCTGTGAAAACGCCCCAACCCCGGGATGCAGACCACTGGAGCCCGGGACGCACTTCTTTACCTCTGCTAAGCGCTCCGCCCCGCGCCCACGGCAGCAGGTAGAGATGGAGGCTGCAGGAGCCATGGTGAACGACGGGCTCCTCGGGGCAGCACCAGGGAATGCCGACTCGGGGCTGTCAGCCTTTCTTGTTATAAAATGAAGCTATTTTACGGGTCAATAGTTTCCAAATATTAATGGAGGAAGAAGTCAAACTAAATTGGAAAGTCAGCAATACCTTGGGGCTTTCTAACAGAAGACAGTCCAACTTATATCCCAGAACGTAAGTGTTACAGAGATGGCGTGGGCCCTAGAAGACAGGCCCCATCGGAGCGGGGTTACCTAGGCATCCCTCCTTTCTCTTTCTCTTTGTCTCTAGGGCACAGTGCTGGGCCTCGAGCCTGTGTGTGACGAGCTGTCTTCCCAGGAAGTGCCCCTGGCCCTCCACGTGACATGTACACAGGCAGCCCAGGATGGACCTGCCCTTCATGTCCCCAAGGGCAAGTCCACGCCTCTGAGGACCCGCCCGGCCAGCACGCTGCAGCAGCAGGCGGGACGCGCCACCTTCCCAAGCGGGTCTCTGGTTTCACACCCAGGGGGACAAGGTCAGACTTTTCAAGAAGCCTGCACTTCGCGTAAGGAGGAGAGGAAACGAACATCGTGCTATGTGTTCTCTGTAAAGCACGCGCTCCCGGCACCCCCCAACCCACCGAGCACGATGAGGCCTGGCACTGTACTCCATCGCCACCACCACCCATGCCCATCTGAGTGCAAGGCGATGGAACCGGCTCCTTACCGGCTGCGAAGGCAGAGCACATGACGAAGAACATCCCAACCGCGATCCTCTTCAAGGACGACGGGAGCAGGCCGTGTCTCCTCAGGACAGGGTCCACCAGCTTGTCCTTCAGGGGGATGAGCAGCAGGATGAGCACCGCGTCGAACATGGTCAGCCAGGCGGCCGGGAACTGGGCGTGTGGAATGCACGGGACACGTTTACTGCTCTGCCCGGGGAGGGGTCGCCAGGAGATCATGTTTAAACAGGGACAGTCATTTCCACCGCATTTCTACAAAGCCTAACTTCCAGGGAAACAGTCTCAGTTTAGGAGGAGACACTCCTTAATGTGGCGTTAACACTGATCATCAGCTTGAGCTAGTAAATGACAAGTCTCTAATGTAAGTAAGTAAAAACTCCACTTCAACATGAAAGCTTTCAGCCACGCCCACTGCCGACATCCTTACAGGACCTATGAGGATGGGCAGGAGGTCCGTGTGTCCCCGAGAACCGCTGGCCATTCTCCAGCCACCGTGTGGTCCTCACCGTGTGGGCCGTGGTCGTGATCCTGGAGATCTCCGGGATCCGCAGGTGGAGACTCTGTAAGACATATGTGGTCTGCATCTGTGGTGAGAAGCGGCATCGTTAGTGGTGCACAGCTCGGCCTCTCCAGACCTGTGGGAGGGCCCCCCGGCTACTCTGTGCTCACGCCCGCCGGCTCGGGCTGGAGAACAGACACGGCTACGGTCTGATCACCATGAACAGGTCTGGAGACCGACGTTGAAAAGGAAGCCAAGAGTGATTCAAATGAGAAATCAAATAATACGGGACCTGGAAACCCAGGACCCACTCAAAACATGTCAATCAGCAAAAAAGTCTGTAACTAAAAAAAAAAAAAGACTCCGGGATCCTAGAAACTCATGGGAAAGCAACCTTGGACCCTTGAGGAACTCAGTGACGGCCAGGCCGCCTGTCCAGGGGGAAGGGAAGGGACCTGTTTGCCACCACTCACTTGGAAGTACACTGTCCAGTAAGGTATTAGAGCCAAGAAAACAGGGACAATCTTGACCAGAGCTCTCACGTCGTCCACTTTGTCTTCCGTGAATGGCCCTCCACGAGACATCTTACATGAATCAAACAGACTGTGTTTAGAAGGTTGCTGAAAGACTCCACTGCCTTCACTTTGGGAAATAAAATGCAGGAATTAGTTTTCTTCCAGCCTGGAAATCACGTCTCTGGTCACAACTACAGTCGGGGACAGGGAAGCGTCTGGCTGCGCTGAATCCCTACTCATCCCTGCCTGGGGCTCACTGGCCACTGCCCGCAGCGCGGCTTGCATCCAGGACCATCGGGCCAAGCGCGGCTGCACTGCGGCTACTGCCATCACCCTGCGTGCTGGCAGCTCCAGCCAGCGGTCCATCTACCTGTGTGGAGAAAGCTGGTGGCGAGATCGGCTCCCCCACGGGGTCCATATTTGAAAGAGAACTGTACTCGGTTGTCTGGATTTTTAATTTATCAAATGTTGACCGGAGAGCCGACCCCAAGGGGCTAATGGAACCGCGCGGGTTGACCACGGCAGTCGCTGCTGCCTGTGTGAGGAGCTCCACTCCGTGGGGCAGCTGCCACCTCTGAATTCAAAGGAGAGCTGAGAGGCGGGGGCAGTGCTCGTGGTAATGGTGAACCGGCCATGGCACCTGGTGGCAGGTGAGGTCAAGTCTCGGTCCTCAGCCCTGCCCACCCCGCGAGGCACAGGGTCCTCTCGCTGGCCACTGCACAGTGGAGCTGGGCACAGACAACTGGGCGCAGGGGACAAAGCTGACCCGGGACAGGGTCTGGGTCCTGGCAGGACACCGAATACCCACTGCTCTAGCCCGTGGGCGACACTCCCCACTCAGCTGTGCTGGCTGGTCAGCACTGGGACCCCGGGTCCTGCTTGTGTCCTAACAGCTCCGCTCACTCTGGGCCTGTTTCATTGTTCATAAAATGACTGGTTCCCGTGGCCGGCAATGACACCTCTTCTAGCCCCAAAACACTCTAATGTAGGAGCATATTCAAGGTCCTTAGGGGTCAAATAGAAAAAAATTGTTTTAACTGCAGTGTCCTTTAAAGCCAGAAATACCAGGAGACATTTAGTCACCACTAGGCCTGCCTCCAATTTGGGGACTTGAACATCAACGGTAGACACCTGCTTTCGAGTCTGTAAACCGCTGTCCCATTACCTGGGTTAGTTTTGTCTGATAATGTTGCCATTTCAAATCCCACAGTCAGAGAAGAGAACACCAGAACAGTCAACACTGTAACTTAACATTTCAGCCCAATTCTGGACAGAGAAACTCAGTTTTATCAAGTGCCTACAATACATCCAGCCCCATTTTAGTTGGGCGCTGGGGATACATGAATAAATTAAAAAGGTATTATTCCTAATCCCTGTTCTAATTTGGGAGGGGGGATGATGAAAAGAAATTTAAAGTCCTTTTGTACCTCATATGAGTACTATCAATGACTTACTATGTCACATGCCCTGGGTGCTTCTCTGAACAAGTTAAATGTCAAATAGCGAGTCCATTTCCTCACAAAGAACTGTTCACACAGATCACTAGTTACATGACTGTTCTACAGCATTAAAGTATTTTGAAACCTGCTCAATCAATATATACCTAGAACTTGACCTACCTAGTTCATACACACTGCTAGTGCGTTACTTTGCAGCACACAAGGTCTCACAGAGCCAGGGACACAGACAAGCAGCAGCACAGCGCCTGGGGGCTCCTGACGTCTGCGAGCTGCCCATATGGGCATGCTCTCCAGGGGTGGGGGGAGGGGCGTCCATCTGCAGGACTCCACTACAAGGTTGGAGCTCAAAATGGTCCAGGGCCTGTCCCCTCTGGTCTGACAGGCTCAACAGCTTTCTCATCTGAAATCAGCACAAGATCATCTTCAAAACACAGCTTGGACCAGAAGGAAACCGGACAGAGCCTGACAACATGAGTGCTGTCAACAAGGGAATGCAACCGATACTGTGCCTCCTGAGGCCCTGAACACAGCCTCTGTGGGTGCGTGCCCCCCTGTGCTCACCGCGGGCGGGCGCCCAGCTGACAGCGGGGCCCAGCTCAGCCTGCCCGGTGCTCACCGCGGGCCGGCGCCCAGCTGACAGCGGGGCCCAGCTCAGCCTGCCCGGTGCTCACCGCGGGCCGGCGCCCAGCTGACAGCGGGGCCCAGCTCAGCCTGCCCGGTGCTCACCGTGGGCCGGCGCCCAGCTGACAGCGGGGCCCAGCTCAGCCTGCCCGGTGCTCACCGTGGGCCGGCGCCCAGCTGACAGCGGGGCCCAGCTCAGCCTGCCCGGTGCTCACCGTGGGCCGGCGCCCAGCTGACAGCGGGGCCCAGCTCAGCCTGCCCGGTGCTCACCGTGGGCCGGCGCCCAGCTGACAGCGGGGCCCAGCTCAGCCTGCCCGGTGCTCACCGTGGGCCGGCGCCCAGCTGACAGCGGGGCCCAGCTCAGCCTGCCCGGTGCTCACCGTGGGCCGGCGCCCAGCTGACAGCGGGGCTCAGCTCAGCCTGCCCGGTGCTCACCGTGGGCCGGCGCCCAGCTGACAGTGGGGTCCAGCTTAGCCTGCCCGGCCACACATGTCCTACAACACAGGTCCCTCTCCTGCACAAAAAAGGAAATGCAGGCTCTGCAAGGTCATTAATTAACCTGCTCAAGGTCAGAGCTGGGCCCTGTGCATGAGGACTGAGGAGTCTGAGAACCCACTAGTCCTGTGGTTGGCAAACTCATTAGTCAACAGAGTCAGATATCAAAAGTACAATTGAAATTTCTTTTGAGAGCCAAATTTTTTAAACTTAAACTATATAAGTAGGAATATTCCTTATCGAGGTAGTGCCTGCACGTGGCATTTTGTGGAAGAGCCACACTCAAGGGGCCAAAGAGCCGCATGTGGCTCGCAAGCCGCAGTTTTCTGACCAGGATGCTCCCTCTTATCTTAACTGAGCCGCAGAAGGCTTCCAGAACAAGGATAAAGGGAAGTCAGACCCCGCAGCTCTGCCGGCTCGTCTAGCCCAAGCCCGCCTGCCCGGGAGCCACCGTCCTGCTGCAGAACCATCTGTCCCAGACCCCCGGAAACACTCTCTGTCCAAGGCTCCTCCAGAGCCTGCAGTCCGTGTGCACACTCAGGCTGCTGACCCCACGCGAGACGTGGGCCGGCTCTCCGATGGGCAACAGGAGGGTGGGGCAGGCCCCTGTAATTAATTTTGTTTCTTTAGAGGCAGAGCCAGTTTAATTATTAAATGTTCTGCAGTGTGGTCCCCAATCTGTGGTCTTGAATTGAGTCAGAACGCCACACGGACCATGAGGGCTGCAGGTCAGCCAGGACGGCCCGGCAGCCAGGGGGAACTCCCACAAGACAGTGGGGACACCCAAGATGTCCAGCAGGGCGAAGGGGCAGGGCCACAGAGGCTGTGTCAGTGCAGCTTCAGTCTGCCCCATGGACGGGACACAGGCATGGTCTCAGCTCCAAGGACAGCGGCAGACACGCAGACGCGCCCAAGGAGGCAGATGCAGGTCAGCCTTCAGATCACGCTGCACGGCCATCTCTGGCTCAGGGGATGACCCCCCACTGACAGAACATTCCCTGCGGGGGCCGCCTAAACAGCCCCCTAAGGGCTCCTCTGGGGAGATGACACATTCTAGACCCTGACCGCATGGTGATAACACAATGGATAAACCTGTCACAGGTCCCAGAACTATACACCCAAAATGGGTGCATTTTACCACGTGTAAATTATATTTCAGTAACTAACGAAAGGGAAAATTTTGAGATCTCTTCTTGGGCTAAGTTCTGAAATTTTCTTTATGAATCTGCATGAAGGGTGACTGACCGTCTGTCCCATTCTGCCCGGGATCCCGGGACTTCCCCAGGATGTGGGACTTTCAGCTTTAAAATCCCAGTCCATGGGGCTCTATCCCGGGAAGTCCTGTGCAGACAGGATGAGTCACCCTCCCTGCAGCTCAGGTCTACTTGTCCCTCTGCTGCGAACGCTGCACTGACCAGGGACAGGGCCCGTGCTGACCCCTCAGTGGTGGGCCAGGGTGAGCAGCAGCAGCTCCCTGTGGCCCGGGGAGCACGGGGCTGTGCCCACACCGGGAGACTGCCTGCTTTCCCGTGAAAATGCATCTCAGAGTCTGTGAAGAGCCTCGTGCGGAGTGTAACTATCCCCAGGAGCCCTGCAGATGTCCGCCCTGCCCACCTCTGTAACCAGGCAGCCGGGACCACCTCCACAGCGGCACCAAGGACGGTCACATGCAGATGACACCCACCTGTCCCTTGCACTGACAGGCAGTCAAAGACAGACACAATGCCACGTAGCCAGGCCCTGCACACAGCAAGCACACACAGGCGTCCGCAGCAGCTGTGACTGCAACGGCCGAGGGTCCCACCTAGAGAGCCCGTGCCGCGGGGAGGGCACTCACCCGCTGTGGTCGCGCTCCCCCGTCCGCTTCTGGGGACGGCAGGAGTAGGCCAGGATCTTGACCACGTCGGTGAAGGCGCTGCCATCGGGGGGCTTGGTGATGAAGACACTCTGCCCACAGAGGAAGAGCAGGAAGGAGACCCCGATGCAGACAGCAGGGATGGTGTAGCCGCTCACGAAGCTCACGTTCTGCTGGATGTAGGCGATGCCCCCCAGTGAGACGATGGCACCCAGATTAATGCTCCAGTAAAACCAGTTGAAGAACCTTCTTGTGGCTTCCGGGCCTCGATCTTTGACCTGACGGGGACAGGAAGAAAGTGATGTAAAACTGTGCGATGAACTTCAGGGACAAAGCTACGCACCCTATGGTTACCTATGAGAACACACGTGCACTCATAGTTACTGTAGTCACCTCAGCCGCTGAGAAACACAGGACAATCAGTATTTACAGACCCACTCAGGGTCCCTTGTGTAAAAAAATAAATAAAAACCCTCTGTGCTCTTAATTACTGCACGTTCAGGGTCGTGTTTCTCTTAATTATGCTGAAATCCAACAAATCCTGGAGGCGATCCCAAATGCCCTCTGTGGACCACCTGCTTGGGGAACACCTGGAGAGACCGACTGTTCCCGAGGCTGGACATAACCACGTCCCGGCAATTTTTGGGTAACAAATGGGAGACTGACTCGGGCAGACTGCAGTCACCTGCCCAGTGCCTTGGAGGCTGGACGGACAAGCCCGTCACTTCATATTAGTCACATTACATCACCGTCCCTGCCCGGCACCGGGGGTAAACAAGGTCTTCATGTGACTGGGGGAAAGAAACCCCGCAGGCTGTGAGCACACAGGAACACAGAAGAGATCAGAGTAGCGGACAGGGGCCCACAGGCGGCTTAGAAAACTCCCGAGAATGCACAACAGTGCAATGTTTTTCCCTTAAAAAAAATATAGTTTGCTGTCTTTACTGGTAAAACAAGCTTCTTTCCCTTCCTCCAGGTCAGTGTTTCAAGTCCTCAGCCCATCCACGAAGAATAGCAGGGACCCCTGAGCAAGGTCGGGCGCTGGGAGCAAACATGGGCTGGAATGCGTACGTCACGGTCAGACAGTTGCACTACAGCTGCTGCTGTCTCTCAAGTCAGCCCAGGCCCTCCTGACCCCCTGTCCCCCACCACCCACCGCCCACCACCCCCGCGGGTATTTCTCAGAGGCTCTGTACTGGAGACAGGGACCTCAACAACACAAACAGCTTTCCTCAGAATGAGAAGGGCTGGAGATGACAAAATGACCTGTCCTGTTTTGTCCTTTAGGGCGGCCTGGCAGGCTTCCTGCCTGGACAGACCACGTCCACTCCCTTCCCCAAGCAGCCAGTACCTGGGGGCGGGGGTGCAGCTCTGAAATGCCCCCAGCCAGTACCACCATTCTGGGGGCCAGACACCAGCCAGTACCTGGCATGCAGCAAGACCTGGCGTGGGCACTGACTTCTCCCTTCTGCATGTTTTGCAATAAGATGTGACTCACATAAAAACTCCCCCCTCTGGAATGTACAGCCGAGCAGTACGCGTTTATCCGCGTCACGGCCCCATCCCCGCCGCCCAACACCACATTCTCATCCCAAGCCCAAGTCCCTCTACAGTCACCAGGCACCCCAAGACCCCCTCCTGGCCCCTGGCCACCCCTCGTCCACTTCTAGTCTTCACGGTCTGCCTGTTCTGGGCACTGCACGTGAGTGGGTCACATACATGGTGTGGCCTTTGTGTCTGGCTTCCCTCACTCAACCTCACACTCTCAGGGTTCACCCACATTCTAACAGCTCCCACCCCTTTTCATGGCTGAGTAACGTTCCATTGTGTGGATGAATTACACTTGCTTTATCCATCTATCAGCAGACAGCTAACTTCTTAACTTTGTATTAAAAACAATTTATAAACTGATAAGAGAAGCTGAAAGAACGTTAGACATACACTTCTATACCTTTCCCTTGCGTCCCTAGTTCTCTTCCTACATGCGAATGAAATACTCTCAGGCATATGTATTAAAAGTAGCAGCAGCATTCTATTTCCTCCCCAAAGATCTCATCACGAATCCCCTAAGATCAGCCCATCCTTTCTCATGACCGCCATTACCATCGTCATACCTAACAAACTGAAAAGCAACACAATTTTATCTAGTATGCAGTCAACAATCAAATTACCCCATTGTCCAAAAGAAAAAAAAAGTACTTGAAAAAATAACTGGGATCTAATCCCGAGCACACGTGGCATCCGGTGTCAAGCCTCTCGAGATCCCTGAATCTAGTGTGTGGCCCTCTGTTCCACGATGGTGTCATGTTTGAACACATTTCTTTATAATGCCCCCATTCAATTACACATCAAAAGAGTGCAAACTCTGACATGCATGCTAGATGACCTCTAGAGGGCCATTTCTTCAAGAAAACACATTCATTCCCCATCTGTCATCTATAGGGGACACTAACTGAGCTCAGACTGCCTGGGTCCAAACTGCTGTGTGGCCCTGGATAGGTCAAACCCTCTGTTTCGTGTGTAAAAACGGCACAATGTTAGTATGTAAATTGTCAGGAGAGTTGCATACAATAGTGTAGGAGGAGCCCTCAGTGCAGCAAGGGACATACAGGATGGCACCCCAAGGCCACAGCCACAAGCCCGGGGCCTCAAGAGCCAGCCCTGCACCAGTAGTTGTGACTATCACCCCAACATCACTCTGAGGTACCGCCTCACTGTAAACAGAGAGGTTTCATGGGGATGGTTAAAGCTCAGATCTAAAGCACAGCTCTGGAATCCTGACTCGGTCACACCAGCTGTGTCACTGAGCAAAGGGGTTAACCGCTCACAGCTCAGTTCCCCACCTGTAAAATGGGCACAGTAATGGCAGAGGGGCTGTGTGGACACTTAGCACAAGGCCTGGTACAGAGTGAGCCCTCAGTAATTATCACCCATTCCAGGGTTATTTAGCAAAAAATGCTAGGAGCTCTCTTCCCTACGGCTCTGTAACTAACAATCCTAACCCCACCAACTTCAGGCCAGGTCCCTCCCTCAACAGGCCCTTGTTAAGACGGCTTCCAGCTGTCACTAATTCCCACACAACTAGTCTCAACAACAGGTGTCTGTGAGCCTTTCCTGAAGGGTCACAGGGCAGCACTATCTCAGGTTCTGAGAGACATTCAGTCTGTGCCCATATCATAGTCCCGACAAAACAGGAGTGGGCAGGACTGTTCCCACACAGCTTTATTTATGGAGACTGAGGTCTTGATTTTCGTGTAACTCTCCCTACCACAAAACACTCATTTTTCCTCCCAACCACTAGAGCCCAGAACCCATTCTTATTCTTAGCTCCAGAAAGAGGAAGTAGCCCAGATTTGGTTGGCAGGCTGCAGAGAGGCCAAATCTCTTAGAAACTGGCAAATCACATCAGATCACTCCCCTGGGGAAAAACGCAGACAGACTTCCTACTTGAACACAGACCTAAAACTCTTTGACCAAGCTTTTTACAGGACCACCCTTCGGCCCGCCTTTCACGTATGCATTTATTTCCTTATCTGTTTTCAGAAACACATTTGACAGGTAACCTTGTATAATAAGTTTCACGGCCAGAGGCGCTAATTTGATACATTTCTGTGTTTCCATCCACGTGAGGGCTACTGTAGCCACAACAGCCCCGACACGGACTTCCTACTTTCTTCCCAGGGCCTTTGCATTTGGCCCTGCCTTGTCCGGACAGCTCCTTGATTCTGCCGGTCACCGCTCCAGCGGCACATAGGCACCATGGAGGAGTCACCCCCATACCTGAAGCCACCTCGCCTTCACGCCCAGTGGCCCTTTCTTAGGAAGGAGATCCCTTCTTGTTTGCAGCCATCCCTCCGCGCTCCCCCCCGCCCCTTTCCGCGGCCGGGCCCGGTACCTGCGCTCACCTGGTCAGCGCCAAAAGGCGTGATGTTGGCCTTGACCGCACCCACGCCCAGGCCGACCACGGCCAGCGCCCCGAGCGCGGCGGGCGCGCAGTAGCGGTCGGAAGCGTCGGCGCAGGCCGGCGCCGAGCAGTTGCGGCCGCGCGTGGGGCGTGGGGCCCCGCAGAGCGCGGTGCGCGTGGCGGGCGCGGCCAGAAGCGGGAAGGCCAACATGCCCAGCAGGTAGAGCGCCAGGCTGAGCAGGATGGCGCGCGCCCGGCCGAGCCGCGCGTCGGCCAGCCAGCCGCCGAACGGCGACACCAGGTAGGTCAGGCCCATGAAGAGCAGCAGCGCCTGGCTGGCCTGCGCGCCCTCCCAGCCGAACGGCTGCCCGTTCAGGAACAGCACCAAGTTGGCCGTGACGCCGTAGAAGGCGGCACGCTCCAGCAGCTCCGTCAGCAGCACCGCGGCGCACGCCAGCCGCCGGCCCTCGAACGCCGGCCGCCGGGCGGCGGCCCCCAGCAGCGGCACCCGCTCCTCCGCGCGCCCTCCCGCCTCCTCCATGTCCCCGCCTGCCCAGCCGTCCCGGAGCTCCGCCGCACTCGGCCGGACTGCGGCCGGCGCCCTTCTCGCGAGACTGGAACGCGCCGATCGTCTCGGCCCGCCCTCGAATGTTCACATTGGTCGGCCTCGCCGCGCGCGCAGTACGCCGGGAACTTCCGGTGCCGCCCCCGGAAATTTGTCGGAGTGAACCCTCACGTCGTCTGTGCAGTAAAAGGGCGGTGGTGTTCCTGGAGACGGGGACCTTCAAGCGACGCCTGAGCGGGGCACTGCGAGGTCCCCCAGCCCCTCCGGTGCAGACCCAGACTGCTTGCGCCTTCCCGCCACGCTAGCGTGCTAAAGCCGCCGCTGCCCCCTGCGCCCCTCCTGTCCGAGCCCAGGAGGAGTCTGCCTGCCGGCACGCAGACACGTAGGAAGGTACCCGGCCTCTGCTCCCTCGGGATGTCAGTTCCGCCCCAGCTCCTCGGTTGTCACAACCGAAACTGTCCCGGGACCACCCCACGTTGTCCTTTGGGCAGCAGAGTCGACCCCACTGAGAACCATGGTCCTAGAACAAGCTGGGCTCAGAACCTGCCTTCTGTCACGTGGCCAGCATCGGGCCTTCCTCCAGCTCTCAGCTGGGACGTGCTGCCTCCTTAGAAGCATTTCACGACCCAGCCCATTACCCTGCTTTCGTTCCCTCCAGTCCCTGACATGTCTCCCCAGCTTGTCTGTGGTCCCCACAAGCCCAGGGGCAGGATCCCTCTGTCTCTCGTTCATTGCCATGCCCCCTGGTGCCCACAACAGTGCCTGGCCCCTGGTGGAGTGATTGTTAGAGGTCTCCAGGTTTGTCTGTCTTGATAGAAATGTCCTAAAATGGAATGGGATCATAGTTTGTACAACTCTGAAGGGACTAGAAATCATCGAATTGAACACTTTAAATGGATGAACTGTAGTATGTGAATTACATGTCAGTAAGGCTGTTGCCCCCCAAAAAGTAAGTTAATAGTTAAAAATTAGGAGGTTTCATGCATAAATATGGATGCCTTGCTGTTTAAAATATACACTAGGTCTCTGGCAACATTGGGGTTTCATTGGCCACCTGTTACATGAGTGACCAGCTCCCTTCACCACCTGAGCCCTACCTCCAGTGTGTGCACCTTTTTATACAGTCTTCACAGGTCACAATCACACACTGCTGGACCTCCGACCTGCTGGGCAAACCTATATGGCAGGAGCATCCCTGGGCCTTACAAAGGTCTGGCAGCTTCCACTTCTGTGCCTTTAAGATCTCCAAACCACCCCGTAGGAACCCCAGCTACCTTGCTGCAGAGGTCCCTTGGTAAGGGACAGTCAGCAACTACACGGGGAGGAGTCCCCTTGCTCCAGTGCCCCAGCAGATTAAAGCCACACAAATAACCATAGGCAGGATGGACAGAAAAGAAAAGTGCCCCACTGAGCCTCAAGTCAGATCGCAGAATTGTAAACAAGTCAAATAGTGGTTATTTTAAACAGTAAGTTCTGGGGAGGTTTGCTAGCCAGCATCGGATAATGGGAACACACCTGCCTTCCCCCTATAGCCACCGTCTGCTGACAGCAGGTAGCAGCCGCTGTAGATGGGTACGCACTTTATAATTTACCTAAATCCTCCCCCCTTCCTGTCTTGTTTGTCTCAGAATAGAGAAATGACTCCATCTGCACTGTGTCCAGTGCAGTAGCCTCCAGCCACCTTTGACTGTTTGAACTTACATTAGTTCAAATTTAATAAAATGAAGAAATTCTGTCCCTCAGTCCCACCAGGCACATCTCAAGAGCTCAGCTGGCACCGGTGACTAGTGACTCCCTTATGGATTCCACCACTGCAAAAAGTTCTTTCGGGAAAACCTGCTGTACGCCAATGGGCAGTGGGCACAACTGAGTCCTTGTCCCACATCCACACCCTCCTTCTTCCAAACAGAATCCCTGTTCCACTCAGGTGTTTAGTAACTATTTGTTCTCGCCATATCCTGCTCCCCACCAGCTACCCACGTAGCTCAGAAGAAACCAATTTCACTTCACCTTCCATTCAGGGTCTGACTAGTCAAAACCCATGCTGGTCTCTCTTGCCTCTTAACAATGACCGTCTAGGGTATGACATTCCCTTAGGACCTGTGAGAAGACAAGTGACATAAATTGGACCCATTAGGCTAAAGGGAAGGACTCATCCCAGGACTGCAGGAGAGATACCATTGTCCACATGGGGCACAAAGCCAGAAGCCTAGAGCCCTTCATCACTTCCTGCAGCTGTTTCCTGGCTGTGAGACGGACCGGTTTAGCATGTGCCACCTGGGTGCTTGGCACAGCGGAGGATCGCGGAGGAGCTAGATAATAAACTTAGGTTGTTTAAACCACTGTCGGATTTTCTGTTACTTGTAGTGAAAAGCCACCTTCTGTGTTGCTACTAAAAAGTAGGAAAGTAAAAGATGGGATGGGGAAGGCAACTGGGTTTTTTTTTTTTTTTCTTTTTTTCTCAAACCTGGGCTTTCTGCTCGGCCCCTGTAACCAAGGAGTCAGCAACCTCTGTATGAAGCCCCAGTGGTCGAACAGCTAAGCACTTAGAATGAGTGGACTCTTGCCACCTTGGTGGGTATACTTGTACCAGGAAGTGATTGTATGAATCCCTCCTGTGTACCCAACATCATCAAATAAATAAATGACCTCACTTGCACAGCAGGTATGCAAAGGATAGGCAACATTGCCTTACAAAGTACAGTTTTGGGGGTGGTCTCTGTCTCAGGAGCCCCTCTGAGAAGGAAGACCTCACTGCCCTGCCCAGATGCCTGAGGTGGGAACTGAAATTGGACATGCAGGCCCTTTCCTTGTCCGCCACCACCCTGTCCCCTGTGCCCTGCTCAGGGCAGAGTTCAGAGAGGGTGATGGTGTGAACTCAGAGGCCGCCTGAGACCGAGGATGTTTTGGGGGCTGTCAGACTTCTCTGCCATTTCACATCTGCGGCTCTCACCTCTTGCCGTCCCATCTGCTGATTCAGTCTCCGCTTCTTCAAAGTGCTGGGGTGCAGGCCACCATCTTGGACGGTACGCCCTCCCTACATCACCCACCCACCCGCCACTTTGAACACCACTCCCCATGCCGTGGGGAGCTCAGTGGCAGCACCCACGGCTTCTGCTTTTCCGGTTCCCAGTTCCCTGAAGAACTCAGGCCACGGCATACATCAACAGCAGCGGCATTACTCAGGCCGTGCCACCGAGCTGTTGCCTCTTCAGGAATGGAGACTTGTCCTAAGTTCTGTAGACTTCATGGAGCCTCTGTTGCCACACTCCTGCCTGGCTACAGATAATAAGCTAGGTAGAAGCAAAAATATATCTAAATAATGAAGAGCCAGCCGAAGCAGTGGGACCTCATGTTCTTGAGCCCAGATCACAGCCCCATGGACCTGCCTCCGTGGGAGCTAATTCAGCTCCAGGAGTGACTTGCACTTTAGTTTCACAGAGGATGTGAGAGCATGCGGCCTGGACGATGGCTTTGGACTTGGCCTTTTTTTTTTTTTTTTTTAAGCTCCCATTGTGTTTGACCCTTGTAACCACCTCTCACTTCTCGAATTCTTTCCCTCCTGTGTTTTAAGGACCCACAAAGACCTCTAAGAGAGTTGGGCGTCTGCTGACAGAGAGGGAGGTGGGGGTGGGGAGAGTAAGTGAAAGAAAGAGGACTTCTGCTTCCTCCTCTTTGAAGAAGTGAGGATGTTGACAGATGTAGGACTAAATCTCACCGGTCTCTTTCAAACCACCCACTTTCCTAACCGCTTACAAACATCTGAACCCATTTTGCGATCGTGAAATGGTGACTGGTAGTTACAGTGTATTTGATTTTTTTTTTTTTTTTTTTACATTGGGACTTACAGAGAAGCTCAATGGAGGGGGGTACAAAGAATGAGAGCTGAAGTCCATGCATAATATAATTTGGTGTGTTATAACAAAGGCATCTTCAATCCACAGGGAGAAGACTGGAGGAGACGGTTCCGCTGGAGCAGGCGTGTCCACAAACACCGAGAGGCGATATCAGCAGATACAAGATCTTAGGGGGGTGCTTTTCTAACCTAACGCAAAAGCTGTCAAGAAGTTTATTGATTTAATTTAATTACATAAAGTCTTAACACTAGTTCTATAAGAAATAATTTCAGTTAACAGCAAACTAAATATATATATGTATGAAATAAAAAAGACAAAAGTTGACATCCTTATTGGTAAAGCATTCTTAGGAATCATATGAAATGAATTCATTTTGTAAACATTGGATGTTTAGCCAGTGGTTTAACATCCAATAAGTACATTGTCAGTGAGTGCCCAGGTTGTAGAGGCCAGTTGTCCCTTGGTCCTCCTCAGCACCTGGATTTTTTATTTATTTACTTTTTATTTATTTGGTTGATCAATGCTCCTGTGGTTCAGGTAGGACTGGCTGGTCAACCAGGCTAGGAGTCTTCACATGACCTTGGCCTGTCCAATCGGCAGTAGTCAGCTATGGATTTACAGTGACTGGCTAAATGTGGGCACCCGAGCCAGTTTGGTCCATGACTTATTCTGGAGCGACCAGGCGAAAAACAATTTCTCTTTCTGCTGGATTTTTCATCATAAAGACATCACAGGGCCCACCAGGCAAACCCTAGAGTTAACAACCCAGAGAAGGCAGAGATAAAGAGAAATGCCTTGTTGCGAATTAAGATTTTCTAGGTTTTGGATCTGATTGTGGATTAAAGTAACTTTTTCTTTTGCCCCATGGACATTTTATTTATGCGCTCATGAATTCTCTTTCTGATTAGGCAATGTGACTTTCTTTTTGGAACTGGAAAAGTCCCAATTTCTACAAGCAGTACACATATATACATGCATGCACGCACACACGCACAGAGAAACGAAAAAAGATGAATGCCCTTCATGAAAAAACAAACAAACAACTATTCAAAGGAGACCAGTAATTTAAAAATGCAAAGCTAGGGGACATATTTTGTCACTTGAACTTAAAAAAAAAACAAAAAACACCAATGTTGACAAAGTTCTGGGAAATGAATGTGCTCTGGAAGTGGTCAGTGAAAAGTGAACCGGTATAGCTTTTCTGCAGGGCAAGGAGTCCTTGTATCAAAACTACATTTGGCCACAGGTGGTGCAGTTCCACTTCTAGGGATCTGAGCATGTGCACAGAGACTAGGCCAGAAAATGTCCATTAGGATGTTTCTGAAAGTAACAAAAAGACTGCACACAGCAAAGATGTACAATTAGAGGGCACACTAGGATACTCTGTAGCGAATCAAATGGTATTATAGAAGCAAGATTCTGGAGTGAGGATTAGATTTCTATAACTGTGTAACAAATTACCACAACTCGAGTGACTTGTGCAACATCCGCAAATCAGCTCACAGGTCTGTAGGTCCCAAGTAGGCCTGCCCGGCTGACCTGGTTCTCTGCACTCAGAGTCTCACAGAGCTGAGACCTCGCCTGGGGTCCTTCCAGGCCCTGTGGTTGTGGGGTGTCTAGTTCTTTAAGTCTGGGAACTGAGGTGTCCATTCCCCACTGGCTGCCAGCTGGGAGCTGCCCTCAGCCCCTGGAACCTGTCAATGTCCCTTGCCACACAGCCCAGTCATCCCCCAAAGCCAGCAATGGAGAATCGCTCTGACATCAAATCTCCACTATGCATTCATTGATTGACTTTCCAACCTCAGAAAATGCCCGGTCCACCATTATCGGGCTGAGACTCGCCTGCATAATCTCCCTGTATTAAGTGCAACTCATTTGGGAATGTAATCACATCTGTAAACTCCCTTCCCAGCATCCCCTGAGTAGGTGTTTGACTGAATAACAGAGAAGGCCTCAAATAGGGAGCAGGACGTCCTGGGGGCCGGGTTAGAATTTTACCCACTGCAATTATTAAGTAAAAAAACAACAACAAAAAACAGCCAATTACAGAGAGAGAGAGAAAGAGATTTGAGAAAGAATGTTCCTATTCTTGTAACAACGACAAACAAAAAAGACTAAAAATCAACAACAAAAAACACTGTGTCCATACAACTGTGCCAAAGAAATACGGTAAAATGCACACTGTGTTCTTCTGTCCCGGTTTTCGCGTCTGTAAGTCAGTGACAAAGTCCCACCTAGGATGGGTGACTGATCCTGCAGAACTGTGTAGAGCGTGTAGGCTGTTGCCAGGTGCACGGCGGGCACCCAGCAAACGCGACTATTTGTCGAGTGTGGGAAAACTTTAAACCAGAGTATCAATGATGCTTTTCTCCTGGGCCGTGGGGTGCTGTGTAGTTTTAAAATTCGGTTTTGCTCATCCGTAGGTGGATTAAACATATATTTAGGTACACAGTAAGTGGATAATGTACAGGGGTAAATATAGGCTTCTGTCATGGAAGGGTTTTACTAGAGGCAGTGAAAACAGCCTCCCTTTTGCAAACCTTCCCTGTGCCAAGAATCGGGACCTGTGTCTCTTGTGTGATCAGAAATCTGGATGGAGCCTGCTGGCTACACCAGATGCGCTCAGTGCTGTCCCATTGGGAGGAGATGACATCCCTGGACTGCGCGTCCCTGTGCTGAGAAGTTAAGAACCATTCCAGACAGCAGTGGGCACCCAAGGCCACAGGCTGGCCGTCCTGCCAAAACCTCGAAGTGTAAATCACCTAGTTCTGGGAACTTCCTCACGCTCGTTAAGCCACCCGAGAAGGAACTAAGAACTAGCTATTTTCAGACCAAAAAGTTTTTGTTTTATTTCTTTTGTATTGGGCCACTTTTAAGAGCTGTCTGTCAAAGCCAGGAAAAGGAAACAGAACCAGGACTTCTAAACCACAGTTCTGCATGTACCTCCTTTTTATGAGGAGACAGCATGTCCTACCCCCCACCCACACCCACATAGCATTTGCAGTTCTCATTGCTACAGGCAGCGATGATGGTGCAAAGACTGAAGAACAAAGGAGGACAGGGCCTCACACCGGAATGCCCTGAAGGCAAAAGAAAAGGGAAAAGGGTATCATCAGATGCTGATGTTTATCACAGAGCCATTCCTAAAGTCTGCCTGTCCCCAGCACCTCTCAGGTGAGGGCCTGTCACTTTAACACAGGGCAGGTAATGCAGTCTGTGTTCTCCCTGGTGCTAGAAAATCATCTGAGCAAACACAGTGATCAAAAAGGGAAGGCAGGTTTTGCTTCAGGTGTATTTTATGACCCCGCAGGCTAAGATGCATCTGGAAAATCTTAGCTGCCTACAACGCAACTCCTTCTGGTCCCCCCCCCCCCCATGATTTCAACATTATCCCCTAATAACACATTTGCCTTTGGACCTTTCATACTACCTACTTTGGGAGGATTAGGAACCTCGTCAAAACGAGCTCACTAACGATCCTGTTTATAGCAGTTCTCACTTTACAAACGGGCCGACAGGAGCCAGGAATGGAGAGAGGAACGGGCCCCAGAAGACACCTCCGTCACTTACAGGGAACAGGTGCATTTCAGAAAAGTGGGACGACTGAATCAGCCCAGCAAATCCTGTCTAGGCACGGACTGACATCCACTGCAGGCCAGGAATGCAGGCTCCCCAGGGTGCAAACTCAAACGATTTGTAATTTGGCAAACACCTCTGCAGTGTCCTCCTTTCTCTGGACTTTGCCCCTGGCAAGAGGAGGTTAGGCCACAGCCCAGTTGAGGGCGGAGAGGGGCCGACTGCTCTGTGATTTCAAAGCAGAGCAGAACAAGGTCAGTACAGGAGAAAGGACAGACCCTAGGACAAGGAGGGGACGTGGGGGACAGTCCCAGAGGAGGCGATGACATACAGCCATATTGGAACTGGATCTCTTTAGTGGGTTGAATGAGCCCCCCCCCCAAAAAAAAAGAGATAGGTCCACATCCTGGTTCCTAGCACCTGTCATTTGTGAGGAACTATTATTTTATGCAGGTGGCCATGTGACCAGGTTAAGGGACTGGTTTGGATGGTAGTGATAGTCACGTGGCCCACACGATAAAGGCATAAGGGCTGTGTGACATTCAAAGAAGAGCCCAGAAAAAAAAATGCACCCCTTTGGGCTCACTTCCTTCCTGCCACCTGGAATGTGGGTTGAGGGGTGGGGCCTCAGCAGCCACGCTGCACCTGGAGGCCACCTTGGGAACCGAGGCCCAACACCAGGAGGCTGGAGTAGAAAGAGAGAAGCTCTGGTGCCCAGTGACCTTGGAGCTAAGAAATAAACTTCCAATTTCTTAAAGCCCCGGAGGCTGTAAGCGATAGCCAATCAGCAACGTCCTTCTTTGCCTCCGCCTTTTCGGTACAAATCTCTCTCCTCGGCTCCCACTGGAGGGGCCCTCCTAACAACCGAGCAGTTCGGTGCTGCCCCCTGGAAATGGATTTTTGCTCAACCTTTACGTTTTTAATGTGCCTCAGTTTACCGTTTAACACATCTGAAGGGGGCAGGGGCTTCTTAGTGCTGATAACTGGGGGAGTGATGGTGACTGGCACTCACCCCTCGTACTGAGGGTACCTACAGAGACTGGGACCCGCTGACCTCTGGTCCGCATGGGAGCAGCCCGCAGCCACTCCTCACCCTCGTGTGTGTGGTCACCATGGGAAGGGACCCAAAGTCACCGCTGGTGCTTGTCCACATGAGAGCAGACCCACAGGCACGCCCGGTCCCCTAGGACCCCATGGGAGGGACCCGAGGGACTCCTGGTCCCGGTCGCACGTCCCTGCTCCCCATCGCCCGGCAGGCGCCCCCTCGCGGCCCCGCGCGCCCCGAGACCCCCGGCGCAGGAACCGGCGAGCGCGGACGCGGCTTCGGGAGCCGCAGGCGGGACTAACCGAGTCCCACCATCCCCGCCCGGGTCCGCGTCCCGTCCCCGCCCCCGGGCTCGGGCCGGGTCGAGGCAGGACGGTCGATGGCCCGGCGGCGGCAGCATGCGGCTCCTGTTCCTGGCGGTGCTGCGGCCGCACACGGGAAACGCGGTCACGGCCCAGCGTGTCCGGTAGGTGCGGCGGCGCGGGCCGCGCGGGGAGGCTGGGGCGGGGGCGGCGGCGCGCGGGACTCTCGGCGTGGCTCCCCCGCGATCCGCGCGCGCAAACGGTCGGCCGGTGGGAGGGGGTCCTGTGGGGGGCGCGGAGGGCGGGAGAGGGGCGCGGGGTGCAGTCCAGGGCCCGGCCCAGGTCCCCGGCCCCTTCTGGGCGCGGAGGTCCTAACGCGCCCCGGACCCGGCTCGGGACCGCCGGGACTCGCGCAGGGGCGGCTCGCGGGCACCCCACGCCGACCTTCGCGTGACTGCCCTGCCGGGGGGGCTTTTGTTCACTGTGAGCGCCTGGCTTTGGGGACACAGCGACGGAAACCCTAGTCGAGTCCTCCTGACGCTTACCTTTCCGCGGGGACAGAGGAGATAGACTAAACGCACGGACCCGTGCGGTGACATGTGTACATACGATGGGGGCGAGGGGTGCGCGTGCGCAGGTGCCGCTTCAGGCCGCGCGCGGGAGAGCCGGCCTGCCTCGGCGGCGGCGTGTGCGCAGAATCCCCAGGGTGACAAGGGACCTGGTCGGAGCGGGGCAGGGCGGGGGTGTCAGCAGAAACACAGGCCTCCTTTGTCCTTGGGGTCTGCTCTGCACCGGTGTCCTGGGCTGTCCTGGGCGCTGCTGGCCCAAGTGACCCTCCCTCGTCCCGCGCTTGGGTCCTTCCCTGTCCTCATCGTCTCCATCTTCCTGGCTGGCTATCTTCTTCCTTGTATTTTATCCCTTTTAATTCAGTTTTTAAATTAAAAAAAAATATTTTTCAATTCTAGTTGACGTTCAGTTTTGTCCTATTAGTTTCGGGTGTAGGGGTGTAGGGCATTGTGGTCAGTTGTCTGGTTGTCTCCTGCACACTTTTTTCTGCAATTATCTTGTGTTATCTGTTTCCTTGTTTTCTCTTCTCTCTGGAATGAGCATCCCCCCCGGGGGGGGGGGGCATGAAAGCTGGTACCTGAACCATGAGAGAAGCTCTCTCTTTCTCTCTTTTTTTCTTTAACAAACTGACTTGCTCCGTGAAATTTCTCAATTTACTTCCCCCTTGAGTGCCTGCTTCCTGGTCGTTAAAACGATCAGACGAGGCCATCCGCCCCCTTCTTGGCCCTTCTGCTCAGAACCCTTTCTCCTCCCGAGGATGCTGAGAGAGAGGGACCAGTACCGTTTCCTGAAGTTCTCAACTGGGTTTGTACAGTGAGGGTTTTTATGGTGCGAAATGCCCTTAAGCCTGATGCAGGGGCAGTGCCCTCACTTATGGGGCATCTTCAGCCAGGAGGAGCCGCTGTGCCCTCTACGCTCATGAGGCACATCCCAGTGGGCAGGGGGCACTGCAGGGCGGACCAGAATAAAAGAGGCGATTTCAGAATTTCAGAGAGTGCTGGTGACATTCGGACTAGGACCTCAGTGACAAAAAGGAAGCAGCCACTCAGAGATCTGGGGCGATGGACTAGAATGATTTCTGGAGACCCAAGTGCTAGAAGTGAGGTCAGAGAGAGAGAGAGAGAGAGAGAGAGAGATGGCAGGTCCAGCTGAACCTGTGTCCCTGGTGGGGATGGCTCAGGGGCATGGGGGGCTGTGACAACCCCAGGAGCCTGGGATCCCTGCTGCTCACCAGCTTCAAGCAGAAGTTTGCAGGGCTGGGCATCAGTGTGGGGTTCAGCCAGGGGACCTCTAATTCCCCGAGGCTGCACACACTTCTCGAGGAACCTACGATCCTGACCATCCTCCGTGAACCATGAAGCAGGCAAACCGGTCCAAGTCAGTTCCAAAGAGTGAAGATTACAATTAAAAGCAGCTCTGGCGAGTTTCAAAATAGGGTCAGAAACCAGGAGAACGAAGCTCACTCCCCATGTGGTGGAGAAATGCAGCACACAAGTCATGGATGTAAAATATATACATTAAATATATATATATATATATATATATATATCCTCCACACACACACACACACAGTTGCTTTAGTGATTAGGTGACGGGGTATCCATGGATTCAAACGGGTTTTCCTATTGTGCTAAAATAGGGCAGGTCCTTGAAACCGTGAGAGAATCTCCTAACAGGTGACTGCCAGAGGGTAAACAGAGGCTATAAAGTCTAGAGCAGCAAGTTTCAACAGGTGAAGTGTGTAAAACCTGCAGCACTTGACTATTTAGCCAGGGGCACTGACCTCTTTTCCCTTAGATTCTCAAATTTAAAAAAAAAAAAAAAATTTAAGTGACATTAATACCCAACACAACAATAGCCGTCTGATGTGAATGCATCAAAATGATACCAATTATTTTTATTTTTATTTTTTTGGCCAGGTTGACAAAAAATACATTTTTGGGGTGTGCCACATACTTTTAGGAATTAGTTGATGTGTGTCATGAGATGACACAGCTTGGAAATGGCTGGTCCAGAGGAGCAGGGCCCGTGGGTGGTGAGAGGGACTGTGCTAAATGGGGCAGGGACCCTCTGTCCACAAACCCCAAGATCTTTCCTTTCCGGCTGTTTCCTGGAAAGATTTTTTTTTTCTCTGTTCTAAACCAAACTGTCAGACACTCTCTAGACTCCGGGTTCCCAGGCTCTTGTCCGCATAGCTCCCGCAGGTACATGGTGGGATGTAGCAGAGGTTTCTGCCGCCCACGTCCATCGGGAGTTCTGGGGGCCTGTGCAACCCACAGATGTGCACGTTGGCCACAGGATGAACTTGGGTGCCACGTCGCTGAGAACTGAACTTTGTGTTGTGGGTGGTGACGGCCAGTTCTCATTGTCCACCTGGGACACGGTGTGCACAAGTGTTTTTATTTAACGGGAAACACTTCGGATAAAGTTAGCAAACAGAAGCCCAGGTGGCAATGAAGTGGGTGGGAGGGCGGGGGAGGCAGGAGGCAGACCTGGTCTGTGCCCAGGGTGCCCCACCCTCCCTGCTGTCATGGCTTGGATACTTTGGGGGTTGCCAACATTTGGGGGGGGGGAAAGCCTGCCGGAATGTTTTTTCAGTTTTCCCTGGAGGACTCTGGGAAAATCCATTCCCTTTCCCTGAAGCAATAGTTTTTGGAAGTCACCTTTTGTTTTTGTTCAGAAAGTCTTTATGATTGAGCATCTCCAGTGGGTGCAGGGATGCCCAGGGATGGGGGGGGTGGTTAACACCCCCCCCCTCAGCATTTGTCTCCATGGGAGACGAGTGTGGACATACAGTCACAGGTTCTTTGGACATCACTGAGCCAGCCTGGGGGGGGGGGGGGTAGGAGCTGCAGCCAGGACCCGTGATGGCTTTCCAAAGAGCTTGCCGCAACAGGCGGATTTTATATAAACTAGCTGTAAGTGCTCTAAGTGGCGTGTCTATGGTGGTATGGGAAACTTTCAGCCCCAAGTACCTGAAAAAACCCCAACTCAAATGGAAGGAATGTAATGGGGTGTGCTATTAAAAGTCTGTGGGTGGGCCCTGGTTGGTTGGTTCAGCGGTAGAGTGTCGGTCTGGCGTGTGGAAGTCCCTGGTTCGATTCATGGCCAGGGCATACAGGAGAAGCGCCCATCTGCTTCTCCACCCCCCCCTCTCCTTCCTCTCTGTCTCTCTCTTCCCCTCCCACAGCCAAGGCTCCATTGGAGCAGGGTTTGCCTCGGGCACTGAGGATGGCTCCACAGCCTCTGCCTCAGGCGCTAGAATGGCTCTGATTGCAGCGGAGCAACACCCCAGATGGGCAGAGCATCGCCCCCTAGTGGGCATACTGGGCGGATCCCGGTTGGGCGCATGCAGGAGTCTGTCTCTCTGCCTCCCTGCTTCTCATTTCAGAAAAATACAAAAAGAAAAAAAAAAGAAAAAAGAAAAAAAGTCTGCGTGTGGGCAGGCTTCCGGCTTGCATTGGCAGCTGAGATGGTACTGGCAGCAGTTAGTTGCCAGCTAGTTCTTGGGTCCCATCCCATCCTGGCTGGCAGTTCCCTGCCAGGACCTCCCCACCCTGCATGCATCCGAGGTCAGGTCCAGTGAGGAAGAGGGAGTCTGAGCCTCTAGGAGAGCAACCCTAGGTCCCGGAGTTGCATGGGAGGCAGGCTGAGGGGTGGGGGTGGGGGTGTGTGTGCAGACGGGTGGGCTGTTCTGATTGGCAGGAGCTGACAGGTCCACCCCCGGGTCTGGGGATAGGTACATGGCACTCTGAGCAGCGACGGGGACACTCAGGGATTTAGGCAGAGAGCACATGGGAAAGAACGTTACGGAGGGGCTAATACCACTGGGACAGCTGGGCTAATTCTTAACGAAGCCAAGGCAAAATGCAGACCAGCGGGACCGTGGAAGATTGAAGGGGTTATCAGTGTTGTTGACACTGAAGGGGTTTCATCTCACAGGAACCTCATCCCTTTATCGTGACTTTTTCCTCAATCCAAGCCAGCTTGCTCCGGTCCAAGAGCGCTATGACTCACTTGCCTCATTTCCACCCAATCTCTCCAACTTGACACATTCTGCACATCACTCCCCACAATCAGTTAAGCCCTCAGGACATGTAGGGACTGGTCAGCCTCAAACTGTCTTAAAGAGCAAAGCCTGGGTCTGTTGATCCGGTGAACAGGGTTTCACTTCAACTAGAGACAACAGGCTGACCTCAGCTATGTTCCAACACCAGGCCCACAAAGCTGGAACGACCCTGCCCTCCACACCCTCACAAAACCAGCCGAGGGGACACCACTCCACAGCTGACGGTGGGACCTGATGCCGTGATGAATTATTTCCGACCCTGGCCCCAAACCAGTCAGCCGAGCACAGGATTCCAACACCCTTAGTCACCGTGACAGATGACTTCCTCCCTATAGAACCCGTCCCCGAGAGACCTCCAGGCAGCCAGGTCTCAGCGTGTTAGATGACCCGTGTCTCTGGGCTTGGCTCCATTCCCTTAAATAAACTTTTACTGTCTGGGCTCCGAACTCCTGTTCGTGTTTTATTGGGCTTTGATGTGCGTGTTCAAATGAACCCATTTAGTCAGTGACAGGAACAAGGGATACTGTTGGCGGGGGAGAATGAATATTGGGAAGTTTCCCATAGACATCAAAGGACTTGGTGTCTTCTGGTAAATTTGCAGAACAGCGACAGAGAAATGTGTCTGCAGGGGGCTGAGCGTCTAGAGTTGAACGGGCCCTAAGCGGGCCCCCCACCCTCCGTACAGTATGAACATCCCGTGAGCACACATGCCATTTAAAATGTCCCCAGTCACCACGTGAAACAAAGCATAGAGAAACAGATACTGTTCATTTAGGTAATATATTCCCTTTACCTCAGTACCTCCAAATAGTTTTGTATGTCATCAGGATAAAAAAAAATCGTTAATGTGGTGTGTGTGCATTTTACACATGGCTTACACCCGTGCAGACCAGTTGCATTTCAAGAGCTCCATTGGCACCGTTTACCTTATTGGGCAACGTGGGATTTCCCCCACCCCACACCCACAGGTGGGACCTTTCTCTCCAGTTGGTTTTGGGCTCATCTGATCCACAGATTTTTTTTGTTTTGTTTTGTTTCTTTGTATTTTTCTGAAGTGAGAAGCAGGGAGGCAGAGACAGACTCCCACATGCGACCAACCAGGATCCACCTGGCACGCCCACCAGGGGGTGATGCTCTGCCCATCTGGGGCGTTGCTCCGTTGCAACCAGAGCCATTCTAGCGCCTGAGGTGGAGGCCGTGGAGCCATCCTCAGCACTCAGGTTAACTTTGCTCCAGTGGAGCCTTGGCTGTGGGAGGAGAAGAGAGAGACAGAGAGAAAGGAGAGGGGGAAGGGGGAAGAAGCAAATAGTGCCTCTCCTGTGTGCCCTGGCCGGGAATCAAACCTGGGACTTTCACACACTGGGCTGATGCTCTACTGCTGAGCCAACCAGCCAGGGCCTGAGTTTCACCTCGCCCTCTCCAATTCATTCACCCTGTTAGTCCGAGCCCTGCCAGCATTTGAGTTTGAGACACACCCCGTTCTAGTCCCTTGACCTGTTTGGTCCATGATCCTTTTGCCTTCTTTAAAAAAAGATAGTGATTTCATTGCAATCTTCTCTCATGCAGGAATGTCTTTAGAACGCTGATTAAAAAGTAAATGGAAAATAAAAAAAGTAGACAAAAGCATGTTCCCAGGGACGCTCTCCAATGCGTCATCGTCCCCTCACTCCATCCCCAGATGGGCCTGAGGGGCCATGTTCTCTGTCCTCTCTAGTCTGCCCACCCAGGCAGGGCTCGGGGCTGGCGCGGGCGTCCCCGCAGGATAACGATACCTGCGCTCTTTCATGTATCAGCAAATTATTGAAATGTCCAGAGAACGATGTCTTACTGTCCGATGCAGCCAGTGTCCCCACTCCAAAGGGGACAGCGAGCACAGCCCCGTTTAACCCCCCTCCTGTTGGGCTGTCAGCGAGGACGTTGCCAGCCTGCTGGTCGGTGCCAAACCCCATGAGGCGGCCCCTCCCAGAATGGGACGACCATCAGGAATACTGGATTCCCGTGTCCTGTCAGAATCAGGCAGGGGTCTTAGTGAGAAGTAAGGTGCCTAAAGACAAACTCAGGAAAGGGTGTCACCCATCAGGAAGGGACAGGAAGAAAAAGTTAGAATCGGGGCAGCAAAGAAGGAGCCTTCTGGTAAAGCAGGTGCCGCTGACCGTGGCCACTGGGCACCTGTCCTCGAGGCTGCAGACACTCCCTGAATTAGCCCACGTCCTGCTGGCTTTGGCCTTTGCCACAGTGAGGCGTCTGAGGCTGGTGGTGGCGAGTGGCTGTTGTCCTTGTCCATGAGCTTCATCCTGCAGCTCAGGTGGGTGGCCTCTATGCCACGATCCAGATGTTAACCTCTTTCTAAATCGTCTTTTTGATTTGAAGTCGTAACCACGGCCGCGACCTGTGGTGCCTGAACGTCTCCACACATCTCTTCCTTTCTCTGTTTTCCATGTAGGGACCATCTGGAAGCCGCCGGTCACGTGTGCCTTCTGAGAGATGCCTTTGACTTTGACGGCCCGTCGGAAGTCGCTGGCCTCATCCGGGCCGAGGCCCTGGAGGCAGCACTGGCCCTCCACCTGTACAGGGCGGGCCGGCTCTTGCAAGGTAACTTGCTTCCTCCTGGGGACCCTGACAACTGGGGGCGCCCACGCTGTCCCGAAAACGTCTGCGAAAACAGCTCGTCCTGTTCAGCCGGTTCCCGGCGGGAAGGGGACTCGGCCCCCTTTCATGGGTGCTTTCTCTTCCCGAGCAATTTCCTAGAACGCTCTCCCTGTGCTCGCTGAGACTGGGTCCCCACGGAAGCTGTTCTTCCTGCCTGAGGAGAATTCTCCCGAGCCTTTTGGGGTGTGTCTTTCTTAGCTCAAAGGATCATTTGCAGAGGTGAAAAATAGGCTCTTTGGTGGAAATATAGAATGGGCACCTGTGAAAGAATTCATTGGACTGACTGCCGGAGGCGGGGACTTCGAAGCTGCGAAAGCCGGGTTTAAGAGTGTTAGACGGACGGTCTCATAAAGAGTATTAGGGTTGGGTTGCTACGTGAGCTACAGAACTGATTGGTGCCCAGTGGGGTGACAACCTGTAAGCTCCGGGCTCTCTCTTCTACTGGGTTTGTAAGGGTTCTCCCAGGAAACCTGAAAAGATATAGTCAGACACGCAAGAGATTTAATCTAGGGATGGGGTCCGTGGGGCACACGGGTCATGACGTCCCATGATGTGACTTCTGCAAGCTGCTCTCTTCGGAGAGCCGGTTGGACCAAGCCATTCCGAGAGAAAGCCTGAGAACCAGGGGCTGACCGTCTAAGCCCCAGACTGAGAAACAGGATTACCAATAGCCACTGTCCAAGGACAGAGGCCATGATCGTCCCTGCGAAGCCAGGAGACTGAATCAGCCCTTCTTCCTCCACCACTTGTGTGGTCAGCCCTCCACGGGTTTCATGATGCCCACCCGCGCAGGTGAGGGGGTCAGTCTGCTGATGCAAACGCCAGTTTCTCCCAGAGACGCCTCCGCAGAGGCACCGGGAGTGTCTTACCAGCTCTCTGGGTGTCCCTGAGCCCGGTCTGGTGACACATTAACACTGACCATCAGAACTGCACAGAAACGGTCGTCAAACCGACCCGACACAAAATGTGTTTGAGGCAACATCGCAGAGTTGTGAGGCCTTGGTTTCCCATAGAGATATCAAACAGCAGGACCTGCTCTTAGAAAATGAACTCCCTCTCTCTCGCATTTTCACCAAAACAGACTTTTCCCGCTAATTTCCTTAGCCTCCATTAGGAGCCTTTGTTTAGAGGAAGGCTGAAATGGATCTCCTGCGCTAAAATCAAGACATGGGAGGGGCTGGCGGCATCTCGTGGGAGAGGTTCCTGCGGTGAAACCCTTTCCTGACCGTTCCCGGCTCGGGAGGCGCCCACAGTACTGGGATGGAGCCCTTCCTCACGTTGCTGCGTGCTGACCTCCTCCGTCCCCCCTCTCTCTGCACATCTGAGGACCCCGTGATCACATGGGGCCATCTTTACCCAGTCTCCCCTCCACTGTAAGGTTAGCTGATTAGCAACCTCAGTTCCACCTGCCTCAGTTTCCCTTTCCCCTGTTAACATAGTCATAGCTTCTGAGGATTCGGATACGGACGTCCCTGGGGGCCACGGTTCCATCTGCTAGAGACCCTGCTCTGGTCCCCAAAGATGCCTGTTTGTTCCACATGCCAAGAACCATTCACGTTCTCTCGGCACCCCCGCCGTTGAACCCCCACTGCGGGGTGGGAATTGTCTGTACTGGGCTATTCTTCGCGTGGATTTCTGGAAAGGTCCTGCACCTCCATAGCAAAAAAGACCAACAGTATGCAATATTATAGAGCAAGCACTCCATTCCTCTCTTGTCCCAGATCGGTGGTCCTCCAGGGCCCTTCTCCAGAGGCACGGACAGGCAGTGCCTGTGTCCTTGCACAGACATTGTGTGCATCTAGAAATGTAGGTTTATCCTGTTTGCACACACACTGTGTTGACCCCCAGGCCCTTGATTTCTTTCACGGGAGAGTAGATTTTCTCAGTCTTTGCCTATGAGTGTTAATATGTATATGTGGGCGCGTGTGCACACAAACACACACACACACACACACACACACGCCTCGTTAACAGCATTCGAGTTGTTGCTTGTCTTCTACTATTTCCGGCGGCCTTGGGAGCCCGTGCGTGTCACTGTTGGGTGTCGTAGCTGGACACTGAGTTCTTAGCTGTGAAATTCCAAGGTGAGAGCCACCACACCAGGGAAAGAAGATACAACCTGCGAAGTTGCAGAGGGACAAAAACAACTCGGGGGCCGATGGGAGGGGGGACAAGGCTCTCTCCACTTAAATACTGAAACTCTGGAGATGTGGCCCCTGGAGGCATCCCAGCAGGACCGCCCATGGGACCCAGTCTGTCGACGGCTTTGCAGGCCAGCCTCTGCTTTGAAATTTTCAGCTGAGCTTTGGAAGTCTTAGAGAGAGTCTCTTGACAAACTCCCCTCCCCCTGCCCGTTTCACGTGACCCGTGCAGGGTGTGTGGCGTCTGCGCCTGCGGCAGCGGAACTCCCTTGGAAGCGGTCTTTTCCTGCGTTAACCCTGACGGTCCCAGCCTGACCAGGTGGTAGCGCAGTGGATAGAGCATTGGCCTGGGACGCAGAGGACCCAGGTTTGAAGCCCTAAGGTTGCCGGCTTGAGCAAGGGGTCACTCGCTCTGCTGTAGCCCCCCCCCCCCCCCATCAAGGTACATATGAGAAAGCAATCAATGAACAACTAAGGAGCCACAATGAAGAACTGATACTTCTCATCTCTCTCCCTTCCTGTCTGTCTGTCCCTATCTGTCCCTCTCTCTGTCTCTCTCACAAAACAAACAAACAAACAAACAAAAAACCCCGACGGTCCCAGGTTGACCCGTTTCCTAGGTGTGATAAGTGTGGCTGGCCAGGTGGCAGGGAGCCACATTGTGCCCAAGTTCCAATGTGGAGCAAATTGATTTCACACGACCAGCATCTCCCGTGAACAGTCCCCATGTTGTGTTTCTCCTGGTCATACCTACCCCAGCCTTCAGGGGAGGCGGGCAAAACTGAACTCGCATCACATCCCAGTCCCCATGTCCCGGCAACGTGGGTTTCCCAGGTCCTTGCTTTGGGATGGACTGGTGAAAGCTGTTTTCTCGGGCCGCCCCCTCCTGTCTTAACTGTCTGACTTTTGCAGGTCACGGGATCCCTTTTGGCGTCATCTTCGGCGGAACTGATTTAAATGAAGATATTAGCCAGGGAGAAAAGAAACAAGTGATGGGAAAAGTCCTGGAAGAAGCCAGGTAGGACCTGAGAGTTTCAAGGTGTTCAACCTTTCACCCTTTTGGGGGGAATTTGTAGGAACACAAAGACCGGGGAAGCAGGTAGTTTGGGAGTATTGCCTCTTACCATACAGAGTCAAACTTTTTCTTCCTTTCTCCTCATTTTAATTTCACTTGGCACATTTAAAAAAAATTTTGTTTCGCCCTGACTAGTACTTGTCAACAAGTTAACTGCAGCTGAATAATTCTTCAGCCACAGTTCCCCTGAACAGACATTCTTGGGGCATTCCGCAAGGCTGGAGAGACAGAGCTCTGGCTCTTTAAGACACAAGAGCACCTGTAAACCCTAACTTGACTGGCACACTGGTTAGGGGCAACTCTGCATCAGGTTTGCCCAAATACAATGTTTCTTCTTCTTCTTTTCCAAGTAAGAGGAGTAAAGATAGAGAGACAGACTCCCACATGCAACCTGATTGGTATCCACCAAGCAACCCCCATCTGGGGCCGATGCTCTGGCCATCTGAGGGCATGCTCACAACCAAGCTATTTTTAGCACCTGAGGTGGAGGCTCCACAGAGCCATCCTCAGCAGCCAGGGCTGATGTGCTCAAATCAATCAAGCCATGGCTGTGGGAGGAGGAGGAGAGAGAGAGAGACAGAGAAAGAGAGAGAGAAGGGGGAGGGGTGGAGAAGCAGATGATCACCTTCCCTGTGTGCCCTGACTGGGAATTGAACCCAGGATATCTATGTGCCAGGCTGATGCTCTACCGCTAAGCCAACCGACCAGGGCCTCATTTTTGATGTGGTTCTCATCCCTACAGATGTCTGAACTATATAAAAACCATTAGTGAGAAGGGCCACCAACTAGGTTTCTCAGTAGGGTCACTGTGGGCACTTGAGGCAGGACAGTTCATTGCTGGGGGCTGTCCCGCACATCCCTGACCCTGGACTCTACCTGCCAGGGGCTGCCAACAATCTAACACACCTGCACACACTTATAGTCCCCGAGATGGGGGTGATTGTTGCCCTGAACACACATGTGGAGATACAACTTTTTTAAAATGGAGAGTACATCGTGTGTGTGTGTGTGTGTGTGTGTGTGTGTGTGTGTGTGTGAAACAGAGGCATTAGCAACGTTGGGCTCATCTTGAAAGGTAATCTGTCACAGTAGGTTTTCCTGATGTTGTTGTTAAACCCTCAAAATATATGACCTTTGGATCCATGCACTTTTGTAAGGTACTGTCTTTTAGAAGAAAAATAATTCTGCTTGGGAGCAACAATATCGGGCGAATTCATCTTACGTGATTATTGTTAGCATTATTCATTGCATTGTTGCTAAAACACACATTGATTCCTATATGGGGGGGTATCGATTGGGGTGAGTGGGCAGGGAAGTTGCAGGAATCATCGATTTCTCATCCGACACGACATGGCACACTTTTCATTCAAAAAGAGTACCAAACGTGTCTAGCTTTAGAATGAGTGTTTCACGTGTAATCAAATACTAGCAGAAAAAAATGTATATTTTTCCCTGTAAGATATATTTTAGAACCTTTTTTTGTATTTTAAACTTTTTTTCCTATATAGTATTACTATTCAAACTCATTTTAGAATTTGTTTTTTGTCTTATTTGTATTATAATAAGTATTTGGGCCTGATCAGGCGGTGGTGCAGTAGATAGAGCATTGGACTGGGATGCGGAGGACCCAGGTTTGAGACCCCGAGGTCGTCAGCTTGAACGCAGGCTCATCTGGTTTGAGCAAGGCTCACCAGCTTGAGCCCAAGGTCACTGGCTTGAGCAAGGGGTCACTGGCTCTGCTGTAGCCCCCCAGTCAAGGCATATATGATAAATCAATCAATGAACAACTAAGGTGCTGCAACAAAAAACTGATGCTTCTCATCTTTCTTCTTGCCTGTCTGTCCCTATCTGTCCTTCTCTCTGTCTCTGTCACACACACACACACACACACAAAATAATAATAATAATAATAATAATAAGTATTTGATTGTTAGATTACAAGGAGCAAAACCCTATAGCATTTAAAATTTGTGGATATTGTTCTGTGGGGGGGCCATGAAGGGAGAACCTAATATGGCCAGGAAAGCGAGCAAAAGGTGGCTTGTATGAAGCACAGTGTCTGAGGGGGAGGGCCACAGAGAGGACATATGTAGCACGCGGCAGCCGTGTGACCTGCTGTTCTGCAGATCAGACAGATGCATCGTGGGTCGTTTCTCATGGTTTGGAGATACCCTGTCTCCAAAGACGGTTTTGACAAACAGTCACCTGTCAGAGCAAGCACATGTTTTGATATGGAAACATTCTAGCCCAGGTGCAAGGGTTAGTTTGATATCTTTCATAAGAAATGTTGGACATTCTGTATCTCCCTGGGTTCTTTAGGCTGGAAACAATCTCCCAGAATGTGGTGTGTGAGAGGGGGGGTGAGGATCCCCTTGTGAGGACCACAGAGAGAACGTGGACCAGGCACGGTCCCGGCTTCCCGCCTGCGTCTGGCTCTGTGGCGCTCTCCCGCTCCTCTGACCGGGCATGGGGCACTATGGCCAACAGGAAGTCCTGACCTCCGTGCACATCTCTCTCTTGCACATGCTGTTCCAGCGTGGGAAAGGATGTGGTACCCAGGGACCTTGAGGGACAAAGGTGGACCACACCTTCGTTCCTCCTCTGTCACCAGTTGGCCCAGGGAGCCGTGTTCCGGCCATGCTAACTGAACCTGCCCTCACCATCTCCGTTCTCTCTGCATTCCCCTAGGTTTGCTGTTGCGTTCACAGAGTCCATGAAGGCCGCCGCCTGTCTGCAGTGGGTAGGTGTCTGGGTGCTTTCTGTTATGGCTCTGGCTGTGCCGGGGCGATGGGGGGAGACGCAGAATTGAAGGACAAGAGGGCTGCTTCATGGGAACTGACCATGTCCCCGTCCACGCTGCCTGTCACAGCCAGATCGGGGGTCATGTTCCCTGTGTGTCGGTGTTTTTTATTTTGTGTGGAGACTCTTAAATCCCCATGGATGTTTTTGTGTGGTTGTTGAACAGCCAGGACAGCACAGTTGCTGATGCTTTTCACGTTTTTGTCTGTTTTCTTCTTATGAGCTCAGAAGGGGGGGTTGGCGGGCAGTAGTTCAACGTGGCAGCAACATCCTGTGCACGGAGAACAGTCTCTTCGGGGGCAGGTGTGGTTCCCTAGTTGGGGATTTCATCTGAAAAGCTTTAGGAAGTTCGGGGCTTTGGAACTGCACACATGAACCCATTGCTGGCCTTCCTATTCGTGACAACTCGGGGGGCAGGTGCCCTGAGCTGGTGATGAGCGTGAGAAGGCTCAGCAGAGCTGGGACCCGCAGAACAAGAGCCAAAGCCGCCCTGAGGGTTACCTCCTCCACCAGCCCCTAAGCAAGGAGGCTTCCCTCCCCAGTGGGGAGACAGGCGCTGGGTGAGTCAGTCCCCGCGTGTGGCCCCGTGCGGGTCCCTTCGCCCGTGTGTCCGCCATGCATGGCACTCATGCCCTCACCGTTTGTACGCGTTCTTTCTGGAGCATAATTTCACAAATCGTGTCCATTCTTCATGGAATTTCTATCTGTGACACTGCTGCTTCGGGACGAGGACAGATGGCCGGCTTCGGTGCGGCTGGCGGCAGCTGGCCATCCCGTCCGGAAGCCGGAGATGCTGCTCCCGCACCCAAACGCCTCCCAGGCGCAGCGCTGGGGTTTGCCTTTCTTAGCACTGTGTAACGGCCTGTGAATCTGAGCATGAAAAACGGATATGTTCCCGGCACCTGGAGTTACCTGTTTGCCAACCTCCCTGCCTTCTTAGGGCCTTGGCTACTGGTGGTCCTCAGCGTGGGGTCCCCGGGGCCCTTGCAGGGCCTTCACAAGGTCTCAGCTGTCCCCACACTGATGCTAAGACACGTCTTGCCTCTCTCACCATTCAGAAGAGCAGTGACAAGGAAGACTGCTACATCCCTGGTGCTTCTGAAGTCCCCAGGGCAAAGGCTTGTCCCTAACAACCAGCCACCCACATGGAGCTAGCAAAAAAAATACACTTAAGAATCTCAACAATTACTCATTTCAAGAAACATTAACCTTCGATTACATCCCTAAAAACGCCCTGTGTGCGGAAACAGGAAGACGCCTAAAGCCCTTTTGCTGCGTTCCGGATGGATTGGGACGATTCCCTGCAGAACAGGCCCCACGGTGATGGTTGGTGTGGCGACGGAAGTAGCTACTTTTTAACATGACTTTTTTTTTTTAATCTGAAAGGATAACTGCCTGGCTGTGGCTATTCAGACCTGGGTGGGCGTTTGGCGGACAGTTTCTTTAAAAATGACTGAGCAGAGCCCATCACTTGGAGAAAAACAGCGGCAAGTCTCTGTTGCCCGTGGTAACATGTGAATTGCCGAGCAGAAATGAGAGCTTCTGGAAGATTGACAGCTTCCCCTCAAGAAGACTTTTCTAGTGAGAGAGCGTGTTAACAAATGTGATTTTTTGGTTGTTGTTGTTGCTTAAATGTTGTGTAATAAAATGTTCCGACATTTGAAACATCACCCAGAGAACCAGCACCTAAGACCGCCTAAGACCCAGCTTCCGGGACCAATGGAGCTAAAGACATTTGACTCTTACGTTACTGATCCGATACAATGTCCATGGAATGTTGCCAACCAGGGGAGCTCACCCAAGTTTGTTGCCCAGAGTTCCTCTTGGGGCCTCATTACCTGGGCTTGATTGATGGGGTAACCAACTGCCCACCTGGTGGGGCTCAGGGTCTGTCTGTAGGACTGGACCTAGAGTTGCCACCCACGATCACATGGTTGGTCCTCCAAGACGGCGGTTGTGGCTAGCCCTGCCTTGAACAAAGACGGGGCCTCCGGTATCACACAGGTCACTGCCCGGAAGCCACCGGCTTTCTGTCCAGACCCACTGGGACCTTGACACACCTACACTATCCGGAATCTTATGGAAATGTAAGCAATCTGTAAATGATGAGCTATTTCGCATTCTTTGCTACTGGATCTGTGAAATCCTGTGTGCATTCTACCCTGACGGCACATCTTTGCTCAGACCAGCCTCCTGTCAGACGCTCCACACGCCCGGGAGACGTTTGGCTGCCTTGCTGGACTGCACCTGTTCCAGGATTGCTGTGAGGCTAACGGCCACGCGCCAGGGCAGAGCTTGGTTTGCAAGCACAGGGGGGAGTGACATCCCTGTGAGAGAGCTTTGAAGACGTGATTTGGGAGGCTGCGTTCATGATCACCGATCCATCTCTGGCCAAATGTGCAAATATACATTTGGTTGAATTTCAAAAAAAAAAGAAAAGATGGCTTTATTTTTATCTCTTGAATTTGAAACGCCTCTGTTGGGCTCAGGTCTTTAGTACATATAATTATTTTTTTTGAGTTGTTTATATCAGACTTAATTAGGTATCTCGCCTACTTCGTTAAGGGCGCAGTCCCAGCGGGCCCCTTGCCAGGTCTGCGCGCAGTGTGGTTAATGCTTGTCATGCAAGTTCAGCCTCGGCCGTGTTTGGGGGTGTGCAATGCTATATAGACTGGATATGGCCTTCCTCGGTGCCCGATTCACTGCACGGGCCGGTCTGTGACACAGACTTTGTGGAAAAATGTAAGTCTGGATAGAATTTGGATTTCTTGGCCCTGGCTGGTTGGCTCAGCAGTAGAGCGTCAGCCCAGTGTATGGAAGTCCTGGGTTCAATTCCCGGCCAGGGCACACAGGAGAAGCACCCATCTGCTTCCTTTCCTTTCTCTTTGTCTCTCTCTTCCCCTTCCACAGCCAAGGCTCCACTGGAGCAAAGCTGGCCCGGGTGCTCAGGATGGCTCCATGGCCTCTGCCTCAGGTGCTAGAATGACTCTGGTTGCAACAGAGCAACGGCCCAGATAAGCAGAGCATCGCCCCCTGGTGGGCATGCTCAGTGGATCCCGGTCACGTGCATGCAGGAGTCTGTTTGCCTCTCCCCCACTTCTCACTTCGGGAAAATACAAAAAGAAAATAAAGAAAAAAGAATTCAGATTTCTTGCCAGAGTCTATGCAACAGACACAGAAGACACATTTGGGCACTTCTAGGTCTGGCCCAAATGTCTAATGCTTTCTCTGAATTCAGCACATGGAACTATTTCACCAGCAAATTGAGAACCGATTCCGTGTACAGGAAAGGCTCTATCCTCTGCAGAGGCGATTTAAAATGTTTCCATGGGATCCAAACCCCCCCCCACGGGCCCATGAAAAAATGAACTGCACCGTCTACATGCTTTTCCTACTAAGAACCCCAAGTAGAGGGCCTTATCTACATTCAAATATTTGTTTATACACTATTTTTAGAAAATCTGCAGTTCTAGTAAATGGTGCTGGATGAGAAAACAGTATTTCTTACGTACCCTTTGCCTAGATCAGCGCTGACCCCGGCATCTTGGTGTAGTTACTTTTTAGTGACTTGTTTTTTGTTTGTTACATTTGGAAATTTTGTGTCACCACTTTCTGGGTCTTAACGTACCACTCTTGCCTTGGCATTGGCTAAAGAAAAACAACGCAGTGCCCCAGAGGGGCCATTGCTGGTGTGTCCTCGTGTGAATTTCGGTAGCTTTTCTACTAACCTAGTAACTGCAGAGCTCTAACCTCATACTGTGCCTCATGTAGGGACTCCTTTCTTGGTGCTCCTTACTGTCTAGATGCTGTATTTTTAGTGGGCTTGCCCCCATTCACAGCAGAGGTAACCCTGTGCTCTTGTAGAGTGACTAGTCCGCGAGCCAGGCTGTATTGGTGACTGTTTGTGGTGTTTTCCAAGAGGATTTTTTTTAAATGACCTTCATTTTATTTCTAAAAAGCAGTTGTCACGGATGACTGACATTCATTTGTTTTCTTTCTTCTCTCTTTTCAAAAGCCGCAGGCTGAGGGTAAGATCTATGTGCAGAGTCAAGGTAAGAATTCTTAAATGTATTTGAAAACCTATCTGTCCTTAACTTTTAGTGACATGCACTGGAATGTTTATGGACTCCCCTAATAGGAGAGCTGAGATTTACTCAGAAACAGCCCGTAGGATGGATACCCTTGTATGATTTTCTATCCTCACGATATAAATAGAAGAAGATTGTAAAAGAACAAACACCTTAGCATGCAGATGATGTAACACTGTGACCAGCAGAGGTACAACACAGTCCATCCGAATGCTCACAACAGGAAGAAGCTGGGTTTCTCTGGCTGAGTTGCACTGAGCTGGGGGACCCGGGACGTCCCTTCCCGAAACCCTCGGGTCACCTCCACGCAGCTAGCAAGCAACTGTCCCGCGTGCTACAGGCCAGGGAGAGAGCCGTGCCAAAGAAGAACACAGCGCTGAGGTTGGAGCAGGTGCCGAAGCCAAGGTCACAGGGTCAACCCCATGAGGAGTTTTCCGGGGTGCTGATCGCCAGGGTTGCACGCGGCTCCGTGTTGCCCAACTTGGCGGCACATGGAATGGTCCCCATGTAAGCATGCTGGCGGTCTCAGTGACGTGTGTAGCAGCAGAAGCGCTTATCACATAAACCCTTTCTCAGAGACCCCGCTTAAGAAAGACGCGCTGACTCACAGAGGCATTAGGAAGTGTCAGGGCAGGAGGGCATGGCACCTCCCTGTCCTCTACTGGAGCCCAAATTACAGCCCAGGAGAACGTTAGCCGGGCAGGGAAACCCCGGGCTATGAGAGGCAGCATGTACTGTTTGAACGCAGCCTCTGCCGTCGACACAGGTTTTGAACGTGTTTAAGTGCTCTGAGCCTCCGTTTCCAGCAGCGGGCTCTGAGTCAGGGTGCCCAGGGTCCCGTGGAATCCACAGCCCCGGGGGCCTGGGCCCAGGGCACCCGCGGAGTGCGCACTGGGGACTCAGCTGTAGAGACGCGTTGCAGACGACTTAACTGACATTTCACGAAGTGTCCGAGTGTTTCTGCTCTCAGGATAATCTGTGGGTAGGTACAAGACGTCAGACAGAGGGAGGCACATACCGGAGGATTTCAATGACACGTGGAATCAAAAAAGACAAAACTGGATGAACAAACAAAACAGAGATGGACTCACAGACGCAGAGATCAGACTGAGGGTTGTCCCATTGCGGGGGGTGCTGGGTGGAAAAGGGAAGGGGTGGAGAAGGACACATTGGTAGCTACAGAACAGTCACGGGGATGTCAGGTCCAGCACAGAGAGTAATCATAATAGTGTCGTAACTGTGCATGGGGCCAGGTGGGCTCTAGTCTTATGGGGGGGGGTGTCATTTCATAAGTTATATAAACGTCTAGCCATTACGCAGTACACCTGAAACTAATGTAACATTGTACAACTGTTAATTTAAAAAAAGATTATTTTTTTTAAAAAGCTGGTAAATGTCGCAGCTGGAGTTTTTGTATATCTTAAAATGTTCCTTTTTCCTGAGAATCTTAAGCGTGAATATGTCTCAGGAAATGACTCAGGTGGCAGGCAGTCATGTAGGATTGGGAGAAGGCTCAGCTTAGGAATTTTAAATAAAGTCATCATTTTCTACCTGGGGGCTAGGGCTTTCTTCTGACGCTTTAGAAAGCCGTTCCCCACACGCACGTTTAAGGAAGCAAGCTTTCTGAGGCCAGACATGGGTGGCGGGGGTTTTCTTGCCGGGAGCCTGGGGTCTCATTTTAAACCTCGTGTGCGGCGGCGGGTGGGGGGCATTAACGGGAGATCTCTGAGTGGCTGGCTGCAAAGGGACCAAGTGTGACCACAGTTGAAATGTCAGCACAAGCTTGAACTCACCCCTTTTTTCTCTTTCCTTTGGCCCAGGGATCGCAACAGCGCCCAATGCTTCCTTTGACTGGGGCGCCTTCCTTCAGCGTGCAGGTAGGAGGGGTCCCTGGGAGGGGTTGGGCGGATGTGCTGTCTCGCCATGTTCCTGTGGTCTGGGGAGAGGGGCTGTCAAGTCCTCGACACCCACTGGTTCAGGCAGGACCAGGGATGGCGGTGACACAAACCGAAACCAGCCGTGAGGAGGACAGACCTGGTTTCTTTCCATTCTTGGAGAGCCCCCTGCGCAATCTCTTGATACTTGACCAGTTAGACACACAGCAAATGATCGCTGGGGGAAAGAAATGGGAAAATGGAGATGAGATACACAAACCAAAATTAAAGCCTTTTGAAATCTCAGCACTTAAAAAGGAGCCTGCTATGGCTGTGTGGATGTGACCTTTCTCAGCTGTTTTGCATAGATAGTGAGTTTTTATGTCTTTATATGTAATATGGATATGATTTATTGTTATAGCTACTCTCTATTATATCTTTATCTTTGAAATCATTCCAGGTAAAAATATTTAGAATGCAATCAATTATAGTTTTTATAATACATACAATTATACTTTTATAAAAGAGGAAGTTATAAGATGAAATTTATAATGACACTTAATATGTACTTCTATGTAATCTATAATCATCTTTATTTGGGGGGGGGATTTTATGATTTTGATGCAATTATACGTGTTTTTGAATTTCGCCCTGAATGGTTTTTGCCAGCATACAGAAAAGCACCGGGTGTGTTTCTGTTACATTCCACGGTCTGGTACACTTGTCTGTGGGTTCTGATTCCATCATGCTTTTTACTTTCCTAATAGTACTATTATTTTGATTTCCGTAAAGTTATTCATCCCGTCCCTTCTGTTGGGCATGTAGGTTCATTACCATTTTCTGACAAGCAGCCATGAAGGAGCTATGACTTCAGTCTTCCTGAGTGCACCCGTTGTTTTCTGAGGAGCGGTCCCTCGGACTAGCACGGAGGGGCAAGGCTGGCGCTGGGTCAGAGCCCTCGCCGCCTTACAGAATCGTGCCCTGGGGTTCTGTGAGATGCACAGCCATCCGCGATGCCCTGCGGGGCCCTCTCCCCTAATGTGGTGGGACTAAGACCATCTCCCCTTTGTATTTTTTTGTGTGTGGTCACAATGTTCAAACAAACAAACAAGTCTGTGCACTCTCTTTACGTGCAGACTGTCTAGCTGTCCACAAATGAGGCTCGTCGGGGTGCGCCCTTTGGGACTGTGAGCACCTCACAGGCCTGCCAACCCCGTAATTCTGGTAACGGCCTGAGAACAACTAAAATGAGATCCCCATGTGCAAACACTTACGAACTCGGCCCTGGCTGTTTGGCTCAGTGGTAGAGCATCAGCCCGGTGTGTGGATGTCCCGGCGTCGATTCCAGGTCAGGGCACACAGGAGAAGTGCCCATCTGCTTCTCTCCCACTCCCCCTCCCTCACAGCCATGGCTTGATCAATTCAAGCACATTGGCCCTGGACACTGAGGATGGCTCCATGGAGCCTCTGTCCCAGGTGCTAAAAATAGCTCCATTGCAAGCATGGCCCAAGGTGGGCAGAGCATCGACCTCAGATGGGGTTGCTGGGTAGATCCCACTCAGGGCACATGTGGGAGTCTGTCTCTCTATCTCTCCTCTTCTCACTTGGAAAAGAAGAAGAAAAAAAGAAAACCTACAAACTCGTTTGCTTGAACCTGGAATGTTTCCCTGGAGGCAACAAGGCAGGTCTGCTATCAGTGAGGGGAGTTCATGTTGCATGCACCACCGGGAACTTCAGAAAAGAGCCCTAAAATGCAAAGTCAGCGTCCCGCCATCAGACACACGAAGACACCAAAGCCTCTCTTTGCTCCAAAGACATCAAACCAGACCTCCGCCACGTGCTGCACTGCCAGAGTCAGGTTCCCCTGAGGAATAAAACACATCCTGGCGTTTTATCAGAAATAAGGTCCGAAGTGCCTTCACCCATCTCGGAGCAGAACTGCTCTCAGCGTCACGGATGAGCCCGGGCTGATCGCCGCTTTGTCACATTGAGGAGCACGTGCCATCCCTCAGAGACGCGGGCCCGGCTTAAATGGGCCGTGGAACGGTTACTCCATCTTCCGTCTGTCACGGGACACGGTGGCGGCAGCAGAACTGAGATTCATAACGTCCAAAGCACGAGGATTTGTCATCGAGGGTGGCGGTGTCATGGGCTTTGCCACTGAGTGATTCATGGAGCAGCCAGGAGACTGAAAATATGTCTCAGGAAACGTATTCCTCCGAGACCAGCTTGGTCTCTTGCACCCTCTTATCATAATGTGTGCAATTAAATCTCGCAAGTGTGCAGAGGAGAGGCAGGCTCGGGGCGGCACGGGTGTGGCCGCGGGGGGCTGGCTGCTTCGGAGGCTGCCTTCAGGGTACAATGTTCTAGCTCAGGGGTAGTCAACCTTTTTATACCTACCGCCCACTTTTGTATCTCTGTTAGTAGTAAAATTTTCTAACCGCCCACCGGTTCCACAGTAATGGTGATTTATAAAGTAGGGAAGTAACTTTATAAAATTTATAAAGCAGAGTTACAGCAAGTTAAAGCATATAATAATAATTACTTACCAAGTACTTTATGTCGGATTTTCGCTAAGTTTGGCAGAATAAATCTTTTTAAAACAACTTACTATAGTTAAATCTATCTTTTTATTTCTACTTTGGTTGCTCCGCTACCACCCACCATGAAAGCTGGGACGCCCCCTAGTGGGCGGTAGGGACCAGGTTGACTAACACTGGTCTAGATGAACGGACATCTTGGGGTTTTGCGATCGGGCATCTGCTTTCGTTGGTGCGGTCGTTCCTCTTTGTCCGTGTTCCAGTCCAGAGATGGACGTTCGATGGCCCCCATCACCCATCCTCCAGCCTCCCTGGACCTCCGGAACCCTCGAGGCCAGCAGCTGCAACGTGCCACTTTCACACTGAGCTTCCAAAGGTGACAACATAAGAGTCAGCAGGTCTGATGCAGACTCTTCAGCCATCAAACACGCAGCATCTGAACTCTCAGGACCTGCTAACCTTGACGTCACCCCGCAGAACGCTCCCTGCCCAGGAGGGGCAGGTGCGGGTCAGCCGCCGAGGTTTATGGCTTGCTTCTTGACTATCCGAGGTCAGTTTTGGTTTTCTTTTCAGAGTGTTGCCGGTTCTCTGAGCCCCGACTAATGATGAACTCTCCTTAGTTTAGAACATTAAACTATTTTGTAGGGTTTTTTTTGGCTAACCAGATTCCACATTCTAACAGATCACCGAGGAACAGACAGACAGGGACAAAGTAGGGTTAAGTGCACCCATCGCTGTGGATTTTCACATGGTTGTTACACAGCTATTCTGGTCGGATGATATATGTTTTGGCCTCACATGGGTTACATGGTCTTTGAGGTTTTCTGTGCATTTCCACATATGTCTTAAATGTTGCTGGACTCCGTGACCCACGGTTTCAGCTTTTCAATGCCCATGGCCAAGACGTTTTCAGTATCGGTCACCTTGTGGGTCAACAAACCCCAAAGCTATAAAATGTAAAACTTGTCCTGGCCACACCTTTTTTTTTTTCGTCTCCTGTTTCCCATTTTACTTGTATTTCTGTTTCTCTTGTTTATCTAACACACTCTGTCTTTTTAAAGTCTGTTTGTTTTTCTTTTCTTTTTAATGTTATTTATTTATTTATTTACTTTTGTTTGTTTGTTTTTCTATATGGAGATGCTACTCGCACTGCCTGATGCGAGCGGCAGGTGTCTCTCCATGGGGCTAGTCCCCAGAGAGGCGGCTGGTCTGCCCTAAGAAAATGAGTGTCACGGGCCCTGCCTGTGCCTTCTCGGGACCTCCGCCCAGTGTTCCACCTGAAAGTCACCGTGTCAAATGCACACTCATCTGAAGTCCTTACGTTTTATTCTCCTTATAGCAACAGGTGAAGAAATAAACAGCTACTGAGGAGAGGAGAGGAGAGGAGAGGAGAGGAGAGGAGAGGAGAGGAGAGGAGCGGGATGTGGCTTCACATGGGTGTGTGTGTGTTCAGGAGGCAGCCGGTGAGTCACCGAGACGACGGGGCTCAGTGCCAAACCGTGAGATTGATGCATTTGATTTTTTGAGATAAACGCTCTCCAGGAAATGAATGGTAAAGACACCCAGATGCGTTCATCGGGGAGTGAAGGGTCCATACTTTGACTCACATTGGCGGGAAAGCAGAGATGAAGAAAAACGAGTTTGGTTTTAAAACACAAGGTCACTAAAACACCCACTGCAAAATGGGGGCGGGACCTGCCTGCCCTTCAAACCTCCACAGCCCGGAGTGTGTCAGCTCTTTGTCAGAATCTAAGGAGGATGGCAGCCCCTGCCCTGCAGCCAGAGCCACCGGGGGCCTGGGATGGAGTCGGAGTTCCTGTGAGTCCGTCTACACATTCTGGAGATCAGTGTCGTCAATGGCTGGTCTCTCTCTCCAGGATGGCGTTCCGTTCCTCGGGGTCCTGGGGTGCAGGAGGTGGGTCGCAGGGGGGGCACGTTTTCTGCATCTACCTAAGGCGATCAGGGCTTCTGGTCCTGCTGGTCCAAGTCACTAAGGTGTCAAATTAAAAAAAAAAGTAAAGGAACAAAATCGGTTTCCAGCATCTATACTTGTGTGGCCAAAATAAAGAAGGAGATGGCGTCCTTTTTTCCTGGGCATCCAAATAGGTTCTTAAAGGACTGCTTCTTTGCATGCCATCTCTGGAGGTCGTCTGTGTGTGTTAGTTCGGTTTTTTAGTTTTTTATTTCAATTCAGTATTTCCTTTTTTCCTCTTCTTACACATGTGATGCTGTATCCTTCTCGGAGTATCACACCTGGAGACACATAACGTGTGTGTGTGTGTGTGTGTGTGTGCGCGCGCGTGCGCACACACACGCAGACACACAGCCACCGGCACTGGGCTCAGGTTTCCTTCCTCAGTGAAGTAAGCGGGTGTCCCCTGGGTCCCTGCATGCAGCGGTGATCTATGTCCTCTTGTAATTAACGTCAGTTTTGAGGGGGTGCTATAATTTCTGTCCTCGACGAACTTCCCCTGGCTGGTTACAGCGTCCCCGCCTAGTTCTTGCCTGGTCCCACCTGACCTCCCTCTCTTTAAAGGTATTCGTCAACTTTAATTATTTATCACAGAGACGAGCTCGTCGTCACACCCTCACCCCTGCCACCCCCCCCCCCGACCTGATATTCAAATGCCTGACCTCAACTTGTTCTGATCCCAAGTTCACACTCCGCACCCCGCCTCCAGCTTCGGCTTTGGGTCACACAGGGACTCACAGAAGTGTGTATTTCTGAGATGAGTTTTGGGTGACTCAGAATAGTGGGGGAAATATTTAATAAAAAAACCCATCTCTGCGCCCCTCAGTGAAGTTGCCCACACTTGATTCAGGGATGGTGATGAGGTCTGGAGGCTTCCCTGAGAGGGGCCGTGGAGCGCAGCCTGCCGGGAGTGGTCTCCTCCAGAGCTGGTTGTGAACCAGGATGATTGCCCACAGTCGATTCAGGGATGGTGATGAGGTCTGGGGGCTTCCCTGAGAGGGGCCGTGGAGCGCAGCCTGCCGGGAGCGGTCTCCTCCAGAGCTGGTTGTGAATCAGGATGATTGCCCACAGTCGATTCAGGGATGGTGATGAGGTCTGGGGGCTTCCCTGAGAGGGGCTGTGGAGCGCAGCCTGCCGGGAGCGGTCTCCTCCAGAGCTGGTTGTGAACCAGGATGATTGCTTAGCTTTTGTGATGGTGTTAAGTGGGGTCACTGCGTCTTTACTACGCTCAGGCTAATTATATTCTTATTCAAGACATATCAAAGCGCAGGATGGATGGAACTGTTTGCAGTAAGTAATGGAGGAATGAGATGAGTGAACGAATGAAAACCTTTTACTTGTCTGATTTCTATAGGTTTTCAGATGATGAAGGCTTAGGGCCTGCTTGTGTTAATCATATTAATAATTTCTATTGAATCAATGATCTATGTCTGCATAGCCAATTCCCCCCCACCCCATCCCAACATATAGTGCCTTAAAACCACCATCAGGTAATTTATCTTGGTCTCATGGGGGTTTGGACGGGGATACAAAGGTAGAGGGATGGGGACAGACGGCGGGATGAGACATCAGAGCCGGTGGCTTCTGAACCACGGCTGCCGTGTGGTGAGGCCGCGTCCTCGCCGCCGCCACCACCCTGAACTCTTGCGTTGCAGGGATTAGCCGCGGCGCCCACGGCGTGCACGTGTTTCTCCTGATATGCGGGCTCAGACACGTCAAAGACCCTCTCTACCTGGTGGACGCCTTCTCGGGTACGTGAGTGACCCTGTGTGAGGAACTGCACCCAGGTTCCTGTCCCTGCCTCGCTCTCGCTGGGGTCTGGAGTTTAATCTTCTTGTTCTCTGTATGTCAGCAGAGCCCTCTTTAGGATGTTACTTTGGAAAAACCAGGGAAGGAACAGGGTGTGTAGTGATTTTAGTGTTCTCCGCTTTCCCACGCTCTCGGCTTCTGAGGAAGGCATCAAGGACGGCCAATAACTCTCAGGCTAGAATAATTCTACCTGAAAATGCTTTGCGCGTGTCAGTTTGCGTGATGCGTTTGGAGTTTTGTCACTTAAGTTCATCTATGTGCTCTTCAGGATATCACTGAGTTTTTGGTGGCCTTTTCATATTGATCCAGATAAATTGGATATCTGGATAACGTATCATGTTCTAGAACAATAATATTTACCTAAAAGCAAAAAAAAAAAAAAAACCCCACAAAAAAACACAACAAAACAAAGGCAACTCTTTACATTTTAAATGCATATCATTTAAATCGACCGGTGTGAAGGAAAGCAAAATAGGAAATAATTTATGTTACCGTGTAAACAGTATTACGCGTCACATTTTCAGCTGTGACTTTGAACCATTGAAAACTGTTTTATTTTTTCTCTTTTTTTTTTTCTTCCCAAGAATGGCACCAGGAGGAGGAGCCCAGCGCCTACCTGGTGATTGTAGGTCCGGAAGTAAGTCGATCTGTTGTGAGCACTCACCTCATCTCTGTTGTCCCTGCGCTTTTCTTTTTTAATGTATTTTTCTAAAATTAGCTTACCTAACTCTTCTTACCATATCAATTTGCTCCTTTTAAGCAAGTAAAGTCAATAAGTAAGTAAGTAAGCAAAGCTTTTTAAAAAATGAACACCAGACCCTGGTTATAAAAGATGAGGCTTTTGACATCTTTCCAATGGGTTTGTTGCCACGAAGGAGACCGTTTACGTCCTGCGGAGGCACGGAGGGCCACCCGAAGGCAAAGCCGCCCAGAGAGCGAGGGCAGTCTGATCGCGGAAGACGAGCGCTGTCTGTTTGGGGTCCAGGTCGGTGGCTTTCGACCGCCGGACCGCCAGAAATTTCGTGCCGGCCCACGAAAGAGTTAACCACCCTGCTGTTGTATGAGGATTATAGACTTCCTTTAACTCTAAATTGAGTTGGCTCTCCAGAAGGTTTATGAGCGCTGCCCAGGTGATGGGCAGATATGACAAATAAAAGTGGCACAAACGGCCAGAGTTTGGGAAAAGTTCCCGGACGGGTGGCACGGGCAGCCCTGTCAGTCCGCTTGGGTGGTCCCGGAGCGCAAAGTAATGCTACCGTGAATGGAGAAAAGGCAGCCAGGAAAGGGGCCCTGGGACGGAGGGAGCTGGACCTCCTGCCCGGCGCTGTGACAATCGGATGGCGACCTGACCATCAGCGGTCCTCCAGTTCGCTGCCATGAACCGTTAGCAGCTCTAAAGCTCTCCTTGCAGGAGGCCCCCTACTTTGTCGTGACAACCTCAGGAGGAAGGGGGGAAACGCGTCTTGTAGTTCCAAATTTGCCACTTAGTGAACCGGTAGCAAGTACTGGTGCTGTGCCAGGTCACGCTTAGCCCCGAGCCTCCCCTGGGTTTGCTCACGTCTCCTGCACTCACTCTTGAGGCCACGCCGTCTGGGTCCACACCTGTCCACACTGACACAGCGTCTCTCTGCCCCTACCCCCACCCCCAACGGCCTGCAGGCAGAGGCCAGGGCATTGGACCTGCCTGATTTGGTCTCTCAGGGTGCATTGGTGGCTCATCAACAAGAGAGTCAGTGTTCACCGTTCGGGAGGTCACGATGCCAGCGTGGTCAGGCGAGGGACCTCTGCCTGGTCACAGGCTTCTCTGCATCTCCTCCCACCGCCACACGAGCAAGGGAGTGCTGTGGGGTCCTTCCATCAGGGCACTATCCCGTCCAAGACACCTGTCTCCACCCTCACGACCGTGTCGCCTCTCAAAGGCCCCGCCTGCTAACACCATCTCCTTTGGGGACTAGCATTGCAACACATGAATTTTGGAGGGGGGTGTGGAATACACATTCAGACCATAGCATGCTGGTGTTTGCAGCCAGTGCTCTGGGAGGGGAAGGGAAGCCCTTGTTTTCCAGAAGCCCTGTATGCCTATGTCTGCGGTGTGAAGGCTTCCACCATGGCAGCAGACGGGGTTCAGGTTCACAGGAGATGTCACAGAACGGTCTGTGTGTGTGTGTTTGCATGTGTGTGCATGCGTGTTCCCTGAACCGACTCCCTTTGTAAGGCCAGAGCAGCGGCTGTTTCCTTAGCGACACTGTCTCTCCAGATCCCATTCTGGCTCAGATGTGACCCTGATGGGTCAACCTCAACTGACCACTCTGTTTTGACCGGCTCTTCCAGTTCTCATGATCAGATTTCAAACACCTACCCACTTCCAGAATTAAAGTCTCCATGCACCATCACTTGAGGACGCAGACCTGGCGGCAGACTGAAACGGTTGTGTGCTTGAACGTGAGCCTTCCCCAAGATGACGCAGGTTAACGTGCTGATAATTTGGATAATGGATCTGAGGAGCAGGTCAGAGGCCAAACTGTGTGACACAGAAAGAGCCACATTTTAATGACCACCTTACATCACGTGCGATTATTTTTGACATCCGACGTGAGGACACGCTCCTTGGGTACATGCCTTTGTGAACAGCGCGGCTTGGTGAGGGGATAAACTATATAAATTATACATTTTCGGCTATAGCGTTTCTAGGTCAGCTGTGCGTCCTCTCACTGCAGAATCTCATTGACATGGTTCATTACTATGTCTTGAAAAAAAAGCGTGGTCTGTCATTAGGAGATAATTGTGGCACAGGACAGTGCAAGTCCTCGGCTATTTCTCTCCATGGAGGGACCCCAACGACGAAGGAACTGGACGGGTCAGTCGGTGCCCCTGAGCTGCAAGCGTCACACCAACTTCTGCAAATGAGCTTTATCAGGAGAGCACACGGCCACTACGAGCATTGCCGAGGAGGCGGAAGGCCAGCCCTGACTTGGGCAGGAACCAAGAAGTCCAGGAGGCCACAAACTGTAGGCAGGGACGCCTCGTCCGAGGCACTGCGCCTGGGAAACCGACCCCACCTGCCTTTGTGTCTCAGGACCATTCCATTCAAGGTCCACAGGCCAGGTGCCCGATTCCACTCCCGGCAGACCATACCCCGTGGGAAGAGGCAAGGAAGAGCCCCACGGGAAGCGGGGTGCTGTGGCGGAAAGGATGACATTGATGCCGAAGTGTCTGAGAAAAAACAGATGTTCGTGGTGTCCGCAGATTACCTATTTGCTTTATTAAAGACCAAGCAAAAGAGACGAATGCTTTTATAGGTCTGTGGGTGGGAAGACGATGGCCTGGTATTTGGTCTCTGCTGCTTTCTCTTCAGGGGAACGGAAAGAATCCTCTTTAACAGTGAAAACTGTGTTCAGACGGCAAAGATGCAGTAAGATAGCCCCTCTCTGTGGATCCCTGTATGACAACTTTGGTGCACAACTGAAATTGTCAGCCAGATTTTTGAATGCTGAGGTTGGTTTTTTTATTTTGTATTTTTTCTGAAGTGAGAAGCAGGGAAGCAGACAGACTCCCGCATGCGCCCGACCAGGATCTACCCAGCATGCCCACCAGGGGAGCGATGCTCTGCCCATCTGGGCCGTTGCTCTGTTGCAACCAGAGCCATTCTGGCGCCTGAGGTGGAGGCCACGGAGTCATCCTCAGCACCAGGGCCAACTTTGGCTGTGGGAGGGGAAGAGAGAGACAGAGAGGAAGGAGAGGGAGAAGGGTAGAGAAGCAGATGGGTGCTTCTCCTGTGTGCCCTGGCCGGGAATTGAACCCAGGACTTCCACATGCCAGGCTGATACTCTACCGCTGAGCCAACCGGCCAGGGCCCCTAGGTTTTTCTTTTTTTACTTCCTTGTTCATAGACATGAACAACATGCATATTGTTATATATGTATACATATATGTATATACTATGTATATGTATTAGTTACATGTGCATATATACATAGTATACATGTGTGTATACCTGTAAAAGCTTTATTGCCTTCCTGTCTCAGTTTGTCCTGAACTACTCACTGGGTGCCCCTGTGGACGCGTCCCAGTGAACAGGTTGGATTTTTCTTTTTGAATAGCATGGCTCACCTTTGTAATCGGCATTTCTCTACTCTTCCAGTCATTTGGACAACAGCGGAGTGGCATTCTTAAGTGGCTTAGAACAATGTGCTGAATGTGTCTTACCTTTTAGATGCCACACTTCTGTTTATTTTGCGGGCAGGTCACAACGCTGCCTCTTGGTCCCACACAGAGAGTCACCAGAATCATTCAATGCCACCAAGCCGCTGGCAAGTTAGTTAACACCCTTGGACCCAGATGGCATCCTTAGCATCCTGCAGAGGGGTAGGTCTGCATACTCACTGGGTGTGGGGGTCCCCCCTCTCTGTACCTCAGCCTCCCCATCTGTAAAGTGGACGTGGCAAAGGAAATGCTCCCAGCCTCCTGGTCTGTTGTGGATCCTTGGGCCGTGCCTCCAACCGTGCTGGCTCGTGGGCACCATCGTCCGGGTCTCTCCCGCCAGTGTTTCCCTGTTTTAGCTGCAGGAAGGATGGAGTCTGGCTTTGGTCTTCGCTTAAAGCTTCTTGGATCGCTCGCTTCACTCATGTCAGCACATGGTCAGTCTCGGCTTGAAAGAAGGGGGGAGGCCCTTGGGAGACAGATTTTTCTGGTGCTTTCTGATAAGGAGCGTGGCGTGAACACTGGGCGCGAGTGTGACGGCTTAATGAGTTTCCTCGATGACTTCTCATACCAGGGATTATTCTCCTAAAGCCCGGGCGTGGGAACAGTCTGCTCTTAGCTAGGAAACAAATACGCTTCGGAGGAGGCAGGAACGAGAATTCTCTTTGCTGCTCGCTATGCTTCGGCTTTTTAAAATTTCATAGCGTGGCACTTTCATTACGTAAAAATAGCCGGCCTTCTCTCTTTTTTTCCCCTTATCTTGTCTTTTTGTTCCACTTGGCTTCACTAAGAGATTTGAAAATGAACCGATGTGGAAGGGGAATCCTGAAAAGTTAATGAAGTTTTTACTCTTCACTTGAAAGGGCTTACTTACCTGTAGGTAAGTTTTACAGTATGAAATACGGCAGTGGTCCTGTAACATTTGTTTTTTTCTTTTGCTACTCCTGGATAAATGACCTTTACCTAAATAGTTCATCACAAGGGCAAGAGCAAGCTCATTAAATGAACGAGAGTCATTTCTACCTGAAAACGATCATAAGTCAACTAGGAATTCGAAAATGAACACATGGAGCCAGAAGAAGGCTTGCATTGGACTGTTGACTTTTCCGTGTTATGATGCTCGGGGTATAACGTGATTCAATTGTTGAGGATCGTTTGAACAAAAAGAATCAGAACTGGGTGGTGAAAGGGTCAGTTGGAGATCATTTACTTAGCAAATATCACAGAGCGTAGAGCCATGTGCAAGGCGCTGGGCACGCCGTGGGAGGGACACGGAGACCGTAAGGAGGCATAAAAAGACAGGTGACAGAAAGGGAGGCCTGTGTTTAGTGGGACACGGGAGAAAATTGGGGGAGGAGGTGTTACTCGTGGTTTGGATGATGGGCAAGTCTCTCAGATGGGGAGCATTTATTCGTTCCTTGGGGTGGGGGGAGAAGTTTTAGAGACAGAGGGTGGCCTCCCTGGTGGAGAGGATGGTATAGATATACACTTATGAGAAAAGCGGGCAAGAGAAGGTACAGGTGAGGGAGAGCAGTAAGTGAATAGGTAAGCGGGCAGGTGTTCCATAATCCACACTGGCTTCTAATGAGCTGTTGGATACAAGTTCTGAGTGGAAACCAGGGAGGCAGCAAAGCTCGTATTTAACAGTTTGGTCTCCAGAGACGGGCTGCCTGAATGTGAACTCTGCGTGAACCTGGCTAAGTGGCACCGGCTCCCTGAGCCTCAGCATCCTCTTGGCCCAGAGTGGAGATGACTTTAACGGGCTGTCAGCAAGAAATGAGGTTATGCGTGTGTAGGACTTAGCACAGGTTAGGCAAAAGTAAGCAGCAAATAAATATTGACCATTCACAACAATAATAATAAACAATAAACCATGCACCGTCATAAGGTTTTTTTTTTTAAAGAACTTACTAGTCTCAAGATCATTGTTGGTGCCAATTCAATGCCCACCGGAACCCCCAATTTGGGGTGTAGTGAAGAAAAACACCTTATGCATGCAAAAAGCTTGAATGCAAAACAGCACGGCTTTGAGATGGCCCTGTGCCTCTCCACCAACACATCTTGGGGGTTTCATCTTCAGTGTTTTTGGTGTCAGCCAGGAAAACAAAGTCCTTGGTTCTCAGTGGAAACAGCAATTGTAGTGAGTTGGAGGAGAGCTGACTTATACAGACTGAAGTCCCCCACCCCTGGACCCTGATTGGTCCATCCTCATGCAAATGAGGACTCCCAATCCTCTCAGTAGGATTGGTCAGAATGGAGCTACTCCAATTGGTCTTCGAAGAAGCTGATAGGGGAAGGGGGGGGGGAGAGAGAGAGAGAGAGAGAGAGCGCGAGAGCGCGCACACACGGGAGAGAGAGCTGCACAGCTCTGATTGGCTGGGAGAAGTCGCAGTCTTATTGGTTGAAAGAGGATTCCAGGGCTGCTTTTATAAGGCAGGGCTGGCTCAGATGGCAGGGATACCATGCAGGCAGGGAGCTCAATGCGGGCTTCTCCGCGGAGTGCAGTTTGCACCAGAGGGCCCTGTGCAGAAATGACTGCAAGGTTGTTTTTAAGTTTGAGCCCAGTTAGCCACCAGGAGCCCTTCTGGGGAGGGTTCTTCTTTCTCGGGTCCACGCCAGGAATAGAGCTGTGCTTGCAGCCTCCAGGTGTCTTTGGATCCCCTGAGAGCAGCCCCTGCCCACCTGCTCCACCAGGGGGCAACAGGATAAGCTAGGAGGAGGCCGCCACACCACCATGGTCCCACAAGGGCGACTGCTCTCCGGCGATGTTTTATCCACGGGGTTCAGGAGGTCCCCGAGTACATGATTTCCACTGGAAAAATCTGAGGCAGAAATGACGTATTGGAAACGTTTCCATTTTCCATTGTATGTGAGTTTTCAGTACGAAAGCGGAGACTTAAGGTGTTAAAGCATGCATGTCGGAACATCTCAGCGGTCAGCCTGCAGCAGTGGATTTTTGTAACAGTTATAAATAAGCCTGTAACATTTTTTCTGGACAATGCTAGAATTTCGATCTTCTTAAAGCAGGTAAATTTCTCATCGAAGGCAACTCAATGGTGTTTGCAAGCCTTTCTGTCCGGTGTTAGAGTCTGTCCATTCCCCGCACTTTTCTGAGCTGTCTTACATGCAGGTACCTGTTTTTAATGGTGTCTGTCTTCTGTGCTCTTCTTGTAAGTTTGTTATTAAAAACATTAAACTAAAAAAAAATCCTATCTAGGAGTAGTTTCCAGTTTTCTTATGGACCCAAAGTTGCTGTCTCAGCCTTCAAAGTGACCTCAGAGATGTAGATGAACTTCGGATGCCTAGATGCTTGGGCTACATCTCGGTCATGCCAGTGGTCTGAAGGGGTTCGGGTTCAACACGCGCGCACGTCCACACACACACACTCACACACTCGGAGATGTGAAGTTTCTGGAAGGCAGAATGGTTTCATTTAGCATGATAAACTGTAGGGATATTGTCATATTCATTACACCGATGGGGACTGGGTTTGTAATTTCTAATACCTCCTGGAAATGCGTGAAAGAGAACAGAAATCCAGTCTGCTTTCACTCCTGGCTCATCGGGAGTCACAGGAAGAGGGATGTGTTCCAATGTGTGTACACAATGTTTCAAACGTGCGGTTACACTTGCATCCGCTTAAGAGCATTCTGTCAGTTCTTTTTAAATTGTATTCATTGTTAATAACACCAGGGGGGCCAGCGTGGGGGCGAATCCAGCCTCTTGGTTGTTTCCGCTGGGGTTTGCAGTTGGGTGAACAAGAAGTGATAAGTCTATACAGCAGCCTCATCCTAACTAGGCCTGTGGGGCCCCCGTGACAGCCGATAAAGTGTCCCGAAGATCCTCTGGGTGCCCAGCGGGTGGACATACCTCAGAGGAGGTCACTGTGAATAAATGGTACGGTGGTTTGGTTTGTGGCCGAGAAGGTGGTGCATTGAGAAGCATGGCTGTGTCCTGGGGCGTGTGTGTGCACGTAGGCGAAGCCGAGAGACATGTCAGTGCACGTGTGTGCACCTGTGACCCTCGTTCTCGCCCTTTCCGGCAGGGTTGCACCGTCAGCCATTTTCTTCTGCCACCCGTGCAGAAGTTGCCATGTCTGGTGCGTGCAGTTCTTAGCACTGAATGCATTTGGACAAATTTGATCCCCCCCACCCCAGGAGCTGTTAACGTTTCTCATTTTACAGAAGGGAAACTGAGGCCCAGAGCAGCCCGTGGGGATCCGACCCTGGTGCGTCTTATCTCCGGAGCCCCCACCCAGTCTGGCCACCTGTCTCTCTGGCCTCTGTCCCTGTGTACACATGAATCTGCTTAAATAAACGTGTAGAATAACAAATATCAGTACAGCGGGTCAGCTTGAAAATGTTGCTAGTTGATTTTTCCATCAATTCTGTAAATGTATGAATCACCAGGGATGAAATGAGTCAAAACGCAGTCCCAAAGGACATATTCCCCTCCCCCCAGATGTGAGGCAGAGTAAGTATCAAGGCTATCAGGTTGTGTGTGAACAAGTTGCCTTTGGCCTTTTAAAAAGTTTAGGTATGATTCATATGCCATAAAAACTACCATGTTGAAACTATATAATCCAATGATTTTCAGTAGATGCACTAAGTTCGCAACCATCACCGCTATCTGTCCTGGGACACTTTAATCACCCCCCCCCAAAACCCCCTGTACCTCTTAACAGTCGCTCCCCCCCCTTCTCTCCACACCCCAGGCTCTGGCAACCGGAAAAAAATATCTACCTTTTTCTCCACGGAGTTGCCTTATTCTGGACATTTTATATAAATGGAGTCATATGGTACCTGGCCTTCTGCGCCTGGCTTCCTCTCCCTCAGAATCACGTGCTCAAGGTCCATCCGCCTTGAGGCTCTGTTCCTTTTCCGTGGCTGAGTAATAGTCCACCAGGTACACGAACCACGTTTTGTTTATCCACTCCTCAGCTGATGGACCTGCCCTGGGCTTTAAATCTGTGTGTCTGGGAAAGGCTTCCTGTTAGAAAAATACAATTTTAGCTCTGTCATATCCTTTGTCTTCAATCTACTAAGGGTTCCCACCCACTGGGCCCTGGAGGCTTAAGGACAGACTCCATCCACCCTAACGGACTTTCCACTGGGGTGGTGTTAGGTCGCCCCGCGGCTGTGAGTGCCTCTCTTTCCTGGCCCGCGGTGGTGGGAGGAGTCGGCTGTGCCCGGGGTGCCCCCAGACTCTGGTCTTACAGCCCAGAGAGCAGACAGGCGCCTCCTCTCACGCCCCGTCCTCCTCGTTGTCAGCATGGGCCAGCTGGCCCCAGGGGTCTTTTCGGTTGGGCTTGTTTTCCTTTCTGAGCCGTCAGGTGTGGGGCTGGAGCCGGGAAGTAGTTCTGTGACAGAGGCTCGTCCCCGTCTCTGCCTACAGCCTGTCTTTGTCTCTCTGCAGGTTGACCCGGTGTTCACAAGGGAAGTCAAAGCCAAAGTGGAGAGGTGAGTGCAGGCTGCGAGCAGAGGCTCCACGGAGTGGGGTTGGCAGGGGGGAGAGCCCAGTGGCCGGGACGTTGTTCCGGTTCCCCCGTGTTTGTGCCGCAACGTCCCTGTCCCAGGCTCTGCTCCCAGCACGTTACAAGTGACTCCCCCTTTGAGCCTTCTGGTGGTCCTATGCCACCCGGGCACCGTGAAGTCCCACGCACAAGCCAGGAAACAGATATGCCGGGAGCAGAACGGACGCCCCAGGGAGCCGCACAAACCACATACTTGAAAAGAGGTCCAGCCTCGCTGGTCCCGGGAGGTGCCCGTGAAGACCACCTGGAGAGGACAGTGTTCACGGGACATCGGCAAACACTGAAAAGACTAACCCTATCCAGGCTTTGGGGGAGTGGAGGGATGTGGCACCTCTCTCATCCTCAGCTGGTGAGGGTGAGAATCACTACCACCTCTGTGGAGACCGCTTCGTTGGAGTCTTTGTTATAAATGGCATGTATCTGGCCATAGCAGGGACCCACCCACGCTGGCTTGAACACTCGGGCTTCACTGCTCCATAAACAACCTGAGGTGGTTGGTCCGGGACCAATAAGACTTGAGGACTTGGGCTCTTGTCTGTCGTGTTTCTATTTCTTTCTGTTTATTATGGCCTCTATTAGTATCTTTAAAAATTATTATTTGAAAAAAAGGGTTGAAGTATTAGAAAAGGCTGATTTTTTTTTTTTTTTTTTTTTTTTTTACAGAGTCAGAGGGAGGGATAGATAGGGACAGACAGACAGGAACGGAGAGAGATGAGAAGCATCAATCATCAGTTCTTTGCTGCGACACCTTAGTTGTTCATTGACTGCTTTCTCATATGTGCCTTGACCACGGACCTTCAGCAGACCAAGTAACCCCTTGCTCGAGCCAGCGACCTTGGGTCTAAGCTGGTGAGCTTTTGCTCAAACCAGATGAGCCCACGCTCAAGCTGGCAACCTCGGGGTCTCGAACCTGGGTCCTCAGCATCTCAGTCTGATGCTCTATCCACTGCGCCACTGCCTGGTCAGGCAGAAAAGGATGATTTTTTTGAAACCTACAGAAAATAATGACAGAACACTTAACCTCTGACACCCAGGGTCTGAGAAGCATGTGTCTGGTTCGTGGCAGGTATTCTAACCGATGACGGACGTGTTCGCAAGGCCGCCTCCCTCCACTGCTAGGGGTTGAAACAGAGGAGATTCTCAGCCCCCAATACTGCTTTTTGTGTTGAACCCTTGATCAGTAAAGCTCACCCTTTATTCCTGCAAAATTACCAACACCCAGCCCCTCCCACAAGACCCCCCCTGCCCCCCGCCAGCAGAAACGCTTCCCCGCTCCCTGTGGTCTGTTTCAGGGCCGCGGGGGTGCGGCTGCTCCCCGAGATGCCCCAGGAGGACCTCCACGCCGTCATCCAGAACTGCTTCGCGCTGGTCAACACCTCCGTCTCGGAAGGCATGTCCGCGGCCATCCTGGAGGTAACGGTCTCCCCGGGGCCCACGGGTACGCTTTGCTCCTTATTGATGGATGGAGGTGGCGGCTTCTCCTGATGTCCCGCGCATCTCTAAGCCTGCAAGAAGCACCACGGCCTTCCCTTGGGAGCTCAGAAGTTGGTGTTCAGTCCCGCCTGGGGCCGGAAAAAAGGTCATCCCACCTCTCATTGCCGTTTCCTGCCTGCTGCGCAGTAAGGCCGACCCAGGACGGTGTGGCCTCTGACCGCCTCCTTTTCCCGGTTTCTTCTCCTTCTTTCCAGCGTGGCCCATCATTCCAGAGTTAGCAGCTATGAAAGGGTTTGGAGGGAGCATAGATGCAGATAGAGGAGGCAAGTAGGAAGTGCCCAGTCTCTCAAACTCGCTTAGTCTCCTTTGGCCAAACACACAGGTCTGGGCAGCACCCTCGGCCGTTGCCGAGTTACCCGTGTTTCTCAGGCAGGGGCTGTCGCATAAAAAGCCACTGAGGGTGAAGTCCCGGCGACCATGCCGTGGCTGGACGGTGACCGCTCGTCTGTAGGGGAACTGAGCCGCCGCTCAGCCCCTCTGGGATGTTCTAGGTGACGGGAGTCTCACCCAAATATCCTCACTGCTCCATGCTGGTTACCAGAGGTGATCACCAGCGTGTGTGACAAACACAAAAGGCTTTTCTTTTGTCTTATTCTGTTGTTAGTCCGTCGTACTCGGATTCCTTTTGAAGGGGGATCTTCGTGAGGGCTGGCGGGATTTCCCCCAGATCACGAGATCACAGGCTGCGACAGGTGTGACGTGTCCCCCAGTTCCCAGCGCAGGCATCGCGTACGGCAGGCGTGGCATGGGGACAGATCGGTTAGCACACAATATACCTGGTGGAGGGGAGAAAATGTGCCGCCCCTGGTCCTCCGGGTCTGTGAACCAGCTTTGCGTTTTCCTCCCCACTCCACGGGCTACCCAGACCACTGCTCTTCCTGGGTCACAAGGTTTGGTAACACCCATGTCTTCCTTCGGACACTGGTTGGAATGACTGAGTTTACTGGCTAATCATACAAATCTTAGTGTTTCAAGAACATGATCACTAAACCAGAAAAAAAAGAAAAGAATAGTGCTTCCTAAGTTTAAGACATGACCAATGTTGTATGCCTGATGTTTTAATGTGGCTTCATTTTAAAAAGCCCCAAAGAAACAAACCAAACAATCGGGGGCGGGGGAGCAGCTACACCCCCGCTGCGCCCGTGACCCGGGCTGGGATGTCCTTGGAGCACGTCCGTGGATTGTAACACGTTGATCTCCAGCCAGATGTCAGCACCTGCACCGATGCTCTGCGATTAGCGTGCACCCTCTCTGGTTTAACACTGGCTCCCACGGCTGTGGTTGCAGCCCCACGGGTTACAGATTAGCTTTGAAACTGTTCATCGCGGCGGAGCCGAGCCCTGAGCTTTCACTGAATCGCTTCTTCCCCCGTAAACATACATCCACTCAAGCCCCGCTAGCTTTTTAAAGAGGGGGTAAAGCAAGACCCGGGAATGATTTTACAACCAGTGCACATGGCAATTCAGGGCAGACGGACCGCGGTCAGATCAGCGTTTGCCGTTCTGACGGCATCAGGGTGTGGACGTAGGGTTCCTTTGCAAAACTCCCAACTGCCCTTTGGGCTGAGGGTCTTGCTTGAATGGACTTGGTTTCAGAAGAGTGGCAAGGGGGCATTTCATTAGGATCCAGCCAGACACCCGTGGGGTCAGTCACAGAATCAGGGGTGTCACTTTGGAGGGGAGAGACCCTCTGAGCTCTCAGAACTGAGTCTGCTTTCTCATGGGGCACAGAAAGGTCCCATTTGCGAACACACTCCAGAAATCAAACTTTAGCCGGATGCACACTCCTGCCACTTACGTGCTTCAAGTTTGGGGTAATGGTGGAGTTGAAGCCGGTGGAGGTTTAAATGAAAGAAATTCCAAAAAAAGTATTTTCTTTGGGTCTTCCTCATTAGGCGGTCTCCACCCCACCCTACAACACACATGCTCACGCACATACACATGTGTACTCGTATATTCCACAGACATGCACACACATGCAAACATGCATGCATGCACACTGTAGCACGCACAGGCTTTCTGGGAGGGGCCAGAGGTCCAGTTACCATGAGAAATTAATTGCACAGATGGGTTCTTCGGGACAGAGCTGCACTTAAAAGCACCACCCACCATCTCCTCTTTCCGTCCCGCAGGCAATGGACCTGGAGGTTCCAGTGCTGGCCAGGAACATCCCCGGGAACGCTGCCGTGGTCCAGCATGGAGTCACGGGACTGCTGTTTTCTGATCCTCAGGTAGAGGCGAGTCACCCCTCAGGTTCCGCTTGTCGGGATGGTTTCCATGTGCATTTCCCTCGGGGTCTGTGATGTGGTGGTGTCATCAGCTCCCAGTGTCCCCATCACGAGCAGGGCCCCGGATGACGCAGTGTCGGCCGGAAGAAACCTGGGGACTTGTGGGAAATAGGTGACCTGAGGTCCCTGCTGGTCCTGCTGCCCCTGAGCAGCGTGACCTTGAGACTGTCACCCCACCTGCATATACAAAGACTTCTGATTGTGACAACAGCGGTTATCACAGACAGCCCCGCATTTCTAGAGCATGTGCTCACGTTCAGAGCTCTGCCACGCTGATCATTCGTAATCAAGTGTTCAGAACTGAACGGAGTCGGCAGAGTACTAGTTAAGGTCAACGCAGAGCACAGCGGGCGCAGTGGCTGTACCCAGCGACATCTCGGGCTCACGTGTGTGGTAGCACCTCCCAGAACATGGGAAGGGTTCCCATCTGCAAGGTGCCCAGGTTCTGAGGATGCACCCTCGGGTGTCCGCCTGCCTTTGAACCCCCCGGGGACTGTGTGCAGGGCATGTGGCCATGGCCTGAGTTTCCAAGCTCTGTTTCCTCCCCCAGACAAGTTTGCAAATTGTAACTCCTGCTCAGAGGTCCTGACGTGGGTGATTCACATGGTCAGAGCTCGGACGCACATCGTCACCGAAGGGGGACAGGCACGGCCCCCTCCCGGGCCTTGTCGGTGGTGAACACACACCTTAGGCCTGACTTTTGTTCTTTAAGTCTGTAGGTTTAAAAATTAGGTTTCACTCACCATCGGCTTCATGAATACACAGGTTGCATTCAGACATACGGGGATCTAGACGTAAAAATTGAAGTCAACTCACGTCTTTGACAATTCGGTTTCTCAAAGTTCCTGTAGCAGAGGTTGAATCTCAGGTCTTTTGCTTTCTCTTAAAATAATCACGGCCCACCTCTTTCTCCACCTGCTTATCATAGAGCTGCATCCAGCTCGCTGTGTGTGTGTGTGTGTGTGTGTGTGTGTACACACAGGCAGTGGTCAGGCACCGGCCAGTCCTCTGGGATGCCCTGGCTCACATGGGAAACAGACTACAAAGGACAAAAGTTAGGGCCCAGGGCTTCTCTATACTGTGGTCCTTTTGATAGTTCCTTTTGATTGTGACTCCTAAAGCCACAACAACGCAAGGACATGCAGAGTCTGTGGTAGCTACTTGTCGATTCTCCAAACAAAGGCTTACTGCGTTGAACCAACATGTTGGATCTCGCGAAGTCAGCACGCTAGCCCAAGCTTTAGGTCAGAGAATATTTATTTGTCTTCACCCTGGCAAAGTGATTTTACTCTCATCTCCCCGGACACGCCGTCTATTTATTTTATGCGGCTCAATTTCAGAGCCTGGTAGCTTTACCGGGGACTGTCTGAGCCCTAGTCACTTACACCTGGGAGCATCGGGCTGAACACCGGCAAGAGTGCCACGTGGGTGTCCCCACCTCACGGAGCTTCTTGTGTGGCACGATTCCTTCTACTAGCAAATAGCCGTCCTGTCCCTGCTATGACCAGGTCACCTGTGCCGGTGACTGTCCTCCTGAGGCCTTGGACACAGTCCCACTGGATGCACCGCTAAAGTCACAGACGATTTTAATTTCAATTTTAATATTAGTTTTACAAAGGATGCTTTAAAAAAAAAGAATGCTTTGGGTTTTATAAGGGGTCAGGGGCTGCGTTTTATTTGTTTATTTATTTATTTATTTATTTATTTATTATTTTTTTGTATTTTTCCGAAGCTGGAAACGGGGAGACAGTCAGACAGACTCCCGCATGCGCCCGA